>NC_063264.1:389212-1746712 GCF_019578655.1 Ricinus communis | reverse complement strand
GGACTGCCCCTCCTGGTGCTTGGTTTCTTCTATCAGAGGTATCAGCTTACCTCACAAAAGCAGTTGACTGGGAGTTTCTTCATCATCATTGGCAGCTTCTCGACAAGTTTGGAGGAGAACCTAAACTTAATAATTCTGTTGGAAAAGGAATTATGCATGAAGATGAAGAGGACTCAGAATCAAACTCTGTTGCGTGGGCTGGCGATCGTGTTTTCCTCCTACAAACAATCTCTAATGTCTCAGTGGAGCTACCTGCTGAATCTGCAGCAGATTTAGCTCATAACTTGCTCAAAAGAATCGAAGAGTTCAACATGCACTCTACAGAGGTATTATGTGTGTTAAATTTGTATCTTAAATAGGAGCAATACTTTTTTTGTTATCTTTTGCAGCCCATCACTAATATGGTGTAAAGACAAAAGGCATCTATTATTACATAATTTGCATCGGTCAAACTTAATTGATGTTCATGGCTTTGATCTTAATCGCAGTCATGCTGATAATTAAATTCACTTTGGAATCCAAAATGCACTAGCTTTATATGTTGATTGTGTCTCATATTAACGCCTTTTTGGTCTTGGACTAAATATTAATTGCACGTTTATAATGATGCTGCATAAGGTTTACTTGAACAACTGACTCATGCTTTGATCTAATTGCAGAAAAGTATCCTATTTCCACATTTTTTAGGTTAAACATGTTCTTTGCTCTCATCTGGTTGATTTGAAGAAATGCAAGAACTAGGATCCTATTTGTATTCACGTAATAGTTCAGTTACTTACAGTAGGATTTTGTCAAGTTCTTTTGTTAATATAGGATGAGTGTGATAAGGAAATTGGCCTTCACTGAATAGTAAAACTAGCCACTTGCTGTTGGCATGTAGAGCTTCTTAGAATGATATGTACATTTATTTTATTCAATTGTTTGTCGATAATAGGTTAATGCCCATGTTAAGGCGCTGAAAATATTGTGCAAAAGGAAGGCTTTGGATTCTGGGGAGGCTGATGCACTTGTTATGAAATGGGCAAAGCAAGTCCTCTCTAGAGCCTCTAAAATGTTGGAAAAGTACATTTCGGGGAATGTGGAAGCAAATAATATAAATAGTTTTTTCACACCACCTAGAAGTCAAAAATCAAATGGCAAGAGAGGAGCTGCTATGTGTCGACTGCTCTCAGAAGTAGTAACAGCTGCTTACACCATTGGGTCTCTGGTTATTGTTTGTCCTTCTGTTGATGTCAGCTCTGTTGTTCCTGTACTGCACACCATCATCACATCTGGAAATTCTGATCCGAAATTGAGCAAGTTGCCTGGACCTAGAGTCTCTTTGAAACAAACAGCCCCCTCTTTGTACATTCAAGCATGGTTGACCATGGGGAAGATCTGCTTAGCAGATGGGAAACTTGCGAAGCGCTATATTCCGTTGTTTGTGCAGGTTCGTTTGCTTGAACACATGTCTCTTAGCATTATATCTGGAATGTCTAAGAAACACTTGAGGTAGGCTACTTTTATTGGCCGTTTGCATCCTTGTGTATTTATTCACAGTTCTTGTTGACTGTCGTCCATAATCCTCTCGTAAAAATCTTGCTTTTTACTTCATCAAAAGAAATCAAATTTTTCAAAGTTCTCCATAATTTATAGGATTTCTGAAAAATACAGCTCTTAGAGCATTATTAATTCTTCTCCACTTAATGCAAGTTACAGTCCATACCTCTACCCTGCTTGACCAGTTCATCTTGATGATTTCTTTTAAAAATTGCCTGTGAACCTGTTATTTGCAGGAGCTTGAAAAGAGTGATTGTGCAGCCCTTCGCAACAATCTTGTAGTTACTATGGCTGATTTTTGTGTTCGCTATACAGCTCTAGTTGATTGGTGAGGGCCTGTAAAGTATTGACAAGACCTAACTTTGCATAATATCTTCAATCGTTAACCAAAAAGCTAGATTAAAATAATTTATTTGCCATTCTAATTAATTATTCTTTTAATTTGACAGTTATATATCAAAGATTACCAAGTGTCTCAGAGATCCATGTGAACTTGTGAGAAGGCAGACGTTTATTTTGCTTTCAAGATTGTTGCAGGTTTCAGTTTCATTAATTATATCATTTGTAACTCTTACTTGCATTTCCAATGCAAATAATGCTTATTAGTAAAGAGAGATTTTTTACTTTAAAACCCATTCGGACCTTTCAGATGGACTATGTGAAGTGGAGAGGAGTGCTCTTCCTTCGTTTCCTTTTGTCTCTTGTTGATGAGTCAGCAAAGATAAGGCAGCTTTCTGATTTTCTCTTTGGCAGTATTCTAAAAGGTTGATAGATTTTCACAATCATCAGTTTTACATGATAATTAAAGGTGGTGAAAAGTATGTGGATTTTATGTTGAGAACTTGTTTGCAGTGAAAGCACCTCTTCTAGCTTACAACAGTTTCGTGGAAGCCATTTATGTTCTCAATGACTGCAATGCCCATAATGGACTTGGTGGATCTAAGAATTCACAGACAGAGAACCGGCTCTTTTCCATCAGGTAGGTGCAATTACTATTCTGTTACTGGATGAAAAATCTCATGTGGTTGAGGCAAAGATATTTTATCTGGAGGTTATTCTTTCCAGGGGCAGTGATGAAAATGCAAGGGCTAAACGAATGCACGTCTATGTTTCTTTACTGAAACAAATGGCCCCAGAACACCTCTTGGCAACATTTGCAAAGTTGTGTGCTGAGATTCTTGCAGCTGCATCAGATGGCATGCTCAGCATAGAGGATATTGCGGGACAAGCTGTTCTGCAGGTTATGATTCTCTGCCTATCTGATAAACATGAATTCTTATGCATTTAGGAAAAATGTCGAACTGCAATCATTTGCATTTAATGTGCCTGTCTTGATAAGGAAAACAGCACATCTCATTGAAGGGTGCTGCCATTATTGTCATTTCTTTGTTTTCATTAATTCCCTGGTGAAGATACATCATGTCTTTGTCTCATCCCTTACCTAAAAGTCTTCCTAATAACTGCGGAAGCAGGACGCTTTTCAAATTCTTGCTTGCAAAGAGATCCGGATTTCACCTGGGCGCAGTTCACAGACAGATGCAGGAGAGATAGAGGACGAAGGTGGAGAGAGTGGCGCTTCGGCAGCAGCTGCCAAAGGAAGAGCTGTAACTCAAGCAATTAGGAAGGGCCTCATACAAAATACCATCCCCATCTTTATAGAGCTCAAGCGACTACTTGAGAGCAAGAACAGCCTCCTCATGGGTTCTCTCATGGAATGTCTCAGGATTCTTCTCAAGGATTACAAGAATGAGATTGACGACATATTAGTTGCTGATAAGCAACTACAGAAAGAGCTTATTTATGACATGCAGAAATATGAATCAAACGAGGCCAAAATAACAGCTGCTCAGGCTGTTGCCACTATGCAAAAACCCAGTAGCTTTCTTTCTCCTGGCGTCCCTAAGACTGCAAATAGAACAGCACAAGGCCAGAATAAGTTCCCTGATAACTTGCATAATGATGCAAGAGTTGCTTCAGCAATGGCAGATGCAACAGCTGCAGCCCGAGCCCGGTCTGTGCTTAAAGAAGTGAACAAAGGATCATTGACACCACCACTTAGTGCCATCAGTGTGCCAAAACTCAAGTCAAACCAGGGTGCTAGTGGTGCTCAAAATGATCGGCCATTGGATGTATTGGAATCTTTGAGAAGGAGACAATCTTTCAATTCTGATGATGAAAACTGATGTCCTGTAGATATTATTTCTCCTATACATTATCACATTCTATGCAGGAATAGAAATAAGTGTATTTGACACTGTAATTAATTATGTATATATATATATATATATATATGTCTGTTAATAAGTAACTTTACCCTTCTCTGATCTTCACCTGTTCCACACAAAGTGTTCTTCTGCCTCTCTTTTTCCCTATTACATTCATCGACCTTTCATTTTGAAAACAATTCCATAAAAATTGTAGCAGTTAGCTTCTGTTATCAAAAACTATTAAAGCATAAATTATAAGAGGCTAGAATTTGTTTCTGGAAAATCATATTCCTCTGACCTTTTCATTTTACTTTATTTTTTTTATTGCTGTTTTTTTTTTTCTAATAATTAAGGGTTAAACAACCAAGCTTACGATGAACAAGTCCATGGTTTGCACGTGCCACAAATATCTTGCAGCATAAGTGAACATATTCCTCAACTTAAATTTCATATAG
Organism: Ricinus communis; assembly: GCF_019578655.1. NCBI lineage: Eukaryota > Viridiplantae > Streptophyta > Magnoliopsida > Malpighiales > Euphorbiaceae > Ricinus > Ricinus communis. The sequence continues at coordinate 1,742,511 of NC_063264.1, read as the reverse complement.
AATTGATATTTTTATCTTAACAATTCATTCTTTATACAAACATCCCAAAATATAATAGCCAACTTATTATTTCCTCTCTTACATTTGGCTCCTTTTAACTTCATTTCCTAGGTCACTGTTTCCATTTAAGTGTTCTAAATTAAAACTTTATGTCCTATAAAAAATTGAAAAATGCATATGATTTGAAATTCGTGTTTAGGTTACTAAAGGATTAAGAAGGTTTTTCTTTTCTTGGTCAAATGATAATTTTAATGCTAAGAATATAGCTCCATTATGGAAGAGTTTATTTTTCCCTAATATTTGTGATAGTAAATTGAGAGAATGATGTAAAAGAATGTAAAAATACACCCCACATTCTTTCTGCACCTGGTGAAATCTTTTCACTTTTTATATTTTCTAAAACATGTCACACCAGACGTGGCAGATTCCCATTTGATAACCTGACCAAACTTGATAGGTAAGAGGCCAGACACAAAACCAACCCAACCGTGTGCTTCCGGTCCTCTTCCTCCCCTAACTGAAACTGATCTCCATATTTCTCTCTGCATAATTTCCATCTGAAATTCCGCATCAGGTAACTCTTAACATCCAATTTATTTTATGCTTGGTTCAGATTCTAGTTTGATCTGTTCATTTCTGACCTGTCAGTTTAACATACAGTGTGTGTGAATTTTGCTTGGGAGATTTAGGTCTTTGAATTCGAGTTAATATTTGTAAAGTGTTGATCGATTTTTTGAAATCGAAGTGGGTATTACCCAATAAACGGAAATAAGTATTATGGATGGTAACAAAGATGAAGCTTTAAGATGTATTAGGATTGCTGAAGAAGCAATTGCATCCAGAAATAAAGAGAGAGCATTGAAATTTATTAGAATTGCTCAACGTTTGAATCATGATTTGTCTGTTAATGATCTTTTAACTGCTTGTGAGAAGCTTGGTTCTTCTGGGTCAAATTCAAATCCACCTTCTCTTGATGAAAAATGTGTTCTTAATGGTGATGCTAAAAATAAGCCTAGTCATGGTAAAATTGATGAGGGTTTAAATGGAGAGAAGAACTATACTGAAGAACATGTGGAATTGATTAGGCAAGTTAAGATAAACAAGGATTATTATTCCATTCTCGGAGTGGAAAAGACTTCTTCTGTTGAGGACATTAGGAGAGCTTATAGAAAATTGTCATTGAAAGTTCACCCTGACAAGAACAAGGCACCGGGATCTGAGGAAGCATTCAAGAAAGTGTGCAAGGCATTTAAGTGTTTGAGTGATGATAACTCGAGGAGGCAGTATGATCAGACTGGTTTAGTTGATGAATTTGAATATAACCAGCAGTATAATGTTAGGCGGACAAGGAGAAGAAGAAATGTGCATGACTTCTATGATGACGATTTTGATCCAAATGAAATATTCAGGTCCTTTTTCGGTCAGACTGACATGTTTAGGGCACATCATGTTTATAGAAGTGGAGCAACTGCTGGTCAGCAGCGAGGAGAGTTTCATGGAGGAGGGCCTAGTCTACTTCTTCTCCTACAGATTTTACCTTTTTTGTTAATTTTCTTGCTTGCTTATCTGCCATTTTCAGAGCCTGATTACTCATTGCATAAGAATTATTCTTATCAAATTCCCAAGACAACCGAGAAACACGGTCTAGAGTTTTTTGTCAAATCAGCTTCTTTTGATGACAATTATCCTATTGGAAGTACTGCACGAGCCAACATTGAGGACAATGTGATCAAGGATTATAGAAATGTGCTTTGGCGTCATTGTCATATAGAACTCCAGAGACGTCATTGGAGCAAGAATATGCCTACTCCTCACTGTGATAAACTACATAATCTTGGGTTAGCATGAAGTTCAGGTGATTGCACTGTTACTTGTGACTTGGAACTATATATAAATTGTTTTTGTTTGTTTCATACTTATTTATAGTGTTATGCACTTGTCTTGTTTGTGGTAGATCATGCTTGTCTTTCTCTGCATTTTGTGCTTGATTAAGGACCCTTCTTCTGGTATTGTTCTCTGGTGAAAATCTTTATTCAATTCTAAAATATATGAAGTCGCTTTTCTGTTTAAAATGCTAAAAAACCATCTCATATGAGGTTTACATATGTTATGCCATTTTCATTGTGTGTGTGTGTGTGATGACAGCTTCCTGGAGACGCGCAGTTTCTTCCATAATGAGTGGTGTGATGACAGCTTGATGTGCATGGAAAATTTCTTTTGTTACTTAAGAACCAAGCTTTGGCATGCATTTGAGGGAGTGTGCTGCCAATGGGAAAAGCATACTTGCAAATGTGCCAGCATTTAGGTGGGCAGGCAGGGTCATCCGTCTGTCTGTTGGCTTCATAGAAGTTTTATCTCCCATTTGGTTACTTGCTATATCATAGCAAGATAACTAAATGAAGCCTTAGGCATCAATTTTGTAGTATTTTCATTTTAGTTGTTACATTTTCTTTGGTAGTTCTCTGAGCTCTCAAACTGTCCTCTATCTACTTCCAAGTCAATCAATTGATTAAGAATCTAGTTTAGATTTGAAGGCTGCATGATATGCCATGTTCATGATCTTTGTGTATGTTATATCCTGTTGGTTGCGGAGCATTTCAGTCTACAGGATTTTTAACCTTTATTTCCATTTGCAAGTCTTTGTTGTATGTTTAGCTTACTAATTTATCCATTTGGTTGATGCTTTATAGTTGTGATTTTGGTTGATTAGGGAGTGTATTCGAGATGGCGAAGTTTTTTCTTTACTTTGAAGCTTGTTGACCAGTCTGACCAGGAGATGGTATACTGTCCACAAGCCAAATGGCCTGGTTAAAGTTCCACACATTTGACTCATCATTTAGCTTCTTCGTCAAGAGGACGTTTGCCGTGAGCCATCTGCAATGTAAGTCCAAGGTTATGGCAACAGGGGCCAACATCTTCAGCCCAGTGCATTTCTGAGTTCTGATATCAATAAATAAGTACGAATTCTGTATGGCTTGCTTCATATATGCCCTGAAAGGGTGGGGATTCAGTGAATGAAAAAGAAAAATTAAAAAATTAGAGAAAGAAAAAAAACAGAAGAAAAAGAAAAAAGGAAACAATGTGTGGTATGAAGTATGAAGTTTTGTTGGTCTGAATGAAAGAGTTACTCCATGTGTTGGAACTTTGTATTAATTGACCCTGAAAGCGATCACTGTGTTCAGGTTTTGTAGTTGATTGGGCAGAGCTCATAGTTGCAAGAATCTGTTACTTGGGTGTTGTGCTTGTTCATGTGGATACTTTGCGTCATTGAACTTGGTACTCGTGAGCAGTGCTTGTTCAGAATTGATTGTTTAGGTTTAAGAGACTGATTTTAAAGTGAAAGGTCAAGTAATCAGGTTGACGATTGGAAATTATGTGGTTGATGATGTCAGTTTTGTTCCCATTTGGTTGATGTCAGTCTGTTGCAGTTTTGCCTCTGCCTGTCAGCAATAACAAACGGTTGTGTTATGCACTAACTGCTACTGAAAGGGCCAATGTCAGCTTCTGTTCTCATTCAGTTTTTCGCTTCCAAATGGGCCAATAAACTGAGTTTATGTGTATACATTGTCATTTTCCATATTCATAAATTCTCGACCTATTATTAATTTAAAAAAATTATTGCAATCTATACTAATAATAAGAAATACCTTTTTATCTTTCATCTCCACATAATGGTGAAGTAAAATTCTAATACTAAAGAGATAAAAGTATAGAATCTCTATTTATTTTGACTTAAATAGTAAAATTAAGGAGGTAAATTAATATTTTTAAAAGAAAAAAATACTAATACAAATATTTTTAAAAAGTACAATGCTAAAAACATCTCTAATGCATTCTTTATATATATCAAACTTTTTATTTTAAAGAACTCTATTATAAAATAACACTCTAATGTACTGTTTATTGTTAAAATTAATTACAACAATTTTACTTTAATTTGAAAACTTTATTTCAATTGTAATTTCATCGCCGACCGTGACAGATGATAAATTATGAGATTCAAATTCAATTTTTTTTGGTCGGAAATTTTAAAACCTTTCATTGCTTTGAAATTTCTTTTTGTACTATATAGTTTTAAATTTTATTGATAAAATATTTTTATAATCGAGTAAAAAATGCCATATAATTTTAGATTTTGTATAACATTTATTTTATGTGAAGAGAGAAAAATAGATAGAAATATAAAATATGAAAAGTACATAGAAACGAGTGAAAGGTACCAAAAATAAAATTCGAAATGTGCGATGAGTAAAATAATAGTCGTTGTAAGAAAGAAAAAAAAAAAGTAAAATAATAGTTGAGGAGAAAGTAAAAAGTTAAAAAAAAAAAAAAAGATTTGACTGTACACATCCATTCTTAAGCATCATACGCGGCCCCACGTGCTCACGTGCAACTGCAACGCTAGCAGAGAAATCAAGAATCAGCAAAGCAACGACAAAACACAAGAGACACTCTCCTTTGAGGTACACCGTGGACGGTTGGTCAGCCGAGTTCACAATCACCTTAAAAGACCATAATACCCTCACTTTAAATGAGTGCTTCATGCGTATGTATGGACTGTTGGAGGGCATCTTTTTGTATACAGAAAAGCTGAAAATAATTAGCATTCATTTTCATACATGAAAAACCTACGTACTACTCAAAGTATACAATAAAAATAATTTAAAAAAAAAAAAAGAAAAAAGAAAAAGAGAAAAGTAATTAAGCTAGACCCAGATCCATGCAAGCAGCTACCATTTAATCGCCGGAATCATCATCACCGCCAAAGATGGACATGCGATTATAAAGCAAGAACAAGATCAGAAGGAGAAAGAGAGCCACACCAACAGGCGATCCACTGACCCGGTGAATGGTGTCGGGTTCGCCAGTAGAGAAGATTGTAGAGACGAATGAGCCACGTTCAGAGGAGAGAAACTGAATGGTCAAGAGAAGGATAATGGGTAAAAGGAGGAGACCAACTGGACTTAAGAGCTCTGTAATAGCTTCAGTTATGGCTTCGCCTTGGTCACCAACTAGGAATGGAGCTAAAACCACCGTGCATACTACAACGGCAAGAATGATTCCATGGGGTGCACCTCCTTGACGGTGAGGAGGATGATGGTGGTGGTGCCTGTCTTCTATCATTTCTTTTTCTGGGAGGGTCTTCGTTTGATGTTGAATTATTTTAGAAAAAGAAGAGGTTTTGGGAGTATGGAAATGAGATGGGGAAAAGGGTCTTAAAATAGGTGCTGCCGGGACGCGTTTGTCTATATAAAAAGAATCCAATTTACTTTTTACCCTTGGAAGATTTCGGAAAGTTAAAGTGTCTACACTATACAAGTAGATCCAAATTACACTTAAATCTCAAAGAAAAATCAAATAATTCTTTACTATAAAGATTAATCTCTTAAATTAATAGTCCAACGGGCTTTTTAGTTCTTAAAATAAAGTAATAAATACAATTAGTTTGATTTTCTAAACATAGGGACGCCCTATTTTAATTTTAATTATTTCGTTTGGAATCGATTTTAGTGAGGAAAGAAGGTGGATGGAAGGACTAAAAAGAAGAGAACTAAAGATTAAGGAGCAGAAAATGCATATGAAGTTTTATTTTATTATATTAAAATATAATTAAAATGGGCAATTTGATTCGCCATTGGCCAATATATTTATTATGAGAATTGATGAATTAAAATCGCACAATAGCCATACTCCATTTCAATGCTCTAAATTATATTGGGAAAACAAAAAAGGATAATTAAACTGCGTGTGGAAACTTGGGCTAACAGGAGCACTGAATTCCTGTCAAAGGAATGTGAGAGGAAGCTGATATATATATATATAGAGGATGCAGGAAGATGCATGGAAAATGGAAGATAGACCTGAAAGACTTGCTTTTTTCTTTTATTTTATTTTTCAATTTCTTATGTGGAATTCACTTCTGGAGGAAAGAAATGAACCATCAAATATAAAAACACAATATATAGTTTTGATGGTCTTATATTTAAAGGACTTTGGCTTTTTCTTTCTCTTGATAAAAGACTAATCTGCAATTTTTCTTGCATTTAGCTATCTATAAATTAATTAATTTTAATTTCTAAATTGCAACATAATTAAAATGAAATTAAATATTCCCCTTAACTGGGTGAATAAAGTTTAATGGTTTTAGTCAACAGAGATAATTGAGGATTTTTTTGACTGATAGGTTTCTTGGGTTATTGTGATAGAATCATTGTGTTTTGTTATATATACAGATGGGCGATTCGTAAAATAAGAATCAATTATTAATTTAATTAAGGCTATTTTTATCCAATGACTCTTTTAATCACAAATTGAAATTAGAATAATTAACAATAATTCAGGCCCAAGTTAATTTGTATACAATTTATTTAGTCTTGAAAAATAAATAAAATTAATTATAAATTAACTAAAGTTAAAAGTGAGTACAACCCAATAAAAAAATAAAACAAAAGACGCAGTGAACTCTGACTAAATTAATGGATTTCGGATCCCACAATCACATGCTGTAGGCCATAATATTTGCAAGTAAATTAACGAATAAAACAAAGAGTTGCAAATCCGACCTTTCAGTAGTTTACATCCGAAAATCAAAATTATATAATATATAATTTATGGACCACATGTCTTTAATGTTTAATATATAATTTTTTTATTTTGACACCTATATTTATTTTTGATATATAAAATTTAAATTTATATATAATTTTTTAATTTTTATTAATTTATTGATTAATAATTTATATTTCTAATTAAATAATAATTATAATTCTAGAAATTAGTATTCTAAACAAATATTTATTTTATTCTAATATTATATTAACTAATAAATTATTTTTTAATTAAATAATAAATCTAATTATAAGAAATAATATTTTAAATAATATCTATAATATTATATTTAATAATTTTAATTTTTTAATTATATAATAACTTTCTAATTTTAAAAACTAGTGATATCAATTATATTGATAGTGTTAATTCATATGATATTAAAATTAATTAATAAATATTTTTAAAATAATTTTTATATTATTGTACTAATAAAATTTAAAAATTTAAAAAATAAAAAATATTTAAAAATAGTTATTAATATTAAATATTACAATTTTTTTAAAAATTATATCTATCAATTTAATTTTATAATCGAAATAATAATAATAATAGTTGTGCAACACACACGCATAATCGATTAATTAATTATAAATTTTAAGTAATTTTAAACTTTAAATATGTTAGGTTTTTAAATAATGTTTGGTTCAAAAAATTTATATAATTAATAGTTGTTTACTATATTTAATTTCAATTAGTTTTTTCTCCAACTAATAATAACATTTCAAGTCCAAAGATATGAAAATGTTATTAAGTGAACAATTAAGTGCTTCTCTCGTAGTAAAGGAAAGATTGGACCATTGCAGCATCATTTCCTTTTAAAAGTTCACTAACGGTGTGGTCCAGATTCAGAACTTTGCGCACAAATATAAACGCCCTTTAACTCAGACGATATCTCTATCAGTCTTCCCCAGGATCTTGAGATTATTATAAACTCTAATCCCATTAAAGTTTAATTAAAAGAAAACCCATTTACATGAAATTAATACCAAGGACAATAGATCTTCAGAATTGATTATTTTATCAATGAACTAAAATGAAAGATGTGATCAATTTCGAAGACTCAAACCATCAAAATCCAGTGTACCAATAACCAAATCCCTTCTGATTGTGAAAGACAGAAAGAGGAACAGAAAGGAGGGCCTGTAATGTGTACGAGGAACAAATTGAGATTAGATTAATCAATCATCCGCCATAATCACACATAGCAAAACCGCTGCACTCTTCAAAACAAGCACCACAAATGTTTAGGATCATTTTGAATATCCACACACATCTACCATCACAGCATACAAATCCATAACCACATGTTAGCCCACATGTTCCGCAGTTCCTGGAATCTCTCAGGATCAGGGTATCTCTGCAAGACTTTTGGAAACAGCAGGTGGTGCCACCCCATGGATTTTTCACTCGATCCAAACACACCTGAGGATCACGGGCACATGAAAGCACCCTTTGCCTTCCACTTCAAGTAGAACGAGAAAAGTTCAAATGTTGTGGAGCATCCAATTCTTTCGTACCCAATCAAGAACAGCAACAGCAACTCTATCATAATGGCAAGTTGCAATCAAAAGAAAAAGGAGGGTAAGCATGGAACTATGCACAAAGCATTGTGAGATAAGAATGCATCAAACCAGACCCCTTTTTTTTTTATTTTATGAAATTAATTAGGAAAATGAGCAAGTGCATTTTGTCAAATTTGTAACAACAAAGGTATTGTCATTACGTAGAGGATAAACCTAGTATCTTACAAATTATTAGTTGGTAGATTTTTAATTTTTTTTTATAAAATAAAAAAGAAGCGAATCAGTAGTAACAATCTTATTCGGAATGATTAGACGAATTTTTCTTTACTGTAAAATGTTCGCAAAATCATAGTTAGCTTGGACAGAGATCAACCCATCACCGTAATACTAACCTCGGGGTCAGAGAGGGAGGCTCAACCGAAATGCAAACCTAGACACTCTTAAAAAAATATCTTCAGAAAACAGTCTCCTTTAATCTAAATTTAGAACCTTGAGCCACTTGGTGAAAGTCATCCCACCAGACTGTCATCTATGGGTAGTTTGTTAGTTGGTAGATGGATGAAGTAACTTAGCCACATAAATATTGAGAGGAATGACCTCTTTGTTAAAAAAAATACTTCTATTGACACAAATCAAACGACTAGCTCAATAAAATTGGTGAACTTTGTATATGATTGCTGTAGTTAATGTGCAAATAAGCCCATAAACAATGAGTTTATTACCTGCGAACGACACACTGTTTGTTCATCTATTAGCCCGTGGAAGTGGTGAAGATTGAAGAGTGAGACTCGTTAGCCTATCAGGCTCCATTGCATTAATATGGGCCCAAAGAGTGCTCTCTCTTTAACCGAAAATAATCTTTAGAAAAAATAATAAAGATATTCATACTTTTATAATTTTTTATTATTTTTACTGTATAAAAATATAAAAAGTATATAATTTTTTTTCAAAGATATAAATTTAGTTATTTTTAAATTATAAAAAAATAATAAAAAGAAAACTAAAAAAAAAAAAATATTTTTAAAAAAAATTCTAGTCAGTAAAGATAATATTCCTACATGGTTTTAGAACATATTTGAAAAGTTTTCTGTATCAAAGAAAGCCCAGGTGAGGAGGCCCAGAGGGCTTCAACGTTCTAAAATCTAAACAAGAGCACCGAGCATGATATATAAACACACACATTGTAGTAATACAAAGGACAGGAGTACTAAACGACGGTGGATCGAAGTACTAAAACATACACGAATGGCAAAGATGTCAAAGAAATGAAAAGTAGTATCTTAGGCATGTATCGTGTAGACGTCCTCTGCAAAAGTCTGCATGCAAAGCAAAAATGGGAAGCTCTTTCCTCAAATGTGACACGTGTGATTACAACATTTCAATCCCAAACAGCTATCTACTTTCAGTCATTTGACTTTTTCACTAACTTATACTACCTAATATTGTGGCTAGAACGCTCTCTCGACGAACCCTAGCCGTTTATTTTCTTTCTCTCGTTTTATTTTTTTTTTTTATAAAAAATTTTATTTTTTAATTTATCATCTATTATTTTTAGATTAATAATATTTTTTTATTAACTAATTTAATAAATAAATAATAATTTTATATTACTGAAATATTAAACTTAATTCGTCAAAACACGTTTATAAAATCGATATATTATTTAGTGTGATTGAACAAAACATTCTTTTTATAGATTTAAACTATTAATCCATCAACATGATTGATAACTTTTTAAAATAAGTTTTTTTACATGTACTTTTTAATGTTTGGTTATTTTATTTTTATAAATTAAAATATGTTTATTAATTTTTACTTATAAAATATCTATATTTATTTTAGAAAATATAATATTTCAATTTTTTTTAGTTGTGATATTTATTTACTATGTTATTCAGTATAAAACAAATTTAAATTTTAGATCATGTGAGAAATATCTTTTATGATAAAAAACAAATATGCAGATATTAATAAAGAGAAAATTTTAGATCATGTGAGAAATATCTTTGATAAGAAAAAATAAATATCTAAATATTAATACAGAGAAGATTCCAACAAAATATTACGAAACTGAAAAGGAATAAACATATTTTACATCTAAAACAACGTTCCAATTCTATGCTACTATACATTAATTTTTTTGAGTTTCACTAAATAATCATTCATGTGGGTTAATTGGTTGTTATTATTTTGAATTTCTTAGCTTAATTAATATTTATCTTTTTTTTTCCTTTCCGTGATAAAGTTTATTATATTCCGTCTATAATAATCATTACTGTCTATAATAATGATTACCGTTCAACCAACAACCATATTAGAAACTGAAATTGAGATAGATTATATTTAAAAAATATATATATATATATTTATATTCAGAAACATATTTTTATTTCAATAAAAATAGTTAAAATCAGAGCAACATAAAATATATAAGAATTATTTATAAAAATAAATAAAAAAATTATATTTTAACTTAAATAAAATTAATTTAGTATTAAGAGTAACGCACGGTCAAACAATTGGTAATAATAAATAAAAAATTTAAAGGACGTAGAATGTTTGATAACATGATTCTGGGCGTTATCATTTGTCAAACAGTCGTGGGGACTATGGAAAGGAACTGAAGACGTTGTCTTTTCTCTCTATCGTTAGATTGAGGACATCGCTGCATGTGAAGCTGATCCAACGACTCATCAGCTCGTGACAGACAAGGTTGCAATCCTATCTCATTCTCACACCTATTTCAGGGTCCCACTGCATATTTCCAATCTCGACCATACAACGATAATACTAGCGGCCTCATGCACCTCACTAATCTCTCTCTCTCTCTCTCTCTCTCTCTCCCGCCATTAATGAATTGAGAATTGAATCATGCTTAAGCTTATATGATGGATTATATTTATAATCTATAGCTTTAGATTCGAATTCAACGGTTAAAATTTTATTAAAAATTAGAAATTTAAAAGATAGATAATTATTTTATTAAGTAATAAATTTTAATTATTGATTTTGAATTAACAACCAATATTATTCAGATATAATTCAACATGAAAAGATCTTTATCCAACCAATTAATTGTATAAACATCATCAACGGAAAGAAAAGTTTAACTATTTTTTTAATAAATTAGTACTTAAATATGCTAATGCGATGTGTTTATTTGCTGATATATATTTTATTTTTTACTAAAATATAACACTTTTTACTCAAGTAATACATTTTTTTTGGTGTAATGATATTATAAGTTTCTAATGATTTAAATCACATATACTGACTTGATAAGAATAAATCACTTACTTAAACTCAAAAAAGCAAAAAATAATAATAAAGGAAGCAGGAGTTACCAAATAAGTAGAAGCTCGATCTCTAAAACATTGTCACATATAAGCATTAACAGGGTCTTCTTGGGATAGCAAAAATCTATTTGGAGGGGTCAAATAAAATGCTACCATGGGTGTTGTTGTGAATTGTGATAAGCATCTCCTTGGAGTTCAGAAAGTATGGCATTGGGGTTCCCTTCTGTTTTGCTGCTATCTATTGGGTGGTGTCCTTTTCATGACAACCTCAAGAATGCTAGCATAATTTGCTTCCATCACATAAAACAAAATAATACTGAACTGGAAAATTCTGATATCAAGCCCAACCCACATGGGATTCGAGGGAGTCATTATTACTGCTTAAAATTAGTAATAGCTTTCCAAATAATAATCACTTGAATCGCATTATTATTGAATATCTAATCCCCATATCCCTTCTAATTGGAACTTGAATATGAAATCGTTTGGCAGAAATTTCAATCTGTTTTCCATTTTTTAACCATTAGGGTTTTCTTTATGGTCCGAATGTAAAAAGTTTGTGGGGATTAATTAATTAAATTGGGCACTCATGCGATGGTCCTTTTAATCCTGACTCTACTTGTATGATGAAGCTTCTTCTGTCAAGTCAACATGCACCTCTGCAGTGGTCCTCCTATTTTCTACCTGTAATTAATTTATATAGCAAGCCTATATAAGAATTTTAAAAAATGTAAATACAATTTTGTCTAAAGGCACGATCATTTCACTAAAGGCCAAACAACCCCTTTGGTTCAAATCTCCATAGCAAATTATCAAGTAGATTAGACTGATCAATGTAGATGTCTTAACGGCTAAATGATCGAGTAGCTGTCCAACAATATTAGAGATCGGATTCCTAACTTCAAGTATTATATATATATATAATTAATTTAGATTAGGCTCATGGTTGCTTAGAAAAATCACATGATTGAACAATAATAATGCAAGTCTATTTATGTCTGATAATCATGGAGAAACAGCAAGAAAAGAATCTGTTTTAATATAGTCACAAAATAATTGTACGACTAATAGTAACCATGATAATCAGCAACTAAACCTGGACAAAAACCAACATAATCCAAAATAATACAGCTAAATCTTTCCTATACCAGTTCTTTTACTTTTTTTTTTCTTTTCTTTCTTATAATCCCAATAATTGAGAAGAATCATTGGTACATTCTCTTTTCCTCTGCATAAAGGTAAATGCTTAATTAACAAATCAGGAGAAAAAGAAAAAGTAAAAAAGGAAGTTGCAAGTGAATAGGATAAAGGGCATGTGAAGATGAACAAAGCAAAGTTTGTTTTCTTTCACCTCTCTTTCCTCCTCTGAATGGGAAGCAACGGTCAGCCTTTTGTCTTTAAGCAGATGTTAAGAAAATTGAGGGACCAAATATGTTTGGAATTTGGCTAGAGCAGTCACGAGAATTTGTTCTAAACCTTCTATATTTCTGCATAGCTAGTACCTATATAGCTCGCCTTCTTTCCTTCTCTCTTGCTTATCTATTCATGCTTCCCTGCTCTTTTCTCTTCATGAACCGTTTACATGTCTAGATGCCCCATGGCTTCTAGTTCTTCCTTTTCTTGCTCCCCTTTATCTCATGATTATGAAAGACCAGGACTTGAATCTGTAAAATCACTTGTAATTTCAGTGAACGAATACTGTTTCGAGCTCTTAGCAAATGGTGAATTGTGGAATGCCTTAAAATCGCTATGCATTTCCAAGCTCAACATCAGAAACCAAGAGTTCTTCGAATTCTCTGAGCACTCGGTTGTTTCGAATCTCTATTGGGGTATTGAAAGTGTTGAAGCCGCAGTACGGGCGAAATGCGTAGAAGAGAAAGCCAACAGGTTGAAGAGCTCAGAAAGAATGCTTCAGGCTCCAGCATTGCTCGATGAACATGGAGTCACTGCTGGAATTCAAAACCATTACTTGGTTTGCTGCTCATACTTTTATCTGTCAATGATTAGGAAGCTTCAAAATGACGAGTGGCAGGTTGCCTTGCATTTCCTTCAAGCAATGTTAGTCTCTCCAAGATTTGTTCGTGCTGAACTTGCCCCGGAATTCTGCGCAAGTCTTTTTCCTGTAAGCGGTGTATTAGAAGTAGAGACTATGTGCGGAAAGAAAGGTAAAGAATCTGTAACGGATTTTCTTAATGAGGCCAATATCAATGACGCAATCAGGGAGATTGCAAGGAGATACAAACATTGGCTAACGTATTATCAGGTCATGTTGTATGGAGAGACTCCTCAGTGGCATTGCAGAAGCAGTTACAATGATGAATCACAGGATTTTTGGTGAGTTCTACTTTTAGTGACATCCTAGCTAATGGGTGGGCAAATAATATTCAAGTCTAGAATTGTAGTTTGAAACATTTTGAATACTCTATGGTTTGCTTCTGGATGGCAATCAACATGTTTAAGATAATTACATGATCCATTGACTGTTAGTGCTCTTGAAACATAGCTTGAATCATCAGCTTTTCATGACAGGCAAGTGAGCAACAGCAGTGACTCTTCAGAATTAATTGAGCAAGAACGCTGCTCGCAAACATATAAGGTAAGACCAAAACTAATGAATCATATCGCAATAGTTCTGAGTTCACAAAACGACGTGTTTGTTGCATATTATCATATCTCTTGGCTCTAAAAATTAACGCAGCATGAGAAGGTGCATCCACTTGATTCTAAAGCATACCCAGCAAATGATAAAGCAGATAAACCTAAGACCTGCAGGGAAATTCAAGAAATAGGACATGATAGTGAGGCTCTTAATCATTTCAATCAATCTCTAGAGTTAAAAATTCGTACTACAAAGCAAGAAAATTATACAAGCATCAAACGCCTCCAGGAAGTATTGATGGATTCCCAATCCGATACTCCAACTTCAGTAAATTCATGCTGCAGTTATTACTTGGAAGAAGTTGATGCAGAGGTAACTGTTCCCAGATGACACTACATAAGCATAGAACTTTATATTCAAAGCATTACTGAGTTTTAAGCAGTACAAATTGGACATTTTTTGAGAAATATAATTGTTGAACGGTCATTTACCCTTTGTGTATCAGGTAAAAATGGCTGATAATAATTGCTCAATCAGAAATGCAGGCGAAGATGATCTGCAACCAGAAGTTTGTGCTCAGTTATGTCAAAATAAAAAATTACAGACAGTTTTACTAATTACACAAGCTTTACGGAGAGTGTAAGAGTGTAACACAGAAACCGCACTTATTTTCTTGGGTGCAGGACGTTGCAGGCTGCGTGCTTGACATTGGATGAAATGTGCAGAATGGTGCTTTTGTCATCAACTACGCAAGAAGTACAGGAAGTCAGTGAAGTAAAGATTAGTAGCATCTCTTCAAGCAGATACCCCAGTTCTACTTGCGATTTTGACTTATCCATCTTGGAACTCAGAAACAAAAAGTTTAATGTGCTAGATTGCGATTCAGCTCAGAGGCCATTATGGCAACACCAAGCACAAGTTACTAATGAAGAAGCAACTGCCGCTCTGCAGAATGGTATGCTTGCCGAGATAGATCGCAGCAGAAGAGCTATAAGGGGAAAACAGAACTTGCATAGCCAAAAGAACTTGAATGAACTATATCTGAACTCTGGAAAAGATCCCAACACTGAGTTAATGGCAATACTTGAGAAAGCAATCTCGAGACTCTGCTTCTCAGAAGGATTAGCGAAATGTGAGGAAGACTATGCTGTAGAAGTTACAGCAATTTATGAATTGTTGAACAGCAAAAAGGGAATAAAATACACCATCTTAAAGGATATTATTCTAGATCAGCTGCTAACAGCTATTTCAAGTTCTAAAGAGGAAACAGTCGTAAGGGCATCCATGTCTATTCTTACAACTATTGTATCAGTGAATAAGTCAGCTGTGGAAGACATCAAGAAGAAAGGTTTGCGGTTGTGTGATTTGGCGAATGCACTAAAGCGAAATGTGCACGAGGCAGCTATACTTATCTACCTGATAAATCCACCTCTAACAGAAATAAAGACATTAGAACTTTTGCCTGCATTGATGGAGATTCTATGCACTTCAAACAGCTATAAGGAAAAGCCAGCTTCACCATTGATTACACCTCCTGCTGCATCATTGATGATTATTGAAGTGCTAGTGACTGCATTTGACCGCGCCACCAATAACGTGCACTTGGCCGCGATCAACTCCCCGAGAGTTCTTAGCAGGCTTCTGGATGTTGCTAGAGATCATAATCTGGAAGAGTGCATCTCTATGACCAACATTCTCATAAAATGCATGCAGTTTGATGGACAATGCAGAAAATATATATCACAACTTACTCGTCTCGCTCCATTTAAACGCCTCCTACAAAGTAATGAGAAGCATGCCAAGTTCACAGCACTTCAATTTTTTCATGAACTTCTCTACATGCCTAGGTATGAGTTCCAATCTCATTTTCACACTTACTAAATTGAGGTGAAGTTTGGTTCCCTAAAAATTAGTCAGGCAATGTAAGCATTTCAGTACCAAAATCTGTGCTCAGGTTTGGGTCATTGCAAAGAGAAAGGTCATCAGAATCACGTCTCACTTGCTTTCTTTTCAATTTCTTTCCATTTTTTATCAGGTCATCAGCTATTAGCCTATTACAGCGGATAGGAAAAGAAGGAAGTAATGACATAATGCCCTCCCTGATGCAGTGTCTCCAACAGCTTCAGCCTGATTACCAACTTTTGGCAGCAAATTTATTGCTGCAATTAGATACCCTGGTTAGAACTATTACTTGGAAGCTAAAAATCTAACAGGACTAGCTACCACTTCTCCAGGATATAGTCACAAAATGTTTTGGTCCTTAAAATAACTGCATTTCAGTTATCATAGGATACATCTTTATTGATCTGGTAGATATTAAATATATGCGCAGAACTCATCCGACAACGAATGCATGCAGGAACAATCATCTGGTAAAAATATGTACAGAGAAGAGGCGATGCAGATCATCCTCAAGTCAGTGGCATCAGAAGAAAACTCTGCTTTACAGCAACTGTCTACTTTCATTCTTGCAAACATTGGAGGAACTTATACTTGGACAGGGGAACCATACACAGTAGCATTACTGGTGAAAAAGGCAGGTTTGACTTCTTTGTATCACCGGACTATGATAAGGAACGTGGATTGGTCAGACCCAAGCCTGCAGGTAAGACGTAAGAAGTAAAATAAACAAACAAATCATCCGATCCAATTGAGTTTTCTTTTCAATCTATTAACTAGAGAATTAAGAAAAAGGTCCACCAAAATGCAGGATGCTGGAATTGACTCCTGGTGTAGCAAGATTGCAAAAGGAATCATTAGCATAGGGAAACCTGCATTCCAGGCTTTAGAGAGCGGTCTAAGAAGTAACACTAAGAGGGTTTCGCGGGATTCTCTTACAGCAATTGCTTGGATTGGATGTGAAATTGCTAAGTATCCTAACAGTCTAAGAAATTCTGCATGTGAGATACTGCTTAATGGAGTTGAGCAATTTTTGCATCCTGGAAGCGAGCTTGAAGAAAGACTTCTAGCATGTCTGTGCATCTATAACTATACTTCAGGCAGAGGTAGAGCCCTTACTGAGTAACAGCTGCCATACATGCAGGAACTTAGCACAACAATGAGTAAACAATTTGCGAAGCTCCTATTTAGATGCTTATTTTTTGCTCAGGGATGCAGAAACTAATCCATTTCTCAGAAGGAGTACGGGAGTCCCTGAGGCGCTTTTCAGGCGTGACGTGGATGGCTGAGGAACTACACAGAGTAGCAGAATTTTATTTGCCTAACAATTCAGTTAGTATCCTAAAAACACTTTTTAAGTTGCAGTATTTATGTGAGCATATTATGAGTGTTTCAGTTCACTCTGTGATTTAATTTATACAGTATCAACAACCAACCAGTTATTACAGATTGTTCTGTTTGTTTAACCGATATTCTTATGTGTAATGGAAAAAACAGCGCATATCTTGCGTCCACACACAAGTTTTGGAGACAAAGCATGACAGAAGTGGAGCTGTAACTGCCCTTATCTACTTTAGGGGACAGCTTTACAGTGGCTATTCTGATGGTTCAATTAAGGTTTAAAATACTATCTTATGTCTTAATGTTAGACATGCAATGCATATACTTTGAAAGACTGAAAACAGATGATATATATTTGCATTAAACAGGTGTGGGACATCAAACATCAGTCAGCCACTCTTGTATGGGACCTGAAAGAGCACAAAAAAGCAGTGACATGTTTTTCACTCTTCGAACTTGGGGAGAGACTGCTAAGTGGATCTGCTGATAAAACCATTAGGGTATATGCATATTATGTCTTATCGCAAGAGATTGTATTCATTGATGATATGCATAATGCAGCACGAATATAAATCTTCCATTGTTCACTCATGTCTCTAACTCTGAAGGTTTGGCAAATGGTCAATCGGAAATTGGAGTGCGTTGAAGTTATAGCAATGAAGGAACCGATTCAAAAAATAGAAACATATGGCCAAACGATGTTTATAATCACCCAAGGCCATGGAATGAAGGTTCTTGATTCATCCAGAACAGTCAAGGATCTATGCAAAAATAAGAAGTTTAAGTGCATGAGTGCAGTGCAGGGAAAGCTGTACATAGGGTGCACGGATTCAAGCATACAGGTTGTATTTTATCATCCTCTTTTCTGATTGATGATGAAATTTGGAGCGCAGAACATAACATGTTGCATTTTCAGGAATTAACCATGACGAACAACAGGGAACGCGAGATCAAACCACCAATGAAGAGTTGGATGATGCAAAACAAGCCGATCAATTCAATTGCTCTGCACAAAGATTGGCTTTATAGTGCAAGTTCAATTGTGGAGGGTTCGAGAGTTAAGGTAAGAACCATAAGTTTGAATAATCTAATGCTGTATAATATAAGAAGCCTCCATTGACCAGAAGAATGTTGCAGGAATTGAGAACACATTCCAAGCCTCAGATGTCAATAGCACCAGATAAAGGCAGATACATATTAGCTTTGGGAGTCGTAGAAGATTTTATATACTTAAATTGCAGCTCGTCAACCAGTACTCTTCAGGTACGCATTTTTTTTTCTTCCACCCTCTCATGGAGATACTATAGCTGGTAACATCTAGCCAAAGGAGCTATTGGGTTGCAGCCAATTAACCCGAAAAGCAGTATTTATTCGACAGAAAATAGAAGCCACTTTAATTTGAAATACTATGTTTTGAAACTAGATTTGGCTGAGAGGGACACAGCAGAATGTGGGGAGGATATCAGCAGGCAGCAAAATAACAAGCCTCCTCACTGCAAATGACACTGTTTTATGTGGTACTGAGAAAGGATTAATCAAGGTTTGTTCATCTAAACACGACATCAGACTCTGATCTTTGAAGTTCCATAATTTGCTTTACAGATTCACTTGAATGCGTATTTTCCTCTGTGATGACAGGGGTGGATACCACTCTAAAAGCAAAAGGAGTGATGGGGATTGGCCAAAGTACTGGAGCATTTATCAGATTCTGTCAGATATTGGTTTAATGTAAATATATAGTATACATTCTAAAAAGGATATAACGTAAAGATCAGGGTTTGAAGAACATAGTTTTGTTATTTGTATGTATAGTTGAACAACAAACTTGAAGATCAATAAAATCCTTATAGCTCAGTCTCTCTCTCTCTTTTTTTTTCTTCTTCAATTGATTATTAATTACCACTCTGTTCACTCAACCTAAATTAATGGCCATTCTATTTTCGTAATCGATCGTTACAGCTAAAAATTTGGATGATCCCAGGTTATAAATTGCAAGTTTTATGCAAACGTTTAAAAATTGAAAAAGATTGGCACTATTAAAATGCAGCATTAAAATTGGCCTCATCTAATAGAACCATCACAGCATAAAGAAAACCCACCAACCATAAAACAATAGAGACCCAAAGGAAAAGTAGAAAACCCTTCAAGTAGATTACTATACATAATTTATTTTAGATTTTTTTTTTCTTAAAAAGACAATTAATCTTAATTGAAACTTTTATATTCTCTTTGTAAGATTTGTTAAAAAAATTTAACATCAAAACATTTTAATTTTGTGAAAAGCTTATACCAGTACAAATAAAAAAGAAAATAAGAGGGTCGGGTCGGGTACGTTATTTAACTATAACGCACGGTAAATCTTATCGGTAATTGAATCGAACCGGCTTCCCTCCTTCCTAGTCTCTCAAAAACCCTAGCATTCAATTGCAGAGACACACACCACTGAAGGAAGAGGAGGACAATATGCCAGCTCCAACGCAAGAGATGGAGCCCGTGGAACCACAATCACTAAAGAAGCTTAGTTTTAAATCTCTAAAACGAGCACTGGACCTCTTTTCTCCAATTCACGGCCAGCTAGCTCCTCCCGATCCAGAAAGGTTATCAATAATACCCAAGTTCCGCTTATTTTAAATCCGTCTCATTATCCGAGACTAATTTTTGTACTTCTTTTCCTTTCATTTTTTTGGTTCTTGCAGTAAAAAAACTCGATTGAGCCACAAGGTTAGTGAATTTCAGTTCTTTCGTTCGTTTATTTGTTTTTAGGTATGTTTTAATGATCTTCACTATTCCGGTTACAACATGTATTTTTACAAGAACAGAATTTGAATCGATTACTGTTGTGCAGATAAATGTAAACTATAAAGGAATAAAAAATGCAAATGAAGTTCCAAGGCCAGTTCATTCTTCTTCTGCAACTGATTCAACGCCTTCTAATGTCCTTGCTCTTCCAGGTTATTTTGCACAATTTGTTTCTGTCTATTGATTAAGGCATTGTATAAAATAAATTATGTCAATTTTCGCCTGATTTCATTTCTTTTGAAATGCCTTGTTTAAGTTGAAAGATTTGGATGACTTTCCAAACACGAGAAGTGACTAAACAGAAGTCAATTGAATTGAATTCTTGCATCTTTGGACTTTCCAAGTGAGCGTAAAGGGAATTAAATGGTGCTTGTCAATTACAATATTAACTTTATAATATTGGATTATGTATACTTTGCATACTTTTAGTTTTATAATGATATGCCCTAACTGAAGCACATGCTAGAATATTGAAAATGCAGTTAAGTTTTGCGATAGCTAAATCTAGTATTCAGGGTTAATGTAACCAAGACTATTTTCATGTATGCACAGAACTAAGTTGGAATGTTTGATTTGTATTCAATATCTGTTGTGAAGTCAATACTTTTTCTATCTGGTTTAATATAGAACAGGTATCAAATTGGCGGAATGTTTAGTATTCTTATGTTGGATTTTATATGCCGATTCAAGTTATTTTACCTAGAACTTCGCATAATATAAGTTTGCATTGTATTGCAGGTCCAGATGATTCTAGGGATCCACAAAAGGGTGGGACTCAAAACGCGTTGGTGGTTGGTCCAACTGTGCAACCAAAGGGAATGTGAGTGCTTTCCATTCTTGTATCTCCTCCTGCCTTTAAGCTTTATTATCACCACAACCATAATTATCTTTATAATGAGAATTTTTGTCATTGGTGCTAATTATTTCTTTGTTTCCTTCAGAAATAATGTTGGTCCTCAGGGAAAAAGCACTGCCTTGATTTCTGGTTCTAAATCATCTGAAAGGTTCCATTTCTCTTCCATTTTGAGCTTGTTCTGACACTTAATGAGGCAAATATGCTTGTCTATCTGATGCCACTTTACATTTACAGTAATGTTTGGCTGCTGCAGTGATTATGTAATTCTGCTTTTATTATTTGGCTAGAGATTCAAAGTTCATAGTTTTCTGCTGTTTTATAGTGAAAACTTAATTGAGGTGTTCTTTGTAATGCTTACATAAAAAAGAGAATTTGAAAGTACTGTAGAATGTAATGCAAAGTACTTAAGGAACATAAATTAATATGAAATGAAAAGTGTCCTGCTTCACTTGTGTAATGAGGTAACAGAAGATCAATATAGGATGATTAAGGTTGAAATTTTAGAAAATAGTTGGGGTTTAACAAACTTTTGAATTAAAATTGTATTTGAAACCAGAAAATACAATTGTCTCCTAATAATAGTTAAGATAAATCCTAATCCTAGACTGAAAAGTAATCATATTAAACAAATAAAAGACTAATTAAATAAGAATCCTAATTAAGAAACATAAGACCAAAAGAAATAAGAAAACTGAATTTAAATAAAATCCTAATTTGAGTCAGATTTGGATATTCCTGCATCATGTAATTTTTGTGTCTATAAATTGATGTCTCCTGCGTGATATATACACTCTTGGCTTTAATTTGTACGCGCTCCATCTTATAGGTTCTCCACATCTGCTATAATGGAAAGAATTCCAAGCAAATGGCCGCGTCCTGTTTGGCATCCTCCATGGAAGAATTACAGGGTAAGAACTTTCTAATTGGTGTTACTGTGTTGTAGGTTAGGTTGCAGCATATGTTGTGTTATTACTTGCAATTTACAATTGATGAGTTTTCTTTTTTCCTTTTTTCTGTATATAGTTTTTCTGGTAATCTGTAATATGTACATCTTTTCCATAAAAGTAATGTAGTCTACATATATTGTCAAGTCAGCATCATTTAGTTTGTCATAAGTGCCCTCAGTTATGATCATCGTACTTTTGGCCTGCATCATATTGGAATATGAATTTTCAATGTTGGTTATATTTCCCTTGTAGGTTATCTAATTAGTATTTATAACCTTTCTCATTTTTTGGGTTGGTTGATCCACTTGTAAATATGCTATAAATTAATGCTGTTGATTTGGGCATATTGCAGGCACAGCTATGAACTGTCTTTTGCTCCTTTATGTTGGTGCTGCTGCATTTATTTGTTACAGCCAAATGTTTTATTTTTCTGACATTCTTTGAATTGGCTATTTAGGTCATCAGTGGTCATTTGGGATGGGTGAGATCTGTTGCATTTGATCCAAGTAATACATGGTTTTGCACTGGTTCTGCTGACCGTACAATCAAGGTATTAAATTATGAACTTCACTTTTTGGATGGCTTGATCTGAATATGGCATTACAAATCTAGGCTGTTTCTCTCCTATGTTATGCCCGATTTTGGACTTGATTGTCACTATGTTTCTCTCTCTGGCACCACCTTTTACTATTAATCATTATAATTATTTCATTTTTTGCTATCTTAGTGGATGAAAATTCTTTTTGTGGAACCCACATAATGTGGAGGTTTATAAATTTCAGACCACTCAATTTGTGTTCTTAAAAAATTGTGAAAATCTTACAATGATGGGACACTGTAAGTAGAATGCGCTGAAGTTAGATTATTGTGGAAATGGGTCAAGCTTGGGGAAAGAAGTTTATTGCTGTCAATCTTGTTACTGGACAAGTTACTGTCTATTGTTCTTCCGAAATAGTTTTGCTCATTTAGACCACAGGGTAATTGGATATCCCACACAATGTCTAACAATTTCTTGTTTCTACTTGAATTTCGGTTGACCAGATATGGGATGTAGGAACTGGAAGGTTAAAGCTCACACTGACTGGACACATTGAACAAGTACGAGGTTAGTTTGGATCATTCTTAGTACCAGTAGTTGCTATTTCATTGATCATGCTATTAAGATATTTACGTGGCAAATTTCTTTTTCCTTGCAGGACTTGCTGTTAGCCAAAGACATACCTACATGTTCTCTGCTGGTGATGACAAACAAGTGAAATGCTGGGACCTTGAACAGAATAAGGTGAGAACTTCAACCTAATTCAAGTGATCAAGCCTACTTATAAATTACAATAAAGGTAACAATCACTTGACTATTGCTGATTGTTGAAATATATAATTTTCTGTTTAGGTTGTCCGGTCTTATCATGGTCACCTAAGTGGTGTCTACTGCTTGGCTATTCATCCCACAATCGACCTTTTGCTAACTGGGGGACGTGATTCTGTTTGTCGGGTATGGGTTTTTCCTGTAATATGTATATCATTGGTGCTGTATATTGTCCACTAATTCCTTGAGAAAAAGTAGGGGAAATTTTTTTCCTGTATATGGGATTATGAAGATAACTTGTGAAAGCAATTATTAGGTCTGGGATGTTCGTACAAAAGTTCAAGTTTTTGCGCTGTCTGGGCATGATAACACAGTATGCTCAGTATTCACTCGACCAACGGTATGCAGATTTTACCATTTTCTCCTCCTTTAGTCGTTAGGCTTTATTTTTCTCTTATGCAGAGAAATCCTTAATGCTATAAATAGTTAAATGAGATTATTAAGTAATGGATGCAACTTAAGATGAGGCAAGTGATAAACCATGTATTTATGGCTTAAGTTTCTCTATATTTATTGCACACATGTAATTTTTCATTGATGGTTAAATATGCTTATTTCTGTCTCCAGGATCCACAAGTCGTCACTGGATCCCATGACACGACCATTAAGTTTTGGGATCTTAGATATGGTAATTGAATTCCGATTCTCTTCTCATTTAAGCTTTAGAGAATGGACTTTTATCTTAGCTTTTCTTTTTTTGTTACAGGAAAGACTATGTTGACACTCACACACCACAAGAAATCTGTTCGAGCTATGGCGTTGCATCCTACCGAGTAGGTGCCTGTATTAATCATCTGTTACTTTTTGGAAATAATGGATAAGTATGTGAATATGTTTTGGGTCTCGCCGTCATATTTAAATATAGTTTTTCATTTTATTATATCTCAGGCATTGTTTTGCCTCTGCATCAGCTGACAACATTAAGAAATTCAGCCTTCCAAAAGGAGAATTCTTGCACAACATGCTGTAAGTTTTCACTGTATGTATATCAGTTGTACATACGCACATGTATTCTTTAAAAAAACTGTTAATATGTTTCAATAATCTTTGTAAAATACAGCATGACTTGGTTTCTTTATTCTAGGAATTTAGGAATTGGTTTAGCATATGTATCATGCTCATTATCATAATATTTATTATGCATTTATTCGTGCCTTTCATTCTATTATGCGCTACCATCCTTTATGAATGGGGAATATCCACTTAGGATGATGGGTGGTGGTTGCACCATGTATTGTTAACACGTAGAAATCAAATGTGCTTCTAAAAATGTTGTAATCACATTTTAGAAATGCTCAGAGAAGCTTGATGCTAACTCTTGCTTGTCCCATGAAAAAAGATCTTCTTTCTCATCTGTGAAGGAAGACCAGTTTCATGAGCTTAATATCCTAGACTTTCTGGTATAAATATTCACTTGTAAACAAGGTGGATGGGTATATCAATAGCTATTCAAAATAAGGGAATTGTATGATTTCACTTGGATTTTATTCTCTGGTTCAATTAATAATTTGCAAGATTACAATCATGAAATCTATGACAACCTCATATACCTCTTTCAGTCTTTTGGTTGCTTCTTTGCTGTCTTGATTAGTTGTATATCTAAGAATCTGACGTTTCAACTTTTCTATTTGATCAGCTCTCAGCAGAAAACGATCATCAATACAATGGCTGTTAACGAGGATGGTGTAATGGCTACAGGAGGTGCGAACTGTTCCTTTACAAATTAATTCCAATATGAAAGATCAGTCATGTTCTACTTGGTTCCTGATGTCAAGATTTCATAGTTGGCATCTAGAGCTAAACATAGGTCACAATCAAACGCTAGGCTGATTAAAAAAAAAAAAGCATTTAGGGCTTAGGTTTAAGCTGAACTTGGGAACCTGGCCAATGCTCTGATCATTGACAAACTTCTATATGTACCATTTCTCCTTTTTCTTCTTCCTACCGCTTTTGGCCTAGAATTGGTTTAGCTTTTTGAGTCGATGATTTGAATGAAGTTCCCTTTCAATTTGGCACCGTACAATAATTAACATGGTCTAGACGTGAAATGTGTGTATTATTTTCCAATTGTTTGTCCATTGAATAATTTCAGGTGATAATGGGAGTATATGGTTCTGGGATTGGAAGAGTGGTCATAATTTCCAGCAAACCCAAACAATTGTGCAGCCTGGCAAGTCCTTTCACCTCTCCATAAGTTTTCATTTCTTTTGATATTGAGGAATGAGGAGGTTGACAATGATGGCTATTTTTGCTGCAGGCTCATTGGATAGTGAAGCTGGCATCTATGCTCTCTCATACGATATAACAGGCTCAAGGCTTGTAACTTGTGAAGCTGACAAGACAATTAAAATGTGGAAAGAGGATGAAACTGCCACTCCAGAAACTCATCCTCTCAACTTCAAGCCTCCTAAAGACATCCGGCGGTTCTAGTGATCACCTTCATGTTAGACTGGGTTCTCAGCATGCACCAGAATGAACGCTGGTTAAAATATAATGTAGTCAATTTAGATGGTAACTCGCCAAGTTCCAGAAGCATGGAATCGTTTTACTGTGATAGGAGATAGCATGTTCGAAGCCCCCAACGGATTAATTTTTGTCTTCTGTTTCTGTATATCATTTATGATATTAGTTGGTTTTGCAACCAATTTCCAAGCATATGTATTTGTTTTGATAATCAAGGTTCTTATTTTAGAACGCAAATAGCATGCCCTATCAGCCTGTGGTAGAACGTAATGTATCGTACCTAAATTGCCAGCTTATGGTATGGTACTGGCAAATACTCAGCCTGATTTCTGTATTGTCTGTTTATGATTTTATGGTTCCCTTCTTCTTTTTTTGTTTATTTTTTGCTTTAATTTAATTGAATTTATATATTTTTAAGGCTCTGATTAAGTAATTAATTTTAAAATAGTTTCCTGCACTCGAAAACTTAGTTTGACATTAATTAGGTGTATAGTTCAACTTGCATTACATTTTCTTTTCTTCTCATTTATAGTATAAAAAAATAATAAATAGTTCCCTAGCAAACTCTAACAGGAAAACAAATGAGATTGGATTCATATCTAATGGAAAAAGAAATTAGAATTGCTTCAAATGGCTAATTAATGTTAATCTAACACTTTTTATTACTATTTTGCATTTCTTTTTCAAATTATAGGAGGCTAAACCTGTTTTTGACTATATAATAGGATTCTCGTAAGGATACAAATTTATTTAATATAGAATCAAAAATCTTTTACTTCAAAAAAAAAAAAAGAAATCTTAAACCTTAAACTTTATGACCGATACATTTATTGATCGGGTAAAATACAATCAGAAGTAAGAATTTCTGTTTAATGTCATTGAAATTGAAAGGGGAAAAATAAATATCGAAGTACGATCAATATAGAACTGTTTGGGCTTTCAATCCCAAAAACAGTGATCAATGTGACCCAATGTGTATGTTATGGGCCAAGCTGACAACTGGTGGATGCCGATCCATCGTGGAAACCTGTGAGCTTAGAGCTGCACATTCGCTCGCAATAAAACCCTAACCATAGCCCTCTCTTCTCTTTCTCTTCCCATTTCTGCGGCGCTCCAAAACCCTAATCTTTCAGTCTGGTAAAACTCTTCTACAATTCTATGTTTCTATATATCATGTATATATTGATTTCAATTCATTCAGTTTACATCACAGAAAATTTAATTCGTGTTTGGTCTAGTGTATAGCAGATAGAGCAATCGAGGTAAAGGAAAATGAGCAAAGGCGGAGCAGCTGGTGGCGGTGGAGCCAAGGGGAAGAAGAAGGGAGCAACATTTACAATTGATTGCGCGAAGCCAGTAGAGGATAAGATCATGGACATCGCCTCACTCGAGAAATTCCTCCAAGAGCGAATCAAAGTCGGCGGCAAGGCAGGCGCTCTCGGTGATTCTGTCACTGTCACTCGCGAAAAGTCTAAAATCACCGTCACCTCCGACTCTAACTTCTCCAAACGGTAAAATTCCACTTCAACATCTGAATATATATTTTACTATATAATTAATCTAGATCGATGTGTAGAAGTTTGACTTTGACTATGGGATATGTGTGGACACAAAATCTTGTTTTCTTTTTTCTCTTAAAAAAATCATAATTGTTATGATTCGGGTTTTGTAGATATCTGAAGTATTTGACAAAGAAGTACCTGAAGAAGCACAATGTGAGGGACTGGCTTCGTGTTATTGCTTCGAACAAGGACCGTAATGTTTATGAGCTGAGATACTTTAACATTGCTGAGAATGAAGGCGACGATGAAGAGTAAATTGTGTTGCATTCATGTCTCAATTTATTTCGCTTCAAAGAAACTTTGTAGGCTTTCTTTGTTATTTTGGAATTAGAAAAATGAACTTTTTGCTAGAGCAACCTGTTATCCTCAATGTTTGGGTGATTGAGATTTTTAATTTTTTAATCCAGAAATGTTTGTCCCAATCATATCAGCCTATTCATGCCTTAATTCTGAGATTATTTGAGCTGCATTTGATCTTGTATCATTTGCATATATACTGCTTTTATGCATGACGCATCAATGTATTTTGATAAGTCGTATTCTTGCTAAGAATTGGAAGTATTCATTAGTCTTTTTATAGTAGAAATTACAATCAAGATATAGGGTGAATACAAGCAGCCAATTCACATTACACCAACTTCAATTCATTGTAGCAATGTTTGGTATTTCTACTGGATATTTATTAATCTCATCTGCTGGCCATGCATTTGCTTCTTCATTCCTTGCATTGTAAATGCATTTCCACACTGCACTATTGCATTTGAACCCACTCCCAAAAGCAATTTGCCAAACCCTATCACCCCTTTTCATCCTTCCTTTGGCTTCTATATATGAAAGTTCATACCATATAGAAGAAGATGAGGTATTTCCATATCTATAGAGAGTCATCTTAGAAGGCTCGACATCTTCTTTCTTCAACACTAGGTTTCTTTCAATTGCTTGGATGACAGATTTTCCTCCAGCATGTATGCAGAAATGTTCGAAAGCTCTTCGAAAATTTGGTATGTAGAAGTTTCTTGTGCTTAAAATCCTTGTCTTTCTGCGAGTTATTGAAAGCACATACCTTAATTGCTCTGAGAATGGCAAAACCAGGGGCCCTAGTGTTGAAATATTCGCCTTTAATGCATCCGCTGCCACATGGAGTGTGTCTTTTGATATTGATACTCCTAGCATGTTTTCAGAGTCTAAGTCCTGATAGACACAGTTGTAAGAGCGATCATCATGTGCCTTGTTTGTTCGAATAAGGTGTTGTAGCTCATACTTTGCCTTTTTCTTGTCTTGACAACGGCTGGACATCAGTATGGCCGCTCCCCCAGTTCTGAAAAGACAATTGGTTAACAACATTGAAGTCTCCTTGCCAGTATACCAGTTACAATTAAGCATCTCTGTGCTTACAATGAGAGCCAATGAGTTTTGATGTACCCTTAACAAATCTTTTGCCAGGCCAATGGATGTTATGCCAGCACTGCACCCCATGCCTGATAGGTTAAAACTCATGATATTGCTCCGCATATTGAATTTATTCACAACCATAGCAGTAAGGGATGGTGTAGGGGCAAACATGCTGCTATTAGATATGAGTATGTCAATAGCTTTTGGGTTGATGTTGTTTTTCTGCAGCAAGTCTGTCACGATAGAAAATATTGTTGTCTGAGCCTCCTCCATTGCAGAAGATAGTTTATTTCTTATTGGTGTCTCAGCAAAAGCACAAGGAACGCAAGTTTCGTGACTAAAGCCTGATTTCTCTAGGATCTTAATTTGGAATTCAACACTACTGGGATGGAATCTGCTATCAAGATGGATATGCTCTTGGAACAGAGACATGGGTACTCTAGTAGAATAAGGTGGCCTGTAGCAAGTGAAATCTAGTAAACAGATAGTGACTCTTTTTCTGAATGCAAGATATAGAACCAGTGCCAGTGGGGCTGCTATGCATAGTACGGTGAATTGGTAGGAAGTGAAGAGCAGCAGCATTGTGAGTTCAGATATGTGTGCTTGGATCATTGTTAAGGAGTAGAAGTTCATACTTCTCTGTAAATGGACATCGCACAAATATGATGTATATATATTGGTTCGAACTGTGGAGATGATGAGGTTGCCTAAGTGTGCTCACAAGGGTATGAACGAGGAAAGAAAGTCCCTTTGGGAAAGTTAAAGAGGGAAAAATGTTATTATAATATCACACGAGTTTAGTGCTTTGTGGGTGGAAATTTGGACGCAACTCTTTTCTTCTCAGCAGGTCCACTGTAGAGATTCGATGAAATGGACAATCTCATGCGTATGATAAGCCCAATTATTGTCATAGCCGTGGTGGTATGGGCTTAGATGGTGTGATAGTTAAATAGAAAAAAAGTTCCAAGAATGCATGTTGCAGGATCCAATTCTGTACAAGTATTGCTTCTCGTTCCTACCATGTCAAAGTATGTTTAGTGCAAAGCTCTAAAGGATTGATTAGAAGGGTAGAAATTGAATCACAGCAGTCACATGCATGCAATAATAAAACCGTTTTGGCGTGTAGGTGAGGAAAACAAACAACCAAGGACAATGACACGAGTGGCTGCTTTATGCCATTACCTAATTTTAATAGCTGCATCCTGGTTTCAGACTGGTTTTGAGGTGTAATTAGAATTATTAACAAAGATGTGCAATTAGAATTGCTGATACTGATATGGCTATAAAATCCAAGCATGTCACAATCTTTACATTCTTTTCTAAAATGCTTAAAGATCAGAAGCTAGGTCGAATAGCTTGAGCACATATATATATATATATATGATGAACAGTAGAATGAGTAAAAGGCTGGCATTGGCATAGAGCCTGGACCAACCAACATTTGTCAACTGAAAAGGCTACATTTTTTGTATAGACCTGGCAACTTGTATCAAATCCGGAGCCTTCTTGACCTTTTTTTTATGGAGCAAGAAGGCCTCCATACAAGGGACAAAAGGCACGCTACTGAAACTAGACTCCATACAAGGGACAAAACAAAACGCATGCATTTGTAAACTAGTGGGGGGATTGGAGTAGCTTGTAGGTTATGCCCATTCTAACTTAGATTTTGATGGAGAATGAACTCCAGACAAGAGAATGTAGAGTCTCACTTACCTTTGCAAGAAGCAAAGAGAAATTAGTCAGAAGTATCTGCAGCAACTTGGTCTCCTTGTGTTCTATAAATTGGTGATGTACCTCACAGCATATTCGCAAATCACTTCTAGCTGTGTTAGTTCTTTCCCTAGTTATGGCCTTGAAATCATTTCTTCTCGTGTTCTTCTTGGTTGCTGTAATGGCAGCTACTATAACTGAAGCTCAGCTTGGGATTGTAGGTGGCCTTCTTGGTTTGATCCGTATTCAAGGGACAGTCTTCTGCACTGCCAATGGTAATATGGGTGCTAATGGCACAGCAACCCCAGTTTTTCCTAGTAAGTTTGCCTTGATTTTTTTTTTTTCCTGCTAAGCTAAAACACCATTATGACTATGCATATTCGACTAACAGTTTAACAACTTACATTAATGCTGAAAACTGGGATCATCTTCTTCGCAGATGCACAAGTGCAGTTGATGTGTGGCAGTCAAATGATATCTACCGCAACGACTAATAGATTTGGAATATTTTCAATCGTGTTAGATCCTCTTCAATATGTTGTTTCCTCGGTGTTAAGTGGCTGCTTCCTCAAGGTTGGCACTCCTCTATCCAACTGTGACTCCAGTCTGCCCACAGGAGGCCTTCTGCAATCACCCTTGGAGCTCGTTGGAAGCACTATTGTAGGAATCCTGCGTGTTATAAACATCATCCCTACAGGATTCCTGTTCATGGCATGACATTAGACTTAGCTTCTCCAGTAACAATTAGCAGTTGGACCATTTATCACTGCATGCATGAATAAGGTCACTTTCTATGCCATAGTGCTATTTCCCTTTCGTTGTTACATTTCCACAAATATCCTTTCCTTTCTCATGTTTCCTACTACCAAGCAATAAAAAGTTGATTTGGAATCTTCCTCCTTTTCTTGGAAAGCTAATGTCAATTTGCTGAAAAAGCAATTTATTATTAGTGCAAAAAACAATATACTTATGCTACTTGTATTGAAATGAAACACCAATAACAATTAGATGTAGCAAACTCTAATCCAAGCTGATTAATTAAAAAACATAAAAGGAAAAAAATAGAACAATAGTATATAAAGGTTTTTCGTCAATAGATTACGAGATGCACGATTAGTAAAGAAAGTTATTGGGTCCAAATTCTTCCCAGCCAAAAACTATGGGCTTAAAATTAAGGGCCGAGCTCATTTAGATACCTGAAGTTAATTAATTTGCATTTATTTAGTAATGTGGGAGGTTTTCTGTTAAAGGCCCACTAAAAAGGCCTGCTGGGTTGAAGATTTATGTAAACGCTTAATCTATTCGCATATGGCAGATATGTGCTTCTTTCCTCTCTCTCTCTTTATAGAGTTTTATAGAGAATTAGTGATATATATGGATTTAACATTGACATCAACCTCAGTTGCGTCTTCTCTATTTATACTTTTCACTATATAATTTATTTTCGTCCAATTTAGGATCACAGTGGGCATATATTATCCAAGTAGACAATGGATAGAGTTTTTCTTTTAGAGACAAGGATCAGAATGACTAGATAATGCCCTAAGAGAAAAAGGAGAAAAAAAAGCACTATATGATAATACCTAATTGTGTCAAAATCTAACCACTATTGAGCACCAAAGCCATATATCTAGACAAACCATCATAATTAACTATACAACTTGTCAAATTACACAAAGGTTAAATCCAACTCAAGTATCTTCTTGCTGAGTGATACAATAGTGAGGGACGGATGGGAAAGTGATAGGTGTTGAAGTAGTGAAGTCCCTACTTCACCGTTGCAACCCAAAAAAAAAGAAAAATGTTGCCCGGTTAGGGATTGAATTTGTGATTGTCCTCCTACTACTTGTTAACAGAAATTTAAATATTGTAAACAAATTGTTAGGCACATATGCAGAATTTAACAACCAATCACTTGAGTGGAGATATAAAGATGATATGAGTAATAAGGAAACACTTGGTTTGTTAAGCTAACAATACACGGCTTGATTTGTTCCTAAAACAGTGGATCATGAGAGTAATTTAAGGGGTTGCATTGAGACTCAATCATGTATAAAAAATAAGTCCATAACAGAGAATTCAGCTCCTCCATTCAAGGAAGTGATAGCACAGAATCTGGGATTTATATATTTTTCTTTCATTGTATTATTCTCTTCTGTGACAATCTGAGTGCATTATACATGACTGTCGATCCTGTTTTCATGCTCGTAGCAAACACATTAAACTTGACTACCATTTTATTCGTGAGAGATTCGCTGTTGGACTCCTTATTACTCGCAATGTCTCCTCTGCCCTCCAGCTTGCGGAAATTTTCACCAAGCCTTTATGTAAGGCCACTCTTCTTCACATTCGCAGCAACCTGTGCCTCCAACCTCGACACGGATTGAGGGAGGGTAATAACAACCAATCACTTGAGTGGAGAGATAAGGATGATAGGAGTAATAAGGAAACACTTAGTTTGTTAAGCTAACAATACACGGCTTGGTTTGTTCCTAAAATAGTAGATCATAAGAGTAATTTAAGGGGTTGCATTAAGACTCAATTATGTATAAAAGGTAAGTCCATAACATAGCATTCAGCTCCTCCATTCAAGGAAGTGATAGCACAAAATCTGAGATTGATATATTTTTCTTTCATTGTATTATTCTCTTCTGTGACAATCTGAGTGCATTACACATGACTGCCAATCCTGTTTTTCATGCTCGTAGCAAACACATTGAACTTGACTACCATTTTATTCGTGAGAGAATCGCAATGGGACTCCTTATTACTCGTCATGTCTCCTCTGCCCTCCAGCTTGCGGATATTTTTACCAAGCCTTTATGTAAGGCCACTCTTCTTCACATTTGCAGCAACCTGTGCCTCCAACCTCGACACAGTTTGAGGGAGGGTAATAACAACCAATCACTTGATTGGAGAGATAAGGATGATAGAAGTAACAAGGAAACACTTGGTTTGTTAAGCTAACAATACAGGGCTTTGTTTGTTCCTAAAACAGTGGATCATGAGAGTAATTTAAGGGGTTGCATTGAGACTCAATCATGTAAAAAAGGTAAGTCTATAACAGAGCATACAGCTCCTCCATTCAAGAAAGTGATAGCACAGAAATCTGAGTTTGATATATTTTTCTTTCATTGTATTATTCTCTTCTGTGACAATCTGAGTGCGTTACACATAACTGCCAATCCTGTTTTTCATGCTCGTAGCAAACACATTGAACTTGACTACCATTTTATTCGTGAGAGAGTCGCAATGGGACTCCTTATTACTCGCCATGTCTCCTCTGCCCTCCAACTTGCGGACATTTTCACCAAGCCTTTATGTAAGGCCACTCTTCTTCGCATTTGCAGCAACCTGTGCCTCCAACCTCGACACAGTTTGAGGGAGGGTAATAATAACCAATCACTTGATTAGAGAGATAAGGATGATAGGAATAATAAGGAAACACTTGGTTTGTTAAGCTAACAATACACGGCTTGGTTTGTTCCTAAAACAGTGGATCATGAGAGTAATTTAAAGGGTTGCATTGAGACTCAATCATGTATAAAAGGTAAGTCCATAACAGAGCATTCAGCTCCTCCATTCAAGGAAGTGATAGCACAGAATCTGAGATTGATATATTTTTCTTTCATTGTATTATTCTCTTATGTGACAATCTGAGTGCATTACACATGACTGCCAATC
The DNA here is from genome assembly GCF_019578655.1 of Ricinus communis. NCBI lineage: Eukaryota > Viridiplantae > Streptophyta > Magnoliopsida > Malpighiales > Euphorbiaceae > Ricinus > Ricinus communis. Next base: position 1,708,462 of record NC_063264.1, on the reverse strand, counting down.
CTGTTTTTCATGCTCGTAGCAAACACATTGAACTTGACTACCATTTTATTCGTGATAGAGTCGCAATGGGACTCCTTATTACTTGCCATGTCTCCTCTGCCCTCCAGCTTGCGGACATTTTCACCAAGCCTTTATGTAAGGCCACTCTTCTTCGCATTTGCAGCAACCTGGGCCTCCAACCTCGACACAGTTTGAGGGAGGGTAATAACAACCAATCACTTGATTGGAGAGATAGGGATGATAGGAATAATAAGGAAACACTTGGTTTGTTAAGCTAACAATACACGGCTTGATTTGTTCCTAAAACAGTGGATCATGAGAGTAATTTAAGGGGTTGCATTGAGACTCAATCATGTATAAAAGGTAAGTCCATAACAGAGCATTCAGCTCCTCCATTCAAGGAAGTGATAGCACAGAATCTGAGATTGATATATTTTTCTTTCATTGTATTATTCTCTTTTGTGACAATCTGAGTGCATTACACATGACTGCCAATCCTGTTTTTCATGCTCGTAGCAAACACATTGAACTTGACTACCATTTTATTCGTGAGAGAGTCGCAATGGGACTTCTTATTATTTGCCATGTCTCCTCTGCCCTCCAGCTTGCGGACATTTTCATCAAGCCTTTATGTAAGGCCACTCTTCTTCGCATTTGCAGCAACCTGTGCCTCCAACCTCGACACAGTTTGAGGGAGGGTAATAACAACCAATCACTTGATTGGAGAGATAAGGATGATAGGAATAATAAGGAAACACTTGGTTTATTAAGCTAACAATACACGGCTTGGTTTGTTCCTAAAACAGTGGATCATGAGAGTAATTTAAGGGGTTGCATTGAGACTCAATCATGTATAAAAGGTAAGTCCATAACAAAGCATACAGCTCCTCCATTCAAGAAAGTGATAGCACAGAAATCTGAGTTTGATATATTTTTCTTTCATTGTATTATTCTCTTATGTGACAATCTGAGTGCATTACACATGACTGCCAATCCTGTTTTTCATGCTCGTAGCAAACACATTGAACTTGACTACCATTTTATTCGTGAGAGAGTCGCAATGGGACTCCTTATTACTCGCCATGTCTCCTCTGCCCTCCAGCTTGCGGACATTTTCACCAAGCCTTTATGTAAGGCCACTCTTCTTCGCATTCGCAGCAGCCTGTGCCTCCAACCTCGACATAGTTTGAGGGAGGGTAATAACAACCAATCACTTGATTGGAGAGATAAGGATGATAGGAGTAATAAGGAAACACTTGGTTTGTTAAGCTAACAATACACTGCTTGATTTGTTCCTAAAACAGTGGATCATAAGAGTAATTTAAGGGGTTGCATTGAGACTCAATCGTGTATAAAAGGTAAGTCCATAACAGAGCATTCAGCTCCTCCATTCAAGGAAGTGATAACACAGAATCTGAGATTGATATATTTTTCTTTCATTGTATTATTATCTTCTGTGACAATCTGAGTGCATTACACATGACTGTCAATCCTGTTTTTCATGCTCATAGCAAACACATTGAACTTGTCTACTATTTTATTCGTGAAAGAGTCGCAATGGGACTCTTTATTACTCGTCATGTCTCCTCTGCCCTCCAGCTTGCGGACATTTTCACCAAGCCTTTATGTAAGGCCACTCTTCTTCGCATTCGCAGCAGCCTGTGCCTCCAACCTCGACATAGTTTGAGGGAGGGTAATAACAACCAATCACTTGATTGGAGAGATAAGGATGATAGGAGTAATAAGGAAACACTTGGTTTGTTAAGCTAACAATACACTGCTTGATTTGTTCCTAAAACAGTGGATCATAAGAGTAATTTAAGGGGTTGCATTGAGACTCAATCGTGTATAAAAGGTAAGTCCATAACAGAGCATTCAGCTCCTTCATTCAAGGAAGTGATAGCACAGAATTTGGGATTGATATATTTTTCTTTCATTGTATTATTTTCTTCTGTAACAATCTTTATATAAATATGACAAGCTAATGAACTCTCTTCTCACGTTGAAAGAATTTATTCAAGTTTCAGTTTTTCTTTAATTCATTCATTCATTTCAAATAGATCAAGCGGACAAAGAGACTTTGGACACAAGAAAAGAGAATTGTTTTCCAAGGACTAATAGGTTTAGCATGATTAGCATCAATCAAGTATAGAAATAATACACCACACCTAATCATAACATTTAACAAATTGGAGTTTTGTCTAAATTCTATGCCAATTCGCCACTCTAAATGGACTCTGAAACATCACTACATGTCTTTTATTTTCACATTATCAATATATAAGTCCAACAGGCTAATCTATATGCCTGAAATTAGGGTTCTAGCATAAGATTTTAGAGAAATATCCAAAATCTTTGTCTGGTTGTCTCCTTTCTCGACAAACAGTTCATTAGTAGTTTGTTTATCGCCCAAGGGGTTCCACTATTCATCATGCTAAAAGTTTCTTTTTCGTTACAAAAACAAATAAAAAAATTCCTTTGCTAAATTGATTTGGATCACATCACCTCATGTTTACTGGGGAGAAATGATTACATGGGAGTTAGTCAAAAATCTAGATTTTACAGTATTGGATTACACTGTTATTGGCCAAGTCTAGATTTTAAGAATTGGGGTCAAGCCCCTCCCTTTTAATGGTTTTAAATTATCAATAAATATAATTCTTAATTCTGATAATTGATCATTATTTTGTATTAATTAATGTAATTATACTATATATCTACATTGCAAAATAATAATAACCACTGAACAGTCGCTAAACATGAATACAGACCTTCTTCTTTTTTGGCAACATGAATAGAGACTACTTAGAAACTATTTTCAGTAATTGCTAAATGAGTGTTGGTTTGTAATGTTAATAATATAATTAGATAATAGAACATCTAATCTTATACACTCAATTATCCGTCGTGTTGGTTATTTTCTTTTAAGGAATATCAAAATTTTAAAAATAATTATAATTAAAAAAAATTAGTTAACTTAATAATTTTTTCAAAAATATAAATATTTTTTATGAAAATTAATAAATATATTTTGATATCAAAAAATATAAATAAAAGAATTTATTTATAATACTTATCAACCGTATTAATAAAATAATATAATAATATAATTAATAATGCATAAATCAATATATTAATTTTTAGTTTTCAGTTTGATTTTAAATTATTTATTAGAAATTTATACTTTTAATTCTTACTGTATAAGGAATTAGGATGGCTATAATATCCTAATCGAAAGCACTACAATAATGTCGAAAGCAATTATTGAGCACCAGAAAATGATCCGTGCGGAAGAAAACAAGATAATAAGACGACAACGTAAAAAGAAAGACCCACCTCCTCCTCCACCACCACCACCACCGCCAGCATCATCATCATCTCTTTCAATTTTTTACTACTAAATCAATTTTAAATTCTTTTTTAGCTGAGCAAATGAAAACGTGTCGAGCGCGAAGCTTCGCTCTCCTGTTAGTCACTTTAGTCGTTGTCATCTGTCAATCAAAGTCCTAGAAGTATCACTTACCAATACCTGCCTGCCACCCTTTACTCTATTATATATAACAAGGCATAAACCCTAATCTTTATGTCCATCAGCACCACCTCCAACCGCAAGAAGAAAAGAGAGCGGGCCGCTATAGCTAGATAGCTGCTGCTGCAGAAGAAGAACTGCTTTTCTTCTTGAGAAACCATATCTCAGAAGCGTAGCTTTCCTCTCTTCTGCGCAGCACTATATATTTATACATATTATCTAGCTTTGTGATATATTTATATAAATATCAAGAGAATAAGAATGGCTCGCTCTCACTCCTACGTTAAGCTTCTTGTTGACACGCTTTCGCTTCCTATCTTCCTGTAAGCAAATATTATCTCTTATCTCTTTCTTTTTCTTTTATGTTCTTTGATAAATTTAGGGTCAGCTCTCATCTATCTATCATATTCTACTAACGCAAATATTTCATATTATAATGAACAAATTCCTTTATATGTGAAGCAGGAGAGGCTATTCGGCGACTGCACATGAGGCTGCATCAGCGAGGGGAGGGTTCAGGAGTGGTTTGGTGGGGAAAGTGGAACAAAGGGCCGCGATAAAAGAAGATTCAGGGGCCTGCTCTGCTTGGGCCCCGGACCCAGTCACGGGATACTATAGGCCAGCTAATCGTGCGGCGGAGATTGACCCGGCTGAGCTTCGTGAAACGCTATTAAATCACAGGGTTAGGCCGCACTGAGATCTTGTGGTGATGTTGTGGGTATCAAATAATAGTTGTTTTTTTTAACTGTTTCATTGTATGGCTTTTCTGATCGATCTAAGCTCGTCAATGAGTAGTCGACCCATCTTAGTTCTTGCTTAATCTTACTCGGCAATCTTAATGGTAGAGGTAACTAAATTATATTATATTCTAATTAATTATTAATGAATGATTAAAAATGAAATAAAATTAAAATTTTAATAATTAAAATGGTCCTAAATATAAAAGGTCAATGATTATTAGTATAATTATTCTTAGGATTCAAGGTACATTTCTGTATGTTTTTCATTCTTCTGGGTCTTTTCACATTTATTTAATAGAATTATAATTAATTATTATGAAAGAATAAAAGTTTGGAAAGAACAATGGATTGATAACAATAAATCAGACTGCAACAACCTCTATATATATATATATATATATATATATATATATATATATATATATATATATAAAAGAGAAAAGGAAGGCCCAGTGAACCTCATTTCGGTGATTATTATGAAATATTTTATGTATTTTAGGGTACTGTTTTGGACTATTTCTAGTTTAATTGTAAATCATTAAATTTAGTATATAAAATTATTACTTATAATTTAATTAAATAATATAAATAAGTAATATATGCTCAATTTTTTACTTTTATACTATTACAATAATAATAAAAAAAATGATAACATGAAATAGGTGCAAATCAAGCTCCATTTGAATTGTTATTATTAAATAATATATAAATTAAATTTTGAAAAATTTTAATTAAAGTTAACTATTACTAAATTCTTTAATTTAATTAAAAAATATAATTTCTTTTTATGAAGTTATTTTGCTAATATTTTATTAGTTAACTATTTCGATTATTTCAGTTGTAATGATCGGTGTTATATTTTTTTTTTTTTAATAAAATGAGATATTTTAAGCTTTTTCGGCCGAAACAAAGGGAATAAATGACATTGATCCTGGGTGTCAATTAAGCTTTAGTTGTAGTAAAATCTTTTGCAAAATTTGAAATTGAAGCCACCCCTCACCGGGGAACATCAATGGTTATGACTGGCTGAAGGAATTGAACTGGGCTTAAGATTAATTAAGACTCGAGTCCTCTTAAATTGACAGGGATTATTACGCCTGAGATCTAATAGCCCATTACATGTCGATATAGGGGACTTCAAGTTCATTCTTGCTTCTTGTGCAAACGGGAGACCAAAACAAAAGAAAGTGGACGAATTATCCTTTTTTCCCTTTTCCATCCTCCAATTCTCCATTCCCCCCAAAACAAACATAACATATATATACTACTACTTTACATTAATAAACCCATATTTTCTTCTTTATTTATTTATTTATTTTTTGGGTTAGTCTGACAATTTATTTCAAGGTATACTGCGTACAATCATGACCTGCTACTAGGACAGTGGCCGCCCTCCTTTCACCGAGATTGTCAAAGATGCTTTGAGAATGCTAAAACTGAGATCATGACTGCCGTGCGAAAGGCACATTTCAGATGTTGCACGACTCGTCTCATTATAACTGACTAGCTAATCCATAATGTAAGAGCTGTACAGGCGGTACAAATGAAAGCTCAAAAATATGAAGTGAAGTACTGTGAATATATATTCTGTTTTGTGTATGTACCATTTTCTTGCCTGCCTTTTTCCAAGATAGAGAGAATTCAACCATTTAGACTGCTGTATTCTGTTGTCTGGGTTGTGAATTTTTAACAGAGTAGCATTGCTGAAAGTTGTTTGCTAGTTAATAGTAATTCTGGGAAGCATTAAAGTTTTGTTAAGTAGCTCTGTAGCTATAATAATATATTGGACCTTTCAGGCACACTGTCGTTGCTTGTTCTTGTTTCATATTATAAATGCAGGATTTTTCCTGGAGGGATGATACTTGCGCCTCCTTTTTTCCATGGAAAGAAAATATCAAAACATAATCTTGTCCTGAATTGCTAGCTCAGTGCTGGCTGAATGCTCAATTCTATTTGCACGGCCTGCCTATTCATGGGTTATTTAGAAGTAATAACACCAAACCTAGGAGGAGAAATAAATAATAATTGCCCCCACCATATGAAAAAGAAAATTATTATAGACTAAAATCCTAAGATGACATGATCATCTCTATTGCTTGTACCAACTAAATACATGCTGACCGCTAGATTTTTCTTTTTATTATTGATTTAGATAAATAAACAGAGTTATTGGGTCCAAAATCGTACCCATAAATGATAAATGGGCTTAGAATTCGGAGGGTCATATTTTAGGTATTAGTAATATAGCCCATGTATAGAAATGCTTTCAATTCATGACTCTTCCATAAATTGGATTCTAAAAGAAAAGGGCTGCCAAGGAATCCGCAACAGGTGCGGTGTTGGGAATTTACTTATTATACATTGAAAATTATATGTATCATTACTCTTCTTACTCTGTTTGTATCCTTAAATCACCCACTCAACAATAGAAGATTTTAATTAGTTCTTTTAATTGGTGAGATGAGTATTTAAAAATAAGATCGAACCGTCAGTTCAACCAGTTCGCTTTTCTAAACACTGATCCTTTAGGAGCCAACTAAAGATGTTGCCTTTTTTATTAAATGAACTTTATAAATAAATATAATTGTTTTACCTTGTCACCTCATATGAAAATAAAATGGACTCTTGAAAAGTTAAGAAGAAGAGAGATGAATGTGTCACACCCCTATTATTATGAGGTTAACATATGGCAAAAGAAAGAATGTATGATATAACTTTATATACCAATGTCGTTGAAAGAGAAATGGATGATAAGATATCATATTGATTTTCCACTCAATAATGGCCGAACTATTTTACTTAGTGGGGACTCCCCATTCTGTCCCTTTGCTTCAGCTGTTGGGTCCTTATCTTGATAGCAAAATTACACATGATATGACTCTAAATTGTGTGTGGAACTGAAATTCACTATAGGGCCAAAAATTAATAAAAAAAGAAAGAACCCTTTGGACTTCTTAGGATATCTAAACAACTTTTGAACCTTCCCAATGACCTAAAGTCTAATTGAACACCTTTTTACATATCTAAAGCCCTTTGTAGGTAAAGTGGGAACCCTTAGCAAAGGAGAAAATCTAAGCCATTGTTGTGGGTTAAAAAAAGTACATGTTTAAGGGTCCACTTCTATTAATGTTCTGCTCCAATATCAGGGTCCCCTTTAGGCAGCCTTTTTGCTTGTCTTTTTGTTCTTGCATTCTTCCTCCAAGACCCCCCCACCTCATGTCTCCTTCTCAGATTTTATTTTTTTTTCCTTTGCTTGGAAGTGCATTTGTTCCAAGTCCTTCCAGAATCCCTTTAAATTCTCGTCCAATTATTTCCACAAATTATTTAAGCAGTGCCAATTCCTTCAAGAATCATATAGCAATTACAAGGATACAGCATCAAAAACTGAACAGGCATCAAGCCTCAAAATATTAAAAAAGAAAAATTAAAACATAGAAGAGAAAACAACAAATCACAGTAGAAGTAATTGATGCAGAGTAATTAGCAAAATTTATTATGAATATGTAACCTTTCTTTTGAACAATATCATATGAATTATATACCAAGGAGAATGAGTACAAATTGCGCACAGTAAAGAATTGCGTTTAGCAAGGGCAATTTTGCGTTTGTTTTTCAATATTAAATTTGTCCTGGAAAAACAGAGGTACAGTAAAGCATTAGCTTCCACATGGAATTCAAGATTTAATTTATTTTTATCTCTGCACTTTAAACTCAAATGTACAATTATAAAAGATCTACACAGAAAACAACTGTACAGGTAGCTGGAAAATAGTTGCCTTAAATTTTTGCACAGCAGTTGGAAGTAGCTGGCAAAGAGGAACTGCCAAAATTTTGTTGACTACAAAGTGAGAAGAAGGGATAAAAAGAAAATGGACAATTAGAACATCAAATGAAGAGAAAATTTTGTGAAACAAGAATAAACATATTCAAAGGGTAGATAAGGCTATATAATGGGTAGGAGTCAGCCCAAAAACAAAAAGAAGGAAGAGGGGTAATGGGTAATGGGTAGGGCAAACAAACTAGGGTACATAGACCTTGTAATGTATCCACTACTACCAAACATGTGTGCCCATGTGAGTATCTAAATCTAAACTAAGTCCTTGCTATGGGTAACAATAATTTAATAAATTTATTTATATTGAAAAACATAATTTCTTTGTCACTGCATCAGATACAAAATACAAATTATTTAGAAAAACTAGAAAGAGATTAAAGAATAAAGACTCAGCACAAGAACCCAACTCCAGCAAATCACAAAGAGTGAACTAACAATCAGATGATGCTATGATATTATATTTGGTCAAACATTTCTTCTCCTTCTTCAAGTTCAAGTTAGTCCACACTTTAGACAAAGACTCACCTGGGATTTTTAGATAGTCCATTTCAAGAAGCATTACAAGGAAATACACTATCTAAAAGAGACTAATAATTTGCAAAATATGACCATAAAGTTTTAAAGGAAAATACAAGTGTTGACACCAGTTATGGAATTAATGAGATCAGGATAAAAAGAGATCATAAACAGAGAGGTAAATAAACAAAGAAAGATGACCAAATGTACTTGTGTATTATAAACCCGCCGGCCCTGATTCTTCTCTTTTGATTCAGCCTCTCACAGCTAACAATGAAGGAATAGCAGATAAGTTTGGCGTAGTGTTTTTATTGGATGCTTCTCTTATAATGTCCCTCTTTCCATCTTTTGAAGAAGGTTTGCTGAAAGCTCTCATAGGACTAGCAAAAGCCCAACCCCAGCTTCTACTCCTACCATGAGCTAATGGCCCACCTGCTCCTGCTGCTGCTGCAACACCGTGTGTTGATTTCCCATTCATGTGATGCTCTTCTGCTGAGGATGAAACCCAATAAGATGATGATGAAGAAGATGAAGATGAAGAAGTTATCATGAACCCACCAAAGATTCCACCACATTTGACTCTTTCTTTCATGTGAGAGGCGGCTCCAGGTCCTTTTGGTTTGCCTTCTCTTTGTGATTCCACTCTTCTAAGAGTGCAATCTCCAAACCCAGTTGAGATTCTTTCAAAGAAATCACCAGAAAAGCTCCGGCTTCCACACCCTACAGATCTGGATCTTGACACTTTTCTTTCAAAAGATGAAGCAGAGGCAGTTGCTTGACTATTAGGACTATCATCATCTTCCACTGCAACAATGTCTGATTTCTTGGACAAAGAAGTGCCCAAACACTTGTCTTTTGGCCTCATCATGGACCCGTTCGCTGTTGTTGTGGCTGTGGTTGCTGGTGTTGTTGTAACTATCAATGATGATACCTTGTCTGATGTTTTCTTGGTAGCAGTAGTTGTGATAGACTTGGAGCTGGAAGCAGAGAGATAAAGAAATGACCAGAACCCACCTCTTCTTCGTGGACTGGTAAAATCTTCATCACCATCATCAGTGGAAGCATCCAAGAAATGATGATGGTTTCTTCTTCCAGGAGTTGCTGTGGATTTGCTTCTTTTGAAAACAATATCACGATCTGATGATGCAACCATGATTTTCTTCTTCTTTTTAGCCAAAAGAAAAGGAATCCTGGCCCTCCTTGTGTAGTATTCTTGATAGCGACTATTATTGCCACCATCATTTCTACCTTTTGTCGACGTGGAGTGCACAGCGAGTGAAAGTGAAGCAGCAGGACCAACACTAACACCATTGCTGGCGCCAACAACACCAACACCCACAACACCACTACCAATATCAGATCTAAAAGAAGGAGAAGAAGATGAGGAAGACGAAGCACGAATAGGTAAAGGAAAAGAAGAAGAAACAAGCTTTCCAAGCTTCTCTTGAAGACAAAAAGCGCAGATTCCACCTGGGTTATTTCTATAAGGATGGTCACTACACTGCATACCATCACCCATATCTTCTTCACCTATTCCAACTCTTCCACCACCGCCGCCGCCTCCACCACCACCGCCACCAACTCCTTTCATGATGCCATCCATCATATAGTCAAACACGATGATTCTTGCGAACAACCTTTCAGAGCTTCCAAGCAAGAAATCTTTTTCTTGATGTTGTTCTTTTTTTGGTTCCTTGAGTAAGGCTTTTTTTTTCTTTCTCTAAACTAGTTTTTGCTTTTCTGGAATCTTGAGAGAGGTAGGGAGAGAGAAAGAAAGATGCAAACAAAAGAAAGCGCACATATGGTCAGAGAGTGTAATCGAGTGAAAGAAAATAAAATAAAAAGTATGTATATATGAACATGACATTGAATTTGAAGCAAAGGGCAGTGAGAGGAGAGAGTCCCCAGGAGCACGTGGAATACTGACTTAACCCTTTATATAAATATAATTTTTTTTTTCATAAAAGTTGTAATATGTAAACAAGACAAGGCAAAAGTGCACCCCAAAACCCTAATATATCTGATCACTCTTTCTTTGATTTTCAGTTCTTCTCCCTGCATCCAAACACAACACAATAATCTACAAAAGCTTGTCCCTTGACTAACAGGCTCTTAGTTTGCTGGTTCTTTTATGAGTTAAAAATCATTTTTATATTAAATTACCATTTTCTTTTCTCTTTTTCTTTCTTATAGGAATTGGATGAGGAATAAGCCTCTCTGCACTAGATTCCTTGGATGCTATTTAGTTGAAGAATTCTTTTCTTTTCTTTTCTTTTCTTTTATACGTTTATGTGTCCATATACTAATACGACGTGTCATTTTTGTTTTCCAAGACACAGTGAGACACGCCGTTAATTGCCATCTTCATGTTCCGTATGTTGTTTGTTGTCCCTTTGCCCTCTTTACCTTCTTGTTTAAATGAAGCTGGTCAACAGACATATTTACAGTAGAGAGCTATGCGACGTGTGTGTGTTTTTTCTTTTCCTCTTTAACGAATGTTGAGCTTACTGATCTGAAGTCATTATATGGTTTCTATGTAGGATAATTCCAGTGTGAAAGATGGTGTTTATTTGGGTGCAGTGGAGCCACGACCATATTGATTAATTTAGGACCCACTGCTGTTGTTGCTGTTTGTGTTTCTGTAGAAAGGGATATCATCCGAAATCTATCTACTGTGAGGAAAAAGATTTGATCCTCATTTATAAAACCCATGTCCCTGCCATTTTGCCAATGTACCCATCAACCAAATCGGCACCAACATCCTGAAGCTGCCATGCCATGCAGATTTATGCTTATATATATATAATTGGTACAATAATATACCATTGTCAAATTAGATACGCATTGCTACTGCTTTCTTAGCTTCTTCATGTTATAAATTAAATTAATAATAGGATATCGGATTCAATGATACTGAAATTGATTCACAAAGTGCGACACTGCAAATTTGATCTCAGACCGATCACGATTCAATTATTAAGAAAATCTGAAAAGCCCAGTTAGTAGTTATCCCACCATTTTACCATACAACTTAAACGATCAAAAGATTGCTGAATATACAAGACACATTCTCGTGGACATTTCCTCCATACTTCATGGCACAAGTTAATGATATGGCTGAACAACCTAGCTAGTTGCAGCAGCAGTGGGTGCCATTTTTCAATTTCTATTCTCCTTTCCTTTTCTTTTTTATATAAAAATAATAGTAACCTGGTGGATCTTAACCAGTGGGCTTACGCTTGATCTCCCACTATTCACCGTTGGATTACTGAGACTGCACATGCAGATCTTCATTGTCTTTTGTCCCCATCTAACCCCGTGAAGCTAAGCTATATAATAAGTGAAAAATATAAGCTAATAAGCCAACGAAGCAGTGGAATTTCGTTGGGAGTTTTTTTTTTTCGTTTTTGCTTTATTTAATATTACAAAAAACTTACTTTATATCCATTAAAATAAATTAATAAATAACACATATTTATTAAATTATAAAATATATTTAATTATTTAATATTCATAAATAAAATACCTATAATACATTCTTTTTATTTATTAATAAAAAAATTCATATAATATTAATATTAGTGCGACTTTGGTCTTTTGGTCATTTGATGGCAGCTTCTGATAGAACATGATTAGAGAAGAGGGTACCCTTCAGTTTAGTGGAGAGTCCCCATCCATGGATTTTTCTTGATCGTCTCTTTCTCTGCTGTTCCTTTGCATCAGATTAGACAACTCAACCGTACCATCTTAGCCACTAATTCTTACTTAATATCATTTATCAATCCAATGGCTCTGATCTCATTGCAATTGCTAAGATTTAAGACACCATTTTTGGTGTTGTTGTTCATGTTACTCTATCTATTCAACCCATAATTATTATCTTCAAAGAACCAATATAAATGGGCCACTAAGAATTATGATCATTCATCCACAATTTGGACTTAACAATATATCTTATAATTACTTGTAAATATGAGTTGTTAATTTTCATATTACGAGATAGTCTCAATTGTGACTTTTAAATGACAAATCAGCAACAAAATTTATATGTTATAATTTAAATTTATCTCTCTTTTTACTTGTTAACAAGAGCATCCGTATTATTAATATTAAAATTTTATTCTTATAATGAATACCCATTTTTATATAGTTTATGGTTTATTAAATTTTTCATTAATACAAAAATATTATTAAATATATACAGTTTTTATCATATATTTATTGTAAAATATATTTTCATGTAGCATAAAGAAAATGCTCAAAATAAACCCATCCTATATAAACTAATTCTAATACAGCTTTATATTTTCAAATCTCTCTCTATGTATATATATATACAGCTTCATAGATCTGTCGATTTAGAATATTGTCTTTGTGTTCTCGTGCCAGTTTGGTTAGGCTGTGCTAATTAAAGTTATTAGACATTTGATTAGAGGAAAAAGACAAAAAATATGTTGGGATATTTAGGGGGGACCATTCAAGCTTTTAGGGCACAAAGGCACGACCTATCTAATATAAATTTAATGAAGTTTGTTGCATGGACAGATTAGCATGAATATAATGATCAAAATCCTGAGATATAAATAGACAATAAATTATGCATTTGTGAGATGCACACTATGCAATTAAAGGTCCACAATTGTACTCTCTTGTGTGTGTGTGTGTGTGTGTGTGTGTGGTGGTAATTCATAAAATAATAATCAAAAATCAAACACAGAGTAGACATTATGATGGGTTGATGAATTTACTCTCTTATCTAATAATTCACAAAATAACAAGTACAAGTAGATAGATGAGGGTTTAATGTCTCCCACTTTAAGGGCCTTGGACCCATGTTCAGTGCTTTCGTGTCCTAATACAGAAACTTAGAAGGTGGGAACTGTTTCGTAGAGAGAGGAGGGCATTAATGAGGTGCAAATTTGTTGCGGAGAAAGATCATAAATAGAACTGGACTGGGTAATGAGTCCAAGATTATCATTTTCCTTGTGTACTTTTGCAAATTCTTACAAGGGAAATGAGATTACTTAGTTATTAAATCAAAGCCATCATGGTTATATTATCACTGAATAATAGATTATTGCGTCAAAAAGATAAAAGTAAAGGTGATTAGAAGTAGAAGGGTAACCTAAGCTTTGGCATTGAATGTTCAATGTCACCACCATAAGGAAGGCATGAGACGAGGAAAGAAAAAGAGGAACCATGATTGGTACGATGGGCTAATATCCAGAGCCATTACTAATGGTTAAATGGGTCATCTTTTTCTTCCTTTACTTGGGCCGGGCTCGCACAAAGCTACATCAAAACCTAATGTTCTTGCCTACGTCCAGAATTATGGGTGTACATATATAGTGTAGTGGGTGAAATCCTCTGCAACAAGTAAGGGGCTAATAATGATGTTAGTTATTGCCATATTCTAGGGAAAGAAAAAAGAGAAAAAGAAAAAGGTTAATGGTCTTGCCATTCTCATTCTTTTCACCTGCACACCTAGACTAGACGGCTAGCCCTGATACTCATAATGAACCTAATTAATTGAGTTGGAGCTGGGCTAGTCTCTTAATAAATGGGCCTGATTGGTTGGTCTTTATTATCAGCGGAAGTGATCTTCTTCTTTGTACCGTTTCCGAGTTCTTCCTTTTTTGCATTCCATTTTTCTTCTGTTTTTGAAAAATGAACAAATGACTGAATAGAAATGGTAATAGGACGGAGCTGAAGGGATGGGTTCTGAAATTTACATACCCGTTCAGCAAAACATCAACGCAGCGGAGCGGAATAAATAAACTATGTGTGAGAACGAGATCTTTATTTATTTTTTATAATTCTTTTTAAATACAATAAAGTTTCTAATAATTAATATATTTAGTAAATTTAAATATTAAAAATATTTATTAATAATAATTTAAAATTTAAAATAGTTATACAAAATCCATTATATATGAATTCTAGTGTATATTTAATAAAAAATAATTTAATTTTATTATTTAATCGTCAAATCATGATTTAAAAAATTGTTAATATAAAGGGATAAATTTGACAGTAAAAAAAATGACATTATAAATTATTAAGCCTTAAATTTTTATATTAGACACTAATAACGTGATTATCAAAATAAAATGATTAAATCTTTGTAAATTAAAATTATTACCTTAAGATATTAAAAAAAAATACTTTTATCTAAAAAGTTATATTTATAAAAATGAACCAAACGGTACATTTTGTACTTATCTCTAAATTTAATTATAGAACATTGATCATAAACTCTATTTGTCGTGTAATACTGTGGCCATGATGATTTTGCCATTGCACAAACATTAGCCATAAACTCTAGTTGTCGCTGATTGTTAGGCGGACGAAATATTTCATCTTCAATTCACTGTCAGCCGGTCGCCTAATAGCGCTGAAATTTATCTCATCGCCTAGATATTGGCGATAAGGATATGATCGTCTCTTAATGATTTAGATTTAGAAAGAAAGTTGAGCTGTTTTTGTTTCTGCATTTCAACAGCAGTTTTTGTTGCCTGATAGCCATTCCTCCTATCGGGTACAGTAGTTCTGCAACTCCTGTTTATACCAGCATACGAATATGATTATGCGATATATATTTTCCATTTGCCAACGGGTGAAAAATGAGTGAACCCATGAAGGAAGTTCCCATAGGTTTCATTTTGAGGTGTGCGCATTGTCACGGGCTTGGTCTTTTCTACCAACGAACCATGCGGCATTAGCTACTTTCTCGCGGAAACAAGTAAGCTAGTCAGCCTCACTCTTCGAATGCTAGGCAAATTGCTAGCTAGGATGGCAAAAAGAACAGAGGAGAGCTTAAGAAAGCTTAGAGAGAGAACTTCTAGAGAGAGAAGTTGCTTGAATATAACTTGATTTTACTTGATGATTACAAATGAATTTTCTAAGGTATATATAGGCCTCCACCTCCTCAATGGACGGTGAGGATACATTCAATTTAATGGCTAAGATTAAGTATCTAGAATGTTCTATACATTTCGATACTTATCTACATATTCTACAAGCTTCTAGATTATTCTAGAATGTTCCAAATGCTTCCAGATCCTTCCAGATGATTCTAGAATGTTCTAGAATCCTCCCTCGCGTTGTAGCAAACTCTGGAGGCTTCTTGGCCACTGAACCTTCGTGAGAGAGGGGGAAATCTGCGGGCTGTGACATTCTCCCCCACTCATTCTGGCGACGCTCTCATCGCGTCCCCGCTGTATGCCTCAATTATGCCCTTGAAGTTCCTTGGCAAATCTTCGGCCTTGATGGAGAAGGAGCTTTACCATCACTAAGCCTCCCTCCTTAAACTCTGAATGACTCTTCTTTCCATCCACCCACTTCTTCATTCTCTTGGCGGCCTTGGTTAGAGGAGCACATGCCCTGTCGGCTTTCTCATGCCATCCCTTGTACGTCGGTAATGGCTTTAACAAACCGGCGGGCTTGTTTTGTTCCACCTTGTCTTGATCCAACAAAGGAAAGTTAGCATTAGTGGTGGAAGCTAACTTTGCCTTGCTTGCTACTTAGCGCATCGGCCACTAAGTTTGCCTTTCCCAGCTTGTACTCCTTCGCAAAATTGGACTCCGCAAGGGATGCTTGCCATCTTATTTTCTTCGGAGTTGGCTTCTTTTGCTTGAGTACCGGTGGTTCACATGGAGCCTTGGATGGCCTAGGGTGGCTAGCATCCAATAACTCTTTTGGTTGCCTCCGCAACTCTTCAAACTCAGGGGGTGCCATGCTATAAGGGACTGCTGTAAGCAGCCTTGTACCTTCTACCAGCTCCATTTTCTGATCCACCTCTCTCTTCGATGGGAGCTTCTTCGGTAATTCCGCAGGCATTACATTCTGTAACTCATCTAGGACCCCTGTTATTTCCTTTGGCACTTTATCTTGTGGCAAGATTGCCACTTCTTCCTTTAGTGCCGTAAGGAATGACGGTTGAGCCTTCTCTACCCGCTCAGACAGTTGCATGGCCGAGATCTTCATGGCTTTTACCTTGGCTTCTCGTTTCAACGGTACCATGCAAGTATTCCCTTGCTCCAAGATACACATGGTGTTGGCAAAGGGAAGTGGGAATGCATTCACTTTATCCATAAACTCTATGCCAAGCACCATTTCATAATCATCCATCGTTATAATGGAAAAATCCAAGAGGCTAGACCACTCACCGAGGCTTACTTTGACGTCTCGCGCAAACCCACATGTTGCACTCGGTGCTGAATTGACGGCCTTGAGCCACCCTTGCTCCTTTGCATACTTGATGCCAAGTCTTTCTGCCTCTTTTACCTCGAGGAAGTTGTTGTTAGCCCCGGTATCTATCAATGCTTCTACCGTACGGCTTCCAACCTTTGCTTCCACGAATAACCGGCCCTTCTTTTCGGACTTGGGCATCTCAAATTTGGTTTTGATGGCACTGAGAAGTTGCAGTGACCCCATCTTGGACTCCTCTTGCACTCGTTGGTGTTCTTCCTTTTCTTCGACCAACGCAGAGAGCTTGTTCTTCGTAGGGCACTCTCTCGCCTTATGCGGTCCATCGCAAAAGAAACACTTGATACGAGGCTTTTCTCCACCTTTGTTGTCCTTGTTGCCATGGTTGCCTCCCTCTCTAGGCTTGTCAAACCTGTAGGAGTCTTCCTTTTGTGGTGGCGGTCTCCCCCATTCTTTCCGTTGCCGTTCCTTTCTTGGTCAGGCTTGTGCTTGTCTTGCCTCCTGATCTCTATCAAGGATTCGGCCACGGCAATGGCAGTGTTGAGATCTTGGACACCATGGCGCTCCAACTCCAACCTTGCCCAAATCTGCAACCCATCCGTAAATGCAAACAAGGCTTCTTCATCGGTAAGTTGGGAATCTCAAGAAGTGTGTCGGTGAATTCTTTAACATACTCCTTGATACTTCCCGTATGCGAGAGTCGCCGCAACTTGGCCCTTGCATCTCGAATAGCATTCTCGGGGTAGAATTGCTTCTTCAAATCTTCCTTGAATTCTCCCCACGAGTCGATGGTGCATGTCCCTTTTTCTATGTTGCCACTCCTCCTTCTCCACCACAACATTGCGGTATCTTCTAGGAAGAGTGCAGCAGCGTCAACCTTCTTGGCTTCTTCTACTAAGCCAAGTGCCTTGAAATATTGCTCCAAACTCCATAGAAAGTTATCAATTTCCTTCACGTTCCTCGAGCCTTTATAAGCTTTAGGCTTCGGAACATCTAACTTCGATGGAGTAGAGACTATCATAGGCACGCTTCCACTTCCCTGGATAGCTGCCTTCTTGCAGAGGATAAGCTCTTCCTCGGTTGCCACCAACCTAGCAACCATTCCATCAAGCATTTCCCTCAATGTCACAACCTCGGCAAGGAGAGTTTTCTCCATGGTCTTGGCTTGTTCTTGACACTTGGACATCCCCTCGTTCAAGGCAGCTTGCATCCCCTCTTGAAGCTCTTCTCTTCCATTCTCGAGCTCCCCGATGCGTTGCTCTAAATCCCAGAACGTATCTTGTCCCTCGGCCACAGTTAGCTCTATCTTGGCTAGCCTGGCATCCATGTCAGACACAACATCCCTCGACCTTCCTCTCTCCTTCCTTGGTGGCTTGGACGCTTCCGGCTGGTCCTTCACAACCTCACTCTGGAGTTGCCTTACCTCCTCCGGAACTCTAGTAGCCTCACTTGCTCCTGATGTCTTTGCCATTTCAACGATTGTCTAACCTGGCTCTGATACCAACTGTCACGGGCTTGGTCTTTTCTACTAACGAACCGTGCGGCACTAGTTACTTTCTCGCGGAAACAAGTAAGCTAGTCAGCCTTACTCTTCGAATGCTAGGCAAATTGCTAGCTAGGATGGCAAAAAGAACAAAGGAGAGCTTAAAAAAGCTTAGAGAGAGAACTTCTAGAGAGAGAAGTTGCTTGAATATAACTTGATTCTACTTGATGATTACAAATGAATTTTCTAAGCTATATATAGGCCTCCACCTCCTCAATGGACGGTGAGGATACATTCAATCTAATGGCTAAGATTAAGTATCTAGAATGTTCTATATATTTCTATACTTATCTACACATTCTACAAGCTTCTAGATTATTCTAGAATGTTCCAGATGCTTCCAGATCCTTCCAGATGATTCTAGAATGTTCTAGAATCCTCCCTCGCGTTGTAGCAAACTCTGGAGGCTTCTTGGGCCACTGAACCTTCGTGCGAGAGGGGGAAATCTGCAAGCTGTGACAGCATGCATGGGAGACATTGGAACAAGATGCTCGACATCTCTCATTAAGAGAGAATTTGGAATTCCTCAATTTTGCTTCTGAATATTAGGGCTTCAATTTGTGTTTTGTGAACTAATGTACTTACTAGATTGTTTAGGTGAAATCAGGAAACAGTATACTAATTGGAGACAAGCAAGCTTTTAAATCAATCTCCATAGCTATTAACAAAATGACAAATAGTTAATTTGTGTAATAGTGTTACCACGAAACAGAACTCAAGCAAATCATCAACGTATCGCTTTTTCTCACTCCAACTATATCTTTTTCTCAACCTTAATTCACCCTTAAATATTTTTGCACCAGATACTGCTATAGAAAAACACAATCTTCTTCTTCTTCTTGAATGTTAAGCAAATAACATAACTGGGTCTCATTCTTTAGTTCCCTGGGGTCGTTTGAGATGATGAGATAAGGTTCTCATATTGCGATCCTTCTTCCAGCCCATTACGATGATCAGAAACTCGCGTTTTACAAGGCTTTGCATTCTTATAAATTGCGTAGAGCACTAGCTGTGCAATTCCAAGACAAAATCCAGTTCCATTGGGCACCTAAATATACATGTACACACCATAAAAGTTGCTCACTCATAACATCAAGGACATAAAATGATGAAATGTATTCTACATGGATTGATGTGCGTATTAATTTACATACAATTAATTATTTTCGCACCACTCTTTTCTTATTTAATAGTGAATATAATTCACCTACATGTTAATACATTATATTAAGGTATTAGAAATAACAGAGGAATATAAAATATAAAATAATTTATAAAAACGTAGACCACCCAAATGATTATTGTTTCCAAAGAGATTTTTGTAAATTTATGCACGTGTCAAAATGGACCATCTCAAATAATTTATATATATGCGTCCCTTTTTCGGGCAGATGAAACATAATGACAGATTTATTTGTGGCTATTATTTTTGCCAAACACTGTAGCAGTAAGTACACTATGCTTCTACTTTCCAAGGCAATCAATAGTTGCTAAATGCCAAGAGAAATTATGCTGTGACCAAAGAACAAGAGCAATTATAGACAATATGGGTCCCTAACCGGTCATTAATACTGCTGGTCCTATTAACACAAATGTCAAGTACGTTTAGATGTCCCCAGAACGATTCTTGATTATAATGTTCAACCATTTTGATGTTAATATCACTGTGAAGCCAAAACTAAAGAACCTATTTAGCTACTCTAATCCTTCCAACCTCTTCTGTAAAGTATCTCCATTTAATTAAAAAAGATGATTTGCTCTCATCTAAATAGTTCTTAGTTTAAGGATATAAAAGTTGAAAAAGAAAATAGGCATAAAGATTTAAATTTTTTTAAATTGAAAAGTAATTTCTTGAAATAAGATAATAATTTTTATAATCATCAAGTTTACAAATTAATTATTAATTATTTTATATTTTGATAAAAATATAATTATGTGTTTATTCATAATTTTAATAGATACTGAAGCTTTTATGTGATAATTAATACATGGGACGCTATATAGAAGCTTAAAAAAGGGTAGAGTACAAAAGAAACTTTTATATTTATAGAGAGAAATTGTTTTGTGATTTATTATGTCAAATGACTATTTGTACAATTTACTCCGCTAATAATTTATTGTCAAATATATTAATGTTGTGTATTCACTTATATATAGTTTTATATTTACATTTGAAGATTTTATAATTTTTTTTTACCGTTTTATATTTCATGTATGTTTCTTAATATTGCGCCAAATAAAAATAATGTCATTAATATTTTATAATGTATTTTTCAAATTAGATTATGTTTCAGTACGATAATTACTTTCAAGTATTTTAACAGTCAATTACTCGTTTTAGCTTAAAATAAATAATAAGATCATATATTTTTATAATTTATATAGTTAAATTAGAAAATTGTATTTAGAAATAAATATTAATTCTACTATGAATTTGATACATATAACTATGTAAAAATATTTATTGTTGACACTTTATGTTATATTAGTCTATTAATCCAGCAATTTGATTGAAATATTTAAATAGCAAATAAAAAAGGTACATGAAGGGGTTATAATGAAAAATCACAAAATGTAAAAATGTAAAAATATAAAACTACATTCCAATCAGTAATATGTGTTAATTGTTTAGTAGTAAATTATTAAGAAAGTAAATTGTAGGGTAATGATTTATTAAAAAATAAACTATATGGTTATTTTTAATTATGAATGAAACTATTTATATTTATCTTAGAAAAAACAAAAGAAAAGAAGAACTTACCCCGAGAAAATAATCCCTTGTGAGAATCGCATAGAAAGTCCAGATCCCTCCATTCAAGAAAAAGAAGAAAGAAAGAAAAAAAGGCATAAACTCCACACTCTTGGTCGTCACCACTGTTTTCTGAAATAGTAAATCAGATTCAAGCATGTCGAAATAAATCTCCATCATACATTAAAATTCAATATTTCCCATGTGCGTTTGTGTATAGGACATCAAATTATAAGGACCCATGAATCTGCAAACAATCACAACCGCACAGCAAGTTGTTTTCCATCAAAAAATGGAACCTGTCTTACAGCCCTTCTGAAAAATGACTGGTGTAGATTGGCATATGGGTCATCTGCAATTTTCAATTAAGGGGACGTGTAGTTTGTAAACGTGAATAGATATACACACACTACTAGTGAAAAGGAGGAGGCACATACCCTAGCTACTGATATAATATATATATACTGTAGATCTAATAATATATGAATGGCCATCTCTCATAGATCCTACTAGCAACCCTTGATAAGGTATCAAAGGTAGATTTTGTTAGTTGAGTCCAATGATTTGCTTGCCCGCTCTTGAAGATATTTTTATATAATTTGATTTCAGCAACACAAAATTCAAATAAGCTGTTTCACTCGTATAATTAAGGGAGGAATTCTTATTTTTGTCCCCTAAATTTTCAACTTTGTTTGGTGGGTTGCTGCTTATCCAACTTCAACTAAAATAGTCAAAGCCAGTGGAAGAAGATATTAAGAGAGTACATGAATTTATAAATATAATAAAAGCTTAGAAAACAAAATATTTTAGTTGACCCATCAGCTTAAATTTAGATCAAATATTATTCTTATCATGTAAGTAGGTTTATTTATCGATTTAGCTACGTACATAAAATGTAAACCACAAATTGTTTCATCATGTAAATAAATCGACTATTAATGAAAATAACAAGATTTTGTTGAGCTAACCACTCACCATAGCAGCTAAAGGCGAACCATACATGATGATATTAAGACCAGCACACATGAATCCTGTTGCATCAATCCGTACTTCTCCTTTCAATGCCAGTCGAGTAACTAGAATTGCTGCTGCTAAAAATCCTACATCCAGGAGCCCAACAAGAATGGCTGTTTTGGCCTGGAATTTGATGCAGACTTCTTTGAATTTAATTAGAAAAAATAAAATAAAAAAGAAGCGAAAGAAGTACTTGGTTTTTCTGATAGTAGATTAGTAAGTATTACTTTCTATAATATGAACTTAATTATGACAAACAAAGAAAGAAAAGAAAAAGAAAATATACCCTCATCTTTGCTGGTGCATATATAAGGAATAAAGCTACATAGACAATTTCTACGACGATGCCAAAACCATTAACAGTAGCAACAAGGTAGGCTCCTGGCTTTATGATCCCATAATATGTCCATAAGGCTGCATTCAGCAGTGTGCAGACGTAGGGCAGACTCTCAAACTCCTCCGTAGATTCATTCTTTATAATTCTCCAAAAAGTTCCACTATGAAGGAAGTATAAAAATTGAAACTGTCGGTTAATATGTATATATGTGTGTCTGTCTAAATAGCTCAAGATCTCAAGATTTATGAGGTTTCAGGTCATTAGAATCAAAGTCTTAGCTTTATATCTCTTAAAGGATAGGAAGCATGAAAACAAGGATCAAATGGGAGCTTACTTACACTGGAGAAAGAAACATGAGTACTGAGATTACATTGCCTGAAACGAAAAAGAAAAAAAAAAAGAAATGAATGAACAGAAGTCTTGAATCTTTGACTATAACTTCTGCTTATATATATTGGACAAAAAGGGTTGGCAACACTGCAGAGAGCAGAAAAATCTCTACTCACCTATGATTCCAACAAATAAAATTGATAGTTCCATTCTTGAAGACCAACTTCAGTTCCGGAAATGGAAACAGAGAAACTGTTGGGGTTAGGTATAGAAAAACCTATAAAAGAAGAGAGAGAGAGAGAGAGAGAGAGAGAGAGAGCTTGCTTTCTGTCGTTAATGATCCAGTTGATCTGAAATGTTCAATAACATTGTTAAGTGCCTTCATTGTTTGTAATGTCCTTGGATATTCTTTTCTTATTGCCTTGCAAAAAAAGCAGTGGATAATATAATATCTTCCTTTTTATTTATTTATTTATTTAAAGCAATGAACAAGAAAATCAAATATATAAATGTCATTTTATATAAATTAATTAAATGGTATAATTAATTTAGAAGATGTCCTGCAAAATGAAAAATTATTACGGTGGTGAAATAATATTTTAAAACTTTTAACATATGTACTACGGTTAAAAGTTATATCCGATGACACACTCTAAATTAACTCTAGATATATTCACACTAAAATAACAAAAAAACAATTATCATCTCATCTACATACTTTTAACTTTTTTTTAGTTTGTTTAATACTCAAATGATATAAAATCTAAAGCATAATGGTTAGCTTTTTTATATGCAAAATGGTGAGATTAGTTGTTAATTTTTTACTTCTTTCACACTTGTGTCCAAATTAAATATATTACACCAATAATTTTTCATGGATAAAAAACTAATTAAGTTCATACTTTTATCAAATGTTTTTACTCTTATGGAGTGTTTTTACTTCTATTTACTAGTTACACTATAATATGTATTGATAAAATGAGAATTCTTCGTTTATTTTGAAGTATATTATACTTCTTATAGTTTACTTAAACTTTTAAAATTCAAGCATTAAATATTTAACTACTTTAAATGTTTAAAATAATATCTTATTTTTTATAAAGATTCTGTACAATACATTTTAAATTATTAAATAAAATAAATTATATAAGTGTGATAAATGTTTTATACTTAAATAATAAAAATATAATATATATTTTAAATTTTATATTTATTGCCTATGTTGCCGTAAGTGTGAATGGAAATAGTGATATTTTCTATTAATTACTGACATTTTAAGCAATAAATATTATTATATGATGATATTGCGCGTGGCACGAATAACTGGTGACAAAATAAAAGGGCCCAGAATCAAGTTTTTTTGACGTTTCAACGACAGAAATAATTCTAAACTCCAACTCGAATCGCGCATCACACGTCTTAGAAACGCCTCCAAACCCTTTCCTTTTTACTTTTGTATTTCTAATTTACTATTGAAAATCGCCACTTAGTAAAAACTTGGCGACTATACATTCAAGACAGCATGGTTTAGGGATTATCAAATTTCCAAAACCTTCCCAGAAAATTCAAAATTGAATAAAAATGTTAAAAATAATTAATGGGAATTTTATAAATTTTAATAAAAATATTTATTTTTTAATTTGAGAACTTTGTTCAACAATTAACACGAATTGTTAATTTAGACCGGATGGCAATAAATATAAGAAAATATAAAAAAAAATGATAAAAATAACGCAATGGACTGATACTTATTGTATTAATTTAGTAATAATTTATAAAATTGTATTATTTCAGATGAATTATCAAATTTAAAGTTGTCCCCATTTTCTTCTAATAATTAATTCATACTAATTATCATTTTTCTTAAGAAGTTACAAATATGATTCTAATTTGTGTGTATTCCTTATTTCTCATAATAAATAATTTGACATAACTGATAATTCATAAATGCATTGAGCATGTTTTATCTATTGAGTAAATATTAAGATTTGTCCAAAAACAACCGTGGAATCATTAGGATAAGTTTATCACTTGACTACTTGTATTCTTGCTAATGTATTTGAAGTATACATATATCCTTGGTCTCAATATTTACCTTTTAATTGATAAAATTTCAAATTTCTGCGATTTAAAATACTTGCCCTAATAAATTACGTGGACTATCGTAAATAGAACGTTCTTATTTTATTCTAAGTTTTTTCTGAGAAAAAAGAATGCAAATTTCAATATTTTAGACCTGTTTGATTCGACTAATCAATGCAGCTGGTGCCTGGTGACTGATAACTGGTAAATGATGACTGATAAATTAAATCATTTGGTAAAATTTTATTAGCGGTTCATGTTAGTATATTAAATAACCATTGAGAGTATAATTTATCGTTAAATATATTTTATTTTATTATATTATATTCATTAATATAAATTCATAAAAATAATTTATAATAATTAAAATATTATAGTTAATCTTTTAGCTCAATTGTATTTATATGAAAAGTATTTATAAAATAAAAATTTAGATTTAAATTCTACTAATAAAAATTTCTGATTTCAAATACCATAATTATAAATATTATAATTACTTAACTAGTAAAAGTAATTTTAGAATAATATTTTTTTATAAAATATAAAAATTTAATTATATAAAATCGACTTAAAGTAAGTCATTATTAATAAAAATAACAATGTCCAAATAAAAAAAAATTCAAATAAGTTATCAACTAATAAGAAAAAACTATAAAATATAACTGATACAATCAGCAATTGATTGAGAATAAATCAATTATCAGCTATTGTTTCTTAAATGTTTTTCAAACATTTTAATATAACTATTCAGTAAGAAATAACTATCAACTGCATTAATCCTCCGTATAAACACCTTATTTGTATTGGCTTGACCAAGTTATATAGACTATTCTTTTCCGAAAGACTTATGAATACTTCAATTAACATGTTTTCTCATTTATATTCATATAATTAATTTTTGTAATAGATGACAGTGGAAACTTATTTTAAATATTTAAAACTTAATTCAAGTGGTAAATAACAACAGCGGTAATAAAAAGATTGTTTCCGAATGAAAGTTAAAGTGTAAACGAAGTTGCCATTGGAGGTGAAAGTCATTACCAAGTTAAGAAATTTTGTAAATAATTAAATCAAGGATAATTGCATGTGCACCCCAAATGTTTTAAATATGCAAATATTAACGAGTGAGATATAAAAATATATTTCCTTTATATTTTGCAACATCATAAAATTAAATACTAATAATCTATATATATATATATATATATATTTTAAAATTTATTTTTTTATATGTATATTTTATTTGATGTGTACTGACTTCTCACATATGAAATTCAAATTTTATGTTAGGCACTCAATGTGATTCCACTAACTCTAAAAGATAGTGTACTAATTATATTTAAATATTATATTAATTAATAATTAAATTTTTAATAAAACAACAATACTAATTATATTTTAAAAAATAACATATTAACTATATTTTAATATTACATTAACTAATAAATTAATTTATAATTAGATAATAGTTTTAATTCTTAGAAAATAATATTTTTAATGTTATATTTAATACTGAATTAATTTTTAATTATATAATAAATTCTTAATTGTAAAAATAGTAATATCAATTATATTAATATATAAATTTCTATAAATATTAAAACCAATTAATAAATAGTTTCTGATAAATCTACAAGTAACTTGATCCAAATTATATGTCATAATTTATAAGGCAGTAATAATCATTATCTTTTCTGATACATAAAATAAATTAAACTAAAGTGTGAAAGTTTAATCTTTTAGATCCTCATGTCAGCCAGCATATTTTACCAGTAAAATTGTTATACTTTAAATCACAAAAATGGGTTTATAAAAGAAGCATCCAAAGCACAATTAGGATAACTAATTAGATCTCGACTTTATGATTTAAATTTTTGGCGACAAATATTCTATTATCACATGGCTTCAATAATCAATAAAACGCCTGAAGAGGATTCTAATATTAATAAATACTATTATGTGACCTCTGTTGTTGGGACTTATTTTTCTCATGTGATGCATTATTACCACCTATTCTACTGAACAAGGTAAGGAAAGGACCGGGTCCAAAGAAGATTCAAGTAAAAACGCAAAACGCCAATCCCCGACAAGGCGATGATCGAATATCTCACAACCGAGATTTGGCTTGTTCCCCCGGAGAACTCTGAAACACGGCAATAAAGACATTGTCAGAAAAGCAAACATTGATTCCCTACTTCAAATAGTATAGTTAGCAGAGACAGGTTAAGACTAATAAACCATGGACAATTTGCTCCTTGGTCAAACTGAAGCCATTTTACAGAATATAGTCCTCGACTTGGATCCCATTCAAATGACCAAAAAACAGTGTGTAATTATATAGTTTTAGATGGTTAACTTTGTACGATTATAATTCAAGAACTGTGTTAAAGACTCAAAAGCGAGCAGTTTGGACTTTGCAGAATTAAGTCCGCTTCTTATAGTTAGTGTCCTGAATGGACGCCAAGAATCCTGATCATTTACAGTGGCCATCCACTTTGGAAGATATACCGTGTACCAAGCCAGGGCTAAGTCCTAACAATTCCCAAGTGGAAGATCTGTACCATAAGTCCCAATGGGCGACCAAGCCCTGGACAAGTGAAAATAACGCGGCCCCGTAGGGTGCATCATTTAACAATTCATATTTCCTGTCATTCCAATTATACATCAAACAAACATTGATTTCAGATATCTCACCAGTGAAGCACCCTTGGCAGCTCTTTCAGCTAAGAAGTCGCAGGGCTTAAAGAATTCTCCATATATCTTCGTCCACTCTTCCAATCTTGAATAGATATATTTGGATCCCAGAGAATCAGCCCAGAACAAAATACCTCCCCTGATGCAAACATCATGAATTAAATTATAGCGAAGGTGTAAAGTTTGAAAGGAAGCCACTGCAAATGAGTAAAAACTACAGACCTGTATGGAGGAAAGCCCATTCCCATAACAGAAGCAATGTCAAGGTCTGCAGCTTTAACGGCGATTCCTTCAGCAAAGACTCGACAGGCCTCATTCACTACTGGGAAGAATATCATCTCCACAATGTCTTTCTCAGGTAATTTTGCAAGCTGCAATGAGGATTAATCCCGTAACACAAATGGTCAGAGCAAGGGATAAAAGTAGTTCCAGTCCACGTTTAGTGATTTTGATAAATTAATAGAAGGCAGAGGGAAAAACACCTTAGGGTCGATAGCAGCACCAGAAATGCTTCTTGCCTTTTCAATGTATTTCCTTAACTCAGGATCTGGGCTAGCTTTGCGCTTATCATCATATATATAGAACCCTTTGCGCGTAGATTCCCCTGTGATTTTCACAGGACAAAAGAAATACTCATAAACACGCTAACATTGTCACACAAATGTTGTTAAACACATAAATTCATGCTCTTCTCATACAACTAAATTTCTGCTTTCTTCTTGCATTTGCATTGGGAAGAACAGATTACCAATGTTTTTGAAAATACCTGCTCTCTTGTCCTCCTGCAGCAGCGGGATAAGCATTGATTTATAGGTTCGCTCAGGAAAATTCTCAATAAATTGCATTCCAGTTGCGATTGCCACACCAAAACCAACCAAATCAGCCAACCTGCATCAAAAGAATGAAGTGTTAAATACTGTTAAAGATATGACAATTTAAGCATAATTTTCTCTCCAGGTAAAAGAGAAAAATAATAACCACATTGTCTAATGATTAAGTACCGGAATGGGCCCATTGGCATTCCAAATTTTGTGATTGCCCTATCAATCTGATAAGGATCTGTCCCATGTTCAACCAGCAAAATAGCAGCTTGTGTATAAGGGAAAAACATCCTGTTGACAGCAAAACCTGTGCAATTCCCGACCACAACTGGAGTCTTTCTTATCTTCTTTCCAACATCTAGTAAATCCACAATTGCTTGGGCAGATGTTTGGTTGGTACGAACAATTTCCAAGAGTGGCATGATATGAGCCGGACTGCACCACAAGCACAATTTTGAGGGTTGAACCAAAATGGAAAGAGGAAGACCCATAATTTCACACACAAGCCTGGAAGTAAGAAAGAAAAAGAGGAGCAGGAAGATAAGTCTTCACTTGTCATTACCTAAAGAAATGGGCTCCAATTATCCGATCTTGAGACCTGGTCTTCTGTCCAATCAAGTTCAAGTCAATTGTGGAGGTGTTGCTTGCAAGTATGCAATGTGGTGGGCAATATTTTTCAAGATCAGCAAAAATTTGTTGCTTCAAAGAAACATTCTCAATAACAGCCTGTTACAAGCACCAAAAACAAATGATCAAGAATAAGCTAGTTTAATTTCAGATGGCAAGCAATAACAATGTCAAAATCAATGTGTACTCCATAATACCTCAATAACCATATCCACATCTTTAAAGCTTTCATAATCAAGGACGCCCTTAAGAAGAGAGAGAGTTTTTTCAAACTTTTCTTGAGACATCTTCCCTTTTTTGACACGGCTTTGCAGATTGGCTGAACAAGGAATATCACATCATAACCATTCAACTCCACAAAATATAACCAAATAAGAAACGAGATATAAGATAATCATGTACAAGCAAATACGTTAAGAAAAGGTCTAGACCTTACCTCTTACTCTATTAATCCCGGCGTCCAAGAACTGCTGATTAACTTCCTTCAGGATTACTGGATAATTACTAAGGATTAGTGCAGTTGCGATTCCAGAACCCATTAGTCCTCCACCAAGTACAGCAACCTTATTGACTCGTCTAGGTATCAAGCCCTTGTCAGTAATTCCAGGAACCTGTTCAAGATTAGAAGACAAAGAATTAATGAAGTTCCACGATTCAATATAGTTGGACACGATAATTAAAGATGAGGCAAAATTGCAACTGCAAGAAAGTAACTAGTGATGGACAACCAACAAATCCTTAGAGAAATTGCAATAGGACCTTAGTGGTTCCACGCTGAGCAAAGAAGATGTGAACCAAACTCTTGCAGGTGTTAGATTTTACAAGTACTTGGAATTCTTCAGCTTCCTGCCAATGTTAAAAGGTTATCACACAGTTGCCAATCAGCTCAATCAGAAGAGAGAAGAGAGAAGAGAAATATTTAAGACAAATCAGAACCTTCCAGATTCCAGCCCGAGGACCAGAAACTATACCCTCTTCAACAACATCAATACAAACTAATGGGTGTTTGAGATTAGGAGCCTGTTTCCGAGCTTGTGCTCTAGCAAACTTGAATATCTCCCTTGCCTCCCCAAGGGAATCTAACTTTTCAGTCTTATAGAGACTGGCAACCCATGGCTTCCTACCTTCCAACATATCCAGGGCCCATCTACGTGCAGTGGTCACCAACTCATTGGGTGAAACTAGAGCATCTACAAGGCCTAAAGCATGAGCTTCTTCCCCTTTTACTGGCTTTGATGTCTACATACATAGAGAAGAGAGAGAAGTATAAGATAATCTGGATGCAATGCAGACCTATGGATATCGCAACAATGAAGACCCAGCAATTGCATACCAGCATCATTTCTAGGGCCTTAGTGATACCAACAAGACGTGGAAGTCTCTGTGTTCCTGAGTCAATTCAGATCCAGTAAGGAAAAACCCTCTCAATCATGCATGTAATCAATAATAAAGTCGCATATCCAACATTACATAAAACAAGATGCAGAAAAGAAAGTTAAATAAAGCAGCAACATAAAACATTGAACAAGTAACCTCCCTATCATATTAGAAAAGACACAGAAAACAGAACCTAGATGTGGGCCTAGATCCATCAAATTATTCCAAATAAATATATCACTCTTCCATTTTGTTTTGCGATAAACATCCAACAAACAAAAATGAGATAAGAGATGGGAATTACACTCGAGCATATCTGTCCACATCTATTTGCATTATCCAGGTGGAATGACATAAACAACAAAATTATGATATACTGTACAGCTTTTCTGATTTAATTTCAACAAGGCTTGAACATCTTTTTAAGCCATCTGCCTCAGTCAAACAAAAAGTAGTTTCAACGAGCATTATCAGTGCCCCAATATATACTGCCCATCTGGGGTCATACCAAATTGCCCCTTGCCATGCTAATCCTCACTAGTTGGGTCATTCCTTACTAGTTCAGTCATTCATTTTCCATCCAAGTCTCCAGAATATCATAAATAGACTTTCTCCCATCTTCTCCACAAGGAATGACTCCTAACTATCCCAACATGTTACATCAAAAACCGAAGGTTACAATGGGTAGCCTTAAATTGAAATTTACAACCTCTGCAGATATGTTTAAACCTCTCGCATTTATATTTGTAAAATATGTCCACATATATCTTCAGATAGCCAAATATTATATGTTCTTAACTCTTATTTTCCACCTTCATCTTCATGATACCTACATTATATAACCACCACCAGAACACTGTGTTCACAGCGTAATATGTCAGTGTTTAGTTTGGTCTAATTGTAGAGAACAATAGTTTAGGCATAAGAAACATGAAAGAAAGAAATGGTGTAATTCAGGAAACCTTACAAAAAAAATGAAACAGAATGATCCCACTACCATACCTCCAAATCCAGGAATTATTCCAAGCTGAAGTTCAGGCAGGCCTAATTGTGCAGTAGGGGTTGAGATACGGGCGTGACATGCCTAACATGAAGAATTCAATAAATTATCTCCACAAATCAATCATAAAAGCTTATAGTTTCAAAGATAGAGCAATACATACCATTGCAACCTCTAAACCTCCACCTAAGGCAAGGCCCTCAATTGCAGCAACTGAAGGTTTTCTTGCAGCTGGAAGCCAAGCACCCACTCAATTAGTCAAATAGTCAAAATATACCATTGCACTTTTGTGAAAACGTTTCAAGGCACTGAAGCATTACCTTCTAAAGTGTCAGTTACAATCTCCACTGATATATAACCAGGCTTTGGTTGATCCACTGAGAAAAGATGACTTGCTCATTACTGAAGTTGCAATCATGCATTGCTATTGTATAAGACATATAACAAATGAACATACCAGTTCCCCCTTGAACTCCACCAAATGCAGAAATATCAAAACCGCCAGAGAACTTGCCCTTTGCACCTGCCATTGTGCATGACATGTTAACTTCATATCTCATGACCCTGCTGGTCTTAGGAATGATTGACAAGCATCCACACAATCTAAGTTCATTTTACATGAGTAACAGTTCAACGATTACCAGTAACAACAATTGCCTTCACGTCGTCTCTTCTTAAGGCTTGCTCATAACTATCTTTCAAGCTGTGTAGCACTGGAGAAAGAGCAAGGGAGGGAAAGAGAGCGATAAGCCCAATGTCCAGTCGCAGTAAGGGAAACAACATCATTTACCAAAGCGATAAACATCAAATATAATGAAGATTATCTAGCACTGATCTGATTATTACCAAAACGCAAAATAAGACATCCAATAGGTTTATCAATTAAAGTTGTCTTGTGATATCATATCAATATCAGTAACTCAGAAATTTGAATAGACCCAGAAATTTGAAGATCCGGACCAAGTAAATGAAAGCATTACAAAGAGTATGTGAGGTCAATGATTGCCACGTATATAAACTAACCAATCAACTCGTTCCTAAAGGGATTGCCTTTAACCCTATGAATGAGTATTCTCAAACTAAATGGACCTTGACATCCTAAATTACCAAACTTCACATCAAATTTTTCAATCTGCATAAACACATTCTACCTCCTTCAAATTGACCAAGCAGTGGCATGAGCCAGTTAGATCACTAGAAACGACACTCTAGTTCCTAAAATGAAATAATAATCTCTATTTTCACAAGCTCCGCCGACTCTTAAATCCTAATGAATACAATTAGACGAAATTAAGAAGCTCACTAATCAAAAACCAAACACTGACATGTAAAAATAGGATCGCATAGAAACAAACTTGAATATATAAAATATCTGGGCTAGATTAAAAAGTACCATCAAAAGAGAGAGAATTGACAGGCGGATTGATGATGGTGATAAGAGCAACACCATCAGCTCCAACTTCAATTGCAGTTCTACCCTTAGTAGCGCTTCCCATTCTTTGATATTTTTTTTTCTAATTTTGAAGAAATGGAGTTGAAGCTAAAGATTGGGGATTGATAGAGAGAATGAGTTAGTTTAAGTTGTTGAGTGTCATTTAAGAAGAGGAGGTGTCGTGCATAAATGGGCGCTGTGACGTTTGTGCAAGTTTGTAAGTAAACTCAACTTGTATTGTATGATCAGTGTGGATTTATAATTGCATTTGCCGCTATAAAGCGATGTCGTTTATCATCTATTTTTCTGCTTTGGATAAGCGTCCGGGTTTTTGGACTTACTCGCGTTTGATTGCGTGTATAGGATATTCGCCAAGGTACACTGGACTGGAGCCCTTGTTTTCATATATTTAAATATAGTTTATCATCTATTTTTCTGCTTTGGATAAACATATTGATATTTAAATTTAGTTACTTAGATTTTAAATAAATAAAAAAAGAAGAAATAAAACTCGCAGATGATTAATGAGATTAAGGGTTTTTTACGTATGTTCTTTAAGTAATTTTATTAGAAAAAAAAAATATATATATATATATATGTAATTAAATTAAAACCACATTATGCAAGAACTAAATATGTCAAAGGCATTATATATATATCTAAAATTGAAATGGTCTATCTGGAATAAAATTTTATAATTAGAGGTATAATTATCATCAAAGTATTATGTAGCTATTATAAATAATATTTCAAATTTAATGAGGCGTCAAATTAGAAATATTAAGATTTCAAAAAAATAACTACTAATAATAATTAATTTTTTAAGAAAAGTGTTATATACTCTCCAACTGTAGAGATACAATACAATTTTTTATTAGATATATGTCCAAAATTTTTTATAAAATTAAGGAGATCATTGAATGCTAGATTTGCTACTTGGTTGTCTATTATAGCATGATCATAAAATGCGAAGTAGCCATTTAAGCTAATATCTCACAAATTGAGTTTGTACTTTTTAAGAAAATAAACTAATAATAACTCTAATAATTTTGACATATTTTTTAAGGGCCTTTTATAAATAATGGTAATTTTTATATAAATTTTATTTTTTATAAAGTTCTTAATTTTTAACATTTAAAAAATTAAAAATCTACTAAAAATGCTCAAATCTTTTTAAAAAGTTTTATGGTTGTATATTATATTATCCTTAACATAGCGATGTTGCTTTTTGATCTTTTGATGTTGGCTCTTTCTATCATTATAAAGCAGAATTTACCGACTGTTAGATTGTTCACCCACATATGGTTTTATTGTTTTATAATTTTGAGTAAGTGGTTTGTCTTTAAAATAAAAAGAGACATGTGGTTACAGATCGTGACAAAAAAAAAAGGTATCTCACCATAAAAAAATTTCGATCTGTAAAATTCAACCACCTTCACTCCGATCAACCATCATTATCATAATATTTATCATAAAAATTCTATTATTTGATGTCAAATCGCAATTTAATAAGTTATTGATTTGATGAAATCGATCTAAAGATCAAACAAATAGTTTAAGTTATTAAACTCTGAACTCATATTATCAAATATATAAAATATAATAATAATAGTTAATCAGAATGATACAACCAAATCTTTATCAATCGATACATTTTAACAACGATATACCTTTTTTTGTTACGATTCATAATCATATATTTCTTTTTGTCTAAAAAAATACTACATACTAAAGATTGTCTAAGTAGTGAACCATATAATACTTTTTTGTATTTATCAAATTTTTCTTATTATTTTTCCTATTAAGAGAGAAACTAAGGCAAAAATAAAAATTATTTACAATTGGAAGATTCCGACCCATCAAAATCATCATCTACTAATCAAGAATTTCATGAATTTAACAAGTGTGCTTTCGTTAAAATTTATCTCTTGAATATTATAGAATAAATTAAAAATTTGATGATTTATTCTTTATATATTTTTTAAACATTATTATAATATTTTTTATTTTATGAATTAGAAACATAGGTAAAAGAATTATTTTATTAGTTTATCCAATAAATTTATGAAATTTATTGAAAGTTTTAATAAAATACACTTATAGTGGTTGTTTGTTTTGTTATTTAAATTAATGGAGTTATTGAATAGGTACTTAAAATCTCAAAACTATAGACGATATTATTTTATGTAATATTGGAGTCGTATTTGGAATTGTATTTATTGACTAATTTTGAAAAAGAATCCTAAAAATAAATTTGCTAAAATTAGTTTATAAAATAATTGAAAAAATTATCAAATTTTAAATTTACTTATTATCACTCATCAATTAGACCTAAATTATAGTCTTACATGTCAATAATTTATGAACTATTCAATATTATTGCAATTTTTTATAAATATTTGCTGATAAAATTAATTTCTGAATATGTTTAATTACTTATATTAAATATTTTTTATCTTCATATGAATTTATAGAAACTTTGATGCTTATTTTAATTTATGTATATAAAGGCTATTTTTCATCATAAATACTAAGTCTAGATAATAGGTGTATAATTATTTATTATATAACATCTAAACTTGAATTAACTTTTCATAAATTCCCGAAGAAGAATGATATTATTTAAAAATAGAAAATGGGAACTAGAAAAAAAAAAAAAAAAAAGAAGGAAAAATAGGTGATTCCACGCGCTTCTCTTGCGATGCATCATCAAACGAGCCTAAGTCTTAATTTTGTTGCAAGTTTGGCCTCGAAGTTCTAAATATCACAATGGGCGTGTCTCCATGTCAGCTAGCCATGGTAAGGTGATCTTCTAGAAAGAAAATATCGCGTGCATTCAGTTGCCGAGCCATTGCTGCTGCAAATTAGATCATGATAGTACGTGTCACATGTCAATTGGCAGTAATTTTGGCATTTGTCATTGGACGATGAAATAACGCTCATTTCCATCGTAGAAGAGCTCCAGATAATTAAGGATGTCGGTCCATTTTAAAGTTCACTCATTACTATGCTATCTCCTCCAACTTTATTTCATTTTTCGACAAATTGCCAAAAATCGATTTTGTTCCAATTTGGGCTTGGATCTGCAGCAGTACGCTTCGTTTATAACAAATCTCTAATTCCTTAATTCATTTTATTTTAAGTTACTAATAAAATTTAATATTTTAAAATATTAGTTTTAATACGTTCATTCTTTACTGATTACTTATACTATTTTCTCTTATTAAAATTTTGATAATATGATTATTATTTTAATTTAAGATACTAATTGGCATGTAAAACTAAAAGGATATATTAATTTCATTTAACAAAACTAGGAAGTCTTAAAATAATGAGCATTAACTTTTGTTAAGATTCATTATTTTCTATAAATAATATTTAGATGATAAATAATATTAATGAAAATTAGTATATGTTAGTTTTAGTGCTAGAAGGAATGAGAGATTTTTAGTGGACCATTATAAATCTCACACTCTTTTCTAGTTTTTTCACTCTATAGAAAATTAATTTCTCAAGAAACAAATAGGAGTTTCAAACTCAAGACCTTTACTTCTAAGAGCAAGAGCTCTTAGCAATCTAGCTAGGCTGAATTGACAAAGAACAAAAATTCATAAAAGTTTAAAAAGTTTTTATTAGACTATATATTGATTAGTTTAGTTAAACTGGTAATCAGACCTTTGATCTATTCAATTAGTAATTAATTTTTTAAAATACTAAACAAATAATAAATGATAAATAAATTGACAATTTACTTATTAAAAGGTGAAACAGTAAATAAACAACAAAATAAATCTGCTACCAACATCCATACATATATTTAATGGGTTATTATTATTATTATTTATGTTGCATTTGAGAATGATAATAATTTAGATAATGTCTATTTGAATGTTACTATTTTAGTAATGTTAAGAAATCTCCTTACTCAATATCATGCCTGCCTAATTAATAGTGTATAACTCACAAGACACTGTCCCATCAAAGGATAAAAATAGAAGTTTCTTGAAACTTTGTGTATTTAATTGATTTACATTTTGGAGTTCGCGATAGAATTGAAATATTGATGAAAGTTTATGACTCTTTTTGTCATTTGTATTTCTTTTCATCGGGATCATAATTGGTTTTATTCTTACCGAGACGGAACGACATCGTTTTCCGTTCACGCCAAAAATGTTATGTTCCCGCGTAAAAAGAATTCCAAACCTTAAAACTCCCTCCATCTATTTGTCAAAATGACAAAGATGCAAATGCACTCTTGTAGGACTTTAGCATACAAACATTCAAACTGCGACACCTGATCAGCGATCACCATCGCCATGGCCACCGCTACAACTGCCACTACTAGCGGCAGAGACCAAAATCTACCACCTCCACCACTCACTGACACAGAGATAATAAACCTAGCATATAAAAACCACCTCCATCCATATATTCTCTCTACATCATCAATTCCTACTCTCATCTCCTACCTCAAAACTCGCTCGCATTCTTCAGTCGCCCTCACCGATTACACACTCTCTCTCCTATCTCTCATTTCCCTCTCTCCACACAATCCTTCGCTCTCTTCCCTTCTATCATCTCTCCTTTCCACTTACACTAATCTTTTCCTTTCTCTCATAATCCCTCGCGATTCCAATTCCCTCAAAACAATCAATCTCTTTACCACTCTATTAACTTACATCCCGGTCAACGATCTGGATTCAATCGCTGACTCGATTTTGAATCATTTGTCCAGTTTAGTAACTTCTGAGGATACACAAATACTCGAAATTATTCCTGGTTGTTTAAGTTGTTTGTACAGTGAGAAAGGGAAGGATTCTGTTAATTTAATTTTGGATAAAATTATTGAAATTCAATGGTCAAAAGTATTGCTAATAAAAATGGTGTCACTTGGAAGGGAGTTTCTACAGTTTCTTGATAAAATGAGAGCAAGGGTGTTCTTGGAAAATGTTTTTAATGGAATGAAAGGAGTGGATTTACAAGACTTGCCTTCGCTTGCATATCAGTTATTGGTTTTGGCTTCGAAAGGGTTTAACAAGAGGGAGGTTATTGAAGGGATTCTTAGGTTCTTTGGCTCTGATTTGGGATCGAAAGGTAGTTCCATTGTTAGGCAAATAGAAGGAACTGTGCTGCTTCATGTTAATTTTGCTGTGAAG
This sequence comes from Ricinus communis, assembly GCF_019578655.1. Taxonomy (NCBI): domain Eukaryota; kingdom Viridiplantae; phylum Streptophyta; class Magnoliopsida; order Malpighiales; family Euphorbiaceae; genus Ricinus; species Ricinus communis. The sequence continues at coordinate 1,670,472 of NC_063264.1, read as the reverse complement.
CAGGATCCTTCCTTAGGGCAAGAGGTTATAAGGCTTGTGAAATTGGGTTGTAGGGCTCTTAATCATTTTACTGTTTCTATTTTATTGTCTATTGCCAGGGTCAGGAGGTTTAAAGAAAACTCCATTGGGGTTTTGAAAACTGCAGTGCTTTCTGCTTACCGTGATTACAAGTTTTCTAGGTAACATTACTTGATTAGTGCGCTTTTTAATGTTTTGTTTAAGTATCACATGCTTAGGGGACTTACATATTAATCAAAATCTACTGGTTAGTGGTTTATTAAATGCTTACAATTAATTGGCTGTGGGGCATCTGCTGGTCAGAATAGCAAATGAATTGATTTGTGTTTGCAGGCTTTATTGTTAAGTTTGCATCAAGTGGTGGATTGCACCATGGATTTTTGATATCTCAGTATGTTAGAAAGAAATCTCAAGCAGTCAATTGTTTGATTGACTAAACTTCTATTAGAAATTGGTTGATTTATGTTCATAAACCTGATGCTATGCTATTTACTATGGTTTAGCAGTTCGAATTCAAAGCAAGCAATTTCCCTCCTATTCATCCAATAACATTCATTCTGTGTAACTTTTTCCGTATCTTTCAGCGATATAATGTGGTTAGCAGATGATTTGAAGGAAGAGTATCTGCAAAACGTACAAGTACTGGAGAAGGCTATATTAAGAGCTGTTAGTTTCTTTTGCCACCAATCCATCACTTGGCTTGTTTATCTTTTGGACGTTGCCTTTTAATATAAATTTGCTAATTTAAGCTTATTTTTAATTTTATTATCTTCAGGTTAATGAAAGCAACTGCGGAAGGGAGCACATTGTACCTACAGTTGTGCAGTTTAGCTTTGTCTTGCTAGAGTCATTGGAAGGCGGAAACCACAGAGACCTATGCAATTTTAATGGTCTTTTGGGTGTTGAAGCTCTTAGTGTTCAGATGCTAAAAACTTTGTTTGAGGTCCATGATATGGCAAGAAATGAGGTTTTTACCACTCCTTCACTAATAGATTACTAAATTTAAATTCTCTGCAGCTAAAAGTGAACAATTGGACACGGATTAAGCATGCTTGCCTTCACCTCTCTTTCTCTTCGTCTTCTAAAGTATGCATCTTCGAGCTCTGTACATGTTATGCTTTTACTGGGAACTATGTTTAAGCTAAAAGAGTAAACCATGTAACTGACATGGATTGCACAAGACGTAAATTGGCATCCTTTTGGACTTAGAAATTTTTTCATCTTGATTTAGCGCCAAAGCATTAGTAGTTTTTTGATTTCTCAGAGATTACATAAAGTAAGCTTCCTAAAGATCCCCAATGATCAATCTTAATATGAATTGCTAAAGATTCAATAAGTCCAATATTTATTCCTTTAAATGTGTCAATTGGGCAAATCCGCCCGTAGTGACTAGGGTGGATATCTCGTATCCAAAAACTTGCAGTTCTCGTCAATCCTTTAGAGCTCGAATAGTTCGATTTTCTTTCATAAACTATTTGAGTCAATGGATGAGTTCAATCCAAAATTTGGGATAATGGGTGTAATCCGAAGAAAGATTTATAAGTGGTCGTTGATGGAGTTGAAGTTACCTAAGTTTGAGGGTTGTCAATTTGTGCCTTGTTTAGTTTTTTCATAAGTCAATGTAGGGAACCACGGAGATTTATCTTGCACTAATATACATTTAAATGTAACATTGTGAAATATTAGCAGGCTCATTTATATTGACTGAGAGTCTAACAGAAACTTGCAGAGGAAATTATTAATCTGAACATATTTTATGCTTTTCTGTTAAGTTATTGGTTTCAAAACTCGCCATATTTCTTTGGATTCATTTGCATGTCATGACCCATGGGTTACATTTTCTTGGCTAGTTAAGATTTTTTTTGAAGTGCAAATCCCTTTTCTAGGAACCTCTTTTGCCAAATAGTTAGTCTTCCATGAATAGTGACATATAAAAATAATTAATTTTCCTACATGTCTCAGATTATTGAGCAGTGCAAATTTCGCATCCTTTCTGTGAGGCCAGAACAAAGCACGCCAATCATTAGGTAATTGCTTACCACTTAAATAATAAACTTTTGCTTGAGTTTGCGTGAACTGTGGCATTAATCTATTTTGTATAGGCTGCTTGCTTTTCTGGTTCGAAGCTGTCCTTACCCAATGTTGGAGCATGTTTCCCGTCTAAAGGAATTGTTGGATTATTTTACTTTTATGAATGGAAACGTTGCCTCCGATCTTGTTACCGCTCTGGTGCCCCTCATAAAGTTTAACCGTGATCTTCGGGTAAATACTCTCATAAGAAAAGAGCTACTTGACTTTTATCATGTGTTGCTGAGTAATAGAGAAAAATTATGATGTACTATTAGAAAATTCGCAATAACTATCTTTATTCTTTCCTGCAAGAACTCATTAGTAAAACTAGGGTAAAATATGAAATGTTTGTTAAAAGCAAGGAGTTCTAAATTTGCGTGCAAAAATGTGCACTTGTGTTTTTAATATGCAACAATCAGGCAACTAAGTCTTTGCTTTATATATCTAGTTACCATTTTCATTCAGTTTATTAAAGTATTAGCTTTTCATGATGTAGGATTACACCATTTTAGTTGTTCGTAAAGCCATGTTTAGGCAAGAAGATGCCGTTCGTCTTGCGGCAACAAATGCTATTGTTAGTGTTATATTGGCTGAAAAGCAATCTAACAGAGATGGCTTTTCTTTTCAAGACTCATCAAGCCAAGCTGGTTGCAGTCAGCCAGCTGAAATACCCAGCGGTCACGGTGGAGGTCTCTTCCGAGAATTGAGCGGTCTACTGCAGAGATGTCTTTATCAGAAGGTTCCATGTTTGTGTATCTCTTTACATGTGCTGTTCCTTTTCTTTTTTGAAGCGTGTATAAATGCAACATTTTGATCCCTGTCTTAGGCAAAAGTGAAGGAAGTCATGTATCATGGTCTTTTGAAGCTTGTCTTGGTGGATCCAGCAAGTGCGGCAGCTGTTTTTGATTTTCTCTGGCCTCACTTTCTTCGCTTTTTCAAGGAGGTAGTTGTTGACTATTTGATATTGAATTTTAAGTGGAATTCTAATATTGAGCTTTTTCTTTTTTGTAAAGTTTATAATCTCTTATGTTAAATTTGGCAAAGGAAAACTTATGGACTTCAACTTCAAATGCAATATTGTACCTGAATTAGTATGTGTAAGAGTAATTCAATTATGTGCTTGATATTATTTAATTTGATTAACAGGATAGTGATGTTCAACTTGGAATTAGTAGCTGCATAAAATCAGAGAGTGGCAAGGTTGTCATTGAAGAGCCTCTAGATTGTCTTCTATCTTGTGTTTCTTGGATCTTACTACTTCAACCACATGATAAAACTGATCATCCAGATTCTTCATGGGCATGTTTTGGTTTTTCCCTTTCTCAAGAGATTGAGGTATTATTATCTCTATTAATTAAAATACACTTCATTGACATGAATGATGAAGAGCTAATTCCATATTAATGTTCTGTTGCTGCAGGCAGGAAGAAGTCTATCTGGCGAGTCTTTCTCCAAGGCTTTCCTGAAGATACGGGATTTTCTAAAGAAGGGAAATTTGGAAGGTTTGACAGATTTTCTGTCCGCCAATATAGTTCCGTTGTTTTGAACCTTGTTGAGAACCAATAATTCAGTACTATACAATATAGTTGAACATTTCTTGGTTTTCTTTAGTGAAAACAGGAGAGAGAAAAACTGCTGTTTTTTTATATGAACTATCATGCTTATTAGTTTCCCTCTCTTCTTGTCAGATCAGATATTCCTAGTCCAACTTCAGATGAAGAACAAGGAAAATGCCATGCATTGCTTTTATCAGGGCTTATTGAAGTGGTATTGAATAGTATTGCTTCTGAGTTGGAGACAGCTACAGGTTTGAAGAGGATCAATCTCCAAAAGGAAATTCTCGAGATAGTTAATTTTCATTCAACACTGAAGAAGTATACATCTGCAAGGCAGAGCTGTGGTGTCAAAAGAGGGAGTCAGCAAGCTACTACTCTTGATGTGCCTGGTAATAGTTTTTTCAGCAATAACACAATGACTCAAGAACAGATTCCGTTTTTGGCAACTTCAAGTCTTTGTCAGCTAATGAAAACAACATTGGACCTGTGCAATAATGAATGGTTTAAAGGCTCCACAGCTTCCCAGAACCATAGCCAGTCATCTTCAAGTGGGACATTGAAATGCTTTAAGATTGTTCCTTTTGTCCTGAATAGTTCCCTTCATCATATAAGATCTTATGCCACTGGAAGAAAAGAAGATCCAATTAAGAATCTAATCTATGGGGAAATCAAATTAATGGCACCGCCTTTGCTGAAATTGATTTGCTTGCTCAATTCAGGGCCAAAGTTTGCAACAGACCATAAAAAAGAGATGAAGGGGAAGAATGATTTTGAAGACCGAAAGGAACATCTTCATTTAGCATTATTGTGCTTGAAGGAATTGATTGCAATTAGTTTGAAGAATTCAAACTCCTCTGGGTTGCTTGAAGATTTGTTGTCAGTCTCCACACTCGAGTATGAATTGGATGAAGAATTTGAAGAAGCTTCCAGGATTGATGATCACCAAATAAGAATCAAAGTGTTACTCATCGTCAAAATTCTGAGACCACTGTTTGCTGAGCTTCTTGCACAATCATCTTTTAATGAAATCGAGGTAAATGAAGTATCCCATGCCTCATTATGCATGTCTTTTTATAAGATACACACTTTGATGCTGAATTGGTTTAATTTACAAAGATTTAAGGTGACATTTTGTTCTCAGATTCTCTGTGATATAATGTTAATGGTTGGTGACAAATTACCCTCCAAATGGAGGAACTCTAGTGGATCCTGGGGTATTAACGTCTGCAAAAGCCATGGCATAAGAAATTCCAAAGTTGCTAGAAGTGTGGCTGCTCTAGCAATTTCTTTAAGTTCTCCTCCAGATGATTTGATTGTGGCCCATGACATGTCTAAGGAGCTACTGGATGTCACTGGATTTATTGGACCGGAGAGTAACAAGCCATTAGAAATATCTGAATCGTGCCCCATCATAAACCAGTCAACAAGCACTGCTATAAGTTCATGCATACTGAAACTGATTGAAGCCGTTATCAATGATATGGATTGGACCATCAAAAAATTAAAGACATTCTTTTTGATTGAACAGAGATACATTCATGTTAGTCAGAGTGGAGAACATGCTCCAGGATTGACCGTTGAGGATAATCTTTACTTGAGGGCTGAAGCAGTGGTGAAAGTATTATCTTTCTTTGTTTTGATGAACCTAAAGGGTAAGTAAGCAATTTGTACTAAAACTAATCTATCACATTTATTTCTCTATTTATGTAATTCATCCTTAAATACATACGTAAACAGACCCTCAAGCAGAGCATCTATTAAGATTGATTGCGAAGTTTTACAAGCATTTGGCTCAGATTTCAAGGCTTAGGATTGCTACTAAGGGATGCAAGCAACTTCTACCTACTCCAACTTTCCAGAGGCTTGTAGAAGTAACCTGCAAGAAGCTTACAGTTCCTCTTTATAAATTCGTTGCGGAGATTCAAAGGGTATTGTCCTTAATTTTATGACGAATTTCTTCTGTCTATCATCTCTTTGAACAGAAATGACACTGCATTATATGTTTATCTTTCAAAATCATTTTCATGGATTCTATTAGACGGGACTTGCAGGTACAACAAGAAAAGCCTAATACTAAGGGTATCATTAACAAGATTAAAAGGGAGAATAAATGCATACCTGAGCTGATCTTCCAAATAGAAGATTATGAGAAGTATCTCATCCGGCTCAGCAAGGCAAGTAAAGTCAATTTACTGAAGCATGCCAAGCGTAGCACTTCCAGGGATTTCAGAATATTAGATCCTCCCAACGACAAGGAAGAAGCTGATTTAAATCATGAACATAATAATGACGATGCAGTTGGTGCTAATGTGGATAGATCACATGAAGATTCCGAAGATAATGTATCAGACAAATTTTCCTCACGACGAAAAGACAGTCCTGAGATTGCAGAGGAATCTGAGTCCGAGGGCGAGGATGGATGTGGTTTGCCTAATGGCAAGAGAATGAGGAGGGATAGAGTTGTGCAAGACACTGATGATGATGAAGCATAATTGATGATTTTTCGAAGACCTCAATGTGTAAGAAATTGGTGCTGTTTACGTATCAATTACGCTTGTAAAATTAACAAGTTTTAGACTGATGTTTCACCATCTCACAAAACTAATCTCTTAAAATAGCTTTTAGGTTTCCCTGAAAATATTATTGTAAATTAATAACAAGTGGCTTTGCTTTTTTGGCAGCATCTGGTTCCCTATTCCTCTTGTCACAATTATTTTCGTAGTTTCACTTTCTTTGCATCTTTAATACACAGTCGGTCGGTGATGATTCATGATTAGTTTCCATCTTGAATATATATATACACATACGAAAAATCAATTAAAATTGGGTAGTTTATTAAATAAAAGACATCGTATAGAGTTTTTTTTTCTTTTGTTTTGGAAAAGTTTTATAAATTTGAGCCATTGCATGCATAAGAGTTAATGGTATAAAATTAGTGTAGATTAATTTTATATAATGTTCAAATAGATTTTTTATTTTATTTTATGTTATTTGTAAATAGATTGATTAACAACATTGAATTACCATTCCTGAATAAATTTAAAGTTTTCGGATAATAATACAAATAGTAATCTAATTTTCATGAATTTTTAATTTATTCAATTGCAATTATACAATATTAATTTTGATGATATATTGTTCACTTTTGTTACTATTGATGTTTATAGGTGTTTGAATAGGTATTAAACTAATTGGGAGTTTACATATATAAATTCTCTATTCCAATCACTTAAAAATACAAATCATCATCTAATTTTACATTTTTTATTTATTTATTTTAATTAGATCATTAATTTTATATTATTAAAATAGTACAATATCATTCGAAATTTACCATGTAAAAGTAATTTCGTGCCCATTCGAAATTTACCATCCACCCATGCCGGAGTCACTGGTTAAGTAAAAAAGAAAAGAAATCAATAAATAATAATCAAAGAAGAATAAATAATAAAAGGAAAGCCTTTTTCTGTTCTCTTATTTTCTCACTTTTTCAAGTGTTTTTCTTCTTCTTCTTCTCTTTTCCACTTTATACCAAGAACCCAAATCACTTCAGCTCAAAGGGAAAACCAAACAATAAGAAATGAGTACTGAAGAAGCAAAGAGAAGCATCATCGGAGGTCTAGTTACAAAACCCATATCTGATGATCCGAAAGTATCTCCGGCTACACCTCCTACTGCCAAGAAAATCATCATAAAAAACGCTGACATGAAAGTTGACATGCAGAAGGAGGCTGTTGATATTGCTATCGCTGTTAGCTCTCACTCTATTTTTCTTTTTCTTTTTCTTTTTCTTTTTTTTTTTTTTGTGTGCCTTTTTGGGTTAATGTTTGATTTGGTTTTCTTTTTCTCCCTTGATTTTAGGCATTTGAGAAGAACAATGTAGAGAAAGATGTAGCAGAGCATATAAAGAAGGAGTTTGATAGGAGGCATGGACCCACTTGGCATTGCATCGTTGGTCGTAATTTTGGTAACCTTCTTTAGTTTTCTTGGGTTTTCTGTTAATTTATATTTGATCAGATTTGATGTTTTTGGGTATTTTAAGTGATTTCTTTTATGATTATTGAAGTAAAGCTCAAGATTAGATGCTATAGCTGCAAATTTGGTTCAATGCTTGGTTATCCATATAAGCATCTGGTGTTGGTTTAATGGAAAGTGTGTGTGTGTGTGAGAGAGAAAGAGTGAAATTAAAACTTGTATCTCTTATGTCAAAATGAAGTTTAAAGGGTTCATGTAATAGGAGTGAATGGTAGTCTTTTTTTTTTCTTTTCTTTTTCTAGTGTTCATCTTTGAGACCACCAAGAGATGGAACATACTCAAAACTTATCTAACCTCGGGTCATTTTGGTGCCAGCATTATTGAATGCCCCCAAAATGTTAGATAAAATAGTTTACATCTCAAGAATGGACAAGTCCTATTGTTTTCTCTGGTGGCAGTCTACAAGTTCACAAATGTACCTTGTCTCTTTCAAATGCAACTGCTTCTATGACTGCTCAAAGTTGTCCTTCATTCTAGGAATCTATATCTAGCATTATGGACCAAAGTTCTTGCTCGAGAGACTAGCTTGTATATAACCAAAGAAACAGGGAAGCAACAAGACAATATGAGTTTTGCTAGGTGGTTAACTTATTTGAGGATGTGTTTAGCTATGTCTTAGTAACATATAGAGGAGGCTTCTTTTTTTATCTTGGTCTGAGTTTGAGTTCTTTCTGGCTAAGAATTACTATGCTATTAATTTCCAATTGTGAGGGAATTAGTATAGTTAGGCAATATAAAAGGTCAGTGACAAGGCTGTTTATTTGATTTCTGTAAGTTGTTAGACATGGTCAGAATGTCAGCTATTTAGTCCAGTTAGATACAAGTTATGGAACATGCACGAACCCAACCTCAAAACCTGCCCAATCTTGGCGGCACCTCAGGTGGCTGAGTGCCAACATCATTGAATGCTCCAAATACATTTTGTTGTGCTGATCGAAGTAATCCTGTCAATTGAGGAATTCAAGTTCATCATAATTGACCACGTTACTTGGTCGACGAATTAACTCAATTTTAAGTGTAAAGTAAAAACAAGATCTTTTAAGAGCCACCAGATCTTGCTTAGTAGCTTTGGGAGTGGGTTGGGGGCTTATTTATGGATCTTGGTTGTTTTCAAGGAACTAGGCAGTTTTTATGTACTTTCTGTTGCTTCTTAACTACTGAATGCTAACTCTCCTAGAATCCTTTTCAAGTAGGAGCTAATAGCTATTAGTTTCAGTTCTGATCAGAAACTTTACTTGGTTTCTGCTTTCTCTTTTTGAACGCCAAATAGTAATTCTTGCAGCATGATTTTGAAGCAGGGCTGGGCATTAAATGATAGAATTACTTATTTCTTATAACCAATATAAGTAGCCAAAGTAAATATTTGATCTTTACATGGATAAAGTAGGAATACTAGTTGCGGGCCTTGGTGGGTTGGTGATCATTCTTTTTATCTGCTCCAATATGATGTGCTAAATTTGCTCTGGTAATGGAGAATGGAGCGGGAAGGGTATTGTCAAGTCACCTTGTAGGCTAGTAGCCTCAGTTTATGCCAGGCTGTCACCAGAATGTTTCACCTTCTAGCTTTTACGTTTACACCTTCTAGAGTTTTGCATTAGCTTGTTCATTCAATGTTATATTTTCCTCGCAGTCCTCAATATGAACAGTTGAATATTTATTTCGCTGCTGCAGATCTGTTCTGACAGTTAATTAGGCAGTCTGGCTGCCCAAGATGTGGATAACTTTGATGTATTTTCTCTATGTTCTCCTGTCAGGCTTGAAGAAGTCACTTCCATTTAAGCTTCTTTTTGTCTTCTTTTGAGAAAGCTTAAAATATAAATTGTTTTCATATGCTATCCTCAGTTTGTTTTATTGCTTGAATCAAAGTTTCAGAGGTTTCTTTTCTTATTTCTTTCTTTCTGCTTTACACAGGCTCATATGTAACTCATGAGACAAACCACTTTGTTTATTTCTATTTGGACCAGAAAGCAGTGCTGCTATTCAAATCTGGTTGACCGCGATGGAGACTGTAAGTTCATAATTGTGATGCTATAGTTAGTTCTGTATGTATTAATCAAAATCCACTGGCTTGCAGAAAACTCTGGCCAGAGATTCTTGCGCCCAACGTGTATATCAAATTTCACTTTTAAACGATGGATATGAATTTGTGGTCTTTGGTTCAATTATTTGCTTTACTGGTGTTAATTCTTGCTGTTAAAATATTCTGTATTAGATTAGCTGCATAGTGTTTTCACTCTTCTTGTTCCTGTAAGCAGAAAATGGGTGCGAGGAGCATAAATGCTTTTGCATAATCTGTTCCGCCATGTGGAAAAACATTTCGTTTCGTTGAGTGAAATAATGTTATGGCTGTTGAACATATAAATCAATCCGCATGTAGCAAGTCTGCCTGAGTTAGCTTTCTACGCTTTTGGGTTTTCTTTTCTTTCTTTCTCATTTGGTATCTTTTTCCTGCGACTGCTTTTCAGAATTAAACTATTCTCTTCTTCTTTTTGTTTAAAAGGAGAAAAATAATAATTCTCTGGTAAAGAAAGAAGGGCAGAGCCCAAAGAAACTACAGGCTACGCAACAGGGTCTCTAATCCTGCTAATGCCAATCCAACAGCATCTCCATTCAGAAAAAACTAAGAACTCCTTGACGAGGAGGAGAAGCAAAAACCATGAAAACCTGGACTGGTTGAGGATTCGAAATTGGTAATTGAAATGGAATCCAACTTTAATTGATAACGAAAGCATTGATGGAAGAGGGATTATGAAAGCCCGTGATTTGCTCAGTAACCATCATGCAATCTGTGCATAGCTTACACTAAACTTAACTTACCAAAATTTTGGATGTTAAGATCGTACGATAATATTAGCGCCAGAGAGATTTTTTATCCGTCGGTGAATTTAATAATAAAATCTAAGCAAACAAAAAAAATCAAATTCGTCGGAAATGAATCTTTCGCCCTAAAACCATCAAATTAATGATGTTGTGGGGTTAGGGATATATATATTAATAAAATTGTACATTTACAGTCTCACTGTCCCTTTCCAGGGGAAGATTTGAAGATGGTGCCACCAAATAAAGACAAAGTAAGTGGCAAACCCTATTTATTCCAAATTACTACATTCGCCCTTACTTTGCCATTCTGCCCTTTCTAGCCTTCCTAATCTTCATCTTCCTGCATGGTCACACTGGCATTTTATATGATTCTTTCCCGATTTTATATTTTTACCTCATATTTTACTCCATTAGTCTTTAGCATCCCGGAACTTTTATTTTCCTCTATTATGCCCTTTAACTTCTATTTTTAACATTCAACACCCTTCTTTCTTTTTTTTTTTATCCCACATGAGATCAACAACAAAAAAAAAAGATCAATAATAAAATCGAAATAAGATGAAAAAGACCATTAAGGTTGTTTAAAATGGAACCAGATTAGAAAATCTTGAAAAAAGAATTTATACATAAAGAAAAGAAACAAAAGTAAAGTTTAAAAAGAAAGTTAAAATTGGAAGAGTTTTAGGGGCAATTTTGATAGAGTTAAGAGGTAAAAACTATATATTTGGATCGAGATTCTATGTTTTCTTTTTCTTTTATATGTTTTTTTCCACCCCGATTCTAAACTATATATTATGGGTGACTTTTTCTTTATATGAACATATTATCTCTTTGCTTTTTTCTAAATTATACCCTTTGTAAATTATTAGTTTCAACCACGTTTTAGCTTTCTTTATATTTTACTGTGCAATTCATGTCTCACCTAACTTAATTAATTACTAAATTAAATCAAATCCACAATCACTGACTTTTAATTTAGAGTATACATAATTTGAAATGAGTCTCAGAATTTAAATTCGATCCATATGTATAAAATAATTAATATATTTTTTATTTAAATATAAGATCTTCAAAGTAGGTGTCACTATTGTGACAGTGGGATGTGATACACTAAAGTAACTTTCTAACGTATAATATATATATATGTGTCATTCAATTCAATATTTATGTATCTGCCTGCCTCCATATCCATAGGCTGAGCTTTAAAACAATGAGCGCCCATGAAATTTAATGCGGGTTTTAAGGGACCAAACTTGCTCTACTCATTCGACCCAGCCACTAGTTTTCCTAATATAGATTAAATAAGTTAATTATTTCTATAGCTGATATAATTATCATTACTAAACTATATTTATTATAAATCTTAAGTGTCAATCATTCATATTAACTTTATTCAACTTATATGTAGAGCATTTTTTTACCATTCATTATTCAATTGAGAATTAAATAGAAACAAATGAAAAGGATGATAACTCTCAATGGACCTCTAAATTCATTTTATTTGAATATATAGAAGTTCAAAAAATATGCAGCATTTTTATTTTTTTGGAATGTATAAAAACATTAGAAATTTCCAGAAATTGTTTTTCAAAAGTATTATTTCCACAACCAACGCTAAAATGCTCTTTATCTAGCACAAGAATCCAACATTTAAGCATACCTTTTTGTCATCTTGCATGCTTCACACAAGTGAACAAACAAACACACTATTGTTATTGTTTGTTCCAAGAAAACATGATAACTCTCATGAACCCTTAAGATTTAACTTAACAAAATGTTTGAAAAACAAGACAAGAACACATTAGTAATAATCATAATCAATGAACTAGATTAAAGCTAAACTAATCCTCCTAATTAACTAAAGCCACAATGCAAAAACAATGGGCACCCATATAGGTATAGATACGCGGGCTAAGATTTTAAATGCCCTATTGGCTTCATACCAGGTAGCAAAACCGATTGACAAAGACAGATACGAACGTCATTACAAAAAAGACACAAGGGTAAAAACTGAAACAAAATTATTAAAGAAAAAAGATAACTCATGTTTTTCAGTTCCTGCTCTCTCTCCCTCTCTCTCAATATGCAAAACCACCCGCTCTGTTTCTGGTGCTTTTGCTGTGACGAGAAGCCGAAGTTGAAGAAGAAGGAGGAGCAGTAGCAGCAGACGTAGAGGTTGGTTTCATGGCAGCAAATGAACAATTTTCTTTCCTTAAAGTCTCTTCCTCGTCCGTAAATATCTGTCTACACCTGCACTCCACGCTACAAAAAGCTCTGTCTCCCCTACAAACAAAGAAATGAACGAACAACAAAAATCAAGCTTTGTGCATGAAATAAAAGCATAAAACCATTAAAGAAGACCACACGAGAACACTAAAAAACAAGTAAAGATCGCAACTTTATAGATTAACAGGTGAGAATGAAGTGTTAATTGAGGTAATATGAAAAAATAAGATCTGAGTATATCCTTTTGGAGAGAAGAAAAAAAGAACAGAGAGAAAGAAACAGTCTTTTTTTACAGACTTACTTGTACATGTAGATGTCTTTGCCAGGCAAGAGTTTCTGTCCACAAAGAAAACAATGTTCCAAAAAAGTTGGGGGTTTAAAAGATGAAAGGGAAGACAAAGAAGTTGAAGAAGGTAAAGGAGAAGGCAATTTATTGATCATCATCATATTCAAAGTAGCTTTGTTGATAACCTGTGGAGTTTTCTTCTTATTATTATTAGCAAAACCAACCTGCTGCTTCTGCTGTGCTTCCAAAAGTATACTTAAACCCACCATGTCTATCTCATTATTATAAAAACCCTTGCTATTATATTAATACGCCCTTTACTGTATCTCCCTAAAAAGTAGACAGGAGTATTGGCTCCACCGCTGTGGTGGTGTTGATAGCGGCGATGGAGACGGAGGCGGTGGTGGTGATTTTTTTTTCTTTTTTTTTTTTTTTTGCTTTTGGAATGTAGGTGAAGGAGACGAACAAATAATAAATAGAAATTTTGAAGCGGAAATAAATAGAAGAGAAGGGTAGAAAGGGAATTGGCCAAGGAGATCAGTAGTCAGGACGATTAGCGTAGCGAACGATTTGACTTCTAGTGCTTGATAACTGCCACGTACCCCTATTTCAGTTTCCATTTTATTTTATTTTCATTTTTTCTTAAAAACTCCTTTTTCTTTCTTTTATTGTTTCTTGTTTTGTTTTCTTCTTCTCTTTCCTATTGTACGTTACTACTGTTTCAGTTTTTACTTTGTATAATCGCAGTACAGGGCGAGTCACCTACACGTTTCTTCGGTTTCGAGCCAATTCTCAGCAACAAATTTGCCAAATGTCACCCTTTGGGTATCACTTTCTTGTGGGTAAACATGTTCTTGCCAGGAATTGGATGGACGTGAATTCAGCATATAATTGGAGACTAATTTACACTGTCACAAGATCAATAATATGCGTTCTTTGCATATAAAACTGCATTATTTATAAATTTGATTTATATATGCCATTGGAGATATATAGCATAGAAAGAGAAGTGATTAATAAGAGACAAACATAATAATTATACATTACTTAAGTGCTCTCTCCCTATTGAATATATGTATTAGTGAGGGATAATACTTTTTTTTTTAACTCTAAAAATGATATTGTCTTTTATTAAATGAAGGTCGGGATCAAGAGAGGAAAGTTCTTGTCCCACTCCCTTTGATTTTTATTCTTTTAATAATCTTTTTAGTAGATATAGTTCAATAGTTATATACCCAATATCATGCTAATAGTGATTATTAAAAAGAAAACCAATATCCAGCTTCTTTCACTTGGTTCAATTTTACACTCAATATTAAGTTATAAGGATAATTATCTTACTTAAAGCACACTCTCTGATATTGACCATAGCTAGCCAGCGATGTGCACGTAGAGATGAACCAATCTAAATATTTATTATTAAATGAATGATATCAATAAACAAGGCTACGTTAGTTTTCACTGCTCCATCAAATGCATACTTCAATAATGGAGAGGGCCTCTGAAATTTACACATCTTCTTCCCAATCCTTTGAACTGACCTATCAAAAGCTAACACAATTTTCCATTCCTCACTTTGACTATATATATGCAGCATGCAAGAAAATATTTCTAGACACAAAACGACACACGAAGCTTTTGTTTTCATATCATTTTCATGCTTATCAAGAAAGTGATAATTTTATCAGCCCACCTTTCTCCATTATATAAGAGCTACACGCATGCTTCAGTCTTGAAAAAAATATATGAGAATATTCTGTATTTAAACGTTAAATATACTTTAATTATCTGATATTAATGTTGGATTTGCAAGAAACAAATGTCTGTAATGTGTTTCGTATATTGTAAATATTGAAATCCCACCCTTTAATTTCTCGAGGATTGGGGAGAAATGGTTGTTCTTGAAGATTTCCTTTTGACGATGAGGAGGTGCAAGTTTTTGAAAATTCTTACTGATGATTTTGCACTGCCCCAGTTACATAGCATGAGAAACAAGACTGAGTAAACGAATAGCATAAAAATGCAGTCACTGCTTATGAAAGAATAAATAAATAAGAAAGGCCCTACTTATAAGAAAAGAAATCGAAATCTAGGAACATTAAATAACTGTATGAGGCTTCTAATGAAAATGAAGGGATAATATATTTTAGTGCAACTGAGACATGCATGAATCATTTGAAACACTGGAAAAAGAAAACTCTTTTATCTATTAAATTATCTTGTCTCCATTTTTAATTTAATCGGATAAATCCCACTTAGAAACCCTTTTCTCTTTTATTCACATTAGTGCTCGCATCCAACTCCTATCAAATCAAATTCAATATATTTATCAACTTTATTTATTTTATTTATTGCCATCTCTTATTTATTTATTTATTTATTTATTATTATTATTATGATACAACTATCACCAGCACTGTAAGTAGTACATGGAACCTCGGTAATAAATCATACTGTCTTTAGTTTCTAAGTGAAAAATTTCCCAAGAACAGAGAAAAGGGCAACAAATAAAACAACAATAAAAACAAGGGAATCGTAGATATTCTTCTCCAGAGTGGGCAGCAGTGACAGGTGTTTGATAAATGGAGCAAGTATCTTCCATTATACATAAACGAGCAACTTAGCCCCCGAAAGATTGAAAAAAGAAAGAAAAAAGTCTGCAAAACAATAAAAAGAGAAAAGAAAAAAAGAAAGAGAGATTGTTATGGAAGGTTTTTAAATGCGTGAAAAAGAGAGAGAAGGAGAAAGTCTACTCATTAAATAAACAACAAATCCAACTCTGCCGGTACAAACTGGAAACAGTAATACGTGTCCCATGGCTAACACCTCTTCGCTCTCACTCTCCTTTAATAATTCCCAATTCTATTATTTATCCCACTGTATGAATCCATCTTTTCCAAATAAAGCCGGCGCTTCTCTGTCGGGGGTTTTCTGGGAAATTTTAACGTTGGAATCAAATCAATCCATCGCCCGGATTATAGAAAAATAATATTATTTTATATTATATATATATATTTTTTTATTGTTAGATTATTCGAATACCTCTTATCTTATCCAACTCAGGTCCACTTTTCTAACTCTTGATTTTTCCACTTGTTGCCCACTTCTTCCTAATTGTTCATTTCTTCATTGATTGCATCTTTTCATTTTCTTTAACCTAACCTGTTCTTACTTTCATTTACCTAATGGAGAATCCCAACTCCCACCCATAAGTCAAATGCTATTGCTAATAATTAACTTTATTAGTACTCAACTTACTGATATTGTTCATTGTTGTTCAGATCAGTATTTCCTTTAAAGAAAAAAAAATGTTCTGATTGCGGATCACGAATCTGTAAAATCTGCATCAGTGGTGGCTGGATATTTGTTCTAAGAAATTTGAATGGTGCTTGACAATAGCAGGAATTGTGGAGAGTGATTTGAAACTGAGTTGGAAGTTGAGGGGTCAAAATTGCTACTTAAGCTGGTCTTGTGAGGGTTAAGGAAAAGTCCAAAGGATAGCTTCCACGTTGATCAAAATAAGACTTGAGAATAATGCCATGAACCTCTTCAAGGCGGGGTCCATGACCAGTTGTAGTGGGTCCTCTACAACGCAGTTGGCCCTACTTTATATCTCTGTCGTGGGTCCCAGCTCCATTTGCCATTTTGGTGGAGGGATTGAATCATGACAAGGTGTTGGGCCACGTGGCTTATGATGAGAATGATTCAGAGTGTGGGGAGTTGCTTTTCGGCAAGCAATAGAAAACTAAGGCCCAACTTGAAGTTGACATGACACTACGCCACTTATTGTAAACATGACACAGTGTGTTTAAGTGTACTCTAAAACTGCTTAATTATTTCCAGATTTCATACTAATCGAAACTCTTACTCAAATCCCAATGCAATAAATTAATACCTAATCGAATTCTCTTTTCAATCTATTATTCGCAGTTAAGATATTTCATAACCAACAGCTATAATTTAACCAAGTCTTTAGACTCGAAATGGGAAATTATAACAATTTTACCCATTGATTTTGAAATAGACAGTTTTGAATAAAGTTCCTAAAAGTAAAATTAAAACAAGATATTTTCTTTATTGACTAGAATTATACCAAAATTGAAATTGAAATTGTTCTACACCAATTCGAATTCAATTTCAAATTATCCTTGAAGCCATTTAACAGTTTAGATTTATTCAGGGTTAAGTTAGTTAATCACAATTCCCCTACAAAAATATTATCTTATAATGAATATTTTATTCTAACAATAAGTAAAAAAAAGAAAAGGAAAATGTAACCCAGCAAAAGAAGGAACAAGAAAGTCATTGTATGATGGCAACATAGCATGATTTTTGTCTAAGATACTTGCGTTGGAACTAAAAAGAGAGATTTGAGAAGGGATATATGGGATTTTGGGAACTTTTGAACACTGGTGATGGAGATGCTTTGCTAAAAAGGAGAGAGGGGGGAAGGGAAAAAATAAAAGAAAAAATAATTAAAAAAAAAAAAGTAAAATGGAATATAATTTAATTGTTGAGCATGTAAATGGGTATAGATTCTATGCACCAAGCATTGATCCGCTGAGAATTTTAATGATAATTCTCTCTTTGAATTCCTTTTATTTATCAGCAATGGCATTAGCTAATCTAGGAATATGCATTGTCCAAATATTCTTTCTGTTCCAGTAGACAAGTGCTTGTTTTGACGAAGGAGGCCTCTCTTCCTTTTCAGAGACATTGTTTTTAATGATGTAAGATTTTGTCTGTATTGAAATCTATTTATACATCTTTTTTAAAAAGGAAAAAATATATAAAAATATATTCGTATATTAATTTAATTTCATAAAATAACTAATTTCTTAATAAACAATTACCAAATAATAATTTTATTATATAAATTTAAAATATAATGACTCACATGTATTATAAAGGGTGTATTTTTTGTCACTAATAATTTATGAATATCCCTTTTCAGAAAAAGAAAAAGGGTCTTCAAGATTTATCTCTTCCCGTTGTCGTCCTGCTGCTATCATTTGCTCTTGCAATAATATATTGCGAAAAAGATATATTTCTCGCAAAAATTGATTAATTAACCAAATCTAATCCTTTTTTTTAATAAAAAATCTAACCCTCTAATACAAAATTAGTAATGTAGTATTTGCCATTAATTGAGCCAATTTTTAAAGTTAAAGGTTTCCACTGTTGACACGACGGCTCAAAAGAGTCCAACTTAATTGAGATTGGAGCTGGACTAAAGAACCTGTTGGTTCAGATTCAAGCCCACTTAGAAATTAGGTGAATAAGTTTTTCTTTTTTCTTTTTTTAATTAGTATTATAATAATTGAGTTTGTTTTAATTATTTTTTTAAAGGCAGAATTAACATTGGAAATTCACTATAAAAATTATCTGCCTTTGCTACAGCGGCAGAATCTTTTTCATAGACAGCCCTTCTTAAATGCAGAAACCTACAATAGTTTACTTACATATTACCGGCGGCGAAGCCATAATGCCAAATTGAGAGGGACAAAATGTTAATATTTGTATTGGCTTGGAATATAAATGAGAATTAAAACTTAAAAATTAAAAGGAGCAATGCATATTTTTCGTAGACAGCCCTGCATGCATGCAAACAGGAATGGGGCTGGTGTGCGCGTCGAAAGATTAATTGGTTGGAGCCATCCGCCTGAATGTTAGGTGAGGCTTAATACTAATGGCTCTGTGAAGTTTTGTAATAGTCGGGCTGGGGCTGGAGCCATTATCAGATCTCACTTTGGAGCTTGGGAGGCTGGCTTTGCTGTCAACATTGGTATATGCAGTGTTCTTGCTGCTGAGACTTGGGGAGTTCTTCATGGATTATATCTTGCATGGCATAAGAGTTTCAGAGCTATTTTCCTTGAAGTGGACAACCAAAGTTTAGCCTTTTCCTCGAGATCTTCAAGATGCTTGATTTGCAATGGCTGTCACTCCTTTGATTGTCCCCCTGATGGTGTTCGGCTTCATTAATGCAGGATAATATTGATGTTAGGACAGATCGAATTTGCTGTCAACATTGGTACACTCTCCTTCTTGAGTTAAAAAAAGAAACAAAGAAATCAGATTTGTGCCTGAAATGTACGTGCATGGATTTATGCATAGTCGGTAAAGACCTTAACGTATCACAAGCAGCCATCATAATAATGCTAAATAATTAACCTTATGCTGCAGAAGCCAAAATGCTACCTGCAATATGGAAAAAATAACCAGGTGATTGGAAAACAAGCCTTGATGATTCAGATAGAGGGAGAGTGTGTAATATCAGCCGAACCTTAGGAAGATTGGTGGACTTCTCAACCCTGTCGGCACCAATATGTGGTTTCTTCTGTTTTCAAATTTGCTCTCATCAGGTCAAACTCACCAATTTCATCATGAAACTCCGCTACTCTATCTTTATTTATTAGAATACTAAACTACGCATAATTCTAGAGTTTGCCATTAATGGGATATGTCACAGCAGCAATGGATTCTGTAATGGGAAGAGTTGAAAGAAAGATTGCAATAAGCACTCATTAGGATGACTCAAGAAACAAGATCTTAAAATTGACCTCAAATTGTTAATGCAGGATACATATGCCGACTGGCAAACCAACATACCTACCTTCCTCCGTCGTTCTTTGTCTAAAACCTGATGCACCAATTTCGTTCTTCTTCTCATAACCTAAAAGACAAACAGAGAGCATTTGGAAGCATGAAAGCACAGTGGTGTGGTGGCATGTCTCGAACACACAGGAAAACACAGCATTTCAATCTTTAGGACAAGAATAATTTAAATAGCACATCGCAAACAGAACAGACATAATTGCAAAATACCCCAGTAATCAGAAAGCATGTTAAATACCCTAGTTAATTCATCAAACACTGAATGAGGTTGAACATGTAAGAAATTAAATTGCTTGTTTTGTTTCTCTTACAGCACATCAATCGACTTAATCGAACTCAGCTGCTTTACATCTAAACATAATTTATATTCGAATCCAAAATCGATCAATAATTTTGAGGTTTTGAATAAAAAAAAAGACTGTTTATGAAGGTCTGCATTTCAGTTATAAGTTCTTAAGACCTGAATCGGAGCTAACGGTTTCGAAACTGTCACTCTGAGTTCCGGTTATAAATTTTTAACTTTTCTAGAGAGCTTCTGTATGCATAAAGGCATCAGACTACTGCAAACAATATTAAATTAAACCACTAAACATTTTCTTTTTGAAAGAAGACGGACGCATTAGCAACTATTAAACATTTTCTTTTTGCAATATTAAATTTGCGAATGAATGACGTATATGCCCATTGATTTTTGTTAGGAGGAAACCAATATCATTGTCATCTCAATAGCAACTAGCATATATGGACATCATTATCTAGGTGTAATCTTTCGCCACTCACCCAAATCTAAAAGTAAAAAGCAAAATGCAATCTATGTGTCACTTTATGTATTACTGATGTGTCACTTTTTTAATTAAATATATAAATGCCATATATATTTACATTTTAATCTCTTTGTACCCTTTTTCCGGATTGCATGCACATATATAATTATCTGCCTCTTAATTTTGCAATCACTCAATACCACTAGAGAGGCACAGAGGATAGGTTGAGGTGGCCAAAATCAAACCCAAAAATAAAAATAAAACAAGCTTTAGACTTGCAATATCCAACTTGCCGACCCATATAGCATATGCTATATATGAACTAACTATAGGCAAAATGTTTCACATGCAATGCCTTACGTAAGTGTCATTATTGAAATAAATTCACTTATATATATTTAAAACTTTATATAATTTTTGGACTTTAGCACACACACATATATGAGTGGTGTGTTGATTTTCATTATCTTTTACCTAATCAAAATCAGTACTTTTCGGGGACCAATTACACATGAATCTTCTTGCCATTGGTTCTTTTGTTAAGTGCTATTGTTCAGTGCTGTCACTCTTTAATATATTATGTCTCTTTTAACTCATACAAGGTTTATGAAATAAGACGTAAGTTTCAATTAGAGATATGTTTCTTTCCTGCATTAATCCTTTTGTACTTTTCCTTCTAAGTGATGTCATGATCGTATTTATACGTTTCTTTGCCACACCTGCGCTTGTCGAATTCACATTGATCTACTGCACATATTCCTCATTGCAATTTGCTGCCACTTCCCCAAGATTTTTAACCAATTACTAACCTTTTTCTTCTTTGTGAATTAAGTGTTCATCCCTCTCTATTGCTTCTTTACAGGAGGATCTCTCATGTTTTGATAAGCATGAGAAATCATATTTTATATGATCTCAACTGCTATTTTCTTAAAAATAAATGGCAGAAAATACTCTTATTTAATGATTAGTAATTCATTATTCAATCATATTAAAGTAAATTTTGATTAAATCTCAATCTTTAAATTTATGAAGTGAGATCATATATCTAATGAGATATGATGTTTTTCGATATTTTAATTTTTAGATGAAGTGAATTAGTCAAAAGTAAGTCTATTTTCTTTAGATGTACTACTTTTTTTTTAAATGGGGTTTCTATTCTCAGAAATAGAAATTAATTAAAAACCGAGTGAAAATTTATTATTTTCATATTATATCTCTACATCAGTGCTATGCGTTTACGACACAATAACTTAAATTATCGTTTAATATGATAATGCCTATCACCACCACGAATCTGTAAATAAAGTCCATAATCTAATTTGATTTGGTGATTGGGAGTCTCATTCTAATTTAATGCCTACCCAAGCTAATTTAATGCCTACCCAAGTTTTTTGAGTCAGATCTCTATTTATTTTGGGATGCTATATAGGCTTTAAGAATATGGAGAAAGCTATAATGTCCAATATGTGTGAATTCTCTTTCAATACAATTGCAGTCCTCCTCGTAAGCATCTACAGGTAGTTTTTCTATTTTGTGGTCTGATTTCAAGGTTAATTACCTATCAAAGGATTGAATTAATGGATTTTCTTGTCTAGATATTTCTGCTAGGTCCTTCACATCATAATCCAATAACGAAAGGATTCAAGTTAATTATCTTCTTTATTTTCATGAATAGACGTAAAGACACAAACAATAGAGAGTGAAATCTATCCATTTAATTTCAATGGTGGTGTTGCAGATATTATCTACAGTGCTCTAAAATCATGAGTTTATAAGTAAATAATATGAGACTTTTTTATTTTAATTTTTATGGATTGGAATAAGAGGAAAAATTATGATGTAAGTAAATAAAATAGTGGTCGCTCTCGAGTGTCATGTACAATATGTCATCATCATGCAAGGAGTAATCAGATATGGAAAATTTGGTGGTCCAATTGCCACAACGGAGGAAACACCTTCACGTTATCTCTTTGATGTGATAGTGTTTTTATTCCTCATTCCTTAGCAAGCATATACAGTAATTGCTAGGCCTCCGAAATGTGAGCATGCTTCGATAACTACATTTTCACTATCTATTCTTCTGTTCATCCTCATCCTCCAATCCTTACTCACAATATTTTCTTTCTTTCTTTCTTTCTTTCTTTCTCATATTATATACTTACACAAATATATATGCAATCAAGTGTGTATGTTGACATCAAAGAGCACCAAAGAATCTCAGAATAGAAATAATAATTAAATAATTTTTAATTAAATAAGTTGTTGTTTGGTTTAATCCAACATAACCCCCTATTCCAACTATTTGTCAAAAGTCAAAGTAATTATTCTTGTTTCTTTTGTCAAGAGGTAATCATCATGCTTTCAATTTTCATTTTATAAATCTTTGCCCATAGCTAGCCATGACCCTTAATAGTTTATCCTACTATTTAACTTTTTTTTTTTGGTTGTTGTGGGCAATCCTATTTTTCTTATAGTTAGCTGTTTATAAAGTGTAAAACGGTCGACTTGATCAGTTAAGGTCCAAGAGTAAATTCAGAAGAAATTATATATGATTGTAAGCCCAAAGAAAACGTGCCAGCTTCAATAATATTGCAGAAAAACACAAGAAATAAAAAGGTGACTGATGGGGTAAGGGGAGCAAGAACTGTAATCCTTGTTTGATTTTGGACCACCAAGTTTCGTTCTTCTGCTGCTGCAACAAATGCTACACTATTTCAGCACAGTTTTAGACAGAGTTTTGCAAGCTACAATGTTTTTATGTTCCGAAGTTTGAATAATGTCAACATTTTTCTTAGCTGGTTAACTTTGTCTCGCCAGGAAGACACACTATATGTCTATCTGTCATCAGCAGAAATCTTGGACCAAATATATATATGTTATTTACTAAGGAGATATAGAAGAATTATGTTATCTAATCATGTTCTTGGACAAGGGAGCTGAATTCCGGTAAATATCATGATTAGGACTAATTAGACTATAAGTAACATTCATTTACTTTGAAAATGAAACCAAAAGGTTGGACAAAGAGTTTGGCATGTCTTGTTTTGGTAAAAACTAACATCATTACGTACCAATAATTCTCACAAATATATATATATATATATATATGTAGCATCAAAGTCAAAATCAAGATTTGCTTGCTTTCACCACAGGTTGAAAATGAGTTCCCATCATTCAAGGGTAACTATTGATAAAGTGATCTTGTATAGTAAAACCAAAATTACCATAGAAATCGCTGATAATAATTTTCAACTTTTATTATAACGTAAATTCTTAATTATGTGTATGCATTGGCAGTGTAACATATTTGAGGGACCGAACCAAATGAATAACGTAAGGCATTTGCTTCACAGACTACATTCCAAATTCAATTAGAAAAGCTTTCAGACAACGATTTTCAAGTGGTTGTTATAGGGATAATGAAGTACTAGCTACCTTAACATGCTAGTGGTTACACATGTGACTGGCACATGTTTACAATTTTTTCTTTCTTTCACCTGATATCTACACATGCCCATGCCCATGCTGTCCGCAAATGCACATGCTTGCCTGCGTACGTATGTGTTTATATTTTAGTGAAGGACTTCAATTAATGCTCATGTTGATGCCAAGTACATCCTGTTAATTATATTATTCGTTGACATCAAGTATTATTATTTATCTTTCTCAATGCTTCTTCTTCTTTAATCTCGTGTCAGTTTTACCTATATACATTTTGAAGCAAATAAAGGAACAAAAAGAGAAAAAAGAAAGAAAAAACATCATTGTTTTCGTCTTGAAGAGGACTTGAAAATTATGAGTTGGAATCCAACACAATTTTTGAAGAATGATTTTGAACTTTGCAGCTCTTTTTGTCCGTCCAACATACCCTACAAAGTGGTCTTAAAATGACCGAATCAAGTGTTTAATTATGTAAGGAAAGGTTGCTTTCGAACAAGTGTTGAGTGTAGGCATAAAATCAGTGTAATCATCTCTTCATGTTAGCTACATGATGGATACATTCATGGCATTTTTCACAATTTGTAATTTTTCTTCATCCTTGTGGAAGAAAGACCAATCGCTATCGCATAAATATCTCCCGTTATTGATTTGGCGATTTTGTTCAATTTATCAAATATTATTATGTAGACATTATGATATCTGAAAATTGAACCAATAAAAAATGAGGACAGAATTATTGAAGTTATTCTTTGATTATGGCAATAAGGCCATGAAAAATTCAAAATAATTCATTTTATTTATACTTGTTGACTCGAACAATGAGCGCACCCACAACTTTATTCTGATAATGGATATAAATATTTTAGTTTTCATAATATTTTAAATTCTGGTGTATTTTTATTTATAGTTTAAAAAAAAAAACAAAAAAAAAAAACAAATGGCATTTCTTTCCATGGATAATGAATTATTACATTCCGATACAGGTTGGAACACCAAAGATACATCTAATTTCATACGACTTGAATACAGTGAAGATAGGAATTTAATGGTATTTCATTATGGAAAATTCCAAGAAATGACTTCTTTTTCTTTAACGGGACGGGTATGATATTCCAGATCGACGTACGGCAGAAATTCTCAAATTTGCAATTGATTACATACAAAATAAAATATAGTGTACTGGTTTTTGTCCCATCCACTGATATAATGTAATTTGGCTTCCCAACAGACACAGCACCTGTCTGAGCCAAACTCTCAAGGTATACTTTTCAAACATGGACCAGTTTATTGGCAATATCAGAAAAGAGGTCCGTAACATTCTGTACTAAGAAGAAAATCAAAAGGCATTTAGCTCTCTATATATATTTGCTCTAATAAAAGATTTAGTAAACGAAGAAAGTTAACAAAATGAAAAAGAGAAAAGAGGAAGAAGACGATTGAAAAGAGATATTAGATGTACATTGAAGGTATGTAACTGTAGACATGTCCAAAGAAACAGTGGTGAAGAGTGGAGAGAACCCAACATACATATCTGCATATATCCTTACTTTTAATTTTGAATTCTTTATCACCACGTTTGGATAGCTAGGATCATGTTGTGAAGGTCATAATGACAAAAGGGACGAAAAGAATTCTGAAAAGACAAAGCAATAAGGTAAACCAGTGGTACAAATATATTTATGTAGTATATATGAATTGAAAATGATGAAGATGAAAAGTGTAGTTGGATATTTTCTTGGGGGGGGGGGGGGAGGAGGGGTGGGGGTTGTCGTCCTGTTAATGCCGTAATTTGTTGTATGTGTTTTCCCTTTTACTTTCCTTCCAGAAAATCTCTTTCTATATTTTTCTATTTCTGAACTTTTCAAAATCAATTGCATGTTTTGGTGGTCATAAACCCTACTCCAATTTCTTCTCCTTCTTCACATTTGACTGTTGGGTCTGCATGTGCTAACGTATCATTCTTGCCCACTAAGTCTTTAGCCTTTGACGATTCTCTTTCCCAGTTTGTTTTGTACACTGCAGTTAAAATTGAGACTACACATGCAATTTGAGCCGCTAGTAGTCCATAACACAGACCCACGAACCCTAATCTCCAAACAAAGGCTAGGACTACGGCCACTGGTGCACCCACCAGGTAAAACGAGTAAAAGTTTATAGCTGCCCCAATACCTGGTCTAGCACTTCCTCTTAATATTCCACAGCTTGTTGTTTGCGGACAATTTGCTAGCTCACATAATCCAATTATCGGTAATACAATTACAGTTAATTCAAGAACTTCATCATCTCCTGTAAAAACTCTACCCCATGCTTGTCTCCCTAGCGTGGTCAGTATCAAGCCGAATAATGAGCTCAAAAGCGCTAGTCCTATGGCCACCGTCGTCGCCAAACGTGCTTTCCCCGGCCTCCCTGCTCCGAGCTCGTTGCCCACTCGAGTTGAGACTGATGCACTAAGTGCTGTAGGCAATGTGTACAACAGAGACGTGGTTTGGATTACTATAGCTGATGTAGCCAAGGCAACTCGAGGTTTGGATAAGTATCCGGCTAGAATAGTCATGAACTCGTACCACCACCACTCTAAACAAACGGCTATACAACTTGGTATGGAGAGTCGAAGTAGAATCCCCCATTCTTTCCCCAGTGAAGGAGTTGATGATGGTGTGAATGGTTGTGGCTGTGATAGTGGCGCATACAGAGGCTCTTCTGGGACATGAGTAAAATATATGTAACATAGAAGGAACAAGAGGATATTAAAGTTGGAAATAAATGTGGAGATTGCTATTCCAGGGACTCCAAGATGAAGAGTGAAGGCTAGGAATACAGTGATAGGGAGGTGTAGAACAATGGAGACCAAAGTGCACCACATTAATGGCCATGTAGTCCCTTTACTACGTAAATATATGCGAAGAGGATGTAGGAGGCTATTAGCAATAAGATCTGGTAGGGAAAATCGGCAATATAAACTTGCAAGTCTGCTTATATCAGGATCTTGATGGAGGGTAAGCATGAGAGGTTCAAGGTTCACCCAAACCAAGCCTATCGGTAATGAAGCAAGTAGTAACATCAGAATTGTTCTTTGTAGAGTTTGAGATGCTACTGATAAGTTTCTTGAACCAAAAGCTTGACTGCAAAGTGGCTCCATCCCCGTTGCCAGCCCTGACAAGACAGAGTAGCCTGTGATGTTGGTGAAGCCGATAGCTAAGGCACCTCCGGCTAGCTCTAGACTTCCTAGCCTTCCCATGCACACAACTAAAATCATGTTCTTCAGATAACCCACCAAGCTCATGGCTGCTATTGGAAAGCCTATGTCTGTCATTCTCTTTAGTTCGTCTACCACCTGACATGAGAGAAACAGTAGTGTTAAAAAGTGATGAATTCGTTACTATAACTGGAGTCATCTCCAGTTATGCGAGGTTCCAAGTCAAACTAGTTTTTTTCTTTTTTCTTTTCCTTAAAGAAAAAGAAAAGGAAGAGGAGTTATGCAAAAGCGGAGTTCAAGAATTTATACCTCTGGCATGGTCGGGTACTTCTGGGATTTCTCTAATGAAGCCATCTTTAAATAAATGTTTTTGCTATAATTCTCGAGTTGTTTTTCTTTTTCCGCCTGCAGCTGGTTTTGAGAGTTTATAGCAGTGATTAATTTGTTTTAATGGTGGGTTCGATCTGTCTTTATTGGAGAGAGAGGGAGAGGAATTTTAAAGAGGTAGCATACATTTAGCAAAGTAAAGCAAGAGTGGAGAGTGGGGAGATTTATAGGTAAAGGTGGATCCGGGTGGGCTGGTGTGGGATTTAGTTGTTATTTAAATAAGAGATTCTGATTTATTGATTTGTTTAATGTATAGATAGAGATATACATGAAATATGTGTAAAAGAAATATTAGTTAAATATTGACCGTGACAGTAACGAAGTTAGTAAATTTCTAAATCTCACAAAACAAATAATGTGAAGTGGCATAGAGTCTTAATTAGGACGGTCCAAATTGTAAATAATTATATAATGTATGAAAAAGAAGCATATAAACCTTATTTTAACCGTGTGATATACTGGAAACAGTCATGCCATGCCCTACTGTTCAAATCACATTTTGTCATTTTCCAGATTAAAACCCAACATATCCACTATTAACTCTTTGGAAAATCATCATCCGCGACTCATCTCCACGTGACAAAATATCATCACCTATCATTTTCTATAGTTACCAAAATTGATCATATACTTGGTTTTTTGTACTTTCTTTTCCTAAGAACTATAGCCCCCATGGTTCTTACTAATTAATCACATATAATTGAAAGCGGACGATCATTCGATGAAATATAAGTAACATCTTTGCACGTAAAGCATGAATAAATATCGACCCATCATAGGATTCTGGTATTATATCAAGAATTTATATTCTCATAACAAAACTTAAGCTGCTAGATGAGTCTTGATAATCGTTGAAAATAACTCTTATCATGTTGCGCATGAATAATTAGTGATGTGCTGCTATATGTATGCTAAATCTCACTAGTCAAAACAGGCAAACCTAAAAAGGAAGATGGTCGCAGGCTAGTGAAGAATTTCATCAAGAAGGATATGGTATGAGGATTCTTATTAGATCCTTGAGGAATCTCGATATTATATGCTTGAAATTGTTGGGTATCAGGTCACTTTTGTTATGAGAAAAAGGCGTTGAAATGATAAATTGGAAGGTGTGTCTACATCACAAAACAGAGTTAAAATTTGGATTAAATCAGAAGTACCCATTTCCAATTCCACCACATGTTATTGGACGGATACAAAACTTTAGGACCTAAAGCCCTCCACGGTTTGAATTAGAGCACGCACCTTGTCTATTAAAGGTACTACAGCCAGACTTCTTTCTAAAATCAGTTTCTATATTTCTTCTTTTATAAGCTTGATTTTGTTCATTAATAACAGCTCTTAATTAATTTAATTATTTTCTTTCTAGCTAATTATTTAAGCCTCAATCAATTCTGTTTGTTCACTTGCACGCTTCTTCAATTTAATGTAGGCCTCACTTCTAACTAACGGTCAGTCCAAAATCAAAGATTATAGTACTAGCTAGCTATACTCTCTAAATTCTATTTAGAAATAACTGCATGCTGAATTATTTGTTCGTTAGAAGATTCCAAAGTTTCCCTTCTTTCAATTATTTAATTGCCAAGAGACAATGTAATTTTCAACTCGATTAAGGAACAAAGTGGTAGTGGAGAGTTGATTTGTTGTGTTATCTGTAATTTTTAATGTTATTATTTTGCTTTTGTTGCTCTCTTGTCAAAAATGTACAGAGTCTTTAAGACTATTTTGCTCCTCTAGAAGACACACACCCCCTCCTCTTAAGATCCATCCAAAGTTGCTACACACAAAAGGTAAATTTCGTCAAACATTTTACCTAGACATCTTGTTTTTCCGGTCAAAAAATTCTTTTCAGACTTTCCCCCCTCTAAATTATTCTTTACACTTTGGTCCACTAATTGCAAAAATTAAAAAGTAATGATTGTAGTTTGATTCATTAACTCAATTCAACTCATGTCGTTTTAATGATTGTTATATCCACGCTCTTGCAGCCCACTGAAATTTATATGAAAGTCGGCTAAAATAAAAACTCAAACTAACTACCCTGTACTTGATAATCCTTTTTGAATGATACCTTATTATTATTTTGTTCCTTGAAAAACGAAGTTCAATGAGCTGTGTAAACTTTATTATATATGATTCTAACATGAAATCACTATAAATATGACTAACTTGAAATCAATATATTTGGTGGGTTTTTTTATTTTCAAATCCACTTAATAAATATGGCTGCAAACATTATGTTAAGAGCTAAATGATAGAAAGAAGCAAACACTAACTAAGAAAATTATGTTGCTGTCACATTTACATGGAACCATGCATGTGCATATAGTTACACCAAATGACCAAAGGAATCAATCTTATCAACAATTATTACACCCACTTATTCGTAATCGATAAATCTTGTCTACAAAATTGCATTTCAATCACTTTTTAATTTATTTCATATATATGTATATATGTTATCATTCCCGCAGAAGTGATTTTTATACCTTCCCAGCCAATGCCAATCCAACAAATATCTGCTGAGGTGGTAGTTAGGGGGAAACGGTACCGTATCCGGACGTCACATCTGTAATAGTTTTGTTGGGTTTTTGTCATCAAAATGCTTTAGCTTTGGGGCCGAAGACTTAGCCCCTTTTGTATGGAACAACTCAAACAACGGACACTCTTCTCCCTTCTCCCGCAACGAGTGACAAAGAGTACTGCCACCTTTGTATTTTATGTGTACAATTTATATTCAATTGGCCAATCTATCTGATACCTGCAATGGTCAACAATTGAATCCTTTGCATAAAGATTTTTCATATAGCCAATCAAATTACAGATCCAATTCTCCAAGTCTAAAACAATGGAAATCCCACCAATTGCCACCTTAGTTGACATTTCATTGCCTTTCTTTTGCATGCATACCCCACTACTTAGATGCTGGTTAAATATTATGGTCGCTTTGCTTATTGGTTAGCTAGTGTCTTTCCCTCGATCGTAGCTAAATATTGCTGTTGGAGAAAGCATTATTTTATCTATTTTCTTTTCAAAAGTATAATTTTCTTCTTTTTTCAAAAAATAAAATAAAATATGATCTAATACACAGCAGTTGCAGAAAAGTTCAATACCAACAGCATAAAACAATTTTCATGAGTAATTCTAAATGCAGAAGTTGGCAGCAAGGTCTTATTTGGAGAAACAAAAACCCACAAGAAAATCGCATTATTTGCTTTAGAACAAGTCAATGGCCACACCGAACAATTCAATAAAGGAATATGGAGAGATTTAGCAGATCTTTAAGAGAGTAGTGTAATTATAATCTCTCTGTTGGGGTCCATGAGTTTGACATTTCTTACTAGATATGCACTCAAACCCTAAATTTCTTTTCTTTCTTTTTGGTTAAATTTTTTGTTCTACTTAGTCAAAATATTTTGGCATATTCCATACCCTGTCTATCATGGTATATATAATTCATATATTCTCCATAGTAGTAGTGGAGATCGAGAATCAACTTCAAACAGATTTGTCCACATTATTTGGTCACTTCATACATATTGTGCCAACAACTAGAGGTACATCCTCAAGTCAAAAGGGAAAACACTGCTGTGCCAAAAATCTTTTAGAGAAACCTTGCAGAATTGCTTTACATTATATGACCAGTACAAGATTGGACGTACATACAAATTATGTTGCCTTGAGCATTATAATGGGTTTCTTTAGCACTAGGCTCATATTTGTTCCTGAGATGAGAAGAATTTTGAGGAAAAAGAATGTCTCTCAGACATATGTCATAACTCATAAGGAATATGGTTGCATGCATAATGACACAACATCCTTATATGTGTACATATGTTTATGTATATGTCTGTGTTGCCTTAGTCAAACTTTAATTAATTATATTTTTCTTGCATTTTCTAAGCATGAAATGAAAGTGAATACCATACTAGAATCCACTTTTTATAGTTTGTCGCTTTGTGATTAACTAATTAATCCAGTTTTAGCTAAATAATAATAATAAAAATAACCATAACAAGCTGGGTCTATATATTCATCAATAAAGTTACCATCATATTTATTTACTACAACTGATATCTATATGTAATTATTATAATATTTTTGCATATTCTATATGTTTAATTACTATTATTAATTTTAATTGTCAATTTTACTGACTTTTAAATCTTGGTTATACCCTTGCTCTCAGTTAATTCATTAATTATTCAATAAAATATAGGCTATTACTATTTGTCACGTTGAAATGGTACTGGTTCCTTAATTTTGTCATGAAAAGTAGATTTTTCAAAGGGATTGATTGACGTTCAAAACAAAGCTTGTCAATTTAATCTTAATTATATAATCTTGAACCGAATTTAATTAGTTTTTCTAATCTTTTATTATGTTCTTGGCATTACATTAAGTTCCTTGCGGCTGGATTTGGACATTCAAACTGGTCAAAACTTTGACAGATATTTTTGCCATGGATCGAATCCGTTTAATAAGATCTTTCAATAATTATTCTAACAACAGAAAAACGTATGATTAAAATTCATAATAATCACAATTATTTGAATAGGAAAAATATCTAAGTTTGGTCTTTTCAATACCAAATTGGACAACAACATATGACAGCTGCTATATCAAAGGCCTTTAATGATTTAGGCAAACTAAGTTTCCCTTTCTATTTTCCTTGGAAACTAAGCTAAATAAATAAGAAAAAAAAGAAAATCCAACGCCCCTGTTTATTATTTCAGTATAATCCATAAGAAATCATGTCGTTTTATGGTTTAGAAGAAGTAGGTTCCTGTGACCTTTCACCTAACACCTTCCATATTTAGGAGATAAAGGCAGAAATAACTTCATTTATTTAAAAAGTAAAAAGGAGGAAAGAAATATTACTATATCATGTGATTAAAATTGGGTTGCAGGGTACATTAACATGTGAGCCTAAAAGTATCAGCCGACCCTCTCCTTCCTATAAATTGTGTACTAAAACCAAACTTCTCCAACTTGCAAAGAAGAAAAAAAGAGAGAATGAAAAGGGCAAAAGCCAAAGTCTATCCAAAATTTATTATCAAGAAACAAATAAAAGGCTTTTTATAGCAAAGTGAGGACTTCTGCTAGTTATGCTAATTTGGGTATCCGACTATAACTAAGAGACATCGTTGAGAGAGAGGTCTTAAGAGCCGTGAAGCAAGAGTTCTGATCGGAACTTAATTTCCCTATCAAAATGAAAGAGAAGTTATGAAAATTTTATAGGCCATATTTCATCGATTAAAGGTAAATAGGAAAAGTATTTGTATGGTTTGCTGTAAATCTGTGACAATTTAGTCATTGAGAATTGAAAATTAAAAAGGCTAGCAACTTAGGCTCTAATGTGGATTGCTTTAAAAGAAGAAAAAAGAAAACATTTAGAGTAATTATTGAATCATTCATGTTTTCTTGTCACCTCTGTTATTACTTTAAAATCAGGTTTATTTTGAGGGCACCCAATAACTGCATCATGATTCCAAGTAATTGGAATCACAGTAATAACTGTAATAATATTAACAACATCAACAGTCATAGATGGCTTTCATTTGCGGCCTGATTTGCAATGGGGACTCTGTAATATTCTGAAAAAATGAACATGATAATGACATAAAAGGGGCTTCTGGTCCATTTCCACGATGGGTAAGAAATGATGAAACCACCCGCCATAATAGGCCATAGCCCGTTACATTCTGAAAATTCTATATGCAAAATGGGCTTATTTCTTCTGGGCTGGGCAATTCTACATATTCATTGTATGACTTCAATTTGCTAATATTGACCAACAGTGTACCTTCCATGTCACATGTTTAGCTTGCCATGATAATATAACTATTTCCTAAAGTTGATTTGGATATGTATGCTTAATCTTAGCCATCTGAAACTGCATCCAGCCGCTGTTTGTTTGGTGGAACATATTTTATTCTTCTCTAAATAATATCTATTGATGAAATACTTTTTTAAAATTATTTTTATTATTTATTTATAAATCTAAAATTTTAAATTTTAAATTAATCTAATATTTTAGATTTTATATTTTTAGATTTATAATTTTCCTTTATCCAGTCCTAGTCAGATTGTACTTTGCAGCGTATCTATCCTAATAGTTTTGGGTCCAACTGACGTGGCATCAGCACGCACTTTTAAGTTAAAAAGAAATTAGAAAATCTCTTTCACTTTCTTTCTCTGCTGTGGAGATCGAACTGATAATTGATTAGCAGCTCTTGTACGGTGTCGCATAAAAAATGATTACAAGAAGGTTTTGGCAGAGACGGGTTTGGAGCTCCGGCACGCGCTCTCTATATCCATACACTCGCCCATCCTCGTCAACGCCGGCCGCTGTATTAACTGAGCGAAAACATCAATCTCTTCTCGACCTCTCTTACTATGCTTCCGCGTCGTTTACATTAACTAATACATCTGTTGAAGTGAGGAATAGGTATAAGGAGAATAGATGTTGGTTCACGAGTCATGCTTTAGCGGATGTTCCCATAGGAGGAGGAGTAGTCGATGTGCCTTTAGCGCAAACTGGTGAAGGTATTGCCGAATGTGAACTTCTTCAATGGTTTGTACAAGAGGTCAGTGATTGATATCATTATTTTATTCATAAATTTATCTTTAAAAGTAATTTATGTATGTAATTGTTTATTGATAAGTTTTCTTCTAAAATTTGGAATACTACTTATTTTCATGCTTGATTAATGTGATTTTTCAAACTTTAGTCTAGGCCTTATTTGGAGTGAATCATGTGCAAGAATTCAGTTCAATTGAATTCTTGCAATATCGTGTCATTGAGTTTTAGCAAAATTCTAAGCTTTCCAAACATGAGAATTGACTGAATTGAATTCAGTTTCATTTGGACTTTGCAAACTCTCTATAAGTTGGATTCTTGATTCTGTTTCAAAGAATTAAACTTGTGTTTTTGTTGATTTGACAGGGTGATGAAGTTGAGGAATTCCAACCACTATGTGAAGTGCAGAGCGACAAAGCTACTATTGAGATAACAAGTCGTTATAAGGGGAAAGTCGCTCAAATCCTTTATGTTCCTGGAGATATTGTAAAGGTGAGAATTTACGGTTTAAATTTTCTTCAGATTAAGAGTCAATAATATGACTTTCACACAAAGGTTTAGTACTTCAATGTTGGCAAAAATAAATTGGTGTCAGTTCTGAAATATTTAGCAAGTTCCAGTATTTGTCAGAGTCAGGAAAAGACATGGAGGTATGAAGAATTTGAAATTAGTGTGGGAGGGAACAGTATCACTATTCTTTTTGCATTTTTTGTGTTTTTCTTTTGAATTACTGAGATTAATATTGTAGGTTGGAGAAACTCTTTTGAAAATGGCTGTTGAAGAATCTCTTGCTTCTATACCAAGGGTTGATGGTCTCAAAGATACAAAGGCACTTGATTTAGAGCAGGAAAAGAGTCAAATTGGTGGAGTCTTGTGCACACCAGCTGTGCGGCACCTTGCAAAGCAATATGGTATAGATTTAAATGATGTCAGCGGAACTGGTAAGGATGGAAAGATACTAAAAGAAGATATACTTAATTATGGTATTCAGAAGGGAGTTATTGAAGATTCTCCGGGCGCTTCAAATGCTGATTCTGGAAACCAATTAAAGAAGGGGAAAGAGAAAAGCACTTGTACATCAGCTGAAGTAGGGCAGCTTTATGATGACAAGACAGTTCCCTTGAGGTAATATTGAACCTGGCGAATAATTTTTTTTTAAATTTGTATTGTATCCTAAGAGTTTTAGTATCTTACCATTAGGATTCAAACATTGAAGGCATGGGATATTCGTGCCAATGCCCTGTCAATTTAAGGTTAAAAGCAAATTAATTCTACTTTAACTCTTTCAGGGGTTTCCAACGAACAATGGTGAAAACAATGTCCATAGCTGCAAAAGTTCCACATTTTCATTATGTAGAAGAGATTAATTGCAATGCTCTAGTGGAGCTTAAAGCATCTTTCCAGAGTAATAATACTGATCCAGGGATTAAGCATACTTTCCTTCCATTATTGATAAAATCGCTTTCAATGGCACTAAGCAAGTATCCCTGGATGAATAGTTGCTTCAATGAGGAGGCCATAGAGGTGTTATTAAAAGGTTAGTTGATCTTTTCTGCTTTATAGCTGCTAGCATTGTTACATGTTGTTCTTGTATTTTGTGGAAACAATTTCTAGCAAGTAGTAAGAAACCACAAAGGTTTAAAATAGTCTTCCAAATTCTTGTTTCTGAAAGCTCTTAACTTTTTGTACATTGGAGCCACAGTTGACTTGAGTGTTAAAACTTTCAGAATGGATGAATTTTGGCCTATATAGATCAATAACAGTGTACCAATCTGGACTAATAAAGCCATTAAACATTATAATTAAACTCTCAAGAATACAGAGACATATAGAGGTCCTACATTTGAGTTTCTTGCTACATGCTATTGAATGGGTAACTGGATATTGCAATACATGTTGCATGTATTTGTATGTCTTATAAATTGAATCTTCGGTAAGATTGATGTTAAATTCTGATAGCAATTTGGAGATCTGTGAACTGGTGTAGCTTGTACTTGTTTCATATTGTAATCAATGCTGCTATGCGTTCTTTCCCTAGGCTCCCACAATATTGGAATTGCCATGGCTACTCCACATGGTCTTGTTGTACCCAACATAAAGAATGTCCAATCTCTATCTATCTTAGAGGTAAATTTCACATAACTTTCATCTGTATCATATACAAAACCGTTAATTTCTTTATGAGCAGTGGAAATATATTTAGTTTTCTGCAACTGATCATCCTTGCACATGTTCAAGGTAAACATAATACGGCATGTGCTCTTTCACAGGGTAACCGCGTAAAGGAAATGCATTTGAATTACTTAATTTGATTATCAGTGTTCAGGATGTAACAAAATGAAAAAAAGAAAGAAAAAAATAAAAATGGACATGTACTATGAAAATTGCAACTCACTCTCTCCGCAAGCGGGCATGCCAGCAATTTAGATGGACCATAAGTGTGGGCAAGGATAACACAGGGCCTACTCTCTGTATGCTTTCTGACGTACTCCATATTTTTGTTTCCCCTTCATCTGACATTCTAGCAAACATGCATTTACATATTTAGATAACGAAGGAATTGGCTCGGTTACAACAATTGGCACTAGATAACAAGCTTAACCCTGAGGATATAACTGGTGGAACAATATCGCTCAGCAATATTGGTGCAATCGGGGGGAAGTTTGGCGCCCCAATCATCAACTTGCCTGAAGTTGCCATCATAGCAATTGGCCGAATTCAGAAGGTTCCGCAGTTTGCAGATGATGGAAATGTGTATCCTGCATCGATCATGACAGTGAGCAACCCTTCTTTCTTATCATTCTTTCATATTTTTATAAATGCTGATGTGGTTACAAGAGCAAACACCTTCACCATATATAATGTGCTCATTCTGTTAGCGATGCTTTGATCTATTGTGTTAAGCAGCATGCAAGTAATCTCAGTAATTTGGAATTGAAGAAATGTATGCATTTTGAGTTTGAATACAGTTTTTTTTTTCTTTGCACATGATAATCCTTTTTTTTCTTTCTATTTTCAGGTAAATATTGGTGCGGATCACAGAGTTTTAGATGGGGCCACAGTTGCAAGATTTTGCAATGAGTGGAAACAGTTAATTGAAAAACCAGAACTACTAATGTTGGTTTTGAGATGATCTATGCTAACTGGCGAGCTGATATGTTTTCATCTCTTATAGCAGCCTCATTAATGTACATGTTATTTAAAGGGAAATAAACAAAAGACACATTGTTCTCTGCAACTTACATTCAGTGCCCATCAAATTCAGAATAAAGAATATTAACTGTAATTTGGTCAAATGCATAGGCATTGCCACATTGCTTCATTTTCATGTTTAGGTAAGCTAAAGTACTTGTGCCTTACAGTTGCTGCTTGATGCTATGCATAAGATGGGCACAATCTGTGGATAATAAGATTTATGGGAATTCCTTTTGTCTTTTTAAGGGCAAATCAAATCACAGAACAATTTTCACGGTTCAGATTCAAAAGAAAATGATCACAACTTGTGCTATCCCACTCTGTTTTAGACTTTCTATTTCTGTTTCTATATCTTTTCTACTTTCATTTCGTTGCCACCTCATTTCATCTCCATTGGTGATCTTATTGTGTTTCTATACTGCACCTGAACTTTGATTTTATAACCTTGTTTGGAGAACGGAGTGGTTTTTAAAAAAGAAATAAACAGAGGGAGTGTTTGGTAAAAGAAAAATAGATGAGGGTCTAATGGACACATCGAGTCGTAGTCGACAAGTCAGCCGCTAAGTTGTGATTTTTCAATAAGCTTCTTCCTCTTCGAACAGTATTTGGCAACTGATTGCCAAATAAACACTCTCAATTTTCAATTGAAACAAACAATAGTGTACAGATTTGGGCATTATACTCGCTCAAAAGAAGAGGAAAGAAAAAAGAGAAATGGCAACGGCATGTTCAGGCGTACAAAAGCTACTGCAGGTTGGTACAAAGATCGTAGCTGTAGGCCGTAACTACGCAGCTCACGCCAAAGAGCTCGGAAACGCCGTTCCTAAGGTTACACAGCATGTCCATCCTTATTATTACTACGATTGTAAATTTTCCTTTATACATACAATTCTTATTTAAACTTTGATCAGGAGCCAGTATTATTCCTCAAACCGACGTCGTCGTACTTAGAGAACGGAGGCACAATCGAGATTCCACATCCCTTAGAATCGCTAGATCATGAAGTGGAGCTCGCCGTCGTGATCGGCCAAAAGGCTC
The DNA here is from genome assembly GCF_019578655.1 of Ricinus communis. Lineage (NCBI taxonomy): Eukaryota > Viridiplantae > Streptophyta > Magnoliopsida > Malpighiales > Euphorbiaceae > Ricinus > Ricinus communis. The sequence goes on along the minus strand of NC_063264.1, from coordinate 1,632,245 downwards.
GCGATGTGCCTCAAACCACTGCCATGGATTATGTTGGAGGTACTTGTGGTTGTTTCACTGACAAAGCAAACGGTTTAATTGAAATAGAAATAATCAATAATCTTTATCTGAAATTTTAGGTTATGCTCTTGCCTTGGATATGACTGCAAGGGAAATCCAGGCTTCTGCCAAGGTAAAATTTACTTATCCAAACTATTATTTATATCACTGTTTCTTTAGTTTTTTTTTTTAAACATTCTCAATTCTGTGCGAGCATTTTAGAGTTCGTATGCACTTGTAGTTTTTGTTTTTGTCCAATTAATGCCCTTTCTCATTGTCCAATTTTGTCAGTCTGCAGGACTTCCATGGAGTGTAGCTAAAGGGCAGGATACTTTCACACCAATTAGTTCTGTTGTAAGAAATCAATTAAAAATTGAACTGCTTACTTTGCTAAAGAGAAAAATACAATACCTCTTAGACCAATCTAATGTTTATTTCTACTCTCCATGTATGGGTTCTTGTTTACAATGTTATTGACCGTGCTTTGAATTTTGATTGTGCAAAACCTTAATATAGCTCCCCAAGTCCGCTGTGCCTGACCCTGACAACTTGGAACTGTGGTTAAAGGTACCAAAGCCATTATTTTCTGTACTTAGACTCTCTGCATTTTCCTTTCTCTAAATGGAATTCTCGAACTGATTGAAGTCTAATGGATTTTTGCTACAATAGGTAGATGGAGACATACGGCAGAAAGGTTCCACCAATGATATGATCTTTAAGATCCCATATCTTATTAGTCACATAAGTTCCATCATGACACTTTTTGAAGGGGATGTTATATTAACAGGTATCATACTGGTCCTTCTGGTTTAATTAGATTTAAATATTTAGCAAAAGAAATAAAGGAAAAAGTCCATGCAGCTATCTTTCCCTAAAGGTCACATCTTTGTTTATGCTGAATAAATGCAACATCATAGCCTTCCTATTGAAATTTGCACACCTAATCAGCAAAATCATCTTGTCTGTCTTTATATCTCATACAAATAGGCTTTCTTGCTTGCCGTGATTGTATGCGCCCTATAGTTAACTTAGTATAAGACACTTTGAAGTAGCTCATATTATGTTTGTTATCTTTCTGCTCTGCATAGCATGCCCCTTCTCAGCATGTCCAAGTGATGAATGGTCCAATAGTTATCAGAGAGGCTTGACGTGGCCGTCATCATGTTGTGTTCTTAGCCTAGGTTCTGTTTGATATCTCATGGTCTATGATGAAATTAAAACTGTATTGTTTGTTTCATTATCTTACATGGTTTAAGATATTGGCAATACAGTCTGATACAATTAGATATTGTTACACTGATCTTGATATATGCCAACCAAATGCTTTATGATACTGTTATCTAACTTAATGGTCTAAATGGGAATTTCAACATTCACGATAGCCATGGACAATATAGTCCCATGCTGTTATTACTGATTTTGCTACTGAAGCAGTTCACCTGTTATTTAAGAAAATATCTGTTCTCATCCTTTTTCTTTCAGTGCTTCATCGGTAGCGTTTAACTACTAAGCAAACTCTGTTCTTTGTAGTCATTCCTGGCAACCGCTGTTTTAGTTTACCCCCTATTTGCTGTGGAGTAATCAGATAAGTTGCCTATGTACATATGGGGGAGCAAAAGGAAGACCACCAATCTCGTGGCCTTATATTGATGAGGCAGTCCCTTAGGAAATCTTTGAGTGAAAGAGTTGGGAAGAGGTTGTTAATTAGAGGTTACCGAGAAAAATAGGTAAAAGAAATGTTCATCCGAGGTTTAAAAGTTGGTCCATTTTTAGTCTAGGTAAAGTCCACCTTGTTGAGATAGGAATGGACAGGAACAAATAACTTTTAAACAATGTAATAAAGATACTGATTGTGGGATTTTCTGCAAGTAGAAAACTATATAAATATGGGCTTGAGAGTTGAAGTTTTAAATGACTTTTGTTGCCTTGAAATCTTTTTATGCAGGCACTCCACAAGGCGTTGGACCTGTAAAAGTAGGTCAAAGGATAACTGCGGGCATAACTGATCTTCTTAATGTTCACTTTAACGTTGAAAAACGCAGAAGGCCTGGAAGTGCTTAAGCTGGCCTACGCCCTACTTTGATCATCAGCCATCAAAGATTAAGCTTTGCTTTCAAATTCGTACTTCACACAACAATGGGTCAGGCTGCTTCTTGTTGAAGTTGCCCAATCGACGACCTTCCAGTGAATGGAACTTTGAGTGTACTTGACAGCTCGGAGGTGCTATCTCTTTTGTTAGAAGCATATTCAAGGTAAAGAGTATGGAGAAATAATTGTCTAAATACTGTCAAGTGTTTATTCTTGGAAAAACTAATTACATTCATCCTGTAGTCTCTGTGCTTACTATTTCTGTTCTGTCTCGAGTTTTTGGGCTTACTAAACGTTTCTAAAATGAACCAATTAACCGTAATTACTAAAACCATTATGCGACTCTTAGATATTGGGAGAGGCTGAGACTACATCTATTTTTGTTAGGGCCTATGAAATAAGAAATAGATAAAAATGTTTATTAATCAGAAAACATGAGATAATTTTTCTTTTAGTTCGTTTAAAAATTATTCAGCCGGTTTAAGACACATAATTAATTAAAAAATAATTTTTGAGATCTCTATATCAGTTTTAACTTGACAGCAACGAGGTATAAGAATGATAATACAAATAGAGTGTCTTTGAAATCAAAAAAAGAAAAAGAAAAAGAAAGGATCACATGTTTCTTTTTATCAATGTACACATTTAACTGTTTCATATTCTATAATTTGGTCTTAATATAAATAGGTGCGACTAAATAGGTGTGGCCTTAACTACACCCCTTGATGTGTGGGGCTTATATGACAATAAAATCTGATAAATTAAATTGATGACACATAAATTTCTTACTTTTCTTTATAGGTCTAATTACAAATTAAATTTCAAAGTTTATATTTTTTAACAAATTTATCTAATTATTTTAAAATTTTAAAATAAATATTCATTCTTTTAATTTATTTTCAAAAACACTTTCTCATCACAATCTTTCAAATTTTACAGGTGGAAAATTGATTATGCTTGCTAAAAAAATAATAATTATAATAACTATTAAGAATCTCATATATATGAATTTTTTCACATATTTTACATCTAAATGCAACAAATTTTTTATTGATTCACTAAATTTTATGTTAGTAAGTAAAATTGACTTGTCATGTTATATTCTTTATTGTTAAATTTTAAAAATTATTACCAAAAAGTATTTTTAAAAATAAACTAAAAATATAAAATTTATTTTTAAATTTTAAAAAAATTGAATAAAATTATTAAAAAGTGTAAAATTTAAAATTTAATTAATAATTAGATCTTCTTTTATCCTTCAAAATTATAAACTCTACAAAGTTATTTATAATTTAATAAAATATTATTTTTCGAATAGATTTTATATTTAACATCGTCACCATTGCCACAACACATCATTAAAATAAACTGAAGAATACTGATAGAAATTCTATCTCTCAAAATGAAGATAAATCTGAAAATTATTATTACTAAAAGAAAATAATACAAAGAAAGTAAAATATGAAGTGTTGCACTGCTATTGCAATTTACTAATAGTAAGACATCTTTTTAAACTAAAATAATTCTTATAAAGACTCAATTAATTTGCCTAGAGTAGCTAACAAACAGTTGATTTATTTGCATAAATAAAGGACCAAAATAAGCTAACAAACTCCTATTAAAAATGAATAACTTGACAAGTTCAAACCAGTAATAAGTTGCACTAAATTCTGACAGCCTCCCTTAGCGCGAACTTATTTCTCAATAACTCCAAGAGCCTTGCAAAAAGCTTCAAACTTAGCTTTGGCAAGTGCTTTAGTAAATATGTCTGCAACTTGCTTATCGGTTCGTATATTCTGCAACTCAATCTCTTGAGATAACACTTCCTCACGAACAAAATGGTAATGGGTTTCAATGAGCTTGGAACGAGCATGAAACACTGGGTTACTTGCAAGTTTTATTGCACTTTTATTATCACAATAAATTTGAATTGGATGACTGTGAGTAGTCACCATTTCTTGAATAAGTCTCCTTAGCCACAAACATTCTTGAGTAGCCATTGTAGCTGCTACATATTCTGCCTCACAACTAGAAATAGCAACTATAGATTGTTTTTTACTATACCAGGAAATCGCAGCAGAACCTATTATAAAACAGAAACCTGATGTGGAGCGTTTGTCATTCACGTCATCGGCCCAATCTGCATCTACAAAGCCACTCAAGGAAAATGACTTAGATTGCTCATACATTAATCCATAACTTAGAGTGCCCTTGATGTAACAAAGAATCCTTTTTGCTGCAGTCAAATGAATCTCACATGGCTGATCCATAAATTGAGAAATAACTCCCACCGAAAATACAATATTAGGTTTTGTGATAGTTAAATAAAATAAACTGCTAACAATTTGACGAAAAAATGTAGCATCTTCCAATGACTTTCCTGCATTTCTAGCTAACTTGAGATTAGGTTCCATGGGAGTAGTTTCTACTCTTGAATTTCCTATACGAAACCTCTGCAATAAACTAGCTGTATATCCTTTTTGAGAGACAAAATAACCATCACATTTTTCAATTTTCAAACCAAGGAAACAACTAGCTTCTCCTAAACTTTTCATTTCAAAACGAACCGACAAAGCATCTTGAAGAAAATTAATTCCAGCAATATCATCACCAGTAATAATCATATCATCAACATAAAGCAAGAGCAAGGTGCATTCAGTGGGTGTTCTCTTAATAAATAGGCTCGGATTAGCACTTGAAGATTTAAAACCACAAAAATCAAAATATTGAGCAATCTTATCGAACCAAGCACGAGGAGCTTACTTGAGACCGTATAGCGCCTTCTTAAGTCTGCACACGTAATCAGGATATTCCTTAGAGATAAATCCTTGTGGCTGCTCCATAAAAATATCACAATCCAACTTTCCGTAAAGGAAAGTGTTTTTCACATCAAGTTGCCATAATTTCCAGCCTTTACTAGCAACTAAAGAAATGATTGCTCGAACTATTACCATCCTTGCAACCGGACTAAAAGTCTCATCATAATCTCGGCCGTATTGTTGAGAAAAACCACGAGCAACAATACAAGCTTTGTATCTATCAATCATACCATCAACCTTTTTCTTCAACTTGTAAACCCATTTACAAGTAATTAAATCAGCATCATACGACTTTAGTACAAGCTCCCAGGTGTCATTCTCTTTAAGTGCTGAAATCTCGTCCACCATTGCATTTTCCCATTCTGAAATGCCTTTAGCTTCACTGTACAACTTCAGCTCATTTTCACAAGAATCTCCTATGAAAAAACAAGACAAAACAGAAAATTGATTCATTTCAACTACAAAATCAGACAAGTAGCCCGGTAGCTTTTTCTGTCTCGGAGGATTTTTTTCTTGTGGCAGTTTCAATATTTGTGATGGGCTCTGTATTTAAGAATTACTTATTCCTAATGTAGAGTCATCAGGAAAGAGTGCAGGAGTAATTGTACTTCTGCTGCCATTTGCATCATCTTTGTAACATGAAACTTCATTGAACACCACATCACGAGAAATAATAACCTTATTTATTTCCAAATCCATACCTCTCTAACCCTTCCTGTGAGTATCATAGCCAACAAAAATGCATTTCTTGGCCTTTGGGTCAAGCTTAGTTCGATTGTGTTTCAATACATGAACATAACAAATAGACCCAAAAATACGAAAATAACTCACATTGGGTTTACGATGATAGAACAGCTCAAATGGTGATGATTCTGTCCCTGGCCATGGAGGCAGCCGAATTACGACATGGCAAGCAGTTTGAAAAGCTGTTGCACATAACTCTCTTAGAAGACTCCTCGCATGTAACCAAGACAAACAAACTGATGTAAGATGAGCTAACTTGCGCTCAACTACCCCATTTTGCTGCGGGGTTTCTGGACAAGTCATTCAACGCTGAATTCCATGCTCTCTACAGTAATCCATAAGAAATTTCCCTCCATTATCCGTCCGCAAGCACTAGATTTGCAACCCAAATTCTTTTTCTACATCATGCTTAAACTGGATAAACTTAGAAAAAGCTTCACTTTTGTGTTCTAAAAAGTATACCCAGCTAAAACGAGAGAAATCATCCACAATTACCATCACATAATGAAGGCTAGTATAGCTTGCTGTCCTCATTGGTCCCAAAAGATCGGAATGAACCAATTCCAATGCTGCTGAAGCTCTACTTTTTGAACTTGAGAAAGGAAGACAATGAGATTTTCCATATTGGCAACCCAGACAAATCTCGTCATGCTGAATATCTTTAAAAACAGGAACACCATCCAGAAGTTGGTTTGTGGATATTTTCTGTAGCAACTGAAAACCCACATGACCCAAGCGAGCATGCCAAAGCATTTATCTTGCATTATGACCAGCCTTTTTGACATGTTCATCACTTGCAGATAAAACATACAAAGATTCTTTCCTTTTTCCACAAAACAGAACATCATCAGCAATGTGTTTTATGTTAGAATGAATTTGAACATCTTTAGGACCAAAAAGAATATATCTTCCTGAATCTGTTATTTGCGATACAAAAGCAAGATTTTTCTTTAAACCAGGAATATGATAAACGTCCTTGAGAAGAACACTCCCATCATTCAAATCTCCTTCTTTCGTCACAGGATGCAGTGAATTATCAGCTGTCACAATGACCTTCTTCTTATAATGTGGACGAACATCAGATAAAAGAGTTTCATTCCCAGTTACATGATGAGAACAACCGGAATCGACAATCTATTCCTTGATGTAGTCAATAAAAGCATGAGCATCTGGAGACACATCATCTTGATGCACAGCTGAAGTCATATTTGTTGGCTGGTCAAGAACCTCAATGGATAAACATTGTTCCCAAGATGGATCTGGAAACTCGTTGTTCCATGTACAACATTTGCTTCTGTTTCTTGCATTTTGACTCGGTAATTTGACTTAATATGGCCTGGCTTCCCGCATTGATCGCACACCACTTTCACCTGACAATCTCGTTTGAGATGTCCAGGTTTTCCACACATGTAATAAGCTTTAAATGATTTCTTTGACGACTCCTCAGTTCTAAACTGATTTCTATCACTCGATGAAGGCTTTGAATAGAAATTCTTTCTCCTTTGATCTTTGACATATAACAGATCTTCTGATTGTGGAGAAAGCTTGTTGCTGCTGGTCATTTGCTTAATCAATGCTTCCTGATTAGAAAACATATTTTCTAATTCAATAATTGAAGGCTGATTTGTCCACCCTTGTATTAAAGAAACAAAATGCATCAAATCTTTTCGTAGGCCAGGAATAAGATAGCGTTGCAATCGTGCATCACTCACCGACTCCTCTGCATCTAATTCTGAAATTTCAGAACACAAATTCTTTACTTTCAAGAAATATTCTTCAATAGAGAAATTACATTGAGTTATCACACCTAGTTCATTCTCAAGAAATTGCAATCGAGCTGTATTTTTCTTAGTAAACAATTTTTGAAGTGTTTCCCACACTTGTTTTGGTGACTTCAAATCACGAACATGATCAATGTATTCCTTGTTGATCGTAGTCCGTAAAGCAAATAGAGCATTGCCACACTTGATCTTTCATTTTCGGCGTAAGTCGGCATTCTGTGGAGTATCTGCTGGGATCATTGTTTCATCACCTTCAATAAGATCCCACAAATCCTGCCCCTGTAGAAAAGCTTCCATACATAACTTTGAGTAATTATAATTATTACCAACAAACTTTTCTATAGCTATACCCGAAGAAGCACTTCCACCATTCATCTTGGTTGAGTAATAATATCAAACATTTGATTATAACCAGGCTCTGATACCAATGACACAAATTTTATTTCTTAAAATAAAGATAAATCTGAAAATTATTATTACTTAAGAAAAAATAATACAAAAAAACTAAAATATGAAGTGCTGCACTACTACTGCAAATTACTAACAGTAAGATATATATTTAAATTAAAATAATTCCTATAAAGACTCAACTAATTTATCCAAGAGTAGCTAACGTGTTTATCCAAGAGTAGCTAACGTGCAGCTAATTTATTTGCACAAATAAATGATCAAAATAAGTTAACAGATTCCTATTTGACAAGTTCAAACAAGCAATAAGTTAGCACTAAATTCTGACGACTACCTCAAGCAAAGAAGAAAAAGAAAAAACGCAAATGTTACGTAATCATTTTGCCATCACAGAAACAGGCTCTTTCAATCTTCTGGGACTTTGTATATGCACCTGATAAGTGATGACATATGGAATAATTACGTAGCTTGCAGTGCTTTTGAGAAAAACAATCCAACAGTAGTTGAGAAAAGGAACAATGCTTTTATTAAAGCTTGTAACATCAGAGTTACACAAATGGATTTGTAATAATCCATGTTACTAGGCTACGAGCTTTGCAATAAAAATAACCAGTCAATATTTCTCCGAAGCACAGCACAACAACTCCATTGTTTTGAACACATGGGACGGAAGCAAAGCAACTCTCATAAAAGTACATTAACATATTGCACCCATCTCCCCAGGAAAATTCCTGATCAGAACTTCTGAAAGAAGTCATAGATGTGTTTGTTAATCTCCTCAGCCTTCTCTTGATTGATGAAGTGAGCTACTCCTTCCATTATAACCACTTCCTCCAAGAATGGAACATCTCTCTTGAACCCACCCTTCTCAATATAAGCCTTGTTACCTAGAGAATTGTAGGTAAGGTCCTGATCACCCACAATAAACTTAACGGGTACTTTAACTTTAGCGCCCGTCCAAGGTGCAGTTAGTTCCCAGTTTCTGCAATACGGAAGTAAAAGTAATAACAAGAACAAAAACATGAAACAAGAGCAACTATGTTAAAATTCTTAAAGAATGGGATTTTAAATGAGGAACATACAGGTCCAAGTTCCGGTAGAGGTTGAGTCCTCCAGTGAAGCCTTTTTCCTCAAATTTTCCGACGTAATACTGCGCATCTTCCTCAGACAACCAAGAGGGCAAGACAAGTGGATTTTCCGGCGAGCGGTTGAATGCTTTACCTTTAGGTAAAAAAAGAGGACCTGGATATCGGTATGTTAGAAATTCCTTTATAACTCTTTCAGTACCAAGCTCTGCAAACTCGGCTTCTATATCTCCAACCTCCTGCAAAAACCACCAATTCATATATTATGACCTTCAGTGAACCAATCAATTCAAACCCAATTTGTAATTATCATAACTCACACTAATCTTGATTTGAAGATTAAGGAGTTAATTTATTTGAGAGAAAGAGTCAGAAAGAAAGTAAAATAAAAATAATAAATTTGAAAAATATATTTTTATATTATAGAATATTATTGACCGTTAACATAGAATTTACTTTAAAAGTTTATATAATCTATTAGAACTTAATTAAACTATACCTAATTTAATATCAAGTAAATTATTTATCTGTGTTAAAAATACATAAATCTTAAATTTATAAATAAATTTTAAATTTTTATGAGTTTTAATCAAATTCAATCTAAAGCAAATAATGATTGATAGGTAGTGCAAACCTGAAATCTGCACATGTAGTAATCATCCCCATAAACAGCTCTCAGCATCTCAACAATTTTCTTGTGAGGATTCCTGGGACTGAACGACACACTAAGATTGACCAAAGCTTTAACTCTGTCTGGTCTAAACAGACACAAGAACCAAGCCATGTATGCACCCCAATCATGTCCCACTACAAAAACCTTCTCCTGAAGAGGTGCCACAACGTCAAGAACCCCAATAAGATCGCCAACTGAGTGCATGACCGTGTAACTCCTCTGCTCTGGTGGCGCGTCTGTGTCACCGAAGCCTCTCAAGTCCGGTGCCACTGCTCGGTAGCCTAGAGAAGCCAGAGCCACAATCTGGTGGCGCCAAGAGTACCACAACTCAGGGAATCCATGAATAAAGAGAATTACAGGTCCGTTCACTGGACCCATCTCGGCGACGTGCATGTTTATGCCGTTCACTTTGATAACTCTGTGCTCTATAGCATCCATTGTTTCTATCTTCTTATTTTGGCTGGATAAGTTTAGGTTGTGGTATTGGCTTCTTATAGTGCAAACATATGGACTGTACCCATTTATTTCCTGACAAAATGCTGTATATATGTCAATAACAGCGATGATTACTACGAACCTGCAAAATATGGAAATATCTAACATCATATCAATACTGTGCAAAGGGGCAGAATCCAACAAGATAATGCTAACAACTAAAGTTTTCGTTGTTAGGTGGTAAAAAGACGTTTTTAGCTGAGGAAAACTTCTTGCCAGCGTTTGGTTGATATTCCTGTGTGTCCAATAAATTTATATATATTTATTAATTTTAAATAATAAATTATATATTTATTATTTAATATATATATATTTTTTTTACATAAAAATATATACACCAAATTTAAATAAAAAATTTTCTCAGTTAAATCATTCTGAAATTAATTTTATTTTTCCTTTCCCAAATATTCTTACTTAAATTTAGTAAGAAATGGTTTTTTCTTTTAGTTATGCATTAGTACTATTGAATTTTTATTTATCTATAATTAATACTAATAAATAATTTAATTAATATAAATGTTAAATTTAATAATATTTATTTATAGATAAAATAATAGGCTAGAGCTATTTAAATTTTTTGATAATTTAAATAGATATAAAATTAACTAAAGCCATATAAAAAATTATAGAATAATTATTAAAATTTTAATTCATTATTATATAAATATTTAATTGTGAGTTATTATTTATTAATTTTTAAAATTACTAGAGTTTATATTTTTCAGATTTGACGATAACAGACAACTAAAATTATAAATGGTTTGCAACTTTTTCTTTTGTTTCTGAAAATTTTATTGAACTTCTTCTTTTACATGAACATATACTAACATAAATGATCAGGAAAGATGAAGTTGGAGTTTAGGAAGAATGTAGATCAAACTTCAGAATAATAATGATTATTTAATTAAATTATTATTATTATTATTATTATCTATTATTCCTCTAAATTATTGAGTCAGTTAGGGTTATAAATTATTGGTAACTTTGTTTTTCTTTTTGGAAAATTTATTGAATTTTTCCTTTTTCATGGCCATATAGTCAGTTAAATAATCAAACTGAAAAATGGATGGATGGTTGAGATTAGAGTTCAGGAACATCATGTATCATGAAGGAAATGAAGTCATTGCTTTTATTTGTAAATTTATTCAGGATACCAAAGATACATTCTTTAAAGGGAAATTCCTTTCTTCACTCCTGAAAACACAATTGATAACTGAATATCTCCAGGCTATAATATTCGGTTAGCCCTTAGAAAAGGAAAGCATAATACCTAAAGTATTCCACTAAGCTTTCGTGGAGATGCATTAACAAATCCCTCTGCCACCCACATGACAGTAAAAATAACACAAAATAGCCAATCAGAACTTCTGAATGAAATTAGCAATGTGTTTGCTGATCTCATCAGGCTTCTCTTGATTGAGGAAGTGGGCTACTCCTTCCATTACTACTACTTCCTGCAAAGTTGGAACATCTCTCTTGAACCCACCCTTCTCTATATAATCCTTATTACCAAGAGAGTTATAGACAAGGTCCTGATCACCCACAATAAACCTAGTAGGCACCTTTACTTGAGCCCCAGTCCATGGTGCAAGGAGTTCCCAATTTCTGCAATATTATGGAAGTGGAAAGAAAAAGAACATGAAACAAGAGCATTTTGGCTGGAATAAATAAAACTGAAGAACTTCAATATGGTACCGACAGTATCACCCTTAAGCTCCCCCAGCTTGATAAAGTGACACCAGAGTAACTGTAATGATGTGTGTAATTGAAGAATAAAGACACATTTCACTTCGCCTTATTTAATTTAGGTTCTGATTATGTATGAAACACGTAATCTTTTCAAGAGATTAACTCTTGTTTAACATCGGCAGCATAAAGGATGGGAAACATACCTGTCCAAATTGCGGTAATAGTTCAGTCCTCCTGTGAAGCCTTTGTTCTCAAATTTACTGGTGTAGAATTGCACGTCTTCCTCGGACAACCAAGAGGGCAAGACCAATGGATTTTCCGGCAAGCGACTAAATGATTTACCTTTTGGTAAAAAAAGAGGACCCGGATGCCGTAATGTCAGGAACTCTCATCAGCTGAAGGTCATGGAAGATACAGTTTAAATTAAAAGGATCTGAGTGGCACCTCTCTATTTAGTCCCTACTTCCCAACAATTGCTTTTCATTTTACATAAACATTAAAAATTGTAAAAATCCTGACTTTTGAAACAGAAGTAGAGTGTTAACAATTATTAAGCAACCGAGTCATGCAAAAAATCAAGTACTAAAACAGGGTGATCCATAATTCAAGAGCGAAAATTGATTCACATAGACAAAAACTTTACCTGAATTCTGCACATGTAGTAATTATTGGGGTAATACTCCTCCCTCTGCTACTAGTTTGTTTATCAACAACACAAATACAAATGCTTAGTATAATGTTTATCTCCCAAAATCAGAATTCTCTAATAATATCACCGCAACAAGTATAATCATAATCCCAGCAAGATAATCACAACAAGATAAGCAATTGGACAATATAAACAGTCAAGCAAAGACACAAGGATTTTACATGAAAAACCCTTTCGACGTGAAGAGTAAAAACTACGGGACGATTAGGAGTCCACCCAATTGCTCTTATTATAATAAAAGGAAGGTTACACAAACCCAATTCCAAGTCTCAAATGGTTACTCAAATTATCCAACAATAGACAACCATAATTAGCAACATATGAAAGAGAGAAAAGTGAAAGATATCACCAAAATATAAAGTTTCGTCCAGCAGCCATATCTCACTATCTGAAGCACGAAATGACAATCAAGCCGTCCAAATTGAAGCCCCTGATGACTCAGACGTGCAGTCAAAATTTGAGCAAAATCGGACTACGGATGAGCTTTGATCGGAGATGATTTTCAAGACTGTTTTTTTTTTATTTAGCAAAAACAAAACCCCTTTTTGCTGTCCACCTTTTTCTTTCTTTTACCCACGTGAGTTGCTCTCCCAAGACAACAAAACAAGCTTCTTTTGGAAGCTATTAACTTTGGGCCAAAATAACAAACATAGTTATGGGTTTCTCCACATAGGAAGGGACCCATAGCCCAACAAATCTCCCCCTCCCGACTATATGGAGGTGGTTGCCATTCCGGCAAGCGAACAACAAGTCTCAAACTTGCCCCTTGGCAATGCTTTAGTCATTATGTCGGAACCATTATCATCAGTGTGAATCTTTTCAAGCTCAAGAAACTTAGAATCAAGAACATCACGTATCCAATGATACCTCACATCAATATGCTTAGACTTAGCATGAAAAGTGGAATTCTTAGCAAGATGAATTGCACTTTGACTGTCACAATACAACACATACCTCTTTTTTGTAAATCCAAGTTGACAAACAAATCGCTTCATCCAAAGCAATTCCTTACATGCCTCTGTCGCTGCAATGAACTCTGACTCTGTAGTAGACAATGCCACGCATTTCTGCAACCTAGATTGCCAAGATACTGCTCCCCCTACAAAAGTAATCATATAACCCGAAGTAGACTTCTTAGAGTCAATGTCACCTGCCATATTAGAATCTGAATAGCCAACAAGAATAGCCTTGTCACTTCCAAAACAAAGCTTCATATCTGTAGTGCCTCGTAGGTATCTCATAATCCACTTAACTGCATTCCAATGCTCTTTTCCCGGATTAGAGAGCAATCTACTAACCAAACCAACTGCATGAGCTATATCAGGCCTCGTGCAAACCATTGCATACATTAAACTACCTACGGCAGAAGCATAAGGAACATGTTGCATAATTTCCTTCTCTTCAGTGGTGGAAGGACTCTGTTGAGTAATTAATTTAAAATGTAAAGCAAAAGGAGTACTCACAGGTTTTGCTTTCTCCATACTGAACCTCTGAAGCACTTTCTGAACATATGCTTCTTGTGACAACCACAACCTTCGAGCCCCTCGATCACGGATAATCTGCATGCCTAAAATGTATTTTGCTGGCCCGAGTTCCTTCATAGAGAAAGTCTTACTCAACTGTTGCTTCAAACTCACAATTCTAGCCACATTTTGCCTAATAATAAGCATGTCATCAACATAAAGTAGCAGAATGATAAAGTCCTTGTCAGAAATTTTTTTTAAGAAAACACAATGATCGCAAGAAGTTTTCTTGTAGCCTTGCACCTCCATAAAGGAGTCAAACTTGCGATACCACTGTCTTGGAGCTTGTTTTAGGCCATACAAGCTCTTCTTCAATTTGCACACATAATCTTCTTTGCCACTGACTTTGAAGCCCTCTAGTTGTTCCATGTAAATTTCTTCTTCAAGGTCACCGTGAAGGAAGGCGGTCTTCATATCCAACTGCTCAATTTCCAAATCAAGACTAGCAACAAGACCCAAAATAACTCTAATGGATGACAACTTAACAATCGGTGCAAAAATCTCTTCGAAGTCTACTCCTTTTCTCTGACTGCAACCTTTTACAACAAGTCTAGCTTTGTATTGTGGTTTTTTTACATTCTCATCTTGCTTTTGCTTGTAAACCCATCGATTCCTCAAAGCTTTCTTTCCCTTTGGTAGCTTCAAGAGATCAAATGTGTGATTATCATGTAGTGATTTTATTTCATCTTCCATTGCGTCCATCCAATACTGCTTGTCATCACTATCCATAGCTTCACCAAAAGACTCAGGTTCTCCCCCGTCAGTTAGGAGAACCTAATCAGAAGAAGGGTACCTCATAGAAGGGTTTCGGTCTCTCGTAGACCTTCTCATAGGGTCTGGTTGAACTTTAGGAGAGCCATGATGATCAATCTCAATAACATCATCATCATCATCATCAACAGGATCATGTACCTCTGGAACACTGGCTTCATTACCATTACCTTGCACCTCCTCAGCCAGTGTAGGTGCAGAACTCAAAGGAGGTACATCCAAATCAACCAGATCATAGCCATTATGAGATGTAGTCTCTTGAGCTTTCTGAATATCTTCAATAGTTTAGTCTTCAACAAATACTACATCATTGCTACGAATCAATTTCTTATCTATAGGATCATAAAACCTATAGCCAAACTGGTCTTGACCATAACCCACAAAAATGCATTGGCGAGTCTTAGAATCCAACTTTAATTTTTCATCATTTGGAACATGCACAAATGCCTTACACCCGAAGACACGCAAGTGATTGTATGAAACCTCCTTGCCGAACCAAACCTTGTCCAGAACATCACCATCTAAAGAAATACAATGAGACATATTAATCACATGAACAACAGTAAATAAAGCTTCACCCCAAAAGTGTCTCGGTAGCTTTGCCTCGAAAAGCATGCACCTCATTCTCTCTAACAAAGTTCTGTTCATTTTTTCTGCCACGCCATTCAACTGTGGAGTTTTCTTGGGTGTTCTCTGATGTCTAATACCCAATGACTTGCAGTAGTCATCCAACGGTCCAATGTACTCACCACCATTATCAGAATGTAGACACTTTAACTTTCTATTGGTTTGCCTTTCAACCAAAGCTTGAAATTGCTTAAAGCATACACCCACAACTTTCTTGAACAATCATCAATAAAGGTTACAAAGTAAAGTGCACCACTAAAAGTTTTAACTTTCAAAGGACCACAAACATCAGAATGAACAAGGTCAAGCAAACTTGATTTTCTTGATGGAGGGTGTCTCTTGAAAGAGACTTTGTTTTGTTTTCCACCGAAACAATGTGGGCATTTGTTCAAATTTGCACTCTTCAAATCAGGTAGTGCATTCTTCTTGATCAGACAACTTAGCCCTTTTTCACTCATATGGCCAAGTCTACTATGCCATAACTTTTTTGGATCATCATCTGCTACATTAACATTATCTGTCGAAATTGTGGCTTGTAATAAATACAGGCTTGTTTGCTTCTTCCCACGAGCTAGTACCAATTTACCTTTAATGAGTTTCCACTGACCACTATGAAAGGTACTACAAAAGCCTTCATCATCGAGCTTGCCAGTGGAGATCAAGTTCAATCGAATATCTGGGACATGTCAAACATTCTTGAGCACTAACTTCGCTCCAATATCAGTCAGCAAGCAAACATCTCCAACACCAACAACTTGAGCTAAACCATCATTTCCCATCTTCAATACCCCATAGTCACCTGGTGTATAAGACGTGAAGAATTCCTTCCTTGATGTCACGTGAAGTGAGGCTCCACTATCAATCACCCAACTTGTCTCAAATTTAGCTAGGTTCACAGAACTCTTATCATGTACAATGATAAGATCATCAACTGTTGCGGTTGCAGCTCGATCATCATTATCTTGATCTTTCTGATCTTGCTTCTTATCTTACTTGCCATTGCCACCATTGTTCTCTCTTTTTCACTTGTAGCAGTACTTCTGAATATGACATGTTTTATCACAATAATGGCACTTCAAGTTTTTGTATCTCCCACGGGACTTGCTCCTACTCTTATCTCTGCCACTAGGACCTTTACTTTTACCTCTCCCTCTATTTTCAACAACATAAGCTTCTTCGGAAGAATGTGACACACTATGAGATTTCTTTCTCATCTCCTTATTCAAGATACCAACCTTATTAAAATCCAAAGTGACTTTGCCATGTGGTGCTGAATTATAAAGTGTCATTCTAAAAGTGTCCCATGAATCAGGAAGAATACCAAGCAACAAAAGTCCTTGAATTTCATCATCAAATTTTATTTCCATGGCAGACAATTGCTGGATAATGCCATGAAAATCATTTAAGTGATCAGACAAAGCCTTGCTTTCCCTGTACTTGAACCCCATCAACTGTTTGATCAAGTACAATTTATTATTGCCAGACTTGCTTGCATAAAGGGATTCAAGTTTTTGCCAAAGAGACTTTGCATGAACTTCATCGTTAATGTGGTTAAGAACATTATCATCAACCCATTGACGAATAAACCCACAAACTTGCTCATGCTCAAATTGCCATTGCTCATCAGTTTTACCTTCTGGTTTCTCAGCACTAAACACAGGTAAATGCCAACTTTTTACATACAATAAATCTTTCATCTTCCTTTTCCAAAGATGATAGTTAGTATCATTCAAACTAACCATTTTACTAGTGTTTATATTGCTAGAATCCATAGAGAAAACAACTAAAAATACCGCGGCTCTGATACCAGAATGTTGGGGTAATACTCCTCCCTGCTACTAGTGTTTATCAACAAACACAAATACAAATGCGCAGTATAATGTTTATCTCCCAAAATTAGAATTCTCCAACAATATCAACGCAATAAGTATAATCACAATCCCAGCAAGATAATCACAACAAGATAAGCAATTGGACAATATAAACAGTCAAGCAAAGACACAAGGATTTTACGTGGAAAACCCCTTCGACGTGAAGAGTAAAAACCACGGGACGATTAGGAGTCCACTCAATTGCTCTTATTATGATAAAAGGAAGGTTACACAAACCCAATTCCAAGTCTCAGATGGTTTCTCAAATTATCCAACAATAAACAACCATAATTAGCAACATATGAAAGAGAGCGAAGTGAAAGATATCACCAAAATACAGAGTTTCGTCCAGCAGCCATATCTTACTATCCGAAGCACAAAATGACAATCAAGCCGTTCAAATTGAAGCCCCTGAATGCAATCAAAATTTGAGCAAAATCGGACTATGGATGAGCTTCGATCGGAGATGATCTTCAAGACTGTTTTTTTTATATTTTTATTTAGCAAAAACAAAACCCCTTTTTGCTGCCCACCTTTTTCTTTCTTTCAACCACGTGAGTTGCTCTCCTAAGACAACAAAACAAGCTTCTTTTGGAAGCTATTAACTTTGGGTCAAAATAACAAACATAGTTATGGATTTCTCCACATAGGAAGGAATCCATAGCCCAGCAGTAATCATCCCCATACGCAGCTCTCATCATCACAATATTTTTCCTTTCAGGATTTCTAGGAAAAAACGATACGCTAAGATTAACCAAAGCTTTGACTCTATCTAGTCTAAATATACACAAGAACCAAGCTATGTAAGCACCCTAGGCGTGATCCATTGTGAAAACCTTCTCCTGGTGACCTGCCACAACATCAAGCAGTCCAATAAGATCACCGATGATGTGGAGGACCGTGTAGCTCCGGTGATCGGTAGGCACATCGGTGTCACCATAGCCTCTCAAGTCTGGCACGACGGCCCAGTAGCCCAGGGAAGAAAGAGCCACAATTTGGTGGCGCTAGGAGTACCAAGGAATCCATGAATGAAAAGAATTACTGGTCCGTTTATTAGACCCATCTCGGCCACATGCATGTTTATGCCATTGACTTTGATAATTTTGTGCTCTATAGCTTCCATTAATTTGATTTTTTTGGATTATCTTTTACACTTCTTACAATGTATACACGTTAATATCAAATTATCAATAACAATATTGATTGAAAGTCAGAGTTCTTGACTCTTAAAACCGATAAGAATGCAAGGAGAACTGACCGCTTTATAGGATAACGTTCTGAAAGTTCTGGTCTACATCAATCCATGGCACAAACTGTTAAATACTGACCACTTGTTATTGAGATAAATGGGTCAATTTGTCCCTTACCTAACTTAAACTTTTTCACTACTTAATTCATGTCTATAAGTCAAATAAATCTAATTTAAATTTATTTACTAAATAGTATATTGAAGTTATGTTAAAAAATTAAACACATCAAATTTTTTTTTTTTAAATTAGGTTTTAATTAAATTATAAAAAATAAAAATAATATTTATTTTATTAATTTACTGAAATAATATTTAATGACGTGCTATACAAAAATGTATTTAAAAAATTTTAAATTTCAACTTTATAAGAATTAAATAAGTTAAATTTCAACTTTTTTAATAAATGAGCTCTTAACTTATCATTTTTGGGTTAATTAAATTCAAATTTTAAATTTCGTCAAATACACTCTTATATAGAGCGTCACTATATATTGTATTAATAAATTAATAAAATAAATATTATTTTTAATTTTTATAATGCAATTGAAATCTAAAAATTTAATGTTATTTTACTTTTAAAAAAAATAAATTTGATGTATTTGACCTTTGAACACAAATTCAGAGAATTATTTGGTGAAAAAATTTGAATTAAATTTATTTAATTCTTAAATATAAATTGAGAGAGTTATTTAATAGAAATTTTAAATTAACCTTACGCATAAATTCAGAGGGCAAATTAATCATTTTTCCCTTATTATTGCATAGAGATACAAATCAGTTGAGAAATTAACTAAAGCTCTAATCTTCTTATATCCTCTAGTCCTCTTCCATACTTATTATGTGAATATGTCCACTTAAAGAAAAAGACAAGGGAGATTCTTACCTAAAAGCAATAGGGTTGTATTTTAAGAAGACAATCACTTTCCACATTAATATTTTTTTTCTTCAATCTTCAAGATGGTGCACTTATTAAACACAACTACTAACTCAAATTTAAGTCTCTTTAATGTATGGTGAGCTGGAATAATAGGCCCCACTATTGAATATTAAAAATATTTTCCTAAACATCTTGAACCTCTTGACTCTTTCCTTCTCTCTTTTTTCTCGTTTTTTTTTTTTAACTGATCTGTTGGGTTGGGATTTTCTTTCTTTAGAAAAAAGAAAAGAAAAAGATATCATACATCCGAATGTAGCTTTTCATATCGTCGTGGTCTTCTAGAGAGACAGGAGGGGACGATATTGCATCACCAGATATTGCATCGACGGTAGAGACGCGAGAGTTTAAAAAGCTTATTTACACATAGGAATGGCAGTGGACGGGAATGAGTCCATTTATAATTATTTGAGCTCGTCCTAAGTTCATTTTTAAATATTAGTTTTTATTGGAGTTCGCCTCAAGTTCCAAACTAGTATATACTTATCAAATCCATTTAAACTAATTAAGTTCTAAAATAAATCATTAAATATTAATAAAAATAAAAACTATAAGTTAAATTAATAAAATCACAAGATTATAAAATCTAAACTAACTAAATTTAAAATTAAAAGTTGAATATGTTAATACAATCAAATATAAATTTAACATATTCAAAATAATATTACAAATATTAAACAAAAATTAGATTTAATATCTAATCTTCCAAAAGCTGGAATACTTACAAAAATCTTATGTAAATTTGCTTTTACAATTAAGTGTTTTAATTTTTAAAGTTCCAATTTCATGTGTAAAACCATAAATTCTTAATATTTAATTTTATGAAACCGGTAACTTAGTTGGATAATTATAAAGATAATATGTGATCTTATTAAGATTTGACAATGACGTATTTAAACTTAAAATTACAATTTGAATGTGAGTTTAGTAAATATTTACAATTGAGTGTATATAGTAGATCAATAGCAATTATAGACTTGTAATCTTAAAACACATATTATCAGCTTAATAGATTAAAAATAATAAAATGACATGGAAAATCTTTAAAATGTATCTATTTTTAATAGATTACTACCACTATTATTATATTATTTTCACTGTATTTTCATTAATTCTTAAAGAAATTTCTATTCAATTTTGAACACCATCTTATCTTTTTCCACCCATTGCTACAAGCACCTAAAATAAAATTGATCATTATTGAAGATGATAATTTTAATTATAATATAATTACTAATCCATCACTTATGACATGTATTTTATTTATTTATATGTTTTATTTATCCTTGTAATTTTTTATTGTTTACATGAAAGAATTACTATTTTTTATATAAATATTATCTTTCACTATAAATTTATATGTATAATGAGCAGTTTCACACATTGAAATATTAATAATTTTTAATTTTATACACTAAATTATAACTTTTAAAAGTTTAAACATTAATTATTAAATTTAATAAATTGATTATTTTATAAGAAGCTGATATAAATAATCTGTAACCTAATGTTGATATGCTATATATACTCAATCATAAGTATTTATTAGGTTCATACACTATATTATAAACTTTAAAAATTAAACACTTAATTATTAAATATTAATAAATTGAAATACTATTTTTATAATTATCCCTTCAAAAGTTACATATTGGATTTGGATTCAGGCAACAGGTGTCTAAGAAATTAAACACCAACCTAATATGAATATTGAAATTGAAATCAAACTTGTTTTCAATCCGATTACAATTAGCGAAACCTGTTGTATTAGAATTCGACAGGACGAGTACCCTGACGGTTGCCATCCCTATTTACATGAAACTAAAATTGACATTTTTATGATATATTTTAGAGTAAAACCATATTTATTTGTTCCTCAAAACTTTCAACTACACCCGTCAAAATCAATCCGACATCTGAGTACGAGCATATCTATCCTCTGTGAGACACAAAGAAAGCCCATTTTATGCTACTTTTGGGCCTCTAGTCTCTCTTCTTTCTGTTGTATTGTATTGGGCTGTCATTAATTTGTTTCTACCGAAAAGGGACTCTCTTTTTCGCCCATAAGTAAGAAATGACTTTTGAATAGCCTATTGGTGGAACGGCAGATCAGATCTTCATTACCCACGCGACAAGGCATAGTCCAAGAACATATATATATATGATATTAGAATGCATCAAAGAATTAATATGGAAAGAGGTCTTTTGCATGTTGCAAACCCATGTTACCCAACCCCACCACATCCGAGTTTAGCTAAAAGCCGCATTGCCTTTCACAAACAAATTATACACCACATGGACCTACCCTAAACGTAGCACATATAATAAAGTTAATGGATCTCAAGCTGAAAAGACTAACATTGCTTGAACACCCTATTTCCTTGATATGTCATTGAATGATACTCGACTACCAAAAGGATTCCACATATTTACTTAAACATTATAATGGGCGTTGGCCTGAAGGGAGAAGGAAAACAAACAAAGCAATACTTTATTAGGCCCTATTTCAACCTGTTAGGGGTTTTCTTTTTCTTTTTTAAATTCAAATTATCATATTTAAAGAGCATGGGGCAAGAAAAGGACATGAGAAGATTGAAAACACTGCAGGATAGGAGCGGCCCTTTGAATGTGATGTTTGCAGTTGCACTTCCCTCGAATAAATTAAAAGCATGCAGCAGCACATGTTCTACTAATCCCCGCCGCTCCTTCTTTTGTAACTTACTGCCTTATTTCATGCCCATGAAACAGACCCTTCACTACCCTTTTCTCCCTGCTTCTTTCTTTCCCTTCTTTTAATTAAATCTCCTTTCCCATATCTCCAATCCTTTTTCCTTTCACTAGTCTACCATAGTCTTGCATAATGTTTGTTGTCAGGATGCAATCGGTTGATTTTACCTGAACAGAATGTGAAACTACTGTTGTAAGAACAGTGAATGACTATTTGTCATTGGAAGTAGAGATTTTAACACACTAAGCGAGTATTCAGATGAATAAAAAGAATGTCATAATAATGTTTCTATTGATTTGTATTTTAACTGAATCCGAAATAGACCTTAAAAAGACATTATGGTAAACTTGTCAAGCAATGGGTCAGTTTAGGTCCCACACGCATATAAAGATCTCAACAATATCTTCTTTCCAATGCACTGCAAGTAACGGCAATAAGGTGTGGGGGGTATCAATATCTTCGCTTCTCTCTATTCAGGCCTGTACCAAACTTTGTAACGTTGTATTCTCATTGACGAATAGAAACCCAATTCATAAAGAGAGCCACATATTTTAATACAGGCACCTACATTTAAAAATTCAAATTAACCCCAATAAACTAAGCAAGTATGTATATTATTGTAATGTGTGTATCCTGCCTAAGATCTATCAAAAGGGTACCTACAATCTTGTGGATATTGGAGAATAAAGAATAGGTGAAATGAGTTAAGTGACCTAGTCAAACAACTTTCGAGTAGTCTCATTAGTTGCAGAAATCAATAAAGTGAGCAACAAACACACAGAAAAGCATCAAAACAAATACCTTTTTGCAGTTTTTACACAAAGCAGAAAAGGAAGGGGGAAAAACCAATAAGATAATATTAATAATGGTTAACCCTTCGAGCAAAAGCCGAACGCATCACCTAAAGCCCACCAGTAAGTGGTCAGGGAACTAACATCTTAAAAAAAGAACAGAATCTTGAAAGAAAAAAAAAGCTTCAAGAACTGAAACATTTCAAGTGACCAAGTATATTGGCATGGAAGAAGTAGACATCCTTTGATGCTGCTGCTGTTGCTGTTCCACGTTAAGCTCTCTAAGACTCAAATATGGTATCTCCAAATCACCCTTTCTTGCTGGCGTTAAAGTTCCGGCCAGTGGACCTGACGATGGGCGGCTAGTCGTCCTGTAAGGAGTACTTGACCCACTTCTGCTTTCAGTTATATACACAGGACCTGATATCGATGCCCTGAAAGCTCTAGCCCTTGCTTTATGCACATCTTCATCAGCAAAATCATCTTGTTGGGTCTGGACCCATTTCCATTTCAAGAACAAGAAAGCTTTTTTCCACCAACGTTTCTTCTTGTTCTTGTGGGGTTTTTTATTAGAGTATTCATCTTTTGAAATGGGTTTTTGAAGCTTGAAGTGTAAAGAATCTATCGACCTTGCTGTTTCTCTCTTATGCTTTCTTGCTTCTTCCAAGAACTTGTTTAAACAAAGAAAAACAAAAGAAGAAGAAGAAGAAGAAGCTAATATGGGTCAGTCTCAGAAACAACATCAAAACCAAAGAATGTATTCTCTCTATAAATAACTATGTACTTAGAAAAGAGTAAGACCTGAAAGTAGTCGATTTGTGGGTCAAAGCCATAGTCGCTGAAGTGTTGAGGTTCTGGCATTGGGAATATAGGAGACTTGTTTGCCATTTTCTCTCCTTTTCAGTTTATTTCTCTCTCTGTGCAAGTCAAAAGTGACTTCTTTCTCCTGGTTTTAATTTATAACTGAGGATTCGGGTCAGGTCACACAAACCAGTAAAATACTGCAATTTCCTTTAGCAAGAAAGATAAAAATATTTGGATAGTGAGAGAAAGTTGGATTTCATTTTTTTTTTTTTTTTTTTTTTTTTTAAAGCTTTAGGGGCTCAAGGTGGGAATGGCCGTTGGGGAACATAAAACCAACCCTATAGACGATAGTAAAAGTTGTTAGATTTATTTTTTCTTATTGTCAATTAAAAAAATGATTTGGTGTGATTGTGTGCATGCCACATTTAGCGTTAGATGTTGAGATATTGATTCAAAATCTTTCTATTTTTAATATGTAATGATTTATTTATATCTACCATAAAAATATCATTCAATTTTATCTTATCAAATGAATACCACATATTGTATTTAGAATTGTGTGAATTTTATATTTATTTTTAAATTGCTTCAGAAAAAAACATAAAACTAGTAATTTGTCTCTAAAATATTTTTTGAAAACTTTTTTGCCAAAATTTTAAATGGGCTTTTAATTTTAATTAATTTCATCAAAATCGAATGAAGCAGATAATATAGTGTAACATGGGTTTTCAATATTGAAAATGATTAGGTGCACTCCTACATAAGTTCCTACCCAATCAATCAAATGAAGAATATGTAGAATCAGATGATTATGCATTTGACGGGCACAATGTGGATGAGCACACTAAATAAGTATCCTCACAACGAACAGGTACGACTTCCTCTATATTTAACGCCATTAATTGAATCTCATGCACATGTCTGGCAGTAGGAGATTGAATAATAAAGCCCTCCTTGTGCTGCTGCCTGTAAGGCTATCCTATGGCAAAATGCTCCCTCTCCCACATGGTATGGAGCAGAAACCTGCTGCTGCCACCGAGAGATTGCTTAAAGTAGAGAAACCCAATAAAATGTCTCTGTTTTTAATGCTTTTAGAATTCTGGTAATTAAGGAACCTGACTTCGCCCAAATTAATATTTTGCAGATGAAATCAAGCACGCTTACTTTTTCTTCTTTTTTCTCAAATAAGAGAAGACTGATTTTGATGCTGCCCGTGTACGACTTGTAATAATAGATGTAGCTAGGTTTCATTTTTGTCTCCCAAAACTTTAATGCGATTGCTGTGCACCAAGATTTAGTAGTCTACCCACCCATGTAACCAGTGTTAGCCATGGTGATCATGTGTCAGTTTGTCGGTGAATCCTGATCAACACCATCCCAATTAGTTAATATTTCGCTTATAAGAAAAGGATTACATATGACGTATAGATTACTATAACCCATGTATTTAATATTGCAAGCTTAACTAATCTATAGATTAAATTAAATATTTAAATCTTAACTAAGACTTCCCATATTAGCGACTCTATGTTTGTCATTGGAAAAACAAAAAATAAAAATAAAAATTCGGTACGAAATTTAATAAAAATAAAAACATATATTTTCTTGCCACAACTTTATTAGTAATACACTAAATTTTCAATATTTATATTTCCCGTACTTTGTATAAAAAATTATTTTATAAATCAAGCCCATAAATTATAATGAAACCTAGGTTTCTAATTGTTGAAGTACCGATTAATTAGGTAGGTTATTTGTCTCCTTCACGGGAAAACAACGAACTAAACTTGTGCAAATCCAGGCACGGGTCTTCCCTGGAGAAATTATGTAATAATGATCACAAGAGTTGTGGAGACCCTGAGTGAGGATTGTATCAAGACTTCACGTGCAGAGCGACTCATGGTTCAATTTAATCATTAAATAAATAAAAAAACTGACAGTGAGTAGGGGCTGATTTGCGTTCTCGTATTATTTTGATTACAACACGTATTCAGCGTTTTCTAACTGAGACAGGCTTTACTTTAGGACCAAATAGTTGCATATCTCAGCATTAAATCTTAAAGTGCTAGTGATTTCAGATTTAATTCCGTTTTCTTTTAACTCCAAGCTTCAATGCTCAGACCATCCAAATTAATACAAAGGCATAGTAGTTCATGTCTGGAATATAATCTCCACCTACAGGCAACAGCCATCCAAATTACAATGTGTATTTAATGGGTGGGTTCTCTCAGTGGGCTCATTCTTTAATGTCCAAACTGCCAATAATATGGACCATACTCGCTTATTAGAAAGTTTTTGTGAGCGTAAGAGTCCAGTTAAAAGCCCAACATAACTGTTAAGATTTTTTTTTCCTTCTTCCTTTTTTCTAAAGGAAGAAACGTGTAAAAGAAAAAACCCACGTCACTGTCAAGGGAAATGAGTTATGCAGGTCAAAGGAAATTATGGAGTAGCAAAGAACCATCCTTGGCAGCCTTGAAGGCTTGAATAGGAACGGGCTGCTCCATTACTTCGCTAGCCCTTGCGCAGTATATCCAATGAATGGAGACTCCATTATGATGCTGATTTTGTTAATATGCTAATCTAAATATATAATATTACTTTTATTTTATTTTTATTTTTAAATTAAAAAAATTTCAATTACCTATTTTATTTTTATATATTCAATTTAATATTAATTTATTTTCTCATTTTTTATTCTTATGTTGAAATAAGTGTAATATAAATTTTAAAATACCTACTAGAATAGTTTAACTGATTTTTACTAAAAAGTAACATTAATATAAAATGAATGGAGTAATATTCCTAGCAAATACTATTATAAATCAGAATTGTTGTATTAAAGCCGGTGCTATGTTTTTCCTCTACAAACATCAACAAAATAATTATAACTAAATCAACAAAAAATAAAAGTCTCGTAATTTTCTTGTATTCACATAATTTAAATATTAAAATTAAGCAAGTTTTTAATTATATGATTTAATTTCACGCTAAGAACTAGCAAATTTCCACTCTTTTTCTTTAACTATGTTTTTTCTCTTTTTTCTAAACACTAAAATTATTTTCTCCCCATTTTCTTACCTCCAGAATTTATATCTTTTTTAATTAATAAGTAACCATTAATAGTTTAATAAGATTTGCGAGTGGCTAGTCAATATAATAAATAAATAAAAGAAAATGTGTAACAAGGTGCTCTTACTATTTTTTTAAAATTAATAAATAAGCCGCCAGAAAAAGGATAAGAATAATAACTAAAGAAAAGACTGAAATGCATCTAAAATTATAAAGAAGACTATTGAATATTAGAAAAACATGTGAGTGGAAGGAGCAGGCAATTTCTTCAAAAGCGAATGGAAGCTAAAAAGAATAGGTAAAACCCACAATTTGGCCCCTGGACTATTAGCATTTATTTCAACAGGCCCATGTATAAATAATTTATTTAATTGAGCCCTCAAACTATTAATTAGGCTTATTTGAAGAGCTTTTTTGACAATCCTTTGGTGTCATTCTAAGAAGAAGCCCTCATAGAATACTACAATCATACTAAGTTGAAAGAGAAAAGTAAAGGTTAAGCTCATTCACTCATTATAATCTCTGTTTCAAAAAGTTTTAGCCATATTTTAAATGGTTATTGGAATTTTATATACAAGGACAAATACTAAAGTTAATAAGGGAGCTATTAACAAAGAACATGTAAGTTGTAGCACCAAAGGTGGTACTTGTCCTTCTAATATGACTATAATAAATCCATGCAGCAGTTCTAGGGATATTGATGTGGGAATTATTGATAGCATATTTGAAAAAAAGGATATATTTCAAAGAGGAAGCTATCACGGATAGCATGTTTACAGGCATAAGGTATTCAATATCAAAGTGCAAATTGGTTTGTTAAAGATGGATCAACATTGGCACAAAAAGATAAAGATAATGGTTCAAGGAAGCATGTCTTTTGGCGGGAGCAACACCCAAAGTAATTGATTTTGTAACAAATTCTGTTAATTGATACTTGATAATTAACTTCTTTGCACTTATTATTTTTGTATTATTCAAGTAGCTAGACTGCCTTTATTTTGTAATATTTGGGATGTTATTTATTCAATGTTAATCAATGTTGCTTTTAATACATTTTGATTAGTCTTATTAATATTAACTCACTATAAATATAATGCAGAAAATACCAGGTTATTTTTAATCTTTAGCAAATTATGAGCCAACAATTTCAACAAGTATATGGTCCTAAACATTGAACCAAAATATTGTCCATGGATATAACACCTAAACAGTAAAAGCTACAAAAATAGCTTGAACGAAAACAACCCTGCAACAATAATAAACACAGCCCTGTAAGAATCTCTACTAAACTTACAACACTTGGCTTCTTGATTTGCCTCGGTCACAACTTCATTCAAAGAACCAATTTGTTTCCTTAATGCTTCGATATCCTTCATGGCTCGATGAAGATGCAGGTTCATTGTCCTTACTTCATTCAACAAAGCAAGAGACCTTTCACTCTTCCACTCATCATGCCATTTAATGTATATGTAAAGTGATGGCTGCAAAATAAATAAATAAAAACCGTGTTTAATCTTGCCCAAGAAATGTAGAAAAAAAAAGTGCATTAGAGATTTTAAAGTCCATGATATACCCTAAAAGAGCACCTCCAGAAATTTCTATTTGGGTTATTTTCACTCATTGAAACAAATAGTTCTGCACGAGCTCCATACAGATAATGAACAATGTGATCTTTAATGGCTTCTAAATAGGCATCATTGAAAAGAAAATCGCTTCCATCAGATCCATCTGCATTGCCACCTTCCATTTTCTTCTACAGTTCGATGGTGGTAGAGGAAAAGAAAAAATAAGATGCTACAATTTAAAGGGAACCTTAATTTTAGAGTTTCGAAACTAACTTTTCACACGTGTATTTTATTTTTCATGTTGACATTTCTTATTATTTTTAACGCTGTTAAGAGCGTTTTGAGCACGCATTAGAGGGCCATCAAAAAAGTCCTTCAAATGAGCCTAATTAATAGTTTGAGGGCTCAATTAAATAAATTATTTGTACGGAGGTCTATTGAAATAAATGTTAATAGTTTATGGGCTAAATTATAGGTTTTGCCAAAAAAATAACAAAACAGAAAAGGAGTAGCTTCACCTAAAGCGGATCAGGTCAGCGAATACAATGCGGCAGCGAGCGAAAGCTCAGTAAGTAGCGTAATGGTTGAACTTCAACGAGCGTGCCTCCTGCTGCTTTGTGTAACAGTTGCAGATTTTGGTAAAATTGATCAAGGATGGACCCCTCGGTTTATATATTTTATTTTTAACTTTTTAATTTTAAAAAATTAAAATTAGAAGTAAAGATTACTCAATTTGTGCCTATTAATTAGGCATTCAATCTGGTATCTTATTATAAGAATCATATAAGTTGAACTACTCAATTTATTCCCTGTTAATTAGGCATCCACATTTATAACAAGATTTTTATTTTCATAGAAAGGAAATGAATTATATAAGTTGAACTACTCAATTTATGTCCTATTAATTAGGCACTTTAGATTTACAGTGCAAGTTCCATTTTTTTTCTTTGTGAAATGTGTATTCTATTAAGCTAATTATATTAATTACAGTTTATTTCTTGTTGTCAAAGAAAAATAAAATATAGAGGATAATAATATTGACGTAATAAGAAAAATCCCGCGTCAACACTGGCGTCTTTTGATAGGTACATATATACTTTGACACTGTTTTTTAACAGCAGAATTAGAATGAGCAGAGATATTAGAAAAGTGCATAGCATATTATATTGTGCCCACTGACACCATTTCATAGAAACCCTCAAGAACCTTCCTTTTCTCCATCCTCTGCTAAATAAAATCCCCTTCTTCTTTCTTTCCGCACTCGGAACACATACAATACACAAAAACACTCTCTCCTCACCCAATAACCAGTGATGGATCCAGCAAGTCCAGATGCTGATAATGAATACTCAACAACCAAAGGCTACGCTCTGAGCGGTAAAATTATGCTAAGCGCTATTATTATTCTTTTCTTCGTTGTCATCATGATGGTCTGCCTCCACCTCTACGCTCGCTGGTACCTTCTCAACGCTCGCCGCCGCCAGCACCGCCGTGCTCGTAACCGCCGTGCTCACCTTATCTTCTACGTTGACCCTTCTAACGCAAATAATGTCACGGTCCCCTCTCGTGGACTCGATGCAGCTGTGTTAAACACTCTCCCTGTTTTTGCTTACTCTTCGAAAACCCACCCGGATCCTATTGAGTGCGCGGTTTGTTTATCCGAGTTTGAAGAAAATGAAAGGGGTCGGACTTTGCCCAAGTGCAATCACAGCTTTCACATTGAATGTATTGACATGTGGTTCCATTCTCACTCCACGTGTCCTCTTTGCCGTTCTGCTGTTGAACCCGTTCCCGAAGACTCGGTTCGGGTAAATTCAGAGATTAATGAAACCGGGTCTAGAGCTGGTTTATGTGTCACCTGTCAACATGAGGAGAACCGCGTTGATGGGGTTGCTTCTACGTCGTCGTTTAATGGCAGACGGAAACCAGCCGAGTTTGTTGGAGTTACGATAGAAGTGCCTAGAAGAAATGGAGTTTTCGAAGACGAGCCAGCCACCGAGTCACCGTCGTCTTACAGATCGCCGATGAGTCGTATGCTGTCGTTTAGGAGGATTTTAAGTAGAGAAAGAAGAGGAAACGCATCATCTCCTTCTTCAGGTATTACACCGGCGAGTTGCGGCGGTGGATCCTCGATCGATATAGAGGGGACGAGTCAAACTCATGGTAAACTGGGTAGTGACTCAGTTGTGTGAGGTAAAGTAGAAGAGAAACATGCGGCTATTGTCAGGTGTATCTGCTCTCGGGTCTCGAGGGTGTTGTCTGCAAGAGAAACTATTGAGTGCGGAAATTTTGTGTAGGCGCGGTTGTGACGGGTCCATTGTTTTGGATTCCGTGGCCGCCTTGTGTTGGCGGTTTGACTTTTGACTTGTATATATTTTTCTCATTTCATTGATTTAATTATTTTAAATTTTACTAATGATGATAAGTTATTTTGTCATTTGCAATTTGATGGTTATTAGGGAATTTGTTGAAAAATAGAAAAGAATAATGGGAAGATCCACTTGAGAAAGGAAAGGAAGGGAGGTAGGAAACATCCTTGAGGTTGAAGCAAATTATCGTTTGCAGCAATAATTGAAAAGAACAAAGTCCCTCAGTGTTTGTTATTGGAATATTAATTAATGAATCATCCATTAATCAAAATATGACCCAGGAGGCCAATAGTGTACCGCTCAGACTAATCTGTAATATAAATAAATAATTATCAATTGAAAATTTCAGATATTTCAAAATTGACAAAAGACAAAAAGATATAGAAATGTCGGTCTAGTAAGTTAAGTAAACTATTTGATTTCTTTTCAATTTTTATTTTTTTAATCTCAAATGTCTACGTGATAATGTGTAATCGTTTGCCACTTCATTTTGATCAATTAAATTATGAGTTGCCATTTCTGTTCACTTAAAAGCTTAAGGGATGAATCGTGACAAAATTGATAATATGAGTTTATTCTAGTTAAATTTGGGAAGCTAACCACGACAATATATCATTTGGTGATATGGCCAATTATTTATTGCAATGCAATTATCTTAAGAGAACCAAAATCATTTACCAAACAACAAAAACCAAAGATGGTACGTGCAATTACTCAATTTTGCTCAAATTTATTTATGTGGAACCACTCCGGACTATTATAAAAAATTAGACCTTTTTAGATATTATTTCAACAACAAAAAAAATAAAATTTACCGTTGGTGATTAATGTTACCAACATAAGAGATGACACTAGTCGTAGTTTTTAGTAGGAGTTTAAGAAAAAATATCTAGAGACTGTAATAGCATTAGTCGTTTATTGGTGTCTTAAGTAGGTGTTTATATGAATAATGTCATTTAAATTAATAATTTTGAAAATAAAAAATGATGTATTTCTTTTTACTTTTTTAGCGGTAATGCATTGAGGTTACAAAATATAGTGAGTTACTTATTTTATATTTATAAAAAGAGTTACTAATATGCTAGTGAAGACGAATTCTCAACTCGCTTGGAAATTCCCCTCTAGTCAAGTTTTCATACAAAATTGTCAAGATTTATTACTTGTAAAGCATGTTACGTGATAAAATAAAACCTCTGGTTTCGATTTTCAATGGTTCATTATCCATTGTAAGATTACTATGGGTTGACCTTCTTTTGTGTTTATACAATATTGTTTTACTCTATTTCCTGTATTTTCATCCTCTTTAGTTACCTTGAGTCATGTAAACATATAATTTTATTATAGATTTCCACACAAGGGAGAAAAGGAAAAAAGGAAATGAATAGAGTAGGAAAATCTATTACTCGTTTCACATGCAATTGCAAGTGGAAATCATATATAAATATAATATACGAGGGACAGATTGTACATGTATGTTCGTAGTATATATATATATGCAGAAGGTAGCTGAATCGAAGCTGTCTGAGTTTTGTCCATATCACACGACCAATCATAATGCATACACAAGCCAATTAAGAATAGTCTATATTGGCTGTTTCAAAGGCATTATGTTATGTTATTATTGATATTATATATTCTAAATGTGTACAATATTTAAATAAAAGCTTCTCCAGGGTTTAAAAACTCCAACTTAATCAAGATTCAAAACTAGTCCTTTTTCTTGCTCAACGACTTCCAAAGCAATATTGACCCCAGGAGTCATTTCTTCCTGCGTTCTATACAAACCCCACTTAACCAGAAGTTTAATAAACGATAGCGAATTTCTTTTTGTTCTCATTTTAACCCCTTCTGTTCTCATTTACCCAGTTCCTTCTGTACCACCTACAAAACTGTAAAAGCTTTTCTGTGCAGTTTTATCTTCAAGACAGAAGCAGTGTAGGATATTCTTTTGGACTCTCTTCTTCAATTCTGTTTAACGTTTTGCCTTTATTTGAAACTCAACGTCACTCCAAATATGCTGCGGATAATGGCTAGATCAGATATTTTGTCATGATTTTGCCGCGGGTTCACGTGAATCTGAGTGCGTATAATGACTTTTTTTCTATAAAGAAACACAGAGCGTAAGCATTACAAGTAGAAAAAGTAAGTCAAATGAACGGATGAGATTGAAACTTGACTGAATTATTATGATCGGTACAGCTTTGTTTTCTTTAGGTCCCATTTCTTTTACTCCAATAACACGACATCTGATCTGACCATGTTTGTTTGCCCCACACGGTTTGCTAATTGCTTTACATACTTATTTTTTGGCCTTTTATGGTATAAACAAACGAACATAGTAAAGTCAATACTTAATAGTGTTTAATTTTGTGATTTGGAAGATACACGTCTTCTATGAGAATTATAACCCACCTAATTCAATTTCAATGGTTTAGTTTTCTAGTGTAAAATGGACATGAAGTAACACAGTTTAGCATTGTTTTCTTCTATTGCTTTTGTTTTCTTTCATTTTTTTAAATATTCCTCACAACCTGTTACTTGCAGAAAGCCTGAAATTAATACATAAATAAGAAATTTAAAAATATTTCTCTCATTAGATTCAAGTATTTGGTCTCACTCATGTGCTAGTGAAGCCCTAGATTTTGAGTTCCCTTGAGCATAACAGACATCGTAACAATGGCTTTCTGGTGGCCAATAATCGTGCTCGCTTTTGCCTGTGCGATTTGCCGGTTCTTGTTGATGCTTATCCCGACCAATGTGCCTTCAATTGACGTCGATGCATCCGATGGTAATTACGATTTGTTTACGATTTGTCGCCATCTGCAACTTTATGTTTGTTATATTTGGTAGTTAATAGTTATGATGGTGGATTCGATTGTTATGACAGTTTTAGATGGGAATCAAAAGGAAGAGAATAGCTTTATTTATGTAAGTTTTTTTCTTTCCTATTTGTATTAATTCTTGATTTGTATACTTGACGTGTTTAATTAGAGTTCAGAGAGCAAACATCGTTTGAACTAATTGTGCATTAGTAATTGTAAACATCGTTTTGAACTAATTGTGCATTAGTAATGTAAACATCGTTTTGAATTAGATTTTGCAGCGGATTTTAACTTGCAGTATGAATTTAATGTATTTTGTTGTGCTTCCAAAACGCAAATCTATATTGTAGATACTTCCGAGTAGACCTGTTTATGGGACTTTATTTCAACAAACACGAAATTTTTAATATCTCACCAAATCCGAGCCTGAATTTTTTTTAAAAAGCTTGGCCCGGCCCGACCAATTGTTAAACCTGTAAATACGGATCGGGTCTGGGCGGGTTCGGATCGGACTGTGCAGGTTCGGGCTGTGCGGGTTCGGGTCGGGCTTGAGTTTAATTTTATTTAAATATATTATTAATAACAATAAAATTATAAATAAAAATAATAGGTAGCTAAGTGGTAAGTAACACTTAATTATAAGTTAAAAATCACAAGTTTAAATACTAGATATGACATTTTTTTTTCCTAATTAAACTAAACATCGGGCTGGGCCGGGCTAGACTTGGATTTTTATGGAAATTCCAAACCCGACCCCAAAAATTCGAGCTTTTTATGGGTTCAGGCCGGGCCGGACTTGTACACAAAAATTATTGTCCAACCCGGCTCGAAGAGTGCGGGCCTGAACGGGCCAAGC
Source organism: Ricinus communis (assembly GCF_019578655.1). Taxonomy (NCBI): domain Eukaryota; kingdom Viridiplantae; phylum Streptophyta; class Magnoliopsida; order Malpighiales; family Euphorbiaceae; genus Ricinus; species Ricinus communis. The sequence continues at coordinate 1,597,736 of NC_063264.1, read as the reverse complement.
GGATACCCAGGCCCATGAACAGGTCTACCTCCGAGAGGAAGGACACAGCAGCAAAGTTATAAAAGTATTAGTTAAAATCAAATATACAATAAAGTTTACCAGAACTTAAAAATACGAGAAAAAAGAAAAAGAAAATGATAGTAAGAGGACTAAAATATTACAATGATAACAAAGCCCATTCTACAATTGAAATTAATTCAAACTATTACAAGGTCTCTTCACCTTCTGGAAGTACATCTACGTCATAATAAGTTAAACATAATACATTTCGCAGCTAACCATTGTCAGTAAACTAGAATTACAAAAAAGAAGAAAAAAAATATAATCACAAGATGATAAATGCTGAGCCATTCAACATAAAAGTTGAATTGCCCCAGCAATGGAAATTGGGAACAGAGAAAAAGCTTGCCTATTCCTATGGCATTCTGGGTTACCTTGATGAGTGTATGTCTACTGGTTCAACAAATCGAGCTCTCCGTCTCTTCTTGCTTTCAGGGGTGCATCTTGCACCACCAATCTTCCCAAGTTTCACAGTAAAATTGCCGTTAAGTTGTGATGAATTAATGCTTGGAGATGTCTCTTTGCCAGACTTATCCCCTGAACCCTTGTTACAACCTCTCCTTAATGGTGATTTTACTCGCTTTTTTGACAGTCGAAATTGTAGGTCTTTCCGTCTCTTGTCATGGTTAAGAAGCTGAATATGGAAAGGATTCATGGCTGTGTAACAGACAGACATACCACCTACCCCACTTCTCTCCAAATTGACGTCTCCATTATTCACCTGAAAATTGGAAAAGTTGGCAACTCTACATTCATTGAGACACTTCAATCACAATACTGATTTCAGATACAGAAAATGCTTCCAATGTTTTAACCAAACTTTTAATCAGCCATTAAGGGTCATTGCCTAGTGCAATCACCAAAATATTGGATTTGCTCCCAAGAGAATGCTAGCTTGAACACTATGTGTAGACACTCCAAGATAACTTCCTAAAGATAACATCCTTTCTACTTTAAGCTAACCAACCTCACTTAACAGGTACAATTGATAAAATAATACAAAAATTACCAGCTGAAGAAGTGCAGAGAATGTTCGAGCCACATCATGCTTCTCTTGGCCCTTCACAACATCAGCAAAGGACATGACGTTTTCACCATTTGCTTCCAGGGATAATTTGTCAAGAATTCTTTCACCATAGGCATGAATATCAAACGAAGGGCGTGAATCCTACCAGAAAGAAAATTAACCTTCAATTTAAAGCAGATCAAAAGTTGAGCAACAAAATAGCAGATAGACAATAAAAAAGGCAAAAACAAAAAAGTTAAAAATTAACTAAAGGGAGATTTACTTGCTCTTCCAAGTTATGCTCTATTTTCTGTTTCCATGACGAAACCCGAGTAGCTAATTCAGTCTGCTTCTCTGTTTCAGCTATGTTAGCAAGGAGAGCATCCTGCAAATGACAAGGTAAGTAATTTTCGACACTCATAATAACCAAGTGAGACATGAAAAGTATCAGAAACCAATTTGCAAAATGCACCAAAACAATTTTGCAAAGTTCATCAAATCAACCCATTGGTTAATAGCCCTAGATAAATATAAAACAAATTTGTCCTTACCAGGTGAGAGCGACAAAGATCTTCCAGGCTTGCTTGGGAGCTTGGATCTTCATTTCCAAAAGCTTCATTGATGTCGAAGTGAGTAGAGCTATCGTCATACTGCATAAAATCAAATAATAAGCAACTCAGATGTTCCTACTAAAATAATCAGATATGAACCATAACATAAGATGAACCTACCGACCTTTTCATGATGAAGATCTTCATCCATATACATATTTTCTGGTATATCATCATCAGGCTGCCCAAAATCTGGGACGCCACTGTCATGCTCATTGCCTTCATCGTCATTCTCAGCATTGCCAAAAGTGTCACTATTATTATAACCTCCATTACTCAGCGATTGCCTTAGCTGCAACAGAAATATCAGGAATCAAGCAAGAACACAAGAAAAATACATGTGAGGACAATCTCAAGAGAATTGGTACCTTTTCATATAAAGGAGGAGAATCTGCACTTTCAGTTTTTTCAGATCTGCTAAAACGTGCTTCCCATATTTCTGTGAGCTCAGGACTGATAGTACCACGCATCCTTGCAAGTGGAAACATAGTAGTTATAGAGGTCTGCCTAGCGGATTTTACCACATTCCTTCGGTAAGGTTTTACTGCTTGTTAGCAAAAATCCAAGGAACGTGAAGTTAGGAACACAAACGAATTAAGAGAAAAGAAAACACACAGGACAAGCAAGTTCTTTAACAACCTTTTCTGAAAGGTTTCACCTTTAAAGTCCCAGGCTCATGAGGATTTAAAGGCTTCCATGGGTCATCATCATTATTATCATCATCTGAACCTTCCCAGTTCCTGGGTTCAGAATAATCGTCATCCATATCAAGTCCATTACAGGTGTGAGGATTGGGCACCACTTTAGAGCTATTATCACCAAAAATACAATCAGCCACAGGAGTTTGGTTGAGTTTTGCATCCTGGTTCTTTCCAAGAGATGACTTACGTGCAGTCCCTCCTGAACGTCTTGAGGGGGACTGGAAGCTCTTGCGGGGGGAGCTTCCCTTACAAGTACTATTTAGTCCTTTTCCAGTTTCATCTCCATTGAAGAAATCATTCACTGCGTCAGCATCACATGGGTCTAAAAGAATAAAATCCCTGTAGAGATCATTGGTGGCTAACTGAAACAGTGCAGAAAAGAGAAATGCCTTATTATCAGTTAGGTCACAAATACATTAATATCCTAAAAACTGGATGCATATAATATATTACCAGGTATGAATCCAGTTCCCCGCCATCACCAGTTGTATTTAAGCAATCACCTTCAAGAACAATAAGATTTGCTGGCGGTTTTACAAAGTGATAGAGAGAATCATCTTTGCTGGTTGAAGCATCTAAGCTATTCCTTGCTTCCACTGCCAGATATTAAATAGTTAGGTTTGCACTATGACTTCAGCAAAACAGAATGCAGTATTTAAACCCACCTGGAACATCATCTGAGACCCAGAACTGATCACTTTCTTCATCAGAAGCTGCATTGGAACCATTTTGCTCAGGCTGGAAAGATGTACCCTCTGTTTGCTCTTGTTGCCTGATCAAATAGGATAAAATCAACAAAAGCACCACTTCCATGGCATATTGGCAGCCTAGTTTATGCATTTCCTAGCCTTAGTGCTTTGAGAAACGTAATGAAAATAAAAATGGTTCCAGTGCCGCCAATATCACCAAACATAAGTTATGGCACATCAAACATCATGTATTAACTATATCACCAAAGACACATTTGAACCATGCACATATCACCAAAAACACATTTGAAGGCAGCAAGAATTCCCAAGATAATGAACAAAATAACAGAAAACTCTGCACATATCAGCATTTAGCAATCAAATGGGTTGTCAAATAACTATGTAAAGTAACGCACAAATAAATAAGCAAGTTTTAACTTATTAGACGAACCATTTAATAATTATACACTAAGTACAATTAAAAAGAAACAAAATTTAATTAAAAAAAATAAAAGGAAAGCAAACCTCTTTTGAGAAAGGAAGTCCAAAGCATGTAAAACCAAGTTGTATAGATACTCGACCTTTCTGCTATACACTTGAACTGAACCTTGTAGTAACAAAGCAGCTAAATTTTCCAATAAAAAACAATTTTTTATTATTTTTGATTCCAACATCAAAAATTAATTTTAAAGAATTGAATATCCAATTAAACCCTAACCTTCAGCGAAATTAACGGAGACGTTATCGTCGGAGGTAATTTCACCGGAGCAAAGCTTTAAAAGGTAATCTTCGAGCTTTTTGGCAAGATCGACATCCCAATTGGCTTCTAGGTCACGCTCTGCTTGCACTGTGTGGATTTTTTTTGGAGGCTGCTCTTTTTCTTTGTGGAGAGTCATTTTTGCCAATTGGATTTTAAATTGTTCATTTTAGTGTTTGGGATGTGGGGCAGAAGGCGGAAAAATGAAAGGGATTTGCTGTTTCGATTAGTTAACTGGAAAATTAAAGAGAAAAGCTTACGAGTGGAAGTAAGAGAGATTTAGCGAGAGAGAGAGAGAGAGAGAGAAAGAGTGTTCAAAAGCTTTCGTCGAGCGTTTTCCCGCTCCCCTAAAGCTGCTGATGGACTATTGAAGTTGGACTGGTCGAATAAGGCCCAACTCTTGATTTTCTTTGTCGTATTCACTTTCTTGGCCCATTATATAATTATTTATTATATTTGGTCAAAATTGTGAATTTTATTTGAAAAGAATAAAATTAAAAATATATTAATATCATGAAATATTTAAAAATTCTGTATTATTTTATGTAAAATTTATTTAGTTTAACCATTATTTGATTATATAGAATTTTAAATTAATATTTAGATAATTTTATATGAGTGAATCTAATTAATATAATTAAGTATTTATTTTATTTATTTATTATGGTTTATTAAAGTATAATAAATATTATGTTATATAACAGATGATAGTTATTCTTTGTAAATAAAATTAATTATATGATATTAGTAGATAGTAGTTGAAAATTTTCAAATTGCTTATGTATAAAAGTCTTAATTAATTAATTTCTGGGGGATAGGGTTGTGGTGTTTGCAATGTCTCAATTTTATTGAAATTAATGATAAAATAAGGAAGAAATAAACCTATATTAACTCAGAAAAATTAATTAATAATTATATAAGTGGCATTATATTTTTTAAAGATGTGGCCTAAAATTGCTTTAAGTGAAAAAACGAAATTCATATTTGAGGTTAAAATTCAGTTTTTTTTTTAATATTCCCTGGAGACAAGGGAGAGAGGCTACCTAAAAAATAACCGAAAAAACAGAAAGACAAATGATTGTAGAATCGCAAAATAACACTACAGCTTCCCCTGCCATTGATAACAGCATCCTTGCACTTCTCTTTTGAAACTCAAAATCATGACACAATTCAATCAAAGCATACTTCAATAATAAAAAGAAAATGTACATTACATACATGGGAGCTATAAAAGATTAAGCACAAGGAAGAAGGAAGGATGATGACAAAATTCTCTTTCAGATATATATAGAAATAAGAAGTAACATTAATACATAAATTATATATTATTATTTTCTCATATGCTGTAAGTTACATGTGCACATATGCAGTAGGCACCAACTAATTAATTGACATAAAAGCTATTACAAGTCAATTCTTGTTTCCTCCTTTCTTCTCTCTACACTTTCATCATCCCGGAAGTATAGGGCACTCCGGTGGCCGCAATCCAACTATCTCCCTCCAGGAACTTACCAGCGGTGAAAGCTTCTGCATCTTGGGGAGAGAGCTTAACAATACCCTTCCATGTAACTCTGCTTGTCAGAGTTGCACCGGGTCCTCTATTCCCATACTCAGACAATGAGCAAGTGTCAATGCCAAAAGTACCCATCCATGGAGCCCATCCTTTTGGATCAATTATGTCATCAATAGAAGATTGCATGACGATGGTTCTTGAGTACGGCTTCCATGGACGGCCAAGGAAGGATGGGCTGTCGAGCTTTACTGGCAAGTAATCTTTCTCTGCTGTGATAGTGCAGTTTTGAAGGACGAAGCCGGTAGGTTCACGGGTGTTGTTCCTTCCTTGTGCTGTAATCGTACATCGTTGGTTTTCCAATGGCTTCCTCACTACCATCTTGCAGTTCTGGAAAACTGCGGCGGCGTCACCGGATATGAAGTCGATAGTGCCGGTGATGGTGCATTCACGGTAGAATTGGCGATAAGTGTGGGAAAAGAGTGTATTTTGGTAGCCATCAATTTGGCAGTTGTAGAAGACGGACATATCAGATTGTACCTTCAGTGCTATAGCCTGGTGCCCAGTAGCTCCTGCTGAGTTCTCGAATCCAATGTCCTTGGCCATGAAGTGGCTTCCACTGACCGCTGTAATAATTTTGAGTAAAAATAAAATTTGATTAATCAATGGAAAATTGGATACTGAACTTTCTTTCACATAGCAGAGCGAGTGTCTTTATCGTAATTCAGGAATTCACTCCTTTAAAAAATAAGGAAAACAAAAAATGAGAAAGAACATGTTATACTTACAGACTGTTGCGGTTTTGTATATCTGGACGCCACCGGCAAAGCTGAGGTCTCCAGTGATCTTAGTTTTTGTAGGACCATCACCGATTAGCATGATGTGGGTCAAGCTTCTGGAGAAGGTGACAACCTCCTTGTAGACTCCTTCCTTAATGTAGAGAACGAAGGTTGAGTTTCCGCTCTTAGGGATATTCTTTATTGCCTCGTTAATAGTCTTGTACTGGCCACTTCCATCTTGAGCAACAACCATATTAGGCTTAATTGTTGCTGGAGTTTGAGCAAGGAGTCTCCTTTTAGCTGGGGAAAGCCAGGATGGAAAATTATCATTGCCTTGTGCTAAGAGCTTGCGACCAGTCAATCCTGAAAGGTCCAAATCCTGAAGGATTGAAGAAAGGCCAGTAACCATGGCAAGGCCATTGCTAGTAAGCTGACTAGAAGTGCTCAAGATCTCCTTCATTTTCTGTCCAGCTGGGCCAGTGGTGTTATCAAATCCATCCAAACAAGTTTGCTGGTAAGTGATTGTGGCGCTAAGCCAGATTTTGAGATTAGCAACGTACTCATCTAGCTTGCTGATATCAAAATCTCCAACCTGCTGAAAGGAAGTCTTGAGATCACTGATGGCAGTGTTCATCAATTCTTTACAATTATCAAGGGCTTGTTTAGCCATAGGATCCTTGGCAACTTCCTTCAATGTTGTGGAATTTTCAATGGCAACTTTAAGAGCATCAATGGCAACCTGGAAACCAGCCTGAACAAGCTTGTGAGGATCGCTGGTGTTACCTGCAGCTTTGTTCAGACTATCCTCGCAGGTTTGTTTATAATCAGTAGGTTGGCAAATGGCTTGGATTGATTTTGTTGAGGTGGATAGCTGACCGCTAGAGCCACTCAACGGTGAGGACTCACCACCTTTTTCTTTGCCATCATTGACACCCACTGCCACAGCAACCACCATGGCTACTAGGATAATAGATGAAACACCAATGACGGCGAACTTCTTTTTCCTAGCAGCTGCTTCCGCGACGGAGCCATTATCATACCCGTAAGCCATCTGGAATCGTCTTGAATCAAGCTATAAATACAAAACACTCACCAAATTAAAGAAGATGAACAATGGGAAACAAAGTTTGGAGGAAGGCAAAGAAATTGAAATCTAACCGATACTTTTTCAGAGCTCTTGGGGCGGTTTGCTTCTATGATTAGATATGTTGTTATGCCCCGAGGGCTCTGGCTTGTGAGATAGAAGAAGGAAACCAAGATGTTTATATACGGAGCATTCAGGGATCACAGGAATAGAGAATTTCTAAGAACAGTAAAATTTGTTAGGAAATATGAGGTGTGGGAGAGTCAAGGCCAAAATTAAATCCTTATTATTTTCTAAAATTAGAGAGGCTGCCTCTAAGTCTATTTTTAAGGGTTTCTTTTTTCCCTTTCATTATTTTTAATGGTTGGTGAAAAAAGCTTCTTGAAGTTATCATGCAACGACTGAATTGCCAAATTTTGAATGTTATTGGATGTTAGCAGGCAGCCATGCACGATAATATAATTAAACCATGAAAGCTTTTATCAGAAAAACGAAAGGAAGTTGCATCATGAGCTTGTAGGCGGATTCACCATGATAAATATCTAGTTATATATTATGCTTTTTTTTTTTTTTGCTTGTGACAGAAAAAATGAAAAGGTAAAATATATTTTTAAGTTATTGAGTTTTCTATTTTTATTTTATAGACTTCTTTAATTTTTATTTTATTTTCATTAAGACTTTATATTTTTATTTTTACTTTTATTGAGATCTAATTGTTTTTATTTAAAATAAAAATAAAAATATAAGGCTCATAAAATAAATAAAAATCTCATCAAACATGTGTAAAAAATTCTTAATAAATATATAATGGTTTAATAAAATAAAATAAAAATTCAAAGCTCAATAGAATAAAACTAAAAGGTTCAAGGGTTCAATGATGAATTTTGCCAAATAAAAATTAAGAAAAAGTACAAAAATTGACTCTTTGATTTAATTTTTGGACACAAAAAGTCCAGTGATTTATTATTTTAGTACTCTGAAAATTATATTGTTCACAATAATATGCCCAAATTCATTAATACCGTTAATAGTTTTGAAAATTGAATCTCAAAGTTATATCGCTATAAAATTGATCTTGTCGGATAAATAACGAAATATAAAGTTCTCTATCATTCAAAACTCGTCGAAACTAATTAAAATTAAAAAAAGAATCGAATTATAAGATTTTTTTTTTTAATTTTTTCCTCCAAACTCTATTAAATTTGATATGACTAATCTTTGATAAAAGCTAAATTGATAAGAAGGTGGCAACAAATCAAATAATAAATGAGTAATAGTATTAATGAATTTAGATACAAATTATTAATATTTTAATTCTCGACATACTAAAGTATCGGCAAAAAAACCACAAAATCTGCAACATGGGTCAAATTTTTACTTTCTCCCTAATTGATAAGTTAGATACTAAATAAAGACTGAAAAAGTCTTTTCAAATAAAAAAATAGAAAGAAAAATGATTGAATAAGAACTGCGCGTGCGAAGGTGAAAATTGGGGTAACTGGTTTTTCTTAGTTTCCCAAGCGTTTTTCTTTATCAGCACCTAACCAACAAGCTATTAAGCACCCAAAGGTTTCAGGTTTTCGGAATGCTCATTCGAAGCACCGGTTGCTCTTATTACTAATTCTTATAGCTTTTCCTTCTTGAATATATTTGTGAACAGAAGAATATATATTACAGTAATCGAAAATCAGGAGTCTATTTCACCTGCAAGAATATCATATTAATAGGAAATCGTAATCTGATTTTATTTTTGGTCATTTTTAGAGTACTTCTAATTGAAGCAAGTAAACTTAATTAATTATACCTTCCATCCCAATATACATTCTTTTTCGTCAGAAAAGGGTAAAATCTTGAGAATGGGAAGCTTGAGAGCTAGAGTATGATTAGATTCTCATTGCACTCAATTCCTTCGAGAGAATTATATGTGATGTTAATATTAACTAGACGACCTAGAATTTCCCTTTGTACAGCTACCTCAGGAATGCAAAAAAGTAACAAATTTTTTTGTGAAGACAACATTTTGTAATTCTCTCTTCAATGTCGTATTCCATGTGTTGATGGGAAGGAAAAGAAGGGGAAAAAAGAAAAGGGTAGCTGAAACTTGAAACTAGCAGCAACATATAGACTATTGCAACGACAAATACACGTCCCCGATGCACACATGTCACGCAATGATATATTCATCCGTGACTCCTGACTGATATTTTGCGACGAAGCTAAGACGCTGATGGTATCTTTTACTGACTGTCGTTGCAGCCTGTAGGTTTTTAGCGACAGAAAAATATTCACTCCCACAAATACCCTCTGAACCGTTGTGGTGAGCAAATAGTAAATACGTTTCTTCTCCGGAACCAAATTACCTTACATTCTCATAAATATCCGTCCACCGTTTTTGGACTATTAATTGACAAAATAGCTGACACGAGCTGTGAATGAATTGATGAATTTTGGATCATTTTAAAATAATCAGATAAATCATGCTATTCTACACACAATTACACTTTCTCAGATCTGAATTTTTAAAATTTATTTTCAACCCCCTCTTGTGTTACTTTATTTTTTTGTTTCCTCTTTCTTTAACTTCCGAAAATAAACAAGCATGCATTTTCTAGCTTTTATTTTTATTGCAGGGGGAGGACAGCTCCGACTTGAGCTCCCAATCGAGGCAAGTGCTCGAAGTTCTATCGTATGCTTTCAGAGCTTAGCTCTCTGTAACTCTAACTTGGCAATGGTACCCAAGTGGACTTCATCAGGGCCATCTGCAATTCTCAGTGTTCTTGCTGTAGCCCAAAGATGTGCCAAAACGGTATCTGACGATAGGCCTGCTGCCCCATGTACTTGCATTGCCATGTCAAGAACCTTCAATGCCATGTTTGGAGCTGCTACCTGTTAACGTTATTCCCCATCTTTGTTTAATTAATATTCTTAATTTTTTTAAAATATGACAACAATAAATCATGCTGACAAATGTACCTTGGCCATTGCAATAGTTCCACGAGCCTTTTTGTTCCCAAGCCTATCAAGCTGGTCGGCAGCCTCCAAAACCAACAGTCTGGTTTTCTCCAGTTCTACTCGGCACTGCATAAAACAAACAATTTTACAGGATTACCAAGAAGTTCCTGGATTTTTACTGAAACGTAACATTTCCCCACTTTCTTCAGGTACACAAAAAGAAAATTATTCCACGATATATGTACTCTGACAAAATGCTAAATCAAAACACCTTTGCAATATCTGAACGAAATGAACCATGCTCGGCAATCAATTTTCCAAACGCTCTTCTATTGAGAGCCCTTTGAACCATCAGTTGCATTCCACGCTCAGCAGCACCAATCAATCTCATGCAATGGTGCAATCTTCCAGGACCCAGTCTACCCTGCAAGAAAGAAGAGCCACGAATGATGTCATATTCACTTGGAAGTGGCAGAACTGCTGAAATTTCAAGCCATGGATGCAATCAGCAGCTTGAGTACACCAATTTCCTCAGTTGACAACAAACACTTTAAATGTAGAGATTCACAAGTGTTCTCTCAAGAGGTTCTACAAGTGTATTTATACATGCCTAACATAGAACTGATAGAAAATCGGCACACAAGGCAAACCTTATAAATCTTGCCTATACAAACAAGTTTTGCTAGAAGCTCGCACTTCAACCCTTGACAGTCTTAAATTGAATAAATTTTTTGTTAAAAGCTCATTATAATGAAAACAACTTATCTACCAGAATGTTAATCCATTATATTACTTCCAAAAGGAAAGAACCAACTTTACCTGCGCAATTTCAAACCCACGTCCTTCGCCCAGTAGTATATTCTTTGCAGGCACACGTACATTTTCAAATGAAATTTCAGCATGACCATGAGGTGCATCATCAAAGCCAAAAACCATTAGTGGTCTCTTTATGTGTACACCTGGAGTCTGAACATCCACTAAGATCATGGACTGCTGCCTATGTTGGGGAGCAGTGAAGTCAGTCTTTCCCTGCATATTTTTCAAATGACCGTTTAACAACATGGACAATCATAAAAACCACCCAGCCCAACCATACTAACCATCACTATAAGAACTCTACACCTTGGATCCATGGCGCCACTTGTCCACCACTTTTTCCCATTGATGATATATGAATCACCTTGCCTGTACAAGGAAAGGAAATATAGTTACAGACAACTAAGCAGAATATAACAAATTGTGTGCTTCAGATAACTATCACAAGTACTAACACCCTAGAAGCAAATATTTGAGCATAATTGTATCCACTTTTAGTTAGAAATGGACATTTCATCCTCGACATGTTACCTTCTAATAGAACACTCGATATTTGTAGCATCGGATGATGCAACCTGTGGTTCTGTCATTGCAAATCCAGAACGGATCTTTCCTTCAAGCAGTGGAATGAGCCATTCCAGTAGTTGTTCTTTGTTCCCATACCGCAGCAATACCTATGATGTAAAAGTAAATGAACTAAGAGAGCATAAAGATGTAAATGCACAATGCAAGAAAAACATACTATATCATTTTACATGCAGACTCTGAAAAGCTATTCAGATGCATGACCTTTCAAATTCATTGAGGCAATAAAAGCTTTTTGCAGCCAGCTTATCTCAAACTCCTCTCCTATGAAAAAAAGAATCTCCAACTATTTTATCCAGGCAGTATTACTTCTTTTCTTGCCAACTTTAGATTTTAAGAGAACATTGCAAGAAAAAATTACTGAATGGTGTAAGTGGTAATTATTCTTACAAATATTTACAGGCCTTAAAGAACATGAACTCATTTTACCTCCATATTTCCAGTGTCAGGCGCACCACAATTGAACACTTGCGGAGCCCAAACAGAACGGCCCATGATCTCACAAAGGTAACCATATTCAAGGTTTGAGAGGCCTGCACCAAGTAATTGATCATGTGTATTGTTGGAGACAGCAGAGTTACTTCCATTAAAGATAAGTTTTCTCGCTCTTTCAGCACTATCTAGCTGCAGAAAAGCACAAGGTCAATGAATTTTGTGGTTGAAACTTGTAACATACAGTGAGGAATGGTTAAAAGACAGCCAAGAACGATGAGAAAAAAATACAGGTATCCATAAGTTCCAAAGTCCTTCTTTCTTTGCCATTGCCTTCAACCTCTCCTCTTCTGGATGCACTGTCCAACGTGACGAGGACTGAGCAAGCTTGTAGAACTCATTTTCCAAAGGATAAATGTGATCTTCCATAAACTTGATTAATTTTCTCCTCAATCCCAGCACCTTTTCGCTGGGAACAAACCTCCCACCTTCTTCTGAAAAGCCCTGAACTTCGTTCTCCTTGCCAAACTGTGCTGTGTAAATCCGTCCAATTGGAGCTGCATGGCAAAGAGAAAAAATCCTTAGGCAAGAGGCTTGTATAGAACTCTATTGTGTAATTCCATTTTTCTTGACTGCCACCCTGCACAATTCTATTAGATTTTTAATAATACCTCTCAAATTTACAGAGCTCTAACTGGTTACTTAGGTTTCATGATAAGCATTATATGGTTATCATAAAGTTGGTAGACATATAAAACTAAGAAAATATAAAGCTACCAGATGGTGGCTGATCTGGAAGGACTGATTTTTTTGAGATAAAATCCAATGCAAAGTCTATCAGGCCATTAGCTTGATTTCCCGCATTTCGGGCACGCTCACCTCCTGTAGCATTACCCTGTATTGGAGACAAAATGATATCGTATAGACCTTCCATGACAAGAATGTTTCCAAAATGTTAGCAACAAAGATACAAAAGTTTAATGTTTAAGAGATTACCATAATCCACCTACTATGCACCCCAGCATAAATAGATGCCCCACGAAACATACCGAAGGCAACGTAGAACTTCCATTGATTGGCTGGCCATGGCTTTCCCTAGATTGCAACAATTGCAGCATCCAATTTTTTTTCAAACAGTGGACTTATACAAAAAATCAACAGATAATCATCTACATAAGCACAAAAGAAACATAGTTTTGGATGCACAACTAGTTTTCTAACTTGCAACCAGAAAGTCATCCAAACTCCACCAGAAGAGCAATCTGCATAATATAAATAGGCTGAAAACCTAATGGAACATTATTCTCAGCCAATCAGCTTTGATACTTTGTACACTTATTTGTACCCCCATCACCACCATCTAGATCCATTAATATTTACCGACCGAGTAAAATTTTCAACACCCATTAATTAACTCACATAGAACTAAAATTTGCAACAATGTTCCTAGGCAAACCAAAAAGGTAAGAGAGCTTCCGAATGAATCTTACAGAGGCAGAGCAGTATTCTGCCAGATATTCTGCTTGCGAAGGGATTCCGTCTGGAATTCCAGTACGTTCGAAGCCTTTACATAATTGTTGATTATCAAGGTTAATATCCACAAGATAAGCCTGCCATGAAAATTTAACAATTAACTTAGATATGTTACAGGAGCAAAGGTAAGACTTTTACTACTCAAATCTACATGATTAAGTAGAATATTCAAGCATCTGTATTACAGTATAGAAGGTAAATACAGGAGGCAACACAGGGCTCAATACCATACAGCTGTATGCAACATCACACATCTGGTTTCCAAGAGTAGATAATTCCCAGTCAAGAATACCAATCACCCGATCCTGCATCATTGATAGTTTCTCACCACATTAATGCCTCAAAAATATTAAAATGTAAAAGAATAAGATTTAACTACAGTAACAATATAATAGCATAATCGCTACTGCATCCACATTTCTTTCAGCATAATAAACTTGATAGAAAGAGACACTCAAATAAGCATCTAAGCATCCACATGGATTGAAAAGAGATGAATTATAGTGTGTTCAAATTTATGACTTCTAAAACAACAGACCTCAATGGGATGAAATACAACATTATCCATGCGAAAATCTCCATGAACTATTCCGGCTGATGCTCCCAAGGAATCTTCAGGAGGAATATTTTGCTGTAACCAATGAGTGAGATCCAACATCTTGGGATATCTAGGAGATTTACCCTCACCAGTTGAAGCAATGTATTGTTTGGCCCATCTCTCTACCTAAAAATGAAAATAAATCATAAGCACCACCATTAAGTCGTATCAATGGAGTAGCTTCCTTGCGCACTAAATAAACCTTAACTGATATTATCACAAAATTTCTCTCTTCTATGTGAGAAATTATACAATACAACAAGAACTAATATGCAGAGATATAAAATTCACTCACCTGTCGTTTACAATAATTATCACGGCGTCCATATTTCCCTAAACCAATAGAATCCACATCGGCAGTGTGAAGAGCAGCCAGCACTCTTGCAGTTTCAAGGTATATTGCCCTCCTCCTCAGAGGTGCTACTCCCTAATCAAACAAAATTTCGGTTTAATATTACGAGTCCTCAAACTTATATCACAACAATTCACAAAGAAACCCAGATTATTGAGTGTGTTTGTAAAGACTTAGAATGCTAATTGAGTTTTATATTAGTCAATTGTTGTGCTTGTAAAGCCCGGAGTTGCTACAATAAAATTAAAAGAAGAAGCATTGTGAAATAAATAAGAACATGCCAAAAATGACCTGATTTTTCAAAAATTTAATTCGGATGAACTGATGCACATGATTTTTAACAAACAAAGCCAATGTGTCTACCAGGTCAAATTTACCAAAAAGAACACAAAATCAGAAATAATGGGATACCGGTAACTTGGGGTCAACGAAAATGCGTCCTTCCAAATACTCCATAATGTAAAATGCAGTTCCAATTACAGTTGCATCTGTACACAAACAGTACACTTTTGGAGCTGGAACATTTGTGTGCTCACCTAGCGCTCGCAGAACCTGTAGAACAAAAAAAGAGATTGAGCCTTGTGATAGAAAACAGTAAGGAATTTTATCTTTCTCAGGAAAAAGCAGTAAAGAGAATCAATAAACCGAGATTACCATATACTCTCTGTCCACGGCATGAGCAGACGGAAGCAATTTGCCAGGTGGCTTCTTCCTCAAAACGTATCGTTTAACAGCGACTCCATTAGCAGCTTCCAACAGAAACGTAGGGTTTGATTGTCCATGCCCGAACTAAAAATTTAATTAATTAAGTAATCAATTAACGCACAAAATCGAACGTTAGAAGAAAATAGAATAAACAACAAGAAAAGGAGAAGTGTAAAGAATTCGGGATAGTTACCTGTTGGACGACGAAGGTCGAAGGAGAAACAGGACAATCAGCGACGTTAGAAGAGATGTAGCGAAGTAAGGCGTCGCGATCAAATTCGTGAGCTGCTTGAACGGGTTTTAACAAGTCAGATGTACGTAAGGCCATCGATTTCTAGTTTTGTGAAAGAAGTTGGAATTTTTATCAGTGGTTTGGGCGTTGGAGCATATGAACATGAAATGAATATGGGATTGAGTAATGTGATGTCATCTATTTTGTTGCTTTGAAAATATCGAATAGACACATTTACATGGGTGTCACATAATACTATTTTAATTATTAAATTTATTGAATTTAATTTTAAATGTTAAATGAAAATTTTCCTAATAGAGTGATCGACTATTTTCTAATAATTACATATGTAAGATTTAGTAATGTTTATATTTTATTTTATAAAGTATACAAAACTTTTTAATAAATTAACAGTTATTAAAAATAAAACTTTTATAATATTGATGTGATGTCACATTTGTGAATTAAACATTATAATCACAGTAGGATAAGGACTGATTAGTTATCCTTTTACGTGCGAGTGGTGTGTGCATGCACATTACGCGCTAAAACAGGTAAATTTTGTGGAGACAATACACAGACAGGACTTGTGAGAGAGTTTGGCCAAATTTTCGTACTTGTTTTCACATTTTCAATCTGATGCATGCCAACACGTTTCTAATCTATTGGCTTATTGTCGATTGTGTTTCTTAATTTTTTTCTAAGAAAGTTTTGATATCAGATCTAAATCATAAGAAGATTTAGAAAAAAAAAAACTGATTTTTATAGTTTTAGCTAATGGATTTAAGGGGTTTTATTTCTCTTAATAGAGAATCTCAAATTAATTGTGTCTCTAGACATATATTCGCTTTTGGAATCTTCTATTTTATGAAACATGAGCTACGAGAATGAAATGATTGCACTTAAACCTAAAACAAATCATACGTACGATAGAGTGGTATGTCTTGAACAAATTGTGATGAAAATACAGTCTATTTATTTTATTATAAGTTATTTATCATATCTTATCATTCTCGATAAATGGACAACCTAAAAAGGCCATGTAAAGGTGTTGGTGTTGGGCCACGTTGGATCCAGCACAAAAATTGGTAAAGGAAAAGAAAAAAAAAAGAAAACCCTTTCCCTTTTTCCTATTTTTTGTGTGTGCGATGGGGAGAGAAGGAGAGAGAGAAAGAGAGAGAGAAGGAGAAAGAGAAGGAGAGAGAAATAGAAGATGGTGAAGAAGAAGAAAACGAAGATAAAGGTGATCTCTTTGATTCCATTACCTTGATTGAGTCTCTTCCAGTTTGTAAGTAGAGTATTTCTTAGTTTTCTCAAATCTGAGTTTGCTTGGGTTTGGATGAAATTGGGGTTGGAAGCAGGTATTTTCTGTAATGTGTTACCTCTTGTATTATCTCTCTATTAGCAGATATATATCTCAAGTTTAGGGCTAAAACTTGAGAAGAACAATTGTATCCGTTTTGTTGGTATAGTGAAAGTTTGTCGGTGTGCCTGTGGTTTTTTACCTTCCAAGTTGAGAGGGTTTTCCATGTAAATTTGATGTCTCTTGTGTAATTGTGCTTGATTGTTTATTTACTTTGGCTTGTGCATTTAAATGTTGAACCTCTGGTACCAATCGGTACGGTGCTCAATTTATCCATTTCTCATTGGTTGATTACACAATTGCATTTCTCTTATTTGGTATTGAAAGATAAAAATCCTAACAAGTGGTATCAGAGCCTCAAGTTTCCTTTGAGAGTGCTTTTGTAGGTTGAAATAGAAGGTAGTAGCACCATGATCAAGTTGACAAACAACAACTGGCAGATATGGAAATCCAAAATGGAGGATATCCTTTACTGCAAGGATTTTTATGAACCGGTTGAGGAAGATAGTGCAAAGTCGAAAGATATGGCCTCTGCTGATTGGGCTAAATTGAATCGAAAGGCGGTCGGCACAATCAGACAATGGCTTGATGACAGCGTATATCACCATGTAGCGAGTGAGATGAGCGCACAAAAGTTATGGAAGAAGCTGGAGTCGCTGTATGAGCAGAAAACTGCAGCTAACAAGGCATTTCTGATCCAAAAACTGATGAATCTGAAATTTAGAGAAGGTACAAGTGTTGTTGAGCATCTAAATGAGTTCTAGAGCCTGATCAATCAATTGTCAGCGATGAAGATGACCTTCGATTATGAGTTACAGGCTTTGTTGCTTTTGGGATCATTGCCGATAGTTAGGAGACCTTGGTTGTGACAATCAGTAATGCAGCTCCGAATGGTGTGGTCACTATGAGTATAGTTACTAGTAGCTTGTTCAACAATGAGACAAGAAGAAAGTCAACTAATACAAATGGTGCACATGCCCTTGCCACAGAGAATAGGGGGAGAGCTGAATACAGACAACAATCAAGAGGTCGTGGCAAGTCCAGAGGCAGGTCAAAGTCCAAGGGAAGACAGTGCTACCATTGTGGTAAAGAAGGTCACATGAAGAAAAATTGTAGAGCCTGGAAAAGACTACAGAATGAGGGCAAAAATCAGAAGAAAGAGGATGATAACAAGAATACCACAGCCACATTAACTGCAGATGATGTAGTGATTCTCTCTTGTGAAGAGGAGCAATGTCTACATGTGGAAGGTCACCAAGGAGTCGACTGGATAGTTGATACAGGTGCTTGCTATCATGCTACACCAAATAAAGAGTTCTTCGTGACTTACAAAGCTAAAGAGTTTGGTACAGTGAAGATGGGTAACACTAGTCACTCGAGCATCGTGGGTATTGGTAACATTTGTCTGCAGACAGATATGGGATGTCGGTTAACACTAAAAGATGTGCGGCATATTCCTGATTTATGCCCAAATCTAATATCTGGTGATGCATTGGACAAAGATGGATTCAAGCATTACCTAGGAGGTGGAGAATGGAAGCTCAGCAAAGGATCAATGGTTGTAGTAAGAGGGAAGTCGTGGCACTCCCTATACAGAACCCATGCGAAGGTGCTCAAGAATGGGTTGAATGCAGTACAAGCTGAAAATTCTCTAAATCTGTGGCATCAACGCCTTGGCCACATGAGTGAGAAAGGATTACAAATCTTAGCGAGGAAGTCACACATCCCCTCTACCAAAGATGAGATTCTAGATCCATGCGTCTATTGCCTATTTGGTGAGCAACATCGAGTCTCTTTTAGTCAAACATCAGAAAGAAAATATAAGGTATTGGATTTAGTTTACTCTGATGTGTGTGGTCCCTTTGAGGTGGAGTCTTTGGGTGGCAATCAATATTTTTTGACCTTTATTGATGATGCATCTAGAAAGGTATGGGTTTATTTTCTAAGAACGAAGGACCAGGTGCTCAAATGTTTTCAAGAGTTTCATGTCATGGTAGAGAAGGAGACAGACAAAAAGTTGAAATGCCTCCGTTCTGACAATGGCAGAGAGTATACCTCCAAGGAGTTCAAAGCATATTGTGCACAATATGGAATTCGATATGAGAAGACAGTACCTGGAACCTCACAACACAATGGTGTAGCTGAGAGAATGAATCGCACTACTGTAGAGAAGGTCAGATGCATGCAAAAGATGGCAAAGTTGCCGAAATAGTTTTGGGGAGAAGCAGCTCGCACCGCTTGCTACCTCATAAACAGGTCACCATCTATTCCTTTGAAGTTTGAGATACCAGAAAGAGTATGGTCCAATAAGAATATGACATACTCTCATCTAAGAGTGTTCGGATGCAAAGCATATGTGCACATTCCAAAGGAGCACAGATCCAAGTTGGATAACAAAGCAACTCCATGTATTTTCCTTGGGTATGGAAACGAGGAATTTGGATACAGGTTATGGGACCTAGAAAAGAAGAAAATTATCAAGTGCAGAGATGTTGTATTCTATGAAGGCCAAACAATGATAGATCAGAAAATCGATAAAAAGTCAGAGAGATTTGGTGAGTCCATAGAACTCACATCAGTTCCTTTACCTGGACAGCCAGCAACAGCAGATGAAGATGAACATAATGAAGAAGCCACTGAGGAAACCTCTGACATGATTGGTAATGATGGTGATGATGAGGTCGTTTATGATGCTCATGAACAAAAGGAGCAACATCATCAAGGGGAACCATAAGAGCTCCAGGTAAGAAGGTTTGAAAGAGAGCACCAACCTTCTAAAAGATACCCTTCTTCAGAGTATATCTTATTGACGGAAGAAGAAGAACCATATAGTTTTCAGGAGGCACAAGCTTATAAAGACAAGGCTAAGTGGCATGATGCAATGAAGGACGAGATGCAGTCATTGCAAGAAAATGGAACATATGAGCCGGTGGAGCTTCCTAAGGGCCGAAAGACATTGAGGAACAAATGGGTGTTCAAGCTAAAAAGAGATGGAAATGGAGAAATTGTGAAGTACAAAGCCAGATTGGTAGTGAAGGGTTTTGGGCAAAAGCAAGGTATCGACTTTGAAGAGATTTTCTCACCAGTGGTGAAGATGACTTCCATCCGTACAGTGTTAGGTCTAGTCGCTAGTTCGGACCTTGAGCTTGAATAACTTGATGTGAAAACTGCATTCCTTCAAAGTGACTTGGAGGAAGAGATCTATATGGTGCAACCAGAGGGATTTGAAGTAAAAGGAAAAGAGAACATGGTCTGCAAATTGAAGAAGAATCTGTACGGATTGAGACAAGCTCCGAGACAGTGGTATAAGAAGTTCGACTCTTTCATGATGAATCATGAGTACCAGAGAACCAAGGCAGATCCATGTGTTTACTTCAAAAGATTTGCTAATGAAAAATTTCTAATCCTTTTTCTTTTATGTTGATGATATGTTGATTATAGGACAAGATGCTAAGATGATAGCCATGTTGAAGAATGAGATGTCCAAGTCATTTGACATGAAGGACATGGACCAAGCGCGCCAGATATTGGGCATGCAGATTACCCGTGATAGAAAGGCCAAGAGACTTTGGTTGTCACAGGAGAAGTACATTGAAAGGGTGCTTGAGAAATTCAACGTGAAAGGACAAAGGAAGTAAGTTGTCCACTTTCTAGCCATTTGAGACTGAGCAAGAAACTATGTCCATCTACAGAGAAAGAAAAGGATGAAATGTCAAGTGTGCCATACTCCTCAGCAATAGGGAGTTTGATGTATGCGATGGTTTGCACCAGGTCAGATATAGCTCATGCAGTTGGTGTGGTAAGCAGATTTCTCTCTAATCTTGGAAAACAACATTGGGAAGCAGTGAAGTGGATACTTAGATACCTAAGAGGCATTTCCAAGTTGTGTTTGAGTTTTGGAAAATGTGAATCTGTGCTAGAAGGCTACACAGAAGCTGATATGGCTAGTGATTTGAATCATAGAAAGTCTATTTCGGGTTTTGTGTTTACTTTTATAGAGGGATCCGTGCCATGGCAATCCAAACTGCAGAAATGTGTGGCTTTGTCGACTACAGAAGCAGAATACATTGCAGCCACCAAAGCTGGCAAGGAGCTATTGTGGTTGACTAGATTGCTTTTGGAGCTTGGTATGCAACATGAAGAGGCAGTTGTTTTCTGTGATAGCCAGAGTGCCATAGACTTGAGCAAGAATGCTACGTATCATTTCAGAACTAAGGACATTGATGTGAGATTTCATTGGTTGAGAGATGCTATAGAGTACCAGCAGATGAAGCTGAAGAAAATCCACACTGATAAGAATCCATCAGACATGTTGACGAAGATAGTTTCAAGAAACAAGCTTGAGCTTTGTTGCTGGCTTGTCGACATGGATACCAAGTGATGACTTGAAGATGGGTGTGCCTTTCTCCATGGGCTGGAGGGGGAGATTGTTGATGTTGGGCCATGTTGGGTCCAACCTAAAAATTGGCAAAGGAAAAAAAAAAAAAAAACCCTTCCCTTTTTTCCATTTTTTGTGTGTGCATCAAGGAGAGAGAAGAGAAGAGAGAGAAAAAGAGAGAGAAGGAGAAGGAGAAAGAAATAGAAAGTGGTGAAGAGAAGAAAACGAAGAAAAAAGTGATCTTTTTTATTCCATTACCTTAATTGAGTCTCTTCCAGTTTGTAAGTAGAATATTTCTTAGTTTTCTCAAATCTGAGTTTGCTTGGATTTGGATGAAATTGGAATGTGAAGCAGGTATATCCTATAATGTATTATCTCTCTATTAATAGAGATATACCTCAAGTTTAGGGCTAAAACTTGAGAAAAACAATTGTATCCGCTCTGTTGATATAGTAAAAATTTACCAGTGTGCCCGTGATTTTTTACCCTCCAATTTGAGAGAGTTTTCCACGTAAATTTGGTGTCTCTTGAGGATTGTGCTTGATTGTTTATTTACTTTGGCTTGTACACAATTTATCCATTTCTCATTGATTGATTACACAGTGCATTTCTCTTATTTGGTAGTGCATTTCTCTTATTTGGTATTGAAAGATAAAAATATTAACAAAAGGGTCTACAAGAAGAAAAATCATACTTGGCCTTAGTTATTTTCCTCGTGTGTAGAGAAGAGTTATCAACTATAATGCATTCACTCTCGTTATAGAATAGAATAGGTGCTGGTAGGGACCTGCCGTACGCATGAATCGCTTTTCTTTGCATTAAAAGTGATAATAACTGTTTAAGAGAAAAAAGAAAATGAAAAGAAAAATAAGTTGGTCAATTCAGAGACGTCCAAAAATAAAATAATGGATTCCGAGACTCATCTCAGAACAGTAGTGGTATTCTGCCATTGGCATTGACATGTGTTGTTAATCATGCGAATTTTATTTGTCATTTATAAAAATCCATAATTATACTCTCTCATGTCTTTTTTCTTTTATTTTTTAGAAAAAAAAAAGTTAATTATTTCTCCCCTTTTTCGATTGTTTTATTTTTACCACTCTCTTCCTTCAACTTCTAAAGGTAAATAAACTCGCTTACGTTTTCCTGCTAATGCTTGCTGCAGGGTGACGGCAGCCGAGATTTCAGATCCCAGACGAGGCAAGTTCTACTCGCATGCTTTCAGAGCTTAGCTCTCTGTAACTCTAACTTGGCAATGGTACCCAAGTGGACTTCATCAGGGCCATCTGCAATTCTCAATGTTCTTGCTGTAGCCCAAAGATGTGCCAAAACGGTATCCGATGACAGGCCTGCTGCCCCATGCACTTGCATTGCCATGTCAAGAACCTTCAATGCCATGTTTGGAGCTGCTACCTGTTACACATTATTCCCCATCTTTGTTTAATTAGTATTCTTAATCGTATTAAGTTTGACAACAGTATTATTTAGATAAACAAATTTACCTTGGCCATTGCAATAGTTCCCCGAGCCTTTTTGTTCCCAAGCCTATCAAGCTGGTCCGCAGCCTCCAAAATCAACAGTCTGGTTTCTTCCACTTCTACTCGGCACTGCTTAAAAACAGTCAATTTTACAGGACTACTATGAAATTCCTGGATTTTTGCTGAAACTTAACAGTTACCCATTTTCTTCAAGTAAATATAAAGAAAACTAATCCAAGATAAATGTACTCTCTGACAAAATGCTAAGTCAAAATACCTTCGCAATATCTGAACGAAATGATCCATGCTCAGCAATCAATTTTCCGAACACTCTTCTACTGAGAGCCCTTTGAACCATCAATTGCATTCCACGCTCAGCAGCACCAATCAATCTCATGCAGTGGTGCAATCTTCCAGGACCCAGTCTACCCTGCAAGAAAAAATAGCCATGAATGATGTCATATTCACTTGGAAGCTGAAGTTTCAAACCATATATGAAGTCAGCCAGCTTGAGTACATCAATTTTCTCAGTTAACAACCATATTTACTTTAAATATAGAAACTCAGAAGTGTTAGCATCTCAAGAGGTTCTAAAGTATATTACACATGCCTAATAAAGAACTGGTAGAAAATTGGCACACATGGCGAAATTTATAAATCTTGTCTATACAAGTCTTTATAAATTATAAGTATATAAGCTTGCACTTCAACCCTGACAACAAGTTGACAGCCTTGAAATTGAACTAAAAGTTTGTTCATAGATCATCAAAATATCGAAACAAGCTTGTCTACCACCGTGTTAATCCATTATACTACTTCAGAATGAAAGAACTGTCTTTACCTGGGCAATCTCAAACCCACGCCCTTCTCCCAGTAGGATATTCTTTGCAGGCACACACACATTTTCAAATGAAATTTCAGCATGACCATGAGGTGCATCATCAAAACCAAAAACCATTAGTGGTCTCCTTATCTGTACACCTGGAGTCTGGATATCCACTAAGATCATGGATTGCTGCTTATGTTGGGCAGCATTGAAATCAGTTTTTCCCTGCATATTTTTCAAATGAATTTTAAAAAAATGGACAATCATAAGAACCACCCAGCCCAATCATTCAGGAAGAACTAACCATAACTATAAGGACTCTACACCTTGGATCCATGGCGCCACTTGTCCACCACTTCTTCCCATTAATGATATATGAATCACCTTTCCTGTACAAGGAAAGTAAAAATAATTACAGAAAACTAAGCAAAAATGCAAACAAATTGTGCTTCACATAACTATCACAAGTACTAACATGCTAGGGGGCAAATAATTGAGCACAATTCTATCTACTTTTGGTTCAAAATGGACATTCCGTCTTCAGAATGTTACCTTCTGATAGAACACTCAATATTCGTAGCATCAGATGATGCAACCTGCGGTTCTGTCATTGCAAATCCAGAACGGATCTTTCCTTCAAGCAGTGGAATGAGCCATTCCAGTAGTTGTTCTTTGTTCCCATATCGCAGCAGTACCTATGTTGTAAAAGGGAATGAACTAAGAGAGCATATAGATGTAAATGCACAATGCAAAACATACCTCACCATTCTACATGCAGATTTCAAAAAGCTATTCAGATGCATGGCCTTTCAAGCTATTGCCACCATGAGGTTGAGGCAATAAAAGCTTTATAGAACCAGCTCATCTCAAACTCCTCTACCCTAACAAATGTTTCCAGGCCTTAAAGAACATAATCTCATTTTACCTCCATATTTCCCGTGTCAGGTGCACCGCAGTTGAACACCTGTGGAGCCCAAACAGAACGGCCCATGATCTCACAAAGGTATCCATATTCAAGGTTTGAGAGGCCCGCACCAAGTAATTGATCATGTGTATTGCTGGAGACAGCAGAATTATTTCCATTAAAGATAAGTTTTCTAGCTCTTTCAGCACTATCTAGCTGCAGAAAAACATAAAGTCAATGAGTTTTTGTGGTTTAGACTTGTAACATAAGGTGAGGAATGGTTAAAAGACAGCCAAGAATGATGAGAAAAGAAATACAGGTATCCACAAGTTCCAAAGTCCTTCTTGCTTTGCCAGTGCCTTCAACCTCTCCTCTTCTGGATGCACTGTCCAACGTGACGAGGACTGAGCAAGCTTGTAGAACTCATTTTCCAAAGGATAAATGTGATCTTCCATAAACTTGATCAATTTTTTCCTCAACTCCAGCACCCTTTTGCTCGGAACAAACCTCCCGCCTTCTTCTGAAAGTCTCTGAACTTCATTATCCCGGCCAAATTGTGTTATATAACCCCGTCCAGTTGGAGCTGCAGAGTGAAGAGAAAAAGCCCTTAGGCAAGAGGCTTGTGTAGAACTCTATTGTGTAATTTTACTCTTTCTTATCTGCCACTCTACATAATGTTCGTATTATCAGAACCCTGTTACATTTTTAACAATTCCTCTCAACCCAGTGTTCTAACTGGTTACTTAGGTTTCATGTGCTAAATTAAGCATTCTACAGTTATCATAAAGTTAATAGATCCATAAAATTAAGAATAGATAGAGCTACCAGACGGTGGCTGATCTGGAAGGACTGATTTTTTTGAGATAAAATCCCATGCGAAGTCTATCAGGCCATTAGCTTGATTTCCCGCATTTCGAGCACGCTCACCTCCTGTAGCATTACCCTACATTTGGGAATGAAACAATATCATATTGACCTTCCAAGACAAAAGATTCAACCAAAATTCAGCAATGGAGATATGAAAGTTTAGTGGTTCAAGTGATTACCATAATCCACCGACTATGCACCCCAGCATAGATAGATGCCCCGCGGAACATACCAAAGGCAACATAGAACTTCCATTCCCTGGCAGGCCACGGTTTTCCCTAGATTGCAACAATTGGAGCATTCAAAGTTTTTAAACAGTGGATATATACAAAACATCAACAGATAATCATCTACATAACCATAACGAAGTATAGTTTTAGAGGCACAACTGGTTCTTTAACTTGCAACCCTCCAAGCATTCTGCAAAAATAAGTAGGCCGAAAACCTAATTGAATGTTATTCTCAGCCTATCAACATTGATACTTCATACACTTATAGTACCCAAGTCATCACCCACTAGATCAAAAACCCACCAAGTAAATCTTCAAAATACCTAAATAAACTCACAAAGAACTAAAATTTTAACAATGTTCCTTGGCAAAATAATAAGAAAAATGCTTCAGAACAAGTCTTACTGATGCAGAGCAGTATTCTGCCAGATATTCTGCTTGTGAAGGAATTCCTTCCGGAATTCCAGTAAGTTCAAACCCTTTACATATTTGTGGATTGTCAAGGTTAATATCCACAAGGTAAGCCTGCCATGAAAAGTCAGAACAATTAACTTAGATATGTCACAGGAGCAAAGGTAAGACTTTTCCAACTATTCAAATCAACAGAACCTGCTTAAGTAGAATATTGAAGCATCTGTATCGCAGTGTAGAAACTAAATATAGAGGAAAAGACAGGGTTCAATACCATACAGCTGTAAGCAACATCACACATTTGGTTTCCAAGAGTAGATAATTCCCAGTCAAGAATACCGATCACCCGATCCTGCAACATTAATCGTTTCTCACTAGAGTAATGCCTCAAAAATAGTAATCGCCCCAATATATTTACACAAAGAAAAACTCTGATTACAATAACAATAACAAAAACAGAAATGCTACTGCATCCTCATTTCTTTCCGCATAATAAAACTTGATAGAAAGAGACAGTCGATAAAACATCTAAGCACCCAAGTTTAAGTTGATATGAAGTATATTTGCATTTGAACTTATAACTTTAAAAGCAACAGACCTCAGTGGGATGAAATACAACATTATCAATGCGAAAGTCTCCATGAACTATTCCTGCTGATGCTCCCAAAGAATCTTCAGGAGGAATATTTTGCTGCAACCAATGAATGAGATCCAACATCTTGGGATATCTAGGAGATTTACCCTCGCCAGTTGATTCAATGTATTGTTTGGCCCATCTCTCCACCTAAGAATAAAAGTAGATCATAAGCACCGCCATTACATGGTAGCTTCTCTGCTCAATAATTAAAACCTCAACTGGAATTATCATAAATTGCACTCTTCTACATGAGAAATTATACAATATAACAAGAACTAATATTCAGAGTTATGAAATTCATGCACCTGGCGTTTACAATAGTTATCTCGGCGTCCATATTTCCCTAAACCAATGGCATCTACATCAGCTGTATGAAGAGCAGCCAGTACTCTTGCCGTTTCAAGATATATTGCTCTTCTCCTCAGAGGTGCTACTCCCTGATCAAAGAAATTAATAGCTTAAATCTCCCAATCCTCAAAACTTGTATCACAATACTTCACAATGAAACCCAGATTATTGAGTGTGTTTGGAAAGTTTCAAGATGCCAATTGGATTCTATTTAGTCAATTTTAGTATTTGGAAAGCTCATAGATATTCTTTCAGCTTAGAAAAAAAAAAAAAGGCATTTTGAAAGTTTTTGAATAATGAAAAAAATAACCTGGTTTTGCAAATTCAGTTGATCTCTTGCACATAATTTAATTTTGCCTTGTTTACCAGGTCTAACTCTTTTTAAAAAAACACGCACACACAAAAAATCAGAGACAATGGTATACCGGTAACGTAGGATCAATAAAAATGCGTCCTTCCAAATACTCCATAATGTAAAATGCAGTTCCAATTACACTTGCATCTGTACACAAACAGTACACTTTTGGAACTGGAACATCTGTGTGCTCGCCCAGCGCTCGCAGAACCTGTAGAATATTAAGAACAAAGAAAAAGCCTTGTAATAGATAGTAAAGGATTTTATCTTTTTCAGCAAAAAAGAAAGTCGAAGAGAATCAACAACCGAGATTACCATATACTCTCTGTCCACAGCATGAGCAGACTGAAGCAATTTTCCAGGTGGCTTCTTCCTCAAAACGTATCGTTTAACAGTGACCTCATTACCAGCTTCCAACAGAAACGTAGGGTTTGATTGTCCATGCCCGAACTAAAGATTAACTAATTAATTAATTATTTAAATAAAACAAAAAGAGGAGAGTATAAAAATCCGAGATAGTTACCTGTTTGACGACGAAGGTCGAAGGAGAAACAGGAAAATCAGCGACGTTAGAAGAGATGTAGCGAAGTAAAGCATCGCGGTCAAGTTCGTGAGCTGCTTGAACTGGTTTTAACAAGTCAGGTGTACGGATCGCCATTTCTGTGATCTCTTGTTTTATGAAAGAAATTGGAGTTTTTATTAAGTGGTTATGGAGTTGGAACATATGAAGAGGAAAATGAATGCGCGAAAACAGAAGAGTATGGCGTTTCTGAGTAATATGATGTCAGGCTTTGAGAATATCGAGGAGTTCTGCCGATATGATGTGTTGTAGATTAGATTAGATAAGACAGTTGGTTAGCAGAATTTCTAGAAGAAATGTCAGATACTGTTTTTGGCGGCAACGTGCTACAGAGCGGTGGTCTTGCGGATTTGAGTTTTACGCTTGAGTGGACGTGCGTGCAGGCCACGCGCTAGGAGACGATGGATTTTGGAGAGACGTAGCCGACAGGATCTGTAACAGAGTTTGGCCAAATCTTCCATTCAAACAAAAACACAGAACGAATTCCAGCATTTGTAAATTGTAAATGGTTTTGCCCTTTGTGTTCCCTTTACCTTTATTCTCGTGCTGCCTGTTGTAATTGAGAATTTATATTATGGAGCTCTAATCTCACGCTTATGATCATTGCAGGAGTTACTAGATTATTTCCTTGTCCGTGGTTTACTACTGACTGAAGCTTCTATTTTTTCTTTCTTCAACTTCTTCTGATCATTTCTTTTTTCTGATGATATCGTCGTACTTGCATTTCTTACCTGAGTCATAAAACTAAAACATGAGAAGTAGACACTTGTCCATCTATTTGCATGCTTAGCAGTCCATGTTCGTTAGGATTGAATCTGTTGGTAAGAAAACATTTTAGGACATCAGCTGACATTTTCAAACTTTTAAAATAATAATATGACGAGGGTATTTAAGTTTTTTACGATTTGCAAAATTTAGAAAGAACAGCATTGCTACAAATACGAAAATGACTAAATGAGGAAATAACAACAACAGTCTTCGCATAAATCATAGTCAACATTAACAAGTAAAAAAAGAAAAAAAGAGGTGCCAGCTTCTTCAACTCGTGAAGTTTATTGCTGATCGTCAACTGCTAGCGGAATCGACTTTACCTTTACGAAAAAAAAAAAAAATTATTGTTCAGGTAGAGAAAGGGAATGGACTGCTTCTCGAACCAATTGTTACCTAAAAACTTGAGGAGAATGAGATTACTAACCAGATTGTTAAACTTGAGAATGTAAAACATCTCCAAATATCGTCTTATCTCTCTCCTCTCCAGCTTAGACACGTGCTTCCAGAAGCCATAAACTCCAGCTAATGTCAACAACCTCTTAGAATATATTTTCCATGTGTACCTGAACATTTAAGCTCAAAGTCAGTTATAGTATTCGGTGAAGGAGAGTTTTGAAAGCAAAAGCATACCTTTCATAAATTCGTTTAAGACCTCCATCAGAAATCGTGTTCCAGTAGCTAGGATCTTCCTTACACCGTTCAAAGAAGTTGATCAAGAGTGAAGCAGCCTGATCAGGGTGATGGGGATCAATATGGAACCCACAAGTACCATGCTCAATGATCTCGGCAGGGCCACCATGACAAGTGGCAAAGGTAGGAAGCCCACAAGTCATTGCTTCTATAACAGTGAGGCCGAAAGCTTCATAGAAAGCTGGCTGCCACAGAGAATACATGCGCTTAAAAGGGACTTTCTAAACAAGCTGGGGCAAGCATTTCAATATCTACACGCCACATACCTGTACGAAAACACCTTTTGCATCGGCAATGTAGCGGTAGAGCTCACCATTACGAGCACGATTCATTTGAGCAGCAACCCAACGGAACTGGCCAGCCAAATTATACTCTGTTATGAGGCCATGCATCTTTTTAATCTCGGCCATTTCTTCTCTGTCCCTGGATTTATTCACATCCATAGAACCACCAACCACAACAAGATTTACAAGCTCTCTTAGCTTGCTGCTCTTGCCGTACCACTCAACAAGTCCTGTCAAGTTCTTCACCCTATCAAGTCTTGACATGGAGAAGATAATCGGCTTTGATTGGTCGGTCAAATAACCACTGCATTTACCAAGATAAATAGGTTTCAAACGTTGTCACCTTTGCCACTTATGTTATCCATTAGGAGTACAAATTGCTAGAAGAATAAAGTTGATTGCATGTAATGAAATGGACTCGAAAAAAGAATCTGAAATCAACATCTTACATGATAATGTTGGAGGCTCGAATCACAAGAAACTGTGAAGCCTAGCTAGACTCGAAATGTTTCATCAACTAAGCATAGGATATCTCATGCCATTACAAACTCATTCTGAACGTAGTGTTAGCCCTCAATAAGATCTCAAATCCATATGAGGAGGCAGCACAAGAATAGATCAAAGTATACCCACAATCCTTTTCACCTTCTCCTGCTAATCCACAGGATTGAATTGTGAAAAACAATTAAGGGAGGGCAAAGGGGAAGTCGAATACGCATAAAGATGGAGTGAATAGTTGTGCTTGCAGTTCACTTTGGATTAGACCGTTGTACTTTCTATATCACCAAAGACAAACTACCTAGACATTCACTAATGTATCCGACAAAAGAAGAATTTCCAGAATGCTAAGCTGGGTAGTTATGCACCTACGACAACTATGAGAAATAGCAGTACTTGATGATATTAATGAGGCCTTAATAACATTACAACTAAACAATTTTCTAGCATAATTAAAAGACACTCACATATGCTCCTCATTCTGCTCAGGATCATATAAGAGCTCTTCAATGGCACCATGTAAAGCAGTGAGTCTTCTTTCCCTATCAGAGTATGGAAAATAAATGCACGAGTCTGCTCCTGGAGAGACAATATTAAACTTGGGATCGAAAACATTGATTCCATGAACAACTCGATAGAGGCCAGGAAGAGTAAAAGCAGTGTAGCCCTCATACTGCCCAATGTTATTCTTGCTGAAAGAAAGAACAAAATAGTCAAGCTAACAATGCTGGAAACGGTAAAAACTGAGATTGTGGTTGACCAAACTAATCTGGAGCATATCTTTTTCCCTCAAAGAAGAACCTTACTTTCCTGCAATCTCCTGATATGTGCTAGTGATGATAAAATCTGCATTATTCATTGCAATGATGTCAGCTGTAAACTGACTTGCAAAATGGTACTTGTCCTCGTATTTTCTCCAGTATATATCAGAATCTGGATATTTAATTTTCTCCAATGCATGTGCAATGTTACACTACATGGAAAATTCAATTTAAGAAATCAAATTCTTAAACTGATCAGGATTGTTGATTGTTGTACTGCCTCTTCAGAATATTAGTTTTGAAACTACAGCGAACCTGTGTAATTCCGAGCTTATAAGACAACAGAGAAGCAACAAGATTTCCATCACTATAGTTACCAATGATCAGATCTGGAACTCCCTGCAACTCAGCAGCAATTTCATTCGATGCATCCTGGTGGTGATAGCCAAATAAAAAATCAATGATGAAATCCACAAATATACATAGCAATTATCTACTGTCACATGGACTTTAGGTGAGATTGTGCCAATATTATCTTGATATTCTACATTCCTACCTTCCGTTCAACTTTTCTCATCAGTTTGATTTCATTGATCAATTATCATGGAAATAAGTACGCTTCAGTTATCCAAACTTCGACATATTTATGCTTTTCAATCACAACCAATATTTAACACACCAAAAAATTCCAAAGCTTCCAATAAGGCATCTTGACTATGACACAAGGCTAGATTCACACAACTAGAAGAAACAAAAACCAAGAGTCTACAAGCCAGAGTATCATTATACCACCATATGGTAGCGTCCCAAGTGAGGGATCAAGTATATATTTTATTACATTTTCTTGTATACTGATTCGCTCACTAGAAGGTCAAAGAGCCAACAAAGATAATCAGGTTGGATAGATTTTCTACCACCAATAAGCATGCCAGTAGAGAAAGAAAGAAAATACTGGAAAGTGCAAGGAAATATATAATATCTGTATTTAGAGCTTACATCTGCAAAGGTCTCCAAATATGGCCACACATCAAACCTTGAAATCCATTTACGAAGAATACCATTCTGAGTCCTAAAAGGAACCCGCAGAATATATGTGTTTTCTGTTCCACTAATTCTTTCAAGTCTTTGGTTGCATGTTGTGCCTTTTGCATGGGGTATCAGTCGAGTGACCTTAAACAACGTTCACGGAAATGTAAGATGAACTTCAAGATGAAAATTCATGTCAAATATTTTATTGAGAAAGAGAGGAAAATGGAAGATTTGTTTCAAGCAAAAAAAATGGTAAAGCACACTTACAATAAGGATTTTTGGGACAAAATCCAATCCCTGTTTTCGTATTTTAGAAACCATCTCATTCTCCAATGCACGCACTTGATCAAGAATGTAAACAATCTGCTCAATGATAAGCAGAAGTATCATACACTACATATTTACAAGGTAAACCCTTTCTGTGACTTACTAAAATGGAAAATTCATAATAGTTTTTGTTAGGATATAAATAAATGCATAATGACAGGATATATTTGGACACTTAAGTTTGGCCAAACAAGAAATGATCCAATCGATACCTGTCCACCAGTATCTGGCAATCCTAAAACATTTGCTTGGCCAAAGTAGCCATGAGGAGACACGATGACAACGTTGAAGACCATAGGAAGCATCCCAAGAAATGACTCTAAGGAAGCGGGATCGGGTGCCTGAAGGATGTCCATGAGCAAATGCACCATCTCTGATACCCGTTCTGCCCTGTCACCCCAACCTCTCTCAAAACCCATTGATTGTAAACTGGAGTTAAGAACAGTGGAGTGAAAAATTAAAGTAATGAAATAAATTAATAGTAAAGGTGAAAAGTGTTCTTCAAAAATTTGATTTTTTGCAACATCGGATATGTGAAAAGAGAAACTTAGCTGCTTACTCAAATTCAAACTCAGAAAATGGTGTATTAGGTGGAAACTTAGAAAGGTGCTCTTCTGCTCGTGCTAAAGCATAGTGAAGTGAGGATAGGTTCTGTATCCGATCATTAAGCATCAGTGCCTACAGAACAAAGAGGAAAAATCAAAACATTTTAGATTTATAAAAAGCAATAATCACTATCATGACTAACATATGCAGGAATATTTAGAGATCCTGATCATGAAAATGGTACCAATGAAACCAAACTCGAGGCAAATAAAGTTCTGAAGAGAACTTAAATGTGAAGGCAACTTATGCTATGGGTGCAACTTCACAAACTGAAACATGAAAGAATTACTTGTTGGAAAGCAATTAAAAAACTTACATGACCATCATGCTTATGCGTGCGGAGAAATTCAAGCAGAGGCTCCAAACTTTCTTTTTGTCGGAACATAACTGAAGACAGGTGACGGTTCAAGAATTGAACCCCATTTCCTATTGATGACGACCGGGTTGGCCGAGGAAATGTTGCATTAAATGGCTCAAAATCAAGTTCAAGCACATAACTCTCGTCGCACCTACTACAAATTTCAAAATCCAAAATTGCTGAATAGAATTATTCTATAATTAAATTAAACTCAAAAATAACCCAAACTTACTTAGTATAGAAATTCTTACTCTCCATCCGCGAGATCTTCTTTGAAACGAAGGAATTCAGAAACATTCAAATGATCCACACTAAGTTCATATACATTAACACGAACATATTCCCAAACACCAGGTCTTGGCCGAATTGCCATTGCAACAAATGGAGGCAGTACGATAGCTTCCTGCATAATTAACATACGCAGACTCTGATTATGACATTTATAAACTAAATCGCACAACAGAAAGTTACTACGATGAGTGCGAGTACAACACCTGAGTAGATTGAAGGACTTCAACAAAAGGACTGCGGCGAAGCTTCTCCATTGCTTCATCATCTACAACTACATTGTCGAGCTCACACAACAGATCATGAGTTTGCAATATTCCTTTCCCTTCAGCCACATGCCTAGCCAAAAACAAAATAAAATAAATAAAATCGATAAATTCATTGCTCAAAACTAGTTATCAAGGAGAGAGGTCATGAACCTGGTGAGAAGAGAAACAAGCTCGACTCTATAGACAGAGAGAATGTCATGCACTCTGTCACGAAAGCTAGAAAGCGGCATAATTGAGATATCTCAAATTCACACTCTACAAAACAACCTGTAGAAACAGCAATTGAAAAAAAAAAAATGAAATAGGCTAACAAGAGAATATAGATAGATAGATAGATAAGAGAGAGACCTCTGCTAGTGAAGTACATATTGCAATATATATATATATATATAGAGAGAGAGAGAGAGAGAGAGAGAGAATCGTGAAATCGAGACCAGATGGAGCAAAAATAACCAGAGAAAGAGCCACTCGGTGTCTAAAAGACGATGAACTTGACATTTGGATTGATGAGAAGCTCTTTTCCCTCGCTTTTACAACAGCTTCAAACGGTGGGCCTTTTCTTTGTTTTGTTTAACGACCATAGACTGTCACGCCCATTTGAGGTTTAAGGGTATGTGTACTTCACGCTCTATAGCCTAGTCTAACCGTTTCGCCGTTCTGGATCCATCTGGTCCGGTGATTTTATTATGGGCCAGATTCAACACTACTGGACCGAAACACTAACCAGTCACGACTCGTCGTTTATCTTAATCCTCGAATGAATTGTAGATCGCAAGAGAAAACGACAATTCGGTTGAGGCCTTATCATTTATTACGTAATTTTTTTATTTTAACTATGCATGTCATATTGCCTAAGTAGAAGCTGGAAGAGTTAGAAATTAAATTATCAATTAAGCCTAATTAAAAAAAAGTTAATTAGGAATCAGATTGGAAGAGTACTCCCCCCCTGCATGAAATTGAAATTGGATATCCATCATTCAATAATCTACTGCCACTCTTCCCTTTCTTCTTTTCCTTGAGTAAAAGTTGACCATTCTTTTTTATACGGGACTAAAAGGAGCAGATGTGATATGTTTGAATCTCTCCTAATTCTCCTATAGACTATTGAAATTAAATTAGCATAAAAGAAATTTAAGGATATGCTACTGCGATAGACACTTTAAAAATACGAATTATATAAAAGAATCATACCGCATTACATATTGAATAATTAATTTTAAATATTTTAATATTATTTATCTATTCAATAATTTATTATAACATGAAAATAGATTCCACGTGGAGGGTATATGCTCATGATTTAACTCTACCAACTTACGAGATTGTTCATTACTTCCCAGTAAAAGGGAGTAGAAACTGTATAGATTTATTCATTTAATGTAACTGTATATATTATACCATCCAATAATATGATAATACACAATCATCCCACTTTAGAAATATTCTTTTCCCATTATTCTAACATGAAGTAATAAATTGCAATAGTCTTTTTCATTTGTCTTCATGTTAATTAAGAATCTAATTGTTATTATCCGTTAATATTGTCTATCGCACCAAATTAGCATGCCTGACATAATGCACCGCTCCGGGCGTGTGTCTTTATAAACGAAGGAACTTCGTATCAAAAATATTAAGCAATCACAAGCAACAAACACCCCCAAAAAAGGAAAAAAGACGCCATACTGTGTCGAATGCAGTTAATTTGGTATTAATGGCAAGTCAAAAGGTGGATCGTCGTGCTCTTGAGGCTGCCGCGTCGGAAGGTTTCGCCACCATAGAAGCGCGCCTGACCAAGAAGCCAGCAACAGGGAGGGTTCAGAACCCCAATCATCAGAGAAATGAAGCTTCTCTCATTAACAGTAAAGAGGCAGCTAAACGCTATGGTTGTATGGTGATAGAGCGAGTCATCACTAGCGCAAAGGCTGCTCAAACTTATGGGGGCGTTTTGATAGGGCCTGCTATCAGTAGCGACACAGTAGTTCAACGTTACGGTGCCATATTGATTCCAGATCGCCCAAGGGACAAAATTCCTCGTGATACTGATTAAATACGTAAACACACCATGTACCAGCTGCTGCTAGCTCCATCTCCAAGCCTCTAGTCTAGGGCTTTGTAACACTGCTACTACTTTACATGCATATGCTTCTTGTGCATCATGCTTGCTGTTAACCTTCTTTGTCTTAATAGTTTAAATGTAATCTTGTATGGATGTTCTATATATATATGGATCAAACACTCAAAACATATAAAATAGAATAACCATTACAGATAGTCAGATACATCTTTTTAGTCATCAACTATAGTTCAAAAATAACTAAAATTAATGATATATATATGTATTAACAGGTTTAGCATGATTCAAGCTTGAGTATGATTCTCTCTTCCTTTGCTTGTGTATAAACTGCTATATAAACTTCATGCAAACAATTAGAACCTTAAAACTTAACTTAAAGAGAATTGTTTCTTTTTTAAATACCAGAATTAATAGATTAATCCAAATGCTAAAATCCAAATTCAAAACCAGCGGTGTCAAACATATTATTGAGATTGAATGGGGATTTTTGTATATTGTTTTTCTATAATAATTTTCTTTATTGAGATAATAGTAGATTCATTCAGTAGTGATCCATCCATCCATTTCAAAAAAATCAATTACAAAAGATCATCCACTTTCAGAAAACTAAAAAAACCACATCAGGATAATATATGTTGCTTTCTTGAGATCAAAGAAAGAATATCACGTTATCTTCAAGTTAACTAAAAAGAATATAGTTATAATAAAGAATCATAATAATAAAATAACAAAGTTCATCGAAAAGGAATACTAAAGTAAAGTAGGAACGGAAACAAAAAGGTGAGATCAAATATAATGATGATTTTTTCTTAATAACTAATTAAAGTAGGAATCAGAAAGAAATTAATAATTGCCTCAATGCAATTGTTTATCGGCAAAAAGTAGACATTACTTAAAAAGAAATGTTAAAGTAATTAAGATTAATTGCTTTTCCCCCCCTTTTTCTATACCACTTTTTCCCGTAAAAAAAGGATTATGCCATTGTTGATGCTGATTACCATATTATATCCTGCTTTTAGAAAGAGATTTACAAGATTTCAAGTGGATGTTTTTCACATTTACTCTGTGATTAGGACAAATAGAAAAATATACAGATTCTCAGCCATCACGTGAGTTTGTTAAAGAATGAATCAAATTTAGGACCAAGATCACATATGAATGAGCAACTAAGCTTAAGTAACTGATTAGTTTTGTATACTATCCTAATTCCAATTACCTTGTTTCTGGAGAAGGCAAGAATGAACAATTTGCTTCAGCATGATTAATCCGTAGAAATCGACACATATATAAGCATGTTAAAAATCAGAATTAATAGAGAATGTTGAATAATCTTCTATAAGAAAACTTTATTAATTTGTTGGGGATTGAGATATACCATGAGATTAATCTCTTTGTAATAAGAGTAAGAGAGGAAGGAAGAGATTGCGTCATGTCGATTACATCATCGTACTCCTTCAATTAAATAGAATTGCAAAGCATAAAGCTATCAACTTGGGTTCAGTTAAAGCAACAACTGATAATAATTGGAAAGTAAAGTTAGTGAGGAATCAGATTCACTAATAATTAACGAGTGATTAAAAATATTTAAATTCTCCTTTTGGATTAACACAACATGATCAATCATGAATTTTCTTTTGAATTAGAAACAAGTTAGTGATGGAACTAAACCTTCAATAGCCAAATGCCAAATATTCCAGCATTAGTTATTTACATCCAAAATCCATGTTTATCATCGAGTAATTAAGTATTTAATTAATTTTCATATGCTCCTCTACTCCTGTATGTGGAATCACTAAAAGCTAAAGAACTCTCTCTCTCGCTTAAATGTCTATATAAGGATAAGCTATGGTCTCAAAAGTAACCAAGCAGAAAAGAACTCAAAACTTGTCTAGTGAGTTAACTTGTGCAATTGTTTGATCGATATGGCACGCCAGG
Source organism: Ricinus communis (assembly GCF_019578655.1). Taxonomy (NCBI): domain Eukaryota; kingdom Viridiplantae; phylum Streptophyta; class Magnoliopsida; order Malpighiales; family Euphorbiaceae; genus Ricinus; species Ricinus communis. The sequence continues at coordinate 1,560,067 of NC_063264.1, read as the reverse complement.
TTGATCATAGCAACCTCGCTAAAATTGGGTCGGAAGCATTTTCAGCTTTGGATAAATACTTGGGCAGACCTAATAAGAGGCTTGGGAGGCCATCTCCTCATCATCAGGCAGGTTATCTGGTAAATCAACCATTTCCTTCAACCCCAGTTATCATCGATAGCAACGAGGCAGCCCAACGCTATGGTGGGAAAGTTTATACAGACTATCCCAAGGGAAAAACAATTCGTCGACCTCGCTAGGCCTTATATATATGTATATACAGCTAGTTCTGTTCTACCAAGCATATGAACATCATAAAAGAAGAGTCGTCTCCAGGCCTAGATATATGAGTTTGAAACCCCAGTCAGAGCCTATAATTAATAGAAAATAAAAAAGAAAAAAGAGTTGGGTATTATAAGTTGTTAGCAAATTAAAGAGCATGATCCTCTAGTTGTGTAACAGAAGTCGAAGTAATGTGTTGTATCTCCTACCTTAAATGTTGGGCGTTTGTATTATCACTGTATCTCTTCAATGGACACAGAACTTTTGGTTAAAAGAGATAAGTATATGCATGCATCCACTATAAGTTCTTTTTTAGTCTTTAAAATTAATTAAAGTGTGCTTGTAAAAACTAAAAAGTGCAGAAAAGCTTAGTAGCAGTGGAAGCATTACTATACATGATCAAGAATTTGCCTGCTGCATAAAATATATACTAACAATATATTAATTGTAAGCTCCTTCCAGCAAAGGTCACAAGGCCTGCAATTGTGAAAAGAGGAATCAGACTCATGTTATTTAAAGTTCTTGATATTTTCTTACAGTATTGTTATCATATCGACAAGCTTGGCATAGTATTTTCTCTTCTCTCCCATATACTTGGTTAATCTTTACAAAGCTTAATTAGCATATATGAAGAGATGTAAAATTTGAAAACTTATAAATTAATTGGAACCTCATGTTTTTTAAAACTTAATTATATTAACAAAACCAACATAATATGTAAATAAATCTTAATTGGTATTGGAAAATTGTAATCATCTTTATTGAAAGATTAATTAATCACTTTTATTTAATTTATCAACACCAAATATTGAGAAAATTAAAATTAAAAAGAAATGAGTTTAACTTAAAATATATAAATCAATTTTGAAATAAAAAGTAAACCAAAATTCTTTTAGAAAAACTAAAGAGACAGGCATCACTTTTCCATTCTAAAACCTTTAAAGATATCTAACACTCACTCTCTATTTCAATATTTCAAACAGACAACAATCACATTAGCTTCAATGTTTTTGCAGCTACAATATTTACTAAGCTTTTGAAATACTACTTAATTATCTTACTTTAGGTTATTAGAATAAATCTAAATACCAAATTAAAATATATATATATATATATATATATATATATATTTCTTTGATTACCTTATTAGAACCCAGTTTCATTTATCATTTAATTTTCCTTTATTCTTTTATATATGAGAATAATACGAAAAAATTAATAACACTTGGGGTGATAAGCATGTGGGTTCTACTAAAAGCCGAAAGCCACATAATGTCATACAAGTTTTGCCAAATCATTTGGTGGATGTGGATAACCATAAATGGTCTCAATAAATTGTCCAGTATCACAGAATCAGATACACCCATAAGCAATTCAAAAGAAATAATGCATCAATATCTTCATTAGATATAAGGTCGCGGTGGCGCGTCTTGCTACATTTGATAAAATAACAGAAATTATATAAAGAGCATTTCATAAACAATTCAATATAAAGAGTAAAATGTTTTATTCAAATCTAATGAATTTTGAATAAAAAATTAATAACAATATCGATTAATGAAATATATTTATTAAAATTAAAATATGGATAGCAAATAAATTGTTTAATCATTCTGTTTTTAGACATTAAAATTTAATTTTATAAATATATAATATAGAAAGAAGGCATTAAAAATACTTTTATTTTTGTTATTCAAGTAATGGTAGCCTGAGTAACAGAAATAGTTTCCAATTCAATGGAAGACCCATGAGTGTTTGTATATATGTTCCTTTTGCTTTTTGTTGGGCACAAAGAATTTGCTTCTTTTCTTAAGGACAAAAATAAAAATTAAAAGTGAGATGTGATTCTTTATTAATTTTTCTTTGAATCTAATACGTATTTTATTCGATTATCATTACAACATCGAAAAATTATGTTATCCATATTGCGCACAAAATTGAGTTGGAGAATTTTGAAAATATATCGTATTCATATATTTCAAAGGGTATAGAGGTTTGTGAAAGTCAGATGTATAATCCGGCCTTCTAATCCGAATTTGTTTTGAAACTTTTCATATATGTTAAAATTAATAAAAGATATAGTTTTTATTGTATTTTTTTTAAAAAAAAATATTATATTTTTAATTTTTTTTAAATTTATAGTATAGTTATTTTTCAGTTGTTGTTTAATTATTTTATCCAAAAGCAACCAAAAAATAAAAAAAATAAAAAACAAAATCGTAATTTAAAAAGAATTTAAAAATTCATATTTTTGATATTTTAATACAATAAAATAGAAAAATATTATAAATTTGATAATAAATAAAAATATAGATATTTTATTTTTTTGATTCTTTTTATTGTTTATCCATCTAAATCTATTATTTTTTTCATATTTTATAAATCTAAGTGAATTTAAATCGAGATGATGATATAAATTAGAAATTAAATTATTTGTCAAACTATTAAAACAATAAAATATTTGCACAAAATAAATTTAATAAAATTTATAATTTTGATCAAGTAAATACATTTATATAAAAATATACATATATTTGGTATTTAAATTTTAAAATATTAAAACATTAATTTATAAATATACGTAGAAGAGCTTCTTTTATGAGCTGAAATGGATCAAATTTTAGATTGATTTATTTATTAAACAAATTTGAACGAACTCTGATATAATAAAATCTTCAATAGTTATTTACTTTCTTTCTAGTGGAAGGAATCTATTAAAGTTAGGAACCTTCAACTTTATTAAAAGCAATAATATCAAGCAGAAACGGTAGGACCAAAAGAATTTAGAAGCTAGCTAAGCCAGTGGCACAATATAAATAAGCCCATCTCTGGAAACAAGAAACAAAACACCAAACAAGAAACACACACATAAACCCCTTCGTGCCTGCAATGGCAACTCATCGCCTTACCAGGATTGGATATGAAGGCTTTGCTCTAATAGACGAATGCTATGGCGGTGGTCGGACCGGAAGGTCAGCTGCTGATGGAAGGCATCAGTATCAATATTCAAGCAATCAAGGCCATCATCAGAACTACCAGCCTCATCAACTACAGCCATGTATTTATCACGGACCTCAAATTTCAACAGTGAGGCTGCCGGTTGTTGTTAGCAACGAGGTAGCTCAACATTATGGCAGTGCCGGGAAAGAGCCTGCGGTCATGACTAGCGATGAGGCAGCTGAGTATTATGGTGGCGTGGTGATTATGGAGTACGGTAGGAGAAAACATTTTCGTAAGCCTTAATTAGTGTGCAAGTAAGCTGCAACGTTTTAGTTAGTATAGTTCTCTTGAAGTAACTAGAATATATAAGTCTTTTTAGAGTATGTACATAGAATGAGTGTTTTTTCTATAGTACGTAATCATGAACTAGCTTGCCAAAGGGCTACTGCGGCTATGGAACAGGAGCTGGAGGGGCTGCACATTTTGTACATCTTTTTCATGTTAATTAGATGCTGTCAGACTTCTGTATAATGAATCGTACAACTTCTTTAGTTAATTGCTTTGTTGCCTCTATTTTATCTTTGTTTGTTTTGTTTTGTTTTGCATTATTTTAATTTTCATAACAACTTTTCTTTTTGTCTGTCATATGGATCTTCAATTTCAATTATGACCTCTATATATACTTTCCTTCTGCCAAAAGCCAGGAGGTATATTTTCTTGCTATACCTTTCCTGAAGAAGAGGAATAGTTTATGGTTGAAAGGAACAATGAGCCCTACCACTACTAAAGCGATACCCAAAAAAGAAGTCTTGCAAGGGTTTCTGATTATTATGTTCTAAGTTGTAATTAGATGATCTTTACCTGGCGAAGAGACAACGAATTCAACCAAAATCTATCTACAACAAAGTAGAGAATGTCTACCATTTAGAAGAGCTTAATTACTACTAATAATTAAATTATGTTTCTATATACTCCTAGAGAATTCTCATTTTTTGACACTCAATTATTATTTTATTTTTATTATTTGGTAAGGATATCCGATATTTAACATTTTTTTTCTTTTTTTTAGAATGTTTGACATATGTTAATTCTCTTTTCAAATAATTTTAAGAGCACATTCTTTCACATAAATTTAGTGTATTTAGAAATAATTTTTTTAAATATATTTTAGTAGGATTTTCTAGTAGTATACTCTCCTTACCAATTGGATTAACTTTCTTGAGCTGGACTTGGACACTTAATTTAAAAATAAGTAATAAATTTTTGAAATTTTTTTATATAAGCTTGGTAAATACACTACAATTAATATAAGTGTGATATATATATATGAATATTTTATATTTTAATATTGGATGATTGACACGTATTCTTTTATTTAAGACCAATGAATACATGTTAATAATCTATCAGTTTAATATATATGTAGATACAATAAATTTTGGTATATCACTAATAGGAGATATACGCATATGGTTTCAGCTGATAACCTTCCATCATTAATATTTTAACTGTAGGATTTCAGCTGAGTAACTTTCCATCATTAATATTTGAACTGTAGGATTTAAGGAAGAAGTAATGTTGATCGACTGACATTCGCATTTGCCGCATCTGCTCTTACGACCACATATCTTTTTTATAGTGCCAAGTCTGGACACTAGGATCTTGCATGAAATGGGCATTTTATTATATACTCTTTAGCATTTGCTCTAGCAACTTGCAGGCAGTAAATTACATATGGCTCCACTCTAGAACTATCCAATAGCCAATTCAGCAACTTCATTTTTCTTTTCCTGAACTCTGAAAAATTTAAAAGAAGATGGGACTGTCGCAGTCATAACTAGCGGAGCTGAGCAGGTTATTAGTCTCCCGAACTATTAACCTAAAACAATTCATACACATGATGTTGGCCACCAACAACAATAATGGAGGGAATCCGATCTGTTATTTAGGCCCACCTCAATGGAAAAAGTACCGCTTAGTAAAGAGATGAAGTTAAAATGAAAGGTTCTCTATCTCTCGACTGTAGCAGAAACATTCCTTTAAACTGAATTAGTAGTTATTCATATACATATGTGCATGGATAAGGTTCTGTGATCGAGCAATGTGGAAGACCTAAAACAGGTATGTATCTTCATGAGATAAAAGGATAAGACCAAATCAATAAATTGGCCTAACAAGCAAGAGCATATATATATATATATATATATATATATATATATATATATATATATATATATATATACACATTTGATGCTTTCCTTTGGAAAAAGAAATGTAAAAATAGAAGAAATGCTTCTCAGTAAAGGAAAATATAGGATCCTCTAAAATTCCTTTTCGATATTTAATTGGGTTGGAGCTCTCATCTCCATTTTATAAATTCTTTTCCATCTTAAATATATGATTATATGTTTCCTTTTCTTTTCTCTCTTTCTTTCTTTTTTCTCCCTTGGAAACTTTGAAGGAAAGAGGAATGTGGGGTTAATTGCACCGTTGTTACCAAACCTTCGCACTTTTTTCCAAATGGTACCAAACCTTCAATTTGTTTCTTTTTGGTACCACTCCTATTATTTTTGTATCTTCCGCCAGTACCAAAGAGGAATCCGACACTTATTTGATGATGTGGCTGCCGGATTTTGAATTCATAACACATCACTTGCCACATATGTTGCTGACTCAACAACTTAATTCCTAGTCAGCAATTAACTAATTACTTTAAATTTGAGCTAAAAATTTGAGAGAAATTGTCACCCAATTCAATTTCTTCCTCTAAGCTAACCCAAAAGTAACCGTTGGTACGAAACCTCCAAAATCAACACAAACCGCTCAACTTCCACCTCCATTGTGAAGAATCTCTGAATCTTTCGTTTCTCGTCTCTGACCTTCTTCTTCGTACCTGGACTTTGCGACATTGTAGAACAATGACACTCGACTGGCGAGTAAGGGAGAAAGCCGAAGATCCACCACTATACTGTAAGTAGAAGCGGACCGATAGTGATTCTGTAGTTATTGAAAGCTATTTTGCATATTTCATTGAGTAATGCATGCTGCATTTATTTGGAAGTTAACAGTGCAGGGGCTAGATTTTCCCTAATTCCTTTTTAAAAATGCAAAGAATGTTGATGATGTTTGTTTATAAACACTGCTTGTGTGTGGTTGTTTCACAATTGTTTAATTAATTTATTTTGCAGTGCCTAATTTCGAATACTTCACTTTGTATTGGCATGATTATGGAGTTGATGTTAGAGGTGCACCTAAGCTATGGGATATAGGAGCTGTGGATTTTTATAGTTTAGATAAGATATCCAGGATAGAAATTGATTCAATGGCTAGAGAGCTAGGTCTGAATCTTGAAACAAAGCTGATTATGTGGAAGGATCCTACAAAGAGTATAAGTGATAGGTTGAGAAGCCTTGAAATTGATAAGGATGCTTTAGAAATGGCAATGGCTGTGGGGGGTTCTCAATTAATGCATATATTTAGTAGGGATAAGTGGGAAACAAAAGAAAAAGGTAGGGAACAAGCTGGGGCAGAATCTGGGGAGGAGGGTGTGAAAAATAAGGATGATGGCAGCTGTAAGGATAGTGATACAGATTCAGAGGACAGTGAGTTTGTGGACTCTGATTATGACCTGAGGGATGAAGATGTTGATGATGATGCCATGTTTGATGAGTTTGTTGATAAGGAGCTTGAGAGGGACAGACCATTCGGTTCTACAAGTGCTAGGCAACCTGCTGAGGAGTTGTCTGAAGAAACAGATGCAACAGTTTATGGTCCATCAGATGAGCTGGTGTCATGCTCCTCATCTGAACACAGTGATGCAGAATCAAGGAAGCAGAGATGGCATGTGTTTAATGAGGAGACTGACATGGCAAATCCCTGGTTCAAGATTGGAATGCTCTTCAATTCCTTTAAACAATTCAAGGATGTTGTGAAGAGGTCATCAATCAAAAGCAGAAACCAGGTTATATTTGAGCCAAATACAAGGCAGAAATGTAAGGCAAAATGTAAGAAAGGATGCCAGTTTTATATTTGGGCCTACCTGCTGAACTCAGACAAACAAACAGTACAGATAAAGTCAGCCAATTTCATCCACAACTGTTCAAGAGAGGCATACAATAGGCATATTAATGCCAATTGGATAGCTGAACAATATGTTAAAAGGTTCAGAGCTGATCCCAATTGGGCAATTGAAGGGATCATCCAAGTTGTAAAAGAAGATTCTGGTGTTGAAGTGTCCAGATTGAAAGCATGGAGAGCAAGAAAAGCTGCTTTGACATTTATCAATGGTGATGAGACAGAACAGCTTTCTAGCCTTCATGATTACAAGCTAGAACTCTTGAGAAGTAATCCAGGAAGCACAATAGTTTTTGGTTTGAATGAAGGTGTTTTTAACAGCATGTATGTGTGCTTTGCTGCATTGAAGGAAGGATTTAAGTTTTGTAGGCCTTTCATATCTTTGGATGGTTGTTGACTGAAAGGAGTATTTGGAGGACAGCTTCTCACAGCTGTTGGTTTAGATGCAAATGACTGCATCTACCCAATTGCATGGTGTGTTGTGCAAAAAGAAAACAAAGAGAACTGGAAATGGTTTTGGAGTCACGCTCAAGATGTGGGGATAACAAACAGTTATCAATGGGTGTTTATAACTGACAGGCAGAAGGTAAATACTCTTCACATTTTGCTTTTCTATTCCTTCATATATTTTGGCATAATGGTATTAATTGTGTGTTGTTCTTTTGGAATATGGTCTTATTCCTGCCATTGAAGAACTATTCCCTAATTCTGAACATAGATTTTGTGTTAGACATGTGTATAATAATTTTTGGAAGAAATAGTCTAGGGTTAAAAGAACTTGTCTAGGGTGCTGCTAAGGCAAGTTATGTCCAGATTTTTTAAAAGATAATGGAGAAGTTTGCAGCAGCATCACATCATGGACATAACTACATGAATAGCATCCCTCCTCATCACTGGTCTAGATCTCATTTTAGGACTGATGCTAAGTGTGACATGTTGTTAAACAACTTATATGAGTGTTTTAACAGTTTTATCTTAGATGCTAGAAGCAAGGGTGTCATAGCTATGAATGAGGTTATAAGAACAAAATTAATGAAGATGATACATAAGAACAGGGATGCTATGAAAAGAGTGGCATCTGCTTACTGCCCTAAGATATTGAAAAAACTAGAAAAAAGCAAAGAATTTTGCTGGATGTTTACAACAGAGTGGTCTGGAGGTGAGAGATTTCAAGTGGTTGGCCCAGGGGGACAGTTTGTAGTTGATAAACAAGAAATGACATGCACATGTAGGAGGTGGGATCTAACTGGAATACCTTGTTGTCATGATGTATGTGCAATTTGGTATAACAATGAGAACCCTGAATTTTATATACATGACTTCTACAAGGTTGAAACATACCTAAAATGCTATAGCCATTTGATTAACCCAACCACCAGTAAACAATTTTGGCCCAAGGCAACTGCCCCACCAGTCTTACCCCCCAAACCAATAAAACCTAGAAAAGGCAGACCTGCTAGAAAGAGAAGGTTAGAGGAAGAAGAGATGGAGGGTCTGATCAGAAATGCTAAGGTCACCAAAAAGGGCTCTGTGATGACATGCATAGTTTGTGGTGCTAAGGACCACAACAAGAGGTTTCATGGTGCTGGTGCTTCTACAAGGAGGGAAAAACTGCCTGTAAGTATGTCATTCTTCTCATTTACTTATGCCTGTAAGTATATCAAATTGGTACCAAACATTAGTAAATTATATCAAATTGGTACCAAACATTAGTAAATAATATCAAATCAAATTGGTACCAAACATTAGTAACTTATATCAAATTGGTACCAAACATTAGCAACTGATATCCAATTGGTTTATAATACCCCTTCAATTTCTTTCTTTCTTATTGTAAGTGAAGAGGAAGACAAAAAAATAAGAAAATGAAAAGGAATCAAATGCTGCAACTACTGCTGCACATAATATAGATGACCAACCTGATAATGTAGCTCCTACAGACACAGCTCCTTTAGGGACAACTTCAACATTTGATAATTTGTCACCGCTAATACCATTGTCACAGGTAAGTAATATGTCACTTATAATATTTATTCAGTAATGTCAACTGTTTGCTAACTTAAGACTTTATTATACAGTTATTCAATGTAACACCATCAACAAAAGAATCGGGAAAAACCTACCACTCTACTACATCACCTTCAAAACCTACCAGCAAGAAGAGTAAAAGCATTAATGATTTGTTGAGTGAGCTGCCACCAGATCTGGCCATTGGAAGACTTTCAGAAACACAGAAAGGAGGGACTGAAGCTAAGGGAAAAAAGACTTTCAAACCCCCAGGGTTGTTGAGCAAAGATCTTGGGGTTGAAGGAGTTACCACAAGAACAAAACAAGAAAAAGGAAAACAGAAGATTGATGGAAGTGTTTCAACAAAGAAGAGAGCTTGGGTGCCTCCAGGAAATGCAAAGAACAAAGGAATTACAATTGGAAACCCTAAAAAATAACATTTATTTTGGTTGTTGTGTTGTTAATATGTTAATATATGTGTGGACCTAACATGTGGTCCTTTGACAGAATTTCAATTTTTGTAATGGCTTTTGACAGCCTTGGGTGTAAGGTTCATGTGGATAGAATTTCCACATCCATTCACTTTTTGTTTAAATATTTCATTAAAGTAATCAACAGAGTACAATTATTTTCACTCAATTTGTCTGTTGCGAGGATTGCTCTATATAGGACATGTATGTGCATATTTATAATAACAGTAACATTCATATGAAGCAATATTAATCAACTACTGTAAAAACCAAATACTCATTTATCATTTCATTCATTCATCAGTAAACTACATAACTAACAATAGTTGTAAATACTACTACTGAATCCATAATACATCTTTAAGTAAAGCTATATCTTAAAAATAACAATCCATAACAGCCAAGCTTAGACAGGTCCATTCTACACTTCATGCTCCTTCTTTCTTCTTTCATTTTTTGCAGCTTTGAATTTAGCAAATTAATTCATTCTTGTACTCATTCAGCAGCTCAGTTGTAACAACTCAAAACATATCAATGTAAGCTAAGACAGCATCCCCAAAACTTACTATAACAGAGCATAACCAAACTTGCGTCCGGATTTCCTTTCTGTTCAAGAGATGAAGCTTCACTTTCAGTTCGACAGACAAATCCAACACTAAACACACTATAATCCAATACGACACGATAAAGAACAAGGAAGCTACATAATCGATTATTACAGAAACTAAATCGATCGATATAATAAAAACTAGGTTTTATAATTTGAGAATTTTTCTATTTTAGTGTTTTTTATTTGGGGTTTAGGGTTATAAATTGGGAATAAAAACTAGATGTGGCAAGGAATTAAGTTAATTGCTGACTAGGAATTAAGTTGTTGAGTCAGCAATATATGTGGCAAGTGATGTGTTATGAATTCAAAATCCGGCAGCCACATCATCAAATAAGTGTCGGATTCCTCTTTGGTACCGGCGGAAGATACATAAATAATAGGAGTGGTACCAAAAGGAAACAAATTGAAGATTTGGTACCATTTGGAAAAAAGTGCGAAGGTTTGGTACGAGCGATGCAATTAACCTGAGGAATGTGGGTAACACTATCTTTTGAATACTCCCTTTAGATACTTTCTTTGTAATAGAATTTTACAATTTATTAACAATAACAATGATAAAATTAAAATTTTCTCTATATATATAAATTTCTTTTTAAAGTAACAAGTAAAATCAATGAATTATAAAGAGAGTGTCGTTAACCTTTCTCTTATACAATCACTCGGGTGACACTAATAAATAAAAATTAACTTAAAAAGTAAATTAAGAAAAATAAGAAAAAAAAATTCATACTCCTACTAAGTATCTAATTTGTTTCCATATATTAATTTTAAATCGGATTGTCACTATGAGATATGAAAAATTCGATTCATTGTATCTTTTTTATTTACAAACCTAATAATATGTACAAAATGAATATATTCTTATCCTGGCCAGCTGTTTCAAGAAAGAAAAGAGAAAAAGAAATGCTAAAGATGATAATCTAATAGTTATGGAGCATCTTGTTCGGTTGAGTCCAAGATTTCAATCTTAATATTATTGGATATAATAGTATTCATTCACTGACTCCTTGAGGATGAAGACAGATTACTTCTTTCTTGTTTGGACTGAAGTTGGGATCTTCCTGAACTCGAACCAAGATGTTAGGACAAGAGAATTTAAAAGAAAAGATAAAAGTATTCACTCATAATTGATATTCAAAAATTAAAAGTAAAATTCTTGTTAGGTATTCTCATGGTCAATGAGGAATCGTGGAATTTGAGGCTTCTACTTCACAATTAGAGAAAGATTATACCATAAGCCAGAATTTTAATCTCATATCTTTGACCCGCAATAAAAATTAAATCGACTAATATAAAAACATACAGTAAATCCTGTAAGTTAAATATTATGTTTCTTCAATTTTAAAATGTTATTTTATGTTACTGCCGATGACGTAATTGACTAAGTCTATCTAATAATTTCTCAATTAAATTGGCCTCGTTGCAATTGTTAATTGTGCATTTACTGAGTCGTATAAAATTGCCAACAATACTTTATTATTTACATGGCAAGCTTCTTCTTTGCTTTATAGAGATTAAATACAACTTTGCAACATATGTAATTTCCACTAGATTTGCGATATTTAATAATTCAATAGTTGCTAAAATATTTTTTTTTTCAACTTAGAAAAGAAAAGGATATACTTTTAAAAAAATCATATAGAAATTGAATAATTTTACAAATCATATGCATATAATTCATTCAAATTCAAACCAAATAGAGGAAAATGAATTACTTGAAAGGTTGATCCAATATAATCCAATACATCAATCGTAATGTAACATCAAGAATGAGATTATTAGGCCTTAATTATAATAGTTCCATGGTGTATTAAAGTCTGAATTTCTTTTCTTTCTTTTTATTTTGAAAATTCAGGTTTTGAATTACAGTAACAGATGCATGTGAATGGGATTAATAATATAAGAAGATAGGAAAAGAGGGGGAAAATCAAAAGGGATAGACGGAGAGGTATCAAGGTAAGTTTGTATTTTGGAGTTTTCTAATCAATTTAATTCAAAATCTAATTAATTTTCAAGTTTATACTGATTCCTTTTGAAGCAAAGTGGACTCCGATTATTATTTTGATGGAAGATGGAATGTGATCCTCCCTAACTCACTTGGTACCAAATGCTATAACAACAAGGAGAAGTTTTCTAGAAATCAGTTCTTCTGAAAAATTTATTTATGATATGGCATGGCAAGTCTTTGTGTAATTAGTAAATAACTGTATCTTTAGAAATTTGTATATTACGAGTTTATAAAAAAAATTAAAAAGAAATTGTATACTATTATTTTTTCTTTTTAGGGTATATTTATTTGCTCTGGTACTTTCTAAATTTAAAAAATAATTACTGAAAGTTTGAAAACTTATGTCATACGAGCAGGTACTACTAATCCGAAAACTTCTTCGGAGTCTACTTACTTCTGCAATGTTATGCAGTTGAAGTTAGTTGACAACAGACATGGCAAGATAGGAAGACATGATTTCTTATTATGGGGAAATTTATCAGGTAAATTTGATGAAATCTATATATGATGTTACTTGTTATGAAGATAACATAAACGTTACACAACCATGCATAAGCGTATATAAGATCACAAGGTAGGTTGCTTGTTATGGGATTGAGCAAGCGGTTCCCTCCTCTAAAAGCAGGGAGAAATTATTGTCTCCTGTGAAAAGGTTAAGTGGAATGCCGGTGTTAAATTGGTGGCCAAAATAGAGAGGCTAAAACGGCTTTAAGTAGCAGACAATTATAAAAACAAGACAAAGACGACCACTACTCCTAAATGTAAGGAAACCAAAAGACTAATTATGGCAGAGGTTCAACCAAACAAACAGCTAACCAAAAATATCTATGGAATCGAGGGACATCCTATACATAACATCTATCCTGAACCGTTCGCTTTGGCTAAAATCATGGTATAAAGAAAGAGGGCATGGAAAGAGAACTTTGTCACTTTTCACATTCTGTCAAGCCTCCTTATCGGGGCTCTTTATTTTTTATTATTATTTTTCTTTTTGTAGAAGAGAAAGAAAGGAATAAGAGATTGGACTCAAGAAGAAGAATGGCAATGGCCTTAACTACAAATTTATTGGCAAATGCCATTCTTCTCTTATTCTTAGCTACCGCCTCTTGTGAGGCTAAGGGTATGCGTCTGCGCCGTGCCATTAGACCAGGTCCTCGTCTTGGTCATAAAAGAAATCCTAATGAAAAAGTCTTTAACGTATTACAGTTTGGTGCAAAACATGATCCTAGAAAGGATAATGCATTGGTAAGACTATTCATTTGTTTACGTAGTTCTAACATTTTATGGACATTAATTAGGTCCATTAGGAGGTCTCAGGTTTGACCAATGAACTTTTGACTCAATATTATTACAGTCTTGTCCAAAGTTAAACTGCGAGTCTAATTAAACGCAAAAAAAATAAATAAATAAATAAATAATAAAAAACAAATTGGTCTCAGGTTTGTGAAATTACCTCCATTGTGAAACTCATCCGGTGCATCAAAAAGAAAAAAAATTACTAAAAGTGGTGAAGTTTGCCAGGAATTGACTAGATTGTGGGTTTTGTTCTTCGCAGGCTTTTATTCAGGCATGGAAGGCTACATGCAACTGGGAGGGAAATGCAAGGTTAGTTGTCCCAGGGGGAGAGTTCTTAGCATCATCAATGGTATTTCAAGGACCATGCAAAAATCCAGCACCTATTGTCCAAATAATAGGAACTATAAAAGCAGCATCAGATTTGAGCAATTATGCAGAAGATTTTTGGATCTCATTTGAAAAAGTAAATGGCTTGATAGTTACTGGAACTGGCACTGTCGATGGCCAAGGCCAAAATGTTTGGAAATATAATGATGGTGGTGGCAGTATTTTTCCAGCAGTAAGCAACTGAAGTATCAGAATTATTTTCTTAAACTTCATAATAGTGCTTCTCTTTGCAAGCATTGATCTGAAATCTTTTTTTTTTTGGTCCCGGCGCAGAATATTAAACTCCTTCATGTGTCAAATGGAATCATAAGACAGATCAACTCTGTTAATCCCATGGGTTTCCATATTGGCATCGTTCTGAGCCAGAATATTAGAGCCAGAAGGCTCCATTTAAATGCTCCTGAAAGTAGCCCCAATACTGATGGTTTCCACATCAGCCAGTCCAATCAAGTTAAAATAGCTAAGAGTGTTATTGCTACAGGTGATGATTGCGTCGGTATGATTCATGGAAGTACCGATATCAGCATCAAGAAGGTAACCTGTGGCCCTGGACATGGCATCAGGTATCTTACTGCACTCTCCTTTTCAATTTACTATTGCAATGCAGAAAGTTCTCCCACTTTGCACATTCGTTACATTTAATACACCTGAAACTAAGCGATGGTTTCGCGCATTTCTATACTAGTCCTAACATGTTTCATCTTAATTGCCATAATACAAGTCTGAAAGATATGGCAGTGTAAGTGTGGAAGATATCAGCAGTGTTTTATGAGTTTCTACTAATCTTGATTGACCTGTTATCTATGTCAACAAACAGTATTGGTAGTCTTGGAAAGTACCCAGATGAGAAGGATGTGAGAGGTATCCTTGTGACAAATTGCACGTTGAAGAACACTGATAATGGAATAAGAATCAAAACCTGGGGAGGATCACCTCCAAGCGTAGCTACATCCTTGACTTTCCAGGACATCATTATGGACAATGTTAGACACCCCATCATCATTGATCAATCCTATGGATCTAAATCTGCGGTTGGTTTTTTCAATCATAACTTTTCTTTTTTCTATTTCTTTTTTCCTTAAGAGGAAAAATAGGGGGCTCCGGAAGGGATTTGGAACTCATAACCTCACAGCCTCTAATTCCGTGTTTTTGCTTGTATTAATGCAGCCATCAAGGGTAAAGATCAGTGATGTTAAATATATGAACATTAGGGGAACCACAAATTCAGAAGTTGGGGTGGATATTCAGTGCAGCAAGCAGGTTCCTTGTGAAGGAGTTCGCTTGTCAAACATCAATCTGAAATACATCGGTGGTAAAAAACTACCTTTCTCCTCTTCATGTCTGAATGCAAGAGTTAGCTATGCTGGAATGCAATTCCCACCACCTTGCCGATGAAGTGCTTAAAAAGTTGCTATTGGAACCTTCCCTGCTTAAACATTATATGTATCACTACAAGGCGACGGAGCTTTATGGATCTAATGGAAATGGAAATATAAACGTTGAAATAGCATCAATACTATGACCTTGTTATCTAAATATGATGAGCACAGCTTTGGGTTGATAAATTGGTCGAAAATCCTTATATTTTCACATCACTAAGTAGGTTGAGTTGCACAAGCCAAGAGGCTTGCAAGTTCGGAACTCTTTGTGTACACCAATTCTTAAATGCTTAATTTCTTAGTGTTAGAGAAACTGATAAGACTAAATATGCTATTTATCAATAACTAACAATCCACAAGAATTTACCAACGATCCTGACGTGATAAGAATCTTCGAGATCCTGGAATGATGTTTCTTATACTTGAAACACCATTTGAAGTAAATGCAGCTCCATCAGAAGCTGCATCCTTGTGCCTAATAAGGTGGCCGGACTCAGTAAATTGCTCCGCTGAAGCTTCCACAACGTTATGCGTGATAAGAACAGACACAAACGAACATTCCTTTTAAAAGTTTTTCTCCAAGGGAATGTACAGCACAACTTCGACCTACGCCAAAGATGGCAGTTAGTTCACATTCTAGGTGCCTTTAAAACCCTTCTCCTCAATGGACTATTATTTTCAGAAATTTTCCGAACAGTGTGATAATTCATTGAGAAAATTGAAAAGGGAACTATGTTAATTCAGTCAATGTCCTCATTTTTATTAGGTTAAATATATATAATATCGACCCAAGCCAAGTGTTTTAAGAACCATTAGCCATATTAATAGCTTCCAAGTAAAACTGGCATAAGTACTTGATTGAAGTAATGACTGAATCAATAAATGCGAGTTTGAATTCAAAGATGCAATTCTAGTGAACCTCCCAAAAATTATAGCTGAACGTTCATCAACATGATGCTTCATTAGGAGGACAATTAAATGCGGCTTTTAACATTAGCCTAAAACGTTTGAATTAAAATTTCGACGTACTGATTTTGCTGCAGTTTCTTTCTTACTTCTTTCGAATTATAAATATGTTAAAGGCAGAATAATTTAAGACTTGCCAGATACAGGCCTAGCTGACGGTGAAAATGAAGGGAATACTCCCATTCTGCCTTACCACTCTAGCTTTTCATATAGCACTGTTTCATGTGAGCAATGCACTACCTAGAATTCAACCACCATTCCCTGGTCCACAAGCTTCATTTGATTCCCCTGCATCAGCTCCTAGTCCTATCCCGTCGGCTAAGTCTCCTGAACCAGCTCCTAGTCCTATGTCATCGGCGGAATCTCCTGGACCAGCTTCGCCACCTCCAGAGGGAGTTTTCGATATCACTCAGTATGGAGCAATTGCAGATGGAAAGACAGAAAACAGCAAAGTAAATTTCAAGATTTTTCCTCTGATAATTGAACTTGTAGTTTCCAGTTTGAGTATAGAAATAACACAAACATGTTTTAACTTCAGAATTTGCAGTTACATTACAGGTTTTCCAAACAGAGGTCATTTTTAAAAAGGAAAAATAAAAAGAAAAAACCAAGCTAACAACTCTTGGTTTCTCCTCTTCTATAGGCGAAGTTAAGCTAGTATAATTAATGAATGGTTCTTCCCTTTTGAGTATTCTGAATAGGCATTCTTAGCAACATGGGAAGCCGCTTGTAGAAACGCTGGAAATTCCACATTCTACATACCAGAAGGCACATACATTGTAGGCCCTATATCGTTCTCTGGACCTTGCTACAAGAATCAGTCTCCTGAGGTGAAGATTGAAGGGACTCTGGTTGCTCCATCTTCCCTGAATTCGTTCCTAAACTCTGAATGGATCGAGTACAAAAATTTGAATGGACTCGTACTTACTGGAAGAACTAGAGTGACAAATTTTGATGGTCAGGGAGCTGTAGAAGCCTGGAAACAGATCAGCTGCTGGAGTTCAAGGGAATGCAAAGTATTAATAACTGTAAGTTCTAGTTTCTCAGACCAGTTAATTGAATTTTCAAAATCTAATTTCATTATCTAACGAATATTTTCTGTTGCACTACAGTCATTAAAGTTCTCTAATGTATCTTATGGGACTCTCACCAACATTTCCATGGTAAACAGTAAAAGCTTCCATGTGAGTTTCCATGAAAGCAATCACATTACTGTCCGAAACATCATAATTACAGCTCCAGGGAATAGTCCAAACACAGATGGAATCCACATTGGTCGTTCCACCAACATCAGCATCGTTTCGTCAGCAATTGGAGTCGGCGACGATTGTATCTCCATTGGACCTGGCAGCATCAACATCACCATTTTTGATGTTAGATGCGGTCCAGGCCATGGATTGAGGTAGCAAAGCAGAATTCTGATTCTTGTAGTTGTCAGCTTTTTCGAAACAGATTTTTATTAGTATTTTCAGAATTATTGTTGTTTTTCCTGAAGAGATTTTTTAACTATATGGCAGTATAGGAAGCCTTGGCAAATATAAAAATGAAGAGGATGTGATAGGGATTACAGTTCAGAATTGCACAATCAACGGTACTCAAAACGGAGTTCGAGTAAAAACATGGCCAGGATCACAAGCAAGTATTGCTTCCAACATGACTTTTGAAGATATTGTCATGGTCAATGTCTCAAACCCTGTAATAATTGATCAAGAATACTGTCCTGCTAGTAGCTGCGACCTGTCGAAGGTAATTAGTCATTAGTACACATAAAAGCACATCCTTTAATGTTTATACTTCGCTGTAAAACAATGTTTTAAAGAATGGTTTGGTTTTTGGTCAGCCATCTCTGGTAAAGCTGAGTAACATCTCTGTCAAGAACGTTAGCGGGACGTACAATACAAATTCTGCAGTGACATTGCTGTGCAGTTCCAATGTACCTTGTGAGAATATAAAGATCATTGATGTAAATCTGAACAATACTGTATCAAATGGTTCTACTCCTAGACAAGGTCGCTTGAATCTGAAAGGTGTTATTAATGGTTTCCAAGTTGATAATTCTAGATTCTAACTTGGAAGAGATATTTTTATGTAAAAACCAAGTGGAAAGATGCCAAGTTTGTTTTAGCACGTAGGAATAGGCAAAATAGCTCTTCTACTCAATTGACTGTAACTTCCCCAATAATTCAGAATTGAAGAATATGGAAGTTGCAATTTTTCTCATTGGTTTTAGTTTAATTCGAACAGTTTTGGATTTTTTTTTTTTTCTGGGCCTACTGAATTCAATTAGGTCATATTTGTATGCTTTGGAATTGTGAATGGGATGATAATCTTGGATAAATCTCAAGTTCTTGGCATGCAAATAATAATAATAAATTTGTTTGTATTTAATGGGATGATATATTTTAATAAATATTTTTATTTACAAATTTATACACCAATAATAGTGTTATTTAAATACCGCTTAAATTTTATTTTTTATTAAAAAACAATTGAGACAGAATTCTTTATGCCTAATATTCATTTATTCTATTTTCATTCCATAACTTTAGACACTATTAATTTAATTGAAATTAATCATTTGCTACACATTGTTCAACAGTTTATTATTTAATTTTAAATAATATAAATTTTCTAATAATTTAAATTCTATTAATATATTAAAAATAAAAGCTAAATTAGAATTACTGATTAATTAATTTGCTGATCAGTAATAATATTAATATTAAAATATTATTAAATATATTATTTAAATGCATTATGGGGTGATTTTGTTTAAAAGAAAAACTTTATATTAAACACCATTTATTCTTAATTAGTTTAAATTTTATCCTTTAAATATTATAAGTATAGATCACTTGCAACCTGTTCAAACCCTTTATAATTTTATAATTACAAAAATAATTAATATTTTACAAAAAATGACAATGCTCTTTATATTTTCTTTATAAATTATACTAATTTTTCATACGTGTTACTAATTGTGAAAATGAATTATATTACGAAAAATAATTACTGTTACGAAATTTAATGATTTATGAAAAAATTGATAAATTTATGAAAAATACTAAATTTTTCATAATCACGAAATATATTGCTAAATTATGAAAAATGACAATTATCTTTATATTTTTTATAAATTAAACTAATTTTTTGTCAATATTACTAGTTGCGAAAATTACTTTTACAAAATCTAATAATTTACGAAGAAAATGATAAATTTATGAAAAATTTAGTATTTTTTGTAACCACGAAATATATTGTTAAATTGTGAAAACTCACAATCTTCTTCATATCTTTTTCGAATTATACTATTTTTTGTAAGTATTACTAATTATAAGAAAATAAATAATTAAACATTATTTACTAATTATAAGAAAATAAATAATTAAACATTATTTACCCCATGTGATTTAGCCTAATATACAACTCAGTCTTTGCATTTTATTTTTATATTAAAATCCCTTTGAATTCTAATAAAATTAACTACTATCCCTTCCATGTTAGTCGAAGTGCTAAACTGATAATTTATATTATAATTTGATCATTGAACTTATTAAATTACTATGTAGTTTAATTTTAAATTTTTAAATAAAATAAATAGTTACAAGTTATTATTTTTACTAGGCACTAAAATAAAAATATATTGGAAATGAAAAATTTACTTGTATTAATTTCATTTGAATAGTTGATAAAAAAATTTATTTTTAACATATAAGATTAACAAGACCTTTTTATTGATAGTAAATTTGTCAACTTAATTTGTCAATATTATTTCACTAGATTGAGACATAATTGTTTAATTTAATTTTTACTTTTTTATATAGTTTAACTATAATATATAATAAAAATAACAATAGAATTATATTTTTTAACTATAAATATTTATTTTATATTAATAACTAAAATTAAATTATGTAGTAATTTAATAATATTATTGTAAATATAAGTAGTTTTAAAATATTTAAATTGCTTAAATTAAATTGTATTAAGAATAAAAAAATTAGACAAGAAAAATATTTTTAGATTTATTATTTTAATTAGACACTAAAGCCAATATGTGCTAAAAATAAGATTTATTTTAATTCGATAATGAAATTAACTTTTGACGAGTTTGATATTTCATAATAAGTCTAAAGATCCAGTTTGAATCTTAAATTACCAATTCAGTCTTTTGACTATCATAGAAGAGAGTAGTAATTAATTATTAAAACTCAAGAGGATTTTAATGCAATAGAAAAAAATGTAATGACTGACTCATATATTAGGCCAAACAACAGGAGGTAAACAATATTTAACCTAAAAATAAATAATATTACAAAAAAATAATTACTTTTACAAAATTTAGTGATTTATGAAAAAATGATAGATTTATAAAAAATACTAAATTTTTTTATGGTCGCGAAATATACTGTTAAATTACGAAAAATGATAATCTTTTTCATATTTTTTTTTATAAATTATACTAATTTTTTGTAAGTATTGCTAGTTGTAAAAAAATAATTGATATTATGAAAAAATAATTACTTTTGCGAGATTTTGTGACTTATAAAAAATATTAAATTTTTTATAATCGTGAAATATACTGCTAAATTATGAAAATGACAATTTTTTTCATATTATTTTTGTAAATTACATTAACTAATTGTCAAAAAATGATTAATATTGCTAAAAAATGATAATTTTTATATAATTTAATGATTTATGAAAAATTAATAAATTTATAAAAATATTAAATTTTTCGTATCACAAAATTTATTGCTGAATTATGAAAGATGAAAATAACTTTTATATTTTTCACAAATTAAGCTAATTTTTTATATATTTTAAGGGTACATGAATTTTTAAAATTATCTTATATTACTTTAATAAATTTATTTTAATTGAGAAAAAAATTGTATAAATTATCATTATTTTATTGGCAAATTAAAATAAAATAGTAATCATAGAATTTCTCTGTTATTTACTAAAATAACTTATTAATTAATATAACGTAAAAATTTATGTATTATTTGATAGATTAATTATATAATAAAAAATATAAAAACAAAAAATCAATATGGCTTTGTCTACACGGGGTCGTTTATGAACTGGTTAGACAAGCTTCGATTAAGCAAATCCATTTCAAGAAATCGAAGAGAAACTGAAGAAGACAGTATTCTAAAATAATAACAATGGCGTATCTGACCGCCCGGCGCAGCGTAGCATCCATTCTTAACCGAACTCTCAATTCTTCTTTTTCTTCTTCATCGTCTGTCTCTTCTCGTTCACGCTTCATTTTTTCATTACTTAGCAAAAACCCACTTTCCGAACTCCATCCAAACCCGACGCGGTCCAAAACTTCCCGGTCGGGTTACTCTCCACTGAACGACCCGTCGCCGAACTGGAGCAATCGGCCACCGAAAGAATCGATCTTGCTTGATGGGTGTGACTATGAGCACTGGCTAATAGTTATGGAATTCCCAAACGACCCAAAACCAAGTGAAGAGGAAA
The DNA here is from genome assembly GCF_019578655.1 of Ricinus communis. Lineage (NCBI taxonomy): Eukaryota > Viridiplantae > Streptophyta > Magnoliopsida > Malpighiales > Euphorbiaceae > Ricinus > Ricinus communis. The sequence continues at coordinate 1,538,179 of NC_063264.1, read as the reverse complement.
TGATTAATGCTTATGTTAAAACCTTAGCTTCTGTTTTGGGCAGGTAATATATTGATTTTAACTTTGTTGGGTATTTAAATTTTTTTCTTAGAAGTTTTGTTTCCTCTGGCCCGTTTCTTGTGTAATATTTTGGGTTTATTATAAGTGAGGAGGAGGCAAAGAAGAAGATTTATTCGGTTTCTACTACGACTTATACTGGTTTTGGTGCTTTGATTTCTGAGGAGCTTTCATACAAACTTAAAGGTAATTTCTTTTTTATTCTTTATTCAGGGTATAGGGTTTTAGGGTTTTATCAATAAGGTTCATTAGGGTTTTTAAAAATTGATGGAACTAGCTTGAATGTCCTACTATTAATGCTAAAATTTTGATCTTTTGATTTCCTTTTTCATTTAATTTGGAGTTGATTGAATCATATTTCTGCTAGGTGTTCCATTTTTAAGGTTAAGGGATTATTATATTTATCTCAAATTTGGGATACTTGATGTAACCAGTCCAGATTGTAGTTTACGAGTTCTGCTTATGATATATATTTTTGGGTGACTTACGGTCCAATTTGCTGGATGAATAGGGTTGCCTGGTGTTCTTTGGGTTTTGCCAGATTCATATCTTGATGTTCCTAACAAGGATTATGGAGGTAGGTACTGTATATGATGTAAAAATATCTGGCAGAATTATATATTTGATTTTCCTTGTAATATGAAAAGTTATCGTTTATAATTTGTTTCCATTTGGTTTGAACCAGGGGATTTGTTTGTGGATGGGAAGGTCATTCACAGACCCATGTATCGGTTTAACCAGAATAATAGACAGCAAACTAGGAACAGGTCTCGCCCAAGGTACGATAGACGCAATGAGTCAATGCAGGTAGAGAGGAGAGAACCAATGCAAAGACAGAGCTCAGGGCCGTCATTGCAGCAACCATCATCAAACCATATTCAGTCTTCATCTCAGGGTGGAGGGACAGACGTCTCTATGGAACCAGGGAAGGTTAATCAGAGTACATGAGAAGTCACTGTGTAGTTTCTAAGCCTAAGAATTCATCACTAGTTCCTGAGTTTAGAATCCTAGAACATCAAATCAGTGTCTTTTTTTCTTGGAACTCGTTTGGCTGTTGTGCATTGAGTTTCACTTACAGCCCATGCAGTTCTTATTATGGCATCACAAAAGAGAAATGAAATGTCAATCTTCTAGACCGTTGTCCAGAATATTCTCCATACTATTTGCTGGATGGTTTATGCATTTTAGCTGTTTCCTTTTTTTTCTTTTCTGTTTGCTTCTCAGTTCTCATAATGAATTTGATAGTCTATGATTACTGGTGTAGCATCTTGAAATATAGCACAGTTTGCTGTTGTTTTTAAATTCTCCAGCCTTCTAAGAGCTGGTCAAGCATTGTCATTGTGAATAATTGCTATAGATCGCATCCTGGGTTACCTTGTTCAGTTGCTATGAGCTTCACGCCATGGTATTGCTTGAAGATTATGATGAGTTATATAGATAGTAGTAGTGTTCTCGAGTGTCGAGCCGACTAGGACTAATTCTTTCTTTTAATTTGATTACTGGTGTAAACATATATCACCGGAGTAGTTCTCACTTAGAGGCAAGGCATTTTAAATTTATTGGTCCAGAGGGTTAAAGTAGAGGCATTCAAATTATAATTGATTTATTCTCTTCACAAACTTTACAGAATAACATTGTATGAGCAAAGTACTATAATATTGTATGAGAAAAGGACTGCATCATTATGCTTAACTACCCACACCAAAATGTGCCTCATTAATCTTAGGGTTAAATATTATTTACCCCTAATAATTTGGACAAATACATGACTTAGTTTTTGCATTTTTTCTATTTTAATACTCTTCAGTTGAAGAAGGATTAAACTGATAATTTAATATTATAATTTGATTCTTGAACTTATTATCAAATATCAATTTTATTTAAAATTAATTTTATTATTAAATTATAATAAATTTTTATTTTTAGCACAAATTAATTTTAGTGATTACTTAAAATAATAAATTTTACTTGTTTATATCTTTTATTTCTTTTAGTATAATCTAATTCTAAGAAAATCTAAATATATTAAAAATATTTATTGTTTGTCTAATATTATTAAATTACTATGTAGTTCAATTTAAATTTTTAAATAAATTAATAGTTACAAGTTATTATTTTTACTAGGCACTAAAATAAAATTATATTAAAAATAAAAATTTTATTCATATTAATCTCATTTGAATAGTTGATAAAAATTTATTTTTAACATGCAAGATTAACATAGTCTCTTTATTGATAGTGAATTTGTCAACTTAGTGTGTCTAGATTATTTCATTAGATTAAAACATAATTGTTTAATTTAATTTTTACATTTTTATATAGTTTAACTACAGTGTATAATAAAAATAACAATATAATGATATTTCTTAACTAGTAATGTTTATTTTATATTAATAATTAGAATTAAATTATGTAGTAATTTAATAATATTATTATAAATATAAGTAGTTTTAAAATATTTCAATTGCTTGAATTAAATTATATTAAAAATAGAAGATTAGAGCAAGAAAAAATATTAAATTTATTATTTTTATTAGACACTAAAATTAATTTGTGCTAAAAATAAGATTTTACTCTAATTTGATAATGAAATTAATTTTAGATGAGTTTTATATTTAATAATAAGTTTAAGGATCAAATTAGAATCTTAAATTATTAGTTTAGTTTAGTCTTTCGACTATCACGGAAGGGATAATAGTTAGTTTTATTAAAATTCAATGAAATTTGAATGTAATAGAAAAAATGCAGAAACTAACTCATATTTTAGGCCAAACTAGAAGAGATAGATAATATTTAACTCTTAGTGTAATGTGTGCACTATTTCCTATAAAAAAAAATACTTCCTTCATTTCAAAATAAATATTACTTAAGGATTAAAAAATTATTAAATAGCTTCAATTATGATAAAAACTAACTTGATATATTCAAAATTTATATAAATTTTATTTTTATTCAATTATTATATTTTCTCAATTTTTATTAATATTTTTACTTAAATAAATAAAAACAAAATTGGAAAAAGTAATTATGGTTCATTTATTTATTGAATGATAGTTAATTTTTTTTTAAAAAAACTTAATTTAAAAGGGAGAATGTAATATAATAAAGAGTAGTTTATGAGTTCATCATTACCATAGAAATATTTACACTTATTGTTTGCATTGATGAATATTCTAACCCGTAGGTATTTGGTTTAGTAGGAGAGTTACTGTAAAATTGGGATGGAGATGGAATCTCCATTAGAAGTTTCAAGTTGGAGTCTCGACTCTCCCCTTGTATCAATGGATACTCTAAGAAAGAAAGAGTAGATCTTCATTGAAGAAAACAAAAAGTTAGATTAATCATCAGAAGCCTCTCCGTCTGTCCGTGGATGAGCATGGAGACATGGCGAGAAATAGATGGGCCAACATTAAATGGCTTAATCAAAGCCTAGAAACTCTTTGACTTTCCCAAAAATAACCTTAGAAAATTAGCAAAATTATGCCCATCGTACCAAACGTAGATGGTAGATACCGTCAGAATTCAAGAACCCAACGTGCCTCACCCCCACCCCTGTCCTAAATCCAGTTTTAAGAAAACTTACAAAATTACAGAAATAACCATTACATCGCCTGATCATTTCTTTCCTCCGTCCAACCTTTTCATCTTTATACTACCACCCACTTCATCTTTCTCCGATCTACTTCATTTACCTTCTCAAATCTTGGATTTTCATTCTTAAAATTAACAGGTAAATTCATTCTCATTTTTTAAAGATTTCATTTTTCTCTCTCAGATTTCCACGGAACTGATCCTTTTTTCGTCGATCTTTAATCAAGGAAATAAAAAATGAATTCTAATTACGGGAAAGGCACATCTGGGTCTTTAAACAACTTCAATTTTGACTTTGGGATTGGTTCAAACCGATCCAAATCGCTCAATGATCAAAAGAACCAAACTTCATCTTCATATTCTTCTTATTCATCTTCAACAACTACGCAATCAAAGCCTGCGTGGCAATCGAATAAACCTTCTTGGACTCACCAGCCGGCACCGAGTCAATCGACCCGCCCCGGGTTAAATGGACCCAGTTCTATGGTGGGTGATATATCTGGGAAGAGCTGGAATTCAATGGGTGTGGGTTCGGGTTCAGGGCTTGGGATTGTGGAAAAGAGCCCAAATTTATTTGGGGATCTTGTTAGTTCTGCTTTGGGGCAGGGTACTAAGGGTAAAAGTGATGTTCCTTTGAAAAATGTTACACCCACTTCTAGTAATAGTGCATATTCGATGGGAAATATGGCTGATTCGTTGCCAAAAACGGGTAATTCAGTTAAAAGTGGTGGAAGTTGGGGATTTAATGATAATATTGGGAGTTATAAAAGTAGTAGCAATGTTAATGTTAACGCTAGTGGTAATGCCAATATTAGTAGCAATAAAAGTTCTAATCTTGGTGGTCCTTCAATGACAAATATGATGAGTGGAAGTGGAGTTGGAGGTGGAATGGGTGGTGGAAGGGATCCATTTGGTTCTTTGGTTGATTTTGGATCGAAGCAACAAGCCGGTGGTCTTAATTCAGCTAGTAAAAGTAGTGTTAAGACTAGTTCTGGTGGGAAGGATGGATTTGGAGATTTTCAAAATGCTACAGGATCAAGTGCAACGGCGTTTCCATCTGGTAATTTTGCTGCAAGCAATAATGGTTTCACGGGATCCGGTAACACTTTCAATTCTGATGTCAATGATTTTGGATTTGGGATGCCCAACAAGGACTCTGCTCCACAGAAGCAGACTTCTGTTCAAACGGCTAGTGGGGATCCACTTGAAATGTTATTTTCCTCTTCCGCTGGAGGTGCTGCGTCTGCATCTGGAGGAGCAGGAGGGCAGCAGTTCTCAGAAGTTGATGATTGGGGATTGGATTCAGGGTTTGGAGGAGGAGCTGGGGATGATTTAGGTGGGGCCACCACCACAGAGCTCGAAGGGCTTCCACCTCCTCCTGCTGGGTTCACAGCTTCTGCAGCAAAGAATAAGGGTATAGATAATCAAAAGCAGGGGCAATATGCAGATGCCATCAAGTGGCTGTCTTGGGCTGTGGTACTCTTTGAGAAAACTGGTGATAAAGCTTCCACCATGGAGGTTTTGTCTAGCAGAGCCTCATGTTATAAAGAAGTTGGAGAGTACAAGAAGGCGGTGGCTGACTGTACTAAGGTATCCCCATATATTGCGTTTTAGTCTATGGTTTCCAGTCAAGTCGATCACTTCATACTTGATTTCTGATAGTTGATTTATGAATTTGAAATTTTTTATTACATGCTTATGCAAATCTATGAATTAAGGTTACTTGTTTTATGAGTGGGACTCGCATGCATAAGAATTAGTCTTTAGGACATATGGCAAATTTATGATCTGGTATTCAAATCAAGTCTGTTGTACATTTAGGCCTTGGAATGAAGTCTTTAGAATCCATGGATTCTTTCCAAATCAATTGATTGTAAAAACTTGTTTCGAACTATGATGTTATTTGGTTGCACCTGTATCTCATATGTACTGAAACAATTTGATATATATTATATGCACTGAAACAAGGATCTAACCATTGCCCATTTTTAGGTCAGTAGCTTGCATAATGGTGCAAGTTTTAGTGTTGGCATGTTGATCAACCGGCAGATATTGCAATATGTTATGCTGTGCATATAAGAATTCTGGATCCTGCCTTCTTCCTAATAATTATATTGCCTTTGTTTCCCCCAAATGGCTTACTTTACTGGAGTAGGAAGTTTATAATCTGCCTCATGGCGTGCAGGTGCTCGAAGAAGATGATGCCAATGTTTCTGTTCTCGTACAACGGGCACTCCTGTATGAAAGTATGGAGAAATACAAACTTGGGGCAGAAGACTTGAGGACTGTACTGAAGATTGATCCTACTAATAGGATTGCAAGGAGCACTGTTCATCGCTTGACTAAAATGATAGACTAGAGAGGTTTTGCAGTTTACATCTGTATTTTAGCTTTTTCCATTTCAGCGGATACCTTTCCCTGTCACTAAATCTCCGGGAAATCATGAAATTTCACTCAAATACTTGTATTTCAATTGATTATCATGCCTTATGTATACAATGTGTTGAATTTCATTTTTGTTGATTGTGATTGAGAATAATCATTATTCAAAAGTTTGAGGTTTCGGAATTGTGCCCTTGTATTGCAGTACGTACTGTGTGAGAAAGAGTTTTCCTGTATTTAATATTGTTTTTCTTCTTTCTGTTTTTCTTTTCCTCGAGTTCGCATGTCAAGCAAACGATAAGCATTAACCGTTATTGCTTGGTTGTGGACACAAGTTTGTCACATTTGTGTATTAACAATACCATTCAGGCCTAGGTCTTTAATCCACTATAGTACCGTCTTATGTCCATTTGAGAAGGTTTGTAAGGTATACCTTGTCAACTTACTAAGGCATTTCTGCTGTTGTGTGATAGTGCAGTTTCATTGGCAGATTGCAGCCTGTGTTTCAAATGCTCCTCCTTTTCCTAGATTGAGTCATAACCTTCTAAATTGATGCTTGCAAATGGTTGTTTCAGAGGGTGGTTTCTTAAGTATTCACAAGGCTGCAGAATTAGAGCCCAAGTATTTTAAGTTTCATAGGGCCTGCCTCTTCTTGTGATTGTTAGCTACAATGAGGGTTCCCACTTCTCAGTCGCAGAAATTATGATAGAAGACTTCTGTCAAATAGAAAGAAACAGCATGAGAAAAATGATGAGCTGTAACAGCATTGAAAACTTGAAGTTTTATTATCTAGTGGATGAGAGAGATACCTGAGTAATCTCATATCAATACAAGTATATATATATATATATATATATATATATATATTCAGCCCTTAACATGTCAGTGCATCTACTACATTCAATCAACTGCAGCAGGATTTGAACCTGTTTCTCCCATGACTCTTCTTAACTAACTGAGACAAGGGATCATTTGAAAAATCTGGAAGAAGCAATTGATTATTTCTATAGAGCCGAAGCCACTAAAAAGCTTCGGTCATACTTCAAAGAAATACATTCTTTTCATTTTTCTGCAAATTGCTGCTCAATTTACCAAAACTAGATCGATAACGTAGAAGGTCTAAATTTTGTACTTATATACATATATATTATTGAATAATGGTAACTATGTTGGAATATGTAGTAATACTCCATACATGACCACAAGCAGGCTACGCTTGAATATCCATTCAATGAGCACTTAACATTAACTAAAATAAGAGAAACAATCTTCTTTAAAAACAATTGAGAGAAAAAAAAAAAAAAAGGTTATATAATTGTTGTTTTATTCTAAACCAGGTAGGGTCATCCAGAGGAGTTGGAAGATCAGAGAGACAGAAATGTTCAATGGATTGTTCAGTTGATTGATGTCCATTGAAGGTGCAGACTAATGGTGTAGACACATTAGCTGTCCTTAGTTCATTCCTGTACTGCAGGGCCCGTTTTAATTCTTCTGTGATTGGTGGAGGAGCAAGATGTAAAGGACTATCAAGTGTTCTCCAATAGTGACAGATATTTTGAGTTGCATAGGTGTCTTCTGATAGTCGGAAATAGGGCCTGTGTAATATGAAAATAGCATGGTATTCCAAAGCTCTGGAATTATTGTCTGAGAATAACTGGTGCTCATGAATAAGTTTAAGGAGATCTCCTGTCCATTGGTATGGAGTTTTGAACCAGGTAAGGAATCTCCATGGATAAGACCCCGAGTTAGCTTCATTATTAAAGAAGTGTAAGAGATTCATAATAGGCACCTCTATAGCATGATGACAGACTGTAGACAGGCACCATAGAAACCATAACTCACTTTCATGCTTTGGATGTTCAGGAGATAAGTGGTAAATCAAACACCAAGGATAGTCTGGAAAGAAGAAGTCGGGTTGGATTGGGAGTGAGAAGATTTGTTGAAAAGTTGCCAAATAATGGAACATCATGTTTCTGGCAAAGTCTGTGACTTGTTTGGTTGTAAGGTTATTGGGAAGGTCTGGTGGTGAAGGAGGTTGCAGGTTGGATCTGGAGGATGAGGAGGCCATAAAGATTATAGGAAGATTTATTGTAGAGGTGAGAAGAACTATAGGCTGATTCTGAGGCTTAGAAAGTCTGGATAAGAAATCCGGGATTAGGTTTCTTATCCCTTTTATATGCTCAACCTTAAAGTCATACCTCGAACCATGATTTTAATCGCAATAGTTGGGGCTCGTGCAAGGTCTTCCGGTTTGATTCAAGAATCTTGGGAAGGAAGAGTTGTCCATCCGAACCGGAAGTCATCCAATCGGGAAGAATTCAAACTTTTTATCCCATACTTGAATTTCCTTGTAGGTCGTGTGATAATGTCTTTCTGAAGAGGAAAACTGACCCGATGCATATCCACACAGTTGTTCTTTGTCGTGAAGCTTTTCTAGGAGGATGGCCCCCCATGCATAGTCAGATGCATCTGTTTGGAGAATAAGTTCTCCTGCTGACGGGATTGTAAGAGGTGGCGGATTGTGGGCCAGCTCTTTTAATTTTGTCTGCCCGCTCCCCATGGAGGAGGGTTCTTCTTGAGCATCTTTGAGAGGTGTACGTGTAACCGGACAGGTGTGGAATGGCCTCTCGAACATAATTCAGGATTCCAAGGAACTGTTGAATTTGTTTTGCTGATAAATTTTCTTCTGGAAAATTATCAAGTTCCTTTGTCAGGTGGGGACCATATGTGTACTGGCCATTCTTGAAATGCATTCCGAGAAATTCAATTTCTCGTTGGCCAAATGAAGCTCTTCTTTTCGGATAGCATAATGCCATATTTTTGGATGATGGCAAGGAAGTGATTGGTGATGGTCCTCTCGCTTCCGAGAATAGAAGGATGTCGTCGATATAGATCAAAGAAGAGTAAAGGATAGGCCCAAAATCTCAATCATTGTTTTCCGAAATTGAGATGGGGCCGTCTTGAGCCCAAAAGGCATAACGATCGGTATTGGGCATTAGGGATACAAAATGCAGCTTTGTATCTCTCTGGATACCGAGTTGCCAAAAGCCCTTTAGGTCAAATTTGGAATAATCTTGGGCCTTTTGGATGTGGACCTTGAGATTTGAGATACGAGGGAGAGGGAATTTGTTGTCTTGAAGGAAATGGTTTAAGGGTTTGTAGTCTATGACAAGCCTCTTCTTTCCTCGGATTCTTTCAGACCTTTTCTCCACATAAAAGGCTTGGCAAGCCCATTGTGAAGTAGTGGGCTCAATTAGACCTTGCTGTAACAATGTCAGGCATTCTGATCGGGCAAGGGCTAGGTCTGTGGGAGACATTCCCATGTGTGTGGCTTTAGTAGGGTTAATATCTTCATTAAGTTTGAAGGGGAGGCTGATATAGAATTGTGGATTTTTCCACAGAGGAAGAGGATGTTGGAAATGTGAATGGGATTCTGGACAAAACTGAAGGAATTTTTCTGTGTATGAAAGGAATGGAGGAATAGTATTCGTCACAGAAAACAGATTTGAAGTTTCAGTGTATGACCTAAACTGTCTCTTGAACTTTATACCAGTTGGAAGGATTTGGAGCTTTTGAGCTTGGTGATAAACATCAAATCCTATCAGAATATCCTTACTTGGAAGATCTGAACCAATGATGTGCGTCCACACAACGCAATCAGGAAAGAACTGAATTCCGATCTTCTGTCTTGTGATCAGAGTAGTTTTGAAGGTTTGACCGTTGGCTGCCCTGAAGAACTGATCATGGGGCTTCCAATACTCTGATGGGAGAACCATTGGGTTCATCATGCTTCTTTGAGCTCCAGTGTCAAAGAAAGCTATAACTGGAACAGGCTTGGAGTATTTTGAGATGATCTCGTATGGGAATATATGGAATTTGGAGGAGGTTTTGTAGTAAATTGAAAATTTCAGGAGGTGGGGGAGAAACAAAGAAGGAAGATAATAGGGTTGGAGAGAGAGGATATTGTATTGCATCTTCCAGAATATCCTTCTGACTTTCTTCATGCAGACCAATCATCAAGATTGGTATTTCACTATCATCTGAATCTGAAGAAGATTCTTGTGAAGACTCTGTGGAGTCTGAGAACTCCATTTCTAACCCAAATAAGCTTTCTGGGGTAAGATCTTCTTGCTCTGAAAGTAGGGACTCTATTTCCTCTTCAAAAGAGTCTGCAAGAGATAAGGACATGCTAACTTGTTGTATCATCTTTGCTGCTTTTCTGGATTCCTGGGACAATTTTTTGCATAATGTCCCTTTCTTTTGCAGATGAAACATCTGTCAGACTTGTACCCCTGGTTCCGTTTTTTACGGAAGTATTTGAATTTCTTTGGGTTCTTTTCCTTGAACTTTTTGTTGCTGCGCGTGTATTTCTGGAAATGATGTCCAGATTTCTTCTTGTGATTTGTACAGACGCAGTTGGCGGCTTTGCACTTGATCTTTAGGTGGTTTTTGTTGCAAGCCTTTTGGACAATCAAGTCCCTTTGAGACAACCTTTTGAATAATTCTTGTTGATCACACAGTCTCTTGATGGAAGAGAGTGTGAATTGCCAGATTTCTCCAAGTGTAATAGAGGTGACTGGTCTCTTTGTAGCCGCAATCATATTGTTAACCTCAGGTTGTATCTCATCTGGTAGAGAGGTGATGAAGGTATACTTTAGTGTATCATCACCATCATGTCCTCCAATGACATAGTAGAGCTTGGACATAGCCGAATAGTGCTTTTCCAGATCCTTCATCTTGAATGAACAGCATTTTCGATCAAAGAACTCTTGTTTCACTGTCTTATGACAAGGTCATAACTTCCAAGGAAACTGGTTATGGAGGATCGCTATCGATGGAGTCGGCAGAGTAACAAATTGAAGCCTAGTGTATTCAGCCGAAACCAATCTCTTAAGCCTTAGGTAAACCTTGTGACAAATTCGGCAAGGACTTTTTTTGAGCGTGGCCCCTTCAAGGGTCATCTGAAGATCAATCCATGCCAAGAATTCAGAAAGTTTATCCTTCCATTTTGATGGTGGCAAGTCATCAAAAGTGAACCAAGGTCCTGCGCTAGCTGGCTTTGGCCTTGGGTTTGGAGCTCCAGTGGGAGCAAAGAATGACTGAGCATCTTCATCTTCAGGTTCTACTACTTCTGGACTGGGATCATAGTAGCAGAAGTGTTCATGAGAATTTCAGTGATGTCCGCCATCTCCGAATTGTCCAAGAAGATTCCGAATCATACGATGAGAGATTGCTCTGGAAATTTGTCTTTAGGGGCTAGAGGAGGAGAGGTTTTCTTTCATTTGGGTTTCTGAGTTTTTTGGGTAAAGGTGAGAGAATGTGCCAAAGGGCTGATAAAGGGTTTCTTGCGGTTGATCTGGTTGTGAAAGAAAAGGGAAAGAAGAAAAGTATGAAGGAGTAATAGCCGATGAGGTTGAAGCCGATATGAATGTTGGAATTGACTGATCTTCCGGAGATCATTTTCAATTTGATCTATTTGCTTCTTCACCGGAAATCTCCTTTGCTTTTGCATGAAAGAGGGGTAATCGGTACCGAGGTATCCGGAGTTCTTTGTCCAGAGCTTGATACTTTCTTTGTCAAGGATGAGTACGATTGCAAGACTTCTTGTGAAAAAGTATCCGACTTGTGATCCATGTTTTGAACCAAGTGCGGGCTTGATCCAGTTTGCCATCTATCTTCTTCAAGTAAGTGTTTTGGACAATAGAATTAGATGTCCGCCAGTTGAGAACTTCTTGAGGGGGTGTCAGTGGTTCTAAGTTTCAGAAGGTGAAATCCGTGTAGGAAGGATTTCGGATCTTTTGTTCTCTGTTTTTCCCAAGGGAGGAAATCCTCTGGTTGTAACATGAAACATTCTTGAACCAGGGGTTGTACCGATAGAGATGAAGTAGGTCCAAAAGTTCGTGGCGTTGTTATACGGCCCAACGTTTTGTACCACTCCTATAAACCTTTGGATCCGACTCAATCTCCATTCGCAAGTTGAAGGGGTTTGCCATATTCAATGTTGAGTTGTGCCATAATTTCTTTGAACTCATCATAAGAAACGTCAATGACCGTTTTTCTTTCTCTGGCAAGAAACTCAATTGCCTCGTCGAACATTGGCAGTGGCTTTTTATTCTTTCCGGAACCATCCGGATCCCGATCATCGCTTAGGATGAATCTCCGAACAAGGAGTATCCAGAGACATTCTTTTCGGATTCTTCGTTGATGCTGAAAAGGGGTTCAAGATAATCCATGTCATCATGACATAGGCACTCTGGCATGCACATTTCTGGGGCTACATCCCAGACAAAGTGTCCTCTGACTTGTGCAGCATAGATCTGGTTGCCAGATGCTTGAAAGGAGTGAATAGGGACCTTCTCCCTAGGCCGTGATCTGGTTGTATCATTGATGCTTGGAAGATTGGCGGTCTTTGAGGAAGATTCCTCGGTTCTTGTAAAGATCGTCTTAATGATCCCATCCTTTTCTTTGTATAAAGAGGGGATCTGTGGCTTGAAATCAGTTTTGATTGAGCTCGGAGCTTTTCATAATTTGTCACCCACTCAATAGGAATTAGTTTCTGTAGATCTTCCTTTTCAAGCTGTCGAGGAGCTTGAACTATTGTAGGGGTTTGACCAGAATCAGCCATGATGTACAAAGCATCTGATGAGGCTTGGAAGCCTGGGATATGCAGGTTAAGTGCATGATCCTGCAATCGATAAACGATCTGATGGTGAAGAGTCGCTGAGAGAGCATTTTCAACTTGGCTAGCTCCCGTGATTTGGACTTGTACTTTTAAGGCAGTGGATAGATAAGGATCACTCAAAGAGAGGTTAAAGTTTGGAAAGAAAGTCAAAACAACACTACCAGTGTTGAGTGTTGTGACTATTGTCCCAATCACTGCATGCTCGTACTTGAGGTAACGAGTGTCCAAAAGCGACATCCGTGCTGTAACAGGCAATCCCATCCTTCCATGATAGGAAAGGACAAGTCTCACCGAGATGGAGATGAGAATAGCCTTGCTTCCGCCATTGTTCTATGAAAGAGGTGGGGATTTCTAAAGTAACATACTGCTCTTGAGAAGTAGCAGTAAGTGAACACTGAGAAAGTGAGGAGGATTGAACATATTCTTTTATGGTGAGGGGTTTTTTGTGGATGATTTGGTTAAAGGTTTTTCTAACAAAGTTTTGTTTTTTGAATATGTTGTAAGGGTTGATGATAGGTACTAGAGTATCTTCTATCTGTACGTTATCAGGAATATGGGAGATCTCAACAAGATGATCGATCTTGTTAGATATGGTTTTCTTACAAGAGGGTGATAATTGAAGGGTAGAAGTATGAGAGGTAATCTCGGTTGACATGGTGTTTAGGTTTTCTCTTCTGCTATCACCAAGGCTCTGATACCAAATGGGAGCCTTGCATGAGGGCTTCTTGCTGTGACCTGGTTAAGGTAGGGTCATCCAGAGGAGTTGGAAGATCAGAGAGACAGAAATGTTCAATGGATTGTTCAGTTGATTGATGTCCATTGAAGGTGCAGACTAATGGTGTAGACACATTAGCTGTCCTTAGTTCATTCCTGTACTGCAGGGCCCGTTTTAATTCTTCTGTGATTGGTGGAGGACATCAAAAAAATTTTAATCTTTAACTAAATTATTATTTCAATAAGAAATAAATATCTATATATTCCACGTAACGAACTGAAGTAGAGTTATTTAATTATTTTTCTAATAAGAAGTCTTCAAAATGTAGACATAGATTTCCTTTGAATTATAGAATGCCAAATCTGCAAATTTGAATGAGGAGAGAATCACAGCAAAACTGAAGCAATGGGGGCATTTGGAGGTTTATTTATGAAGGTTCATTAAAACAAATCTGAATACACTGTAAAAGTTAAGCAGGCAGATCTCCCGTTTTAGTTAATACACATCCTGTTTAAGTATATTGTATTTATTAATGTTCATAATTTGCTAATTTTGACATTGTGTCAGTTTATATAGGATTCTATTGCAATAAGCATTTGTTTCTAGACAATATGTAGATGATTGGCTCTTTGTTTTCTTTTTTTTTGGCAAACCCACTCACATTCAATTTACTTAACCGGGCTAACTTTTACCCATTTTACTGTAATGAATATGTAAATAATAATATACTTTAGGATTTAATCATAGAAGGAAAAGTTTTCATAAATTTAGTCCAAGAAGATTAATTTTTTTTTAATTTTCTAACAGAAAATATTGTTTTTGATATTAGATTTTTAGCATGTTTCATTTTGTCTTCTACAGTTGGATTAATCATTAAAATTTAATTGTTTTTCATAATGCAATAACAGTTTCGAAATTCAATAATTAAATATAAAATCATTATATAATCCGTTACTCCTGACATCAGGAATAATGAACTTTAATTATGCATGTATTACACGTGTTAATCAAATTTACATGCATATATTACACGCGTTACTGAGAATCTATACAAAAAATAGTTACGTGCGATACATACAAATCCGAGTTGACCAATCAAAATCATTGAACTTTACTTTTTCTTTTATAGATATATTTTAAAATTTTATTACTATAATAATAACTTTAAAATATTGCCGCAGTTATAAACACGTATATAACGCATGTAAATGATTGTCTTTAAAATTATAAAAACTCATAAAATTCGACTATATAAGCAACAAACAGGTAATATATAGAAGGCCATGAATTGGCCAATGAAATGGCATCTAATTTTAGCAATTCTCATTCAAGCACACTTTATTCAGCATAAAATTTTGCCAATCTAAAATGGTTTTTATTGCAAATGTTTCAAATTTATGCGAACCCAATGTCAGTTTTTTCCCTAAAAGAGGGACTAAAAAGTAAAAAGCCCTTCTGTGTTGGGCGGTTTTGATTTTGGAACTACCCCGTGCGTTACACACAGTGCTCACAGAGCTGTACAAGAAAAACCTGCCCAATTTTCTTGCCCAATTATAAAAGAGCCACATCAAAACTTTCATGACCCGTATGTCGCATTAGAAATCCTGAATGGGTCCCCCTATAGAATCCAACGCTCAATAATATGCAAAGCCCAAGTCTATCTCTAAAATCACCTGGCTTTTTAACCTGATTCTCTCTCGACCGTTTGATCATAATACCCTATAAACGACAAAATTGTGACCCCACAAATGTATTGTCGTTTTATGAAAAGTTGGCTGTATAAAAGCAGACCGCTCTTCCTCTGTTTTCTCTGTCTCTCTCACTTGAATATATATATATTGTCTTTTCTAGGAAATATGTGTGGCGGTTCTATTCTTGCCGATGCAGACGACGTCAAGCCCCGCCGGCGACTGTTTTCTCAGGATCTCTGGGCTGAGCTCGACCCCTTCTCCAACTTTTTTGGCTTGAATTACCTTACTGACAGTGCCAATAAAAACCACCTTTCTACCCATTTTGATTTTAAACTGACCCCTCAAAAGCCAAAGTTGCAGCTCAACAGCAACCAAGGTGACAATTGTTCTTATCTTTTTATTTTTTCATGAGAATCATATAGAGTAAATGAATGATTACTGGGTTTTCTCTTGAAATATTTATCCAAGTGATGGGTTCTTGATTTTCTTGCATGTTTTTATATATCTGTTGTTGGAGCTGATACTTTTTCTTTGGCGATTTCTAGTGGCAGTTGAGAAGGCTATTGAAAAGGAAGAGAACAAGAAGGCTCCAAGAATCCGAAAGAATATTTACAGAGGAATAAGGCAAAGGCCATGGGGAAAATGGGCAGCTGAGATTAGAGACCCACAAAAAGGAGTTAGAGTATGGCTAGGTACCTTCAGCACTGCTGAAGAAGCTGCTCGTGCCTATGATGAGGCAGCCAAGCGCATCCGTGGTGACAAGGCTAAGCTCAATTTTCCTACACCAACACCCCTAGCAGCACCAGCACCAGCACCAGCAGCACCTACTGAAGTCGAAGCTCCAGTTCTGCCACCGCCATCCAAGAAAAGCTGCACCATGAGCAGTCCTGAAACCAAACCAGTTGAATATGGGCCGAAAGAGGAAATAACAAGCCTCGAGACTTTTCTTGGATTGGAGCCTGAACAGATGGTGGCTCAGCTGAATGGAAGTGGATGTGAAGGTGGTGACTTTGTGGAGCTGTGGATGCTGGATGATCTTGTCAGCCATCATCAGAATAAACGCCCGTTTCCTTTTTAATTAATTAATTAATTATAAGGAAACTATATCGATAAATTAAGTCTAGTTAAATTAATCATGCTTTTTTGTTTGGCGGTTTAATGTTATTTTCTTGTGCTTTATGCTTTATGTTTAAGACTTCTTTGTTCTTTTATGTTTAAGAATCCTTCTGTTTTGAAACCTTTCTTTATGCTATTAATCGGTGCTTTTATTATCACCTTTCTGTTTTTCACGTATGAAATTTCTTTCTTTCTTTTTTCTTTTCTTTCTAAATCTTTTCTTTAAAAAATCAACTTATTAATTTCACTTTTGATAAGATGATATTTATATTAATATACATGTCATAATATTATATTATAGTAAGAATATCTAAAAACGACTAGCATAAAATAAGCCATAAATGTACGTAAGAATATCAAAAGCTTGATAGCCTGTGGTTGCATGTCTACATGTATTTATATACATGAACTCTTTTCGACACCTTCATGGGTTTTGTTTGGAAATCTTAGATTTGTGCCCGCCATGTCGGGTCATGTATACAAGTATATCACCAGCAGACTTTCATGGTTCTGGTTTCTTTTGGCATGCCTGCATCTCATTCTGTGTGTAGAAAGTTCATTGCTATATAAGATGGTGAAAGCTGAGATTACTTACTAGAAACGGAGGATCTACAGGCAAACAATAAGAGTCTAGAAGAGCATGCGTTTCTTTTTTCTTTGGCACTGTGGTTCGTTTTTAGCATTGTGATCTTGATGCATGAAGCATATATAGAAATCAAATCAAGACTTTAATATCATACACTTCAATTAGAAAATTCTAAAGAAAAATTATTGCGGAGTCTATACATATTTGTACATTAAATGAATAGATGATTATATATATTTACTAGTTTAAAATTAAGTAATATCAGTATTTTTTGTGATGCAAGTTTATATTATATGTTGCCATGCTCCCTACTATCATTCCCTATTCCCATTTACAGATTGTTAAGTGGGAATCAGGTGAAGTATTATGATTTTAGTCATGCGGTCATCAGTTTGACACATTATCTAAGAAGGGAAGATACTCGGTGGAAATCAACTGTTACACTTGCTATAATTTGCATATCAAGATAATTAAATTAAGGGTAGGATCGAATTGGGTATTTCCTGAAGAATGAAGTCATTTAAGAGCTATAAGTTACTTTTAGCTTTGAGGAGGTTAGATCTGCTAACAACTTTGCACCGCGGCACCATATTATTACTACAACAAGTCAAACTTATGAACCAGGTTTAGCTCTGCCAAACTGTGCAACCCAAATGATTGTTTTTAAATATATTCAAAAGAAAATTTAAAGGGAAATAAAATTGTCAGAGATCGGACCCTATTTTACTTTGTTGTACGATCTTTAATTTTATGCATTTTAATAAATAAAAACCAATTGGTGTAACAACTCATTATATAAATAATATTGTGATAAATAAATAAAATAAGTAGAAATCATTAAGATGATGACATGTAGCACAACAAAAAATATTTAATTAGTTAATATAAAACTATTCGTTAGCATACTATTTTGTCTATTATTGTTTTTGATAAATTTTATGATAAAATTTAGTGTCCACTGAATGATAGCGATAGTTTTATCTTTTATAAAAAAAATACTATAAAATTGGAATAAATAGAATAAAACTAAAAAAAATAGAAAACTGTGAAAAAGAATTATCAAAAAATTATAAATAATTATAAAAAAAATAAAATAGGATTCAATCCCTAAATTCAATTTCTCCAAATGCAAATGTCATTATACGGCCTTTTCCTCTAGAGACTGAATTCTTTGCATGGTCAAATGAGTCCAAATCCCAAGTAGAGAAAGGGCTTTCTGCAGTTAAAGCTTCGTGAAGGCAAGGTCTCTAAATTGATTTTAGCTGGTGTCAATGCCTTAACTTGCCTAATCAACCAATTTTCATTATTGGCTGCTGGATAAGTCGCAGACATTTCACCACTCGAGACCAGACTAATAATTATGTATCCCCATTTTCATCTCTTAACCACTTTGAAGCATTATGCCCATACATGCAAAGTTGAGACCTTTTGTATGTTTATTTACAAGATAATTTTCGCCTCTATTAAGTATATATATCGCAATAATAAAAACTGTAATGCGTTTATTAGCAAAACATGTACATGGAATCATGTGGGTATTGAATGGATCCAAACGTGATTTAGATTTGATTAATTTGGAGACATAATGGTGAATCAAGAAAATAGTTATTTTTTATTAATTGTTTATTATAGGCCACAGTGTGCATTCCTTAAGGCATAGCTAATGTCAAATTGTTAAATATCAAAATCAATCACCTCCAATTGGAATATATTATTAGATTAGATTGCAAAAGGCTAACTTCAGTTCGATTAGAATATTGGGAGAATGTAAAAGTTAGACAAAGAAATTGAAAATGGGTGTCCTCATAATTTTAAGATGCATGAACCAAACGGAATGTGCATACACTTTCTCTTTAAAAAGAAAAGAAAAAGAAAAGGAAAATCCGCAATTCTTAATATCAACGAATCACCAAAGCTCTTTTTATTTGTTTATTTCTCTTTGTCTTCCATAATCTATGAAATTGGGAATTATTGCTTAGGAACTTAAGGAAGTATTTGTATTTTAAAAGTGGATGGATGTCAGCTGAGTCAGCTAATTAGGTGACGAAATAATCATAGTTAGTTCAAGTTGGTAGTTAATTAACTTGGTTTTAATTCGTTGTATCTTCTTGTTGGGCTTCAGAGGAAGATGGCCCCTACTCCCTCCACTTGCAAATTCCTGCTAGCAAGCAAACAAACAAGCAGTTTCTCTCAATTGGAACAGCCGATGGAACATTCCTGGTCTGGGCTACGGTTCAAGATTTTTTGTCTGCGCCATCAACGCTTCATCTTCTTTCAATTACAATATAAATGTATGCACGTTATATATATATCCGAATCTATCAGATCAAAAGGCTTCCGTTGAATATTACATAGCATAATCATACGTTGCTTTACTAGAAAAAGTGCAAATTCATTGTTTCTTGACGATATGAACCAAAAGTATATCAGTAGTGATGGATGGTTATGTCAAAACGAGCCCATTGATACTAAACAGGAAACCAGAGAAAATTGAGACCTGATGACGAGGCTACTCAAATCCATCATTTATTATTATTTCATTTCGCCTTATCTTCAACATTTTTAAGTAGAGAGTAAAATCAATATCTCCACCGTGTAACAATTCCAAGTGACAAAGAAAACCTCATTGGATTGCCTATTCCAAATACTTATCGCAGAAAATTACAATAGGCTAACACCTTCACTGTCGGAAGTTGCATATTCGCAACAGACAAAAACCATCACCAAGACCATCACAGGGCAATGATAGTTTTTTAAATTATCGTCCCACAGTGATTCTGCAGCAATTATCTCCGAGATCGCATGCTTCAGGTCAGTCATGTAACAAAAATAATTATACAAACAAAAAGAAACAATTAAAAGGACCCTTATCAATTCACAGAAACAAATGTAGATTAAGTATATATATACACAATATGTACAGCAATCTGTGCAAAGAAAATATCCACAATGAATTACAATAATTATGATCCCCCAATAAAATATACATAACAATCCCAAATTAGCAAACGGAAGCGAGTCTCATAGGACCCTTCGCTCTTTCGCTATCAGCCATTATCCTCGCAACCTTTTCAAATGCAAAATGCAAGCAATTCGATAACGCAATCCAATAAATCACTTCATAAACAAATCCATATGCAAACTTAGAAGACGACGACCAGGACGAGGATTCATCCCAATTATGCCCTCCAAATTTATCAAAATTCCACCCTCTACCCCCACCGCTCCAATTTCCGCCACCTCCACCACCACCAAACGGACCATCGCCATCACCGCCGAGAAACCCAAAATCCTCGCCGCCGTCTTCGGATTCACCGCCGCTGTACGATCTCCGCCTTATCCGCCGCTTCTTGCGAAGAAGACTCCGGCGGATAGTTTTTCGCGAGCTGAATTTGACCGGCGGAGGAGCTATTGCGTCGAAAATAACGGCAGAGGTCTGGAGATTGGTGTTGGAGATGTTTTGACGGTGAAGAAGAGAGATCGCAAACCCTAACCCTTGCTGTTGCGTGGCGAGGGTAATTGGATCGGCGATGAGAGAAATATCCATCGTGATCTTTGATTGGAAAGGAGAAAATCTGATGAGGGAAACTAGAATTAGGGTTTGTTGAGATTTTTATTTTGCCGCGAAAAGTCTGAGACGACAATGAGGAAAAGGAAAATCCAATTTGGAATTGGAATTGGAATTGGAATTGGAATTTGTGTGGATGACAAGGACACGAATGTGTGAATAGTAAACGATGCGTGTTGCTTGTTGTGTGCTGTTGGCGGGTAGATAATCACACGTGCCTCATTTTGGATTTTGTGATATTTCTGGGCTGACATTTATGGCTTTGCGGTGTGCAAAAAGGCCATTTTTGTTCTTGGGCTTCAAATGTCTCCTTTTTATTTTCTTTTTCTTTTTCTTTTCTCCCTTAAAACAAATAGGAATTTGATGGAATATCTGACACGAAAAGAAAAATCAATGGCATAGCTTGTATTGAATTATTAATTATTTTTTGTTTTAATTGTATTATATTATTTGGTATTACTTCGAAAATTATACATAAAAGAAAGACATTTCATTTTTTGCACTGTTTTTAGCTTTATGTTTCTTATTTTTTGAGGTCTTTCTCCACTAGCCTTTAAAAATAAATTTATTTTATTCTAACGTAAGTGGCAAAAAGAAATCATAGTAGTTCTCAATTTTAACAAAACTCTTTACAAACCTTTTTAATCACTAATATTTAAAAAATAACTAAATTATTAATAACAGCATAAATCAAACAAGTCATTGGACATATTTAAAATTATATTACACAAAATGTTATTTAAAATAAAGCAATTGCATCAAATTAATTATAAGCTGCCGCTTATCGTATGTTGTACGGCTGTTATTATTATTTTAATTATAAGATTAAATTGATAGATATAATTTAATATTTAATATTAATTTAATATATTTTAATAATAATAATAATAAATTAACTATTTTTAAATATTTTTCTTACTCTTTTAAGATTTTAAATTTTTTTAATGCAATAATATATAATTATTTTAGAAATATTAATTAATTAATTTCAATATTATAATTTAATATTATCAAAATATTACTTTTTAAATTAAAATTTTATTATATAATTAAGAAATTATTTTTGAATATAATATTAAAAAATTAAGATGTTATTTTTAGAATTAGAATTTTTATATAATTAAAAACTGATTTATTAGTGAATATAATATTAAAATATAATAAATATTTTATTTTTTAAGACAAAATTAGTTTCATTATATAATTAGAAAACTATTTATTAGTTAATAAAATATTAAAATATAATTAATATGTTATTTTTTAAAATTAGAGTAAGTATTTAATTAAAAAATAATTTATTAATCAATAAATCAATAAATTAATAAAAAATATAAAATTATATATATATTTGAATTTCATGTGTAAAAAATAAATAAAAATATCAAAATAAATAAGTACATATATCCAAATAAAAATTTTATGTAACAAACATTAGGCATTTGTATTAAAAAAATATTAAATTTTAAAAATCAATATATATAGATAGATTGAAGGTGTGGTAGCATTTTTTATATTAGAAATAGGAATGAGCTAAATAATTAGAATTGTTTAAAATGCTTATTTTAGCAACCGAAATTTGTTTCGGATGAGAGGAAGAGAAGGAAGAAATCATGAATAAAAGCATGATGAGAATTCAAATCAATCCAATCATGCTAAATCAATCGGTCTTGGAATTGCTATAATATGTTTGGCGGGAGCACAACTGGATTTTTTAAAACTTTACTTTTAGAATTGCATTTTAAAGATTTTTAGAAAATATGATATAAATCAAATCCGCATATATTATAAAAGAAATTAATATATTATAATATCTTTATCTTATTAAATAAATTGTTCTTATTCTTTTATCATTTACAATTAATATTAGTAATAAACAACTAGATTTATAGTTTTTTTTAATATTATTGCATTCCCCAGTAAAAGTCATATTTTTATATAAATTATTAATTTACAAGTTTCTTTCAAAATTTTAAAAATAATATTAAAACGATATGAAAAAAGCAGCTACAAATTATTATTTTTTAATTGAATTCAGTTTATTATATAAAACTATGAGATGTATTTTTATTTAGTAAGTGATATATCAATTGGCATCATGACCATAAAATTTCTCAATTTAAATATGAAATACAAGATCATAATTTGAAATATAATTAGATCTCTATAGTTTTAGATACGTAATAAAATAAAATTATATAAATATATTTATTTTAAAAATATTTTAATTGATAATTAAAATTTTTTAATCGATTTTACAATTTGTACTTTTAAGAGAGGAAGCAAATTTTTATTTTTTTAAAAAACAGATCCAAAAAAATTAATCTATAAAAATTAAAATTAATCACTAAATTAAAAAATAACACTTAAAACAAATACCGGATTGAGCCATAGAAATAAATATTAAAAATTGCAGTGGCACCATTGACATTATAAAGAACCATAGAGTTAGATCTGCAATTTAAAGATACTTCACGGGCAATTAATGTAATTATCCTAACAAGAAAAAGAAAAACCCTAACCCTAACAGCAGTATCATATAGGGATAGTATAAAATAGAGTTCGCATCCAATCACCAAAACCCTCCAGTTGCCGCACACTCCTGAACAACGAGAAACGATGGTGTCGTTGAAACTACAGAAGCGGCTCGCCGCTAGTGTCCTCAAGTGTGGAAAAGGCAAGGTCTGGCTCGACCCTAATGAAGGCAATGAAATCTCTATGGCCAACTCGAGTAAGTTCCCTTTCTTTTACCATCAATTCATTTCAGTGAATCTAAGATGCATGAAGTTCTAGACCCTAATGAATTTGAATCGCATGTGTGTTTGATTCGGAACTCGTGAACCTGCCTGATATTATTTAATTTACCTGTTGCTTATCTGAAATTCGCTCAATATTCGGGTTAATTGAATCACTCGTAAATTAAATTAATATGTTACAGCCATTATTTATACAGTATAGGAATTTCAATTGATAATAGAAAGGAGAAATGCAGAGGTGAATTCCTTTTGACAATTGAGTCTGAGCAATTTAGAGTTTGTGTGGGATTGAGGATAGGTTTTTGTGTTCCCATTGAATAAAAACCCTTTGAAAGAAAATTATGTTTAGCGGTTTCAATGAAATCTATTATCACTTTTAGTTGAATTTAAAAATGATTTTCAAGCATGGAACATAATCCCAAAATGAACTTTTAAAAGGCTGTGTATCACATAAATTGGATACATTCTTTCCTCACACTGCATTAATGGGCTTCCTTTTTTATTTATTAATTTTATGCTTATTGATTTTTTGTATGCTGTTATTGTAACACTTGTAATTTGGGAGAATGGGAAGTGGAGCTAGTCATACAATTATTTAGTTCTTTTGATGACTTCCATATAATTTGTCTGTTATGGTTACTGAATGCAGGGCAGAACATTAGGAAGCTAGTGAAGGATGGTTTCATCATCAGGAAACCAACAAAGATTCACTCTCGTTCTCGTGCTCGCAGGATGAAGGAGGCAAAGAGAAAGGGTCGCCACTCTGGATACGGTATGCCTTTTCTTTACCTGAGATATAAGGATCAGTTGATGCAATCTGAAGTGGCATGTAAACAATATGATGCACTTTTATGTTTTCAGGTAAGCGTAAGGGTACCAGGGAGGCTAGGCTGCCAACTAAAATTCTCTGGATGAGGAGAATGCGTGTTCTAAGGCGCCTGCTGCGCAAATATCGTGAATCAAAAAAGATCGACAAGCACATGTATCATGACATGTACATGAAGGTCAAGGGTAATGTTTTCAAGAACAAACGTGTCCTGATGGAAAGTATCCATAAATCAAAGGCTGAAAAGGCAAGAGAGAAGACCTTGTCTGACCAATTCGAGGCTAAGCGTGCTAAGAACAAGGCAAGCAGGGAGAGAAAGATTGCCAGAAGAGAGGAGCGCTTGGCACAGGTAAGATAATAAACTTGCAAAACTAATTTTGAAGATGCAATTTGTTCTCAAATAGTGGCAATGCTCATCCATGTATCATATAATAATTTCTCTCTCTTGTATCACAGGGACCTGGGGAGAAGGCACCACAAGCACCTGCCCCTCAGCATACTGAGTAAGATACTGAGACTTTGAGAAACTTTGTGGTATCTGCCATTTTGGGAATAACTGAATTAATATTCTTTTGTTTTGCAGGGGAGCAAAGAAATCCCAGAAGTGATTATAGACTCTAATGAATGCCGAAGGTTCATACCTGAGTTATACTGATGTCTGGTTTTCTTAGTAGGCTTTTGTTTTGAAAAGCTACTATTTTGTTCATGTTATGGGAATGTTCTATTTCTTCAGGGTATAGAATTTTGGAATTCCTTGAGATGTAGTTTCTTTTCTAATATGTGGATCATGTTTTTGTTCAATATTACGTAGTCAACTAAACTTGGTTCAGCTTATAGTTGGACGTGATTAATGGGTTATTTTAATTTCTTTTATCTTAATCTTTTGTCCTTGTGGTGCTATTGCATTTGCCATTTTTTTTATGGATTTCAGAATATAAGAGACTGCTGCATTGCTTCTTGTAGCTGATTTAACAGTAAAGAATGATGAACTAGAGTAGCTAGTTATGTCACTCCTGCTAGGGGTGATAAAAGAAAACTGGAAAACCTGTCTAAACTGAAATGGAAACAGAGTTTAATGGAACCAGCAGTTTTAGGTTTGGTTTTTAATTTTGCATTCGGTATTTGGTTTGGGTTTCAGTTATATATAATCTTTTTTTATTTACATTAAAAAACTAATGTTGATAAATCTATAAGATCTAACGTATTGATTTTTTGTTTCTCAATCTTAGGTACAGAAAACTTCTAAATTAATTGGGGACAGGCAATTAGTCCTTGTTGTGTCAATGTTTCAGTGACGATCTCTTGTATTGAACATCAACAATAGTAATAACTGTGTCGGAAAGACTTGAATGATGTTCATCCTACCTCTAAGAAAACTCAAGTTTTCTTTTGTATTTCAAGAACTCAAAAATCTAACCCAAGCTCTTGATTTCCTAATCGGTTAATTGATTAAGGGAATAATGAATCGGATTTGTAAGTTGATACTCGATTGATTATTCCTGTTTTCTTCTTTTGGAATTCTTGTGGTCAAGATAGAAAATTTAATATGATTTTTCTGAAAGAAAATGTAATACTGATTAAAAACATGAAGACTTGATTACTCATACTCGTTAAATACTAGTACTAACGTTAAAAGTAATATATTTGATTCGATGTTTAATTATAAATATATAATCAAACTACTTTGATTGTTGAGGAATAAAAGTAATAGGCTCGGGAAATTGATGTGGGTTTCTTTTCAAATCTTTATGACAATTTCCAATATTGATAACCATCGTCAGAAATGAACTTGGATGAAAACTCGCATATGTTAATAGGCTATTCATTTCAATTGGACTACAAAATTGGCCGACTGCAATACAGTATTATTATATATTAGATGGGTAGATTTACAGCAGATTGGTAGTCTTTAACAGAAAAATGATCCTTTGGATCGGCCAGAAAGAAACTGCTTTGGCTATTGGTTTGTCGGAAAACTTTAATCATCCTTTCTTAATTATAAAAGCCTAAAAGCATATTCTAGGTGTAATGCTTGGTTGTCTTTTCATCAATACCTGCTGCTTAATTTGCATGTGGCTTTTGATAATCAAATTTTATGAGTCTTAAACTGTTATTGCCACAATCAGCCCCTTGCAGTGATGATTGCGCTAAAAGAGTTAGGTCAAATCCAGTGACGAGAAGGTATTAAAAATGGATTGAATGGCAGATACATAATAATAATCTTTACCAGGTAGCCACAGTTTGAGAGTTGGGTTTACTGCGTAGCCCAAGAAAACACTGAAAATTTGCAAATAATATTTTTTTTTTACAAGTAATAAACACAAACTGCAAGTCTATATAACCTAACAAAAGAAACTTCAAAAAGCGTAGACCTGCAGGAGAAGAATATCAAATAACTAGTATTTGTTTTCATTATTCTCCAGGTTGATTGCTACCACCCTATCCCAATTTTGAGCGACAATCCACGATCATGTCTTAATACAATTTTTTAGAATTATACATATTTTATCATTTTATAATTTATTGTTATTTATATAATTATATATCAACTAATACCCACTTAATAATAACCTAATGATAATGGTGGTGAGAGCTTTTTGCAATAAACATTTATTATTTGAAAGAGAAACACTTCGATTTCATAGAAATAAATTAATCCCAAATTGAATATCCAAAATTATGTACTAATTAACTTGCTACATTAATTAAAATGACAATGATTAGCATTTGCTCATCCAAGACACTGTTCAGATTAAAAACAGATCCAAATTCTTGAAAACCGGATTTTCCATAACCCACAATAGAAAAGACGGCAACTTCAAAGCAACCGGGTTTGACTTATCTTTTGATTGTTTCTTAAAAAATAAGAGAATAATAAAAAAAAGAAAATAACCAACCATTCAATTTCTCTCCCAAACTTTCCATAAACATTAGATCCAAAACGGCAATTCTCTTCTATAACCTTATAATTATTGGATTTAACTACACTCTAAAATTTGAACTGAAATGGCATCGTCGGAGCAGTTAATGAACGGTAGTAATGGGCCGCGTTATGTCCAAATGCAATCAGAGCCGTCCACGCCTCAACATAACCAGCAGCAACTGCAACAACAACATCCATCGTCGATGTTGTCGTCGTTTTTCTCTTTTACTCACGGAGTCACGCCTGAGTCGACTCGGATTTTCGATGAATTACCTACGGCCACGATCGTCTCAGTTTCTAGACCTGATGCGGGTGATATCAGTCCCGTCCTTTTAACTTACACCATCGAGGTTCAATACAGACAGGCACGAATCTTCCCTTTCATTATAATAATCTCTCATCGTCGCTAATTATCAAATTTTAAATTACTTTTTCATGGTTAACGTTTTTGTCCTTTTTAAAATTTTTTTTTTTTTAAATTTCAGTTTAAGTGGCAATTATCGAAGAAAGCAGCGCAAGTATTTTATTTACATTTCGCATTGAAGAGGAGAGCATTTTTTGAGGAAATACATGAGAAGCAAGAGCAGGTGTGTTTATGTCAAGCTACACTTTTGAAAACTGAATTATTTATTTATATGTTTGGTGTTGCTGCTTAGGAGTGTGGTTTTTGATGTAATTTTTATTTTTCTTAATTGGAATATTATTATATTAAAGGTTAAAGAATGGCTTCAAAATCTAGGAATAGGAGATCATACGCCAGTAGTTCAAGATGATGATGATGCAGATGATGAGACTATTCTGTTGCATAACGAAGAAAGTGCAAAAAACAGGTGGTTACTCCCTCATGTAAACTTTTGTAACAGTTCAACTGAATTGAATTTGAGCAATGATTTCATCTGTCTGAATATATCGTTTTGTTTTTATAAGTTGAAAGAATTGAATTCTAGCAGTTACGGGCTTTTGAAAACATGATAATTGACTAAATAGAATCGAATTGAGTTCTTGTGTCTTAAATTTTTTTTCAACACACTCATAGTTCTTATAGGTGGCTTTCTTGTACAGAAATGTTCCATCGAGAGCTGCTTTGCCAGTTATTCGTCCAGCATTGGGAAGGCAGCATTCCATGTCTGATAGAGCAAAGGTTGCAATGCAAGAATATTTGAATCACTTTTTAGGCAATTTGGATATTGTCAACTCCCGAGAGGTATGTTCTCACTCTTTCATTTTTCAAGTTTGGGATGTTTATGTTTTTTTCTTTTTGCAAGTGTTCTCCAACTTTCAGTTCTCATTCGTATTAGAGTTGTAACTTTATTATAATTCTAGAAAAGGAAATCTCCTGATTGCTATTTATGTTTGGTGAGTTACTTTTTCTGTTGGGTGCGATGTGATGATAAACTATAGATACTTGTAGTTGGCTCTTTATAATCATAGTTGATTTCCAAGTCACTGTTGTTAGAATCCATTACCTTTCTGTTTTCTAATTTGGAATAATTAATGCTTCTTGATTGCCAATTGTTATGCATTTCAAAAATTTTCTGTCTGTCACTTTGTTGTTTTTGATACATGTTGTTCACAAGGGAAAATTATATTGTAGGTTTGCAAATTTTTGGAGGTCTCTAAATTGTCATTTTCTCTGGAATATGGCCCTAAGCTGAAAGAAGATTATGTTATGGCAAGGCATTTACCACCAATTCCAACAAATGATGATTCTGGGAAATGTTGTGCTTGTCATTGGTTTAGTTGCTGTAATGACAACTGGCAGAAGGTAATGCAATTTCTCCCTTGGAACTATATTGACGCTCATCCGTGCTGGTCTTTCACTGCAGAGTTTAGATGCATTTTTATGTTTGACATATGCTGCTGAATCATTGCCATTAGGGAAAATATAAACAGTTCATGCTGATTTTATATAAGTATGTGTGTTTGAAGCCTCTTGTTGCTTAGAGTGCATTCCTTAAGGGTCCATCTCATATTTGATTCTTTCTTTGTTTAGGTGGTTTACAAATACCTTCGACCTTTGTTTATAATGAGATTGTCTTTTAATCTTTTATTTTCATTTCAGGATGAGTCCCTTTTAGCGGGTGGAAACATGACTGTTTAAAAGCATGTCTTTTTTTATGCACCAATTTGCAACTCACTTCTAATAGGTATCACTTAGGCAATACTCTTATGAATAGAATTGGATTAAGAGTCATTAGTGGAATATAATGTTCTGTTGGATAAGACATGGTGAGATTTCCAATCTAAAATTATTTACTGGAGATCCCTGTAGAGTCATGAATATACAACACAAGAATAGAAGATACTGGTGTCATCTTTAATGCCGTGTGATAAGTACATCTGGTAACAAAGATTTTCTTATAAAATTCTTATTTTTTTAATCATAGCAGTTTACAATTTTCATAAAAAAGTACTGCTTTACGGAGTAGAGCTACAGAAGTGAATTTGTGGTAATTTGAAGTGGAACTTTAGGCAGCAACTTTTTTTTTTTTTTTTTTCATGCCAAGATATAAGACCTTCATGGTTGAAGAGGGAATTAGAATTAGTAGGACAAAAATGTTTGTATAGCAATCACTATTATTCTTAGGAGGGGGTCATTCAACTCTGATGGTCTAGTAGTGGCCTTATATTCTGATGTATGACTCAAATGATTGGACTGCTTTATTTTCTATCTTCGACAAGAGAAATCATACAATTTTCCCTGCTATATGATTTGTGCAGGTGTGGGCTGTACTAAAACCTGGATTCTTGGCCTTGCTGGCTGATCCCTTTGATGCCAAACCTTTAGATATAATTGTGTTTGATGTACTACCAGCTTCAGATGGTAGCGGTGAAGGCAGAATATCATTGGCAATGGAAACAAAGGAACGCAATCCTTTGCGTCACGCATTTAAGGTAAGTAGCACTTGCATCTCTTTTTCTTTATGGTGGATTACTGCTCATTTGTGCTACTGTTGAAGGATTCATTTAAACTTCTCATCTCGACATTCATCTTACAGGTTTAATGAATAATTACGCAGCTATCCTACTACTTTGCTGAAAATGGTGTATTCTGGCTTAGGTGTCTGCTGAGTTTATTGGATTAAGGGGTTTTTTGATGCATTAACTGGAAAGTTACTGATATGTTTAACATTTCAGTTTGATGATGGCATGCTTTGTCTCTCTGTTTTAGAGTCTAAATAAGTATTTAGGTGTCTACTATTTATAGGAAAAGGCATGGAGGGAATTTAAGAGAAAAGTTGTTGAGGAGGAATTTTAAAATTCCTATATTTCCTCAAACTTGATTGCCTAATTATGGAAGTAAGTATATAGCGGGCCTTTATGCATAAAATATGCAACTTAGATAGAAAAGGACTCTTTTATGCCAGTATTGAGTAGTCTATCTTTATATTAGTTAAACCTTTAGAATCTTTTGTTCGCTTCAACCTACTAGGATTTTTATTTTTCTGTTTCTTTAGAGACCAGGAAAAGTTGTTCTAGGATGTAGCTTCTTCACTGAAAATAGTTAATTTTAGGTGATTTTTTATCTATAATGATACTATATAGATAATTGCACTCGCTAACAGATGATTGGAACCTTCAAAAGGTCACATGCGGTGTTCGAAGCATAAAGCTAAGAACGAAGACTGGTGCTAGGGTTAAAGATTGGGTTGCTGCAATCAATGATGCTGGACTTAGGCCTCCAGAAGGTTGGTGTCATCCTCATCGCTTTGGCTCCTTTGCTCCTCCCAGGGGTTTAACTGAAGATGGTAGTCAGGCTCAATGGTTCATAGATGGTATGGCCGCTTTTGACGCTATTGCTTCATCTATTGAGGATGCTAAATCAGAGGTCTGTCCTTCCCAGCTCGGGCACATAGATTTCATCAATATTTAGCCTTAGTTATTCTGCAGTTGAATGTAAAGTTATCCTGTTGGATTTTTGAAAATTTTGTGCAGATATTTATTTGTGGCTGGTGGCTATGCCCAGAACTTTATCTACGGCGTCCTTTTCATGCACATGCATCTTCAAGGCTTGATGATTTGCTGGAAGCCAAAGCTAAGCAAGGAGTTCAGGTACCTATCAAGCTTATTAATGTTCTTGTCATTGCTACTTAAGTACCTTATAAGGAGAGTTCAGTTGTTTTTTTGTGAAGACTTTTACCATGAATTTTATTAAGATTCATCTTGAATCTAAAAAGATAATGCATTATGAACCATTCTATAAACACAAGTCCTTTACTTCTCTAGAAGAATTTATTTTGATGGCAAGATGGCATTAACCTCTGGGAGGAATAACAGAATATATTCTTTGGCATTGTATGCTCGAACAATATTGAGACTTCGTGGACCAAATCATCTATTTTTCTTTACAAAAGATATATTTGTCAGAAATCTTGACTAGTGCTGCTTATTGCAGGTTGAGCATAATCTGCTGGTTGCTCAAATTGACTTTTTATACAGCTTTTTCCCATGTGCACAAATGTATCTTAGTTATAATGTATGAGAGAAAAGGAAGGTTGTTTTTCACTGATTTAAAAGAAATGATGACTGCGAATAACCTATGATGAGCTAAGTTAAGGAACCTTGATGTCAAACTGTATTAGGTAAAATGAGGTGTCAAAATGTCTTGACAGGAGCCATCAAATGAATTAATGTCACAGCCACTTACTCCATCAAATGAATATTTAGAAACTTTTCTTTTCTGATCGTTTGGACGAATGGTGGTATAATGCAACGTTTGTCACTGCAGATATACATTCTTCTCTATAAAGAGGTGGCTCTTGCTCTTAAAATCAACAGTGTATATAGCAAGAGAAAGCTTCTTAGCATACACGAGAATGTGAGAGTTCTACGTTATCCTGATCACTTTTCTAGTGGTGTTTACCTTTGGTATGCAATCTAGTAACCCTTTAAGAGTGTTTGTAAGAACTAAAATGTTGATATTATGTTTATTAGAACAGTTATGCCAGTTTCTGATATGTATTTTGGTTATGTATAGGTCCCACCATGAAAAACTTGTCATTGTTGATTACCAGATTTGCTTTATTGGAGGATTAGACTTGTGCTTTGGCCGTTATGACACACGTGAACACCGAGTGGGTGATTGCCCTCCTTTTGTCTGGCCAGGAAAGGATTACTATAATCCAAGGTAAGTTAATGCTGTCCTGCAGAATGCAGAACGGGAATTTAAAGAGAGAGATAAATGAATATAAGTGATCTGCTCTTGATCAGTTATAATCTTACTTGTGCCTATTTAAGTGATTTCTGTTCTTCAGTTAATAGACCATCCTTGAAGTTTTTCTAAAAAGACTGTCCCAGATTAGTATGATGAGTATTCTGGACATTAGCATTTGAAGAAAAATGTTTAATCAAAGAGATTCAGATGCTTACGATGTAGCTTTTATTGATATTTAGTACTCTATGTTTTGCCAGTAATGAGGACATGATCAAAGAGGCACTAAAAGCATCTGATCAAAGAGGCTGGGAGTTTTAAAATCTATAGGGTTTCAGTGAGACTAATCAATGTGCTGCCCAGTTGGAACATTAGTTTAGCTGATTAATGCAGGCTTTGTATTTTACAGAAATATGTAATTAGTATTCACTTCTATATGGCAGGGAGTCTGAACCAAATTCTTGGGAAGATACAATGAAAGATGAACTGGATCGTAAAAAGTATCCTCGAATGCCTTGGCATGATGTCCACTGTGCCCTATGGGGACCGCCATGTCGTGATGTAGCTAGGCACTTTGTTCAGCGTTGGAACTATGCAAAGGTCAATTATAAGAATGGCTATTCCTTGTAAAGTCTGAAACAACCTTCTAATATCAATTTAAGTTTGCAATTTTGCAGAGAAATAAGGCCCCTTATGAGGAAGCCATTCCACTACTTATGCCGCAGCATCACATGGTTATTCCACACTATAGGGGAAGCAGCAAGGACCTGGAGGTTGAAACTAAGAATGGTGAAGATGATAGTAAAGGAATTAAAAGGGAGGACTCTTTTTCCTCTAGATCATCTTTACAAGATATCCCTCTGCTATTGCCTCAAGAAGCAGAGGGGACTGATGGCTCTGGTAGAGGCCCAAAATTGAATGGGTTGGACTCTACCCCAGGCAGAAGTCGCTCTTATGCTTTCCGCAAATCGAAATTTGAGGCTGTTGTTCCAGATACGCCAATGAAAGGTTTCGTAGATGATCATAATATCTTGGATCTTCATGTGAAAATATCTCCTGACATATTGCCACAGTCTGGCACTAAAACTTCACATTTAGAGTGGTGGGAGACCCAAGAGCGGGGAGATCAGGTTGGTTTTGGAGATGAAACTGGGCAAGTTGGTCCACGTACTTCTTGTCGTTGTCAGGTGGGTTTAATTATACATTGCTTACTTTGTTGACCAAATATTTGGAAACCTATGATGATCCGTTATCAATTGGTCTCAACGACCTAGCTGGGATCCAGTAGATTAACTCTCATGTTGGGTCTTTTTACGGTCAGTATGCTGTGCATTAACTGAACTTTGGATAAGTAAAATAGAGGTGAAATTTGGGTGGTTTTTCAGTTCTGTTGTAGTTCTCCCAAACATCATCTTCTTGCTTATTTTGTTAAATACATTGGGGAAAAGATATTCCAAAATAATATAGACTCGAGTGATGTACTTAGAAGAAAAAGATTTCTAAAATAATATTCTTGATGTTTTATGTTGTAACGTATTTTACATTCTAATACAGCAGACAATGTTTGCTGTTAAACATAACACTATCTATTCCAGAAAACCATCTTATTTAGTCTGTATCCTATGCCTTCACTAGTGACCTCTGGTTTTCAGGTTATAAGGAGTGTGAGCCAGTGGTCTGCTGGAACAAGTCAAGTTGAAGAGAGCATACATTGTGCTTATCGTTCTCTCATTGAGAAAGCAGAGCATTTCATATATATTGAGGTATAATCACTTAATTATTCAGTGAGTTCAACACACTTGAAACCATAAATAATTTACTTAACAGAGGGTTTTATAATTGAGTATCAAAATAATTTACTTAATAACCTTACACATATTTTCTCTACCTTTAAATTTTCTGTCAGTATGGAGGTTAGAATCCTGTTTCCTGACTTTTGCTTAATTCTCGGGCAACCTGTTCCAGAATCAATTTTTTATATCAGGTCTTTCAGGAGATGAAATTATACGGAATCGTGTGTTAGAATCCTTGTATCGACGAATTATGCGAGCACACAATGAGAAGAAGTGTTTTAGGGTTATTATTGTTATACCTCTGATTCCTGGCTTCCAGGTTCGGATTCTTGATTGAGCTCTTTGAGTCAAAAACTTGTGTATTTTAATTTTTTTGTAAATGCTGGATTTTAGTTTTACAGGGAGGTTTAGATGATAGTGGAGCTGCATCTGTGAGAGCAATAATGCATTGGCAATATCGAACCATTTGCAGAGGACAAAATTCGATATTCCATAACCTTTATGATGTTCTGGGTCCAAAAACACATGATTATATTTCTTTCTATGGTCTTAGAGCTTATGGGAAACTTTTTGATGGTGGTCCAGTCGCCACCAGTCAGGTATTGTCTTGCCTGCTTACATCTGACTGTTTTTGTATTTCATGTTATCATTTTTTCACATCTGTTGCAAAATGTTGTTTTTATGCACTACACAACATAAGCATTTATGTGATATTATGTAAAATGATTCAGCATGTTCTACTAGCACCTGGAAATCATGCTCCTTCACTGTATATGCAGGTGTATGTGCATAGTAAAATTATGATAATTGATGACTGTGCAACGCTAATTGGATCAGCTAATATTAATGATAGGAGTCTGCTTGGTTCGCGAGATTCTGAGGTATCACTTTGTTTAATTTTCCTTTGCAATGAATATATGTTCTCTTATCAGAAATTTAACCTTCAGGACATGTTTGGCTGGAGGTTAGAGGAGGTTATCAATTAAGGAGTTAACACTTAGCCTCCTTTATCCTTGTTTGGTAAGTATTTAGTTAAGGGGTTAACTATCAAAGGGATTAAAGGTTAACCTCCTTGTAGTGCATTTTTGTTAACCCTCTACCCCTTAGGTTAAAGAGGGTTAAAAGTAAAATAAAAAAAACTCATCATTTTATTTTATTATTAATTGATTTCAACAATCTTATTTCTTTAACAAATAAATTTTTTAAAATTCTTTTTCAAATATTAATTATATTTAATCACTGATACATTAAAATCATTACTCCTTATTTCATAAATATTTTAGACAAGATTTGTAACTTAATAATTATACTTGTAATTATTACACCTTTAATTATTACTCCTGTAACTGTAAAGTCTCTTTAATCTCGATCCACACGCAGCCTCAATGATATGGTTAAGAAATCAGGATCATGTCTGAAATTTAAGTGGTATGCTCTTGGCTGTGTCTCAGCTTATGAGATTTGGCAATCTTAAAGTTTTATGTTTCTGTTATTTGACTAAAACATAACATTGACAGAATTCACATGATGGCATACACCTAAAAAGCTTTAATTACTTTTAGGAATAGTCTTAAATGGCATCATTATTCCCATCATCATCAAGAATAAATGAGATTCTATCAATCCAAAAGCTTGTTGGATTCTTGATTACTTTTAGTTGCTTTCTTTTTGGTTTCACATGGCATTGATTTTTGTGGTAACAAATACGAAGAAATTATTAGCACTTGTTAAGAGCTGATTCTGAATTGCCCAAAAATCTATTTCTTTAGATTGCTGTACTTATTGAAGACAAAGAGATGGTTGACTCATTTATGGGAGGGAGACACTGGAAAGCTGGAAAATTCTCTTTGAGTCTTCGCCTTTCATTGTGGTCTGAACATCTTGGTCTCAATGCCAAAGAGGTTAGTATGCCCAACTCCGAAAATATCAACTACTGGCCCTTTGAAGATGTAGCTTATGTTGTTCTGCTGATGCTGTCCTCCGTCTCTCTTTTCCTTGCTTTTAATCTCAGATGAAGCAAATAATAGATCCAGTAATTGATTCAACATACAAAGACATTTGGATCGCAACTGCAAAGGTGAGAAGCAGAATTACGTGATCTTTGCAGTTTACAGTTTACTCTTTTATATACGGATCTTCTGTTCAACAAGTGAAAGCTTGTGAAATTGGCATTGATTCAGCCAAGTTGTGGTTATATGCCTGTTCTACATATGCAAATAAAATTATTGAAAGGAAATTCCTATTGTTACTGTGGTCATGTACCCAGGAACCTGTCCAAGTGATTGTTCTTCTCTTGAGAGGCCAAAAACTGGTCAAACTTTATCTGGTTGTTCCAACTATGTACAACCTAGCGACAGTGCTTTGACCACAGTTAAACTGTGGATCGACCTATCTGATCATTGCTTAGTAACTTCTTTTTATAGTTACTCATCACTTCAGCACACTAAGTGGCCATGCTTCTCATTTAGCACAACCAAACTCCAGGTCAAGTGCTTAAAGGAGCCTTGGCTGAATTTGCATTTCGCATTTTGCATTTTGCATTGACTTTGGTCCAATATTAACAATCATGTACTGGTAATTCATTTGGCAGACAAATACCACCATCTACCAGGATGTATTTTCTTGCATTCCCAATGATCTTATGCATTCCAGGTATGAATACCCTCTTATCTTCCTCCCTCTCATGTTCTCCCCCCCCCCCCCTCTCTTTTTTTCTTTCCTCTGAATAGCGGACTAACTAATCGCATTTACAGAGCTGCACTTAGACAAAACATGGCCTTTTGGAAGGAAAGGCTTGGCCACACCACTATTGATTTAGGAATAGCCCCTGAAAAGCTTGAATCATACGAAAATGGAGACATAAAAAAACATGATCCCATGGAGAGATTGCAGGCAGTGCGTGGGCATCTTGTTTCTTTCCCGTTAGATTTCATGTGCAGGGAGGATCTAAGACCTGTATTTAATGAGAGTGAATATTATGCATCTCAAGTGTTCTATTAGTTGAAGGTCATCTCAATTATTGAGCAGCAGCTCGGTGCCCTTCCTGGTAGGCAATGCTGTCATGGGAGTCCGCCATCTGGGGGTGACCAATGCATCTTGACCTCAGTCTTATACAAAATCTACACTGGTTTTCTGCTTTTAAATTTCTTTAATCAAACAAGTTACACGTAGATAGAAAGAGAAATTGGAAACAACGGGATAGAGGCTCTATTTTATCATCGCCTCTCAGGAATTGTAACATGAACGCCCTTTACCAGATTCAAAAATGTATCTTTTTTTTAGTAATAATGGACACACCAGCGGCTCACAGGATCATTTTTTCTTTCTGTTTTTTATTTTTTATTTGCAACTTTAGCATATCTTATCTGGGCTATGCTCATATTTTAGTTACAGCATTACTGGAAGCTGTAGGCTCCAGCAAGACCAATATCTGTTCCCTTATAATTGGATTTTGGAGATAGAATCCATGTCAAAATCAGTATGATGCCTTGAAGGCTGGAACATACCAGAATTTAGCTGCAAAGTGGCAAGTCAAGGAATCTCATGTTCTCAATATCTTTCTCCTTTATTCCCAACTCACAACTGTGGCAATTCTCCTGCTATCTATCCATCTTTTCTATTCCCTTTTTTTTTTTTTTTTTCTTTTCCCACTACCGTTTCAATAATGTGCTTATGGTCCCATTTTGGTATCACTTTTGTGTTTATGGTGGTAACGTTAATCACAAGTCACAGCCATAGGGCTATTATCGGATCTGGCCTCCTAATTCCATGCCCATGGTCCCCCAAATTGACTCCTTAACTTATAAGCATGACTTTTGTATCCTTCTTATCATCACCATCATCAATTCATTATTGTAGGAGTCCCAATGAATTCTTTTTCTCTCTTCAATATTCTTATGGCCATAAGCATGAAGATTAATTCAAATAATAGTTAGATTATTTCCTGAATTATTTTATATGGTCTTAAAGGTAATTTAATAACA
Source organism: Ricinus communis (assembly GCF_019578655.1). Classification (NCBI taxonomy): domain Eukaryota; kingdom Viridiplantae; phylum Streptophyta; class Magnoliopsida; order Malpighiales; family Euphorbiaceae; genus Ricinus; species Ricinus communis. The sequence goes on along the minus strand of NC_063264.1, from coordinate 1,500,361 downwards.
CATTGGATTAGGACTAAACAGAAAAGAAATCGCCCTTATTAAAATTTCTATCTTTCTTTTTTTGCTCGAAGGTCACCAATTTAAATGTATATCTATGTTATTATAATTCCATATGAATTTAGTTAAATGGTTTGTTACAACTACGCACAAACTCCACTTTTTAATGTGAGAAACCTTTCACAATCAAACATTTGTTTAAGCTTGTTCTAATCAAACAGTTCTTGAAGATATACAATTTTATTTCAGTGCTCTTCCAACCATGAATTTATTTTATTTTAGTCAATATAATCCAATCTTTCCCTGTCCCAATGATTATTTTATACCCTTTTTTAAGCATCATTTATATGTATATATACATTTACTTTTCTTAATTATTATGTCTAATGAGATCACAAGGAGCATAAACTTATTAGGACAAGTTGCAAGTTGACCGACCATAATATAAAATATTTAAGCAAACCTTATTACCAGTCTTGGATGAATCATTATCCAATGCATATTTAGTATCTTAATTAAATCAAACGCGGCCATTATGACTGATGTGAATCTCAACCACGTAACTTGCTTTGTCAATGCCACAAATGCCCATTGCTTATGCATATTAATGCAAACAAAAGCAGTGGCATTATAGTCATTTCGGTATCCTACTTACAGTTGTTGCAAAGCTATACATAACGTACTAATGAACTTGGAAAACCTAAAAGAAGACAGGAAATGGAGTATAAGCAACGAGAAGAGGCCTTTGCATGTCCAAGTAACGTATTAACTTGCCGGAGTCACCGACATATATATTCCGGGTAGTTAGAGTTGATATCCGGCGAAAGCTGCGTTCCCATGGTTTTGTTAACCAAGTTCCACAAGAACAAGGTTTTTCTTCTATTGTTATTAACTCCCAAATGATCACAGCAAACTTTGTTTTTGCTTCCTCTTGTTTTCTTTTATTAATTTTTGTTACGACTTATTTTATGCTTTCTTGATTCTGATATGTTTGTTTCGAAAGTTTGGACGTATTTGATTAGATATTATTGAATTAAAACTGATGGGTGGCCAAATGTGATTATAAGTTGTAGAAGATTCAAGAAATGGTGCTTTTTCCATCTATATTTGATGGATTGGCTAGGAGTGTATCAGTCAAGAAAGGAAGGAATTCTCAGAAAGATGTTGGCAAGGAAGCTGCAGAAGCTTTGGCAAAGAATGCAAGGAAGAATGAGTTGATGTTGAGTTCTTCAGGCATTGTTAAGTCCATGAAATCAAATAATTTTGCATCAGTTTGTTCTAAGAGAGGGCAGAAAGGAATTAATCAGGATTGCTTCATTGTGTGGGAGGTATGACTTTGCTTCAATAAATATCTATTCAGGGTTTGTTAGAGGCTCAAATGACGGGTTGGTATTTTCTTATCGAATTGCTAATTGTGGAGCATGAATTTGGGTTTTTGGCAGGAATTTGGATGCCAAGAGGACATGATCTTTTGTGGGATCTTTGATGGGCATGGTCCATGGGGTCATGTTGTTGCCAAAAGGGTTAAAGAATCTGTTCCATCTTCTTTGCTGTGCAATTGGCAAGAAACTTTAGCACTGACATCGCTGGACATGGACTTCGAGATGGAACTGGATAGAAACCTCCATCAGTTTGATATTTGGAAGCAGTCTTACTTGAAAACTTACGCGACTGTTGATCAGGAACTTAAGCAGCATCCTGAAATTGATGCCTTTTCTAGTGGTAGTACTGCTTTAACAATTGTTAAACAGGTATATAACGTACATGCTTTCTATCAATCTCTACGGATAAAATTCAGATGGTTCATCGTTTGCTAATTTTGTCTTCAGGGCGAGCATCTTGTTATAGCGAACGTTGGCGATTCTCGGGCTGTGTTGGCAACCATTTCCGATGATGGAAGTTTGGCGTCACTTCAGCTTACCACCGACTTCAAGCCTAATTTACCTCGTTAGTATTTTGTTATTCCTTAACACAGTTTATGCTGTATTTACTATAAATGGCCATGACCATCTTCTTTTCTTACTTGAGGGTTTCTGCTCCTATTTTATGGTGATTGTAGAGGAGGCTGAACGAATAACACAGTCCAATGGTCGAGTGTTCTGTTTACATGATGAGCCAGGGGTGTACAGGGTCTGGATGCCAGATGGGAAGAGACCAGGGCTAGCATTATCAAGAGCTTTTGGTGATTACTGTGTGAAAGATTTTGGCCTCATTTCTATACCTGATGTCACCCAAAGAAGCATAACAAGCAGAGATCAGTTTGTCATTCTAGCAACAGATGGGGTATGCATTTTATACCATAATCACCAAAATGAATTTATTTTTTCTTTCTTTTCTTGCTTGGCTTTGTCTTCTGGAAATGTCAATTTCCTTTGGATTTGGTTTGGATGGCAACGATATTACGAATTATAGCCAATTATTTGCTGCCGAAACCAAGTTATAATCTGACTAACTTCAACTTATTGTTTCCTCCAGCTATGGGATGTTATTTCCAACCAAGAAGCAGTTCAGATCGTTTCTTCAACCCCAGATAGGCAGAAAGCAGCTAAAAGGTTGGTGCAGTCTGCTGTTCGTGCCTGGAAATATAAGAAAAGAGGCCTCGCGACAGATGATATCTCAGCCATATGCCTCTTCTTTCGTGATTCACTGCCACAAGAAGTTGGCCCTTTGATGGTCTTAAAACAAGCATAAGCGACCATTTTTGGCTAATGGCTGGTTAAGAAACCTTTGTCAGTTCCTACAACAAATGTTATCTGCAAACATGTGAACCCGGACTAAGAATGTTTTGTGTACGAATTGGATAAAATAGCACCTGACTCGCCTCAATGTATTTCTTTTTCGTCTTGTATTCTGTAGACTAATCAAATCCAATATATTTTTGCTAATATGAAAAGAAATAAACGACTTGGTTTAGAAAGTAATCAGGAGATTACACGTGAATCAAATATCATGAATTCATGATATTTAACTTCTGAACAGAAAGGGGTCAGTTTTACAAAAAAAAAAAATTCGAGTATCTCCATTATTCCTAATTTCTGGCTGCTTGTACCGTCTGTGTTGCAATCAGTTGAGCTATGACGGTAGCATACTGCAGAGCTGTGTGTTGTGGAGTATAGTGATCAAAGAGACCATAATCAGCAAAGTTAGTTTCTATATGCATAAATTGCCCGGGTAATGATCTTTTCGATATAGCCTCTTGCCATATATCAACAAATTCTTCCATGATTGGCCTAGCTTTCTCTATTGAGGATATAGGAAGATACTCCACCTTCAAATGAACAACTTTAATTAGAATGGATCTTGGTTAATAAGGACCAAACCAAGTTTCTACAAATAATAGAGAAAGATACTAAAAGCACTGAGAGAGAGATACAGATATGCATGGTTATGGGATGACAGTCTGAATGATGTCAAAGTATAACTAAACCATTCAGGAAATTACTATCAAGACTGACTAGTAAAGTATCACATTCAGTGCTCCATCGTCACAGAACGATGAAACCACTTCAAACACTTCTGTTTTTATATGACACGTGGAACTATTAAGAAGCCATGAATTATAGTAATACATTACTATGTAATGCTAACATTATTAACATTCTAACCAAAAATTAAAATGCATGCTTGGTATTGTAAATCTTATGGATTAACCAAATAAGTACAAACATGCTAAGTGAGATGCGAATTTCAGCTTTGATTCCAATCTTCAAAATATATGTCGGGCACTAATAGACAATGAACAATTCTATAAACACAAGCAGAGCATCATATCATCATTTATGATTAGCTTGACGACGATAGCATGCAAAGATGCCAACTTTACCATAATTTATCTTCAAACTGAAGAGATAATAACATTGCAAGTCCATTACCTCCATAACAATTCCTCTCAAGTTCTCAGAATGATTAGGAACAACCTTTCCCACTCTCAACTGAAAATCCCCAAGTTGATACTGAAACCCCTGCATAAGATTACATCTAACACAAATTACACAGTACCATACAAATTAACCTTTACCTTTAAAGGGAAAAAGAAAAGGAAAAGAAGAAGAAGAAAGTAACCTCAAACAGAAGAGCAACCCTAGACTTATAAGACTGAAGTTTCTCCATTATTGTCTGAATTGATGAATCAGCTTCAACAACTAGCCTTTGACCTCTTATCATAAAATAGTACTTATTTGGCTGCTCCGGCAATGATATCCCCAAGAAATCTCGCGGGAATTCCGGAGTTAATGATTGGTCTGCTTATCAAATTTCAACAACAAAGCTTAAAAAAATGGAGAAAATTTGAGAAAGAACATAAAGATATGACATATGGCCTACCTCGAAGCATGGGTTTATAAGAGGTTAAAGCAGCTTTCCATCTTCCTTCTTTAACTCCATTGATGCTCTCTACGCATTGAGATACTTCGTTTAGTATTTGTGTGTTTACTGTTGTTCCTGCATTTGGTTGCCAGTGCAAAACCCTAATCCATACAATTTTTAATTCCAAATTAAGCATTACATCCATTAAGAAATAAAAATATTTTGTTTAGGATTTTGGATGCTTACCATTTCAACGGCATCGTTCCCGGTGAAGAATGGAAAAGAAAAACAGTGGACACAGCGATGATTCTGAAGCAGAGACAAGACCGGAGCAACGACGTCGTATGACTATAGTTGTAAACTATTGAGTGTAGCCACCCCTGAGAATGAGAATTTACAACTTAAAAACCTTTTCTGGTAATATAACCAAAGTGCCCCAATTATTTTACTAAATTTCAATTACACCCACGCAAAGTCGTCTTCTTCAGGTCATCATCGACCCTCTCCAATTTCTTTTGTTCCTGCTTCCTGTTCTTCTCATATGAGTACTGCTTCTTTAACTCTTTCTCTCCCCTTCTTTCACGCTCCTTCTAGACGCAATTTTCGCGCGCGTCCAACTCACTCTCCGAAGACCTTCTCACCACACTCTCCATTCAAAATCAATCACCAGAGAACTCTCCGGCAACAACATTCAATAATCATGTCTTCATCAATCTCTCAACCTCCGACAATAACCGAACTCGCCGTAGATTTCCAGAAGCTTCTGTCTCCCTCCTCCGGTCTCATCTCCATTTGCGGCTTCGGTTCTCTACTCTCCGGCACGTTATGTAAATCATTATCATCACTGTCTGTGCTATTTATATTTCTTGTTTAATGATTAATCTGATTTTTTTAATGGAAACAGAGAGAAGCGCGAAAAGCACATTTCCTGATCTAGTGAACTTTAGAGTTGCGAGATTAAACGGATTTAGACGCGTCTTTGCTCACGTGGCTCCTATTTTCTTTGAACGCGGCATCGCCAAGCCTGAAACTAAGGTTTCTATATGTAAAATAATGTATGAAATGATGGTGTTTTGGTTTATTTGTGCGTCAAATTTTGTAAATTCTTTTGCAGGAGATTTCTAGCTTGAGCGTGGAGCCTTGCGAAGGTGAAACTCTTATAGTTACAGTTTTTGAGATCGATAAATCAGAGGTATTTAGGAATCTATATACATTTTGTTCTATAAAAATATTTAAAAAAAAAAAAAAAGAGTAATCATTCTGTTTGTATAGCTAGATGAATTTGTGTTGTTCAATGTGAAGGTAGATTCCTGCTTTTATGGAGAGAGAACTTGAGTTCCGATTTCTAGCAGTAAGTTTCTTGATTAATATTTATTAATGGCTTTTCTTGTTTATTTATAAGCAGCTACTATTCATTCTCTGTTGTAACACTATGCATGGCAGGTTGTGCCTGAAACACTTGATGGCAAGCCATTTGATAGTCCAGCGGTAGTTCTTTCTTTCAGTAATAAGTATATATATCTTAGTTAATTTTCTTTGCATTAGCACATGAATCTTGCTGGTGCTTTGCAGGTGCTTTGCGCGCGCTACAGTGATGAGGAATTTTTCCGGATTAGATGTAAAGGTAATTTCTGTCTACTGTTTTGACTGTATAAGGCAGAGATGTCTGTGGTTAGCAACAAAGAAACACTATGACACATTTCTGTTATGTGTTTCTCGAATATGTTGTGGTGACAATTCTGCAATCTGCAGAATCGATGCTTCAATATTTGAATTTCTATCATTCTGAGAGCTCTCTCTTTTGAACAAAATAATGTGTTCCGCTGAGTTGTTGTTATGATTTTCCATTACCTAATTGGCTTTAGCTCTTATATAATGTCAATTAGAAGAATTACAAGGCAAATATAATATGTGACACGTCTAGTTTTATACAGGAAGTAAAGAGACTTATTTTCAGCATTATGGAAGATATGGCATTTCCAAGATCTGGAGAGATGATATCTTACCTTGCCGTACTTATCTTCGACACTGGTAAGTGCTACATCTGATATAGGTTATGCTATAGAAACAAGAAATTGTTAGGGGATTCTTCATTATCATCACAGCATTATTTGCACAGCACATCAAAGTTCCAGAAATTCTTGCTAACATGTTCCCCATGTGAAACTATGTATCTATTGGGGCATATGCGATGGTAGAGAAGCGAGAATTAAACATTAGCTGCATATCTTATAGGAGTACAAAGTGTTGATAGATAACTCATAACCCATAGAAGTAGAAGAGCTATTAGATTCTGATTGATAAAAGTTTATCAGCAAGGATGCTGTAGATAAGAGAAGGCAGAAGGTAGAACCCAAGACTGAGAACTAAGGTAGGTTAGCTACTGGTTTGAGTTCCATAGTCAATTCCTTATTATTGAAAAACCTTTTTCAAAATTTGGTTGATCGAAACTTCAAAGTCCAAACATGAAAGAATTGCCATAGCTGAAATCATTCAGTGTCTTAGTAGATGACCTCTGGTTATCTTTCAGTTTAATTTAATGAGCCAGTTTACTTCTCCCAGCTCAGATTTCTTTCAATTTCTAAGTGAACAACTTGGAGGCATTTTGTTTAATGGAATCGTTAAAGTGGCCAAAGACTTTCCTAAACCTTATCTCTTATGCAACCCTTTTTATATATAAATTGAAGGCAATAAAATGCTCTGCAGTGTATTAGCAGCAAAGAATCTGGGAAGTGCAGCTCACAACAACTTTTTGGATCACACTTTTCTTGGGGATCGTAAAACAACCATCCGCAAGTATCTAGCAACAACAGGTGCAGGTATAATGGAAGAAGAGCCCCCTGAGTCCCTCAAGACCCGCTATGGTGGCTGATGACATGACACTAAATAGCAGGGACATACGTCTATGAAGGATTATTGGATTTCAAGATTGGTTGGATCAAATGTTATATTCCCTGTTATCTCTGATAAGGCAAATAAAAAAGCTGTAAATTAAATGTTTTTGTATTGTTGATTCATGAGGAATGCAAGTTGATAAAGTGATCTGGTCAATAAAGTTTTTGGTCTCTTTCCAAGTTATAGGCTGTAATGCTGTTGTAAGCAAGAATGGTCAAGCTCAACTGTCATCTTTCATACATGTACAGATGATTTCAGAGATTTAATTTTACATTTTAATAACAGAACTGATAATGCATCTCCATTTTGGCATACAGCCTACTGGCAGTTGTTGCGTCTTTGTGGGCTCGTTTTCGAGAGGAGACCACAACACAACACAAGAGTGCAAACCACAAATTCTTAAAGAGGTGATGACGAGGGCTGTAATTTGCTTCTCTATAAGGGAGTTGTCATCATCTCAATTTTCGAAAGTGATTAATATTACTTGATGCACGATTTTTTTCTTTTTTAACTTTAAATTTCACAAGGATAAATAAAATAGGCACAGGAGAAGCAATCAAGAGGAATTACGGGGTCCTGTTTTGTCTGTGGGGCGACATGTGTACAAAGGCGAAAACCCACATCGGAACCTATAATAAGCCAGTTTTTGGCGCTTGCTATAAATAAATTGGGGGATGGAAGCACAACTTTAACTCGTCCTGTCAGGGGTGAAAGGCGACTCGTCAATGATCGTATAGAGACGGCGGGTCGTGCCGACACCTGGTACAATCGAACACACCTATTGAGGCGAGTGGGTTCTGCCCTACTTTAGGTGGTCCCGCCCGCCAATTTTTGGAAGCCTCCCATTGGCGAGGCTCACAAAGTCTCTATGTTTAAGCCCTTTTCTTTTTTCCTTTCTTTTGTTTCTTCTTCCAGCGGGATTGGTTTAAGTATCTGTTAATGAAGAGGCAGGACCCCAAAATTAACTGAATATATAATTTCTCATCAAATTCGAAATAAATTTCATCTAAAATACTATTTATTACTATGTGTATTTTTTATTTCCTGCATTTTATAGTTCACAACCTTTAGTTACTGCTATTTCGTCCTACATGCCAAAAATCTAACTTGGAAAATAGTAAAATACTCAGTTGCCAGCTCTATATTTGTGGAAATGCAATTTCTTTTTTTTTTTTTCCCTACTATATCTGATCTTGTAAAATAGCACAACTACAATCTTCATCTTTTTGTAGTTGCCTAATTAACAACTCCATCATCTTCTTGTACATAGGCATATAATGATCGTTTATCATCGTTTTTGACAGGCGGATCTTACTGTACAGTTCTCTGGGAGTCTCGTATATACCCACATGTTCTTCAGTGAGTACTTCATGATCTACATTGGCAGTGTCCGAGGCAGGCATGCTTACAATATGCATGATTCTACCAGGTGGATAAAAATGTTGGCTGTCTGGGACATCCATTGTAGTTATGGAGTTGTTGGTTTCTGCTGCATTTGCCAGAACATTCTCTTCCTCGGTGATCTCTCTGGCTGCAGCAGCTTCTTCTTCCTGGGCCTGAAAATCAACTTCAGTCTCTTGCCTCTTAAGCTCCTTTTCGAGTTCATACCACAACTCACCTTCAGTAACATCCTCAATGACAGATGAACTAATTACTCTATCACCAGAAATAAGTGGCTCATCTTCCTCGGTATCATCATGCCCTGATCCACTGCTTGAATTACTTTCTAGTTTGTGCTGGACTGAGTCTTCAATTTGAACTTCAGCCACAAGAGTTTCAGAACTTTCAGACACTACAGAAGCTTCAGGCAATTCCTCCAATTTAGAGTTCGCAGGTGGAACCACAGATCGACGCCTCGGACCCATACATGACCATGATGACAGAGATGAACGAGTTCTGACAACAGCTTGGGCGACATTTTGTGCTCGCTTCATCACAACCTACAAATTAAAAGGTAGACATCTTTTTGTTATTTACATAATGACTGGCTAATTGAAAAACAGATAAATAATGCAGGAAAGGTTGTTGCTTGTACATGCACATGAAAGAAAGAAGAGCAAGACAGCAAAGTTTCAATTGACTTAATAGCTCCAAAGAATTGACAAACCAAGTGTTAGAAGTCTCAGGATTATAAACCAAAAGGTTACTTTGAATTTACCTGAGTGCTACTAGAAACAGGACGCAGAAGAGCACCTGCCCCAGCAACTCTAGCTCTGGCACTGGCTATAGATGGTAGACGCGATCCCAGAGCAGTTGCAGAGCGATAAACAACATTTAAGACTCTGGTATGCTCAACCTGATCCCGCAAATCATTTAACCATGACGATGCTGTTACCTGGTCCACAAAAATTTAGAAATATGAAGTCTGAAATATATACTAAAGAATGAAAACCAAATACTGGTCGTGATTCAGCACCTCAGAGCGAAGGTCGTCAATTGAAGCAGTTGAAAATGTAGGCACCAGATCAGATCCATTAATCACAGTAGTAATAAAGTGCTTGCCTGATTCTGCTAAATCCCATGTCATACAGGCAGCTGCAAATAATGCAGTTCAAGGAATTAGAGAAAAGCATACCATACTCACCAATAAGCTTCTCTTCGTACTATTCTAGGAAACGACACTGAAATCTAGTTAGACATCCATGAATTATGCAACCTAGAAGGAAAAGAATCTTAAATGTCAAAATCAAGATGATTCTCATAAATAGCTTCTTTCAAAGGTTCTACTTGTCAAAAAGATACTTTTACATGATTTTGTATTATAAATTATCAACATTCATAACAGGTATGAGCACAAACATTTTACCAATCAACAAACACAAAGGTAGCACAACTGGTGGATCTTTAAGATCAAAGCTAAAGGCCATTGTTTAGAAGTATCTCTATTGTGGCATACATTTGCATGATAAGCAATTAACAAATTCCATATCCTAATCCAATTAATGAAATGAAACATTGCACATACAATATGAACAATTTCTGAGAAAGAAATTCATCATTTTAAACATAACAATCCATCATTAGAGCATACTAACCAGCAAATTGAAAAACTCACAGTAAGATCAACAGTAAATAATACATGCCTGGGGCAAATGTGACGCAGGTGCTAGAAGAGAACTCCTTCTGCTCCCGTAGGATATAAGTTAATAATGCAGCAGTACCCCCACCAAGCGAATGCCCAACAACCTAAAACAATTACTGAAGAATTAAATGAAAAATTCATAAAAGGAAAAATGTACCACATGAATGCCCAACAACCTAAAACAATTACTGAAAAATTAAATGAAAAATTCATAGAAGGGAAAAATGTACCACATGGTTCTTTACGACGATCCTACACTAGTTAATGATAACAGAATGTCAACAGAGATGGCAAGAACCTTATAGTTAATTGTTCTCAAAGCTTGCCAACATATGAGGTTTGAAAACAGAAATGAAAAAGGTTCCAAATCTAATACTGAAGCTTAAAATGGTTTCAGTTGGATGCAATTGCTGTATGAGAAAACTAAAATCTTCCACGTTCCAAGTTAAGTGACATGATGATATCATTGGCTTGAAACAAAATGAATTTGAAGATTGTAAAACCCAAATGCAATAGAAGCCCATAAATAAAATTCAGATGCAGGAAGTAACATAACAAAATATGAAGAAATGCCAATCAAGCAGATGCTACAATCTATAGCATTTCATGCCAAAGATAAAAATAGATATTACCTTAACTCCATGGTCAGGATAATCGGCAAGTGCCTCAAGCAAACAAGGAGTACTAAGCTTGGCAATCCAACGAGCAGCAGCAACCATTCCGCAATGTGCATAACCTAGAACTAAATTACTAATCCCACCATCATGTAAAACCGAGTGATGGAAGGGAACGACTGCACCAGTTGCTGCTGTTAATGTGTCTTTAATACTATGTGTACCACGAATTAGTAGAAGAAAACATTTTAAATCTTTATCATGTATAATTGTGAAAGCCGGCTTCAAAAGCTGCAATTTAAATGTAAAAAGATCAACATCAATATCACGTTTGACAACAAATTAAAAAGAAAAAGAGATAGCTATTATCAGTAAACTAACCCCAGCCTTGGGTTTTTGAAGAAGAACATCTTCCATAGTGTAACCAGCAGAATCCAAAAACACTGGAAATGGCTTCTTGGAGAAGAACATACAAAGTGTTAACAATCTTAACAAGCTGTGTAACTCTTGTATAATTGCAGGTCCTTTAAGCTTCATACAATTACTCCCAGCATATATACTTGCAACTTGCAAATTAACCTGCGGGTGAAAACAGTAAAAACCCAAACTTAATTGATACTGAACCACAAAAATCTAAACCCTAGAACTAATTAAGATAAATGATAATCAATTTACCTGTCTCCTGATGAGGTAATTAATGCCAAAAGCTAAATCACCAATAGGCCATTTCCCTAAAGTTTCAGAATAAGTGAACCTTAGGGTTTCTGATAACGTAGTAATCGTTTCAAGCCATGTTGCTGGTGCTTGCGCAGGTCTGCGAACGATTCTTCTCCTTCCCGATCTCAATTTTGATGAATCTCCGCTCTCATCGCCGTCTTCTCCGTCGCCTTTCGCAGCCAGTCTACGGCTTAAGACGTAGTACAATAACACCGCTGCTCCGGCGGCGGTCGCCATTGTACCCGCCGCCATCAATCGAATAGATCGACTATAAAAAACAAAAATAGAAGAAAAAAGCTTAAAAACTCTTGAGATTGGAGGAACTGAAGAATCCTAGTAGCTCAAAAAAATAGAAAGAATAAATTAAATTGAAATGAGAGATTAATTTTTTATAAAAAGAAAGAAAAAGGAAAAGAGACGAAGTTCAATAGATGTTATCAGAAACAAAATAAATAAATAAATAAATTCTTTTTTAAAGAAAGACGGGCTTTAATATATATATATGTGGATTTGTGAGAAAAGAGAAAATAGAAAAGAGTTTAGTTTGTCCAAATACAATAATACTGATTAAGGATACGCGGTGCATTTGGAATCTTCTTCTCTCTTCTACACTTCAAATGGCTACCACCCATCCGAGTATTTGGAATAATGTAAAATGTGGAAAGGAAGGAATTGAGTAGGGTAGTTAAAGTTAAGAGGAGAATGGGGCATTAATTAAAGTTTTTGTAACTGTTACAATGGTAATATTGTAAACAAAAAAAGGGACATGAATGGAATGGAACGGAAGATGGTGTGACCAGGTTGAAGAAAAAGCGCGTTGCTATGGATGAGGACGAATTAGAGTACTCCACTGGCTTCTTTTTTTTCTAATTAACAAACAACTATTCTATTTATTTTATTGTCTATCTTGATTTTGCATATACTCCCGCATATGTTGATTGATGTTGTTGACAGTGGATTTGTTTCTCTTTTGTTGGCTGCATGCATCACTGGGACAATGGCGCACCCATCTAGAGTAATTCTTTTTTATATATTAACTAATTAAATAATAATTTTAATTATAAAAAATATTATCTTTAAAAATTAATATTTATTAATAAACTAGAAATTTTAAATATCAAAAAATAAATTAAAAATATTCTAAAATAATTGATTTTTTATTATTTTTGAGATATTGTAGATTAATATTATTAAATTAATTAAAATAATAATAAGAAGGGTGCAATTACTAGTTTTTGATAAACGATAAAAAGTGTAATTCATGGCTATGGGGTAACTTGGGCTAGAGAGAGCGAGTTGGAGAGGGGAGTGGCTGGATCCAGCCCAGCACATTCTATTAGGATTTAGGACCCAAATGCATGAAATTTATTTCAAATTTCAACCAAATACCATTTAAAGAAGAATGAAATCACATTTGGGATCTAATTAGTGTTGGCATTAAAAGTATGAATGAAAGTGAAATCTAAAAAGAAAAAAGAAATAATAAATTCAAATGGGAAGCTCATAATACGATGAATTACACCTCCCTAAACACACTTGGTTTCTAAATTTATACTAGTTATATACAAGGAGTCCATTGCTCTGGTCTTACTTAGAAAATGAAGCTGCATTGATCCTGGTAAATTTTCTTGATTTTCCAAATAAAAATGAATTTCTCTTGGCTTTGAATTTTGTATCCAACCACTCCATTTGACCTACCTTTAGGCCATCCCTCAATTCTGTCATCTATGAGCAACCATTTTTTCTTCATGCGATGCCTATATGTATAAACCACTGGATTCTCCATTGAATCATCTTTTAGTTGTATTATTTTTTCTTTTTAAATTTGAAGACCTGAATATGCACAAATGTGTGCATGCTCTTAAAGCAATACTCTCTTTTTCCCTTAATTTTTGCGCATCAATCAAATGGGTAAATGCAATCTGAAAGTTCATATCCATGACAAACATAAACTTCCACTACGGATACCCAGAAAAGAAATAAGGCTTAAATTTCAATTGAATATGAGTTCTCTTCGTATGGATTGGTCCAATCATGAGAAAAATGCAAAAGCAAGAAAAAGGGTTTAAACTAAAGGAGTGCGGAATCTAAGGTCAAAAACCTGTTTTTTGTTTCAGAGATTAGAATATTGATGCATCTGTTGATTGATACCCAACTAGAATTAAACTATACACAAACAAGCAGACAGAATCAATAACAATTTTGAAGTTTTCCAAATCTTTGGACAGGAAAAAGGAAAGGACTTTTCTTTTGTTTTTGGGAACATATAAAGGTTGCCACTTTTGCTTTTCTTTTCCTTTTTTTTTTTTTTTTTTTTTTTTTTTTGGTTTCAGGGAGTAGGGACCTATCAGGATTAGTTTTCAACTACACTTCTGATGAACCCTTTTTTTTTATGCCTGAGTTTGAAGTTTCAACTGGGCATTATGTGTGTGGGTCATTCTTCTTCTTCTTCTTCTTCTTCCCCAACTGTACGCTCCATTATTCACTTCTCATTCACTAATTACATCGCTCTCTCCTCTATATTTTACTTGAAATGTTTTTGAAAATAAGAGTTTTTGTCTGCGAATATGAGATGTAATAGCTGGAATATTACATTCTAATTTCACTGTTATCAAATAATTACAGCTTAATTATAGATAATAATAATATAAACGCTTCACTGATTTGATTTCAAACCTCTTAAAACGACTTGTATGCACATAGCATCATCCTTAATCATAATCAGGTTCTTGAATTTGATCTGAAGGTTTTAAAAGTATTGCACTTAATTAATCGTGATTAAGGAGGAAATTAATTAATTAATCTTTTTTAGAAAAAAAAAAAAAAAAGACTGAAAAACAAGAGCAACGTGGCAAAATTAACGTTATCATCTCCGTCTCTGCACTTCCCACCAACTGATCCACTTTCAAAAATCTCTCCCGCAAACTTTGCTCATTTTTCTTAACCGCTCCACCTCCTCCTTAATCACTCCCTCTCTTCTTTAAAACCAAATAAAATTAAACGCACACCTTTAAATTCTTCATTTCAATCACTCACTAACCCTTTTTTCTTATAAAATAATATGTCTCTCTCTCTCTGCTTCTCTTTCAAATTCTCTAAAAATGGGTAAAGAATCAGATACCACAAAATCCCAGTTAGTCTTGGAAATTTGCTCTCTATCTAACCTTTCCAATTCTTGTTCTCATAAACATTCTTTGAAGCCGGTTAAATCTCATTTCATCGACTGGTACCGCATTCTTGGAGTATGTCTGTTACATCTTTCTTGATCTTGAATTCTTGATATCCATTCATTTGTCTACCTCTCTTGATGCTTTTATCTGATACATTAACAATGTTTTATTATAGATAAAAGAAGATGCAGATGTTGATGTCATTCGAAAGCGGTATCATAAACTTGGTATGCTTTCTCGAATGTGTCTCTTGTGTTTTCTATTGAAAAATGTGCTTTCCTTGCTTCTCCTTTTTTTTTTTTTTTTATGGAAAAGAAAGAATTGTTTTCTTGGTGCAGCTTTGCAGCTTCATCCTGATAAAAACAAGCATCCCAAAGCTGAGATTGCTTTCAAGCTTGTCTTGGAGGTTAGACGTTTTGAATCCTTGCATAATTAGGTTCAAGAATATTATAAGTATGCTTAGAGAAAACCATGTACTTAATCACATTAACAATTATTCTTAGTTTTTTCGAAAGGAACGATTATTCTTATTATTAACCGAGGTTTGGGAGAACTAGTTAATCTCCATCAGATATAATTCTGAAAGAATGGAAGGTGGAAAAAACCTGTGAAAGAAGGGTGTAAAGTTGAAATCGTCATGCGAATGGCATGCATTAATGAACTGAGCTAATGGTTTGCATAGCATGTACTATACAGTGTTCTCTCACGTGATAGGACCATAAATTTGGCACTCAGCATTTAATTTTTTAACAGCAGAAACTATTTTCAGAAAGCTAAATTCACCAACGGCATCTGCAAGTTAGGTATGACTGCATTCATTCACCAATTCACTAATTAACTCAAGATGGGTATCTGTTGCTCTTCTTTTTTCATGTCGTTTTCTTTATTTCTCAGTTAAGCATCTTCGTTTGCAGGCTTATTCATGTCTGTCTGACAATGTTAAGAGACGAGCGTTCAACTTGGAAAGATGGAAAAACTTCTGCACAGAGTGCAATGACGTGCACTGCAATTCGAGATCGAAACTGCAGGATTTGAACCCTGCAAACCACTCAAGATCGTACAGAATTCTGCAAGGTTTAAAAGACATTAGACAGAGATTCAGAGAGGAAGCCAAAGTGATGGAGAATTGTTTGAAGGCTAATGCCACATTAAGGAATGAATCACCGATTTTCAATCCTACAGACCACTTGTATCAGAGCAACACTCGTTGCAGATCACGAAGAGAATCCCCAATTTTCGATCCATCTGATTATCTATTTGAAGGCTACCCTCATGTCAGGAACCGAGTTTACAAGAAACCTGATGATGTTTGGTTTTCACAAAAGCAAAATTCATCAAATTATGCCAAAGGAACGGCAAGATATGATTGCCCAATATTTGAGAATAGATCAGATAGAGGAATGCTGAAGACAAAATCCGCTTGTGTCAGTTCATAAACTAGAATTAGATTGTTTCACTAGATTTTCCTGATATAATTCTCATATTCATCGTTTATTTTTAAATGTCAAGCAGCATAAGATCAGCAGAGAGCCAAATATTGTTCAGATGCTTTTATACCCTTATAAATAGGACAATATCAAATGTTTAAGAAGAAACAAAAAGTTGTAGTTCCACTGCATTGCAAGAGAATATTACTAACAAAAACAAACTATAATAAGAAATTTTCTGGTACAAAAATGTTGCAAAACTTTGTACGGTCTCATTCTTGCAGTTTGTCAGGTCCACCATACATCACTTTAGCTGTAAACCTCATTTCAGCTCCAAGAACTTTGATCTATCATTTTCTTATATTTCAATAAATTTCTCGATTTCATTCTTGGCAAAGATTGAATGCAATTCAACCGGTGATTTCCAGATGCTATGCCCATATTTAAGAGAAAGTAATGCCACGGACATTCAGAGATGCTAAGCCCGTCTCTTTGAAGAAAATAATGTCACAGATTCTGCGAAAGTGCAGCCAGCTTTACCCTTCTTTTCCTGGTTTCTTGTGTTCAGGAACTTTGAGGATACCACTATCTATCAATGGCTGCAGCTCTTTGCTGACTAGTTTAGAGATTTTGGCATCTGAGGATTCCAAGAATGCGTATATTACCTTTGAACTGCATAATAAGAGGAAAGGGATTAACAAAAAAATATAATATACATGCTTCACATAAATGTATTAAAGAAAGTAGCAGATGTACTAACCTGTGACCTTGGGCCCACAATTCACATCTTCCTTTCAGGGCTTTCATCCATAAAGTAGCAGCAAAGGTTGAGCTATCCATGATTAATTTTCTAATGGTTCGACTGGAATAGAAATTTTCAAGGACATGTTCCTGTTCAGATTCTTCAGATTTAGGCTCTGCTGCAAGAGAAGCTATAGCTTCATGCAAGGTGTTCAACTTGTCATCCAGACCTGAATGGAGAATGCCGCCAGCACCCCCAGTTGCAACCTGCATTCATAACCAAGAGAACTCCAAGACAATTATATACTACAATGCATAAATTGCAAGTGCGCATCAAATCCAGAAACCAGAAAATGACAAGTTGATACTTCAGTAAAAGAATGAGAAGGAAACAAATAAGAGAAGGTATTAGGCCGTTGTAAGCAAATTAACTTACCTCATATAAGACTTCTTTGCCAAAATTTGATCTGAGCAACTCTCCTGCATTCTCTATACATACATCAATAAGATTCTGCAAAGCAGAATAGCATTTTAAGTTAAATGTCTCTTGAAACATCTGAAAGTAAGACTCCATGTGTACATGCACCCTAATTTAGTAGGAAATAAAAAAACGAAAAGGGGCGCGTGCATGTGTGTGAGAGAGAGAGAGAGAGATAGAAATCTGCAAGACTAAAGCTATAAACCTCAGCGAGGCCGCTCCCAACCAACAGCTCATGTCTTCTTATAGATGGATCTTTCTTTCCACCCTCAATGAAGTCGGCATTCTCAGAACTTGCACTTTCATTGGCCCCAGCCGTTGTAATTTTGGCAATAGCATCCGCCTCATCGCTAGATGCTTCGTCGTTTAAAGACTTTGTCTCAGACTTTACTTCCAACTCACTCTGAAAATAGCAAGTCTCAGTATTTTTATCATAGGCTAAAGTGACCATGAAGAAGAAATAGGGACAAATTACAACATACTCATATCGCAAATTTTGACTGTTTAAGAGAAGAAAAATCACTCTCATTACCTTGGCACTGAGAGACAAGATAGATAGACTGAAAGCAGCCATATCATCAGGGCTGAAATAGCGTGAGCAATTTGGATGAAGAAGCTGCAGTAACGGGCACCTCCCAATCTGATATTCACAATTAACGCAAAGAAAGGTCATCAGCAGGATCTCAGAGTATAAGACTGAGGCGAAACACAAAGCTGTCTATATGGTAAAGGCTAAAAGCTAAGTGAGAAAAAAAGTCCAACTATTAACTGATATCAAGTTATCCTTGTTAACATATTTGTTAAAAATCTCTGCAGGCGGGGATGCCTGAGGGGTTCAACAGGCATCTTAGGTAATTTCATTTGGCATATGATGCACCACATTTTTTTTCAACAAAAACTCAGTAGACCATCCTCATAATCAAAAGCTAAGACCTTATTCCACCATATTTGTTAATAGAGTGACTTGTATGATTGAGGAAGAGTATAAACCTTGTCCAACATAAGATCCTTCAACACTGCTTGAAGCTCGCGAATGATAATCTGTAAAAGAAAATGCTAAGAAGACCTATTGAACAGAAATGAGTCAACTGTTCGTTGAGCAGCATTAGAAAATCAACCTTTGTTATAAGCTTTGTGTCATCAACAGTTGAAACAATGCAGGCAAGTACCTGAACATAAATAGCAATACATCACATAAGAGTGAGGAAAAAACTAAAACATGATACTGCAAAAGTTGTAATTCGGAGGAACCTTCAAGTTCAAATAATGATATTTGTCAGGGGATTTTCAGTTAATGTTTCTCGTTGATATGTAAAAAATTCCTCAATCACTAGCCTACACAATTTGGAGCATGTCCCCCCTTCCCACAGGGCCCAGAAAAAGAAGCCTTTGTTTATAGCTGCTGAAGACACTATAATATTACTGGGTTATAGGATATATTCTAAGAAATTTAGGAAGTAGGCTGGTTTCAGCAATAATTAACACACAAAAATTATCTGAAATAACTCAAACAGACAAAATTAAGAATCTATCATGAGTATATACCACAAGAAGCATAACAAACAGGTAAAGACAAACAGTCCTTGAGGAATTAGACATGGAAAGAGTAATCATTACCAAGCTGCCATATCGATCATGAGCTATCTTGCCTATATGACCTTTCATTCCCTTGACAATCTTCTTTCTTTCCTAGATATTAGGAAGTAAATATAATCAATAGCAGCTTGCAATTCATAGAAATAAAGACACAGTTCTGCAAATTGTCAAATGAATGAACAACTAGCTCTTATCTTCATAGATACTGAAGACCAGACCCATAAGAACTGACCTTGGCACTCCCATATTTAACACACAGTATACCAATCCTTGATCCATCCCTTGTATGGATCATTCGAACAAGAAGTGGACCTGACAGTTGCTGAATTACTTCTGCTGCAGAGGACTATGTAAAAGATGCAAGTTATAAGGGCAAGAAAAATCTATTTCTGCAGGAAAAAAAATGCTTCTGCAAACGTTAAGATTTTTTGAAGCATTTAAGATCAAAAAAATCACCTTATCAGCCATGCTGAGATACTCTATTAGCACCCTGTGTATGATAGAGTGATCAACAATCCCTTTTTCAAGAATTGGTTGAATCACAGAAGTCATGTGTCGCAAGACTGAAGCCTTCTGCAGCTTCAACTTGGAGACTACATCAAGCAATCTGAAACACAGGCAATGCATATGGCATTTGTCAGCAGAAAGAAAAGCAGCAATGCAAGGGAATATTACAAAGCAGCATTACAACAGGCCAGCTAGTAACTACCTTTCTAGTGGCAAAATATTAGAAATGATAAATGAGTTACCTGCTCTCTTTCATCAAGGTAAGGTCCTTGAACAACTGAAGCTCGGCCGAGTATAGCTCCAGCAGGAGCTCTTGTTTTTGGGTTGCATTTCCAAGTTGGTAGGCATGCTCAATAACTGCAGTAGCAACCATATTATATTAATAAGCCAGCATGGCACAAGTTACAAGAAAATATATACTCTGCTACCATGTTGAGATTATCCCGTTTATTCTGCCACCTTCTATCAGTAGTAACAGTAGAACCTAAAAATCAAATCAATATTGCAGTAGTTCTAGTTACTGAATAGATTCAAGCTTGTTCCTTCTAGGATCACTCTAGTATCATGTACCTTTAATAAAAACCAACAGGAAAAAGGAAAAAACGAGGCAATCATACCAACAGATCCAACCATGTGTCGAAGAAGTGATGCAACATGCCCTCGGAGACTGGAGATAAATTCTGCCAGTTGTTTTTTAGAAGCTGCAGATAATATGAGCAGTAAATTTAAGTGTTAAAACAGTTGACTTCTCTGACCTAGAAGAACATATGGGAACACGTATTTCCACTAGTTTCTTTTTTTTTTTAATCCTTTTTATGAGGAAGAAAAGCATACCATTATCTAACATTTTCTTGACCAGATGAACTGCATAAGTGTTGCATGAGAAAGTAAGAAAATGTGGCTTAAGCTCTTCAAACACAGCATCCCTTTCTGTCTGCGAGCAATACTTAACACAGGTCTGATTCAAGAGAAAGCCATAATAAATGAGAGTTAAAAGTGGGGAAATGTTATTTTTTTCTATTAAAAAAAAAGAACGGCAAGAAACACCTGCAATACACGAGAAGAAACATGGGAGCTAGCAATTTCTGGAATCTTTCCCTTCATCTTTTGTAAAGCTTCGCTTATATATCTTAACATAATTTGGAAACACAAACCCATATGAGACAGATAAACTTGTGATTATGTTAAGAAATCAAGAATCAAAATTTGCATACTTTGATCTATCTTCTTTAGAAATATTCCGCTGCCTCATCTTCTCCCAGAGAGATGCAAGCTCCTAATGAAAAAAACAATAAAATCAATAAAATTACCACTAACCATGGCTACAAACAAACTTACTGGAAGAGCTTCTTTTCTTTTTAACTCTAATAGCAAACCCTATTTCAAATGTATTTATCAGTAAAAGGCACAGCTTTACTTCTAGTTTTGCACATGTATAAGTACATGCACATTTATTTAGCATCTACAGAGTAAAAATAACTTATAAAAAATTAAACTAAATTTATAAAAAAAAAAAAAAAAAAAAAACATACTTGCTCCAGTGTGTAATGCCGCTTTCTTTTCTTCTTTCTAGCCTCTGCCAATTCCTACAATTAATTTAAAATTTGTAATAAAAAAAATACGCATTAGCAAATACAATTCAATTTCAATTACACCAAATAAGAGTCAAAAACATAATAATTTAGTATATATCTAAAACAGTTAACCTTAGCACGAATTCGACGCTCTCGCTTTGTCTCAGGCGCATTTTTGTCATTTCCAGATTTCGATTGACCTAATTTTGATTTATCATTTAGCTTTTTAGAAGGGTCGAAAGGTTTTTTAAATTTCTCGTTAAGCTTCGGCTTTTTAGAAGGTAAACTATCGGTGACGTTCTTCGCATCTGAATTTTGCTTTCTCTTCTTCTCTTGTTTCTTCGCCGCCATTGTAGCAAGCGCTCGAGCTCTCGAGCTTGTTATTTTGGTCTCTGTTTCTTTCGGGGGGGTTTTGCGAGGGTTTTTGGTTTAACTGAGGTCTAACAATGGTAATAACATAATTTATTGGGCTTTATCAAATTAATCCAGGCCCAGCTATAAATTTCGTGGGCTTCAAGTTCGTCCTACTCAAAGTCTTGTGGGCCTGAATCTATATTTGAAATTTAATATTACATCAAACTCGACCCGATTTGTTTTTTTTTTTCTTTCTACTTCTTAATTTAACTAATATTTATAAGCTGAGGGCATTAAATAGTTTTAACTCTGAATTTGAAATTACTACTTATAAATTATTAATTTTAATTCAAATGATAAATTCTTTAAATTTGATTAATTTTACTATTTTATAAAATTAAGATCCATGGGTTTTGATTTAAGTCTATAAATTCGAAAATCCTAAACAAAATAAAAAGCCCATATGTAATTTTATGTGAGAGGGGATATGTTAAGAATTGACCTTGTATAATGTGGTCCTATTTTAAAAAATAGCAAAATAAATATATTGTTGTTTCTAGTCATTTTTTTCTGATATATTTCAAACCTTAGTAAGTGGACTAAATTTAGTGAAGCTTTCCTAATTGAATAATGAATTGCTATATAAAAGTAACCATATGGTTTTCTACTTGTCATTTGATTTATTGTCTAATCAACCCAATGAATGTTTACATATTTTTTATAATGGGATGAAAAGTAAGTAAGACAATTCTTTCACAAAATACTTTTTATAAGTGATGATCTAAGGATTTATATGGGTGGAGGCGATGTGTATTGTCTAGGTTCCATATAGCTTAAGAAATTCATTTTTATTTTATAAGGTAAACATTAATATAATATCTCTTAAAAATGGCCGGTCATCATAATTTTACATAAATTTTATTTATATTCTCAAATCATATTATAATAGTAATAAAAATGAAAAATTCCCAATGCAATCAAAGTGTTGATGTTTCAATAGTATAGCAAATAAATATATATAAAAGAAATGGTGTGATTAGCATTAAGAATAATAAATTATAGAAAAGGTGTTATAATCAAAATCCAAAGTCAAGCCTTAAAACATATATAAAAAGATTCAACTCAATAGATAACTTTGTTAATTTTGGAACATTCAATCTTCAAGTTAAAACCAAATTAAATAAAATAAGCCAACAAGTAACATTTTATTTAAAATATTATTCACTTTGGAGCACTCCATTCAAATTTAATTTAATAATACAAAAACACAAATTAAGTTTATGGTATCCCAAATAAATAAATAAAAAGAAGAAGCCATATTTACCATTTTACTATCTACATTGAGATGACAAAATATGTTGATTGAAGAGTTAAATCTAAACCTTTGAATGTGGGGAGTAAAATAAACAAAATAATTAAACCATAAATATTTATAAATTACTATTACATTAAAGGGATCCAAAATAGATCTAATTGTGGTAATAAGATTATTGATAATGAGATTTGATTGGTAGTCTAGAAGTCATTGTCTGGAAGGATACGTGGATTAACTTTTCCGTTGATTACAAAGGAAATATGGGTTAATAGTAATGCAGGAAAAGGACAACCTTGTACTTACAGCGAAACCCATTGGCTGGGTATAAGAATACGCTTATACTAATTTAGAGATTATCATTAATTCTTTTTTCAAAATAAAATTTAGATTCATAGTTTCTTTTCATTTAATATATTTTTGTTATTTTATAAACCCGTTTTATTTAAAAAAAAAAAAAGTTTAAGAAAATACATTCCCAAATAGACCCCCAGTGGATCCAAGATTTTACTGCACATATCATCACTCTACTCAATACTGTATTATATTCAAGCTCCCCTTAGAAAGCAATGTACAAAAATAAATGATAAATATTAAGTTTAGGATAAATTTGAGGTTTTTAAAAAAAAAAATATTTTTCTTTTTTTTCTTAAAAAAAAAAGATAAATGTTCAATTAATGAATATTAAAATTACATTTTAGTTAATAAATATATATATATATATATATATATATATATGTAAATTTACTCATCATAATTATAAATCGTATCGACGGAATAGGAAATTACAATTATATAGAAAGAACGTTTTACCCAATGGTACTAATCCATGTCGATTCTATAAATGTCTTTTGTCTAAGTCTGATTGTTTTAGTGTCAGATTGAATTTCTTTTTTCTCTTTATCATTCTTATAAAATGGAACTCAACACTTTTATAGCAGATAATCATAATGCTCATTAAAATATCTGTTAATATTTATTTATTGAAATTAACTAAAATAAATTTAAAAAGTTTTAACCAAAAATAAATGAAAGATGGTTAGAATTTTCTTTTTTTCCGTAGCAAGAAACTATGTTATTTAGGATACTTATTTTTCCAGTTAAATAGAAGTTTTTAAAGGTGTTTATTTGCACTTAAACGTCAAACCATGAAGCTGAATCTGCCTTTTCTTTGCCGGTTCTTGGTATATATCCTCTCTTTGCATTATAATGGTTGAAGCAACACCTAAAAGGAGAAGATAGCCACATGTTGAGTTGGATGTATTGTACTTGGCATGGAAAGTACTTTGTTTTGTAGGGAACAATTTCCTCCAATCATGGCATGAAATCTTCTTTAAAGAAAATAATGCAGAGACAAAATCTAATTTGTTTTGTGTTTTTCCCTCTAAATTTCTTGGTCTTAATTCAACTGCTTTGCCTTCTTATTCCTCTGTATTTCTATATGACCATCATATCAATCTAAGCCCTTGCTGTTCACTGCTACTCCACTGCCGCTACTACTGCTACCACCTGCTTGGGGAAGTCTTGATCTTGCATTGCTGCCATGGAATTTTTGTCACTATTAGAGTAACATGTGGATCACCCACATTGCCAGTTTCTTACTATATTCTTACCATTCAACCCTAGAATATGTCCAAGAGTCATGTTTTTATTGGTAGGGACAGCAGGACATGCCTGACATTAGTCAATATTTATATATATTGATCTATGTTCTTATTCATCTGAGTTTTATTCCATTAAGGAAAATTATGTTTCAAATTGGAATTTGGACTTTTATTACATTTTTTGCTATGTAATAACACAAAAAGGCACACAGCATTGGATGCTGCTACCCAGTTAGGTTGGTGCTTTTTTTTTTTTTTGACCTAACAAAATACAGCACAACATTGGATGCTTTCCAGTTTCTATGGGCCATTGAGTATTTTCTTTTTTCCTCAAGTAGTTCAGACCAACCCATATATGTAATAATATGTTGTGAATTAGTTCATGTTGTTCTTAAGAATGAAATATTCATGTATTTGGGGTTAAAATCAATAAGAATTGAAAGGGTTTTGTGGATATGATTGATTGATTGATTGATTTTGTGTGGTTAAAACTTATATACTTAAAATTACATGATTACTGCCATCACATTCTACTCCATATGTTAGGTGTCATGTCACTATTGTCCCCTAAAATGGCTTCAATAATCACATGCCTGCATAAAATTATTTTCTTAAAATGTCAAGTGCCACTTCACTGGACTAGTGATTTTCATGAGGATCCAACGTCTATTTGGCATTAGTGCATTAAAAACAAAAAGCCTATTTGGTGTTTGGCTTACTAGCATGCCATGACTTCTTTCATGATTTCTTCATCTTCACAGCTGGGTAGCCCACGGAAATGCAAGATAAACTTCGGTATGGAGGTATGCATACATAATTTAGAAATATTAAATGAGTCAACAGTGTGTAGACGAGATATTAAGAGTCTTTTATAACTTAATTAAGATTTTAAATTCAAATATTGGATGGGTATGCAGCTGTGTTAAAATTTTTACAATAGTATTTTGTCACTCGTAAAAATACTGTCCAATACGCTATAAATTAACTCTAGATATATATCAATTTAAAAATGATTAAATACAATAAAATGGATAAAACAAAAAAATCGATAGGATATAATTTAATTGATGCCGAAATTATCTGTAAAATATGAAATTCTGGGTTGAGACCTCAGTCCTGTCCTGAAAATAGAAGGTTAAATTTCAGTTCAAAATGGCAATTAGGTTTACTGCACCAAGAAATTCATGTGTTTCCTGATGAGGCAGAAAATTAAGGATTATATCCCTAAAAATCAAGTTTAAATGCGATGGCAGTGTCCATTGACTCTTTTACGTAAATGGCCAGCAAAAATTGCCACCTGTAGCAAAATTTCTAATATCTGAGGCTTAATGATAGAGCCACAGTTGGCAATTTAATAGGCTGTAAGTAAAGACATATCTTTAAGATCAAGACTGAAACCAATTATTTTTTAGCTGGAAAATAATAATAATAAAAATAATGAAATTTAAGCTTAAGATAGTTTCCATTTCAGGCTCATAAATATGGACAATTTATCAAATGATTTTTATGATACACCTTATGAATTGTAAACTTTATTCATTGTAAATATATTAATACAGTAATATCTAATTTGAATTTAAGACTTTTTGCTTGTCAAAAAAACACATCTGCCCAGGTCGGAGGGAGGAGAGACTAGGGCAAGCAATGACCTCCCCTTCCCCTTTCCCCTGCCCCGTTTTTTAAATTTATAATTTTTATAATTTATTTTTATATTGTATAATTCACGATCTGTCGACTCCTTTTTTTTGAAATATTCTTTTTTTTATATATAAAAATAAATTATTTCAATATAGTCTCTTTTAAAAAAGTAGTATATATTTTCGACTTCTTTTATTTTTTGTATTTAATCTCTTATAAAATAAATTTTTGACTTTCTCTATCAATCAAATGTTATAATGAAAATTATTTGTACTCAAGCATATTGCTTATATTTTTTGATTTTCAATGTTCTATTCTCTTATATATTTAATATTTAATCAAAGTGTTCAAATTACAAAACGCTAGAGGCATACAAAAGTTTTAGCCATTCACATTGTCCCCACATTCTTCTTATTAATTAAGCAATACTTTTTGGAGATGTCCTAAATTCTCATGGCTTTTAGGTGATCTGGTAGGCTGAGATGATTAGTTGTATGAATACATGGATTTAGAACATAAGAAGTAATTAAAGTTGGCTGCATGTATGAACATATAATTCTATGAGTTGGGATTGTATTTTTAAAGTTAACAATTCAAGAAAGTGACATTAGTTTGTATATAATAAGTCCCTAAAGCAAATATCAATCTCAAGACTGCGCAGTGGGACACTGCCAATAAAAAAAAAAAAAAAAAAGGGTGGTGTAGAAGTATCCAAA
Organism: Ricinus communis; assembly: GCF_019578655.1. Lineage (NCBI taxonomy): Eukaryota > Viridiplantae > Streptophyta > Magnoliopsida > Malpighiales > Euphorbiaceae > Ricinus > Ricinus communis. Next base: position 1,473,634 of record NC_063264.1, on the reverse strand, counting down.
GGAAGAAAGCCAGGGAGAAAAGAAAAGGTTAGTCTCATGATGATTTTGGATTTATTGCTACCATAATTCATGTTTCTATTGAGTATATTTGAAGGGGTAAAAGTGTTTGATATTGAAAGTATAGGCATTAGTTTAATCATTTTTTTACACTATCTTAGTTATCATTTTAAAAGTGTTTGTATTTACTTCTGTATTAGCTACACTTAAATATATTAATATTTTTTAAATAGAAAACTTAAGTTAAATTTTATAAATTAAAAATATATATAGCAAGAACTGCATAATATACAGACAAATAACTAGTTTAATTTTAAAACGGCTCGCTCAGTTAACTAGGTAAAAACTATAAGCGGGTGAGGAATAAAATAAAATAAAATTAATTAGCTTTTTAAAACATGATATAATATTTATATTCATATCTCGATATTAAGACCATAGGTTGATAGTACCAAATCTTGATGCTAGGATCATACTTAATTCCTAATTAAATTAAACAATATAATAAATCAGAAAATTACATAATATATCATAGAAAGAATCAAGATTAGAGTTGATAATCTGAGTTATTGTCTCGTAAACTTGTGATGTCAACATATAGGTATAAAAAGAAAATGAGAATCTTAACTCGATCTTTTTATTAATCGTGAAACTATAATTTTATAGTGTTTATTAAGCTAACGTATGACCTATTTAATTTATTTAAATATTTAAATGAATATAAGTTTTATGTAATATGACCCGTATAAACTTATTTGAGTATATTTAATCCTACAACATTAATCTATAAACATATAAATAATATATGACTTAAGAAATTAAATAGCATATAATTTATATATGTAATAATATATTATTTTGTACAATTAATATGTTTAAATATAATTATTATAAGGATAAAAATTATATTAAAATAAAATAATTGTTTTTAAAGTGTTTAAATGGATAATATATCATACATTTACATAAAAACTTAATTATATAAACTATGTCTAACTAACTCATTTAATTTTAAATCTTGACGTTTTATATACAAATCGGCTCATTTATAATATACAGACTATTGTATTCCATCTAAATTTTCTTATATCATATCAAAGAATTATTAAAGGTAATTTAGGATTTGATATAATTTCAAATAAGGATAGCCTTTTAAAAAAAATTTATAGCCTCCTCTTTTTTTTTTCTCTCCTTTCTTATTTTTTAGTCCGCCGCCGGTCATCTTTAGATCGGTAGTGATTTTTTTTGTTATTAATTAGTTTTAATAAATAAATATTAGTATTTTTTGAGGAGTTTTATGGTCCTTTATTATGGAGATTTTGAATTCTCATTCTATATTAATTTTATAGTTATTCATTACTGGGGTGTTTAGTTCTCTCGCTATAGGAATTATGAATAGAAAAAGAAAATTAAATTTGATATTCAAACAATGGTCCGTAAAAAATATCTATAAAGTTGATATGTGCCTTGGTGCCAACAAGTGGAGTATTTTTTTTGCATAATTGCAATTTACTGCTCTGTCAATACGATCGATGATTATTACGAGTAGATTTCTTTAATTGTATTTTTTTATTTTTAATGTTTATTTCTATTTTTATATCAATATGTATTTATTAATTATCATTAATAAAATATTTATTTTTTTTTTCTAAAAAGAAAAGTAATTTAGACAATTTCACAAATAAAGGAAAAAAGGTTTTATTTTGGTAACACAATGTAAACATATGTGGTAATACAATTTGTGGGAGTTGTAATTTTCCTAATTAAAATGCTTAATGGGGAAGATGTATCATATTATTACCAAAGACAGAATGTTGAAGTATTTAGAAATTAGAATAATCCCACAAACCATTCTTCTCTTTCACACCATCAACCTGTCTTGACTGGTCCAACTCATCCTAGAATCTCTTTCTCTTGGTTGGCCAAACCTTCCCAACCCATTTATATATATATATATATATATATATATATATATATATATATATATATATATATATATGAATCATTTCGACACGACCCAAATGTCCCAAACTTTGGTCCTATGTAGAAAAAAAAAAGAAAAAAATATATAAATAAATAAATAAAAATATATATTAAAAAAATAAATCGAGCATAAATACAAATTTAATAAAAAATATACTAATAATAAAAATGTTGTATATAATGATAAATAATAATAATAATAATAATGTATGTGTCTGTTGTAATTGTACATATTTTCTTTATTTTTGGTTGTGAGTGTGTTCTGTTATGTTCTGTCAAGTGATTGAAGCCAGGCTAGCATCTTTGCTATGATTGACGTGGGTCCCACCTTTTCCTTCTCTGCCCTGTCAACCCACATGCTGTCTCAATACCCCATGCACACTCTCCCTTTACACAATTTTTATTCTTTATCCAACCCCAACCTATTAGTTACACCAACTTTTCCATACCACCACTCCCCCATCCCCCCCCTACGTGTCCTTGTTACACAGCCGACACATCACTCGATCTCTCCGTCCCACCACATGTCGCCTTATCATTCCCAAACTCAGTCTTTGTTCTCTTACAAATCAAATCTTAACATATGTTAAGCCAACAATGACACTCCCTATTACCAAAACACTGGTGCTAAATATTTTTTAGCTCCTTCCACTCCTCTCTCTTTTTAATATTAAAATAATGATAATTAATTAAAAATTGAATGGCCGTTTCAAACATATTTGTCGGCGAAAGACGTTATTAATCATATTGATTTAGATGGGTTAATTACTAATTAGTCGCAATAAATTTGCTTATTACCATTACTTTTTCTGATTTTTTTACCAAACAATAATAATATAAAATCTTGCATGAAGAATTAAAAAAGAAAATAAAGCTGTCATTTTGCTGACTTACCAAACTTATATGTTAATACGAATATATATATATATACACATATATATCTTATAAAAATTAATAAATGTGAATAGTCATTTGTGTCATTTATATATAATTAATGCTTATTATTCACTAGCTTACAGAAAGCTGCCCTCCTCTGTTTTTGTGGTGCTTCTTCGTCTGCTTCTGCTTCTTCTTCTTCTTCCTCTTCTTTGATATTTACCGGTGCAGTTTTCTTTTTTTTTTTGTTGCTGCTTGGACATTAGTTTTTCGTTTTCTTGGAGATTGAAGAAGCTGTTTCTCCATGAAGATGCCAGTAAGTACGTTTTTCTTTTATTTTATATTATTATTATTACTATTATTAAAATCTTGGTTCATGACTTTTTCCATTTTTCTGGTCTGTTATATTTTTTCCAAATCTGGAAATCTTTGCTGGGAATTCTATGATTGTTCTGTGATTTATTATAGATTCTTTCATGGTCATATTTGTGGTTTACCTTTCTGGGTTCTTTTCATTTTTCTTCCTACAGCTCTACTCTATCAATCACCAATGGCTATGTTACATAATTCAGTTCATTTTTACTATATTCGTGTATCTACTGTTCTTCTCCTTTTTCAGTTTTGTTTTATGCCTTTGATGATAAAGAGTGGTCTGTTTTCATTTTCTTGAAAGTGATGACTGATTTGGATAGACTGTTAAAATGAATTCTTTGTTTACTCTTCTTGTTCTGTGTGACTGGAGTTGTTGCTTGAATAGTGAGTTTACCTATGTTGCTGTCCTTTTGAACAGCTTTGCTTGGATTCTACAACTTTTTAACTTTTTCATGGATTGATTTATTTACTGCATTACTTCCCTTTTCATCTCTCAACATTTTTGTGAGGTGGCTAATTTGTTAGAGCAAATCATGGTTTCCTTGCCTCTTCTATTCTTTTATTCATTTATAATTTCTTTTGCTATGTATTTCAGTTATTGGCGATCTTTCATATTTCATTCATTTGCTTTGAGTTACATCTCCAATATATGTGTATAGTCAAGAAAAATGTTGGTTATTGATCATTTCAAATGAGCAGTGATTGTTTGTTCAGAAAAACTGAAAAGTTTGCTTTTGTTTGTGTTTAATATTTTAGAACTGAAAAGAAAGTAAATTTACTCAAATAATTATTATTTTCATAGATTTATAAGTATATTAAAGGAAGATGAGTAAGTTGGACTTTTCTTCATGTCCTTAATTTCTTTGGAATCATCATTGTCTTCTATTTGTCATTCACTGCAATGAATCTGCAATTATCGAGTCTATTTTGAGAATTGTGTTTCTCACTTTTTCAGGTGGCATTGCTGTTGCTGCTGGCACTAAGCAATGCTATTGTAATTTATGGAGAAGAGAGCAGTGGACAGTGTGATAATAAGCCTAGTTTAGATCCAAGACCACACAGTGTTTCCATTTTGGAGTTTGGTGCTGTTGGAGATGGGAAAACATTGAATACTATTTCTTTTCAGAATGCCATTTTCTATCTGAAGTCTTTTGCTGACAAGGGTGGTGCTAAGCTTTATGTACCACCCGGAAGATGGCTGACTGGAAGTTTCAATCTTACCAGCCATCTCACACTCTTTCTGGAAAAAGGTGCTGTCATTCTTGGATCTCAGGTACTCTCCGACTTCTCAAATTTTGATTTTCTCAGTAAATTTGTAAGTTTCTCTTTTTACTTTATTGGCTAATTTATTTGTTGAAAATAAGAAGCTAAATGAGGATATAATCTGTTGACAATGTGGAACTATTCAATCCTTGGATTTTGACGTTTAGTTTCCTTGCTTGGTAGGATCCATCACATTACGATCTTATAGAGCCCCTACCCTCGTATGGTAGAGGCATTGAGCTTCCTGGAGGTAGATATCGAAGTCTAATAAATGGCTATAAGTTACGTGATGTGGTGATAACCGGTATGTCTGCTTATAATTTCATTTTCCTTTTCCAATTCTGTTTTCCTGTTTATTTTGTGGATTGTCTCATGTATATTACTGCTGTAGGTGATAATGGAACCATTGACGGACAGGGTTCAGTTTGGTGGGATTGGTTCAATTCCCATTCTTTGAACTATAGCAGGCCTCATCTCGTGGAATTTATAGAATCTGAGCGTATAGTAGTTTCAAATCTTACCTTCTTGAATGCTCCTGCATATAACATCCACCCAGTATATTGCAGGTAGTTTGGTCACAGCATATGTATTTGCACGATTCTGTTCTTTAATTCTCCCATCCAACTTATCATTACATGCATGATTTGCTTCTGATACAGTAATGTGCTTGTTCAAAATATGTCGCTCTCTGCTCCTCCAGAATCACCCCAGACCATTGGCATAGTCCCAGGTTGGTTGAACTCGAGTTATATTTGTATAAATCACATGATCTTCCATTAGTTTCTTAATTCAAAGCATCTATCTTCCTATTTCTTGTCCGCCACAAGATTTTATGGTGCACAATTCAAATCAAACTCGGATAATTTTATTTAGTTGCATATGCCAGAAGAAATAACACCTTGGTGATAAGGTCGAATTGCTCTAGAAGTAATAAACCCTGAACTTTCTAGGCTGATTGGCATCATTTTATATCATGGAAGTAGCATTAGCAGTCTTCATTGAAGCATGACTTAAAATGCACTTTATGCTTTCCCAAGGTGATTTTGAAGGTTCTATTATATTCTTCGAGAAACAAAAGGCCTTCCCTGTCTACAATTATTGCTACTTTCTATGAATAATATTACTGTTTTATAGACTTGTTTTGGTAGGCACTGTGGAATACTCACTCATGGTTGCTAATTATACATTTTTCCAGATTCTTCCAATAATGTGTGCATAGAGGAGAGCATTATAAAGATGGGTTACGATGCTATTTCCCTCAAGAGTGGCTGGGACGAGTATGGCATTGCCTACGATAGAGCTACCAGAGACGTACACATAAGAAGGGTCCACCTTCAATCATCTTCAGGCTCTTCTATTGCCTTTGGTAGTGAGATGTCTGGTGGCATTTCAAATGTGCATGTGGAGCAGGTCCACCTTTACAACTCATTTAGTGGGATTGGATTTAGAACAACCAAAGGTAGAGGAGGTTATATTAAAAGAATCTTCATATCAGATGTTGAATTGGAAAACATCAACTTGGCATTAGGTGCTATTGGTGATCATGGGTTACATCCGGATGATAAATTTGATCCTAAAGCTGTCCCAGTTGTTGATCAAATCACCTTGCAAAACTTGACTGGTACAAACATCAGTACTGCAGGAAACTTCACGGGAATTCAAGATTCCCCTTTCACCTCTCTATGTCTCTTCAACATTACCTTAATGGTTTCTTCCTCAAATTCTTGGACTTGCTCAAACGTTATCGGGTATTCAGATTCTGTTTTTCCTGTACCGTGCCCTGAACTTAAAAGCCCGTATTCAAATTCTTCCTCTGCTTGCTACTCTCTCCTCCTCCTGAATTCTTATGGTAAATCTGCAAGCTTATGATACACTTCCTTCACAAGTAAAATCACATGGGGTAAAGAAAATGAAATCATCTACAGTTTACTGTCTCTAAAGTAGGTCAGATTCTTTCCAATAAGACACATGTCTAGAGTATTTGTTCTTTGGTTCCTTGGTTTGCAGTTTCGCATGTTGAAATCTTCAGATTATTTGTACAGCTTCATTTCTTCATTCATGTGTAAGAAAATTTTTGGTAGTGATTTGCAAGGAAAGAAGTTAAAAAACCACAATGGCTCAGATTAGCTTTACTGTTCACATTTCAATTTCTTGTTTGTTCTCTTGTTTATAATAAAGTCTGGTGCTGTACAGTTCCTTTATGAAATCTCTCTTATGAGATGTTAAATGTTATAATCAGAATTTGATCAATAGAGTAATGTGATGATTCAATTAAACATATCCTTGGTGGAACATGTTAGATGTAGTCGAATAATACTGTGATTGTCGTGTAATTGCTGCGAAAGATTTATTTTTATTCAGATGCAATAATTGGATTTAACAGGAAACTGAAGGAGGATATGATATAAAAGGCAGAACTGGTGGAAATTTTGACTTATCTTTATTTTTTGCAATGGAGCTTTAACCCCTAATGGCATTTTGCTGGAGTCCAGGCTGGAAATAAAGAAAAGGAAGGGTTCCTGCTAAAATTGAATGGAAGGGTTTTGGCTGTTTTAAAGTTTTAACTTATTTGAGTTTTGGAAAAGAAAAAGCTTGAAGAAGAAAATAAATGACATAAAGCCAAATTACAGAAGGAACTATTTGTTTTAGGTGGAATCTTGTGGGAAAATAATAATGAAAGAAAGAAGACTTAAAAAAAATCCTTGCTCACTCAGTGGCTGAACTTGGACTTATTTAATCTTTGAATATCAAAGTTGGATATGGAGGGACCTCCACTTGCACACGTTGTTGTTTTCATGTTCGGCCTACAAAACGCAACATTATCATGTGAATGCCATGCTAAATTTGCTAAGGTTATGTCACTTCTCCGCCTTATACAGATCATAGCTGTCAATTCTGTTGCATTTCGTCCCCAAATGCCAAGATGTTTCACTCCTCTATAATGTTAAGTTCTTTTATTTTAGTTTGGTTTTCTGAATGAAACATTTCTCTCTTATTTTCATTCCAATTGTTTTTTTTTTTTTCAAACATTTTTATTTATATTATAATTTTTTAAAATTTTAATTTAATAATGATATCACCTGAATAAAGCGAGCAATACCGTAACTCTAAATTATCGTAAAACATCAACATGTATATATAAGATTATTCTAATACTTTAAGTCAGTGTTACAGTGAGGTGGAAGATAATTGTATTTCGAAGGTTATATGATTGGATTAATATTTGTAAGAGAAAGGTCAAACTCTCCATGGAGGCTGCATTTTCAGGATTAACCTTCTTTAAGAGCTCGTCAGCTCCTACAACTTGCCAATAGACATGGACCTTATAGGCGAGTTATTTGGTTGGCGATCTCCTGGAATCGGGTGACCCAATAGGCAATACCCGAATTTTTCATCAATAATTATAATAGACATTAATAAAAATTAGGATATATAAATAAGCAATAATCATATTATTATGTTCAAAAATTATTATTTTTTAAAGTAATTATTAAAATTATCATACTATTTTAATTAATTATTACTATTTAAAAATATAATTTTTTAAACACAGTTACTATAATTATTATATCAAATTGAAATATATCAATATTAAAACATATCATTCGAATAAAAAAATTTGAAATATATTGAAAAAAATTTCAGACCTACTAAAACACGACACTAAAAAATTCATTATAACATTATCTTATATTACTTTTATTAGGATATTATTTAAAATCTTATATTCTAGCGCCATGTCTGGATGGTACTTTTTGTGCAAAATTCTCAAATTAATTTTTTTTTTGAATTATTGTCAAAACAAAATTATAGAAAGAAATTTTAAAAAATTTATAAGAACTTAATCGGTTCCTATGAAAGTATAAATTTAGAAAAATTATAGAAATATTTATATTTTTATCAAAAATATAGTATAAAATTTTTTATTTTTATTTTTACTATGTAAAAATATCAAAATATAGTTTTTTAATAATTTTCTAAAATATAGTATTAGTTGTTTTTTTTAGTTTTTCTTTGATTATTAAAAAACAGCTAAAGAAAAATCAAAATATAATAAAATAAAAATAAAAGAACAGCCAAAAAAATAATATATCGTATTTTAAAAAAAATTTTAAAACAATATATTTTTAAAAAATTATACGGTAAAAATGATATTCTTATTGGTTTTAGAATACTTTTTGAAAAGTTTCCTATTAAGTATCGGTTCAGCACTGGTCACTGGGTGGTGGCCAGGAGCCGAGGACTTCAGTTCGAGCTAGAATCATAAATTTGATCCAGCAATATGGGCCCAAAAATGGACTATCACGCCTCAAAAGGCTTAAGTGAAAAGAGCCCATCAAAGGTGAGAGAAAAGCAAAGAAAAGAACAAGAAGAAGAACTGAAAGGAAGCCAAGGTGAGTTCAGAAAAACAGACAACGCCCTAAACCAGAGAGCGCCACCACCACCTCCTGCCGTTTCTGACAGCCATCTCGAACTCCTTCTTTACATACTTTACACTCTACTAGCTCTTCATAGGAAGTTACCGTTTTAGTCTTTTAGGTAAGTCTTGTCTTCACTTCTCTTCTTCTTCCTTTTTTTTTTTTTATTTTCAATGAACTGCAGAAAATGCTAACATGCTTATTTGTTATTCGGATTTATTATAAGCTATATAATACATTCTCAGGATAAAATAATGGTGTCATCAAATATAAGGGACATTTTGACAGCATTTAGTCCTTCATTGGACTATTTTGCAATCAGCTCCGGAGACGGTCGAGTCAAGGTATCTACACTCTTTAAGTTTTGCTTTTTAATTCTTAAATTACCATAAATACTATTTTTTATCCGCCATTTAGTTACTTGTGCTCCAATTTTGATCTCTACTGTGCATTAAAATGTAGAAATCCCATTTAATTTATGCATTGTTGGGGATAAATCAGTGTAAGAATCCAATTAAATTAATTTCTTTTGCAATGATTCATTTCTTTCAGAGTGCCTATTATTATTTTTTTTTTATAATAGAAGTTGAAAGAATTGAATTTTAGCAACCACTAACTCTCGAAACATGTGTAAACATAGTTCAATTGAATTGAACTCTTGCACCCTTGGACTCTCCAAATGCACTCTTACTGATTCTGCGTTCTCTCTCTCAGATTTGGGACACAGTGAAAGGCCAGCTGCAAACTGAGTTTGCAGACATCACATCATCAAATAATGCTGATTTTTATACGAAACCTGAAAGAGGTCACCTTTCAATTGATTATACATGCATGAAATGGTTGTCCCTAGACAGAAAGGTAATTTTTTCTTTTGGAAAATGGCTTTATTACTACATTTTGAAATTTGGATCCTAGAATTTGCTAATTAACTTTGCGCTTAAAACTGTGAGTAATTGCAGAGGAAACGGAAGCTAGGAAGCTCATTGTTGGTTTTAGGAACAGGAAGTGGGGATGTTTTGGCACTCGATGTGTCTGCTGGTCAATTGAAATGGACAGTCTCTGATTGTCATCCTGGGTGAGTTACCTGCTGCACAGTTACATTCAGGAAAGTTGAAATTTTTGGCTGTTATTTTAGTTGGTGACGACTATAGAATTGTGCTTTGCTTCTTGGCACTTCTGCTATCGCAATCTCAACTTTATTATGTCTAATTAAATATTGGTCCATAGTATATGTGTGTAATTACTACCTCTGTATAATGTATACTGACACACATGCCAGTCTCACTATGATGAAATGCAGACTTTCAGTTTTATGTATCGAACTTTAGTTTTGGCATATATGTTTGAACTGTCTGATGTATCCTCTTTCACTCCCTAATATGCAGGGGTGTTAGTGCTATTTCATTTTCTACAAGTGATTCATGCATTTACACTGCGGGTGCTGATGGAATGTGTTGCAAACTTGATCCGCAAACAGGAAATATGTTGGGGAAGTTTAGAGCTTCCACAAAGGCTATATCCTCTGTATCTGTTTCACCAGGTATATATCCTTTACACTCTTTATGTCATTCTTTCTTTATGATTAAACTGAAGCAAGAGTGTTTTTGCTCTATTGATTTATTCTCCCTTCTCTTTCTTCCTGGCTTCAATCATCTTACAAAGGGTAGATTACCGAACGGAGTAGGGTTGAGGTTAAATACTTTTTGTAAATGTAACCTCTATTGTTTTCTGATACTGTCCCTTGGATGTTGTTCCTGCACATTAGATGGGAAGATATTAGCAACTGCAGCTGCCCAGTTGAAGACTATCAATCTTTCTGATAACAAAAAGATACAGAAGTTTTCTGGTCATCCCGTGAGTGCTAACTTAATCTTCATAATGCTTTCATTTAGACCTCTCTGTATGTTTTTCTGGACGCAGTTGTGAATTATAGTGTATCTGCATCTGTTTTATTCCTTGTTGGCTTGTTTTAACTTGAAAGATGATCTCTCCCCTGATTTACAGGGAGCTGTTCGTGCTATGATCTTTACTGAGGATGGAAAGTATATTCTCTCATCTGCTGTTGGTGAAAGGTACATCGCATTATGGAGAACTGATGGTGTCAAAAAGCAGACAGCAAGCTGTGTCCTTGCAATGGAGCACCCTGCTGTATTTCTTGATAGCAAGTGCCTTGAGAATAAGGGAGTTGATGATGCAGGGCTATGTGTTATGGCCATTTCAGAAACTGGTGTTTGTTATACATGGTGTGGACAAAATGTCGAAGAGTTACGTATTGCCAAGCCTACAAAAATTGTACTATTTAGTGAAGATTCAAAAAATCAAAAGGGTGGATTACGAACTATATTTGCTGCAAAATTACAAGGCACTGCCAAACCTATGGCTGCACATGTGTTTATTGCCTGTGGTTTGCTGGTTAAACCTTTGTTTCAGAAAATAGTAGTGCATTCTGGCACAGACATGAATTTGGATATCTCTCAGGATGGAATTCTTCTACCAATGAACCGGCCTATTCTCAAATCTAAGAAAGGGATAGATGTACAGAATCGAGGTAACTCTTGCTGTATATTCTTGGTGGAACCTATGCTCTTTGATGCACTCTTCACTCTGATCTTAAAGTAAATTTTTATATGCTAGTCTTAAATTCATTTGGTGCTTCCTGTTCACATCCAGCTGAATTATCATTGTCTTACTGAGACTGTATTAATACCATGTCCCATGTCTTCTATACTACTGCTTAAACATGCCAACCCATTAAATCTGACTATATTCTCCTATGAGACCCTGTTCTTTTGGTGGAGTACTACCTCCTTTCCAAGTTGTCTTATTGTGTCATATGATTCCAATACCTAAGCATCTCTGAAATTTCTTTCATTAGTGCATTTTAGAATGAGAATCTGTTCGATGTGTGATCCCCTATCAATATTCCTTCAGTGTTCTTCTAATACTTCTTTTCAGGATATCAGCTTTTGTATAAATGCATGTAGCTCTATTTACTGGTGGTTAAGATTTTTATATGGTCTGGAGAGTTCAAGTATGTATGCTAATTACTTGTCTAATAATTCAACAGTCACTGCATTAGACCGTGCCAATGTGGAGGATGCATCACTTCCTATTTCAAAAGTTTCTGATTTTCATGAGAAAAGGATGAGGGATAAAACTGTTAATATTGAGACTGATGAAGTCATGGTGGGCTTGATGGATGCGAGGAGCCAACCTGAGTCTGTGGAGGACAGAGGTAATTTTAGGAGCATTATGACTATATATATATATATATATATATATATATTAGTCCATTATTTCAAGCCATTTTCTATTTTTTTTTTTGATTAATGATAATAGTTGTCCTCAAGGCTCCCTCCCCTTGGGCAATTCATGTTTAAAGTGACATGCTTTCTTGTCAAGTACTTCTCAATATTTTCTGGGGATGCTGATTGGTACCCTGTTAATTGCAATTCCCTGGCAGTTTTTGTTCTTTTGTTGGTAATACCTATAAAATAACTCACAATACATTTTCATAATGTGTTCTTTTGATACTCTGTAAATGTAATTATTCTGCTGTGTATACTTAACATGTGAACTAATATTGATATAGCTGTATAGGCATGTCTCTCAAGTAAAAATCCTTGTTTGCTAGAAGATGGAATTTGAAATGATTAGGCTTTCAGTTTTAGATAATTTTCAGTACTAAACATTTGTATAGTTCATGCACTCTGTTAAAGTTAGCTTACTGTTGTTAGTATTTGTCATATACTCTTCTGTAGCTCTAGTTTAACTTCTTTAGAATTTTGTTGCTGTGCTGGTGAGGCTTCTGCGTGGTGTTATTTATTTTATTATGCTGGTCTCTGCAGATGGCATTTTAGAAGTTGATGCTGTAACAACTTCTATGGAGAAGCAGTTAAGGTTACTAGAAATACTTAGCAGTAAAGGTGATAGTATGATACTTGGCAGTATTGATCTTGAAGCTAATGTTCCACAAAAGAAGGTTTGTTCTTTGCTGATGGAGATGCTTCTTGTTTATTGTTTGAGCTTTGCGATTCTCTCTCTTTCTCTCTCTCTCTCTCTCTCTCATCTTTGTGCTTCTATTGTATCATTTTCTGTTCATTCTTTGTTAGATGAGGGCAGCTGTTTTGTCTATGGAACCTAGCAATGCATCCAAGTTACTGGAAGTTTTGGTGGCCAAATGGCAATCTAGGTCTGCTCCTACTCTTCTCTGATTGTATCAACTAGCTAGTCCTCTCATTTACTTTTCTAGAGACTGGAAATCTGTGATTTGGGTTTTCTTCGAACTTCTATTTTAATATGTAATGATAGCTACTAACTCAAATTTAGAACTTCCAGTTCTGCTAATGCAGAGCTGGCTTTTTTTTTTTTTAATGAATTATGGATATTGCGCTCAACTTACGATATACATTTATGACCTTTAGATGCACAATTTATTTGTCCTCGAAGTAGCTTTATTTATACTAAGCATGGCTGGATTTGAATTTTTGCTTATATCCAACAGGTCATGTAGTGGAAAGTATGTTCTGCCATGGATGTATTGTATATTGGTCAATCATGGACATCATATTATGGCCCAAGACAAACCAGAGACTCAGATGCTTAATTCCTTATTGGAGGTAAGACAACGTGCAAAAGATATATATAAATTGGTTGCTCTTTACATGTTGATTTTTACAGCATAAGAATTATGAACTTGAAATATTCTTGTTGCTTTCTTAGACATGTTTTCCCTACACTGGCATGCTCAATTTGTGTTATCTTTATTCAGATCACTAAATCTAGGGGCGTGGCTATTCAACCTTTATTACAATTATCAGGTCGTTTGCAGCTTGTAACTGCACAGGTTAACAACTTCACTGATGCTTTTGTTGTTTTGATGTTGCTTTTGGTTATGTTTACTTAATCATTTGTCTTTTTCCTCTTTTGAGCAGACTGACAAGGCTGCCCTGAACAAAAATAATGTCTTGTTGCGTAATCAACAAATTAATGATAGTGAAGATGATGAAGAAGATGAAATCGAGGAGCAATTTTATGGGGAAGAAGACGACGAATCCCAATTGAGTAGTGATGATGATAGTTAGAGAGACAATCCCTATAAAGGTTAACTTTTTCCTCAGACCATTGTACTTCTATTATATGTATAATTTGGCAGCACCAAAACTTGCACAGTTGGGAGGCGAATTTTGCATGATGGTAATTCTGCAGACTTCTGCCTACATGTATTGTGATGTGGAAAAGGAATAGGATCGTTTTTGGAATGAGTTTGAGTACTTTGAATGGTAGGGAACAAATAAAAGAACAAGACACTAAGTAAAGCACTCTCAAACTTCTACTCTCAAACACTAAGTAGTAAGAGCAAAAGGGCGTGTAAACACAAAGTAAAACACTTAGAATAATTTCACAAAGAAATCAGATTTGTTTTCAACTCTCAATGCCTATAACACTTGGTCACGAGTTCTATTTATACTCAACCACTAGAAGAGTTACATGACATAGATAAACTCTTCAACTTCCTCCTAAAAACTAACCAGCTACAAGGATTCACATTCCCTTGTAACATCTCTAATTAAACAGCAAATAAAAGTGCTAAATAAAGAAAGTCTTTGTAACAGCTATTAAAGGCTGATTACAAAGGTTTTATTACACACTTAAAACTGAAATTCCAACAGCAAATTAAATAAAGAATAACTCCAAAAACGTCCACCTTTATGAACAGCAAAAACTGAACATAATGAGCAGCAAATATTCCCCTTTTCAAGCTTTTATTCAACCATCCAATTAAGGCAAGTGATAAAGGTTTGTTTTGATGAGAATCCCATGAAATGTTCTGATCTTTGCTTAGCATTTTCATGCACTAGCAAGGCATGGACCGTAGCATCATTATCTTGCACTTGAGCTGTGTGATGGACCTCTTGTTGGACTGATTCCATATCATATTGTTTTATGACTTAATTGAGCTGCATCCCTTAAAGGCTGTTTGACATTGAGGTCGAAATCTGCTATTTCAAAAAGTGCCATTTTAGATGATTTAAGAAAAAGCAGTTTAGACTGTTGTTTTGGAGTTTTTAAAACCAAAACATCTCTAATTTACCTAGAAGTTAAATTTTAGTGACCCCTAAACAGCATGTTTAAGATACTGCTTTTGTTTATAACAACTTCAAGATCAATGTCAAACGGACCCTTAGTATGTGATGTTTAAAAAGTTCTCAGCATCAGGAGTGGATGATCATTGTTTTGGTTGGGCTGGAGCTAGAATTTTGCATTTGGGTGGAACCAACTTAAAGTTAATTTAGTTTGTAATAAAAGTCAAAATAAGGTGTCGGCTGCCAGGGTAAAATACTTATTTCTGGGATGGGGAGTAATAATCTGCAATGTATATTAAGTTATTAACTAGTTTCCAAACCCCTTATTGATCACTGGAAGGATTTATATCTTTTATCTGTTCTTATTTACATGTATCCTGTCTGCTGTTGCTTCAGAACATATAACATGCCTTAGTAGCTGGACTCATTGGTTTATTCATGCTTTCACAGTTTCTATAGT
Organism: Ricinus communis; assembly: GCF_019578655.1. NCBI lineage: Eukaryota > Viridiplantae > Streptophyta > Magnoliopsida > Malpighiales > Euphorbiaceae > Ricinus > Ricinus communis. The sequence continues at coordinate 1,458,179 of NC_063264.1, read as the reverse complement.
GGAGTATTTATGTGCAAAGCTTCATTGGGTGTGGGTGTTTCATCAACCTATGCACGGATTCTGGATATTAACTGGAAGCTTATTTTCATCCTCTCGACAGTGAGGCAGTGCTGGTCTGCTTTTCATATGCTTATTTCCAAAGTGCCCTCCGATTTGGTTTTTTGCCCTCTGCTTCTGTGATGAATTTAAGTTTTAGGTATTAGGGGGTTTATTCTTTTTAATTCTCTATCATGCCTCGCCTATAGTATTTTTTGTACAAGTGCAAGAATGTGGGAATGTAGTTTGTCATTAACTTGTAAAATGGCGAGCATTTTTGTCCCTGTCTAGAGCCTTTTTCATGTTGCTGCGTTCATAAGTACAGCCTGGAGACCCTTTAGCTTTTGGTCTCTGAAATCAATGTCATTTTGTGGTAATGGTAACAGTATCAATTCAATTTCACATGTATCATATTTCGTAGAGCAATATCACATCTAATGATCCAAATTTAACAACTTATGTAAATTTTGTAACATTGGGTTATCAGTATCTGGTAATATTACAGTGCATGCATCCTGATCCTGTCATAAATAATCTGTGTATAGAGCAGTAGTTTTTGACCTTAATTCTTTAAAGTATAAAGAACTGAATCCTGGGTTAGGATTAGGATTGTCATGATAAAGATGATTAGGCGAGAACTGAAAGGGAAGTAATATTCATCTGCGGACATTGGCGAAAGCTCTTTAGGAAGAAGAATATCAACTTTAGGAGCAGAAATTCTATAGATAAATGTATAATACAGAAGGGACGGTGTTTGTCAAAAAATGGTAGGCTGAGAGATATGTATAGTTTTGGAACATAAGTAATTCTTTTATGGGATTCTACTACTACATACAGGAATTGAATAGCAGGCAGTGTGTGTTATCAGCTATGCAGAATCAATTCTTCCGGCACTAAGAAGCTTGGAATCTCATTCTTTCCCTAAACATTTTCACATGCTTATTAGAAAAATATTACCGCCACCAACATTCTATCATGTTTCTTGATTATTCTCCACAAGTTTTCTCTTTTTCCCGAGGCAAAAGAAAGTGCCTCGTGATCTCTTGTCATCTTCAAACCTTTCATACTATCCTACACGCATTTGGATTTTCATCGCTGAAGATTGATGTGATGTTTCCATTGCGAGAATTTTCGTGATAATCGTCACTGTAATGATCCATCCTACTGTAAGTTGTGTGTCGTGGTGGAGACCTGATATACTCATATTCAGTGACATATGGTGATGGCCTGTATGTGTTGTAGCTGTGAGTCACATAAACAGGCTGTGGTGGCTCTGGTGGAAGCCCATGACCATTAGGGTACCTGTTCCATTGACCACCAGAGCTATGACCATACCCGTATCTATAGCCATAGTCAGGTGGGTGATGGTATATTACATGAACCTCTCCTACATCTTTTGGACCAGAAGATTGTGGAGGCTGGTTTGCATTGGTCTCTATAGCAACAGATGATGGTGATGGTTTTTCCTCTGGTGGTTGTGGTGGTGGATTCTCAGGTGGTGGTGGGTCTTTTGGGGGCTCTGCTGGTGGTGCTGCTGCCTCAGCTGGTGGGACTTCTGTTGCGGGAGGGTTAGCTGCTTCGTGGGCTGGTGGGGCTGCACCTTCAGGTGCTGGTTGAGGTGGTTCTGTGGGCTGAGCAGGAGGCTGATCTGACGGCTCAGTGTGAGAACATATAGTAGCGATCTTTCTAGTTTTCCTGATGGCTTTCACTATTTTTTCTGGATCTGCCCATCCGATTACTGTCAACTTCTGTTGGGGGACATTAATGTAGAGATCATATATACCTATTTTAAATGAGAATTAAGTCATTAGTTCAGATATCAGCATGTTAAAACTGACAGGGAATTAACTTTGGAAGAAGAAACAGGAATATCTATCAGGCCACTTACTAATTGCTGTGCTTACCATTGATGCCATGCAGTGCTTTCTTGATCTTCTGCACGCACCCATTACAGTCCATTCGGACTTGAATCTCAGTAACTCTAGGTTTCTATATTGGAGGGAAAACACAAGTTAGATGCTAATTAAATAATGTTTTCCTGAAATACCAAATTAAAAGAAGCTGTTGATGTAGGAAGGCAGGCATACCTCTAACTCTGGAAACATTGGAGAAAGAGAAAGAAGACAGACGCCAAGAGACGGAGAGAGTCGGGAGTATGAAAGAAGAATCAAATGGGTGGCTTTTATTTGTACAAGAGGAGGGAATATTTGAAAGGAAAAAGGTGTGGGACAGGGAAGGAATCTCTTTTTCCTCTCTAAGAGAGAAAGAAGGAGAGGGGAGGTTGATAATAGTAATACGTAATAAGTATTTGTTTGTTTTAATTACGCACCAGCAAGTCATTGTCAACTCGTAAAGAAGGAAAGGGAAAGATAGAGTAGAGGATGGTGGTGTTCAAGAAAGGAGTCGGTGTTTGTGAGAACCTCTGAATTGGACAGCCAAAGGGAATTTGCTTTAGCATGCATGGATGTCCATTTCCATAATTGAGGTGTGTGCATGCAGTTAGGATATCCTAAACCGACCATAGAATAGAAAAGAATTAAAGTGAGAGGGGAAGAGCAGGAAATCATTTTATATTTGATGGGTTCATTGATGAATGATCAGTCAAAAATATCAAAACACTTTTCGTTTTTCTTTTTCTTAGATGTAAGGAGATCCACTATCAAGGAATCCTTTCTTCACAAGTAAAGAACTAAAGATAACTCTAGGTTTCTATATTAGCTAATAATAATGACAAAAGAGGGTTATTGTTTATGTGCCGTCTGTTTGTTTATTAGGGTTGGAAAGCAGAAAAACCCACCTTTCATTTTAGTCATAAAGACTGATGGAGATTGAATGGCAGATTCCCTAATTCAGTCTTACAGGTGTTTAATTAAGACTTAAAATGAGTACCAATAAAGTGGGTGTTATTTATATACAAGTAGAAATTAGACACCTTGGATGATTCTTTCCTATCTGTTCCATATTCTAAAATGAAGATATCGATCCTATTTGATTGGAGGAGCTTAATTAATTGTTTTATTTTGATAATGATACCAGGGGAAAGAGAGAACAGGTTTTCACTTCTACCCCTTAGGTGACTATGTCTTTTGAGTGTATGTATACTCAACTGCCAAGTTACTTATTCAGCTGTTAGGGACAACATCAGGTGATTCTTTGCAAGTTTTGAAAAATTGGTACTCTGATATTGCTTGGATTGTGTATCATTAGGTACATTGTTGACGGCTTCTGATATTTCATAAGAAAATTCTCAAAATTTTTGCTTAGTTAAGAGACTCCATCAAAGGCTTGATGCCTTCGGAATTTCCATTTAATAAAACTTTTGTAATTTCAATTCTTATTCCGTCAAATTTGGAATTAAGTTAGAATTACAATTCTGATTTTCAGATTATATAAGAATTTAAAATTAAAATTAAAACTAAAAATTAATCAATATATATATGTGATGTGATTAGAATTGATTTAAAATATAAATTCGTAGACTCCAAATGAAATAATATATATATATATATATATATATATATATATATATATATATAAATTTATAAAATCTAAATTTTTTGACATGCGTACTTAATTTTTGACACGTAAAATTATTGTTTTGACACGTATACTTACTTTTGAGACATAAATTTCAAACTTATATGTAATTTTATAGTTTTGTCATTAATTAATAAATTATACTTCTAATTAAACACAAATTCTAATTCTAAGAAACAACATATTAATAATAATTTAGTTTTTTAATTAGTTAATTGATTAGTTTTCTGATTAGATAATACTTATTCTAAAAAATAGTATATTAATTATATTTTAATATTATATTACTAATAAATTAGTTTTCTAATTAGTTAATAATTCTAATTATAAAAAAATAATATTTTTAAATATTATATTCACTAATAAATTAATTTTTAATTATATCACATTTCCAATTCTAAAAAATAGTAATATTAATTAAATTGACAGTATTAATTTATACAATATTAAAATTCATTAATAAATTTTCAAAAATAATTTTTATATTATTACATTAATAAAATCTTAAAGAAAAATTAAACATATTTAATAATAGTTAGTTTGTAATTATTTTTTAAAATATTATAAATTAATATTAAAAATTAAAAAAATTATTAAATTATATTTATGAATTTGATTTTATAATTAAAATAATAACAATGACCGTGCAATGCATAAATAAATTATTAATTTAAATAACTTAGAATTCATAATTGTGATTTTTAAGTGAGAAATTAACAATTTTAAAAAAATAATTATTTAAAGTGTTCCTATTTAGACGGATACTATAAATCATGAACTTCAATCAAAGAACACATACGTACTACATAATTCTAATTCCGACAGGTGCACAAAACAATGAAAGAAATTTAACAGCCTAATTTAAATTCCAAATTCTAACACTAGCTGTCACTCCCAAATTATAAGATGGAGTTCTGCCAATATAGTTTTTTGGACTTAAAAATTCATTTGGTGCCATTTTATCTGTAAAAGAATTTGCGTCAGCATCTAACATGTGCGCCAGACGTTGACATAATTTTTTTAAAAGTTAATCTATATTTATTAATTTTATATTAAATATTTATTAATTTATTTTTATTAAATATTCATTGTTTGTTATCTTAATTTTATTAAAAATATGTATACTAAAATATAAATATGTGCAGTATAACTTTAGTTTAATTTTTTTATTTACTAGCTGTGTAAGGACGTTTTATATTATGTCTATATTATATATGTTTATTTGAATAAATTAGTGGTATAATTTTCATTAACGACGAATATCTATTGACAAACCAATGAATATTATACTTATAAATGATAAGTGTTTATATCAATGATAATTTTTTTTCAATATACATCACAAAAATAATAAAAGCTTTCATAAATAAGCTATATTTTTATTTAAAAATATTGATGAACATTATATATATAGATAATGAACATTGCAGTATCAAATAATAAACATTAATGAATAATACATCAAACAAAATCAACATGAATATTAACCATAAGAAATATTAAGTTCACAGATAATCAATACAAAAAATTAATTATTATAAAATATTATTTCTAATTTTAGTATATACAAATGAACAAAAAATATTAATATATATATGGTCTAATAAAATTTTTTTGAAATGTGCTACTATATTTTGACACATATTTTGACTCGTGTACTTATTATTGACACGTAGAATTTAAGTTGTGTATAATTTTGTAATTCTTTTTTATTAATTTATTGATAATTTTTTATATTATTGTATTAATAAAATCTTAAAAAATAAAAAATCAACACAAACGTTAAAAATATTTAATTTATTTTTAAATATTTTAAATAATTATAAAATATTAACAGATTTATTTAATTTTATATATAAATTTTATTTATATTATAATTAAAATAATTACGACGATTATACAACAAGCGAGTAACAACTAGCTTTTATAAATATATAAAAAATTTATTTAAAATATTATTTTTAATATGATAATAATTTTAAGTTTATTTTATTATAATTTAAAAAAAATAAAAAAACTCATATGTCAAAAATAAATACATATAAAAATAAAAAATAAATAATTAAAACAGTGGTATAACATGCAATAAACAACTAATTTTTATAAATATATAAAAAATTTATTCAATATATAACTTTTAATATAATATTAATTTTTATAAATTTATTTTATTATAATTTAAAAAATTTAAAAGTGGTCCAATTTAAAAGTGGTAAAACAACGGGGATAGAATTCCTGCATTATTTTACTCTTTCCGTCCTACACGTATTTATGGACTCGGTTTTCACATAGAATCATAGACCTGAGTCATGTTATAACAATTTGCTGTTAACTAATAAACTTTTTGTGTACAGTTGGGTGCTTTTGATGTGGGCGAGCCCTTCAGGCTTTAGGCAGGACCAGGTTGACTAGTTATTGTGACCTGACCTGATCTGACCACCCAAATGTCCTTTTTATGTATTTAAATATTAATTCATCTTCCATGCTGTATTTGCTTACACATTATCATGTGACTCCTACTTGGAGGACCTTATTGTGTGGCTAAGTACCCCCTTGGTCCTGCCTATTTGAATTAAAGATTTTCGAAGAGGTTTAAAAATATTATTATTATACACATCTAATAAATTTCAATTTGAATAAAAAAATTAAATAACCTTTAATTATAAAATTAAACTTAGCTTGATTGAATTTGGTTTAAACCTAATCTAGCTCTTGACTTGAACTGATACAGACAATGCTAAGTATCTCTTTGACAAGGCTACTCGTTGAGTAGTTATTATATCATTATAATTCATTGTGTTATTAAAATACTCATCCGGATGAAATAATAACATTTCTCATTTTTATATATCAGTCTTATCTCAAAAATTAATAAAGCCGTTGAAAACTATCAAAAATAAGAATGATATGGATTAAGTAAAATGAAATGTCATTATTTCATTGAATGAATCTTTGATGGCATGATGAATAAGTTCTTATCATAATTTCTCCTATACAAGGGTCAGGTGGTCGAATTTGGAGGACTTTCATGGAAGAAAACTAAAATTCTTGATTTCTTACTTTTCTAAGCAATTCTATAGCCAATGTCGAATGAAGATCGTTGCTGGTAGGATTTATTGTCAATTATGCAATTACTATATATAATCAAGCACGACCTAACTAACATCTAATGATTTTAAGCTTACAATCAAAATTTGTGAATTGTTATGAGTCAGATTTGATCTATTTTTTGGATTGATCTGGAATGATTAATACTCCTAGATTGAAGTTTACTTTTAAACTTTCTGCATTTTTATAAGGCGTTTGACTACTTGTCTAATTGGTGTCATGATCGAAGTTTTTTTCTTCTTTTCCGTCTTGCTCTATATGGTGGCAGAGAGTATTTATCAGAATGGAAATTTTTAATCACCTCAGCTAGAGAATATGAATTTGGAAACATAATATGCCTTCCCCTTAGAAAAGAAAGAAAGAAAAAACAAAGGCTCTCAACATTGGCTTAACGTTAGCTCTGATATCAATTTTAAGAATAGGCAACATTGGTCGTGCATCATATATAACCAATGGCAGTACTGTTAGATGAGTTTTTGCTTTTATGATGTGGCTACTCCCATATACTCATTAGGCCTCCAATAGACACTAATGTTATTATATACATACTGAAAAAAAGCTATTGTTCAGGAATTTGTATGCCCCTTTAGCTCTCACCAGTTAATGATCACCTTCAGCGGTTTATATCCTCTTCACCAGCTGTTGTTCACGAAGTTGCTTTCTATTTTTGCTTAAATGTGGGACACGAACGATGATGCATGCTTCTGTAAGTGCAAATATTTTTCTATCCTCTTACCCAATTTCTCTTCAATCTCTCATCAGCTTAATTCTGAACCTATTATTAATGTCGATTTTAGTTAAGGAACAAAAAGGTTTGAAGCAATCAGTCTATATGTGGTCTGGTGTGAGGACAGAAGCTCAATATACACATAATGTTATAAACATTAACGTGGGTTTGCTTTCAATCAATTCCTTGGCACGTCATTTGTTTGGAATATACGGCCTGGCTGGCCACACAATTCTTTTTTCCTTTTTGTTTGTCATCGAAAATGGTCCACAGGGCATCTCTTGAAAAATCATATTGCGGAAATGAAAGCTAGCACTTTGCCAATTATATTCCCACCAAACCTGCAGGGCTTACTTTGTAGACATATCATATCTCTTCAACCGCTATGTAAAACCCACCTTCAGCCCTTTTTATATTTTGCTGTCGTTTCTAGCAACTTGATTCAATTTCCTTGCTTTCATTCAGGTTGAGAGTGTCTTTGTTTTCTTTTTTCCATTTTTCTGCAATACTATTTTCTTTTATTAGGATTGGATTTTTTCTCTCTGAATGATTCACTTATGGTTGATATGAGAACTTAATTTAATTAGTTAGGTGCATCAACTAGAAAAAGGAAAGAGATAAATTGATACTGCTGACCCAATGACCAATAAAATATGAACTATAGTTAGGAGTATTATCATTAACTGCAAGGTGTCCTAACCGAATCTTATACTTTTTCAATTAATAAATCTTAACGAGGAATTAATCAAGCAAAACCAGCTATTAACATCTATCTAATGAGATGTATTAAGAAAGTTGGACGCATGAACTAGCTGCTAATTAATGATTATAAATGCAGCCTACAATTTATCATCTCCTCGCACACGACGAAGATGGTTTTGGGGACCATTTTTGATGAGTATGTGTCTCCAGTAGAAGTAGATAGGTTATGGAAGGCAATCATTTGTGATGCTCATCACCTCATGCCTAAGCTTCTGCCTGGAATCATTTCGAGCATCGACATCCTTGAAGGAGATGGTGGGGTTGGCACCATCAAGAAATTCAATTTCACTAATGGTTCGTCCTCCATAAACTTCTACTTCTAAGAACTAATAACTTAACCTTATCAATAATTAATATATATATGTTTTGGGACTCATATATCTTTGGTGCAGCTGTTAAAGAATGTAGCTACGTTAAGGATCGTGTGGAAGTGATGGACGAGGAGAATCGTATATTCACGTACTCTATTGTGGAAGGAGGTATTCTTGGTTTGAAGGTGAAGTCTTATATAGCTGAGGTTAGTTTCACATCAACTAATGAGGGAGGTTGCTTGGCCAAGCTGAAAATACAGTATGAATCAATGAGCCATCGGAATGACTTGCTATCTGAAGAAGATATCAAAAACATAAAGAAAGGCTTCTTGGCAATGGTGAAGGTTGTAGATGCGTTCTTGTTGGCAAATCCTAGCTCTTATGTATGATAAAAATACGTATAATAGGCAGTCGAATATCTATATCGTAGCACGGAAAGTGTTTCCTTTTAAAAAATATTTGCTTCACAGCGAAAATAAATTAAGGGTTTAGTTCGGTTTCTTTTCAAGAATTTGTTAAAGTATCAAAAACTCTAATCGCGCAGTAGCATTTCTACCATTATTTAGAATTTCTGCCATTATTTGCATCCACAGTTTGGTAGAATCATTTCTTATTTTTCATCTCAAAATACAAGCATCAGGATTTATAAGGAATGTTTTTTCCCTGGCAAGAATTAAACGGACAAGTATAATGAATCACAAACCAACAACAAAGATACGTTAAAAGGACAAAAACAGATTAGTTAAGCATAAACTTGAGGGTTCTCCAAGAGGTAAGCTTCAACGACTCTGTATATTCCTAGAGCTTTGCCCTTGCCATCCTCAATATCTTCTTCTTTAATAGTAAATTTTCCAAGAGTAAAATAGTTGCTTGTGATCTTACAGATGCAGCCTCCATCACTGGCTGCCTCAAATTTGACCTCATAAGCAATAGAATCAAGCTTGTCCCCGAGTGGACCTCCCTCAATCAGAGTATACTTGCACACAAGATTGTCTTTGTCTAGCTCTTCAATTCTATTCTTGATATACTTGAAGTCACTAGCTGCATAACATATGCATCAAATCATTATATATCAATAACCAAATCCCAAGAAATGAGAAAAATAAGAGTTAAAAAGAAAAAGAGAGATAAAAAAGAACATGTAAAGTGAGATACCTTCAGTGAAGTTGACTTGTTCAATGGTCCCAGCGCCATCGCCACCTTGGATAACATCAACACTTTTAATAAATTGGGGTAGGAGCTTTGGGATCAAAATGTTAGAATCTAGGATTAAGGCCTTGAACATACGTGATGGAGCAACTGGGGAGGTGAATTCTTGTGTGAAGGTAGATACACCCATATTCTTAATTAATCAATACAATACAATCCAATGGATTGTGATAAAAAGAATAAGAGATCAGAAATCAACTGGTTATATAGCTAAGAAAAGAGTTGGTTAGGTGACAAACTTAGGCAGAAAACAATGAGAATTGAGAATTCCACAACAGAAATTACAGATGTTGAAAGTCATTATCAACACAAACCCTCTTTGGCTGCTAGACTTGCTTCTGTTTCAAACTTCAAATGTTGTGTGCACTTGACTAATATCAAAAAGCAAGATTATGTCCATATGGGCGGCTCTAACTGTGTTGGATCTGCTGGTTCTAGACTATGGGTATGGGCGGAGGCCTCTTTGGAATCAATCATTAGCTTAGAGTTACACAACGGGCTTAATCTATCTCTCACTCTTAAAACCTAAGTCCAAGTATTAAGATTTCTATCAAAGATGATTATTATAATGAAATCGCAATATTTGAGTTCTTCCATAAGGTAAGCTTCCACAATTTCTTAGTTCTTACATCCCAGTAGCTCTGTCCTTACCAAGCTCAATATCCTCTTTCTTGATCAGTACCATCTTTTGCTTTGTATTCACTATTCATCTTGTAAACACGCCCCCTGTAGACATACCCTTCAAACCTCAGCTCATTTATATCTAATATACTCAATCTTGTTCATCAATGCATCACCTTCAACTAAAGTGTACTTGCATTAAAATTTCTCCGTCACAAGTGCGTCATAAATTTAATTAGAAAATAAAAAATCTTATCACATTATAGAATCTATAGAGATTTAGTATAATTATAGATATATATATTAGATTGAATAGATATTCGAATTTAAGTAATTGTAATTAGTAAAAATAAAACTCACATTATAATATTTATGACTTTCGGTCATATTTAATAATCTCGATGCTATTTCTTGATGAAAACATGGGCTTTGGGCGGAGATTACAAGAGTCAAGAACTGAGGCCTTGAACATCCTAAATAGTATAACCTGAATTGCAAATGTTTGACTGATTTTGGTTCACCCATGTTGACGGTTTACATACAAAGAAATCTAACAATAAAGATCTATAAAATATATATATTTTATACATTAGATTTGTGTTGAGAAATTCTTTAAGGAATAGAAATTTGTAAACCTGAACTGTTTTTTAATAGTTTATGCAGAAATTTTAGATAGTGGAGTTGTTAGATAACATTCAAAAATTAGAAGGGCCAACTACTTAATTCTTGATAATGAGGTTGCTTTAAGTATAGGTCAGAAGTATACTGTGGCCGAAGGGAAAATATATTGTTTACTAATCTCTTTATCCAAATTCAAGAAGGTTAAAATAAATATTTGAAATTAAGGAAACCGTAAACATCTCACAAGGAAGAAACATTATACAATCAACATAGAAGCACAAGTGGGAGAAATCCTTGTTTAACAGAGTCAAGGATGAAAATAGCCGGACCAAAGCAAATTACAGTGGAAATATAATTAAGCATAAGCATCAGGATTTTGCAGGAGATAGCCTTCTACAACTTTGTACATTCCCAGTGCCTTTTCTTTGCCAGCCTTGACTTGCTCTTCACCAAGCACAATATCGCCCTTTGTATTATAAGTACTCTTCATTTTGTTTATGCTGCCACCATCTTGACCTGGCAAGAATTGTACCTGATACACAACACTTTCAAGCTTATCCAACAATCCATCACCTTCAACCAAGCTGTATGTGTATGACCAATTCTCTGGATCAATTGCATCAATTCGGTTCTTGACATACTTCAATTGGTGACCTGTAAAATATTATGTCAAATTTATTATTAGTGATATTTTTAAATTTTTATAAATAAATGATCGTATTCAGAGAAAATATATCAATACCCTGTTAACTATATATCATTATAAATAAATGAATATCAATATAATCTACCGAGAACCTGATGATTCATAAGTAAAAGAGAACAATAGGTAGGGTATCAACGAAGGCAATAATATATTTATTATTGAAAGAATTTGAAATCTTTCTCAAGTATTATTGATTTATGGATGTACATGCCTTCTTGAAAATTGATCTGCTTGATGCTGCCAACACCTCCATCACCTTGGACAAATTCAATGCTTTTAACAATCTGTGGCATGAGTTTTGGGATGAGGTTGTTGGAGTCAAGAATCAAAGCTTTAAACAGTCTTGCAGGAGGGACTGGAGAAGTGTACTCATCACTGTAAGTGAAGACACCCATGATGTATATCTAGCTAGCGTGGGGAGGTTTTATGATCTTGGTATTAGAAAGGGCAAAAAGTGCTACTTATAGATTAGAGGAAATAAATTACTATTCATAATTTTTCTTTCATTTTCAAATTTATATCTCCAATGACTAGAGATTTAGAAAATCAGAACACTTGCATGGACATAAGCAAAAATATGGATATCAAATGGGATTAAATTTATTAGGTTTTGAAGGGATCTTTCATATCCATTATTCCAAACAGTCCATCATTCCAAAAGCTAAAAACAAATATATATTTTGGGTATCAATGGATGAAAATGCAGATTCCGAAGACAAACCATGCAAATCAAAACAAAAGAAAATTAGTCAGCTAAATCATAATAGATGCGTGGTTTTTGTTTCCTAATTACATAAGCTTGTTCTGTAATTGGGAGAAGTATTCGTTCATTGTTAAGTTGTCTTCATCAGATAGAACCTCTAGAGGCACTGAACCGGCCAATTTATACCTCCTCTGTTTAGGGCATATTCCAGATGCTTAACTTTTGGCTACCTTCATTGTCTTCTACAAATTGGCTGTTTCTGGCTTGACTTGCTACCATCGTCATTGCAAAGCATTTGGCATTCCTTTTATCCACTTTCTGTACGTATTTCTTTTTCGATCTTATTGGATTCAGTGTTAACAAGACAGAATTAGATTTAACAAGATGAGTTTTTATTTATTGCATTGACTAAGCAAGAAATGCTTTTTAGGCCACAATGACAAATATTGAACCCAAATTCCTGTAACACATCACATAAAGTAGGAAGTCCAGTATATAGCAATAATCATTAAGCATAAGCCTCGGGATTTGCAATGAGGTAGGTTTCCACAGCCTTGAAAACAGCACTGGCCTTATCCTTGCGATCCTTAATTTCCTCTTCCATAATCTCGACACCTGCCTTTGGATGATACTTGCCAACAGTTGTACCCTCACACCCTCCATCAGGAGTTCCCTGGAGCTTAATCTCAAAAGAAATTGATTCAAATTTCTCCGCTAGGACATCGCCCTCAATCACTGTGTAACTGTATGTCATATTCTCTTTGTTTAATGCATCAATCCTATGCTTCACATACTTGACTTCACCATCTGCATCACATCATAACAATAAATGGATACGAGTTATCTCTAATGTCACACGATAAAAAGATAATGATACAGGTAAAGTAATCTATAAACTTAAAAACTAACCTTCGATTACGGTCATTTTTGTGATGCTTCCAGGGCCTCCATTGCCTTCAATCGTTTCGATACTCTTAACAGCCTGAGGTATGAGCTTGGGGATGAGGTTAGCAGCATCAAGAATCAGGGCAGTGAATAGCTTTTTGGCTGGGACAGGGCAAGTGAACTCGTCGCTGAATGACAGAACACCCATGATTGATCCTTTTTTATTGATTTTAAGAGATGGAGATGAAAGATTGGTATAGAAAAATCGAAATGCTGTAGCTTTCTTCTAGTTGGTGTGACAAAGTGACCCAAAAGTGGTACTTATACATAGGTTGAGGACATAATAATGGTAGTGTTGCCAATTAATTCTCTGTGTTCCTTCAACTGAATAGGTAACCAGTAGAATGCAAAACCTGCATTGATACTTCTCTCCTACTTTGACGGCATTAATTCATTAGTTCTCAATGTCTAACAATTTGGTTAATGAACTCTCACTTCAATAGATTTAAACTCAATATAAATAGTCGGTGCCAAAATTTACTCTTCCAGAAAACAGATCAGCTGCAGATGACCCAGAAAATACAATCTCATGAATGGTCCTATCTCTTTATTCTTTTGCCGTTTGGTAATAGTTTTCAAATTTTTTCCAGAAACAAAATAATTATGAACAGTACTCCTTACTTCAATTGCCGAAATATTTGGTGATAATCTTTCTCCCTTTTCATATTTTTCTCAATATTTTTAGCCCAATTGATGATTCATTAAATATTAGGCCGACTACATTTCTATAATGAACAGAATTATGCTTTCATTTAATACTAAAAACGCCAAGAGTTTTAAAGAATTAGTTGTATAGATGGAACATGAATTTCAGAGAACGTATGATGAACTAGGAATCTGCTCACAATTAAAAAGCCAATACGACCTATATTCACTCCTTATATAGCCAACTATGGTACAATATTTATAAGCATATGCTATTTTATATATCTATTATATTTTAAGTTATTTTTATATAAATTACTGGTTTTATTATCAGAAAAAGTTGTCGGACAATTCCATCTGACGTTTTTTAATCATTTTTACAGGTATTTCAATCAAACTAGTCGATAGCAACAAATTATCAATAATACTGATTGATTTGGATGAATTACTGAATGAATGAGTCAGATAAGAGGAGAAAATGAATTACTAAGTGAATAAGTTAGATAAGAGGGGAAAAAATAGAGAACTTAGATCTAATATTTTCTAGTGATATTAAGCGAGTTGGATAAAAAAACTTAAATTTAAATCTATCTGATTTCCTATGATTATTAAAATTAGATAAAATTGTTTAAAAAATAATAAAAAATTTATATATATTCTTTATTTTAAAGAGTAATTCTAATATACCGTAGGTATATAGTACCATATAAATCTATAAATATTAATATTATTTTAATTTTAATAATTTATTAATATAATTAAATATTAGATTAGTCAATTATATATAGAACTTAATTATTGATCAATTAAATATATTATTTTTATTTATTAAAATTATTTATCTATTTTTAAAATTTAATTAATAATACTTGACAATTATAAGATTTAACTATAAAATTTGACTCATATAAATAATTAAAAATTATATATAAATTCATTAACAATCTATATTAATAGAAAAACATGTAATATAAATAAATTATTTAAAATTATATTAGTTAATAATTTATAATTAGAAAATAAATTTATAATAGTAGAGTGCCGCAACGGGACTCTAGCAGACTTCTATTTTAAAATATTATTATAAAAAATTAATTAAATTCTTTGAAAGTAAAAGGAAAGAAAAATTATATATTTGAATCAGTATCAACTACCGCTGGCGAGCTAAATTATCACAATAGATGTCCAAAGAGTGTCACAAAGAATAATAAAATAAAAAAAAAAACAAAAAAGGAATGCTCCAGGTAGTCGGTCTTTATTTCTCTTTTTATTTAAATGTCATTTGTCAACTCCTTGTAAATCGTGGGCTTGTTATTTGTCTTAATTTATTTTTATAAATTATATTTTGATAAAATGTATTTTTATAAATTAAATTTATTTTTATAAGTTATGAGTTAAGTATCATTGAAACAGTTGTCATTGACTAGACAGTTAATGGAATTATATATGTATATATATAAATTTTTTATTTTAACATATATATTTACTTTTAATATATGAGATTTAAATTTATATATAATTTTATAAATATTTATTAATTTATTAATTCATAAATTACATTCCTAATTCTAAAAAATAATATCTTAAATTATATTTTTAGTATTATATTTAATAATAAATTAAATTTTTAATTAAATAAAAATTTTATAATTTTAAAAATAATAATATCAATTATATTGATGTATTAATATATAATATTAAAATTAATTAATAGATAATTTTAAAAGTAAATTTTATATTATTATATTAATAAAATTTTAAAATTAAAAAATAAAAATATTTAAAAATAGTTAGTTTGTTATTATTTTTTAAAATTTTATAAATTAATATAAATATTAAATATTTTATTAATTATATTTATCAATTTAATTTTATAATCAAAATAATTATAACGGTCTGAATAAACGATGAATTTTAACAATATCTCTACACTCCCCTTTGAATTCCTTAGCAATACCTTCACCAAGTATACATCAATATAAGAGTCGACTAATACAAGAATTTTATATTTTGGTACAATTTCACTCTTTATCTTTGATTTTGTGTTGTGATGGACCATTTGCTTCTTAATTAATCCTTATAAACAAGTTGGTTTATACATTAAATTTAAACCAACTTAGTCAACATTCTATGACATGTTTACAAGTCAATATATGTTAGTTATAATAACAATGTTGAATATAGTTTTACACTGATTATACTATTGCTCCCTATTTACTATTTATCAACTTGGTAACATTAATATTTAGGTGAGAATTTAAAAATAATTTTATATTTATTAATATATTTTTACTTTTTTGAATTTGAAATTTGGACAAATATAGATGAATTTTATTTTGTTATAAAATATTTAATTAACAAAGAAGTGGTCAAGAATTGAATTCTAAACTTCTCAATTATTAAATAAATGATTTTGGGGTTTCTTGACTCAAATTTGAGTGCAGCAATTATATGGTTTTGCTCCCTTAGTACTGTCTATGGAATTTACTGAAGCAAAAGAAAAAGTATCTCTTGCTTTTCATTCCCATTTCCAATTATAATTGATTGGCTAGTTTAAGGGCTAAGAACCGGTTTGAAGATAATCCCTTATGAATAAGAAAAAAATAATTCTTTTCAAAATATAAATATTGGTAAAGAAGAAAAAAAAAGAAATTTCTCCTTGAGGATATCTGTATCATAATATGATTTCTTTTTTTTCTTTTTAAATTTCAAACTTCATATTTAACTCGATGGATCAGTACGCCACAAGCACTTATTACCAAAGCCAAAGGCACGTTTTATTTAGACACTAGAAGAAGAGCCATGAAATTAAGGGAAATATTGTTTTAGCTGATGAACAGGAGTAACAGTGGTTTAGGCATCAGGATTTGCCAAGAGGTAGGCTTCAATACCCTTAAACATTCCCCTTGCCTTTTCTTTGCCTGCATTGATTTCTTCTTCCTTGAGCTCAATGTCACCCTTTGTGTAATACTTGCTGGTGCCTTTGCAAATGCACCCTCCATTAGGAGCAGGCACAAACTTGGTCTCGTAACTGATTTTCTCAAGTGTGTCCATCAAAGCATCACCTTCAATTATAGTGTAGCCATATGTGAAGCTCTCTTTGTCAAGTACATCAATCTTGTGCTTCACATACTTGAATTGACTGCCTGCACGCAACATTCAAAATATACATAAATATTAAGCACTTAGGAAAATATAATTTTGTGAATTAAAGCTAAAGCAAGTTAGGGTAGAGGCAAAAGAATAATTATAGACAATGGGCATGCTTCTATATCTATCGTCTATTAATTCATTTGATCACATAAATTAATCAAAATGAGCGTAATGCTGACTCAGATATATCTGACTTTTAAAATTAAAAAAAAGATTGTTTTAGATATAAATTTATAAAGTAACCTTGGGCGAAAGTAATCTTCTTGATGCTTCCTTGTCCTCCATCACCTTCAACAAGCTCATAGCTCTTAATGGCATGTGGTGCAATTTTAGGGACAATGACATCAGTTTCAAAGGCTATAGCCTTGAATAGTCTGTGTGCAGAGAGTGTGCTAGTGACTTCCTCCTCATAAGTGAAAACACCCATCACAGCCTAGGATTTTGAATGAATTGCAGAAGAATGAAAAATGATAATTGGTTGAAATGTAGAATGTTTTGGAGATAGGGAGATGTGAGAACTGAGGGTGCTATTTATAGGCTGAAGATAGAAGGTTACTTCCTATGAAACTCTGACAAATGGATCAAATAGTTTATTGTTTTCCTGTTTTATTTCTTTTCATTGATGTCCAATCATGATTAGCTTGCGGATGAAAGCTAACCCTTCTCATTTGTATAGCTCTAATCTCTCTCCCTTTGCTCCACAAATTTTAATTAATCATGGTTAGGTAAGCATTATCTCTCACAAGGTTGGCATCCAAGTCAAATTAAGCACCTATGCACAAATACATCATTCAGAATTCATACTTCATAGAGGTAAGGATACCATAATTTCTACTCGAAGTGAATCTCATTTTAGATACTGTTCTTTAATGGATGGAAAAGAAGATCGTTAAAGTTGAATTTTTCTTTTTCCTGTTACCATTTAGATGATGAAAAATATTTCAGAGACTAAAAATAATGGAATTAGATTAACAAAGTTTTTCTACAATCGCAATAATGAGAGTAACATGGAAAAAGAAATCTCAACAGATAGCTGGCCTTAGCTTAATTTGATTGATTCTTTACGTAATTAATCTAAAAATCAAAGACTAGACTCTTTCAAACCTCAATTTATTCAGGAAATTTTAAAGAAGTAGACAAAATATTTTATTAAGTCTAAGGACCTTAGAAGTTGAGATGCCTAATGCCTTGCTGAATTTCAAAATGGGGTGCATAAAGGACATTGAAATTTCCTGGAATTCAATGATTTCTACACTGGATCGTTCCTTGTATTTCTTTTATTCCTTTCAACTATGACTTTATGGTTTCACATGTAATATCTTAGAGAATAATACTCTCTTCAAATGACTATTTCTGGCTTTACTATTACAATAGAATATAAGCAAAGAGGATGACACAACAGCCTCTTAAAGTCAAGAAGAGATACTGTGAACTTCAGAAATCTGCTCAATGGTTTTGTCACCTTCAAGTACCACAACAATATCACTCATTGCAGGCCTAAGACTAGGTGACATATTTGTGCACATAATTGCCAATTTCAATACATAGATGGCTTGCTGCGTGTTAAAGTTGGACAGCCTTCCATCTACCAAGTCTACTAGCCTCCCCTTGCCATGTAAATCCAAAGCCTGCAGTCATGCAACATTTTAGTATCAGACCTACAACCTTAGTCAAGGTTTTTGCCACTTTTATTTTCACAATGGCACAATCAAAACACTATAATAGGAGTAAAAGAGTTCTCAAGTTCCATAACCTTGTCTAAGAGAGAAACATGATTATCATTTTTTTTATGGTCTATGCATTCCTCCCCAGAAACTATTTCAAGCAAAAGAATTCCATAACTGTACACATCAACTTTTTCTGTGATATCGCTCTGCTGAGCATTTTCCGGCGCCATATATGATCTGTAACAGTAAAAGATGTGTTAAAATATTTGCATAAGCATCTTAAATGAAATCTGTAGAAGAGGACACGTTTTACTGCGTCAAAACAGATGCTTGCGTGAACATATTTTGATTTTCCTCCTCAATATCCTTTACCAATCCGGTGTTCGATATTTTAGGAGTAAGAGTTTCATTGAGCAGAATATTAGAGGACTTGATATTCCTATGAACGACAGATTTGGAGTGCAGGTACATAAGACCCTTTGCAATTCCAAGGCAGATATTGAATCTTGCTTCCCAGTTGAGGATGACTGGGGTACTTACATCTGCAAATTTACTTGGTAAGATTATGGATATCCAACAAGAAAAAACAAGAAATTTAGCAAGAATTCAGATTACCATGCAAGACTCTATGAAGGGAGCCGTTTGCCATGTATTCATAAACCAAAAAGTTCAAAATTTCACTTGAATAGAAATCCAACAACGGAAGAACATTCTCATGATTCAACAATTTTAGGGTCTCAATTTCATTTATTGTTAGATTGATTATTTTTTCTGATTGAGGAGAAAGTTTCTTCACTGCAACAGCCTGATAATTTTGCAGTTCCGCCTGATGCAGCGCGAGAAAGAGTTAGCTGCACTAAAACTATGATAAAATTTGAAAGAATTATACTGCAAAGTGCAACCTTGTATATGATTCCAAAACATCCCCTGCCAATTTCCATTTCAGGGCTAAAATTTCGAGTAGCATTGATCAACTCTGTAAGAGTGATCCATCCATCTTGTACTTCTACATATGTTTCTTCTGTTCAAAAAATAATGCATTGAGTTAGTAACCTGATCATCTCCTGCACTAAAAAGAGTTGTTCAAATGATTAGGACAAACTTACCATGCAAATTTGCAGATTGCAAGTCCTCTAGATTGATCTCGATCGATCTTTGTAATAGGTTCATGAAGTTCTGATCTGGGTTCTGCTAATTCACCACTACACTGCAGAACAGAAAAAGGTCAGACTATATGTGGAGATATTGTCAGTATTGTGATATGACAACAGTTTCTATCGAGCTCACTACCGGACCTTATACTTACAGATGGGCAACAAGACAAAGAAAGGGGATTCTGTACTCTGTTCCATAATCTTAATGCTAATTCTCCACTTTGGTTCTAAATTCCGAGTGACATACCAAAGATTATTATCCATGTGTCATCCCACCATTTTTTATTGAAAGGAAAAGAAAATTCTTTTCTTAAGCAGCAATTTTCTTTTTGTTAGTGGCTGCATGACTATATCACACATCACATATTCGGAAATGGATGCTTAATTATCAAGAGTTCCTATTGGATTCTTTCATAGTTCACGGTTTCTAGGGAATATCATCTGATCAGGTCTTTTGCATTATAATCAATTTGATTACGTTTTAACTGAAGCAGAATCTAGCCTGATACGAACAACCAAATTGCAAGTCAAGATGAAGTCAGAAATCTACGAAAGGGGGTTTTCTTCCATAGCAGTTGCTAGTAACATTAGTAGCAACAAAACTCATAGTTGGAAATATACTTCTACATCCATCCAGCAAACTAACCAATCTAAAACAATTTCTCTCCCTCGTTGTATTCAAGAGGACAGAAATGTATGGGCAAGTTTCTAAGACTTGCTCCTCCGATAAGCGCATTATAAACAAGTGAAGGCCCCAATAGTACAGTATATATGCATCGTCTCTTTCCGTCATTGTCATTAAAGATTAAAGGTTAAATTTAAAACAGTCAGATCATTGTACATCCCTTACAGAACCAAAACAGAACAAATAAGGAACAAAATATGCTCATAGAGTTAGTTACGCAACCAATTCTTTTAGGCAAGCAGTTGGCAGATCAGCCTCTCTAAGTCACGTAGAGCTAGTGGCAGAGCCAGAAATTTGCTTAATGTTTTTGTCATACAATCAATCAAACCTTCTGATATTGAAGGCTTAAGAGTAGGGATTCGCCAACGCACATATATAATCGCCAAGCTCAAGACAGTGTAGGCTTCCTCCTTACTATAGATAGATAGCCTTCCATCCACCAAGTCTAGTAGCCTTCCCTTCGCATACAAACGAAAAGCTTGCATTCACTGATATAATCATCAAGCTCAAGACAGTTTAGGCTTTAGAGTACCATCGTGCAGAACTGCAGGGGTAAGATATTCTTGTACATAACACCTCTAGCATTAAGATACATCAGACCCCTTGCTATTCCAAGGCAGATGTTAAATCTTGTTTTTCAGTTAAGGTTAATATATATGGATCTGGGAATCATGAAGTCTACTCTTATTCTAATGTTGTCAGCAAAAAAAGGAAGCTACAAATCCTGCAGAATGCATTCACTTTCTTATTACATCAGTAGTGAACAATGATTTGTAATGCAATTAATTAATTCAACCTTGCATTTCCTTCCTGTTGCATGCAGAAGGTAAAATAATGATTTGGAATATACATAACTAATTGACTCAAGTATCAAATTAGTCATTTGAGAAAATATTTTACCAAACAAGGCCTGTAAAAGGGAGCTATCATTTATGCATCCGTATATTAGTACATGTAAGCTTTTGTTTAGTACCCATCAAGCAATTGAACAATATTTTCATGCTTCATGGATTACTGAGCCAAAATGTCACTACTCAGTATATTCATGCCTTGCTTTGTCCGTAGCAAAAGCTTCATCACTGTTACGGTCTGATTTTGTAGTGTATTTGCACTCAATTCGAACGATTTTACAGATTTTTGTAATCTACTTCAATTTAAATGGACAAACTATAAAAGAAAATAAACAAAAAAGAGAACGAAGAAAAAAAAGAAAAGGAAAAGGAAGTTCAACCTACTACACTGCAGTGCCAAGCATTCCTTTGCCAAGTTCCATGCTGGAGTCGCACACATGTTTTGAAAATATCAAAACAGGAGAACAAGAATAAGAAAAGGGGAATTATCTCTCTGAATATTGCAAAGGATCATCATCTACTTAGAGTTGCAGACACTTCCTATCACTCGACTGACTAAATTGAAGCTGGAATATATCTTTTTGTTAGTGGCAGAAAGAATATATCCGACCAACTTTATGTTTAAGAAAGCTTCCCTGACATATTACTAACTAGAAAAAAATGGGGTAATCTATTCTTTTTAATTAATTCTTTTCACTTGTATCAGTTTATGCCAAAGGTGAAGGCTTAATCCTGTAAAAAGAGTCGTAAGTGAAGCTTCAATAGCTAGAATCTGAAAATTTTTTAGCGTATAAAATTTCAAATACATAACGGAAAACCTTCGTCCAAATTTTACAAGATTTAAAAGATAATATACTGATACGTGACTCTCGTGATATTTTAAATTATATGTTTTATTATTTTAATTAATTAATATTAAATAAATTTTATACTTTTTAATTCTAATTAATTAAATTAATCTATTTATATTCTGTGTGAATTACATAATAAATAATATTTATACTTTTTTCTTTTTTTAATTGAATTGCACACACACATACACACACATATATATATATATTAGTTAAAAATATCACAGTTCTATTATCTTTAATAATAAAGAAAAGACCATCATCGTTTTTCAATTTATCCAAATTTATTGTCAATTAATATTTTGACTTTTTTTGTTGTGTTTCTATAGAATTTAGTTATTTTTTTGTTTATAATCTTTAAATTGGATTTTTATAAATTTTTTTATATATTTATATTGCTACCCTCTATTATGATTTTTAATAAATTATATTAAATTAATAAAAAACTAAATCAATCAACCTTAATAACATTAATTATAATTTTTTTTGCTAAATTCTATAATTTATAAATGCTATGTTCTAACATATATAAATAAGGAAAATTTTTATTTGAGCTTAATATATATCTCCACTTATACATCAAATCAATAGATGATTGACATATATTTATACGTTTTACTTTTTTATTAGTTTTGGTATATATACCTGTGTCCAAAGTAGTTCTTTAGGACAAAACACAAGAGGACGATTACCAACTTTAACTGCAACAAGAAAACTGATGTGCGGAGAAAGTTGTGAGGGTACAAAAGATTTTAGCTATAGGCATTAGGATTTGCCAAAAGACAGGCTTCAAGTACATTCCCATCATCTTTTCTTCGCCAGCCTTGATTTGGTCTTCATTGATCTGGGCATCACCCTTTGGGTAGTACTTGTTGGTACTCTTGCAAATGGATCCACCATCAGCAGAAGCCACTATTTTGACCTCATAAAAAGTTTTCTCTAATGTGTCCATCCATGGATCACCTTCAATCGTAGCGTAAGAGTATGTCAAATTGTCTTTGTCTATGGCTTCAACCTTATTCTTCACATGAATTCGCTACCTGCAAATATATTTAATTAATAACTACTTGATGCTTCTTACTTTGTGCAATTAATAAAACATATATTATTATACACTAATTTATGAATTTTATCGAAACAATAATTGTATAAACTGACCTTCTGCGAATGTAGTCTTCTTAATGGTTCCAGGCCTCCATTACCTTCAAGGATCTCGACGCTCTTAATAACCTGAGGCAGAATTTTAGGTATGATGCTGTCAGCTTCGAGGACAAAGACCTTGAACATCTTGGCTGCAGGGATTGCAGTAGCAATCTCAGATTCATGAGTCACAACAGCCATGATAGCTTTTGGAGAAAGAAAGAAAAGACAAAGTGAAGGTGAAGGAATTTGAGGAAGAATTGGGTTGCAGTTGTAGAGCATCTTCTCGGCGTGGTGAAATGAGAAAGACAGGGAGGGTATTTATAGTATGAGTTTTGTCTGAAACTGTGTCTTCTAGAGATCTAAATTACTTGCATTTAGATCAAAGAAAGAATACTTGCTTGGGGATGGATATGTAAATATAATTCCCATGTAAAATTAAAAATAATTTCTTATTTTTATAATTACTTTTTGTTAAGTGATTTACAGTCAACATAAGTCGTCTAGGAACTATGAGTAATAAATATAATAATATCACGATCTATCTTTCTGTCATTAGACATGTAAACCATGGGCGCAGAATGTAAAAAAAAGTTTCCAATTATAAAAATGGCCATCTCTTCACTTCTAGTCATTTTCCTTTTTAGCCTTTTTGAAAAAGAAAAATTGAACATAGGAGTCCATCTTATTGCAGTGTCCTTCTGCACTTATGGCTTAATCTTTTTTTAATAATAATAAAAAGATGGGAGGCCTTCTCAGTGCACTTATGTCACTGATGGACTCTTTTTGACATGTGGAAGAAACAATGGAAAAAGTTCACCATTTGTAATAAATAATGATGGGATTCTATATCCATCCTCGAGCATGCTTTCTTTGACCTTAAATCGAATGCAAATCAATTTTGATCTGCAACAGAAGGACTTTCACACTCAAAATTCAAGCTCATTTTTATCTATAAATACCTGCCTTAGCTCTTCCATTTTTCCCACACCAAACAAACATCTACTATATCTTCTTCCTTCACTTTGGATCTTAATCTTTTGGTTACCATGGGTATTGTGAGTCATGAAAATGAGGTTGCTACTGCCATCCCTCCTGCCAAGATGTTCAAGGTCTTTGTGCTTGACGCCGATAACACTATCCCCAAAATTCTGCCACAAGCCATTAAGAGTATCGAGATCATTGAAGGAAATGGAGGGCCTGGAACCATTAAGAAGACAACCTTTGCAGAAGGTTAGTTTTAAGTTAATATATACTTGCTCCCCTTAGCTACTTAATAAATTGATACAACAGAAGAAGCTGAAATATTGTAATTATTTTAATGATTCAATTACATCTATAAGTTTTCATGATCATAACTAGATGATGTTTTATTGTTTAATTAATTAATAATTATAAGTTTTATACACATGCAGGGAGCGAAGTCAAGTACATAAAGCACAAGACTGAAGCAATAGACCAAGACCATTTTATATACAACTATAGTGCTATTGGAGGTGATCCATGGATGGATACGCTAGACAAAATTTCTTATGAGACAAAGATGGTGCCTTCTCCGGATGGGGGATCCATCTGCAAGAGCATTACCAAGTACTATCCGAAGGGTGATAGCCAGATCGATGTCGACCAAATCAAAGCCGCCGAAGAGAAGGCTTTGGGAATGTTCAAGGTTGTCGAAGCATATATCCTGGCAAATCCTGATGCCTTCAACTGAAAAATGTCCATGTTCTAACACATGAGGTTTCATGTATTCATGCTTTCTTTTTTCTTTCCAAAGCCAAAACTAATCTTGGCCTAGAAATAAAAGTCTGATATTTTGTGTTGAAAGGATGGCTTTTATGGTAATACTGGATTCGAGAGTTAAAGATTATGAACTCACTATAAATATACATATGAAACTCTTCTCTAAGAATAAGATGCAATATTTCTTGATTTTGCAGATTTAAATGATGGCCAAGAAACATGTTACATGTGTGAATGTTCTTTTTAATTAATCCACAATCATCCGCTGCAGCTTAGTTATAGAACTGATACAATAAATTTAAACAATACAACAGTAAACTCATACAATAATATAACTCTTAGAATACCTATATTTCCTTTCTTTCTTTTAACTCCCATAG
Organism: Ricinus communis; assembly: GCF_019578655.1. NCBI lineage: Eukaryota > Viridiplantae > Streptophyta > Magnoliopsida > Malpighiales > Euphorbiaceae > Ricinus > Ricinus communis. The sequence continues at coordinate 1,432,624 of NC_063264.1, read as the reverse complement.
AAAGCTAAAATTATCATTAACACAACACTTAAGGTTTCGAATTTTAAAACATCTATTCTCGCCAGGCGCTCAAACAATGTAAAGAATGTATCAAGGTCGAAGCCAAGAAAGACACTATTATATATATAAACTAGCCATGGACAGCAGAGGAAGAAACCAAGAGCTATTAGTCCAAAATGTGCTCTCCAATCAGCCAAGGCTTTTCTTTTGTTTTAAATCTTTTTCATTCTTTTGACATGGGCTGGACCCATTAGAAGAACATGAACTTTTATATCATCGTCTACTTCTAAATATTAAAATATAGTAAAATTAAAATAATAATTGTGCTAGTTATTTTTATTGATATAAAAATGGGTAGTTTTCCTTATTTGCGAGTTTTTCCCCATTTTATATTAATAAAAATACTATTATTATAAAAAATAAACGAAAATAACAGATTGATTTTCCTATGCTGTCCTGTTATATAATTAGCATGAAGCAGTCTTAAATTTAAATTTGCTCCATGGTTTTCTGGCCTTCAAGTCCCAGCACGACATCAGACGTAGTAGGCCTAAGGGTAGGTGAGACATTAGTGCACATAATCGCCAATTACAAAACAGTGATGACTTGCTCATCACAGCACTTATAGTCGGTCAGCCTCTTGTCCACAAAATCCAATAATAGGCTTTCCCTTGCATGTAAATCTGAAGCCACCGATTGAAAATCATGATTGTAGTTTTCTTTCTTCCCAGAAACTATTTCGACCACAAGAATTCCATAATTGTACACATCAACATTTTCCCTGCAATCATGCAAAAGTGTGAGATGTTGAACAAGCATTACGAGAAAACTGTAGGAAGCAGTACATGCGATTTGTTATTTACTGGGCATCCCTTGTAAGTCCTATATTTGATATTTTTGGCTCGAAATCAGTAGGATCAAGTATAATATTAGAGGATTCCATGTTCCCATGAACAATCGATTTGGAATGTAAATCTCTCAGACCCTTTGCGATTTCGAGGCAGATATTAAATCTTGTTTCCCAATTAAGGATGAGTGTGGTATATGGAGCTGCAACTTTTAATTACTAATAATAAGTATTGACATGTATACAGAAACATTTGTTAAAGCACAAAAGAATTTATTATGCAACACTTTCTCAAGGGAGAAGCATGACGAGATGTGCTCAGATCCCAAAACTTGCATCTTTTCTCTAGGGTTGATAATCAGCAGTTCGTGTTGGATTGCAATTTAAGTAAGTGACTTTAAAAGTGTGGCTATGTTTAATCTGTTCATCATGGTTACTAATTTGTCAGTATTTATACCAAAGGAAACAACAACTGCAAACAATACTTCTCTCAATTTTACTTCCTAATTAGCCTCAATCAAAATTTCACAAAAGGATATCAATTAATAACTTAAACTAGAGAGTAGAGAAATAGGAGACTAAAGGAAAGATGCCAGCTGTGTAGATTAAATTTACTACATCACAGCCGAATATGAAATAAAGCAAAGATGCCACAAAACTTCCTTTTAAAAACATGTTAACAACAGAGGTAGCTAGCGATACACAAAATCCTCTTTATTTCTTTTCTCTTTCCAATCTCGTTCCGATATTGGCTCACACAGTCCAAATCGAGTTGGATTATAATCTTTTTCTTTAATCTTTTAAATTCTTTTCTTATATGGGGCTGGACCCTTTTCCTTTCTTCATATTTAATTATCTTTAACCCTAACAAAATTGTAGAGCTTATTTAAATTATTTCTGATGTATCAAAATGAAACAGAATTAGAGAAAAAGTAATTACTGCGTTCTTCCACAAAATTTGCAAATTTTTCTTTGTCCGGAATCCCAAAATCAGAAAATTTACACTCAACTTAATGATAACTAATCGATTCTTTGGCTGGAACTCCTGCTTTGAAATACCGCCTAATTTCTTGTATACTCTTTTCCTTCTTGGTGGATTTGTTTCTGTAAATACACTGTAAAGTCATCTAGAACTACTAAAAGAAACCAATTTGAACATACTATCAAATGAACACACAGTCTTGATTATACTTCTTTTTGTTTTCTGCACCAATATGGCTAATCAGCTTCCGTTAGATTCAGAAGAAGGGGTGGTTTTGAGCGATGGATGAATGAATTAGAAAAAAGTCGCTTATGAGGTCAGAGTAGTTGCTTCTCCTGATGGAGGGTTCGTTATGAGGAGCGAGCAACAGCAAGTAGTACATATTTAAAGAAAACAAACTGTGAGATTGATGAAGACAAAATAAAGCTGGAGCAGAGAAGGCCCTTGGCAGGTTTAAAGCTGTCGAAGCCTATAATGGTGTTGCCAACTCCTGATGCCTGCAACTAATTACTTCTGTCTTTATGAATCCTGATGTCATGTTTTCTATTTCCTTTCTATTTCAAGGCTAAACCGCTTTTGGCCTCATTATATGAATTCGCAACCGAGTCCATCGAATGGATAGGTTATGCTCTTTTCGATGAATAAAGGACCATGAGGCCTTACACCTCATCATAGATGTACAAGAATTTCCAATAGAGATGCTGAATTAATTACTTTTGTAGATTTTTCCAAATTTTAACGTTTTTAGTTCTAGGGTTAATTTGTCTTGCTTAGTACAAATCTTTATTTTGTAGATTAAAGATTTTTTTTTTACATATTTTATAAAACTTTATTTGTTTTAAAATAAAAATAAAAATATAAAAACCTAATGTATATCAACAAGCACAAGAGAGAGAATAAGATTTGATTTTATAATTTAACTTTTTGACATTAAGTTTTTAGCAAAATATGTCCAAATTTATTAACACGGTTAGTAGTTTTAATCTTGACAGATTAAATTTCAAACAAAGTCTGTTTGCTGCAAAATCAATCTTATAGAATAAACGACAAAGAGTAGGCCAGATCATCCAAAACTCATGAGAAATTACTAAAAAAAATAATAATTAAATTACGAGATTATTTTATGTCTTCGATTTTTCTATTTAAACTCTATGAAAATTGACATGACTAGTTTTAAATGAAAACAAAGTTAACAAGGATTGGAATAGTAATGGAATTACAAGTAATTGACACAGAATGAATAAACTACAAATATTGAATTAACGGTATTAGTGAATTTAGATACAAATTGATAATAATTTAACTAAAATGTCAAAAAATTCCACATGATTCTTCATGTTAAAAGGTTAAAAACAAGATTAAAAGTTGAAGAATTTAAATATGAATATTGCATATAATATTAATATGCCTAGAAACCTTAATCTAATCCCACTATTGATTAATGTTTACATGGTTATTAATTTAATATACTGAAATATTGGTATAGTTAATCTAACCAAGTGGTATAATTAATTCTTTACGAGGAGAACAATCAGACATCATATGACAATAACATAAAATAATCCAAAAGCCGACATAGGTGGATTTGTGGTTCTTTTCCAAGCCTCACATGCTACTTGACAATTAATTTCCATAAAAAAAGAGAAAAGAAGACTTGACTATTAATTATTCAAGCATTATTTCTATCATTAATAAATATTTTATGAAAATGTTTAGCATCATCCCAGCAGCCTCTTTGTCCCCCTGGATTGACCGTTAGATAAACTATCATATATCGTATTATTAGGGCTAGAAAATTAAGTTTAACATTGACTGATTAACTATTAAAGGTAAATCTAGGCCATAATTTCCTAGATTGTGGAAAAAAATAGTGTGTTAATAAAATTGTTAAGATTTAGGCTGGTGAAAATATTTCTTAAAAAATAATCTTTTAGATATTTTCTTTTGCAATTTTAAAATTTACTTTTTGAGAAAAATAAGTATAAATTGATATTTTTAAAAATATGTTTGCCAAATAAAATTAATAATATTTAAAAACTCAATCAATTATATAGAGGAATTTAAATATAATCTTTTAATACCTAACAATAATTTCAAATATGCTCAAAATATAATTTTCAAAAACTACTGTAGTTGATTAAGTTAAATTTTGTTTTTATTGTCAATCAAACTAATATTTAATTTGAGTTTCTCCATCAATCGAAATTAATAAAGATTAATTATAGTAATTGTTACACTAACTACAAGTTATGTACCTTAATCAAAAGAAAAAGAAATTAAGAGTTATAAATCTTTATTTGATATAGTAAATGGTTCATGATTTGTTTAGCCTCTAATCCACAAACAATTATATTTTAAATAAACACCATATAAAAATCAAGTTGCTTTTCTTACTCGATCTCCTAAAAGTAATATCTAAATATTATTTTTTGTTTGCTTTCCTAACACTTCTGCTGCCTTAAAAATTGGCATTAGTGTAATAAAAAAGAAATGGCACCATTCTTTTCAGAAAACGTTAGTATTATATGAGGCATCTGTATTATCTAGAATGTGTACGAGTCATCAGCAATTCCTGCTCAAGCTAGCCTTCTTTGACCTTAAACCCAAATCCGTTTAGATCTTTACAAAACTTTGACACGAAACCTCTTCATGCTCTTTCTATAAATACCTCCCTTTGCTCCTGCATTTTGCCACACTCGAGTTGCATTTCATATATAGATCCTCTTTCCTTGCTATATTCATTCTCCTTCATTCGATCTTAATTTCTCAAAAAGCCATCATGGGTGTTTTGACTTTTGAAAAGGAAATCAAAACTGCAGTTCCACAAGCCACAATGTTCAAGGTCTTTGTCCTTGAATCCCACACCTTTATCCCTAAGATTGTGCCTAACGTTAGCATAGAGATCCTTGAAGGAAATGGAGGGCCCGGAAGCATCAAAAAAACTACATTTACCGATGGTTAGTCTTAATTGTTAATAATTCATATACTATTGTTAATCATCAATCATATATTGTTTTTACAGATAAATCATGTAACCTCATAGTGATGGGGAGAATAACTTCAGTGTCGTTAAGTAAATTATTTATTGTTTTATATTTGCAGGTGGTGATGCCAAGTATATCAAAACCAAAGTTGAAGCAACAGACAAAGACAATTTCACACATAACTATACTATCATTGGAGGCGATCCATGGAGTGATAACATAGAGAAGATTTCTTATGAGATAAAAATAGTGGCTTCTCCTGATGGAGGATCCATTTGCAAGAGCAGCAGCAAGTACTATCCAAAAGAGGGTTGTGAGCTCGATGAAGACAAAATCAAAGCTGGAGCAGAGAAAGCCTTTGGCATGTTCAAGACTATTGAAGCTCATCTCTTGGCAAATCCTGATGCTTGCAACTAAAAAGTTATTGTTTTCTCCCAAAACAGTAAAAACTTCTGTGTTTGATTTTCATGGAGTGCTATGCTTTGTTTTTTTTTTTTTTCATGATTTTCTTTTTATTTCACTTTTGAATGGAACAGTTAAACCACTGTTGGCGTGATTACTAAGAGTATGTAATAAAAGAGTTTTGAATAAACGTCGTGTGGACGTTCTCTATCAATCCGACTAAAGAATACGAGATCCTGATATCATATGCTCTTCTGTATGATCAGTTACGGCTTCTTTATGCCACTCTCTGTACTGTCAGCTTGTCTACTCTCATGTATTTAAATTGCTTCTATTAATAAAATATACTTTTTTTTTCTATAATAATTCTTTTTAGAAATGAGGATGCATTTTCTTACATTATCTCTTTCCTTTTTACAAATCCTATGACCAGAAAGATTATAAAAACTATTTTCAATCTTTTTATGATTTTGACCAATTCTTTTTTCAATTTAACAATTTGCGTCACAAACTCATACTGTCATTTAAAATTACTAGCAATATGACTATAATTACCGGTCGTCAAATTAAGATATTGGTTATTGAAATTCAAAAAAGATAGAAGTTCATAATGTACGTTTAATGTCAATGTTAAAATTTATTGTCCCATATTAGAAATAAATCTTGTAGGACCGTCAGGCAAGGAAACTAAGGAAGCCGGAAGTTAAAAGAATTCGAGATCTCGGAGTCGGGTCGAGGAACACAAAGAGTTAATGGTATTTCATAACTAATCGATTACCCGGAAAGAAGAAGGGCCGGTGGTGGACATTCGAGAAAGTCGGGCCGATCAGGTGTCTTAACTGCATCTTTCCATTTTTGATTTGCAACGGCCATCAAGGACGAAGTATGATAAATAATAAATAAGAATCGTATTATAGGAGCAATTCGTTTGAAATCTATAGCAATCTTAATTTTAATTGAGAGGGAACAAAAGACACATTATTTGTAACTTTATTTCTCAGAAGTAGTCATAGAATTCTCTAATTTCCATTCTCCAATTTTTCACTTTTTGCTAAATACAAATTTACAAAAAGGCTTGTCATATTTCAGAAGTGATGTGCCCGAAACTTACGGTAAACTTAATTCTAATTGAAAAGGGAAAAGATGCTTTAAGAAAAGTGTAACTTTCAGTGTTTCAAGTCTTTTAGATTGTAATTTTTCTAATAATAACTGAGTTATCAGAATGTACATCTGTCTATACACTATGTTCTTACAGTGGTTAATAATATAAAAGAACTTTAGAAGACCTGGAATATAATTGAAGTATAAGTATAGTTACAGTTTTGAGTTTGTAATTAGAGAATGAAAGAGATGAATAAGAGGGATAGTAATATAGTTATAAAGTTCTAATCTGTTTAATTTAATTATTTAATTAGAATAAATAAAGACTGTTATTGGAGGCAATCCTGAAGTGATAATTTGGAGAAAATGTCTTGTAACATAAAAATAATGAATTCTCCTGTTGCAAAAGGAGCAGTAAATACTATCCAAATGAGGGCTGTGAGGATGCATTTTCTTACACTGTCTCTTTCCTTTCTTGACTTTGACCAATTCTTTTTTTTTTTTTTTTCATTTAACAATTGGTATCGCAAACTCATAATGTCATAAAATGGAAAATAGTAGCAAAGCAATTGCTATTTATGATTATAATTACTGAACGTCAAAATTAAAAAAATATTGGTTAATGTCGCATAATTAGAAAAACAAAAAGCTTGTCGTATTCTAGAAACAATTGGTTTGAAATTTACAGCAATCTTAATTTTAATTGAGAGGGGACAAAAACACATTATTTGTTATTTTATTAACTGATTTTTTTTTTAGAAATCATAATTCGATAATTGTAACTTTATTTCTCAGAAGATATAAAATTCTCTATTTTTCTATTCTTGAATTTTACTATCTGCCAAATACAAATTCACAAAAGGCTTGTCATATTCTTATAAGTGACGTGGCAGAAATTCATAGTAATTTTAATTGTAATTGAAAGGGGGAAAAGGTGCTTTATACGTTTCAAGTCTTCTATATTATAATTTTGCAACAATAACTAAGTTATAAGAATGTATATCTGGCTTCCTATTCACAATGGTTAATAATATAACACAACTTCAACTTCAACTTCAACTCTCAAATAAAATTATTTAATACTAATAAATATATATTAATTTGATATATTATTAAAAAATATCAGATAAATATTTGCTTAAAATTTTTTAAGTATTATGTCTAGATGCAGATTTGGTAAATAAGCAGAACTGAATATACATGTGTCAATTATTGGTTTGTACAAAATATAATTATGAAATTTTACCTTTCAAATTATTATTATTATTATTATTATTTATCATATTCTTTTAAAAAATTTGTAAGAGAATGATACGTTGAGATATCTTGCATTACAAGATAAGCTTTAGAATTTAGAAAATATAATTTAATTTTTAATATAAAAAAAATCTCAAAAACATAATATATATATATATATATCTGGATGAGCACAAAAGTCATGGTATTAACGTAAAAAATCCGAAAAATGCGGTCCCTTAACAACGGAGTGAGAAGAGGTTTGATGACGGCAACAGGTTTTAAAAGTCAACTATTCTCGCAAAGAATCTTCAACAGTCTCCTCCAAAATAAGCAGCCCGGATTGACCGTCAGGAAAAACATTTCATATTAATTAGAATTTTTTATATTATTTTCTGGGCCCACATTGCCTGAGCTCCGTCGCTCTCCTTGTACAATCTTATCTAGGTTTTTTCTTTTTTCTTTCTCTTTTTGTCATGCATGTATGGAATTTAAAGCAAAAACCAGATAGGATCCTAAATGAATAATTGGAAAATGCTATTAACTTTTATAGCAGAGTAACTCCATAAGGAAAAGTCGATATCCATATATATCTAATAAGACCTTTCATTTCCATTGACGGCAAGCCGGCAATTATATATTTTTCCGAATTCTGTCGGCACTATTCTATTCATTTCTACAGGCAATTATTTCCTAAAATACTGGTTTAGAAAACATAACTTTTCAGAATATCTAGAAGGTAATGGAATCATATTAATACATATTACCCCACCAGCTTTTTATTTAATTCATTCTCAAGCTTGCTTTCTATGACTTTTCAGCAAATTCGTTTGCTTCTATAAGTACTTCCCTATGCTCTTGCATTTTGCCACACCTCACTTCGATATACATTCTACAAATCCTTAAATCTTCTTCCTCGTTCATTCCCTTCACCTCATCTTTTACCAGAAGCCATCATGGGTGTTTTGACTTTTGAGAAGGAAATTACAACTTCAATCCCACAAGCCAAAATGTTCAAGGCCTTTATTCTTGAATCTGACACTCTTATCCCTAAGGTTTTGCCTCAGGTTAGTATAGAGTTCCTTGAAGGAAATGGCGGACCCGGAACCATCAAGAAAACTTCCTTTGCTGAAGGTTAGTTTTAATTGTTCTAAGGACATATATTCAGTGTTATATGTATGTGTATTGCTCAAATTAACAACTAAATAACCAATTAAGTATTAGATAATTAATTTCTTATTTCATGCTTTTTTTTTTGTAGGTGGTGAAGTTAAGTATATTAAGACCAGAGTTGAAGCAACAGATAAAGACAATTTCACACACTGCTACAGTGTCATTGGAGGTGAGCCATGGATGAATGAACTAGAGAAGACTTCTTATGAAATTAAAGTAGTGGCTTCTCCTGATGGAGGATCTATTATCAAGAGCATCAGCAAGTACTATCCTAAGGAAGGTTGTGAGATCAATGAAGAAAAAGTCAAGGCTGGCGCAGAAAAAGCCTTCGGCATGTTTAAGGCCATTGAGGCTTATGTTTTGGCAAATCCAGATGCCTGCTAATTTATTTAATTTTGTATTTTAATTTTTCTTTGGGTGGAAGGTCAAACCACTTTTGACCTCGTAATAAAAGTTTGAAATTATAAACTTGTATTGAATGGTTGGTTTATAGTCTACGGACTAATTATGGAGCATAAGCCCCAACGTCATAATAAAAATATCGTGATTTTTGTTTGTTTTAATTACTATCTTTTCAATATGTTATTATATATGTTCCTTTATTTTTTATTCGTTATACTAAATATCTTTTATGTTTGTTATTACCAAAAGTTAACTAGTTAATAGAACAATTTAAAAAATTAAAAATTCTATTTGATCTCTTGATGTAATGAAATTATTGAGAGATTAAACAGTATTAAATTGAAACAATATATTTATTGTTACATTTTCAAGAAAAAAATTAATGCTATATTTTAATAACGTGAATGATTCTTTTATCAAATTAGGGTAGACTTGTTATTCAATTTTGGCTCAACTAACTCCTTTTATTTAAAAAATAAATAAATAAGTCATCTTTTAATTTTATTTAGTTAAGAACTTACTTATTTTTTTAGGAAAGGAAATACATATAAAATAATAATAAACCCGTTATAATTCGATAAATAATGTATTTTATCCGACTTAATAGGCAATCAAAATTTTTCTCAAGAATATTAAATATTATTTTATATTAAATTAACCAAAACTTGTCAAAATTTTATGAATGATATAGAATCTATATGGCACTAGTTGATTTTTGACAGAATTGGATGGCAAGGGTATTTATTATAATGATTGAGAATAAAACAACATAATAATAAAAGATTGAATTATTCGAAAAAGAAACAAAAGATTGAAAATGTAGGAAGATACTAATATAATACACTAAAATACAAGAGAGTGTAACAAAAGATTAAATTAATATTAATTTCTGTCCCCATTGCGTTAGCTTAGACACTCTTTATTATACAATCTTATCTAGTTATCTTTATCTCTAGATAAAACAAAAAATTCAATCAGCTTTAGAGTTAATTTCAATCATAGAAGAAGGTGGCTTCTTATTAATAATAACTTCCCTTTAATTAAAATCTTCTTTTAATAGTAGAACACTAGGCAACATGAATTCATTCAGGAAATACAACAGGAGAGATTTGAAATGCTATAAACTATTCTTTTTAATCTTTTTTGAGAACATAAATGCTATAAACTATTAATACTTAGGCAAAGACCACTATCCCAAACCAGTAATTGAATCTGATACTCTTATTCCCAAGATTTTACCTCAGATTAATATAGAATTCCTTGAAAGTAATGGAGGACCTGGAACCATCAAGAAAACTACCTATAATGAAGGTTAGCATTAATTCTTCAGAATTCATATCTTTAGTGCTATATGTAGGTACATTGATCAAATTAATAACTTTAAAAGCAATTAAGATTTCAATAATTAATATGCTCTTTTATAGGTTTCAAATGATGAAATTAAGTATATTAAGACCAAAATTGAAGCAACAGATAAAAGATAATTTCACCCACTGCTGTATATTTGGAGGCAAGCATGGATAGATGAACTAGAGAAGACTTCTTATGAAATTAAAGTAGTAGATTCTTTTGATGGAGGGTCCATTATCAAGAACATCAGCAAGTATTACCCAAAGGAAGGTTGCAAGCTCAACGAAGAAAGAACCAAGGCTGAAGCAGTGAAGGCTTTTGGCAAATTTAAGATTATTGAAACTTATGTCTTAACAAATCTTGATGCCTGCTAATTTGTATAATACCTAATTTTAGGGTTAATAATTGGTTTCATGTTTTCTTATATTTATATTTCTTTCGTTTTCTTTTTATCTTTTTTCGAGTGGCAGGTCAAACTATATTTTGACCCGATGATAATCAATAGATTAACTAAAGAGAATATTCTCTTGTAAAATGATGGATTACTCATTAATTCTTCTTAGAATATTATTAAATTTTAAGTATGACTAGCTAAAATATTTAAATTAAATATATATAATCTATCATTATCCCACAGTCAATTCACAATCTCTCACAATTGGCAAAGAGTGAATTGTGAATCTGACTCTTCAGTTCTTGTTGACAGTTGCAGCAATAACAATGGAGTCCCTTGAGAAATTTTTCTTGAGGAGATTACTGAAGGTGCTATATTTCTGCTGTTAGAAGATCACAAAATCTATTGGCGGATTGGATTAGTAAGAATGTCCAATTTTCTGTATGATCCTGGATGGTATGTTAACCCTCCAAACGAACTTGTTAAACTCTTCACATGTACAGATGATGTAACTCCTATCTATCAATGAATTTGATCACTACTGAGCCAAAAAGTAAAAAACAAAAAACAAAAACAAAAATCTATGTTATCCATTGCAAACCAGCCAAGCATGACTCCTGGAACTAGCCAATTATGACAGCATGTGACAGGAATAATCGGACAAGAATTCCCACCCACCAAATATATTAATTTCTATGACAGACAGGAAAGAATGAAAAGGAAAAACAACTACTAAAAATACGCTCTTTTATCCTATCAAAGGTTTTACTTGTATTTTTACTAAATTTTAAAGAATTTTGAGCCTCCTTCAAAGTAAGCAGCATGGATTGACAGTGAAAAAGAATATCAAATAGAATGACAAAGTTTATATTTCAAACCACACATTGCGTTAGTTTAATTATATCTCTAAATAGAACATCATACTTATTTTAAAAAAATTAATTTCAGTAACAGAGGTGACTTCGTATTAGTCATGACCCTTTTAGTTTAATATAACCATTTGTACTGATAGTAGCCCCCAAGGTAAGTAACATGTTTTAATTACCTAGAGCCCAAAATTCAACATGAATTCATCCAAAAAATAGAGGATTAAATTGAGCTATCATACTGCTAACACAAATTTAATATGTTCTAGTTGCACATAGACAATGATTCAAAATAAATAATTTCTTTTAATAAAATAGGAAGAAAAAAATCACAATAATACACATGAGTATTTTGACTAGATTGATCTCCTTGTCTAGCATTCACATTATATAATCTCCCTCAACCTGATATATTAATAAAATAATAAATAAGATTCTACAGAATATTTTGCTTTGTTAACAGAAAAAATAAAAGAAAGATGTTAACACTTCTTGATTGTGTTGTAATATGTAAAGTAATATGCCTAACCTTCTACAAATGAGTTTTGGCTCAATAGTATTTCTGAAGTTGTTTAAATATAAAAGAAAGGAAAACAAACAACAGGTTGCTACACAGAAGAGTCTATATAATACATACCATTCATTTCTATTGGGCAACTTTTCTTTAGAATACTGGTTAAAGAAAAAACAAAGAAAAACGTATTCTTTAGGGTACTTCCCAAACGCGGCCGTATCTAGAAGGTCAAGAAATCATATTAATAGCACACCAGCCTTTTCATTTAATTCATTCTCAAGCTTGATTTCTATGACCTTTCTGCAAATTCGTTTGCTGCTTTACACGGAATATTTTGACAATAAAACATAACACCTATTCTATAAATACTTCGTTTTGCTATTGCATTTTGCCACAACTCACTTGGATAAACATTCTACAAGTCCTTAAATCCTCTTCCTTGTTCATTCAATTCCCTTCACTTGATCTTTTACCAAAAGCCATCATGGGTGTTTTGACTTTTGAGAAGGAGATTACAACTTCAATCCCACAAGCCAAAATGTTTAAGGTTTTCATCCTTGAATCTGACACTCTTATCCCCAAAATTATGCCTCAGGTTAGTATAGAGTTCCTTGAAGGAAATGGCGGACCTGGAACCATCAAGAAAACTTCATTTGCTGAAGGTTAGCTATATATAATCAAAAGTTATATATTCTGTGTTAGATATATGTGCATTGCTAAAATTAATAATTAAAAAAGTAATAAATATTTAGATAATTAATGTGTTCTTTCATGCTTTTTGTAGGTGGTGAAATTAAATATATTAAGACCAAAATTGAAGCAACAGATAAAGATAATTTTATACACTGCTACAATGTTATTGGAGGTGAGCCATGGATGGATGAACTAGAGAAAACTTCTTATGAAATTAAGATAGTGGCTTCTCCTGATGGAGGATCCATTGTCAAGAGCATCAGCAAGTACTATCCTAAGGAAGGTTGTCAGATCAATGAAGAAAGAGTCAAGGCTGGAGCAGAGAAAGCCTTTAGCATGTTCAAGGCTATTGAGGCTTATGTCTTGGCAAATCCAGATGCCTGCTAATTTTATCTTTCCAACTCTGGAGTGAAGAATTCGTTTCTATATTTTCTTTTCTTTTGTTGTACTTTTCTTTTTTTTTTTGAATGGAGGGTCAAACCGCTTTTGACCCAACAATAAAAATTTGATATTATATACTTTGTATTGAATTATTAATTTATACTCTATTAATGGATCGGTTATAGAGTATAAGCCCTAAGTTATGTGAGAAATATATTGTGATTTTCTTTATTTTAGTTCCTATGTCTTTTCAGTATTATGCTATTATGTCTATTTTTAATTTGTTATCCTAAATGTTTTCTGCATTTTTATTAAAAGGTAACTAGTTAATGAACAATTTAAGAAATTTATTTGGCCCCTAATTTTGTATGTAATTAAATTTTTCTAAAATTAGACTTTATTAAATTAATGCAAGATATTTGTTGGTACATTTAAAAAAAATTAACACTATATTAAAATCATATATATAGTTATTTTAATTTAACTAAAATGCATCAAAATTCTATAAATCAAATATAATTTTTATTTTTAAATAATTAATTGACTAAATAGTTGATTTTTGACAACTAGATGGAAGAGATATTTAGTGTAATGAATTGAAAATAAAAGAACATATAAAAAATTGATAACATAGGAAGACTCTAATATAACACACTAAAATACATTAGTATTTATTAATTGCTCTAAGAGAAATATATTCAAAACATAAAAAAAAAAAAAAAAAAAAATCATAATATACCTTCTATCGATCATCCAGCGGTTTGATAACGGAATTTCTCAATCTGATAAGAGACTTGATCATCATTTAAGTTTCACTTTGATTTTAACTAAATCACAAAGAATTCTGTACCTCCTCCAATATAAGCAATCCGGATTGACAATTGAAAAAATCGATCATATTTCATATTAATTAGGGTAACAAAATTTACATTTCAAGCCTAAAACATAAAATCTAATCATCTTCTATGTTAATTTCAGTCACAGAAAAAAGGGGCTTCTTATCCATAACGACTTTCCTTTTATTAAAATCATTTATTCTAACAGTAGAACACTAGGCAAATAACATGTTTTACTTAAATTACAACATGAATACATTCAGAGAATACAGGGGAGGCTTGGAATGCTATAAACTATCTATACTTTGGCAAAGACCATCGATTCAAAATGAGTAATTGAAATGCTATAGACTATTTTCTTTTTCTTTTTCTTGACAAATTGCTATATGTTAATCAGACCGTTCATTTGTATTGGCGGCTAACCGGTAAATATCTATTTTTTAAGAGTGCTGTTATTACATATTATTGCCACTTATTATTTAAGATACAACTTCAGAAAATAAATAAAATAAATAAACCTATTCTTCACGATTCTGTCAAAAGGAGCCATTATTCTGACCTTTCTGCAAGTTCATTTAATCTCTTTTGAAGGAATATTTTGACAAGAAACCACGACACTTATAAATACTTGCCCTTGCTCTTGCTTTTTACCACATCTCACTTCGACATCTATTCTTCAAACTTTTAAATCCCCTTCCGTGTTCAGTCCTTTCACTAGATTTATAAAGGCCATCGTGGGTGTTGTAACTTTTGAGAAGGAAATTACAACTTCAATCCCACAAGCCAAAACATTCAAGACCTTTATCCTTGAATCTGACACTCTTATCTCCAAGATTTTGCCTCAGATTAATATAGAGTTCCTTGAAGGAAATAGAGAATCCGGAACCGTGAAGAAGACTACCTTTACTGAAGGTTAGCTTTAATTGTTCAAAATTAATATCTTTATTGATATATATAGGTGTATTGCTCAAATTAATAACTCCAAAAAAACGATTACAATATATTTGAATAATTAATATGCTATTTTATGGGTTGCAGGTGGTGAAGATAAGTATATTAAGACTAAAATTGAAGCAACGGATAAAGATAACTTCACACACTGCTCCAATGTTGTTGGAGGCAAGCCATGGCTGGATGAACTAGAGAAGACTTCTTATAAAAGTAAAGTAGTAGCTTCTTTTGATGGAGGATCCATTATCAAGAGCGTTAGCAAGTACTACCTAAAGGAGGATTGTGAGCTCGACGAAGAAAGCATCAAGGCTGGAGCAGAGAAGGCCTTTGGCGTATTTAAAGCTATTGAAGCGTATATCTTAAAAATTCTAATGGTGGATATTTTAGTCATTTTGTATAATTATTAGAATTTATATTAAGAGTTATTTATGTAATAATACTTGTTGGAGATAAAGATACATATATTTTTTATCTATCAGATAGACTTATATTGGTATACTTATCTCTAGGGAGACTTATCTCTAGAGAGACTTACTTAGAGGAGGACTTTTCTCTCTATATATATCTATACAAACCTATTTCTAGGGAAAATGAAGAGAGCTCTCTCCTATATGCTATATACATATGTCCACCATTATTTTCTCTACAGTTTTTTCATAAACACTGTAGTCTAGTTTTCATTTTTTTTTTTTTAGATTTAAAGAGCTTTCAAGAAGTGGAAAGTGAGAACCAATCATCTTCCTACTTAAAGAAATTTTGAATCTAGATGAAGCTTTTATTTTATTGTTTTATGTATTTCTATTTACTACCATGATTATTAGGTTAAATATATTATGCCAGTTTTCCTAAGTGTTTAGTTTAGCCTTTTTACTTATGTATGAACCTTGTTATTTATTTATTTAATGAGTGATTTCCTTACCTTCATATTTTTATTAGTTTCAGTTATTATTATTAGTTAACCATCATAGTAATTTAATGATAATAATTGTTATGAGAATATTTATGTTGAATGTATTAGAGACGTCATCTTTGCTTCAATATATGCTGGTAAAAGAATCTTTAGTTGCATCATTAGCTTGAGTAATTAAAGTAAAAGACACATCACCATCTCATTCATTAGATATGGGCTTAAAGGAAATAAAGAGATTACTAAGTAAATGGTTAGGCTAAATACTGTTTTTAGTATATAGTTTTAAATAATAAGTATTTATATTTGTATTACATATTTATTTATTATTTTTTTACTTTACTTTATGAATATTATTCTCTCAAAAATACTGATTTAAAGTGCTTAGATCTATTTTTGTTGTTTTCTGTTGATAATTAGTCTTTATAATAAGTGGCATTATAGTTCCTTAAGAGATTGATTTTGTAAACTTACCCTTACTATAAAAATAGTTCGTGCACTTGCAAATACTAACTTAAACACATGAGAAATGATTAACTCTTGTTTATCAATGAAATTGACCACTACTGATCCAAAAAACAACAAAACTCTATGGTTATCCATTGCAATCAACCAAGCATGACTCCTAGAACATCCACCCACCAAATATATTCATTTATATGACAGAGGAAAGACTGAAAAGGAAAAATAACTATTGAATAAATGTTCGACTCTTGGAAGGGGGATGCATTTTCTTTAAGTAATCAGATTAAGAAATAATTTGGGCTATCCATTAATAAAATTTTCTATTTCATTCGATCAGGATCTAATTCATTATATTTCTTAAAGAGTTAAAAGATAAATAAAGTTATGATGATTTTACAAAGCCACAATCTAATTTATGTTATTGATGAGCACAAAAACGTATTATATTTGTTGGGTTTTTTTTTTCTTTCTTTGTTTTTTTTGACCCATGAGGAAAGCCCAACCATTGAGCATATTAAAGTCTTATTTAGACTTTCTATTTTGGGAGCATATTATTATAAAAACGTCTAGGGCTAGGGTTTTTTTTTTTACCAAGACTTTATATATTAAAAGAAAAGAGAGAGGTGAAGAGAGGAGAATACACAGCAGCAGAAAAGTTCCGTTTCCCGTAGATTGAACCGTTGGATCGTCGTGATTTTTGGACAGCAGCTACACAGCATCTGGGCCAATATTTTGGACGGTGAAGATCGGGTTTTGAGGTCCGGAGGTCGGGTTTCGTTGGTCTGGACAGTAGCTAATTTTCTGGTGATATATTTCTTATCTTGGCTCTATTTTGATTCCATACACCTTGATGTGCTTACTTCCAAGGATATGATGATTTTGTATGCCTCTAGTATTATCTAGAAAAGACTTTGTATTGCTCCTTTGATGATGATAATGGATTTAAGCGGCCAAAATGGTCCCGTGGTTTTTCCCTAGTTTATAGGTTTTCCACGCTAAAATTTCGGTGTCTTTGTGTTGTTGTGTGCTTACTGTTTTAGCTCAATATCTTGGTGCATAGCAGTGATATTGTGTGTGTTCTAATTGCATTAAGAACATCCTATTTGTTTGCATCCTCGGGGTTCATTCAAGTTGGGAAAGTTTAGACAAACAGAGATTAATTCCGCATTTATTTGTTTACCGTTTGTGGCTGTTTTTCCTATCAAATTGGTATCAGAGCCTGGTTCTTCTATATTGGGTTAAACTTGTTTGAATGATGGAAGCTAACACAAGTAGGATGATTAATTTGAATGGTTCTAATTATCATATTTGGAAAGGCAAGATGGAAGACCTACTTTATGTGAAGGATTATTATTTGCCTGTGTTTAATACTGATAAACCTGAGAGTAAAACAGATGCAAAGTGGAATATTTTGCATAGACAGGTTTGTGGGTATATTCGTCAATGGGTTGATGATAATGTTTTGAACCATATCAGCGGAGAGACTCATGCTCGCACTTTGTGGAACAAGCTTGAACAGTTGTATGCTAGAAAAACCGGAAACAATAAATTGTTCTTAATAAAACAGATGATGAGCTTGAAATACCATGATGGAACTCCTGTCACTGATCATTTGAATTCTTTTCAGGGAATCATAAATCAACTTGCAGGAATGGGTATCAAGTTTGAAGATGAGATACAAGGCTTGTGGCTCCTGGGCACTTTACCGGACTCATGGGAAACTTTTAGGACATCATTGTCCAACTCTGCAGCAGATGGTATTATCACCATGGAATTAGCTAAAGGCAGTGTTTTAAATGAAGAGATGAGAAGAAAGTCACAAGGTTCCTCTTCACATTCTGATGTCTTAGTTACAAAAAGCAGGGGGAGAAGTCAGAGTAGAGGTCCAGGTAACAAAGGGAAGCATCGAAGTAAATCCAAAGGAAAGTTTGCTGATTTTGAATGCTATCATTGTGGTAGAAAAGGGCACACAATACGGTTCTGCAGGCAATTGAAAAAGGAGAAGAAGAAGAGCGATTACAGCAATCAAAAGAACCATAAGAAAGATGAGGGTAGTAATGGCAATGCTGAAGTTAACATTACTACCGATGAGTTCCTTATTTGTTCTGATCTTGATATGATCAATATTGCACATGATGATTCGAGCTGGGTTGTTGATAGTGGTGCTACATGTCATGTAACATCACAGAGGGATTTTATTCATCTTATACTCCGGTAACTTTGGTAATGTTAGGATGGGTAATAATGGACTATCAAAGATTGCAGGCATCGGAGATATTTGTTTGAAGTTTGACACTTTGGGATAGAGTTGGTTTTACATAATGTAAAACATGTTCCGGATATGAGACTTAATTTGATCTCTGCGGGCCTACTTGATGACGATGGTTACAGTAACAACTTTGGTAATGGAATATGGAAACTCGGTTGTGGTTCTTTGATCGTGGCTAGAGGTAAAAGATGCTCAAAGTTGTACATGACACATCCGAAGATCTTCGAGGATAGGGTCAATCTTGTGGTGAATCGACATGACTGATTTATGGCATAAGAGACTTGGTCACATGAGTGAAAAGGGATGTCTCTTTTGTTGAAGAGAAATGTGTTCACTTGGGTGTGCATGATATTCATCTAAAGAAGTGTTCTCACCGCTTGGCGGTGGTTTCCTTTAAGAGCCATCCTCCTTCCAGGAAGGAGAGTATACTTGATCTGGTGCACTCTGATGTTTGTGGTCCTATGAAGACTAGGACACTTGGTGGTTGCTCCTACTTTGTCACATTCATTGATGATCACTCCAGAAAGGTATGGGTTTATACCTTGAAATCTAAAGATCAAGTATTTGAAGTGTTTAAGCAGTTTCATGCCTCGGTTGAGAGACAGACTGGAAAGAAGCTTAAGTGTATTCGGACAGATAATGGAGGTGAATACATTGGCCCATTTGATGCTTATTGTAGAGATCATGGTATTCGACATCAAAAGAGTCCTCCCAAGACACCACAGTTGAACGGATTAGCAGAGCGGATGAACAGAACTTTGATAGAGCGTGTTAGATGTTTGTTGTCACATTCAGGGCTGCCAAGTTCATTTTGGGGAGAAGCTTTGAATATAGCGGTACATGTTATTAATCTAACTCCTTGTGTTCCTTTGTCTTTTGATGTACCTGACAGGGTTTGGAGTGGCAAAGATGTTTCTTACGGTCACTTAAGGGTCTTTGGATGCAAAGCTTTTATGCACATTCCTAAAGATGAAAGATCAAAGCTTGATGTGAAGTCAAAACCATGTATTTTCTTGGGTTATGGCCAAGATGAGTTTGGTTACAGATTATATGATCCTGTCCACAAGAAACTTATTCGAAGCCGAGATGTTGTGTTTGTTGAAGATCAGACCTTGAAAGATGTTGAGAAGAAAAAGACAGTTCCTCAACATAATGATGATATTACTGATTTGGATCCAGTGCCTCCTCAGCATGTAGAACCACCTCTTGACGATGATGTTCAAAATGATGAACAATATGATACTGATGATATTGATGCTCCGGAGGTGGATGAAGAATTTCATTCAGTACAGACGTGCCACCATTTGTCCCACTTAGGCGGTCTACAAGAGATCGTCATCCTTCCACTCGTTTTTCGGCCTAATGAGTATGTCTTACTCAACGATGGGGGAGAGCCTGAGTGTTATGCAGAGGCCATGGAAGATGAGCACAAAAGGGAGTGGGTTGAAGCCATGCAAGATGAGATGAATTCCTTATATGAGAATAATACTTTTGAGTTAGTGAAGTTGCCTAAAGGCAAGAGAGCTTTGAAGAACAAGTGGGTCTACAAAGTGAAAATCAAGAGCACACCGCACAACCTAGGTACAAGGCTAGATTGGTGGTCAAAGGGTTCGGAGAAAGGGTATTGACTTTGATGAGATTTTCTCTCCCGGTCGTGAAGATGGGATCTATTCGTGTTGTTCTTGGTTTGGCGTGACCTTGATCTTGAGGTTGAACAGGATGGATGTCAAAACAGCTTTTCTTCATGGTGACTTGGATAAAGAAATCTACATGGAGCAACCTGAAGGTTTTCAGGTTAAGGGAAAAGAAGGCTATGTGTGTAGACTTCAAAAGAGTCTTTATGGGTTGAAGCAAGCACCAAGACAGTGGTACAAGAAGTTTGAGTCAGTTATGGGGGAGCAAAATTACCGAAAGACTACTTTAGACCATTGTGTTTTCTTCCAGAGGTTTGGTGATGATGATTTCATCATTTTATTGTTATATGTTGATGACATGTTAATTGTTGGCAAGAATGCAGAAAGAATTACTCAGCTGAAGATACAATTGAGCAAGTCTTTTGCTATGAAAGACTTGGGGCCAAAGTAAAATATATTCTTGGCATTCGGATCACTCGAGATAGAGCTTTGAAGAAGCTACACATGTCACAGGAGCAATACATCGAGAAGGTGCTTCGCAGATTCAACATGGATAAAGCTAAAGAGGTTAGTTCTCCTCTTACTACTAACTTCGGACAGGATAAAGATTGTCCATCTTCCGAGAAGAAGATTGAAGAGATGGATAGAGTCCCTTATGCCTCAACTGTAGGGAGCTTGATGTATGCTATGGTGTGCACACGACTGATATTGCTCATGCGGTAGGTGTTGTTAGTCGTTTTTCAAATCCGTAAGAAGCATTGGGAAGCGGTGAAGTGGATTCTCGGATATCTATGTGGTACTTCCAAATTAGGTATAACATTTGGAAATGGAAAGCCGATACTTGTTGGTTATACTGATTCCGATATGGCAGGAAATAAGGACAATATGAAATCCACTTGGATATTTGATGACTTTGCAGGGGGAGGTACGTGTCATGGCAATCGAGATCGCAAAAGTGTGTGGTTTTATCCACCACCGAGGGCCGAGTATGTACGTGTAAGGAGCTATTATGGCTCAAAATATTTATGCAAGAGATTGGCTTTGTGCAACATACGTGGTTCTTTGTGATAATCAAAGTACTATTCACCTTGCTAAAAATTCTATGTTTCACAAACGAACAAAGCATATTGATGTGAGGTATCATTGGATTAGAGATGCACTTGAAGACAAACTATTTGAACTTGATAAAGTTCATACTGATGATAATGGTGCCGATATGTTGACAAAGGTTCTAGCAAGGGAAAAGTTGAAGGTATGTTGCTCCATCGCCGGTATGGCGAACTCTTCCTCATAAGTCAAAAAGGGGGAGATTTGTTGGGTTTTTTTTTCTTTCTTTGTTTTTTTTGACCCATAAGGAAAGCCCAACCATTGAGCATATTAAAGTCTTATTTAGACTTTCTATTTTGGGAGCATATTATTATAAAAACGTCTAGGGCTAGGGTTTTTTTTTTACCAAGACTTTATATATTAAAAGAAAAGAGAGAGGTGAAGAGAGGAGAATACACAGCAGCAGAAAAGTTCCGTTTCCCGTAGATTGAACCGTTGGATCGTCGTGATTTTTGGACAGCAGCTACACAACATCTGATTTCTGGACAGTAGCTAATTTTCTGGTGATATATTTCTTATCTTGGCTCTATTTTGATTCCATACACCTTGATGTGCTTACTTCCAAGGATATTATGATTTTGTATGCCTCTAGTATTATCTAGAAAAGACTTTGTATTGCTCCTTTGATGATGATAGTGGATTTAAGCGGCCAAAATGGTCCCGTGGTTTTTCCCTAGTTTATAGGTTTTCCACGCTAAAATTTCGGTGTCTTTGTGTTGTTGTGTGCTTACTGTTTTAGCTCAATATCTTGGTGCATAGCAGTGATATTGTGTGTGTTCTAATTGCATTAAGAACATCATATTTGTTTGCATCCTCGGAGTTCATTCAAGTTGGGAAAGTTTAGACAAACAGAGATTAATTCCGCATTTATTTGTTTACCGTTTGTGGCTGTTTTTCCCATCAATATTAACATATAAAGATTTGAAAAAGAAAAATACAGTGCTCTATCCTATCAATCATTTATAGATTTGATTGCCACAATTTTTGAATTTTCAAAAGATACTTGACTATTATTCCAGTATTACTTGCATTTTTACTAAAAATCATAAAGAATTTTGAACCTTCTTCAAAATAAGCAGTCCAGATTGACCGTGGAAAAGACTTATCATATTAAGTAGGATGATAAATTCAAACTACACATTGCGTTAGCTTAATCATATTTCTAGATATAATATGATACTTATATTTAAAATGATTAATTTCAATAACAAATGAAAATGTCTTCTTAGTAGTTATGTACCTTTCTATGTTTTACTTACATAGAGCCCAACAACATGAATTCATTCGGATAATAATAGTCGGATATCCAAATCTTAAGTAAAGATTTTAATTTGAGAATGATCCAAAATAAATAATTCTTTTTTAATAAATAATAAAGAGAAAATTTTCAATATATACACACGTGATTATTTTAACTAAATTGACATCTTCTTATCATTCGCATTATATGATTTTTCTCACTTAATATATTAATAAAAGAATAAATACAATTCTATAGAATTCTTTTCCTTACCATCTTCAATTTTTCTTTAGAATACTGGTTAAAAGTGGCCGTATCTAGAAGGTCAACAAATCATATTAATTCATATTGGCACACCAGCTTTTTTATTTAATTCATTCTCAAACTTGAGCTTGATTTCTATGACCTTTCTGCAAATTCGTTTGCCCCTCTACAGGGAATATTTTGACAAGAAATCATGACACCCATTCTATAAATACTTCCCTTTGCTCTTGCATTTTGCCAAACCTCACTTTGAAACACATTCTACAAATACTTATATCCTCTTCCTTATTCATTCCCTTCACTTTATCCTTTACCAGAGGCCATCATGGGTGTTGTGACTTTTGAGAAGGAAATTACAACTTCAGTTCCACAGGCCAAAATGTTCAAGGCCTTCATCCTTGAATCTGACACTCTTATTCCCAAGGTTTTGCCTCAAGTTAGTATTGAGTTTCTTGAAGGAAATGGCGGACCAGGAACCATTAAAAAGACTTCTTTTGCTGAAGGTTAGCTATAATTTTTCAAAAATCATATATTAAATACTAGATATACATGCATTGCTCAAATTAATAAGTAAAACTGAAATTAAGATTTAGATAATTAACGTGTTCTTTAATTTTTTTTAGGTGGTGAAGTTAAGTATATTAAGACCAGAGTTGAAGCAACAGACAAAGATAATTTCACACACTGCTACAGTGTCATTGGAGGTGAGCCATGGATGGATGGACTAGAGAAGACTTCTTATGAAATTAAGGTTATGGCTTCTCCTGATGGAGGATCTATTGTCAAAAGCATCAGCAAGTACTACCCTAAGGAAGGCTGTAAGATCAATGAAGAAAGAGTGAAGGCTGGAGCAGAGAAGGCCTTCGGCATGTTTAAGGCCGTTGAGGCTTATGTCTTGGCAAATCCCGATGCCTGCTAAATTAATTATCTGTATTTTTTCTCTTTTTTTTTTTTTTTCTGGATGGAGGGTCAAACCTTTTTTGACCTGACAATAAAAGTTTAACGGTGTATACTTGTATTGAATAGTTGGTTTATATACTCCATCAATGAATTAATTATGGAGTATAAAGCTCAAGTTCATAATAAACATTTAGTAATTTTTTTTGTTTTAGTTTCTCTGTATTTCAAAATTTGTACTTTTACGTTTTTGCATTTTCAATTCATTATACTAAGTATTTTCTCTGTCTATTTTTATCAAACATTAACTAGTAAATGGAATAATTAAAAAAATTAAAAATTATATTTGATGTCTAAATTTTTTATGTAATGAAATTCATTTAAAATTAAATCTTCTTATCAAATCAGCATAAAATTGGTATTAAATTGTCATTGCTTTTATTTAAAAATAAATAAATAAGTCAATTTTTTTAATTTTTTTTAAGGAAATATATGTAAAGTAAAAATAAATCTATTATGATTTGGTGAGAGTTTTATTTAGTCTGATTTCTTTAAAATTTTATTTGTTTTTCCAAGATTTATGAAATATATTTTTTAGTTTAGTTTAACTAAAAACCAGAAATTTTATGAGCCAAATAGAATTTTTATTTTTAAAAAATTAATCCATTAACTAGTTGATTTTCTCACAAAATGGATGAAATGGATATTTACTATAGCGAATTGAAAAGAAAAGGACATATTAACAAAAGATAAGAAAAACGTAAGAGTGAAATATATTTGAAATATGAAAAAGAAAATTCAAATAAAAAATACACCCTTATCAATTAGCCTTTCTAACATGCTGGCTCGTACCCCAGACGATCAAATGCGGAAAAAGGCTCGAACTACTCCTGTACTCTGATTCCCCTCAAGCTAGAATCAAAATCCTGGAAAAGAATATTTCACTTATTTTCAATCTTTTCTTCATATAATTATTTTTAACATTATCTCATTTATTTTATTAACATCATTTATTATATAGATAGTTTGATTTTTTATAGAAAAAATTAAGTTTGAAGCCAATCTTTTTTTTACACCAGTTGAAATTGGTTGGAATCGAAATCATAAACTAGAACCAATCGGTCTCAGGAGCCATGAAAACACAAATCAAAAGTTCCTAAACTGTGGCCAGGCCTACTATCAATCAATTGTTGGTTCAACAGCAACAATTTTTCAATCTGAAAAGAGACCTGACTATCATTCAAGTTTTACTTATATTTAACTAAATGTCAAAGAATCTTTAAACTACTAGAAATAAGCAACCTGAATTGACCAAAGAAAAGAAAACGGATTCATATTAATAACAAAAATTATAATTCAAGCCTCACATTGCGTTAGCTCACCTTTTATTATATAATCTTATATAGTTATCTTTATTTCTAAATAAAATATAAAACATAATCATCTTCAGAGTTAATTTCAATCATAGAAAAAGATGGCTTCTTATTAATAATGACTTCCCTTTAATTAAAATCGTTTATTTTAGTAGTAGAACACTAGGCGAGTAACATGTTTTACTTAAATTACAAAACGTATTCATTCAGAAAATACAATAGGGGAGATTTGAAATGCTATAAACTATTAATACTTTGGCAAAGACCATGATCCCAAATGAGTAATTGAAATGCTACAAACTATTCTTTTCCTTTTATTATTTTGGCAAAATAATTCCATCCTGAATTGCTATACGTAGTACCGCCATTCATTTCCTTTTAGAATACTGGTTAAAAGTGGCCGTATCTAGAAGGTCAACCAATCATATTAATTCATATTAGCACACCAGCTTTTTTATTTAATTCATTCTCAAACTTGAGCTTGATTTCTATGACCTTTCAGCAAATTCGTTTGCCCCTCTACAGGGAATATTTTGACAAGAAATCATGACACCCATTCTATAAATACTTCCCATTGCTCTTGCATTTTGCCACACCTCACTTCGAAATACATTCTACAAATCTTTATATCCTCTTCCTTATTCATTCCCTTCACTTGATCGTTTACTAGAGGCCATCATGGGAGTTGTGACTTTTGAGAAAGAAATTACAACTTCAATTCCACAGGCCAAAATGTTCAAGGCCTTTGTCCTTGAATCTGACACTCTTATTCCCAAGGTTTTGCCTCAAGTTAGTATTGAGTTTCTTGAAGGAAATGGCGGACCAGGAACCATTAAAAAGACTTCTTTTGCTGAAGGTTAGCTATAATTTTTCAAAAGTCATATATTGAATATTAGATATACATGCATTGCTCAAATTAATAAGTAAAAGAAAATTATGACTTAGATAATTAACGTGTTCTTTCATTTTTTTAGGTAGTGAAGTTAAGTATATTAAGACCAGAGTTGAAGCAACAGACAAAGATACTTTCACACACTGCTACAGCGTTATTGGAGGTGAGCCATGGATGGATGGACTTGAGAAGACTTCTTATGAAATTAAAGTTATGGCTTCTCCCGATGGAGGATCCATTATCAAGAGCATCAGCAAGTACTATCCTAAGGAAGGCTGCGAGATCAATGAAGAAAGAGTCAAGGCTGGAGCAGAGAAGGCCTTCAACATGTTTAAGGCTGTTGAGGCTTATGTCTTGGCAAATCCTGATGCCTGCTAATTTGTATCTATCCAACATGGAGTGAAGAATTAATTTTCATGTTTTTATTTATTTATTATGTATTTTTCTCTCTTTTTTTTTTTAGGGATGGAGGGTCAAACCACTTTTGACCTGACAATAAAAGTTTATAATCGTATACTTGTATTGACTGATTGGTTTAAACTCTATCAATAGATTAATTATGGAGTGTAAACCTCAAGTTCATAATAAATATTTCGTAATTTTCTTTGTTTTAATTCCTCTGTATTTCAAACTTTGTACTTTTATGTTTTTTCTTTTTCAATTTATTATACTAAGTATTTTCTCTATTTATTTTTATGGAATATTAACTAGTAAATGGAATAATAAAAATAATTAAAAATTTTATTTGATCCCTAAATTCTTGATGTATTGAAATTCATTTAAAATTAAATGTTATTATCAAATTACCATAAAATTGTTCTTAAATTATCATTCCTTTTATTTAAAAAATAAATAAATAAGTGAATTTTTTTTAATTTTTTTTTGTTTAAGGAATTATATATAAAGTAAAAAACAAATCTATTACGATTTGGTGAGAATTTTATTTAATCTGATTTTTTTAAAATTCTATTTCTTTTTTCAAGGTTTATTAAATATATGTTTTAGTTTTGTTTAACTAAAACCAGAAATTTTATGAGCCAAATAGAATTTTTATTTTTAAGAATTTAATCCATTAACTAGTTTATTTTCTCACAAGATGGATGGAATGGATATTTAGTGTAGCGAATTAAAAATAAAAAAACATATTAACAAAAGACAAAAAAAATATAAGAGTGAGATATATTCGAAATATGGAAAAGAAAATTCAAATGAAAAATGCACCCTTATCAATTAGCCTTTCTAACATGATAGTTCATATAAGCCTCGAACTAGTCCTGTACTCCAATTCCCTTCAAGCTAGAATCGAAACCTGGAAAAAAATATTTCACTTATTTTCAATTTTTTTTTCATGTATATTTTCTTAACATTATCTCATTTATTTTATTAAAAGCATTTATTATATAGATAGTTTGATTTTTTATAGAAAAAATTAAGTTCAAGCCAATCTGTTTTTTACACTAGTTGAGATTGGCTGGAATCAAAATCATAAACTAGAACCAATCGGTTTCAAGAGTCACGAAATCACAAACCAAAGGTTCCTAAGCTGTGGCCAGGTCTATTATCAATCAATTGTTAGTTCAACAGCAACAATTTTTCAGTCTGGAAAGAGACTTGACTATCATTCAAGTTTTACTTATATTTATCTAAATGATAAAGAATCTTCAAACTACTAGAAATAAGCAACCTGAATTGACCAAAAAAAAGAAAACGGATCATATTTTCATATTAATAATAAAAATTATAATTTAAGCCTCACATTGCGGTGGCTTCTTATCAATAATGACTTTCCTTTAATTAAAATCGTTTACTCTAATAGCAAGTAACATGTTTTATTAAATTACAAAACGAATTCATTTCACAAAATACAACAGGGGAGGTTTGGAATGCTATAAACTATTAATACTTTGGCAAGACCATTGCTTCAGAATGAGTAATTGAAATGCTATAAAATATGTCTTTTCCTTTTTTTTTTTGCAAATGGCTATTTGTATTAATGTCATTCATTGCTATTGGCGGCTAGCCGGCAAATATCTATTTTTCAAAAAAAAAAAAAAGATTTTATATATATACTATTCATTTCCATTGCCACTTATTATTTAAAATACAGGTTCAGAAAAAAGAAAATAAAACTATTCTTCACGATGCAGTCAAAAGGGGCCATATCTAGAAAGTAAAGGAATCATATTTATGTATATCAGCACACCACCTTTTTAATTTAATTCATCCTCAAAGCCTGAATTTTCTGACCTTTCTGCAAATTCATTTGATCTCTCTACAGGGAATAACCTGAAACCATGACATTCATTCTATAAGTACTTCCCTTTGCTCTTGCTTTTTGCCACACCTGACTTCCATATACATTCTGCAAATCTATATATCCCTCTTCCTTGTTCATTCCTTCACCTGATATTTTACCAGAGGCCACCATGGGTGTTTTGACTTTTGAGAAGGAAATTACAACTTCAATCCCACAAGCTAAAACGTTCAAGGCCTTTATTCTTGAATCTGACACTCTTATCCCTAAGATTTTACCTCAAATTACTATAGAGTTCCTTGAAGGAAATGGAGGACCTGGAACCATCAAGAAGACTACATTTGCTGAAGGTTAGCTTTAATTGTTCAATATTCAAATTTTAGTATTATATATAGAGAGAGAGAGAGAGGTGTATTGCTCAAATTAATAAGTTTACAAGCAATTATAATATTTGAATAATTAATATGCTCTTTCATGAGTTGCAGGTGGTGAAGTTAAGTACATTAAAACCAAAGTTGAAGCAACGGACAAGGACAATTTCATGCATTGCTACAGTGTTATTGAAGGCGAGCCATGGATGGATGAATTAGAGAAGACCTCTTACGAAATTAAAATAATAGCTTCTTCTGATGGAGGATCTATTATCAAGAGCGTTAGCAAGTATTACCCAAAGGAAGGCTGTGAGCTCAACGAAGAAAGAATCAAGGCTGGAGCAGAGAAGGCCTTTGGTATATTTAAGGCTATTGAAGCTTATGTCCTGGCAAATCCTAATGCCTGTTAATATTTTTATGTCCAATCTTGATATTAAAAATCAGTTTTCATGTTTTCTTGATATTTTCATTTCTCTTTCTGTGGAGGGTCAAACCACTTTTGACCTCATAATAAAAATTTGAAGTTGTATACTTGTGTTCATTGGTTTATACACTATTATCGATTAATTAAAGAGTATAAGCTCCAATCTCAAAAAAAACATATAGCCATTTCCTTTCTAAAATGATGGATTTATATTTTTCTTTCTTAATTTAAGCATGAGTAGAGACATAATAAGAAATGACCAGCCAAGATATTTAAATCTGACAAAAAAAAATCTATGATTATCCACTGCAACCTAGCCAACTATGGCTTACAGAACTAGTAATTAAGGTCAGAGATAGAGAGGAAGGAACCTGATAGGAATATGCGAGTATGTGACACCAATACCAAATCTATTCATTTCTAGACTAAAATGGAAAGATATCAATTGAATGAAGTAAATTTTGACTGTTGGGGGGAAAGCATTTTCGTTCAGTAATCAGATGAAGAAATGACTTGGATATTCTTTTAGTTAGTAGCTTTCAACTTTGAACAACTTGGTCTGATTATGAAGCTATATGAGAAAATAACTCACCACAAGTTTTCTCGTTGGTATTTCCTTAGCAGAATAGAGGCTTAGCAAGTCATTTATATGATGTATTTTCTTGACCAATTTGAACGAGCTTGGACAGCCTGGAGCATATATTCATTGAAGTTAACCAAGCTGTTAGGTATACAAAGGAATTGTTTGTCAATTTATTCTAGAAGTTGACCTTGTTTAATATTATGAACATATCCTCTACGACTTTTTCAATGTACTAGCTCTTGTTAATTTTTCTTTTATTTTTGTTTTCTGAACTGAGAAGTAGTACATCTTGATCATCAGTTTAAATGTGATAATTTCTTGTGCATTTATTGAAAGATAAAGGGTTACAACATTAACTTTCCTTTTGCAATAGGAACTAAGCATTCCTGACAGATACAACTGCGAAGTGTTATTGCAAAACCAAAGCAGGTTTTTCCTTGGCAAGAGATGAAAACGGAAAAAAAAAAAAAAGGTCACAAAGAAGCACCTTCTGAAAAAGCACAAGATGACTATTCCTGTAAAATAGTGATAGCAGTTTTAGCAGGTATCAGGATTTGCCAAGATATAGGCTTCAACACTTGAACATTCCTAAAACCTTTTCTTTGCCAGCCTGAAGTTGTTCCATGTTGAGCTCGAAATCACCTATGGTATAGTACTTACTGTTTTCCTTGCAGATGCATCCTCCATCGGAGGATTGCTCAAACTTGACATCGTAAGTGATCTTTTCAAGACCATTAGTCAACATATCTCCTTCAATCACGCTATGGCTGAATGTCAAGTTATCTTTGTCAATAGCTTCGATCTTGTGCTTAGCATGCTTGAACCGGCTACCTGATTATATTAGGAGATTATAACAAATTAATTAGTAATTAACTTGAATTAGCATCAAAGCAATACAATAAGTTTGATAAAATGATATGGTGATGCCTTGGCCAAAGGTAACTGTTTTGATGGTTCCAGGGCCTCCATTTCCTTGAATGATTTGAACTTTCTGAATGGCCTGTGGCAAAATATTAGGAATGAGAATGTCAGCATCAAGGACCAAGGCCTTGTAGAGCTTAGATGGAGGGATGGAGGATGTGACCACCATTTCATAGGAAATAACACCCATTATATAGTACCTGTGGATATTGAAATTGATCAAAGTAAGACCGATTGATCTATGGGTTTTTTGGCTGAGTAAACGCTGTTATTTATACATTGGAACCGTAGATATCATGTGATTACAAGGGAATTATACCCTTGTGATATCTCTTATGTTGGATTTGTATCTATGTGACACTCGTTAAGATTCTACTTAGTGTCCAAATGTCTTCCATATAATAGAAACAAAGTTTCGGATCAAGCTTTCCAATAACCCTTGGAAAGTAATTTAACAAAGGTAAGATAGTATTTTTCTGATTATAACCTTCTGAATGCAAACTTAATCTAAGTGATAGATACCTATAGATTTAAAGATCTCTAAAACAGAGCTAGCAGAGACAACGATAATGTTATAGACTGACTACAGGTCGGTATGATCTGAAAATATTTAAGAGATTGCTAGAATCAATTAAAGGCATGGTCTAATCCACAATACATATATCTGAAAAAATAGAAGGTTGTGCTCCATTCCGCCTAAATCATAAACTACTCTCCATAACTGGCTTCACTCTTAAACTAATGCATCTAAATATATGCTCAAATTTCATTTGTCAGGCAATGCATTTTTAACTATTTACATATTTCACCTAAACTTTACTCAACGCACTAATTTAAATAACATAATAATAATTTAGATACGACATTTGACCTCTCTGACTTATTTTATTTTAAATATTTAGAAAATTTCCAAACTTATTTATTCAATTACTGAATTTTTTTCAAATTGCATCACTAAATAAATAAATATAGCTTCTGCTTATTTAAATTAGAGTTAAAGAAGGAATTGGTATAGCAAACTTAACTAAAAACCACTGACATGGCGGTTGAAATGATAATCCTTGGCAAGACGTATAAACCAATAAGGCCTAAGGAAAATATTAGGGTCTTGTTTTTCCTTTTTCCGCCTTTCTTTTCTCGCCTAGGCTCTACATTTGGGCCGGCCGGTCCTGTTCATCAAAACAGAGAGACGTAAAGGATAACAGGACCTTAGATAGACCCTAGAGCATCCGTCAACGAGTGAAATGGCCAATGGAACAGACGGTAGAGGGTGCCGGTGTTGGTTGATATTTCAGATCAGAGTAAGTTTTGTCTAATCGGAAACTATGGTTGATTGCGAAATTAGAGGGAAAGGGAAGCAGAGTATACATTAATCCATTTCGAAAGGGAGAAATTTGAATTTGAATTCGAATTCTTATTCCATGCTGGGCAGGTCAAAACAAATTTCAAGAAAGCCGTCATTTTTCAATTACTAGCTTCTTCTGTTTATGCAGATTCTGGTACAATATTGAACTCTATGGAAAGGAAAAGGAAAATTACAACTGAAAATTCTTACTAGCAAGCCGAGGGTACAGAAAGAAAGAATTATTAAGAAAACAGCAAAGCCTAATGCTTCATTTCAAAGGCACAAGAGCCTATTTTACTAATAGGCATCAGGATTATCCAAGAGAGTCTTCAACAGCCTTGAAAATTGCCAAGGATTTTGTTTCCCAGCTCTGATCTCTTCTTTGCTAAGCTCAAAGTCTCCAATTGTATAGTATGTGCTGCTGTTCTTGCAAATACATCCTCCATCAGCAGATGCCTCAAACTTAATCTCATTTGATATCTTTTCAAGAACATTCATTACAGCATCGCCTTCTATTACACTGTATCTGTATATCAAGTTATCTGTGTCAATCCCTTCTATCATGTGCTTCACATAATTGAATTGGCTAACTGCATACACACAATTAAAATTAGGTAGTTTAACGACATTGACTTGAGTTTTATGAATCGAACATACCTTGGCCGAATATGACTTCTCTGATGGTTCCAGCCCTAAATCTCCTTCAAGAACTTGGACATTATTTATTGCTTTTGGCATGAGTTTTTGGATCAGATTATCATTGTCAAGGACTAAGGCTTTAAACAGCTTATCTGGAGGGATGGAGGAGGCGATCTCCATGTCATAAGAGACCAAACCTATACTATTATAGGCTTTTGACACTAGTTTAGTGACCAAGGAAGCGCCAATTGATTTGCTGACAGAAGGAAATGTTACTAGTGCTAGTCTTTATAGATAGAGGCTAACAGTTATGCTGCAATTGCTTTTGTTGGATAACATTCTTTTTTCTGTCATCCGCACAGTATTACTTTTTTTAACGCATCATTATTGATTCTAAATTGTGTCTTTTCCCTATGCAAAGAACAAAATCCTGCACAAGTTGATTGATACTTTCCAGACCAAGACAACTATTAAAAGTACATGAAAACAAGCATGATCATAGTTAAAATCACTGAGGCACTTGGCACTTAGTATAGAAACATTAAGTAGCCAGCATCAGGACTTCCCGAGAGGTATGTTTCAATGGCCCTGAAAAATCCTAGAGACTTTTCTTTGGGGACATTAATTTCCTTTTCAGTGATCCGAGTGTTGCTAACAGTCTACTACTTAGTGTTGCTCATGCAGATAAATCCACCATCAGGGGAGGCCTCGAACCTAAACTCATACGAGATTCTCTCAAATTTTCTCATCAAGACTTAACATTAAATATGCAAAATTCTCCTTGTCTATCGGATCTGTCCTCTCCTTCATTCCCTGAAGATATCAAAGGACATTATACACTTCTTTAAGTCCTACTTGGAGAAAGACAAAAAAAGAAGTGAATGTGTTATTGAATGATTCCGGGACCTCCATCTCCTCCAATCTTTACAAAGCTTGCAATAACCTGTGATAAGATCCCGGGGAGGATAGTCTCAGCATCAAAGGCAGTGGCCTTGAATAACTTTGCTGGAGGGATAGTGCTAGTAAATTTCATTTCACAAATGAAAGCACACCCATATGAGTTTTTAATCAAGCAGAAAGAAGATCAACTAAAATGAAAGCACAAGATTAAATCCCCAGGGAGTTCTTTGGATTGGGGAAATGTGAGAGTAGCAAAAGAGGTGTGTCCGAAATGAGAAGGAACTTTTATGTTTGTTATTATAGAATCATCACTGTAATGAACATTAGAATCTTTCTGTGGATAAAGCAGAACAGCTAATTAATGTCTCAAGGTTTCCTTTCCTTGATATCATTTCTTTGGTGTTATATATGTATACACTGTGAGCTAGAAAAATGAAGTCCCAAAGCAAGAGTCCTTATACGGGACATGGCAGAACACCAAATAGCCTAAAACAAAGTTGAAAGCAAGCAACCTGAAGCATGCCTAATTTTATCTAAGCTTTGAATCAAATGACAAAGACATAAACTTGAAGCATCCTTCATTAACCATTTATCTGCAAATAAAAGCTTTGATTCTCCAAATATATTTCCATATCATTCATTTGAAGGACATTATTATACTCTTCAATCTCATGGAAAAGAAGATTGACCGGAATACATACCCAGAAAACACTTTTATTATTTGCTACAGAAAAAGAAACACCAGTTGCATCTTCTAGATTTATAATGCGTTAGGATTTGCCAAGAGGTAGGCTTCCACAGCCTTGAACATTCCCATGGTCATCTCTTTCCGAGCCTGAATGTCCTCTTGTTTGAGCTCAAAATCACCAATGGTATGGTACCTGGTGAGATACTTGAGTAGAGATCCTCCGGCAGCGGTGTCCTCAAACTTTAGCTCATTACTGATCTTTTCAATGTTTCCCGCTGTGAAATCTCCTTCGATCATTGTGTATGCATAAGTTAAGTTGTCCTTGTCTACAGCATCTACCCTCTCCTTCACATACTTGGACTCACCTAGCAAATCATAATCATCACTTACTGAGTACAGTATATATTATCAAAGAAACGGTTTATCTAACAGTTAATTTAGTTGTATTTTGAGATTGCTTTTGCAAAAGTGCTTCTAAAATACCTTTCTTCCAAAACTCTTTTTTCGAAATAATGAGAAAAAATAATGCTATAAAAAGTAACTTTGGAAAAAGTAATTTAAAACAAAAAATAATCATGAACCTGCAATTTTTTAACGTTGAATAGAAATCCTATTTAAAAGTCAAAATAATGCAACTTACCTCCTGAGAAATTAATTTGCTTGATAGTTCCAGGCCCTCCATCTCCTTCAAGAACTTCGACATTCTGGATAGCCTGGGGCAAGATCTTGGGAACGAGGGTATTGCCCTCAAGGACAACGGCCTGGAACATCTTGGCTGCTGGGAGTGAAGTATCAATCTCGATTTCGCAACTGACTAAACCCATGAAGGTTATAAATGAAACTTGAAGAATTTTCAGAACTCTCAAATACAGGAAAAGGAAAAAAAAAGAAAGATGTTAAAGATTACTGAGCTTGTATGTGTGCTGCTGAGATGAAGAAGTATGAGAAACAAGAGGTGATATTTATAGGTGAAAATTGTGTTAAAATGAGTTGAACAGTGTACTTTTTTGAGTCAAAAATTGCCACCTGAGAAGACTAAGAAGATGCTTTTTGAGTATAAAATAAAACAAATATATGGAGAAAAAATATGCCAACATTGATGTCCCATATGCATCAGTAATCCCTTAAATTAATTATACATAGGTAAGTAAATATGGATATATAGATCGGCCATCAATGAAAGAAAAGAATGAACAAGTGCTTATGTAATTTGATTTGGACATTGTGGCTTTAAATCACCTTTTACCTTTTCACAGAACTCAAAACCTCACAGTTTTAAAAATCCCTCAAATATCGGATGAGTTGCATCCAATTGTCAGATCAAAATTTTTAAAGAAAATATTTTCAGTGTTATTTCTTTGTCTCGAGATAAAATAATATCACAATCAGCTTGTGCCCCATTTTATGATCTCTGGTGTGATCAAAAGTAGACTGTCCATACCAGAAATTTCCTAGCAGCCTGCTCAGTTGATCTTTGACTCAGTGTGCTCTGCTTGTTATCAAGTCAAAACTGGCATCATCTATGTTATATTTGCCATCAATTTCTATCATTTTCTTCTCGAATATTTGAAATCTATGCTTCATTTAAGTTTGGAGTCTTACTTGTCCATTTTCTTTTAGGTTTGGAGATGGGAAAAGTAAGATATTAAACTGTAATGGTCTATGCTTTAAGCAACGTATGCATATAGAGGTGGCAAATTTCTGGGTTGATTGGGTCTATATTTACGCATTAGATTGCTTAACTTTTCTTCTCCTGTCAGTGGATCGAATTGGAGCTCCATGGTAGAAACTTTAGACATTCTTATGAGGATTCTGCATTCTAATGGAAATTACATCGATCTGATCCAGTAAAAGTTTAAAAGAAAGATTTTTGAAAATAAAAAAGGATAACATTGACTTTAACATTCACAACCACACCAATGAGACTCTTTATTACTGCCAAATTTCAGTTTGGGCCAAGCAAAAGAAATACCATCTCCACCAAACTAATTGCATTGACTTCAAACGCAAACATAAAAATGAGACATTTTTCAGATTTAGGCATCAGGATTTGCCAAGAGGTAGCCTTCCACAGCCTTGAACAGACCCATGGACTTTTCTTTCCCAGCCTTGATATCCTCTTGTTTGAGCTCAAAATCACCAATTGTGTAGTACTTGCTGAGAGACTTGACGAGGCATCCTCCATCAGGAGTTGCCTCAAACTTAATCTCATTAGATATTTTTTCAAGTTTTCCAATCAACACATCTCCTTCAATCATCGTGTATGCATATGTTAAATTCTCCTTGTCTACGGAATCTGTCCTCTCCTTTGCATACTTGAATTGGCTAGCTGGAGAAAACAAAATCATGCATGCAGAGTTGGTTCAGTAGATAAAGAAGAGTGCTTCATTTCCTTGTTAACTCGGATTCAACTTTTATTATCACACTACAAGTGAACTTCTGAATATATAGTAATTGTGACTTACCATCGCCAAAGTTAATCTGCTTGATAGTTCCGGCACCTCCATCACCTTCAAGAATGTCAATACTCTTGATAGCCTGAGGCAAGATCTTTGCGATGAGGGTGTTGCCCTCAAGGACAAATGCCTTGAACATTTTGGCTGCTGGGATTGTTGTAGCAACCTCCATCTCGTAAGTCACAACAGCCATGATGATAGATTTTATGGAACCTGAAGTTTCAGAAACTATATATCAAAGAAAGAATACAGGAAATGGAAAGGAAGAGAATGTTTTAGACCGCTGATCTTTTTTCTGTCTTGAGGATGAAGGAATATGAGAACAAGAGGCATATTTATAGGTAAAGATTGTGCTGAAAAGAGTTGAATTAGTACAAATTTTTCAAGTTTACAAACTTAGATGACCAAGCAAATGCTTTTTATTTTTAAAGAACTAGAAAGAGAAATATTAAGATTCCAAATGGTGTCTTATGTACAGAGTCATTCCTGGACCAGATCATGGATATATAATAAATATTAGAAGAAAGAGACAAATATATGGATATTTAGATCAAGAAACTATTATCATGATTAATCAAGTGCTGGGTAAACTAGGACTCATATACATATATATACACACACACAATTTGAGGGTTAAAAGAACTAGGAACTTTTGACTTGAAGTGTTGCATATATAGCTATAATTGCTTGGACATGAGTACTTAACTAAGGATTGACTAAATTGTATGTATATTTAAAGAGAAACTTGGCAGTTTAAGACAAAATAAATTAGGGTTAGGGATGCCTAGCTAGCTACTGTATCGATCTGACCCAGTATGCTAATATTGATGAAAACATTTCAAAGAAGTCTTTGATGTTTTATAGAGCTTGACCTGCTCAACAATGGACGGTGGTGTAAGCTCATATTGTGCCATTGTTTTTTTTTCTTTTTCTTCTTTGTTATCAATTTTTTCATATTATTTTAAGCCAACCAGCTTAATAGATCCTATATCTAATGGTTCTATTTCACCTGTATTAATTCATCATTGAATTCTAGAGTAACTTTATATATTTACTGAAAAAAATTTATAAGAATCTAAATTAATTTATATAAAAAACTTTCTTTTATGAGAAATTTTTATAAAAATATTTTAATACGTAATTTTATATAAATTTGATCCAAATTTTATTATTTTTATTCAATAAATACATAAAAGTATTGAAAAGTGAATTTAACCGAGACATTCTAAAATTCATCTCAGTCATTTTAAGAAAATTTTGATAATAATGACCTATGCATACGCTAGATCGAGTTGAACATTTTTCTTTTTACATTCCGATTGTTTATGTAAAACAGTTTTTCATAAATATTAAGTGCAAAAATTAAACCTGAGATAACAAATTGGGAAGCACAATTTGAATATTAGGTTGTGCATCGTGCAATTTTGTCTTGTTTAGTTTGGGATCCTTGTATGAGGATTTGTTTCACAATAAATAAATTATTTATCCTGAATCAAATCTTAAAATTGAATTTCTATAATAAAGAGATTAGTGTCGTGGAGAGGAAAGAAGATTTTATTTCAAGCTTTCAATGCATTATACTCACATACTGAGGCTCTGATTAGAAATCCGATTAGTGAATCCACTTTTAAGAAGAAAAAAAATATTAAGTTTAATAATTGTTTCCTAAATAAAAACAACTAAATTAATTTTTTTTCTAAAAGCATATTTGATAAAAATAATTTATAAAAAATTATAAATATTTTCTTAGCGCTCAATAATTTAAATAATCCACACATTAATCGGTCAATATATAATTAGCTTACAAAATAATTCATGTTTTCATATTGGTTACCTTCTAATGTCATATAAGGTGATGGTCGTTCGACAATATATAATTATATGAAAAATGTAATTATTTAATGAACACCTTTGTATTAATGCACAATTCTAATAAATGAACACCCTTCATTGACTTCTTGTTGTTGTTAGTACTTAATAACATCCATATTCTTCTTCTTCTGTTGGCAAGTAGAGATAAAATACTCTCTATCAATAATCAATTAGAAAGAAGAGAATAAAGACAGAATTGCATACATATGAAATTGAACAAGCATACTTTTCTAATCAATTATTTCAGTATTTTATTACAATAATATTACTCTTCAATTAAATGGAAATAACATGCACCCGAATTTCACACCAATACAATTAAAATAATACTGCCAAGTTTCAGTTCTGGCCATACAAAAGAAACAACGTCTCCACCAACTTTCATCGATACTTCAAACACAAACATAAAAAATGAAACATTTTCAGATTCAGGCATCAGGATTTGCCAAGAGGTAGCCTTCCACAGCCTTGAACAGACCCATGGATTTTTCTTTCCCAGCCTTGATATCCTCTTGTTTGAGCTCAAAATCACCAATTGTGTAGTACTTGCTGAGAGACTTGATGAGGCATCCTCCATCAGGAGTTGCCTCAAACTTAATCTCATTAGATATCTTTTCAAGTTTTCCAATCAACACATCTCCTTCGATCATTGTGTATGCATATGTTAAATTCTCCTTGTCTACTGCATCTGTCCTCTCCTTTGCATACTTGAATTGGCTGGCTGAAGAATATATAATAAAATCATTGTTAGCAAGCTAATTATAAGCTAATCATCCCAAAATAACAAACAAACATTACAAATGAAATTTTTTAATGGGTTAACGAGGAGTTTGTTCAGCCGGTAAGGAATAGTACACTTGTTTATCAACATTAAATTAAAATTCTGACTGCATAAGGCCTTAAAAGTAAAAATATATAGTGTTAACTTACCATCCCCAAAGTTAATTTGCTTGATAGTTCCAGCACCACCATCTCCTTCAAGAATGTCAATACTCTTGATAGCCTGAGGCAAGATCCTTGCAATGAGGGTGTTTCCCTCAAGGACAAAGGCCTTGAACATCTTGGCTGCTGGGATTGTTGTAGCAACCTCCATTTCATAAGTCACAACACCCATGATGATAGATTTCTGTAGAACCTGAAGTTTTAAATACTATATATCAAAGAAAGAAAGATAGGAAATGTAAAGGAGGATGTTTTAGAGACTGCAGATTTTCCTTGGCTTTGGAGTGAAGAAATATGAGAGCAAGAGGTGCTATTTATAGGTAAAGATTGTGCCGGAAAAGAGTTGAATTAGTATGCACATTTTCTTTTGTACTTTTATAGAATTAAAAGCATTACATTTAGGTTCCAAAAGGTGTCTGATACACAGCATCACCATCTAAATAAACTTATGGATAACTTAACAATAGAAATAGACAAACATATGGATATGCAGATGAAAGAAATTATCATCAAGTAATCAAGAAAATTAAATTAAAATTGGCATAGGCAACCCTTATTACTATTCTAAGAACACACCTTCTACTCAATCGATACATTCAGATTTTGTTTTCTTTATCTTTTTAAGTGCTGATCAGTGGAAATTAATCTCACGGGAAGCTACTCAACGGGTCTGACTCGGTATGCTCTACTTATTAGAGGCCCACCCTTGCATCAAAGTCATTGGTTTATAGTGAACTTGACTTGCTCAACAAAATATGAAGGTGGTGTATTTTTTTTATGGTTTTCTATCGTTTTCCTCTCAATTATTTATAAGTAAACTAGCTCAAACTAAACCTGCCCTTTTTATTATTATTATGGGTCAGACCTCAGCTAAATCCAAATGCTTATTTTGTTCCTTTTTTTTTTTTGTTTTTTTGGGTTAGAAATGAAAAAGTAAAATCTACACTGTAATTGCTTGATGACAGCAATTACAGTGCATGCAAACACATTTCCACGTTCATTGGCTCTCTATTTATGATTTAGATTGCACAACTTTGCCTGTCCTACAAGTGGATTAATTGTTGGTAGAAACTTAAAGCATTTTAATGAGGATTATCTTATCATAATGTCATACTGAACCAAATTTTAGTCAGCTACATTAATATTTTATGCTATGTTTTGGTGTTTAAAAAAGAAAAAAGTCATTTTGTTAGAGAGTTTCAACAATATAAATGTGTGTCATCACAATCTCTTTTCTAAATTAAAATCCTTTTGTGTCTAAGTTAAACATAAAAAGTCATGTTTATATAGTTTTGATTATTGGTTCAAAATCAATAGTTGAAATTTATTTTTTTATAAAAAATTACTTACTTTTAGACTTATAATTTAAAATTTTAATAGAATCTCAACCGTTTTATTTTAAATTAAAAATATAAATTGCAAACATAATTTATTATGTTAAACTTAAACATGAGAAGATCTCAATATCTCGTCTTCCTATTTTATTACCTTGCAAAGTTGCAATATTATATGAGGTGGTGCTAGTCAACAACATATTGAAAAGAAAAAAAAAATGAATTTATTTTAATTCAGGCACCAACATTTTGGAAATCTTATTGTTTATTGACTCATCTAATTTTAATATTTTTTTGGACAATTGACTCATCTAATTCCATCATAAGAAATTTAATAGTTAGTACTCTTTTTCTTTGTACTTAAGGATAGGAGCTTTTAAAAAATGGGCAGCTATTAGCTAACTTATGTTGACCACCGGCCTCTTGCTTGTATTCATCACTTGTCTTGTATGGGATTTTAGGTTATATAATAATTTTTTTTGTCTAATTACTAATTAAATTTTATATTTTTAATAATTTTATCTAATTATTTTAAAATTTTAAAATAAATATTTATACTTTTAATTTATTTTCAAAATATTTTTGGATAATAATTTTTAAAACTTTACAATGAAAGAGAATGATATAGCCAGTCAATTCTGCTTGCTAACATTAAAAATTAGTGAGTAAATAAAAAATGTGTTACATTAGATGTAAAATATGTGAAAGAATGCACATATGCGAGATTTTTTATAGTCCTAATATTAAGTTTAGGATAAACTTTTTTGTTGATTCATAATTATTATTCTTTTAGTAATCACAATCGACTTTCCATATTTTTTTTTTATCGTGAAATTTTAAAAATTATCATCATAAAATATTTTTAAAAAATAATTAAAAGAGTGAGTACTTTTTTTAAAATTTTAAAATAATTTATAGTTAGGAATTTTGGTAATATATATAATCTTAAATGATGTAGCTTTTGTTTGTCTTAAGGGTTATAAAAATTAATTGATAATTGTAGCAGATAATAGGCATGTATATGGTTGGACCTCTTCATTTTATGACCAATCCCATTTATTTAATGGGAGTATTTGATCTAAGCCCGTTTGTGACACACTAGCATGACTCTTTTGAATAATTTAGGTAGAGGAAGCAAAACTAAACTGAAAAATTAAATACATAACAATAATAAACTGAGTTAATCAATTTGATTCAGCTAATATTGCGAATGTGTTGTATTATGGTTTAAAAGATTACAAACGGAATAAAAAATTTAGTTTGGATTTTTTTTTATAAAAAAAGAAATTTGATATTTTAATATTTTAATAGTGTTTTATGTTATTCTAGTAATTTATTTTTCTTGAGATTTATGTAAGATGTGAATATATTTTTAAAATAAATATTTTATAAATATAAATTAATTATAATCTAATATAAAGGATTTCAAAATCGAAAAAATCTAATCATTCGGTTCTATTAACTTTTGGAGTTCAACATAATTCAATTTAATTTTTTTTTTAAATCACTTGATATCTATTGAGGCAATATAGATATGGCCATAATAATTGAATTGGAATCAACAAAAAGTA
This sequence comes from Ricinus communis, assembly GCF_019578655.1. NCBI lineage: Eukaryota > Viridiplantae > Streptophyta > Magnoliopsida > Malpighiales > Euphorbiaceae > Ricinus > Ricinus communis. Next base: position 1,390,164 of record NC_063264.1, on the reverse strand, counting down.
TAAACTAAAAGAGTAATGAGCATATTCTCCTAATACAACAAAACAAAACCAAACCACACATTGAAAATGAAAATGAAGTTGAATTTGGGCTCTCTTTTCCTATTGTACTGAACCAAATCCACCATGAAACACATCCTTAACCTTAGCCATAACTAACCACTCACAAACACTAACCCAAGAGAAGAACACATTGACTTCAATCAACAACTAAAATAACCCAAATGTAAATTTAGAAAAATCCAGAGGGGCAATATGGTACCAAAATCCAAAACATAAAACACAAGACTCCTTTCGAATAGCCACATCTTTCTCAACAGTAGCACATATTATAACTTTCTGGATTCTTCTCATCTCCTTTTTGCCCTTAGGTTCACACCCACACAAAAATACCCACAAAGAAAAAACATAAAAATCTGGCTAAAGGAAAGCACAATATAAACCAACACACCCCATTTCACTTGCCCATTTGCCCACAACACATAAACACTTCTAATCACACAGAGACTTTGAAAAGAAATAATAATAAGATAATTCAAACAAGGGAGAAGAGAGAGACTTTTGTTTGTGTGTATATATTACATGTAAAAAAACCTATCTTTTTGTAAATCAATAAAACAAACCCTCTTTAAGAACCAGCAAAACTGATAATCTCGCATCCAATTTGAAATCTTTTGGTTGAATTCTTTGTGGGTTTTTAATACAATGTCAGGCTCCGGTGGCGTTTCGATTGCCCGAACCCGTGGTGAGAATCGGTTTTATGTGTCTCCGGGTATGCGACAAAAGCAGCAGCAGCAACAGCAGCAGCAGCAACAGAAGCCGCAGCAACAGAGGCCGTTGATTTCAAAGAGTTGTATGGTGGAGGTGGAGAAAAGGGGAGAGTCCGATCAATGTGGGTCTTCTTCTTCATCGGTGTCGAATTGTTCCGTTTCGGGTCGGGTAGGGATTGAAGGAAATTCAACTAATTTAGATCGTTTCTTGGAGTATACTACTCCTGTTGTTCCTGCTCAATATTTGCCTAAGGTAATTAAATTCAAGATTATAACTTTTTGTGATTCGTGATTATTTCCATTTATTTGTAGGGTTTTTTTTTGTGTATGTGTTTTGTTTTCTTGGATTTCAATATCTTATTTTGGGTTACTGTTACAGTGAGTATTCAATTATGGAAATTAGGGTTTCAAAGTTCAAGTCTTTATTGATTTAAATTGTTGCCTTAAATGGGTCTATATGCAGTCACTAGCAGAACTGATTGGGTTTCTCTTCTTTAATATTTGTAAAGAACTTGTTGTTTTCACTATCTTTTGTTGATTTGAGAATTCTTGGCATTTACGTGGTGCAATTGGTGGATTTACAGACAAGTGTTAGAGGATGGAGAAATCACGAAACTGAGCATCAGCCCTACTTTGTGCTGGGGGATTTATGGGAATCTTTTAAAGAGTGGAGTGCATATGGAGCTGGTGTTCCCCTTCTGTTAAATGGAAGTGAAACTGTCATGCAGTATTATGTTCCCTATTTGTCTGGCATTCAGTTATATATAGACCCAGCAAGACCTTCCCCAAGATTAAGGTGAGTCATTGTCTTCTTGACTCTTGCTTTGTCATGTTTTTTTTTGTTCATGAATATTTCTATTTCTAATTGGTTTTTTGGGACATAAGTTGATTGATTGATGTAAATCTGGTACATTTTCTGACCAATGTTTATCTGCTCTTCACTCTTGAATCCATATTGTTTGCTATAAGCATTTAAGCAGTTGATTAATATACTAGTTTACTTTTTCGATTAGTTTGCTAAAGTTGCTAGTTGTGGTAATCTGTTTTTTTATTATTATCTGTTGCTGCATGCTTTGACCCTCTAATCATAAACGAGGAGTGATGTATAACATTATGTGGCAACTCTTGTATTGATAGTGTAGAAGATTTTATGAGTAGCAAGCTGTGCTGAAGGTGCCTGTATCGCATTACTACAAGTTTACTTCATATCCACAGAGTCTGTCTGAAAGTACCTTTTATTCTCGAGTTCTATCATTGTCGATTCTGATGTTAGGTCCAATCTACATGAGTTTCAGTCTCTACTTCTGCCTTTTTGTCAGTGATGATATGAGAAATTTATAATAGATGGAACACGAGATTGGCAGAATTTATTGGTTGTAACTGATTGGGGATGTGCTGATTTCTGTCTACCTCTTGTGTAGTTAATTTTCTGCTCGGCTTGTACAGTTAAATAATTTTTATATAATACTCCGTCAAATAAAATAGAAGTTTGTGTTGACTTGGATCCCTCCATCCCATGGTCGGATGCCTTCCATTCTTAGGCGTCCCAAGTCTCATCCTCGTTTCTTGGGGGGCCTAGCTGTGCTTATGCGACACCTGAATTCCAGAGTGTTACCACTTTTTCCTGGTTTAGATTGTGGTTGTGCCACAGTTTCTTCCTCCTGCTGAGGGTTTCTGGTTTTGTTGCATGTAGTAAAACTGCAGAGGCAAGCATAACTAGCTTCTTGTAGTGATCCATATTGCATTCATGCTTGAAGATTAGTCAAACAATAGGATTTTATAATTTTTCTTTAAAGTCTTAGAACAGGCTGACTGACTTTCTTGTAGCTTCCTTGACTTTGAAATTAATATCATTCTTGATTTTCTTGGAAAACCTTGATGTTTCTCTCATACAAGTAGCTTGATTTGGCCTTCCTAACAGAAGAAATGGTCATTTATCATGTCACTGTGTTTTTTTTTTTTATTTCTTTACCAATATATGTTAATGTGCATGATGGATTACATTGTCATTGCTGCTATCTTTTGACAGGAGGCCTGGTGAGGAAAGTGATGCCGAGTCATCTAGGGACTCTAGTACTGATGGTAGCAGTGACTATGGAGCGGAGAGAGGAGTAAATGGCGTATGGGGGCCTCAGACCCAGAACAATATTACAGATGCAAATATTCAGAGCTTGAATAGACTTTCACTGAGAAATAAACACTCGAGAGGTTCTTCCAGTGATGAGTATGAGATTTCCAACCCTCCAGGTCGTCTTGTTTTTGAATACATGGAGCATGCTTCTCCATTTACTCGTGAGCCTTTGGCTGACAAGGTAAGTTTATAATCTCTATGAGACTTGTTCTGGGGTCTGTCATGGTCTTTTCCTGTTGTATTACTCCCCATTATAACTAACCATAGTAACTGTACGCTCTACAGATTTCAGCTCTTACGTGCAACTTTCCTGGACTCAAGACATTTAGGAGCTGTGACCTGTTGCCCTCAAGTTGGATTTCTGTGGCCTGGTATCCCATATATAGGATCCCCATGGGTCCAACACTACAGAATCTGGATGCCTGCTTTCTAACCTTTCATTCTTTATCAACTCCCTTTCAGAGTACATCTTCTTCTCCTTCTCTGCATAATAACGAAAATTTGCTAAGATTTCTGGCCATAGTCTTATGGGTTTGACGGGTTTGTTTTGGACAGGTCTGAACACTGATTGGTTGCACTTTAATGGTTCTAGTGGTAGGGAGGTTTCATGTGCAGACATGCCAGTCAAGCTACCTCTGGCTACATTTGGCCTTGCTTCCTACAAGTTTAAAGTTTCATTCTGGAATCCGAACGGAGCTTATGAATGTCAAAAAGTCAATTCGCTGTTGCGAGCTGCTGACAACTGGCTTAGGCTTTTGCAAGTATACCATCCTGATTATATGTTCTTTGCCTCCCACAATTCAAACTGGAGATGATTGGAAGTTCAGCGCACCAGATATAAACATAAAATTTGGATTGGAGGGGATGGGTGTATGGGCATTAGCTTATTAGGGTTGTTTTTGTAACTTTATGGAGCAGCGCGTTATGATTGATTCTCATCCTAAAGTTTATGTAGCCGAACCAAATAGCCCATGGACTGATCTGGTGTTGGCTTTTATGCGAGGTGTTGCGTGTTGGGGGATAATTTTTTTGGAGAAGCTTTGTGATTGGTAGTCATTATGATGGTGTTTGGTTGGGTCTCTATGGACAGTTTTCCTGCCCTGAGAAACTTTCTCTTGCTGGTTGCTACAATAGAACCTTTTAATAAGTCTGCCGGATGGTGATGAAAAAGAAAAATTAGTGATTTTTGTATATACTTTGTGATCCTAGTAGGGTCATCATGCTTGTACTAACAGTTTGTTTCTAATAGGAACTTGTTTTGATATCTCAGTTGTTATAACCACTGAAATGAAAATGGTTGTTTTTGTAATATGATGTTGTTAATGCTGCCTTGTACCACTTAATTTTATGTCTCAGCTCAGCTGCCTGCTTTGGCAACTACTGAAACGAAATGAAAATTTGTTTTTAAGGTCGTCATGATCAGTTAAAGAAATAATTTTTTCTTTTTCCTTTTTATGTTTCCATGTACAACTCTTAACTGAAATGAAACTCGATTGTTTCTTCCTGCTTCATGCATGATTACTATCAGTCCAGAAGGGGAACAAAAGAAAAGAAAAGAATAGACAGTGTGAGATGGTTTGTTGGTCATAGATGGAAACCAATTATTATACGTCTTCTATCGTTCAGGAGTAGGAGTTTCATTACCCTCCAGTTCCTCATTCTTTCTCTGCATTAAAAAAAGAAACATGCAAAACGATTTGGGTCAGATTACTTTAACTTTTTTGTTTTTATAACAATCTTTCATCCATCCGGTGGAAAAAGCCATCCAACTAAAATTCACAACAGAACCCCTTCTGCCTCGCTTTGAGTGCAAAATAAATCATCTTCATTTTTGGTTTTGGTTCAGTTCCAACTCAGAAAACAGTAAGAGTAGTAGACTAGAAATAAGTTCTTCCATCTTTCCATTATACGCATAAATTATAATAAATACAGCGATAATACAAAGTTCACCTGACCCTAGCTAATTATCACTTGTCAATCAAAAGCATTTTTCCTCTTCAATTTGCTCTCATTCCTACTATATCATATTAACAAGTCCACATTTACCCCCCTCTACACTCATAGCTCATCGTCAAGAATAGTAGACATCAATAGCCCCTGGACAAACCTGCACCTCCGCGACTTCTCCTCTTGGTCCTTGTCTGATAGCAGTGATTGTTGGACATTTCTGCCACCCATTAAACCTCGTGTTAGAAATTTTCAACAAAGACCCAAAAATTGAATGTTCATGAATGCAACTATGACAATTCTAGCCCAACAGCATAACCTTATTCCTGAAGCTAACAGGATATTTGACACACACCTCAACTCTTATTCTCATCAAAAGTTATTAATCAAGTCTATGAACCTACAGGGTACCTAGGATCAATAATTAACATCAACTACAGAATTCACTTCCTCAGCCAGTCTCCAAATCTTAAGAAGTTCTTTTTTATCACAAAGAACTCAAAAGACAAGCAGCTATTAGTAATCTCTCTGACCTATAAAATCAAGTGTTCAGAGGGTACAAAACCCACTTTATGGCACTCGTATCCCATTATCTCAAACAAATTCTACCTCATTAAAGACAGTGAGATGCACTTCTAGTAGATGTATTCAGTGAACACAAATTTAAAAAAGGATAAAGTGTTGGTACCTTTCTCGAGACTCTTCATTTGTGCTCCCCTGTACTGAGACTGCTTCAACTGATGAAAGAGGCTGTACGCTCAGAGGTTCATCAGGAGTAGACGGATTAAATATAAAAGATGAAAGCAAGGGATCAGGTTCTGCATTCGAGGAAGACACAAAGCATGAAGAACCACCAAGAAGGGATTGTAAACTTCCTTCTCGCAGCTCTTTTCTCAATAGGGAGAATGCTGAGTTAGAGCTCCCCTTACGCAATCTCCTTCTCCGCTGCACGTAATACCAAGTCAAGGAACATAAAGACTCCCATTGAAAGGAGATGACAAATGAGCAACTAAAACAAAATAGCAGAGGCTAGATGGCTTCTGGTTCTAGAGATATAACCAACATGCAAATGAAGAGTAGGGAAGACATCAGCAATTTAAATTAAAATCAATATAAACGAGACTGCAGTTCGGCTATATCCTAAACTTCAAGAGTCTCCTATGTAACAAAAAAGAAAAAGTAAAATAAATAGAATAAAATTTCTAAGTATATACCATAAATGAAAAGCTAAAACCATGTAAGCACCCGTAGCTTCATACAACAAAAGGATCAAAAACTTGAAGAAAAAGAAAGTAAAGCCTCAAAGGATATCTTAAAGAAGTTCCCATGTTGCATAGTAATATGACCAACAATGTCCATTCCCACCCGTTTAGCGCAAACTGGGCACACCTGAAACAAATAATTTGAGCAACAGCAACTTAGCAAACCGATCAATAGACAGTACCTAAAATCAGTTGGACAAACAACTAACCGTCAAACTAGACAATCATTAAGCACGAAAAGGAAAAAAAAAAAAATGTGTGTCTAGTCAGAGTAATGAACCCTAAATTAGGGACAGCACCACCAGTTTAACATTTTCTAAATTTCGTTACCATCAATCACTAAATTCTATCTTCTCTAAGAAGTTCAATTGTTGCACATTGCCACCGAAAGAAAGGAAAAAAGAAAAAGCAATTCAAAGTATAATTTTCCAATGATTAAAGAAAATGAACACCTAAATTACTGAAAAAGACCAAATATTTAAAGTACCCAAAAAAAATACTAAATTTTGAACAAGTAAAAAAGAAATCAAGAAATAATAAATACCCCATTTTTAGCTTCAAGAGGATGCTCTTCATCGATATGACAACAAAGTCCAACAACGTCAAAATCCTCAGCGCAAAACGGACACAGAAACTCCGCTTTCAAATCCTCTTCTATTATTACTTCAGTTTCCTCGTACAGATCTATTAAATAAATTAAAAAACCAAATAGAAATCAATAAAAACATCAGATTTCTTGTTGAAAGTGGGGGCATTTTTGGAAGAAAAAAAATTAAAAGAGAGTTAAATCAAAAACTGAACCAGATCGAGAATGATAACGTCTTGAAGAAGTCGTTGAAAGGCGAGAACTCCATGAATCAGAAGCCATTCCGTTTTCGATTAATTAACTTTTACAAAACAAATGCTTTCAATATTTTTGCTCGAATGTGCAAGAAGGGGAGGGCAATTATGCAATTCTATTGAAATTATAGATTTATAATTACGATGGTGATGATGATGATGATGGTTAAATTGATATAATTAAAAGAGACAAATAAAACCCTAAGGAGTTAGAAAGATGGAAGACACAATAGATAAATTTGGGAGAGAGAAACGAAAGAGGAAATTGAGAGAGAGAGAGAGAGCAGATACAAACTCTTCTCTACCAAACTCCTGAATACGTGTTTGCAGTTAGTTTTTTCTCTTTTTTGTTTTTTCTCTTTTACTTGTTTTTCTTTTGCAAAAATGGGCTTTGATTTTTCCTTAATTGCAGAAATGACTTTCCTCGTCAACCTTCAACGTTGCTACATCCAAACCCGAAGACCAAAAAGTAAATCCCTGTGGAATCTTCACGTCATGTGTACGGAATTTACTTAAATAAGATAATGACAACTCCTCAATAACAAAATGCTCTCATAGCTCAGTTGGTTAGAGCACCCGTTTAGTAAGCGGGAGGTCTTGAGTTCGACTCTCAATGAGAGCACTGTTTCTTTCTCTTGTTTTTAAGTCCATTTGTCATTATGACAGTCTGGAGATGCAAATGAGGTGGGTTTACGTATTTTCACTATCATAGCTAACTGGAGCCATCAGATGCAATGCCCCTATCACCATTTATTTCATGATTCCATTCAAGAAAGCTACCAAATTGGCCTCTGTCTTGATGTATTGAGCCTGCAATAAAATGTTTCTCATATTCTATACGGGGCTACTGAAAAACATAAACTGCAGAGAATGCCATGCCAACCATTAATATCTGTAGAATATTATTAAGGTAATAGATCAGAACCAGAGGAGATTACGGAGTATCAAACAAAGGCGATATTTTGGGATAATTACAAACCATACAAACAACTTATGTCGCACAAATGGACATTTATAGTACCCATTGAAGGGTTTTGCTAGCTTCGCAGCTTCTTTTTCTGCTTCAACTTAACCTTCTCCAAGTCTTTGAAAGATCTCCATCTCCAAAAGGCCAGTGACAGTGATTTTCAGTTAAAAAGCCATTCTCTCAAGTATTGATGTCAGTAAGTTCACTTATGTTATGGCTTTACGAGCTTAACCTACTAATGGAATTTCATAGTATTCGGGAAAAGCTCTGACAGATTTTCCTGAAGGAAGCTTTAATGCTGTTGGCAGAAATTAAATGTTACACAAGAACAAAGAGTTGTAAAGTGGAGCGCAGGGAGAGAAGAAGGGAAGCATTCTCTAACCATTAGATGGTATCAACTCATGCACCACAGGAAGTGTGTCGAGAAACAGCCACTCTGATGATATAGCAATTCAGCAGCTCCTGAATTCCTGGCTTAGAGAAGGAAAATCAAAGCACCTGCCATTATGAGCAACCAATATGGCAGCCCTCCAGGTATTTGAGGACTTCTAACATATTTCTTGAGGATTGGAATCAGGCCTTGCATCCTGCAGAACTAATTCCTACGGATAATTCAACCCTTCCCCCACATTTGTTAATCAGCCAGCAAATATCTGTAAGTAATTCATATCAGATACAAATTTTAAAAAATTTGCTGTCTTCCTATGTTCATGCCATGCCTAAACTAATGAATTAGCCTAGACTGGTCAAATGGCAAACTAAAGTTTTAAAACATATCCCAAATCATATCATTTTTCAAGAATGGCAGTGCACCTATTAAAACAAACCATGTTCCTTCAACAAAATTGAGCATTCAATATCCATCAGATATTAATTAGGTCCTCTCTAACTGATAATCACTTACATTAACAATTCAACTAAAAGTATTTCAATAAAGCATAGCGTACCTTGGAATATGTGGATGATTTACCATGTCAGTTGTAATATTGTGGAAGTCTGAATTTCGAACATCTTCCTCAGGAATAACTACAGTTTGATAACAAAAATTTTCTCCTTCTGAAAATCTCTAACCGCAATATCAATTATCTGCGCCCTCTTTCGACACAATCCATTGGTTTCAACGTCCATAATAAAGAATTCTGCAAGGTTCTTTAGATTTTGGATTCTAAGGATCCTTTCTTCAGCATCATCAAACTGGTTGCTTCTTAAGCTGCATGAAATTGATTTACTTAAAAGTTTCGTTAACCATTTTTTGCCATGCTACACCGCTTGCTCTTTGTCCAGTCCTAGTTGATAGAGACCTTACCGTATGCAAAATCTGTAACAAAAATCATTAATTTGTCAAGCTTTTCCTATAGATATTATCCATTAGTAAAGAATAAAGCGACCGTCGCAATATAGAAAACAGATGAGTTCGGTTAAAATCAAGAATTGAACTCGAGTTGCAGCGTAGTTAATTCACATACAAATTCTCGCACTAAACAATGTAAGAGCTCACCAAGTGTTTGCAGATATGCCAGAAAAAAAGTTTACCTCGTTAACTGTATCTTAAATGAAACAGCAAAAACAAGATAATGTGATAAAAGGAGCTCCTGCTAGTGCCTAACTTGGTTTATGAAAACTAACTTCGCACTAGAAACAGCGCGCGCGCCGTTATGAGACAGTAGTTTTGGGAGGAAAATATATTATTTTTCTCTCTCTTTTTTGGTATTTTTCTTTTAAATATATTATAGTTATAATTATCCTTCTTTGAGAAATATAATAGTTAGAGTGTTGTGAAAAGCCTTACAGCCTTTGAATCAAATAGTTTTAACCCTAGACATTCTGATATTTTAGAAAATTACTATTTTTCTTATTAAAAATAATAAAATGACAAATTTATTATGAATTATTTGGACATGTTAGTTTTTGTATAAATTATTTTTGTTGTGAAAACGAATTATCCACTAAAATTACGAATTTTTTTATTCATTATCTTGTATAATTATATCGTTATACATTTAATGTTGCAATTTAGATAACAATTAAAAAAAATACTTAAAACCCAATTAATAGTTATTCTTTTTTTTTTTCTACAAGTGGACATAAATAATAAATTGTTATATTTCTCTTCCTTGATGTTCTTATTGCAAATTTATTTTAAAAGGTTACGTCCTCTAACTATAGTTAATTAAATGAGATGTTTATGTACATTCTTACTAAAAATAGGTGTCATTAAGATATGATAATAACATTTTCTCCAAAAACACATGAAACTAATATGTAATAAGGTTAAGATAGCAAGGGAAATATACACTAATAGATGAGGAGTCGTTCAAAATCCCGTTGCCTTGGCAGAAAAAGAAGTAAAAATCAAGATACCACTTATGTAGCTCCATGTGCAATTAATTAGATGTCTCATGTAAAGCAACAGCTATGCTGTTGTTGCCGTTTGCACAAGATATAGTTTCAGTAGTCCAACAAATAAAAATTATGAAATTTTGTATATAATAGTCCAAATTATTGATTCTTTAGAAGGACCAAAGTGCATATATTCATGCATTTTGATGGAACAATATGTATACTTTATATCTTTTTCAATTGCATGATTTGCCCTTTTCCCCATAAATCCATGGGCAAATACAAATCCAATGGGATGAAGCTTTTTGTATGTATGCATGTTCTGAGTTTTAAGTTTTCAAAGGCTATCATCATTGTAAACATACCATGTGGTAACCTAATTTTCAATCATCCACATTCAGAGGACATTGCACGGAACAACACACAACAACTGCAATTCATCCATCCAAAATTATACACATGCACCCAATTTTAGCCAACCCGATCGAGCGAGTCATGATTCCTCAATTTTTATGACTAATTTCCTTTTAGCCACTAACCAGCATTTTTAAGACATTCTATATAAATATTTAAGTCTTATTTTAGTTGAATTTTTTTTTATTTAGCTCCGAAAATAGTACCGTAATTGAATTATGTTTCATGTTAGCTATAGCTCTATAAATATTCCATGCGAACAAAGAAATCAATATGAATTCGACAAATAAAAATTGCTATTGATGATCACTTCTCTCCTCCTTTTACTTGTTCAAAACAAAAAGAAGACAACATTTTAAAACTAATATAGTACTAATGTGACGTGCCATGTAAACCCTCCTCCCCCCAAAAGAAGAAAAAAAAAGGACTAGCCAAGAAATTTGTGTTGGAAGTTAGATAACCTCAATGCAAAAGCAGAGACAAATAGTATGGTTTGCAACTTAACAAAAAAAGTTGTTACAACGTCAAGCTAGGAAAATATAACTATAAAAGCAATTTGTGATTAAAATTCTATGATCAAGTACTTATTTTGTAATCCAAGTGCACTGGTGGATCATATAAATAACATATGAATGTACTCAGGAACAATGATGCTAGTGGGAATGGTGGAAAAATAAAATACAAACTTGTGATTCCCATATTCCATGTGCATGCATTGTGGCAGAAGGGAGGAGGGCGAAAGGGGCTTTAAACAGAAGCAGCAGACTGTGGAGACAGAACTCAAGAATCAATGATAGGCATTGAGTGGGAAATGTATTGCCAACTCCAAAGGGCATCATCATCTTGGTATGGTAAAAACTAGTAAAAAGTCTGTCATGATAAAGATGATAACTTTAGAATTTGATTACATTCTTTGGTATTTGGTTGGTGGTACTAGTCCACAAGCCTCTTTGTGTGAAATCCCATCTCTTAGAGACCCTGAAAACTAGCCGGTCGGTCCTACTTGCTTGCAAGCCTGGCAAAGTGTACTACTAATCTTAGAGATGCGGATCTAATTCCATTTAGTACTGCCATATAGGGCATCCCTCCTTTTAATTATCAACTATACTTTTAACCTTCAATTTCATTATTCTACCAAATAAGATTGTCACATGGATTCTTTTCCTCTTTGATATGAGATTCATAGAGGCGTCGGCCACACGATAGTATCAAAAATATAGTCTAATTAATTTAGAACGTATTAAATATAATTTTTTTAAATCGGAATTTAACTGAACTGAAAATTATTAGAAAAACAAAAAGGAAATCTCTTGCTGCACGTGCCAAAATTTTATCTTGAATTTGTGATGTTGCTATATATGGGAGTTGAATATTGGAAAGCAACCCCATATAATCATTCAATTTGACAATCGACATAGAGGTTTTCTTCTAGTCCCCTGCACTCATACCACACTTTTAGTGCTCCCTTGCTTCTTTGTTTTATTTATTTGTGCAGACCAGCAATTTTATTTTTATTTTTTGCCCTTTTTCTAATTGGCTTATGAGAAAATTAGAAAATGAAATTCTGATTGCATATTTAACAATTAAGAGTTTAATTAATAATTTTTTTACTTAATATTAATTTGTTTGCATTGTTTGATATTTTATTTGTGAACACATACACTTAATGAAAATTCAATCTTAGAAAAGATATAATAAATAGTGAAGAAATGCCCTTTTGGACCCACACCTACTCAGCCACTGCCTACTTTCTTTTTCCATCACACACAATACATATACAATGCACATAAATTTAGACCCGACCCCACTCTCCCTCCTCTTAAGCCTCTAACTCGTTGTTTGTACAGAAGGAAGATGAGATGATGTGTATCGAGTGAGCACGTACACCCTATCCCATCACATAGTGGGGTCTGAGTGTGGGGCCCGACCTTTTTTTTTTTTCCTTCTTCCCGCGTTGGTCCACGCAGCTACTCCCACTGCTGCTGCTGCCGCATAACATATTGGCCTTTTCTTTTACAAAATTAATTATATTATTTTCTTTTATGAATGCGGGGTCCGCTTCTCGCGCTAAGGACAGCACCACGTGTCCCTTCGATTGTGAGCTGTGGATCGTCCAACACGTTACGTCTATTCTTTTACCCTGAGCTGATTTGGACTCGTTGGAAGTGGGTCTGTTGGTCCCATTTTCGGGTGGGGCCGTCTTTTCTATTATGATTTCCTTTCTTATTTTTTCGGTTTCTTCATAATATAGCTGGATATTTGGTGTAAAAGTTTAGGGTTATATAATTGGGATAGGATGCAGTCGTACAGCAGCTGAGCCCAAACAGGACCATTACTCTATTTTTGTACTACCAAACAAAAAGTTAAAAGTGAATTTACATATCATATGGACCAATAAACAATCTCTACTTCTTTTTATTTTTATTTTCAGATAATGAGATACATTGTTTTTTCTTGGGTTAGTCCATCATAAATGAAGACGTCCAGCAATAATTTTACAAACATAGCATGTAGATAGCAGTGTAAAACGATATAAACCGTTCCAACTTGATTTGGATTCGGTTTATATTTTAATTTATTTAAATTTGATTAAAGAATATAACAGTTTCAACTTCTTCTTTTTTTTTAATTTTGTTAAAAATTCGAGTCAAATTTGAGAAAATAAAAAATCGACCGGATCTCATTATAAATAATATAAATTATTTATAATAATATATTTGATAGAATATATATATATATTTAAAATTAATTAATATATATAATAATAAAAACAAAAATTAAATAAATATCTTATAAATTAAAATAAAATATTTCACTATTATATATTTTTAACATTCACATTCACATATAGGTCTATAATTTTTATTTTGTGAGTTAAAGTTTGAAAATAATAAATTGCGTGTAACAATATACTTATGAATTAATTTTTTATTTTATTTTAATAAACTAAAATATTTTTATTTTTTAAATTTATTATTCTTTGTGATTTTTTCTTATTAGTTTTATTATTAATCAAATTTTATTTTATTTTATTTATATAATAAAAAATATTTTAAATGAGTAAAGCTTAATTCAAATTTAATTTATTTTTTAACTCGATGAAACTCGTTTAATCATTAGCATAATTATGTCGAAAAGAGCTTAAACAACAATGATGTATTGATTTCATTCTTAAATATATAAAAAGGAATATTGAAAGTGAAAAAATGGAAAAAAGTAATAGAATTTTTGGAAGATTCTTTACTTGACATTTTATTTTAGGCATTTGCCTTTGCATTAAGAGAATGATTGCTGATTTGACGCGTCAGTTTTAGCTATTGGGCATGATAATTGTATCAAAATTTCTGCCACCATGTTCAAGCTAGTTAATAAGCAACTAATAAGTTGTGCTTTAATTTTAGATTTTACCCTAAATCTTTTATCCGTAGATGGTATAATTATTATTATTATTATTTTAATTCTAAAATTAAATTTTTAAATATAATTTAATATTAATTTATTATATTCTAAAAAATAATAGAAAATTATAAAATAATATAAAATTTAATTTTATAATATTTATTTATTAATTTTAATATTATGTAAATAAATATTATTAATATAATTGATATTATTCTTTTTAAATAAAAATTATTCAATAATTAAAATTTAATTTACTAACAAATAATATTTAAGAATATTTTTTTCTATAATTAAAATTAAAAATATTATTTTTCTATAAATTAATTTATTAGTTAATGTTGAAATATAATTAATATGCTATTTTTTAGAATAATCATTATATAATTAGAAAACTAATCATTATCTAATTATGAAACTAATTTATTATTTATATGTTATTTTTTAAAATTATAATGAGTATTTAATTAGAAATATAATTTATAAATTAATGAAAAAACCACAAAATTACATATAAATTTGAATCACACGTATCAAAATAAATACACATGTTAAAATAAAAATTATATATGTTAGCAATTAAACACACATATGAAAAAGATTTAAGTCTTAAAGAGAGAGAAAAATATTTTATTTTTTAAGATTCTTAGATTAGTTGTAATTATATAACTCCAACAGTTCATTCCGGGCAATACGATTCGTAAATACACATAAGTCTATCACACGTATCAAAATAAATGCACATATTAAAATAAAAATTATATACATCAAAAATTAAACATACATGTCAAAAAAAATTTAAGTTTTAAAGAGAAAAAAATATTTTATTTTTTAAGATTCTTAGGTTAATTGTAATTATATAACTCCAATAGTTCATTCTGTGCAATACAATTCGTAAGTTCTATTAAATCGACTATTAATAAATGTTGGTATTCTATTTAGTAGATTTTTTCCATTAACTTAAGCTTATTTATATTCTTTGAACTATTTAAATTAAAAGAAGAAAATAAGAAAGAAAGAATGCTTGTAATTTTAAGTTAATCAGAATTTTCATAGCTAGTTTTACTTGTAAATTATTTTTTCTCAAAAGAAATTTCTTGTAATTATTAAAAATGAATTAACACCTTGTTATGATCGAACTTAGATATATACATTGAATCTCAAGATATACCAAATATGATTTAGAACTATGTTATCTAATATTATTAAAACAAAAAAGTTCTAGATGGAATCTCAATAATTTTGATCAAGCTATTATTATTATTATTATTAAATATAAAAAGCTTGGTATTTAATTACTGTTGATTAAATAATTTAATATAATAATAAAAAAAATCTTAAATATATATAATATGTCATAATTAAAGGAATAAAAGTTTAACAAGACTCAACTAAACATGAGGAGTCAAATATCATAAAGCATTAAGATATTTAAATACTTGTAACTCAATTAGATTAATATCGAATCAGTTTTAAATATGTTAAATAAATTTTGAGTAACTTATGAGTTGATTTGATTACCTTTGACATAGTGTTTGGTTGTAATTCATAAAATTTATAAAATTTATGTGTGTGTTTAAAATTTATATACTTTAAATAATATATAATTAAATTTGTATAAAATTGGTTATAACTAAAATAAATTCTAATAAAATAAATAAAATTTTTAAATGATTTCTATATTAGTAAGTCAATATTAACTATAACACCAAAATATTTCTTTCAACTGTATTATTTTTATTTTATTTTATTTTATTTTTTACATTATTTTTTTAAATAAAATAAATTATTTTATAGATTTGAATTAAATATATCAGTTGTATCTTTAAAGTTTCTTAATACTTATTCTTTGAAATGACACTCTTTATGCAAGAGAGAGAGGAGGCAAAAAGAGAAAAAAGAAAGAAAGCAAAGACTTGATTACTCGAGGTGCATTATAGTTGTGCATTGAATAATTGCCATAACACATTTACCTTAATGTTTTGAAAATGTAAATATAGATTTACTGTTTTATACACGGTAACAAAAAAAGTGGTAAATATTTTGTACGTGTCACTCAATTGGCATAAGTATGCATTTGAAGTAGCATACAAAAATTTCTGAAAAGAAATTAGCAAAAAGTTTGGTTGGACTTATTTTTTTTCTCCAAGTTCCATGATTCGCCACGTGGCAAAGCTCCAAATTTGTCACCTGATAAAGAAAGGGGAAAAGAAAAGGCAAAGCAAAATGATAGTAGGCAAAGTCAGTCCGTATAGTTTAATGTGCGCGTGATGCGTAAAATTGTTGGCAGATTTACACCATAATATTCGATTTCCCTTAAAAGCATTCTTCATCTTCATCTTCCATAAAAAGCTATAACCACAAAAACAATATATTAAAACTGAATCATTTTTCTAACTTTTGAAAGGATTTCATGAAAATCTGTTGGAAAAATAATAACATAATGTAAAAAAGCTACAATGCAACAGTTGGAGTTTGGAGGCTTGCTATGACTGTGAGATCACTTTTTTATTGGGTTCTGAATCCCTCTGTTAAAATAAAAACAAAGGGTTTTGACAGTGAGAATTGAAGAAAGATTTATAAGAGACTCGAATTGAAATCATATCTCTTCTTCTCTTTTCTTTCTTTATTTTATAAATATTCATCGTAATAGAGAAAAGTTATCAGGGAATATACGTTTGCAGTATGCTACTTTAGCTATACTTGCACAGCTTTTCTTGTAGTATTATAAAGCAAACCTCTCTCTCTAAATTATATATATATATATATATGCATTGTTTATTCAACAACCCAAAAACTTGTAACCCAGAAAACAATTAGAAAGAAAGAAAAGAACTAGGGTTCTGGATAGTGCACTGGTGATGGAGTTTCTTGTGAGCGAATAAAACTCGGTTATAATTAGTGATTAATTTCCTTTTAGGCAGCTAAATGAAGAGCTAGTTAATTAATTAATCGTGGAATTAGGCAAAGAAACAGAACAGCAAGAGCAACAGAAAGTCCAAACAAGAAAAAAGAAAATTGCAGGGGGATGACTGAGGGAAATCAGGAGTGGGAGGAGAACAATACAAACCAAAGAGACCTTATCTTAAATATGCGGCGCCAATCGACACGTGTCAGTTTGGGGTGGGAATTATGGGAAGAATGCGACAGAACCTAGTGTTGCAATAAGAAGCAATAAGTATATGGATGGTACACTTATGAGAATTGCAGAAATTTTAACTTTAATTATTTGAATTATCTATTAATATTCATAAAAGTTTTATCAATTTTATTAAAATTATTATTATTATTTATAGCCTTAAATGAACAGAAGATGAGTAAAGAAATATTGAGGGGTTGGTCTAAAAAAGAAAGAAAGAATAATAATAATGGGTGAAGTATGGAATAAAGCTTATGAGAAGAAGAGATAACGAAAGAAATAATCTGAGACGGGATACCCATTTTTTTTAGTTCAGTTCCGTTTCTTGGACTTTGTCACGGGGAATCCGTAAGGACTTAGGTTGGGTTGTTTTCAGTTCAGACCCTTTTTTTAAGAAAACAAATTCCTGAAGGGTTAAGTAGTGACTATTAAAGAATAGCAAGTAGCAGAAGAACTTTTCCTGAAGAAAACTTAAAAAAGAAAATAAAGTGAAGTTCAGGAATGGCCACTCTCGGAACTTGAAAGTGGAATGCTAAACCAAACCCACATCTTGCAAGTGGTAGTTGCCATGGCAACAACACCAACCATATGTTTCTTCTTTTTTTCACCAATTTTTTCTTTAAAAAAAAAAAAACCTGTAACAAGAATATTACCCTCCATCTGATAAGGAAATGCCCTTTATTTCTTTTTCTTTTTCAGGTTTTACATGTCTCATAATTATATATATATATATATATATATATATATATTCTGAACATGTTGGTTGAATTTTTATTTCTTCTTTAATTTCAAGAAACTCCAAATTGGCCATATGCATATATACATATTTAGATATGCAAGGCTGTCCTAATGTCATTATTAACTCGAGTCTATTATTATATTTGCATAATTATAGTTTCAGGTGACACAAACATGCCTCACAGATTTTGATCCATCAACTATGCAGCTAATATGATTTATAAAAGGACTATAATTGGTTTTATTTATTACAATTTGAACATAAAATTAGCAAAAAATAAATAAATAAATGGTTATCATCAAATTAGTTTAAATATCTTAAAAAATTAGAGAAAAGAAATTGATATTACCAAGATTTTGAATAAGAAAGCTTACTACTGAGTTTTTCTCTTGAAATTCAAGCTGGTATTTGACCTT
The DNA here is from genome assembly GCF_019578655.1 of Ricinus communis. Taxonomy (NCBI): domain Eukaryota; kingdom Viridiplantae; phylum Streptophyta; class Magnoliopsida; order Malpighiales; family Euphorbiaceae; genus Ricinus; species Ricinus communis. The sequence continues at coordinate 1,371,803 of NC_063264.1, read as the reverse complement.
GAATTTAAATCTTTTTAACTATAAGATAATCTAAAAATCAAACACCATACCCTTGTTGACTCCAGTAACAATCTTTTGAATTTCAGCAAAGTCAAACAGAAATACAAATTTATCGTTCAAAAAAGAAAAATAAATAAAAATTTCTGATTTTCAGCCAATAGTATTCAACTAAAAATGAAAGATAATAATGCATGGCACTGGCAAGGGAATTGAAAGGAGGGTAAAAAGAGGAAACTGCCAACTCGATATTCAATTATATTTCCATATAATAATATAATATTTTATTATTTGTATTTTAACCATAATTGATTAGTAATAATTATGTACTAGCTAATATTATTATATCATTTTAGAATTCATTTAATTTGAAATCAAAATTAGAAAATTATAATATGAATTAGGTATCTATATTTTATTACTATCCTATTTTATTTAAGAACCAAACGGCAGTTGAAAATTATAAAAATAGAAAGTATTAATATTAATAGATAATAATATTAATAGTTGACAGTCTGCGCGGTAAACTGAGGGTTTTAGTGAAAAGATTTTTTTGAAGCAAACAGTAAAAACTAAAGGAGACAAAAGTTTAACGTTAGGGTGGTTTTGTTGTTGGAGTAGATTCATATGCGGTGGAGTTAGTTAACTTCATGTGTGAGCTGGATCCACTCTTCCAGGACTGACCCACTTTTGAATATAATAATCCCAATAAATTCTTTTCTTTTTTTGATTTTTTTTTTGTTTTAATTATAAAAACCATTAAAAATTTACCCAGTAACAGAGAAATTTAGCTTGAAGCTGATACAAGCCATGTCTTCTTCAACCTTTCAATCCCTTTAAAAATTACACACACAGACGTATATATACATACATACAAATTTTCTTCTCTAAATAATCCAAAATCTTTTCTTTCCTTTTTATTTTTCTCTAATTCTTGCATATCTCAAGTGGGTTCTTTCTGTTTCGAACTGGGTATTAATCTTTCTTTTAAATGACAAAAATTATTCCAAGTTCATCTTCAGTTTCCAATATGTGAAATTTAGTTTCTTTTTTTTTTAGTTTTTATATGTACCTTTTTTCTGTTTTGAGATCAAAGGTTGATTCTTTTTAAGCTATGAATCTGAGTAACGGTAAGGGATCGATGTCAACGGCCAGCTCTAGTGTTGCTTGGAAAGCTGGAGAGGTTGTTCCCGATCAATTTCCAGCTGGGTTACGGGTTTTGGTTGTTGATGATGATCCAACGTGTCTTATGATCTTAGAGAAGATGCTTAGGACTTGTCTTTACGAAGGTAAGCGTTAAGAGCTTTTGTAAATTACAGCTCTTCCTATAGTATAGTTTCTCAATTTGTTATCCTCATGTGTTTTTCTCTTTTTGGTGCTTTGATAAAATGATTTGATTTCTTATGGGTGTTTATGTAACGCATCAGTGATCATTTATTATTTTACTTTTTATGGAGATATACAGTAGGAGGGCATTATATTTCAACATGTTTAGATTTGGGTGTGATGTCACATCTGTAATACTTTAAGCTACAATTATGTTCTTGTCCAAATTGAAGCCTATGCCTAACCCTGGGAATTTGTTTGACCTGAGATGTATTTGTGAGATTTCTGGTAAAATGAAAGCTACTTTTTTGTGTGTTTTAAATTCGATGTACTTCTGTCTGTCTATGATGGATTTGGAGTCTCTTTTTTTTTTTTCTTTTCATATGAATTTGTGTCAATGAGAGATTATAGGCTTCGTGTTTGTGTAATTTGATTGATTGATTTAGTTTTTATGGGAATTTTCAGTTACAAAATGCAATCGAGCAGAGACCGCATTATCCTTGCTCCGAGAGAACAAAAATGGATATGATATTGTCATAAGTGATGTTCACATGCCAGACATGGATGGATTTAAACTCCTTGAGCACATTGGGCTAGAGATGGATCTGCCTGTTATCAGTAAGTATATGGCTGTGATCGCTTCAGATAAGATTTAACTAGCTTGTAGTCCCAGCGATGTGGTGTCTCTCATATATTTATGTATATTTTAATCTCTTAACTACACAGTGATGTCTGCGGATGAGGCAAAAAGTGTAGTTATGAAGGGAGTAACCCATGGTGCGTGTGATTATCTCATCAAACCAGTACGCATTGAGGCACTGAAGAACATATGGCAGCACGTGGTGCGGAAGAAAAGAAATGAATGGAAGGATTTGGAGCAATCAGGAAGTGTAGAAGAGGGAGATAGGCAGCCAAAACAATCCGAGGATGCTGATTACTCGTCTTCAGCCAATGAAGGGAATTGGAGAAACTCAAAGAAGAGGAAAGATGAAGAAGAAGAAGGAGACGAAAGGGATGATACATCCACATTAAAGAAGCCAAGGGTGGTTTGGTCAGTTGAACTCCACCAACAGTTTGTTGCAGCAGTTAATCAACTAGGCATTGACAGTATGTATCTTTACATCTTTCTTTCATTATTAACAAAAATCTTTGATTTGGTAGTGCTTGTTTCTGCCGATGTTGGATATGGTCTATTATCTTTTCTGTCATTTGAAAACTGATTCAGATAGTTTAGATAGCTTATGCCTTGTTTTGGATCTGAGGCGAGATCTTAGGTGAGAAACTGCTTGCTTCATTCTATTATATCCATGAAAGAGAGTGCATGTAAGGGTATTGTTAAAAACTTTGCTTGCAACTGGGAAGCTAAGCTGAATAGAAAAAAGAATTATAACAAGTTGAACTGTGTATATATTAACAACATAATAGAACTCGATTTGAAGAATCTCAAATTCTCAATTCGTAATCAACTTTCTGGGAGAACCCAACAAAAGCTATAGACAAGTGCTTGTTGTATCTCAAACGACTAGTAGTTTGACTGGATTTACATTTCATTTGCTAAATGACTTTCTTCCTTTGTCTACTTTAATAAATTCTTTTTAGGACCCTTTCATTAAACATTATCTTTATTTAACCTGATGTAAGCACATATAATGTAATTATTTCTAATTCCCTGTTCCAGTGATGCTGTCCTCTTATTTTTTCACATTTGTCTCTGTAAAAACAGAAGCTGTTCCGAAAAAAATTCTGGAACTGATGAATGTTCCTGGGCTCACGAGAGAAAATGTTGCTAGTCACCTTCAGGTATGGCAGAAATATGACCGTGTTTAGCATTAAGTAGCATTCAAATTATATGTCATCTAAACTCTCTTCTTGGATATGGACTTATTATTTGACTATATGGTGCAGAAATATCGGCTGTATCTTAGAAGGTTGAGTGGAGTTTCACAACACCAGAACAATTTAGGCAATGCTTTTATCAGTCCCCAAGAAGCAACTTATGGTCCACTGTCTTCATTCAATGGAATTGACCTTCAAACTCTTGCTGCAACTGGTCAGCTTCCAGCACAAAGCCTTGCGACGCTCCAAGCAGCAGGGCTTGGTAGATCAGCTGTAAAATCTAGAATGCCTATCCCCATTGTTGATCAGAGAAATCTATTTAGTTTTGAGAATCCTAAGTTAAGATTTGGAGAGGGGCAACAGCAACAATTGAACAATAGTAAGCAGATGAACTTACTTCATGGAATCCCAACAAGCATGGAGCCAAAACAACTAGCAAATATACACCATTCAGCACAATCCATTGGAAGCATGAATATGCAAGTCAATGCCCATGGAGGTCAGGGTGGCCAAAGTAATTCTTTGCTGATGCAGATGTCTCAATCACAATCCAGAGGGCAGATGCTAAATGAAACCTGTGTCACCCATGTTCCTGCTCTCCCATCATCCATAGGGCAGCCTGTTATCTCTACTGCAATTGCTGGAGGGGTCTTAGCAAGAAATGGTTTAGCTGAAAGTAGAGGGGCAGTATATAATTCAGTTTCACAGTCATCTTCGATTATCAATTTCCCCTTGAACAACACATCAGAATTATCAGGTAACAGTTTTCCACTAGCAAGCAACCCTGGGATATCCAGTCTCACAACTAAGGGAGCATTTCAAGAAGAGGATAACTCAGAAATAAAGGGATCAGTCGGGTTTATGCCAAGTTATGACATCTTTAGTGATTTAAATCAGCATAAATCTCATGATTGGGAATTACAAAATGTAGGCATAACCTTCAATGCCTCTCAGCAAAACAACTCTCTACAAAGAAACCTTGATGTTGAGCCATCAGTTTTTTCTCATCAAAGGTTTTCTTCTAATCAAAGGACCGTACCAAACAGGAATATGTCAGTTATGGGCAAACCCATGTTTTCCACTGGCGATGCAACTGATCATGTGAATGTACAAAGTGCCGGACAGCATGTTAACACCTTTTTTGCTGAGAATTCAGCGAGGGTTAAATCTGAGCCCATAGCTGATGCAAATTGTCAGACAAATCTCTTTCCTGAACAGTTTGGGCAGGAAGATCTCATGAGCGCTCTTCTCAAACAAGTTGGTTCCTGTATCTATATGTTTTTATTTGCTTTTAGTTTTTTTGGTTAAGCATTTTTTTTTAACATTTCAAAAAATCTTTAATGTTTTGCAGCAGCAGGGCGGCGTAGGGCCTGCTGAAAATGATTTCGACTTTGACGGATATCCATTGGATAATATTCCTGTGTAGCAGTTATCTCAGTTATGGCAGTTTTTTTTATGTATATAGCTGCTATTACAGTTGATTAATCTCTTCTGAAAATAGAGAAAGCAGTTCAGGTTAGTGTTCTATTCGGGAGACAGGATTGCTTGGTTTCACAAGTCAGCATTTTCTTTTGTGTATATCATGTTCAGCTGTTTATTTGGACTGCGGCTCTGGCAAATGGAATAGAGATTGATATATCATCATGGTGGAAGGTACTTGCAAAGCTTGTAAGATACCACTGCATGGCATGCCAAGGCATAGCATGCAAAATTTTGGCTGCATTTGGTTGGAAAATATAGCAAGGAGTGTAATTTTAGGCGCTTGTGGTGCTGCTAATTGGCTGAAATTGCGGAGACAATTTCTTAGATTTCTGCAGAACTTTAGGAGTTTTCTAACGCTAATAACATATCTAAGTTTATGTTATATATATATATATATATATATATATATATATATATATATATATTCCTTTTTATTTTCTCTTCATTTTAAATTTATTTCTCTTATTGAAGGAATTGACCTTGATGTACATATACAATTTGATTGCTCTAGACACAAGTCTGAGTAATTTTATTTCTTTTTCTTTATCCTTTCCATTTCTTTTTCTCTGGCCTTCATCATTCTTATAAATGAAAACTGACTGTTTTTGGCAATAGATGGAGATATATTGTTTGATGATAAGTATGTTTAAGCTTTGAGTTCAGTTGCAAGATTATTTCTGTAGAAACGTATTTTGACTATGGCAGTGCTTCTAGGATAATATGCATGCCCTGCCCTGTTTAGCTTCGCATAATAATAATAAGCACGAAACCTTCTCAATCTTTGACATTTTCCAGAGATCATTAACTGCATCAACACACAAAGAATTAGGCGTCCAGCTGATTTACAGGAATTATTCAAGTTGATCAAATTAGAATATAAATTCTATACTTGAGAAAGAAAAACAGACGACAAAGCACCAGTTCAATGTTAAGAGAATGATTGGAATTCTTTTTCCTTTTTTTTCAACTGAAGAAGATACGTACAGTTTACCCTTTGTTCGGATGGATTGGAGAAAAATAAGAAAGGAAAGAAAATAAAAGAGAAAAATCTTTTTTTAATGTTTGGAAAAGAGAGAAAAATAAAAGAGGAAGAAACATAACTATTATTTTCCACCTTATACTTTAAAAGGAAAATAAAATAAAAGGTAAAAATAAGAGAGTAAAATGTAAAGGATGAATGGCGGGCGATACATAGGCAGATGTGGTCTTATTTATCAAGATCATAGTTCTACCTTGTCGAATTGCAAACATCTCTATCGGAGAAAAAATAAAGTAAAAAGAAGAAATGCAAAAAACTTGCTTCCTGTGAACAAATTAAGCAGTGGCAACATAGCAAAAGGACAACACTGACCAACTAAAAAATTTACTGTTCAGTATTGCCTACCCATGATGTCAAATACATTAGCATTTCAAAATAATGCTATCAGTGTACTACATATCATATCCATCCATTCGGGAGCTGCAGAGCACAACAGCACACCCCACCAGAAATAATCACTCATAAAACACATATACATACTAAATCTCGGTCATGGTGCGCACATCTTCTGGTAATTTTTGCAATTCGAAATCTCTCGGGTGAGTATGCATACATCAAATACGGAAAGAATGAAAAGAATTAGAAGCTGCTGCAAGACCAAGCAGTTTCTCACCTCACACCTACTGCTGCATCAGCATGAACACCGCAGCTGCTACAAGGACCGATAAAAATATAGCCGACCTCTTTCTATTGCTGTTGCTTGTCGGGTATATTTTAGGGAGCGCACACTCCTCGCCATTGAAAAATACTTTAGTGGGAAAACCATCTCCAGCAGCCACATTGAGCCCGGGTGTGAGTTTCTTAGTAAATGAGATCACAGACTGTTGTTTTCCAGGCACCCTAGGAGTTTTTTGCGGATCAGGTCCATCGGTTTCTGCAACAAGATAGTTCAACCCTGGATTCCCCTGCATGATTATGGTATTGTTGGCCCCTTCCAGAGAGCTTCCATTGAATGAGTATGTTGCTTCAAAACCAGCAGCTGCTTTGTCTAATTGTACAGCAGCAAACCAATCAGGAAATGCAATTTCATCCCAGTTGAAGATTGTGATCCTTGCACTCCATCCGCGAGTATAATCTGTATGAACATGCCAGTTGATACTAACCCCACAATTATCTCCGCAAGGCATTGGGTTCGGCACTGGTCGATGTTTAAGGGCAGCCCAAGCTTTAGCCATAGCAGTCCGATTGTCAAAAGGTATAAGCAGCGCCTCCGGAGGAAGAAGAACAGCTGGAGCAGTTGCACTACAAGTCCTAGCTGTATTAATAGGGCATCCACATGCACAAGTACTACATGGGACAACAGAATCATTGTAGTAAGCAGAAAATGACACACAACATCTGGGGCTTGCTCCTTTGGGATTAGTGATATTGCATACTACCTGCCAGCTGGCAACAGCAGTTGAATCTGATGGTAAACCACTTGGATCAGGAAATTGGCTAGGGCTCACTCTAACTGGAGGACCGCATTGGTAATCAGGATTAAGTGTGCCATTGATCTTCCAGTTCTGGGGTGGTGTGAGCTCGGAACGGTTCAGATCAGGAGGCATTTTAAAAACTTGCATATGGAACACTGAAGTTGACTTGCTTGGGTCCATTGATGGTGGCAAGATTGTACCATTTCGACAACATGAGGGTTTCAACCCAAGGGTTGTGTCATTATACTTGGTTGGAGGCAGGTCAATGATGGTTGGCCTTCTTTCACAGTTTAATACATTGGCAAAATCTAATTCCTTGTAGAATGTACCTTGTGAACCAAATATGCAGTCAGTTGAATCAACAACGTTCGGATAAGCCCCTTTCATGGTGTATATAAATTCATCTCTCATCCAGTCCCAGCTTAATTTCCAGTTATCAAGACGACCAAGGGGATTGTGATTTGCAATAGTAACCTGAGCCCAGTAACTAGAATCATATGTTTTCAGCACATCATACATAATTGTAAGATCCCCATTTTGGCGAGGCAAGAACTCCTCCTCCACAGTGATATTTGATTTGAAGTTCTCATCTCTGGTGCAACAAACATACATCATATTGCCTAGAAAACCCAAAAAATAAAGAAAGATGACAATCAGTAGGTGTAGAAACACAGAATTTAAGAATATAAACCTCCAATAACAGCAAAAAGATCATGTGATCTTCTATTTCAGATTATAATTGGTTAAAGCAGAGAGAGTAACTGCTCCAAGATGTAAAAATAGCTTTGGCAGCTGATAAAATCTAAACAGAAACAAAGTTATAATCTGAACAAGCTAGTGGAACATACAATTTTCTTCTGTGCTCAATTTCATTTTCCAATTATAATGATTCAACAAGAAGAGAGAAATTCTCCTTAAGAATTAGAGAACATGCATAAGACTAATAAGAAATATAGCAAAAAATAGCTAGATATATTGGAGCTGAGTCCTGCATAGATCAAAATGAAAATGATACATCATGAGAGACAACTGATACAGCACCAACTCAAATATACAATCATAGTGACAATTTGGTCAACCATACTGGGTATGCTACACTGAAGATCTAAAACTTTCTACAATCACTAAGTTTCCAATCTTTTATCACTTACTCTCTGCTCCCATTTTCGAATCAGATCCTAATTCTAAACTTCACAATTAGATCATTAATGAACCTGGGAAAAAATAAATTGATAAATGTCCTCTGAAAGAAAATGTAATGAAGAATCAGAACCAAAAAAGGGCATAAACTCTTTAGCTTCTAAAATAGCCACACACAAAGATCCCCGCCTTAAAGCATCAAAATGCCCACATCAGAAAAATCCAGAAACAAAAATCCCGAAAATCATAACTTAAAGACACAGAACTAAGGGGGAAAAGAAAAGAAGAAGAAGAAAAAAAAGAAAAGAAACTAACCTTCCTTTGTTGTCCCAGGGCAGACGAAGCCATCATTAGCAAGAGTAATATTAGACGGCCAAGGAACAGCCTTCAGAGAAACTCCAAACTGGGTGCCCAAAAGTTTAACCTGAACAGAAGTCTGAGAAGAATCACCAGCAGTTTCAATTGGAGTTTTGAGATCAGTCATAGGAAACCCAGCAAAAACAGTACCATTCCCGACATTAGCAGGCAAACTAGTACCATCGGCAAGAACAGCATTAGATGCGGACACTAAAAACTCATCATTCTGAAAGCCCACAAAGACTTTCCACGATTTAAGTGCATCAAGACCGTTATTTGATATAGTAAGTGTGGATTCAAATCTATATGGTTGGTGGTTTGTTACTGTGGGTTTGAGTTGGGTTCCTCTTTCATATTGATAAGATAAGAAAATCCCATTACAAGCACTGGCTGCTGGTGCTGGTGCTTCTGTGTTTGATTGAGAGATAGTGAAGGGAATTGTAAGTACAACGATCAAAACGAGGAGATTTAAGTGTAAAGCCATGATCTTTTAGTGGGTTTTTTGAGGAAAGAAGTGATATTTGAAGTGGGTTTCGCAGTGTGAAAGGATGCGAAACGAGAACTGAGAAACGCGTTAAGGGAAATTTAGAAGAGGAAGAAAGCAAGAAAGAACAGCTTAGTAAAAGCTGTATTTTAATTTTGAAATTGAAAATTTCTCTTTTCCTTTTTTTAAAAAAATTTTTCTGTGAGCCGTCACAGAGATGAAAGATGGGGATTGGGTTTTTGGGTGTCTCGTTTGGTTTCTCTGAAATCAGAAAAAGAAAAATTGGAAATTAAAAAGTGCTTTTGAGAAGCACTTTCGTTGTAGTCCAAACGTCCCGTTGTTTTTTTTTTCTTTGCCCTCTCTTTCTAGTTTGAATTCGCAATGGGTAATGAGAGTATGGCCTTGTGGGACATCTTCGGCTGTGATCACCTGCGGTAGGAGCTATGATAAAAAAAAAGGCAAATATAAGCTTGCAACGCACAATTGGATAGCATCAAATGGGAGTCATATAGCCAGAGTAGTAAGTGGTCCACGCATGGGAAATATTGGGGTCCCATCCCATGTAATTTGAGATGGTATTTGAGGTTTGAATGGTGAGATCTTTTCTTGATCAGAAAATCAACATATAATATAATAGAAGGTATTTCATATGAAGAGAATTGTTGTAGTTGAGACATATAAAATTGGCATAAAGTATGGCTGATGTTGGGGGCACGTCTTTTGTTTGCGCTGTAACCAAAACGCGTGCGCCGTAGGATACGACGATTTCTCGCCCAACCAAATCCACCATATTATTTGCATTTCCAAGCCCATTAGACTGAACCTGTCAAGTTTTTCAAATTTCCAACTAGCCGTTGTTCACTGGACTTGCATAGCTACTGCTTCTCTTCAGTCATCATTTCTCTTGGGTTCTAATGTTATGCTAAAAGAAACCCCCTAAAAGGGTTAAATCATCATCTTTTTCTTCTATAAACATTTACATTCATCGAAAATCTAAATGATAAATAGTGAAAAATCATCAAATGATACTCGTTGATCCTTTTAAAACTCAAACTTATAACTTTGAGATATATGGCCTAAGCTTATAAATTAGTTTGAGTTTTTAAGCATATTAATACAGTCAGAAATAAATCGGCAATTATATGAATTCAACTTAGAGATTTTCTTGATATCTACAGTGAAACAAATTAAGAGGTAGGAGTGGGTTTCGAAATAGGTGTGATGGGACACGGTGTCCGATTTTTTCGACCATAGTGGAAATGTGCGTATTGACTAATTAGACGATCTTAGTTGGAATTTGACATTTACAATGTTTGGATATTTGAGATGGCAGGAAGCGTGCTGATCATTGCCAATTTAAAAGGTCACTTTGTAGCTAACCATGTATCATATATTATATTTTATAGCATTATCAGACTTAAATTATTACTATTAAAGAATGTTATCTAATGTGGACTATGGATAAAATTATATTTTTATTGAATTAATTGATTTTTGGTAGAGATCTAATACCCTGGTTTTATCTTGCCTCAAGTTTGAACAAGCAGTTCTCGCCATTTCTTTTTTTTAAGTTTGCAATGAACGAAAATAAAATCCAGAAAAAAGAAAAAGAATTATTACAAGAGTTGGAATTTCAGGCCCATTATCGGGTGAAGTAGGCTACATTCTAAATAGCCCTGTTTCCCATTCCCATTCCCATTCCCATTCAAGAACAGGGAGACACAAATCCACCCAAAATCTAAATATTCATAGGCCTACTACTCATTCTTTACTTCTAACATAGCCTGACCCATTACTTGGTATATGTGGCTGTGGTTACCTCTGCGCTTGCCTCTTTTATTTTTCTTTTTCAATTTTGTACTTTTCTCTTTGTTTTTCCCTTTTTACCCTTCTATAAATGATATCAAGTTTGATTGTGATCTTTCTAGTTTCTTCTCATAAGAGATGAGTATTAACCCAGCAGAGATGATATAATTATTAACACTTAAAACTGTCTTTCTTTCGTTGGCATAAGAAGCGAATCAGATAGAATTAAATTTAATATATATTTATTATCAAATTAAATCCACTAAAATTTTATATGTTACATCAGTCTAAACAAACTTAATAATAAGTGTATGCTGTGCTAAATGATTGCATAACTGAAGAAAATGGAAAATAAATAAACCTTTTCTTATATATTTATCAACAGTTATGGTTTTTATTTCTAAATTTCTATTATTTAATGATTTACATTCTCTGTTGGGGGGGCTAAATGTCTTAATTGTAGTCTAAAGGAGTAGTCAACTGTTATTCAGTTTGTGATCTTGTTGCATATTCAGGCTATTAATTCGAAGTAGTTAGTTAGGACTTAAAGGGCAGGCTACCACCAGCATATCCTATATAATTAGTATTGTTTTTCAATCATTTTCTCAGATGAACCCATCATGAAGAGTTGATCATTGGGTTTGTAAATTTAATTTGTCTTGGAATTAGATTATGACTTGGGAGTTGGGGTCACTATATTGTACAAGGCAAAGGCATGTGAGATGAGAATAAAGTGCACTGAAAATTCTAGTCATAGAATCATCAAGGGGGCCCTAGAATAAGGCAGCTGCTGACTGTCAACCAACTAAGGACTTCGTCTTTGCTCATAGCTTAGGGTCCAAATTATTTTGTATGGTTCTGATATCTATATACAAATACACTGCATGGATTTCTAAAAACATAAAAAATTAAAAAAATTAAAAAAAAAAAAAAGGTGCCCAAAGCCAATTTCTCTTTGTTGTCATATCAATGATATGGTACTAAAAAGTTGATGTTTTAGAGTAGGCCACTGACGAACCCAACAAACTTCTTCTTGTTGTTAAATCCACTAACTACAGTTTTACCACTGATCTTCCCATAATAACCAACTAATCCCAGCAGCGCTTTTCATGCAAGATATGACTCAATCCATGTCACAACCTAGGCCCTTTTTGCTTGTGAACTTACTGTTTCTCAATAATAAAGAAAATGGGAATCCGCTCTGCTATGAAGTTGCTTATTCCGGTCGGCCTATGAGAGTTCACTCATACCTAAGAATTTCTATTCAAACTGTGTACAGACTGAGATGAATAGAAATGGTGAAATGCAGTTAAAGAAAGAAAATGAAGTAATTGGTGAGCATAATATCCTGTTCAAACTTATGAGTTTTCTCCAACAAATGCAATCATGATCAGAAAGAAGTTACGAAAGGTCGTATCATAAAAAGAAGAAGCCCCCTTTAAAAAACTAGAAAGCAATAAAAAAGGAAGCCAAGAAAGAAAGAAAAAGGTTCAAGTAAAGTGCAAGATTCTAAGTATTCCCAGTTTGAGGCTGCAGTGTGGTGAATATCTGCTTTTAGTTGCACCTTTACAATTCATACTTGATTTATATGATAACTGAGTATAAATCTTTTCGCATAAACTGAAAGGATTATGAATATTTTACGCGGACAAACATCTTTGAACAGTACATTAAGTCCTTAAAATAAATCAAAACGAGGTAATTACATTATTGATTATTCGAAAATCCTGGAGCCAACATGGCAAACAGAAGAAATCAACTATAGTTCTGATATGTGGCACCCACATATCAGAATTACTGTAATGGACTTTCTTGGTAGACAATTGCCATCGAACCAGCCTGGAATGGTGTCTCTGGCTAAGCTTCTTGTAATTCAGCTACGGCGGCACGCATCATACACTTCAAAAGATTTAGCTATCTATCTATTATGACCTTTTTGGTCATAATTAGCAATCAAAACTCGAAGATCTCACTCAAAATCACCGACCAATTCCGCAAATGCATGAAGTTTAATTGATCTCAATCATTTGAAAGCAATGAAACATGATATTGATTGAACTAAAATGAAATATTGGAAACTAAAGACAGGAGACTTACAGAGTGAAGGTGTGGCGAGTTGCGTGATGCAGATAAAGTGAATTCAGACAGAAGTCCTACAGAGTTAAGACGTGAATAAGCCAGTTCTTGATGCATACTTTATCCTTTCATTTTGTTACTTTCACTCGTACATTCGTTAAGTATTAGGATCGATGCCCATTCACATCCCTTAAATCTTTTGTCTTTAATTTTTAATATAAAATAAAAATAAAAGAAATAAAATATTAAATGGTGCTTTCTATAAATATTTTAAAAAGGAAGAAAAATATCAGCAGTGAATTTTAATAAACTCGCCAGCTCTATCCAATAGCGGTGTTCCCGTAAGAATGATTATTTATTACTATCAAGAATTATATATATCACATGCCCTAATTTTATAGAGATAAAATTATCCTCTGCCATCTTTGACCCTTTTTATTTTTATTTTTTTGTTTTTATCACATGCCCTAATTTTATAGAGATAAGATCCTATGGGCATGATTTTTTAGGCAAATAGGCAGCCACCCTCAAAATAATTTCACTTGTAACTGATAATGTCCTAAAGTTAATGTATATTATAAGTAACATATAATTAAAAATGTCTTAGATTTAAACGGGGACGTATCTTTAGGCTAATAAATACTTTTACAAACATATTTTAGCACTCACAGCCTTTTAACTTAAGATTAATCTTCTGTCATTAAAAATAAAATAAAAAGCCTCCGCTTGTCAGGTTTTAGAGGAATTGTACCTAGGTGGTGCTTGCGTCTTCTTTACGTCTTCTCTCCACTTGCCACGTCACCCGGACATCAGGCCATGCAGAGCCTTCCACGTGTGAACATTTCTGCTTCCGGTCAAGCCCTTCTTTAACGACTTTCTGCGCTTTCTCATTCTTCAAACTTCAACACGTTTTAACTCTCCAAAGAAAAAAACAAAACAAAAACTCTCCCCACTTTACCCCTCCCTGAAATCAGCTGAATGGACATAATTAACCCCGAACGAGGCGTTTGAATTCCTGTATTAAAAATTAACGACGCCTCGCCTTCTCTGGTAAAGTAGAACGGTGTCGGTGTCATCTTTAGAAAATAGTCTCTCAACTTTATCTTTTCTTTTTAAGCCCTTTTCTTTTATTAATTCATTTTCTAAACCATCATAATAAAAAAGATATTGATGATAGTGAATGGGGTGTCGCTTCAAAGATAAGAGACACTTAGTACAACCCACACTCACTTCTCACTAACTTCCTCTCTCTCTCTATCTTTTTCTTTCTGCTCATTTTCTTGTTCTTTCATCATTCTCTTCGAGAAAAACGTTTCTTGTTTCTTGATTCTTGAATCTTGTTGAACATTGAAGAACGTTTCATTTCTTGAGTTCTAAATTAGTTTCATATTGATTGTTCCAAGAATGGAAACAATCAACAAGATAACTCTTTCTTTATTGGCATTCCTCGTTGTACTGCCCTTCACCAGTCCTTCCCCTGTACCTAAATCAAGAATGTTGTATCAGATCGCATGCACAATGTGTTCAACATGTTGTAACCCAGTTCCATCTCCACCTCCTCCACCGCCATCGCCCCCACCGCCTGCCTCCACCAACAATTGTCCGCCACCACCATCTCCTCCAAGCCCATCAGGCTCCTACTACTACTCTCCACCTCCACCTGCCACTTACACCTACTCTTCTCCACCACCACCACAGGGTGGCAATGGTGGTGGTTCTTATTATTACTATCCACCCCCAGCAGATTATAAAAATTACCCTGCACCACCACCTCCTAACCCAATTGTGCCTTACTTTCCTTTCTATTATTATAGCCCACCTCCTCCTTCCATGTCTGCTTCTTTAAAGCTGACGAGTTCTTTTAGTTACAGTACTAGTGTTGCTGTTGTAATGATGGTTTTACTTTCTTTGTTATTTTGATGGGAAATGATAAAGAAAGTAAAGAAACTTAGAATAATGTGGCAGATCTCTGGTAACATGCAGCTTGAGGTTGAAAGAGAGATTCTTGAAACAAAGATTAAAAAAGAAAAAACAAGAATCGAGAAATCAGCATATTCACGATAATGCCCTTCTTTGACAGAGCTTGAAGCTGAAGAGAAACCAGAGCGATGAAAATTGTCAAGTAACTTGATCAGTCTGATTTCTCTCTTTTTTCTCCACCTTGCTGTAGAGTGAGTGATCTGTAATTTGTTAGACAAATTGTACCTATCTCTGTTTCTATTTTTCTTATTAATTAAAATAATTAATTAATTAGTCATTTTGTCATTAATAATGGTAAAGCTATCTCTTTTCAATTTTGTTTCTCCAGTAGAGCTCAATTAGTGCCTAACTATTGTAATTAAATTAGCTTTGGTTTCTATTGCATTGATTTGACTGGCATCTAAACGTTAGGCCAATTGTAGATATTGGACCAAATGATGTGGGATGATAATTCATGTTAATGGGTGATGTATGCAATAACTAATTGATTCTGGCAGACGAATTATTTTTTTATTTTTTATTTTTTATCCTTCTATTTTCTTTTAAATATATTAATCTCTCCCACACAAATTCTAATTAAGTTATCATATAAATTTTTTATCAGTTGTATGCAATGGGTGATTATTTTATTTTTTACCTTGTTCTAACTCAATTAAATACAGATTGCAATTAGGGTTGTTGGTGGAGGAGGGTGAACCTTTTTGGCCTTGAGATTTCAATAATTATTTTACTTATCTTTATTTTGCATAGGAAAACCAGGAGCGTCCATTAATTATTAATAGGGTTTCTCTTTTATGTTATTGTTAATTAAAGGCCAAATTACCGATTAAAAATGCTAATCCTGTTTTTAAATTTTTATTTATTTATTTGGAAGCAAGTAATTAAGATTTACAATAAAAAGAGATGTGAAAAAGGGACTTTTTATGCTAGTGACCTGGCTGCACGCTGTTAGTGGTCAGGAATCAGGTACTTGGAGGATGTTCCTAGAATAGATGATTCCATAGGATCAGCTCCGTTGGCTTGGCTGCCCGTTAACATGATCTGTTCTGACACAGGGTCAGCATTTCTCAATTCTTCAGTGTTACTGAGTTGTAACTAATTTCACTTTCCATGAATCGTTGACCGCCACAAACCCATAAATATTTAAACTGTGGGCAATGTGCCAACCTCATCATCATAAGCAATGGGCTCTCTTTTCACTAGCTGCTTTCGCTGGATCTTTTCAACTCCCCACTGGAATGGTAGAAGGGTAAAGGATCTATTAGACCACCAACTCCCCACTGGAATGATAGTTTGTTAGGTATGTTCTATTTTAGTTATTTGTCTTATCTTACATTTTCTTTTTAAGAATCTATTAAATTGACTATTTTACACTATAATGATAAAATGTAATTAATTTTCATGAAATCAATTAGACCACCAATTCGATCTATCTAAATAGTTGAATCGGTAATGATATATTTTAACTGATATTTACGGATTCGACCGTCACTAGTTCTTAAGTTTAGTTCTCCGGATCTTCTGCTCGATCAATGTATTGATTGTCCAACAATAAGCGAGCAATAGTGGCGGGCGCATTTTATCGATGGGTAGAAGGGTAAAGAAAAGGGAAGGATCAATGTGTGGATGGAGATTGGATATGGGGACGATGAGAGGAGTGAGGAGTCGATTTGTTTTCCAATTTTACGAAGGAGACAAAACACAGAAACATTTAGCTGGAAGGCACGTATGGAGTGATGGGTGGTGGGGTCAAAGGCATCCTATGAGCTATGAATACTCATCAATGAGTAGACACACAAGCTGTTTTATGGCTCTATTAGTACTATCATCACTAATTGAAATTTAAAACGGGGCCAGTTCACAATTCAACAATTGTGTTTACTGTAATGCGAATGGCTTAAAATTTGCAAATAAACCAGTTGAAAATGGATACTATGCCCTAAATTTGGTTATTGCTGATGGTGCCACCAATCCAAGTTAATGGTAATGTTAGATCTTGTTGAGTTTGACAATTGTGATGAGTGTCACTTTGATGTGCAGTAGATAGATTAGCAACTGCTAAAACCAATTTAATTGTGAGGGCTGTAAATTTCTGACTGCTTGGGTTGTTGATGAAGCAGCGGGTTCATAAATTCTTATGGCTATGGCTGCTCTGTGGACCTAAAATGCATCTTTCTTTTGTAATTTTTCATGTTTTCCTCAACTGCCCTTTAGTTTCTTTTGTTTTATTAGTATAATTTGTTTAGGTGATAGTATCATAAATGCAATAAAAATTTGTAGCAAATCAAATACTAATTCAATTTGTCATGGTATACACTATTCCAAATCATAAAAACTCAAAAAGTATACGAATTGGCTTCATTAAAAATAAAAATAAAAATAAAAAGGAAAAGAAAGGGTGCTCTGACTTAAATGTTTGCATAGCCCAAACCTTTGGGTTATAAAGTCACCATATAATGCGAGTCTCCTTGTTCACCGATTAAGCCCAGGGTTATGGGCCCACTGATGGAGGAAAGCTGATCATACTATGGAAGGAAATGGGCTGACCAGACCCTTAGGCTTGGCTATTGAGGTACCTAACAGAACAGGCTCGGCCTTTCAGCAGAGGAGCTGCGATTCAAAGGCAAGAGTGTCAGTTTTTAACTGTTCATTTTTCTCTCTTTAAATTTCACGAGAGCATGGGATGTCAACGGTGGAAATTCGAATTCCAATATCAAGGTATTGACACATTATGTGTTAGAATGGATTAACATTTTCTCACCTTCAAATTGAATATAATTTTTTGACCAATGATTCAAAATCAATTATTGTGATTGATTATTCAATGAAAAAATATTTATTTTTAAAATTACACTTGAAGATGATAGCCAAATCTTAGTTTGATAGTACTAATAAATAATAAATTTAGCCACTCACAGAAAGGCAGAAGTGAGTTTAGAAAGGAAGGAAGGAGGGGGAACCCTTTTTCATCACATCAAACCTTTACTCTATGTTTGGAAATTTTCATAGGGACAAAAGAAAATAATTAATATTTGATATTAGAAAAACCATTAAAATTATAATTTCATTGCATATCGGCAAGTCAATTTTAGAAATTATTAATTAATCATAAACGAGTAGTTCTCCACGTGGAATAACAGAAAAGCCAATTTAGAAGGAGAAAAAACATTCTCAAAACAAAATGCAAGAAAAGGGAAACTTTGAAACCTACAAAAGTTCGTTACACTCGGTCTGTTTGGCTCCTCAGAAAATAATTTGAAGGTTTTCTTAGTCAACAAACCGTACTATGCATCCTTTGAATTTGCTTTTCATTTCGCCGGGAAACACAGAAAATTTTCACATTTCCCGCTTCAGAATATTTTTCTTTTAGTACCAACATTGATGTGACCCAAAAAGTTAAAACCAGTCAAGACAAAAATGAAATACCACTTGGCTTAAAATACCCATGTGAAAGTTAAATTATACCGCCTATTTGGAAGAGCTCAATTGTACTGCTGAATTTATTCTAAAACCTGCGACTGGGAGTTCTCAAATTCAAATTAATAATTGATTTTGTTATTTCTTCAATCAAATAGAGCCAGCCGTGTTGCAGTTGTTTGCCACCCAAATAGAAACGCAAAATTGGTAAAAAATGGATATCAAAAGGAATGAATGATCCAAACACACATTGAATTGAGTTAATGTGTTAGGAAAAATAGAATTGACAATTATCAACTCCTTGCATTTCTTCCAAACTCCCCAAATACAGTTAGCCCAAGAAAATAAACACCTAAAAAAAATTAACTAATCAAGAACCAAAAATCACAACATACAACTTAACTTAATTTTGGGTCAGCTAGCTAATACAAAAACAAATTCTCTTCTCTCTCCTAAAATTATTTTCCTAAGCATAAACAGAGCCATAAGATAAAGCCATTAATAGCACAGCAGCTTGTTCTTCTTCTCCTAACTTTCTTCTCTGTTTCTCCACACTCGATCTCTGCATCAATACTTCTCTACCCAAAGCCAACAGTCTTTGCTTTAACCCATCTCCTAACCTATTACTGTTATTGCTATTATGATTGTTGCTGCTTCCATTGCTTGAACTGTGTTTTCTTGATTTCTTGTCAGGATTTGATGATGCTCTATTCAGACCCAGACTGTCTCTTTTCTTTTTCCTGCTCCTAATACCACAAGCGTTACACAGTGACTGCAAATCAAACAGCCAAAACCAAAATCAGCTCAAATCTTCAAACAGAACGGGCTAATTAAACGCTGATCTGCGAATAATCAGTTGATTTTATTTACCTTAGGGCCAGCTGGGCCACCCCTCCAAAGCGGTGTCTTAGTAGTACCACAATCAGCACAACTTTTCTTTTGTTGATTTTCTCCTTCTGCTGATTTGCTACTCATATCCTCAAACTCCAATATCTGCAAAAGAAAAATAAAAAATACAGACCGATTAGTTAAAAGATTTTAAACAAGATCAAGAATCAAAACCCGGGTAAGAGCTTGGCTTACTTTTTCACTTGGATCCAACATTTTTATGAGCTGTATGTGAGATCTAAAGCGAACCCAGATGAGAAAAGGTGGTAAGGTGAAATGGGTATTGAGAAACAAAATCGGTGATTGGACTGAAGTTGATAGGCCTCGAGTGAGTATGCAACTAAGAAGCACTAATGACTGAACAAGTGACAGAAAGGGATCTAAGAGAAGGGATCAGGGCAAAATAGAAGGAAGGCTTTTTGGTATACGGAAATGATCAAAGGATCAAGAATAAGCACGTAATCAGGTATTGGTAATGACCTAAAAGAGAAACCGACATGTGAAAGAGAGAGTGTGTGGGTGTGAGTGTGCAAAGAGAGGGGAGGGAGAGATGCGAAAATTGAAGAATTGAAACCGACACAGACACAATCGCATACGCACCACACAACACACGCACACAACGCCAGCAGATCTGATAAAACGCTTTATAAATGAGACTCGAAACCCTAGCACTTCTGGACATTGCTAAAATGACGAAAATGACCCTCGTTATGACAGCCTTTTTGACCCTCCAACAGACACAATACCAACACACAACAAGAACACCCGCCAAAACCCACTACAAAGAGAAAGCTGAAAAAATTAACAAAAAGGCGCCATTTTTTTGCAGCCATTTCTTTCTTTCTTTTATTTGGCCTTGTGCCAAAAGAAAAATGGCGCCATTGAATAGGGTCTTTTTGGCTCGCAAATGGAAAAATCTTATTATTTTATTATTGCTGATAATGATAATGAAGGAATGATTGGGTGGGTGATAAGTACACTCACATTATTGGAGGTCAGGATCTGTGTTATATCTGAACCGTTTGATTGGGTCAGCCAAAGTGAGACCTTTTTCTGCTCCTTGCTTGGTTTACTATTGATTTGTCAACTGTTTGATTCTTTTTTTTCGTATCATATGCATTTCAAAGATTGGAATTTGCACATTGTCAACCCACTATGCAAAATTGGCAAAATATCATGAATATTTACACAAGCAAAAGTTGAAACTCATGTACTGCACTTTTGCCGTGTTCAAATTACAAATTTAATGCACTTTTACTTTCATTTCTATCGCGGATAAACGGTCGTATATTTTTATAAATTTATAGCTCGGATTAAATAAATTTAATTTTAACTATTTTAATAAATAGATTCACAATTTTTATTTAAAGGACAAATAGATTTATATTTTTAAAAAATTATAAATTTATTTATCAATATTTAAATTAATTAAATAAAATAAAATCTGAACAAATATTAATTTTTAATATTAAAAACTAATTTTTTTTTTATTATTGTTTTCTCTATTTCACTATCATTATCAACTTTTCTAAACCATATCAACATTTTTACTATCAATTTTATTAGATCTATTTGACCTTTTAATAGAAATTACGGGTCTATTTATTAAAATAATTAAAATTTAACTCATTTTAGCTCCTAAGTATAAGCTGAAGGGATATTTGATCCTTTGTCCTTTATATATCATACTTGTGTCATGCACCATTCATTAGATTAATATATTTTTTCCGTCCGGTTAATGGTACAATTACTTTTATGGTAATAAAATATTCAATTGAGTAGTTCATTACCTGAAAATGCATTAATACACAAGACATACATTTGTGTTATTATTAATAAAATAAATTTTACTTTGTAAAAGCAAAATTACCATGAAATTCTCCTATTTATGCACTCAATTGGTACATGGTCTTACTTATTAATGGTGATGTGTTTATATTTGCTTACTAATTATGTAAGGATCATAAAGCTTGTGAAGATAATGAACATTGTATTGTATAAAGAAAAGGGAAGATTTGCCCATTTATTAACCATACTAATTAATGTCAATGAGTTTTAATCAACTGAGTACTAAAGTTCTATATGAGATTTTGAATTTAAACCCTCTAAATGATTTTTATTTTTATTATTTTGTAAGAAATACTATAGAGACTGTAATTAAGTTTAGTAACATTACTTTTATTTTGTTGATTGAGATGCACATGCCTTCTTTCACTGACCCTTCTCTTGGCAGAAGCCAGTGTGGCACACTAAATGTACAGTTATTGGTCAGTCTATTTGCAGTCTATTTATCATTTGTTTTAGTTTATTAAGTTCACATCCATAATCAATAGATAAATTGTTAATAAATTATTATTATTAGGCTTCAACTAAAATTTAAATTTGAGATTTCATCACTTTTTTTTATGACTCTAATACAAATTAACTTATATTCTATTAATAAATAGCTAACATTATTAAAAATATTTTCAATGCATTTTTTATATATGTCAAATTATTTATTTTAAAGAGTTATATTATAAAATAACATTCAAACGTATTCTTAATTCTTTACATATAAAATAGAAAATTGTATATGGAGAGCCAAACTTTACTTTTTAAATTTAATAAATTCACTATAAATTTTTATGCATTTAGTTAATTGATATTTGTAATTTTTATTTTTTTAATGGTAACAATTAAAAATAAAAGAAAATAGAAATTAAAATCATGAATACTTATGAAATAAAATTAAAATAAAATATAAAATATAAAGAGTCTATTGAATTTAAATAAAATATTTTATTCATTATATTTAAATATTTCTTAAAATATTTTTTATTATAGAAATTATATTTTTAATCGCTAAACTTTTTCACTTTTTAATGAAAAGGTACTAAGCTTTCATTTGTAATTAAATGGTTATTGAATTTTATATTTAGTAACACCAATGAGTTTTTCCGGCAAGTGTAAGAAAAAATTACATGAGTAGTCACTAAATTTTATATTGTGTAACAAAAAAATACTAAATGCTTTATTTAAACGATATGTGGGCTATATCTTTTTATAACAGATCAAAGATTTTGGTATATTTTTATTATAAAGTCTAAAATTTAGTGACAATATATATAATTTACTTTTGAAGTGTGTCAAAAATATCCATCGGTGTTATTAAAATCAAAGTGAAAAATGTAATAGCTGAAATCCACTTCGCAAATGAAAAAAAAAAGAATAATTAAAAGAAAATAAAGTTCAAAATGTAATAAATTTTTCTATCAAAATTCTGCCTCACTTTTTGTTCTTAAAAACCGGTGTATAATGGCATCAACATATGGTCATATGGTGGTGTGCAAAGCAGAAGAAAGGGAGAAATGTGTATATATGGAGGAGAAGCCATGGAAAAAGAAAGATGGGTGGCATTGGAGAGTCCAGGTAGCTCTATTAGTACCCACATCTACAACATCATAATCTTCCAATTAACTCTTACATAATTATAATAATAATAATCATTGATCAAGAAAAAAGAGAAATCAATGTGCCCACATGCAATCAAAGCAAGTCATAGGAGCACAAAGAGACAATGTTCAAAAGAAGAAATACTTGTTTTTTTTTTTTTTTAAAAGAAAAAGTTTATTTTGATTGGTCCATTGCTACATGGAAGAGGAGCTTTCTTGCGAGTTGCATGCTGCTATTGTATGTGGTGCACAACTGTTTCTACTTATACAACTTAACATCCAAAAAAAAAAGAAAAGGGAAAAAGAATCGAAATTAAGGTTTCAAGCCCTGATCCTGAAGATATTACAAAGGCAGGACCACTCAACAGCAGATATGATATGAATAATAAATAATGTTCAAAGCATTTACCAGTGTCTCCAGTTATGCTTCTTTATTTATTTACTTGTTTTTTACTTATCAGGTAAAAGAAAAATCCTGAAGAGGTATTTACTCTCATTTTTATGCTTCTGCTTTCATTGTTGGAGTGTTCTTTTATTTCTCTCACTTCCCTATCCACAAACAACATTCAAGTCTCCTTCAGGATGGTATTTGTAAAAATGCTTATTTATTTAATTTTTTCTTTTTGGGTTTTGACCCCTTTTTTTTTTCTTTAAAAAAGATAAAAATGATAATTTTTTTTAGTAAAAGTATATATTTGAAACTAGTATTTTATAAGAAATAATAAAATCAAATCACTTCAAATTTTAAAGAGATTTTATTGGCAGTGTGCTCTAAGAAAAGCATATATAGAGTACTTAGATCTTTTTTGGCAATTATGATGTTAAAATCTACAAACTTTTAAAATTTCAAATAATTTGACAAATGTTGTGTTTTGTTATTAGGAATAACAGCCTAATATTTAGATTTAAAGTTTACAAGCTTTATGTTTTGAATAAAGGATTAAATACCCTTTTGAATTTGTACTTCGAGGTTAAATGAGTCTAATTTTAATTATTTTAATAAATATCTTATATTTTGCCTAAAACTGATGAAATTGATAATAATAGCGTTGATGGTGATTTGGAAAGTCGACGATGATAGTGAAATAGAGACATTAATTGTTAATTTTAATTTTTTTAATATAGTAAAAAATAATTTATAATATATAAAAATAAAAAAATTAATTTTTGATATTAAAGATAAATATTTAGCCGAATTTTATTTTATTTAATTAATTTAAATAAAAAATATAGTATATATGCTTATAATTTTTTTAAAATATAAATCTTTGACCTTTAAATAATTTTAGATCTATTAATTAAAATAATTAAAATTTTATTTGATCATAAACTATAAGTTAAGACATTTTATCCTTTATGTTTTGACCAATACCTAAAATTTTAGGTTAAGTTAATCTCAAGTTTATCCTCAACCTCAAATCACAAATAAATATAAAATTATCTTAAAATATTAATATTTGAGTATATGAATAATTCTAAAATATTAATTTATTAATAGAATGTCTGTTGGAATCAAAATTGTGAATCTGTCAAAATCCCACATTTCAAAACTCAGAAAAATGATGGGTTTTCATTTTTTTTTAACATTCGATCTTTAATTTTTTAATCAAACGATCAATTTACTATAAATCCATGGAATTTATAAAAATCCTTCACCAAAAATGTACTTAACGACAAATCTTCAATTTGAACATTTAATTTTCAATAGTATTGATTGCAAAATATTCAGCAAACTTGGCACCACTTGCTAGTAAAAAAGGAAGCATGATAGTCATGAAAAAATGGGCTTAGTTTCTCTATCCTCTTTCATCAATCCTCGGTCTCTACTACCATTTGACATGCAATAATCTGACTGCAGCAAAGTTAAAACAAATATGAAGAAGCCCCCATTCTTAAAATTCAAATGAAAACCACAACAATCATCACAAATGAAAAAGAAAATATTACTAATTCATTTTTCTTTTTAAATCTCTTGAAATACATCAGGAAAATGAGGTTTGCGATCATGCACTCGGAATATAAAAGAAATACCAATCATGTGAAAACTACTAGTACAACCCTGCATACAATTAATACCCTAACACCAGCACTGTGTACCCAATTCAGTGATAATAGCTGAGGAGGCCGATGCTCATGCAACTATAAGATTTTCTCTCCGCACCTTGAATAGCACGTCGTGTGTAAGGCACAACATCAAGTATTTCTCTCTACGTAATATGGTCTCTTCGAAACAATTGATGCAACACCGTGTACAATGCAGAATGACTTGTCCAGGGCCAGTTCAGATTATAGACCCTTAGACCAAACTGTAATGAAATGCAAGGAGTTGTGACAGACAGACTGAATTTAACACCAATGTAGTTGCCACCTGCATCATGAATTGTCCCGGAGATGTTAAATGATAAATCAAACAAGGATCCTTTTTTTGATATATAGGAATAGCTGGGACGGAAGGATTCGAACCTCCGAATAGCGGGCTAAGGAATGGGAAACCTTTCTCCTATTACATGACCACGTTACTATTATTTATTTTTCTGCTTTGTGTTAAGCTTTTTTTTTTTTTTTAATAAATGATTTGGTACAAAAGGATTTTTTTTTAGTGAACGTGTCACAGTGAATTTCTCCTACCAATTTATAGATCCCTCCAAATTTTAAACCAAATAAACTCTAAACTTCTAACTGAAAGACAATAATTGCTTTGTTAGTATAGCATTTGAAGCCGAGGCCAATCTGATTTAATGAAGGGCTAATTGCAAAAATAATGATGACCCTTAGCATTTTTTATGAATTTAACATGACTTTTTAACTTTGACAATTTTAGAGCATGAACTTTGTAATTTTTTGCAACTCAAAGCACTAGTTGAAAATCCGGCATAATCTCGTTGACATGGCGTCAAAGTTAGTTAAGCTACTCCAAATAGACACCACGTCAAGAATCTTAAATTTATTATTTACTAATTTTAATTGAAATGAACATTTACATATCAATTTTTCAAAATTTAAAAGTTGTAATAAAATTGCAACAAAAAGTAAAGTATGTGATTTTTTTTTTTTGCAATTAAGCAAAGGTAACATTCTTGAATTGGTGTCTATGTGGAGTAACTTAGCCAACTCTGGCGACACGTCAACAAAATTATGCCAGACTTTCGAACCAATGCTTTGAATCGCGGAAAATTGTAAAATTCATGTTGGAAGTGCCAAAATAAAAAATCATGTTTATTTTTGTAATTAGCCCTTTAATGAATCTACATTCTTCACTCTTTAAGGTGATTTTATCCATATAATCATGTTTCTAAGTTAAGTAAATGGTATGTACCTTCAACTAAAGTTGAACCCACCCGCTGGAGCTGACGGATCATTTCCACCAAAGTGAAAACCTTGCTGGGAATTATCACCTGGAGGTAATGTCTCATCATCTTCCTCCAACCAATATGTCTCAAGAACCTTCACTGCCTTCTCATAGATCTCATTATTGTCATGACTCTGTAGATTTTCAATCTTTTCTAATCCCTCCGCATCATCTATCAACTGTGCATATAGATTAACATCTCCACTGTTCCCCAAATTCTTTTCAGCTTCACCAACCTTAAGAATGTTCTCCAACCCTTCCAGACACACAGTGACAATCCTTGGATCGGGACATACAAGAAGATCACACAATGGTTTTATGCACCCTTGACTCACCATGTACCTATTAGACGAGAAAAGTAAATACTTTGGCTAACAAGGGGAAAAAGAGAAGTAAAACACAGAAGGTTCAGAAAGCAAGCAGTACATACTTAATTTGCTCATGAGTACCGCCAGAAGTAGCATTGGAAATTGCCCAAGCAGCTTCTTTCTTTATATCAAACTCAGCATTTTGAAGCAGATTAACCAATGGGACAATTAATTCAGACTCAATTACAGCCTATATCATTTAGAAAAGCATCTAGAGTTAGGCCACACGCATCTAAGAAATTTACAATGGGTGAAGGTAAATAACTCTATTCTGCTGAGATACCCATTCAAACCAAGTCAGACAGTGAACTAAAAATGATCATTACCACAGCCAAAAATCTTTAAGTAACACGACATGCACAGATCACAATCACATAAAATGCTTAAAGTATGAACTTCCCAAGCTGTATAGACTTGCCTGAATTTGTTCCTTGTTACCAGCTGTAATGTTTGAGATAGTCCAGCATGCTTCTTTCTTGATGCTCTTTTTATGATTATGAGCCAATAGGTTTAGAAGGTATGGAAGTGCACCATTGCTAATTATGCACTGTGAAGAAGGAAATCCATTAAAGTTAGCTAAACTGGTGAAGAACAATATTGTAAGTAGACTTGCAAAGAAATCAGAATACAATGAGAGAGAGAGAGAGAGATAGAGAGATATTCTTAAATGTTGGTCTGTGCATAGACACTGTCAGATTTGGTTATATAGATTCGTGATTGAGATAAATTCTGCTACTCGAAAATTAACAAAAGCAAACTTTTTATTTATTTAAAGACATTAGTATTGCTTCCCTTGGATCTTGCTTCCATCAAAAGCTTTGCAATTCATAATCCTCCCTAAATTAGCCCCAAATTCATATGAAGTCTTACCATTTCTAATTCTTCACAAATTTGTCAAGTGATGCCAAACAAAGTTATTATTGAATTATGACTGGCAAACTATGCTAACGGAACACAGCTTAAAAATTAAAATATTGGCAAATGGAATGGAAGAAAAAGCCATTGAGTGATAATGACCAATAACATTGTTTTAAGGAAAAGCCAGAGAGACTATCAATGTTGTAATGCAAATTTTCTATTTTGTTGGTTAAGCCTCATGAATTGGCACATTTTCCCATTTACAATTCAGTGGTAATCATATATTGAATGTTTCTGTTATGTCTGCTAGTCTCTAGAAGGGAAAAAGACATGAAAACAATAAAAATAATTATTAAAAAACCTTGCACGAAGTTTGTCAAATTTGATGTAAAAGTCAATTCTATCATAAGCAATCCAGGTTTCAACAAACTCACAAAAGTAACCTACTTTCTGGAGTAGGTGATATCCATAATCATAGCTGTTTCACATATTTACTCAAGGCACTTAGTTTTAGTATCCTTATTTTAATTCCTATTTCCTATAACATGATGATCTTCTCCATAATGCTCTATCATAAGGTGAGACAGTAATATTCATAAGGCCAAAAACTATCCCTATAAGTATGATTTATGGGACCATCAATAATTTCCAATTATTTAAGAAAAAACCAAAGTAATAAAATAACGTAGTGCATTCTATTCTAAAGCTGATACCTGAGTCTGGAGATCATCCCCTGTCACAATATTTCCAACTGTACGAAGGGCAGGGACAAGCACTGAAGGAGATGAGTGCCTGAAACATTACAAGTACATTAAACCATCAGATTCATATAATGTGTAGAAAAGAAAACACTCATCAAAGCAATCAATGGATTGTCACACTCACAGGAGGAGTTCAACAAGTCTGGGACAGACTCCTGCCTCAATCACAGCTTGGATTTTATCATTTGTACCATCAGAAAGATATGAAAGTGCCCAACAAGCATCGGTTAGGACTTCATCGTCAGTTGAATGCACAAGACGTTCAAGTGCTGGAAGTGCAGGCCTCACCTGTTCATCAGATTTCACAAAGTTATAAACTTCCTAAAACAAGACAGAGGAAAGCTTCAATTCTAGCATAATAAGGCATAACAGTAAACAGTAACCTGCTCAAACGGAGGCTGTGGCTTGCCCCTACAAAAGTTTGATAGGGTCCAGGTAGCGTTCCGCAACATTGAAAGCTTTGCATGCTCATTCAGCTGTGCCAACAATGGAAGGAGCGCTCCGTTGCTGAGAACAAGATCACGACATTTTGGAGAATCACCAGCAACATTGCCCAATGCCCACACAGCCTAAGTTTCACCAAGCCTTTATATAAAATCCCAAAATTCTAAACCCAACTAACACACACATCAGACGCAACAAATAAAATACTAAACACAGTACATAACATACCTGCTCCCGAACATCATCACTGGGAGAAGCAAGAAGCTTTACAAATATTGGAACTGCACCATGATCAATAACCACCCTTGTGTTTTCTGAGGTCCCCGAGGCAATGTTTGTCAGCGCCCAAGCAGCCTCGAACTATACAAATTCAGAAAATTGGTACAAACAAGTGAAATTACTGGCAAATCGCAATCTAAGTTTAACAAAAATCAATGAGACAAACACAAACCTGAAGTTGAGGAAAATCCTCTCTGACAAGAAACTCAACGAAACGAGGAACAACTCCAGATTGTATAACTTCCTCTATGGGAGGGCTTCGTTCTAATAAATGATAGATGTTAGAAATTTATTATACAAGCAAACAAAGCATTACATTTTAAAAATCACACTAACAATAAAATGATGAAACAAAAACTATAAGAAGTACCAATTGAGAGCAGTTTTCGAAACTGAGTAGTGGCTTCGAGCTGCAAGCTTTTATCATCAGACCAAACACCAGCTACCATTGCGGGCAAACTTTCTAACTGAAAATTAAATTAAATTAAATTAAAATTAAATACTAATTAACATAAAACCCTATGTTAGGGTTTCAAAGAAGACCACAAAAAAGAAAAACTAACTTTGAATGAATTAAAAAATGAAATATGTAAAGGTACCTTCTTTTCCATGTTAGAAGAAGTGAGATTAACAGCGGCAGGGAACTGTTGGGCTTGAAGGCCTTCACGGCGCTTCTTTTGCAAGTTCTCTTCTCGCTTATTCTTTCGGATCTCCACCATGTTGTCTTCTCTTCGCCGACGACCTTCATCGGCGTCGACGGCTACTTTGTAACGGTTTCGGCGAACCTCGGTTCTTGCGCTGGGTCTTAAAGACATGACTGATTTTATGAATTAAAGCTTTGTAGCAGCGGCGAGTTTTTCGATCGATTTGATAAGAAGTGACTGTAAAGCTCTAGTGATTATCAGAGACGGTGTGGTGTTTATATATTCCAGGGAATAGAGGTTCTTTTGAACTTTTAAGGAAAATAAGTAATTAACAGTTAATTTTTATTATTATCTTTTAACTTTGGATTTTTAGGACGGATCACACCCACTAATTCAACTTCTTATTCCCTCAAATTTAGCTAAATTAGCCGTACTTTTATTATTCCAACTATAAAATTAAATTAATAAAATATAATTTAATAAATTTTTAAATATTTAATATTAATTTATAATATTTCTAAAAAAATAATAAATCAACTACTTTTAAATATTTTCTTTTAATTTTCAAAATTTTTAAACTTTATTGATTCAATAATTAAAAATTATTTAAAAATATCTATTAATTAATTTTAATATTATATAAATTAATATTATTGATATAATTATTTATTATTTTCTAGGATTAAAAATTTATTATAAAATTTAAAAAATTAATTTATTATTAAATAGAATATTAAAAATATAATTCTAAAAAATATCATTTTTTTAAATTAGAAATATTATCTAATTAAAAAATTAATTTATCGGTTAATAAAATATTAAAATATAATTAATATGCTATTTCTTATAATAATTATTATTTAATTAAAAAATTATTTATTACTGAATATAATATTAAAATATAATTATATATTATTTCTTATGATTAGAGCTAATATTATCAGAAATGTAATTTATTAGTCAATAATTAATATAAAATTATAAAATTAATATAAATTTAAATTTTATATGTTAAAAATAAATACACATATCAAAATAAAAATTTTATATATTAAAATTAAGCACACATATAAAGAAAATTTTAAATTTATAAAATTTAATATATATATATAATATTATATATATAAAACCTTAAATTTTTTATTGTTTTAGATTTATTAATGCCGTTAAATATTTATCAGTTTATTTTATAAAAATTATTTAAAAAAAAATTAAGCCAGTGTTACTTATGCAAATCAAAATAAAATATTAAATTTAAAAATTTCTACTACATTCTTAACAAGTGATAAAAATTTATTATTTTTATAAAGACCGTAAAAAATATTATTTTTATTATATCAATCCACAAACTATTAACTCTAACAAATAAAAGCCCAAATATATATTTAGACACAGAATTTAGACTATTTGATTATTTTAATACATTAATTATCAATTTAATCTAATAGAAATTTTAATTTATATTTTTATGATATTTAATCACTTTTTGTTAAGCATGTTTATGTATATTATGTATAAAGATTTAAAATTCATCATAAAATAAAATTTAGATATCTATTATATTAAAATGAAATGTAAAAATATTTAATAGGTTATAAAAATAAAAATTATGTGTTTGTTAGATTAAGTTAAAAGTTAAAATTGTGAATAAATATTTAAAATTTAGGTTCCTGAGCATAGATTACGGCTAAATAAAAAGGGTAGTGTGACACTTTACACCAAACCATGATTTATTAGAAAAAATGGCCATAATGAATAATATCGTCCTTAATTGCAGTATTTTTGTTTGTATGTATGTGTCATTTCCTATTCTGCAAATTGTAGGAAAACAATGTTTTTTCTGATACAGGTCTATGGTTATCTCTATACTGATTTTTCTTTTTTGTTCATTTTACCTTTTAGTGTGTGAAAGTGTAGAGTATCGGGCTATAATATTTATGGGCATATTTGCTATATAATAACATTGGATTTTTGTTGGTATTAGACCCGCTACCAGCCAATAGGAAGGGCCCAAAATGTTAAATGAACAATTCCTTGCACAAACTCTTTTTATTTTTTCTGAACTGTCCATGCACTTGTCAAGAGTGGCTTGGAAGGATCAACGGAGAATATGCTGATTGGGGGGGCCATCTCCAGCCTCCTGGCATTAATTTTATAGATAACCCATTTTTTGTTTCTTTTTGGGTAATTTACATTCATACTATGAAATGATTTGTACTTTATTCCTTAGTTTTATACTATGCAGTGGATGGTCTTTTAAAAGTGTTTTCACTAACCCCTCGTTTGGTTCACCAGAAAAAAAATGATGAGAATGAGAAAGAATTATATTATTATTGGTGTTTAATTCATAAATATAAGAAGTAGGTGAACTGTACTTCCGTGATCTTGTAGCGAGGTCTCTCTTCCAGCGATCAAGTGGTAACACATTAAGCTATGTCATGCATGATCTTGTTCATGACCTGGCTCAATTCGTCTCTGGAGAATTTTGTTGTTGGCTTGAAGGTGACAACTCACACTGCATCACGGAAAGGACTCGTCATCTGTCATATTCACAAAGTGATTGGGTCCCCTGGAACACATTCAAGACGTTTGAAGGTATTTCTGGAGCTAAGCACTTTCCTGCCATTTTACTTGAATCCATCTCGAAAGCGCCTTTTTACACCTATCCAATAAGGTACTGCAAGATCTTTTGCCGGCTTTAAATTGCTTACGGGTGCTGTCCTTATCTCACTATATTGACATTACTGAATTACCCGAGTCACTTGGTAATTTGAAATTTCTGCGCCTTTTGGACATCTCCTGGACTGCAGTCGGCGGGTTACCCAATTCTACAGCTTCTCTATACAATTTACTCACGTTGAAATTATGTTATTGTGAAAATTTAATAGAATTGCCTGCTGATATGCATAAACTTGCAAATTTGTCTCATCTAGATCTTACTGGAACTAACATAAAAGAGATGCCGGCACATATGGGCAAATTAAAACGTCTGCAAACACTGGCTCTATTTTCTGTGGGCAAGCAGAGCGGAACAAGTATTGGGGAGTTGAAGCAACTTAATGATCTTGGTGGCAAGATTTCAATCTTGGAGCTGCAGAATGTAAAAGGTCCAGTGGAAACTTTAGGAGTAAGTCTGAAGGACAAGAAGCACCTTGAGGGATTACGGCTGGAGTGGAGCAGCAATTCTGGTGATGATTCACGCAAGGACAGAGATGTGTTGGAAAAGCTTCAGCCTCATACAAGCTTGAAGAGCTCATAATAAAGGACTATGGCGGCAAGTTTTTTCCATACTGGTTAGCTGGTCAATCTTTATCTAATATTGTTCTCCTTTCTATTAGCAATTGCAAATACTGCATCTGCTTGCCACCACTAGGGCAGTTACATTCTCTCAAGGACCTTTCAGTCGTGGGATTTGATTCAATAGTGAATGTGGGTCTTGAGTTTTACGGGCGTGGTGGTTCTGCGATAAAGCCATTCGAGTAGCTTGTAACTTTGAGGTTTAAGGATATGTTGGAGTGGCAGGAATGGTTTCCTTTTGGAGAGAATGATGGAAATTCGGCTTTCCCTCGTCTTTGTAGACTGCATGTAGAGAATTGTCCCAAGTTAACCAAGCAACTTCCAAGCAGCCTGCCTTCTTTAACTGAACTTGTCACCAGTGTCAACAGCTTGTAGCTTCTCTTCCCAATGCCCCGGGTCTCCATTGTTTGAAGTTGAGATACTGTGATAAATTCCTATTGGCGGACCTGCCACCGCAGCTGACAATGATAGAACTTGGAGGTTGGGGCCTATCTGACAGAATGGAGGAGGCTGGTAACTGTGTCCAAATTTTGAAAATCTACGACTGTTTGTCTCTCAGTTGGCTTCCTATGGGCCGTATATCCACTACATTGTCCAGACTTGAGATCGAGAGCAGTGACGATTTAGAGTTCCCAATGCACCTGTACTATGAATTTCTTGAATTTCTGTTAATTGATTGCAGTTGCTGTTCACTCTAGACTTTACCTCTGCACATCTTCCCAAATCTTAAAAGGCTCAGGATCAAGCACTTGCCCAATTTGAAATCTCTTTCAGTTCCCTGCAGACCTCAATACTATCTGAAATCTC
The DNA here is from genome assembly GCF_019578655.1 of Ricinus communis. Taxonomy (NCBI): domain Eukaryota; kingdom Viridiplantae; phylum Streptophyta; class Magnoliopsida; order Malpighiales; family Euphorbiaceae; genus Ricinus; species Ricinus communis. The sequence goes on along the minus strand of NC_063264.1, from coordinate 1,338,319 downwards.
TTAAGCACCTTCATATCGATGGATGTCCTAAACTAGTATCATTTGGCGAATTGCACGCCCCCAACCTCACTTGGTTTCGAATTGACTATTGCGAAAGTCTGAAGTTGCTACCTGAAAGGATGGACACACACCTTCCGTAGCCTCAAGTCTTGGTCATAAGTGGTTGCCCTGAGCTCGTAACACTTCCAGAAGGTGGCTTGCCGTCCAATATAAGAGACCTCTGCGTCTATCACAGTGCCAAATTCTTTGCCAATAGAGGAGAATGGCGTTTGCAGCGATTCACTTCTCTCAGACATGTCAGCATGTCTATTGATTGTCAAGATATACAATCCTTCCCGGAGGAGGGGCTGCTGCCTACCACCCTCACAAGTCTCCGTCTCTCTTGTTGTCCACATCTCAAATCAGTCAGCAGCAAGGGGCTTCTTGAACTCACAAATTTGGAAGAACTATTTGTTGATCGCTGCCCTGAGCTTCAGTTCTTGCCAGAGTAGGGTCTACCGAGATGCCTGTCTCTTTTCCGGATTTTAAACTGTCCCTTGCTAAAAAGGCGGTGTGAAGGGGTGGGGGCAGAGGACTGGTCCAAGATTTCTCACATCCCCTGCATCCGTATTGATGATGACATAGTTCCATAAGCTACCAAGTTTGTTTTCAGCCACTTATGTTCCTGGGGTTTTTGGCTCAGGGTACTTCTTTTACTGCACAAAAGATCATCTATTAGTTCTCCAAATAATTATATATCATCCACTCTAGCTTTGCAAACGCTTGGTTCAGGAAGCCTTGATTCTTTATCTTTCCTGCAGTTATTAGGGTATCCTTTTCTGAAGTGACGGTGTAAAGGTGATAAGTGGAAGAACAGAACATTTATTGCGCTCCCAGACCACGCGACAATGGGCTATAACTAAACTAAGCAGAAATTTCTTATTTCAGCGTCCGCAATGTCACAAGGTGCTAGAAAGAATTTCATACCCTCCTCAGGTACTTGTTTGACATGAAATTTTGTATTATATTCAAAGTCTCAAACGAGAAATAGCATCAAGTGATATGATTATTCTTCGTCGTCATCATCAACCAATAGTTGCTTGATCATGCAGAGATCATTTACTACCTCCCAGCGAAAGAATCGATTTTTAATTTACTAATATTTTCTGATACAGTCCTATTCATGGCCCAAAACTAGGGTTCACATAGTTATGTTTTCCAATTTTTAAACAGTTGAGGGAAAAAAAGATAAAAGCATTTAATGGTGAAAGTGTAGGCGGAGTTTATTCATCTTGACACACCGGAAATACAACAATCAATTCTCAACAATCAAATTTGATGCAAAAAGAATTCTGTTCGCAAAATTAAATGAGTTACAGTTTCGTGTAGTAATTGATATATGTATAGATATACACCTTCTACCATACCACTTGCATGCAATGGACCTCTGTATCTGTGTGCTTACTACGTCGGTAGTTGCATATGGAGACAATAATTTTGTTAGTGCTTTATGCTAAACTGAAGTGCTTGCTAAAAGCAGTAGAGTCTACGATTGGAGGCTGCACGATCTGATTTTCTCTAGCGATTGGATTTTCCCTCGCAGTGACGGTGATTTGGCGCCGAGGAGACTCTGGCGGAGAAGCATAGAGGGCGGAGGCTTCAAGAATCTGCTGCCGAAGGTTTTCGTGTTCTTGAGATATTCTCTGTGCACGCAATGCGATTACGTATAACCCAGCAGCAAGGAATACTGTTGCTAATGATAAGACTCCAGCAGCAGAGAATAGGCCTTGTTTGATGACGAGGCAACTTGATTTTGGTCTGGACCAATTCTTTAAGTGCCCTGATTCTACACTCAATCCAATTAAAAGCAAGATTTCACCAACAGCAAAGCATACCCTGCAAGAAAATTGTGTGTAAATTGTTATGTAAACCGGATGCCATTCTTTTGGATTCTTTTTGGGGTTATTTCTCAAAATCAATCGATAAATAAAATGGTCTCGTACCAAGTTGCAACGAAGAAAAAGCCTGCTTGCCAAGTTATGGTCTTAGCAGGAGGTGAATTGGAGTCCCAGGTAATTAAAACTGAAGGAGGTGATTTACTGATTGCAATCAGGATGTACATATGTTCCACAACCATGCCAATTGCTAGTCCAACAAATGCAACAGCAGCACATAACAATGGTGTCTTGCCACTTCCACTGTATATACATTCATGATTCTCAGCACTTCCTTCACCATTGCTAGCCACCCATGTCACCTACAAGAAAGTGAATAGAGAGCGTTTCATTGTGATCTTTGAAATTTGAAAACAAACGCGACTGGTGCATTAGATGAGGCTACTTAAGAGTTACCCGAGAACGAGTGGTTTCAGCAATAAGACAAAGAACAAAGCAAAAGAAGCCGCAGAAAATGGTCAAAACTGTTAGGAAGGCAGCGGTTTTGCTACCCAAATCAGTGCTTCGAGGACCTGGTGCAAGGTCGGCATGTGTGATTGGTTTTGGCATGGTCGCGTCCGAATAGACTTCACCAATTCATTCAGGCTCCGGAAAAAGAGAAGGAAGATAATGTGGCTATAAGCTTGAAATCCATTCATAAAAAAGAGAACTGCAGAATTGCTTGGAACAAAGGTTGCTTAAAGGCCAAAGATTCTTAGGTTCTGGTCTTCAGTGTCAAGTATTCACATTTCACGCACAGATTTTTAGCCCTCAGAATTGCTTTAAACTAATTTCGCTTCCTTTTCTTAAGCATAAAGTGCATTTTTCTCATTCTTTTCTTCTTTTTTGGCCCAAAGTGCATTTTATTTTCCCGTTAAATTGTGTGTATGTCGGAATCCTCAGCCTCAAACGTGTCTAATAGAAACCTGTGAAACATGCGATGTCAATAAGTTTCATTTTATTCTAATGGCTGAAACTTTATTATATGATCGATCATGTCATTTTTAGAGTCTAGACATAAAATAATGGACCACAAAGCATGGAATAAATCCATTACAAAACCTGTGCACTGCTTCAAATAAACACAACAAAGCCAAAGTGTAATTCCAGGTGGAGTCACAGAGACAGAAAGAGACATATCGCAACTGGGTCCATTTAAGAATACTAGCAGAATGACAAAATCTTTTGCAGGTGGGAACAGAAATTTTAATTTAAAATTGGACGGTCAACCATTGCAATAAAATAAATGAACAAAGGGGATGGACGGCTATTATTCTTGGAAACACTATCATTATACTATTAAGCACCAACAATGGACTTTTTGCATAACAGCACCAAAGTTCGCAAAACCTTTCTTTTACTTGGGATAGCAAATCCACAGGTAGAAAAGGAACAGAGACGACAGAAAGTTAGCAAACAGGACAGGCTTTTTCACTCTGACGATCCAGTTCAAACTAGTTTACATGATAAGTATTTTCCCAGTTTAAGGCAATCCATGTCTCAGGTATACTGGTAAACATAACCTATTCAGTTTCCTTTTACTGCCAAACATTACCTCACTGCAACACAGCTGAACTTAGAGAAGTTGACCCGACAATGAGGGCATCTGTTCTATTCTATTCTATTCCAAACTACGAGTGTCTTGTCTGTTTCTCTGTTAAATCACTACTACTATATGTGTGCATATATGAAAGTGAGGAAATTAAGCTAAAATTTGATCTAACTCTGAGGGCATCTATTCTATTCTTTTTTAATTCCCTTGGAAAGAAAAAAATAATAATTAAATCTAATCTATGAAAAGATGGTGCTGATCTCTTTTAACTAGTCAATTAATGCACTCTCCCTTTTCTTGTGCTGTATCTTTATGTTATTTTCATTGTTGTGTAAACGGTAGAAATTACACATGAACTCTTACAATTATTCTCATAAAAATATTTCCTACCAATCAATTACAAATGCATGCCATGTAATAAAGAGCATCTAATAACTAATATAAATATTCTTTGAGAAACTCTTAGAACCAACTAACAACGGGTAGATAATGGCCTTTGTGCATCTTTTGTTGCTTAACCAAGAAGATTCATTAGGAAACTTATTCCATGAGTACGAGTTTTACCATTCAGATTCTTTCTGCACCCCACAAATATGGCTTCCCCCTTTAATCCCACTTGTTTCCTTGCAGCTTCATGCATAATCAATGATCCATAGCATAATTCTATAAAACCTAAACAATCACCAGTATCCTCCTCGCCCATCTTCACAGCCTCACCAGCCCTGCTGATCTGCAGGGCTTCTGCATTCTGATATATATATGGCTTCTGAAAAGTTCATTGTTATTGATCTTGATGCTTGCACCAGCAGCAAGCAAGCTACTGTGGCTGATAAAAAGCCTAGCACCAAAAGTTCCGGAAACCCTAAATTTGAGAAAGCACTGGCACAGAGAGCACTTTTTGGGTCACAAAGTCATCGGACTAAAGGAAGAAAAATTATCAATAATGGTGCAAGAATGTCTCCAAGCAGGCTAAGCAAGGTTTCATTGGCTGAAGAATCGGTAGGCTAGGCTGAGGTATAGGTTGTGAATTATTTAGCATGTAAAGTTCTCTAGTACATATTTGCATCAGATTGAAAATAATCCAAAAGCATAAGATCCAACAAAGAATGCATTCAGGAAATATACATGAATTTCACAAGATCCTAAATGTATTAAAGCAGGTGTATAGTAAAACCAATAATTTGACCAATCATTTCGAAGGAGCTGTATACGGGGGCATCTCGCTGCCAAAAGAAAGTTGTACAAGAGAACTGTTAAATCAGTACAGAGAAACATGTTGGTGTATACAATTTGCATTAAAGTATGAGACTACATAATAAATGTTATAAAAGTTGAATTTCGATTCCACTTGTAGCTATGGCAAGACGTCCCTGTACTTCAATTCTATTTTCTAATATGCAACTAGTCCTGCTAACATAAGTGAGGGAAATGGGAAACGGATGCAAGTTGACAACATCAATGCAATTGATGAAAACAGTAGGCACATTAAAGCAAGAAGATGACGGAGATAGTGTAACAGCAACAAAGGAAAACAGATTGAAATATCATAAAATAATGAAACATAGATCTTCTCCATTATATTGCAGCTGGTAAACCGATAACAGTTCTCAAGTATTTTGAGATCAACAGACATCCATATCTCATAATTCAAAACAAATCAAAATGTATAGGCAGAACACAGCAAAACAGAACCAACAAAGCAAGAGTAACAAGAGCAAATATAAGTCAGGAATGAGGCCAACACTGGTCTTCTATTATATGTTGAGCTCTTGACATAGGAAGATTGGAACACAATTACAACTCCCGACTCTAGAAGTTTACCGTATGCATAAAATAAATCTACTCAGAATTGCCATGATCCAAAAACTCATTTGGATAAAGGAAGGTAATTAATTTGCAGGGTTAACTAATCTTGAGTTTTAAATGAGGATACTCTATATCTCGACTTGTGGAAAAAGCCTTCAATAATTGCATATCTATCAGGACTTCTTTTTCTATAGTAAATAGTTCCTAAATCTTCTATGATGAAATTTGGAAGGAAAATAAATGCACCATTTGAATGAACAATGACGGCCTACTATAATGTGATTGCTTTCCAACCACAGTTGCCAATATCAAACTCTATATGTATCCTAGTGCAGCACCATTCAAGTGATCACTTCCCATAATTGGACAATCTGACACATCATGTCCAAATTGCCCACAGCAAGGACCGGAACAATGCCTTCGCTTTCTAGATATATCAGTTCCATCTCTGGGCCTTCTCTCTTTTAGCTTTCCCAGACTGATAGAATCATGAGGATTCCCAATTGCAAGAGTTTGAACTACTCCATCAGCATCTTCAACATCTGGCAGAATCAATGAGTCAGATGCACAGTTGTAGGCATTCTCATCATGTGTCTGCCTAGGAAGGTCTTTAATACGTGATAATACCATTGCAATTTCCTCACATGCAACATTAAGGCGTTCCTCTGTTTCAACTGCTTCAGTCACAAGTGTTGAAGCCATGGACTCTAACAACTGAATCCTATCAGATTGCGTTCTTGCAGTGGAAGATAAGTCAACATCACGCCATCGGGCAGGCATATATTGGTCTGGAATATGAAAACAATTATTATTTGATAGGACACGGAGAACATGCCTACAGAGGATGCCTAGAAATTCGAAACGACTGCAGCTACAACTGATGTGTTCTTGACAAGGATCCCAAATGACCTTACAACCCCCAGATATCTGAGTATGGTGTCTCACTTGATAACCGTAATCATCTATTTGAAAAGATGCATATTGTGGAGCTAACACAAGCTCCTCTTGGAGCTTATTAAAGGCATATGGAGTAAGAATGGAGGCTGCGTGCGATTCAATAGGTGAACCTGTTTTAAGGTAAACTTTCTGCAATTTTCGGTGGGTCTCTGCCTTCGATCCAGAATGATTATTCAAATCAACAATATCAGCCACCTAAAAAGGGAAACTTAGAAATTTAGGAATGAAAACTATAAAAGTATCAAAAGAAACGGGAAAGAAAATTATTACCCGCTCTATAAAACGTTCTAATTGTGACTGTGCACTCAAAAACCGTTGAATGAAAGCATTAATTGACTCAGACTGACAGGTATTCATCATTCCTGCAAAAAAGTAATGCCTCAAGTATGATAAAGCCCAGAATGTCCGCAATGCATACAAACTAGCAATGTGCTTATTAGCATGAAGCCCATATTTGTCGACCATTTCTTTCCATCCTTCCTCGAAATCTTCCACAAACTCCAGATTATAGAGTCGGAGAAACTCAGCTTTCCAGTCATCATAACATGACTCAAGCAGTAAGGAAAACCAATCTGAGAATTTTGCTAATATGTGCCAAATGCAAAAAGCATGTTTAGTCTCTGGAATTTCAATAGCAATAGCCTCCTTCAACCACATATTTTGGTCAGTCATGATAGTGTGTGGAGCCTTTCCATTCATGAAGTCCATAAATGCCTGTACAAATGTAGAAAACATTAGGTAGAGTTGCAGAACCAGGGATACCAAGACTTGTACAGAGAAAGAGTGAAACAATAAAAAACTTCTAAAAGTAAAACATGGAACAAGCATTTATCGTTGAATTTAGAATATATATGGTTTATCACACCTCTGATCAGTACACATCACATGAGAAGTACTAATAGGCTAGGAAGTTTAAGATGGAATCATTCATGAATTCTTTATTATGAGTATATATTCTCACAAGACTTTTACCTTCAAAGCCCAGGAAAATGACTGCATATTTTCATCACGTAGCAGAACACAACCAAAGAAACAAGTCATCCCATGATTGTCTAACCCAAGCCAAATGCCTAATATCATATCATATGCATCCAGACGGTGTGTAGTGTCAAAAACCACTGCATCACCAAATGCCTCATACAGCTGGATGGATGAGGCATAAGACCATGCAATATGCTCTAACCTATTGTTGCCATCAATTTTGAAGTCATATTTGAAGTTATGATCTTCATCCTTCAGTTTCTTGCACATCGCAATAAGATCAATAGCATCATTATCTCGATTGATATTTCTGAAAGACTGTAGTAGGTTTCTCACATCTATTTCTGTAAATGGTAAACAACCTAGCTTCACACCTTTCTCTAGCTCCATCAGTCGTAACATCTGTCTCACTGACATTCCAGCTTTTGCAAACATGCAAATGCGAGTCTTGTCATCTGGAGACATGGTGCAATAGGCAGGAAGGAGATGCACTTCATTTGATTTTAACAATTCATGGTTGTGAATGTTACTAAAGCCTGTCACACGCCATTCAGGGACATCGAAGTCTGCCCGCTTCACAATACGCATATATGCCTGACAGCCACAACGCGAAGACTTGCGATTCCTTTGCATCTTTCCATCTTCAGATGGTTTCATTTGTGGAAAGCCACCACGATGGCAAGTAAAATCTCTTCTTGTAACGCCTCTACCAATGCCATCTTTTCCACGAGTGCGATGTCGTCTAATTGAAAAGCCACATTGCTTAGCAAAGCTACAATAGAATTCATAAGCAGCATCTTGAGAAACAAATCTTTGACCAATAAATGGGACAAGATTCACAGAAGTTTGTCGCGACAATATTGTGTCTTCAGGAATTTCTTCCACGTTGCCAGTATCATCTTGAGATATATCCGTCCCATTTTCAGAAGACTCCATAACCATACTTGTTCCTTCTGACATTCTTTGATTAAAGAAAAAAAATATTTACAGATAGAAAATCTGCAAGCAACAAATTATAGCTTTAATATTTCATTTAACTACAAGTTGACAATTAGAATATCAAGGAGCAACCTCACTAGCATAGTTGCACTTAGAAGCAATTTATGATCAATTCAAAAGTACTATCAGTCATCAACGTTACAGACTTAGATAGCAGCATTTTTTTGGCACTTCAATTACTACTGCTAACTATTTATGATGGACTAAACACAACAAACAAAAATGAACCCAAATAAAACTCACTATAGAGCTTAATTTTATAGAAAGCGCTAATCTTTAAACTTAGCAAGACCCAACAAACTCCCAATCCAAAACCCTCAATTTTCAATCAAAGATTAAAGTTCCGGCCCTGAACACAATTTTCTCAATGCAGCAACTGATGAGGAACCACAATAAATTAGTCTCTATAACGAAGGATAGAGACTATAAAAAAATGGCATAAAACATACCTGAAATCAAGGTTTTAACGGTCAATAACTAACTACAAAATTTGAAAGAAAATGGAGAGCCTATGAAACTGGCGGGGATGTTAGAGAGGGAGGAGCAAAGCGCATCCTCAAGAGAACGATAACTGTTGAAATCGGAGAAGAGCTATCGTGCGCCGTATGGATACATGGAATTATTGAGCGCACATTGCAGATTTCGGCCGTTGGATTAAGTCGTGGGGGCTGTTTTAATTCTAGTGGGCCCGCTATTTGGGGATTGTTTGTTTACGGAGGATGCTTGCGTGCGCAGTATGCGCAAGGTAGTTACAGGCTTTTGCAATGAAATAGGCTCAGTTTCTGATTCTATAATGGGCCAAATACAAAGCATGAAGTGGGCCAATCTCTGGGTTTTTAGGTTTAACGGCCTAATTATTTTTGTATAAAAGAATTCTAAGCTTCATACGTCAATCTATGCAGACTCTTAGAATGGAATGTGTAAAAAAATATCCAACGGTTACAATGTTTGAATGCCTAATTTCTTCTTACAATGTTTTTTTTCATAAGAAGCAATAATTCCTTTTGTTTTTCCATTTCTTCTTATTACAATTTTAGGCAAATATTTCTTAATATTTTACTATCAATCTAAAAATTAATAAATAAATATATATATACAATCAATGCATAGCTCAAATGGAAAGATTAGAGATTTTGCTTATTCATTTTTACAACAAATATAAAAGAGACGACTACTTCTATTTATTATTGGTTGATTTTTTAATAAAAAAAATATATATATATGCATATTTTTTCTTTTATTTATTATTATTTTCTTTAACATTAAACTACGGGGAGTCCCTTTGATCAGTCAGTCACACCCTTAAACGTAATAATAGGCAAGATTTTAGAATTTACCACACAAACATAATAGAGTCCCACCATCGAACAAAAACAGATACATCAAAAATAGAACATCTCGTCTCAATCACATTTAATTATTTCGCTGTATTATTCCTGATTTTCCCACAGAACAGATCAATAACCAAATTTCTTCTATCTTAACCAAAAAGAATTGAAGAAGAAATTCAGTACCCTTAATCACAATAAATTAAGTTGACAATATATTAATGATCACTCTTTACGACCATTTCAATACAGGCATTTATTTTTCCTTCTCTTCCTTTTCGCATTATGAATCCACCCGCAGAAAACGTAAAAGAAATGGAAGAATTCCGCGAAAATAATAATGTGAAAGAAGTTGAAAAATCTCGCGATGCTCACTGGAGATACTGCAGCGAAGGTTACAAGTATGAGACCGTTAATAGACCTTCCGGAGATGTAAATGGCCGTCGTAGTATTCATAGATATTCAAAATCGACAGGTTCCACCTGGAATTATAATAAAACTAACAATCAAAAGAACCATACCACGCGGGCATCATCATGGAGTTTTACCAGCGATCCTGAATTGAAGAGACAAAGAAGGGTTGTCAAGTATAAAGCTTATGCCGTTGAAGGCAATATGAAGACTTCTCTAAGGAACAGCTTCCGTTGGATCAAGAACAAGTATTGTGCGCTCGTGCATGGATACTAGCTACATCATTTGCAGACAAAAGACATGTTTTCTTTTTCTCTTTTCTTGGACAGTAAAAATCAGGTTCATGGTCGCTCGCTTGCTGCCATTCTGTAATTCTGAGACCATTATCTTCTCTAGTTTTTTTTCCCCTACTCTTTTAATGTTCTTATATATGTCCATGCGAAGAAAACAAGAGAGACTTTGGACAAAATATATATATATATATATATGTATATATTCTTTTAAAGAAAAAACAGTTTTCCTGGAGATGTTAATGAAGGAAAGTATGGCAGTGATGATGGTATTGGTTTGCATGCAGGTCCAAATTTCTTATTCATTGTAAATTTGTAGCCATACACATTGCTCGGATAATTAATTATAAGGGTCCCAAATTCACTATTACCAGAAGAAACACATAGAAATACAGCTATGGTAGCGATTATTGATTAAACCAGCTGTTTGTGTTGTCAAGTGAGACCCTGATTTGTCATTCCTTTTCTCATAAATTTTTCATCTGCTCTTGTGTGTTTAAGCTTACACTGCTTTGAGTCTTGCCCATGTTTGTCTGCAGTGAAATTAAATAGAAAGAAGACAGCAACTTTACAACTAAAACTAGATCCAATTTACTTAATAATTTCTCTTGTCTGGAGTCTTTGTTTTCCCATTTTTTTTAATTGTATTATACATTTCCTTGCACAGACATAATTCAATGAAACGATTGGACACTTACAAATCTGCAACGATTAGATCAATAGTGCATTGCGTTTTTTCTGTTATAAGTTAACATCCAAATTTAATGTTTCTTTAAATAACTTTCATTCTATGTGGCTATTGAAGAAGCTTCAATGAAGGTTTCTAATTAGACATGGCCATGCCTCCACTTTCCTCGATGCAAGTATTCTTACTTTTTCTGTGAATGATCATTTCCATTCAATGAAGCCTGCAACTTGTTAAATTGATTGCAGATTGACCCACGAGTTTAAAGAATTTCGTAATTTAGAAATTGATTTTCTAATGTCCATTAAGAGATGTGTCACTTCTAAGTTTCGAATTTAAAAAAAGAAAAATGATGTTTGTTACACAAAGTCTCCTACTCTTAAGGTGACATTATGATTATAATTTTGTTGTTGACATTTAAAGTCCCTCACTTTTTTAAACGTTGATTATCATTTATTAATTAAACTAAAATTTTCCTTTAAATTGAAAAATAAAGTTAACCAAAGTTTTGATTTAATATTTCATGTATTTTTTTATATATGATAAAATAAAAAATAAAATAAACATATTTTATTAATAGTTGCATCTAATAAATTAAAATATCTGAATTTTAAACTCAAATTTTCTTTAATAGTTGCAAATAAAAATATATATTTTGATTAATCTTAAATAGAGAAGAATCAATCAATAAATAAATATATTTGTAAATAAAAAATAATTTGGTGATGAACTTAATAATCAAATCCTAAGATTTCTTAAATTTATTTCAAAATATATTTTGATTTAACGATGCAATAGAGAATTTACAAGACTTGGATCTGGATTTTGGATTGCGGAGCTTCCCGTTACCTGATTTGCCATCTAGTGTTTGACGTTTTCAAACCCATATAAGTGCACTCAGAATCACAAACTCCCCAATCCAACATTCACCACGTGTTCTTTTGACTAATTAAATTTTTCCCAAGATGACACGTCCCTCTCGATTAATCACAACATCACAACCCCTACATGCACCAGTGTGTAACTTTATCGCGAACCAGTAAACTAGTCCTCGTTTGGAAATTTGAAATCCCTCCCTCTCCAAAAAGAGACGTTATACTTTTTTTCCAACTTTCAATAATAACAAAACAAATTAAATTTTTTTATTTTATTTTGTTTTTTTTTTTTTTAAAAACTTTTATGGTTTTCAAAAAACAACTGTCTGTCGCCATTTAATGCATTTGAACTACACGAACGGAGACTCTCTCTCTCACTCAACTCTTTTCTTTTTGTTTCCTCTCTTTGTGATAAGAAAAAGGCTTCGATTTTAATCATAAAACTCTGAAAATCTTAAATTTATAGTCTTACTCTTATCTGTTTCTCGGTGAAACTCTAAGCCCAAAAATTGGGTCTGCATTTATTGGAGTGGCAGAGACAGAATTGGTGAAGAAAGTAGAGGCTTTTTGTTGATCCATGAGGCTTTAGCTGGTTCACTCCCAATTTTTTTCACATGTAAGTTGTTTTTATTTTGTTTTAAGTTTTGAATTGGCAAAGTGTGGTTGTTTTCAGAAGATATAGTCAGTGAATGAAGGTGTAGTTTGGTGATCTTTATGCTGTTTTGTTTTTGGGTCAAGGTGTTGATTTCAAGTTCTTTTATGGGTTTAGCTGGTTGTCTTAAAGCTTCAATGTTTGTTTTGATATCGCTCTCAATTTTGAGTTAACCTTTGTTACAGGCAATTAATTTAATCTAGATATTGTGTTTCCCTAGTAATGCAGAAAAATCATCTAATAAGAGGTGAAACCAATCCTATCAAATAATATGAGACAAATCAAAGGTCATCTTTTAAGACAGCTTAAGATATTGAGATGAGAAAACTGGTTTTGGAAAAGATTGACACGGAGTAGGAATATTGACTTGAACTGATTGCACTGACTAGGTGGCTTTATCCCTCAGTCTCCAGACGAATCCATCAGTAATCTTAGGGGATTATAGTCATCATCAATGGAATGATGACTGTATTCTGGTTGAGGTAGTTGTGGTGATGATTTGGTGTAGGTTAAGGTGGCTGTGGTGATGCAGTCATCAGTCATATCTAACGGCATTGATGACTAATATAATAGTTCTGCTTTTGTCGCCTGATTAATTTGACTAGGTTCAGTTCGCAGAAGCTTTTGTGAAATTACTTTGAGAAGAATGTGATTTCAGTGGAGGGTGGGTTACAAGTCAGGATGATGGATGGCAAGAATTTGAAATCACTTTCAAGTAGAACAATTCCAGTTATCCCACTTCCATATGAACAGTTTTCCCTGAAAAAAACCAATTTGGGATAAAATGTTTGAGGTTACCTGTAAAAGTTTGTTGTCAATGCAGTACTGTTAACATATGATCTCTTAACAAACACAGAACACTAATTTTTTAATTGCATTTATTGTTTAGTGAATGCATAAAGGAAAGCGATTTATTGGAAAATTTAACTGTGTTTTCTGCTAAATCGGTTGCAGATGGATAGAGCTCGTCCCTTTTCTCCTTTTATTCTCTTATAGTCCAAATTTTGATTTTAAAAATGGGGGTTGAGAAAGAAGGCTCAAAAAATGGAGCAGGTTATGTTGGTGGTTTCTTTCAGCTGTTTGACTGGACTGCTAAATCTAGGAAGAAGTTGTTCTCAAGCAAGTCAGACTTACCAGGTATAAGTTTCTTTTTTGTGCTTTTAATATGAAGAAGAGATACATATCCCTAGCCTCTTTACGGTTGGTTATGCTTTGGTTTCACATTCTTTGTAGCCCGTTCAAAACAAGGAAAGAGAAGTGATGGGAACTTGCCAATGACGCGGCTAAATCTGGTCAGATGTTTTGCAGATGTTTTATTAATTATCTTGTTATTTAAATTTTCTTTTCTAGTTGGGTGATTGCTTATAAGACAGTGTGGTAATATTTGCAGATGGATGAGGATGAAACTGCAGCAGGATCAAGTATTAGAGGGAGTAGTGATTATAGTTGTGCTTCATCAGTAACAGATGATGACGGATTTGGAGCTAGGGCCCCTGGGGTAGTAGCGAGACTTATGGGGCTAGATTCTATGCCGACTTCCAGTTTTGCTGAGCCCAATTGTACCCCATTTTTGGATACCCAATCTCTTAGGGAGGCTTCCCAGAGGAGGAAACATTTTGAATATTATCATGATCCTCAAATTATGTATTCTGGAATTCTACTTAATAAGGAGGAAGGCCCTCCTAGGAACTTCTTAGAGTCGAAGCCTCAGAAGGTGTTAAGCAGGCCTATTGAAAAGTTCCAAACTGAAATTTTGCCTCCGAAGTCTGCTAAATCAATTCCAGTTACTCACCATAAACTTTTATCTCCTATTAAAAGTCCTGGCTTCATTCCTAGTAAAACTGCTGCTCACATAATGGAAGCGGCTGCAAGAATTATCGAGCCTAGCCCACAAGCTATTGCCAAGGCCAAAATTTCTATGGTTGGATCTTCTTCAGTACCCCTGAAAGTTCGGGATCTTAAAGAAAAACTGGAAGGTGCACAGAAAATGCCATTGGTTGGGTCCTCTTCACTACCTCTGAAAAGTCGAGATTTAAAGGAGAAATTGGAAGCTCCTAATAGAACATCCAGGCTTGCTGAAGCTTCTCGAAGACCTGCTGAGTCAAATGCTGCGAAGTATCTTAAGGGACAGCCTTTGAACAAAAGCTGGAATGGATCAGTAGAAACAACATCTTTCAGGTCTTCTCCTGAGACTGAAGAAGGTGCTTCTGGTTTAAAGAATAAGGGAAAATCTATCTCGCTCGCAATCCAAGCAAAGGTCAATGTTCAAAGAAGAGAAGGTTTGAATACAAGTAACAGTCGAACCTTGGTAGGCCAGAAAGACCAGAGTGAGGCTGTCTCTAGCCAGAATATAAGGAGCCAACCAAACATCCAAAAGAGTTTGCCAAGAAAATCTGTACATAATGGTCCTACTGTTCTCAGGCAAAATAATCAGAAGCAAAATTGCATTGTGGATAAAGACAAGTCTTCAAAGTCACCAATTTCCAACTCACAGTGTAGGAAGACTCCGTCTGGAAATCCTTCTGTGAGGCAAAAAACATCAGGTAAAACTGCTGGTTCCAAAACTGGAACCAGGAAGTTGAGCCCAGATGTTACAGATAGTGAAAAGGGACTTTCAAGTTACAGTATTAAGCATATTCCGAGGAAGAAGAGATCTATAGATGGGACCTTACATCTTGAGAAAAATCAGGGGTTGAATAACATGTTAATTGACAATAGCCGGAAGGAGATTGACTCAAAGCCTGCCTTTGACAGAAACTTGAGTTGGGCAGAAGAAAGCAAGAAGAAAGGCATGGATGTTGTTTCATTTACATTTACAGCTCCCTTGACAAGATCTATACCTGGTTATGAAACATCTGGTCAGCTTGTCCAGAAAAATAGCGGTGCTTGCATGGATAATCGGGGGAAGAGGTTGTTGCTTGACACAGATAGTATGAAGCTATCTTCAGTGGGATACAATGTCATAGGAGGAGATGCTTTGAGTAATCTCTTAGAACAAAAGTTAAGGGAATTAACCAATACTGTAGAGTCTTCTGGCCGAAATCCTGTGAAAACAGGATCAGCCTCGACTTCTGCATCATTTTTGCAAGATTTGACTCCAGCTCTCAATTCAGGAGGAACTACTCCAAAGTTACATGATAACAAGGGCCGAAACATGCTGCTAATAGATAAATCAGGCAGCAGCTATGATTCTGATGTATTCTCATCTGATCCTGCGGCTCTTAGATTGAAACACTTGTTTCAGGTACACAGACTCTGACTTTTCCACTATCAAGGACAACTATTTATTGTTCTTTGTTGAACTTTTTGCTGCCGGATGCATTAATCTCGTGTATTTCTAGGCATATGCATAGTTGTGTCTTAACCTATCTAACAACCGGTAACAAGCTGTAAAAAGTGTAGTTTCATTTTTTTGAGAACATGTGTGGTTCATTTTCTGGAGTACTGATCATCTGCTTTAAGTTACACACATCTATTTTCTGTTTTCAATTTCTTTTCCCTCCTTTCTTTAGTCATGCATTGCAGTATGGAATGGAACTCCTTGCAAATGGACCAGTAGGAGCTCAAGTCATGTTGCTGAATTATTTGAATTTCCTTTTCTCAAAATCCTGTTAGATTTTATCTATAGTATTTTATTTATAAGTCATGGCTATTCTGTACCAAGGTAAAGACAAATCCTCTTGGCAATGAATGCTACCGTAGACCTTGTTAATGTTTTGAAGTCCATTGTCGTTTTCTGTTATATTCTTTTAGATTTTCAAGTCCTCTTGGCAAAGCTGCTATGATATCTTTTCTTTCTTGCATTTTGTAATTCTGCTTCTGAATTTTATGAAGACAAATTCTTGCTTTTATGCATCATCTCCTAAACTCTCTATACTTTTTCATAATCCTTCCTTTTTCTTTAGTATTTGAAGCTATGTCTTTTCATAGTTAGAACTCTATTATGGCTAAAGTAATGGGTTTAACTGTGACATGTTAGGGAGTTGATGAGATGGAAGAATGCAGCAGCAAATCTAGTGATTCCAGAAAACTACTTGATCTTAGACGTCCCAGTCCGGTGTCTGTTCTTGAGCCTTCCTTTTCAACTGAAAGTAGCAGTTCTCTGGACAGCACATATTGTAGCAGTACTGAAGGTATATCTACTTATCCTTCCATTCTTTTACTTCAGATACTTTTTATCTGGTTATTTTATGCAGTCAAGTCAAGAACGTAAAGGTACTTGTAACGTACTGGCAGGTAGCAAGCAATGTTCATCTATTCAAGCTCAGGAAATTTTTGGTTTCAATTCTTCAAAGAAGTTCCATTATGTTGATGCTGATACAGATTTATCAGATTCTGCTTCTTCAACATCTAATGGCATTACAGCTAGGAAGCATGCAAATATTTTTCCTGTGACAGATATAGTGAAATCAACCAACTGGGAAATAGAGTATGTGCAGAAGATACTATGCAATCTGGAATATATGTTTAATGACTTTGCACTAGGTCGGGCTTCTGAGATCATAAACCCTCATCTATTCAACCAGTTGGAAAATCGTAAAGAGGGACTAGTTAGTGATAGTGTTGAGGCTAGGCTAGAGCGGAAGGTTATATTTGACTGTGTGGGAGAATGCTTGGATATAAGATGTAGGCGGTATGTTGTTGGTGGATGCAAATCATGGTCAAAAGGAGTAATGACAGTGAGAAGAAAAGATTGGCTAGCTGAAGAAGTGCTGAAGGAGGTCTCAGGATGGAGAGGCATGGGGGATTGTATGGTGGATGAGCTTGTGGACAAGGATATGAGCAGTCAATACGGAAGATGGCTAGATTTTGAAGTTGATGCTTTTGTACTTGGAACTGAGATTGAGTGCCAAATATATAACACTCTGCTTGATGAGGTGGTTGCTGATATCTTTCTGCGATGACGCTGTTAACTAAAGAAGTGTATATCTGAAACAGCATGGTGGATCAGATTGGAGATCTGTTTCCGATAACATTATTGTTAAACTTTCAAGCCATGCTTCTGTATCAGAGGTGGAGTACTCTGAGGTCAAGGGCTAAAAAGTCTTGCAGTTCTGATAGTTCGAGCATGAGCAGTTTCCACCTCCAGTACATGTTAATTAGTTTCCTTAATTAGATTGTTACTTGGGGTTCTTGCATTTGTAAGATTTCAATATTTCTTGCTCAGATTATTGTTTCATTTGTTGCCTTGTGGATTAGTGAAGTGTTTATAAGATGTTATCTGCGAATCACTATAACGAAAGGCCAGAGGTCCCACTTTCGAATTACTGCCCTCTCCAAATTTCATTAAGATTCTAGCAATTGTAGAATTCTGCTATCAACTTTCTATAGCATTAAATGCATTACCTGTTCTCTATGCAATATTCTAGAGGCAAATGTGTCGCTTAATCCTTATAACATTACCGTTAATGAGAATATTAAAAAAAAATATATATATATATATAAATAACTATTTATGATGAAAGTAAAATTAATTGAATAAACATTAAATTGGTAAAAAATGGCTACATGAAAGCCTAACCCATGTTTGCTTTAGTTGTGAGTACGGTTTAGAAAAATTCAAAAATTTGAAAATCTGTATAATCGTATTAATTGTTGAAAATTTTAAAATTAAATCTTTAAAATCGTACTGTAATATAAAAATCTATCTTGAACTATACTAATTTGTACTAATTTATTAGAATAGTTCAGTATGAAAATTCAGGTTTAATGGGATGGTTCGGTTCAGTGCGGTATGGTACGTGACAATGGAAATTCGAAACTTTTTATTTTAAAATAATTAAAAATATTTTTTTACCTTAAATCAATTAGACTAAAATTAATTTAAAATTATATAACAAAAAATAAAATTACTCAATTACATTATACTTTTTTTTAAAAGAATCATTGTACTTGTATTCAACAACTATATAATACAGAACTTTATTTCGATCCATCAAACTAATAAAAAATTACAAATTAAATAAATATGTATTTAATAGTTCCAATCTATCAAGCTGAATATTTACTATATTTCATTGTTCAACTGATAAATACCCATTATCTAACTCCTCTAATGCAATATAATGTCTTTTTAGACATATTATTAGTAATAGTTATTTTATATTATTAATGTTATATTAGCACTATATTATCATAAGTTAATAAATTAATCTGTTTGACACCAGAATAAATTTTTATTATTAAGATTTAAAAAAAAATTAGATTTTATATTTTTAAAATAAATAAATGATAACTAATTAATATTGTAATAAACTATAAAACTTCTTGCTTCTATTTTATATTTGGGCCAATAAACTTGAATTTTATTAGAATAGAATTGTTAGATTTGTATTTGGTAAGATTTTTTATACTTGAGTTTAAGTTTGAGCTTAAGATTTGAACTTATCTATTATAAAAATAATTATATATATATAAATAAATAAAACTCTAATCTAATTTTGATTCTTCAGTTCGGGACAATATGATTCTAGATTTGGAGAACTAATGAGATCCAAAACTATATCAAAAAAATTTTTGGTACGATTCGATTTGAAAAAAGTCAAATAACCAATAAATCTTTTTAATTCTACATACTTTCAATTTGGTTTTTCAGTATGGTTCGAGATCTCTGAGTCACATACTCAGGCCTAGTTTGGAAAGAAAGAGATGTATGACTATAAATAAAAATGGGTAGAAAAAAAATATAGCGTTGAAGGTTTATCTTCTTTGTACTAATAAATTTCGGCGTTCCGACTTTTGCTGATTTCTTGAAAAGATATTTAAAAAAAAAATTGATGCATGCATTTTTTAATATTTTTGCAAACATGGGTATCACAAGTTTTGTGGTATTTTATGCATCGAATATAATATTTCTATTAATAGCTTTTTTCTTAATACTAAAATAGATAGAGGCATCATAAGCTTTATAATTTTGTTATACAAAACAAAAATTATAAAAACGATGCAATAATCTTATCGCAAATATTTTTGGGACTATCAATATAAATGTTCAATTAAGCAATATAGCATTTAAAATAAAAGAGCAATGCTCAAGTGTTTACAAGAGTTTAACCTAATTTGACATATTGGATCAATTTATTGCAATAAGAATATTAAATTTTATCAATCGCAAAATAAAATTCACAAAAGATTAACTAAGTTTGACTAGTTGGATCAGTTTTAACTATTTTAACTGAATTTACTATTTTTATAAATATTCAAATAAAAAAACAATATTTAAGTGTTTGACCTAGTTTGATCCATTGGACCAGATTTTCGTAATAAGATCACAATTTTCATTAATTGTGAGAAAATTATATAAAAGATTGATTAAGTTTGACATGGTAATCAGTTGGATCGAATTTACAAGTTTGACTGAATTTATTATTCTTATAAATATTTAAAAAAAGAGATAAAGGTTTTATCATATTGCTACCAGACTCTTAAGCTCATAGATTTAGTTTTTAAAATACTGATAACTTCAAATATTATTGGCAATATTGAAGTGGTGTAGAAATCAGAAGGCAAAATGATTGATGGAGCTTCCAAAATTATTAAAACCTCTTGCTCTTTTTTTCTGAAACTAATAATTCAGTTATATGTAAAGCTGTTTACTTTTCAGAATTATGTTCTTGAGAGATTGAGGCAATGGTGCATATTATATTGTGCAGCTTAGCTAGTTACATGTTACTAAGATGAATTTTGTTAATGGAGCTTATAAGAGAATTCTTAATTACTAAATCACTACTTTGGCTCTCCTTAGAGCGGATCTCAATTAATGTATGTCTACTTAGATGTTTGTAGGGGATAGATGGGCTTGGAGTTGCTATGCTATGAGATTTCTAAACCTGTAATATTGAGTTGGTGATTTATTTGATCTTTCCATGAAAAAGGATAGCATTTAAATTGTATACCATTGTTCACTTTCTAAGAACAAGACAATGAAGAGAGAACATCTAAAAGGACCCATCATATTCACAATCAATTCAAAGCCCAATCGAAAAGAACATAACTTTTCATTCTCCATTGCATGCATATTATGGATTTCAGTTGAGGTTATTTTTACTCCAAAAGAAAAAAGGAAAAAAAGAAATGCATTCCATTAAAGAAGCTCATTGTCACTGATACATACTTTATAGCTAATTTAGCTCATACTGTTATTAATCCTATTCCTCAAAATAAAACAAGACAAATGCTTGAGGAGTGAAAAATTGAATTTTGTAAAGTAAGCACTTGGTTAAACATTAACTTTTAACTATTTGCAAACAGATACATCAAATTGGGCAATTAACAAGCAGAAATTGATCTTGTTGCCTCCATTTCTTGATGAGTCAACTATTTATAATATTATCTTCCATTTTCATTAACCCCATAACCAAGACAGAATCTTGTCCCCTTCATCCCATAATTCTTTTCTACTATCATCATCAACTATACCTTGTGTCCTGTCCCAATCAAAGCTTAAATTATACCATTCTTCATCAAACCCTAAATTTACTGGTGACCGAGTACAATTATACCATTCCCCGTTACTTTCTCCATTTGAGCTCCAAGCAGTAGCACTGCAACTACTTTCTCTCTCTAAGTCACCACTAGTCACTATGTCTAGACCCAGCATTACCTCATTTCCTCTCCCTTCAGGATTACTTGGACCAAGAACATCACTTTCTCTATCTTTTTGAAGGGTATTATCATCAATGGCATTGGTAACATTTCCACTTGGACCCACAACTTCACCTTCCTCCAGTGCATATTTAAGGCGATTTATTTCACTGTCTAGCCATTCATATGGTCCCCAGACTTCACTTTCTCCTTCTTTTCTAGAGCATACTACTTCTGTTGCATTGAATCTTTCACCACTACTGCTCATGCAAGACTCTCTTCTAGTATTTTCTTTAGGCTCATGTTCTTTAAGCCCTTTTTGGACATAACCCATTTCTTGGTTTCCCTCAACTTGCCCTACAAATGATGAGGTTATTGATTTTTCTTTAGCTGCTGGTTCGTGGTCAGGAGCTAGGGTTCCACTCTTAGGCCTGTCTTGTTTTTGTCTTTTAATGGTTGATCGAGCTGTTATTTTATTACTTGATCTAGATTTGCATGCTCCAGGTACATCTGCTATGTTAATGGTGGTAATGGATAAAGAATCATTCTTGGAAAAGCTGTAAATTTTCCTGCTCAAATGGGAGTTCCAATAATTCTTTATCTCATTGTCTGTTCTTCCTGGTAAATGAGCAGCAATCAAAGACCACCTAGAATTCGATTAAAAAAAAAAGAAATAAAACAATTATGTATGTGCACATAAATCTTGACTAAATCAAATTCAATTTCATGATTTCTAAATGCAATTTTGACAAGAAAAGAAAAATTAACTTGCATCAAAATGACATGTACAGCTTTGTTCTCATAGAATTGGTTGCAGATGGGATAGCGACCGAAGTTAGGAATGAGGTCAAAAACAAGGCACATCATCATGTTTCTCGAAGGAGAATTTCAAGATTCCACAATCACAAATCTATAAGATTTAAATGTAATTAAATAGAATGGAAGTGTAAATGTGTCAATGAGGTAACCGTTCATTAATTAATCGGTTAGTTGAAGAAAATGACACTTTGGTCATTGATTAACTAAAAATTAATAGTGTTTCAAGGGAGAGAAAAAAAGCTAATTAATTAAGAGTAACAGTTTTGTACAATTTTAAAGGCGCGTGTAGGAGATGTTGCTCAAATGGAACTTTTCTTTTAATATAATTAAAGAAGAAAACATAAGATCTGGCTGACTAAATTATTTATGTTTAATTTCATTATTAAAATTTTAATTTGATTCATTTTAATTTTTTCCATTAAAAAATCGGCACATTGCATTTCTTTCTTTTAATAACGAGCAAAAAGATATTAAAATGAATCATATTGAAATTTAATACAATTATACTGGAAAACTAAAAAAGTCACTTGATCAAAGCTTTAAACAAGAAAAGGAATTTGAAGCAATGATTGAACTATAGGTGAAGTAACTTAAGCTATACGGTGTCAAGATATGCTAAAACTGGGAGTCCATAAAAATCTACTTAAAATAGACTTGTTCGAAAGCAGGATATGCAAGGAAGAAGCTGAAACAGATGCACAAAGTAGCAGATGTAGTTTTTCTTTTTTGTTTGTTTTCTAGTGTGTGAGTTAGTATTCATTACTACCTGATGTTGGAAGGGCCTCTATGTCAGTGTTACTGAAGATGTGATTTGTATCTAGTTTATCAGCAGTCATTACTTCCTGAAGTGGAAGGGCCTCTATATTAATGTTAATGGTTACTTGATGTATTCTTATATATAAACTCTGGTTATTCTTTTACAAGTAATAATATAAACTGGTTAAAAAAAACTAATCCTGTTTTTAAATGTGTGATGTTGGTGTGTCATAAATAGCAATTCGAATTAGAGTGTTAATTATCTTTTATAAAAATATTTATTACATAGAAAAAAACAAATCATACAAAGATAAATTATATCATGCTTTACAAAATGCAATTTAGACATAAAGTTAAAGATATAATTACTCTAAACAGATATTAAAAATTAAAATTAAAATTAAGACTAATTATATCAACGATAAACTAAATTTTATATTCTAATTTCAATTTAATCACAAAACTTAATTTGATTTAATTATTTTATTCATTATATTTTTATAGTATTTAAGATATTAACATATTATAAAGGTAATTGAGTAAAGAAGAGAACTAAAAAAAATTCGTAAATGTGTTAATCTCCCAATAGAATGAGATATAAGTTATATTTAATGATTGAAATAAATTAAAATAAAATTCTTATAAATAAACTGAGATTTAAATTTAGAAATAGCCGTTGATATAATTACTTTGAAAATCGTATTAGAATAAAATAATTGTAATCTCATTGTATAATTAAAATAGACAGTTTTATTGTAAACAAGAAACAAAAATTAAACAAAATGAAAATGTCATTAATTTGAGTATTAAGTTTTGTGCTTTTGAAGGTTAGAGAGTAATTATTGCACTGGGACCTATTCCTTCTTCTTATGAAAGAAACTGTTGACCATATACTTGCCATGAAAACACCAAATTATTAATGATAAGAAAAGGAGAAAGGCGATGATCTAGTGGTACTTTGATAATGTACCTTTTTCTTTCTTTGAAAAATATTAAACAATATTCATGTGTTTATTTGAATGATTGGATCATAATTTAAAAAACTAAAAAGACAGTATTTTATAGTAGAAAGGATTAATGAGAACTAGTTTCTTCAGTTAAAGTTAAATAAATATGTATACCTATTACCCAAAGCTGTATGCAACTTTACAATGGTTTCGTCCTCTTCTTTAGTAATGTTCCCTCTCTTCAAGTCAGCTCTTAAGTAGTTAATCCATCTCAGTCTGCAACTCTTGCCACACCTTAACAATCCTTCAAAAAATAATAATCTTCTTTCATTAGTTAATTTCCATGAATATATCTTCATGGAAATTAAAACCCCAATTGGAAATGAACAGACGATGTGCATTTTGATTAAGAACTGTTACCTGCATTCTTGGGCAGTGATCTCCATGACCCTTCTCCATTAGCTAGAATGTATTTTGTCAAGATTTCATCTTCTTCAGCTGTCCATCTTCCCTTCTTTAGTCCCACTTTCTCACAGCATGGTGCTCTTCCCATTTTCTTAAGATCCTTAATCAGTTCTCTCTCTTTCTATAGTTTGATAGGACATATAGTTTTGAGTGAGAGAGAGAGAGAGAGAGAGAGAGATCTTCCTTTCCCTAAAGAGAGAAGTTGGGAAGTAGCTAGCTAGGTTTAATTGTGCAGTGCAGGTACTGTGTTGTCCCTTTTACCTTGGGTATATAGAAGTTGGTGGAGAGAGAAATGATCACGATGATGATGATGATGATGATGTAGACATGGGAGCGGTGATAGAACTGGCCACGTTTTTTTTTTTTTTTCTCTTTTTGTAGGAGTAGGACATGTTTTGTAATAAATATTTTCTCGGCAAGAGAAGAAACGTATAGATACAAAGAGAGAGTGGAATTCTATTTGCATACATACGAGCGGTGACAAAAGGTGCCAACGATCAACAGAAACATGGTCAAATTTTGTTTGCATGGTTACAGTTTCTCTCGCATTCTATATACTCGAATCTCAGTCTCCAAACTGAAAGAGCCAAACACAGTTTCGGGATATGGGGTCAACCCAAAAGGGTAATTAAGAAAGTTCCATAAGGACAGAAGTTGAAAATAGTAATTCATTATAATATGAAACATATCATGAGATCACAAATCGTCATCATTAGCTCGGTCTCAGTTTAAGTCTTCTTAATTAAATAGAGAATTACAAGAATTTACGTAATATGCACATGTACTTGAGAAAATCACATTTTCACTAAAAAAAAATAAGAAATTATTATATGAGTAGCTGCTTATGATTATATAGCTGCTAGTCAAGATGTTTACAATTGAGCTATAACAATTGAAAGTCCATTCCAACTGCCATTATTTATAAATCCCAACTAAGTTTTGCTTCAATTTTTAGTTGCTAAATTACATTGCCAAGTGATTGACAGTCAATGCTTGGCATCCCCAAGAAGTAATATATATTTTTTAACTGAGTAAAGAACTATATGCAAATGAAGCAAATGACCCAGTAATCAATTCAGGCATTTCCTAGACATCAGTACTATGTTGTTCCAATGTTTTAGAGATCTTCTTTGGCTTGCCATTCTCTGGTAATGAATTTCAGATGCGTAATACTTTGTTTCTTTCAATAGTACAAACTTCATTTTCCTACCACATCAAAGAAAAGGAGTAAGAGCAAAGGAAAAACTGGGTACTCCCTTTTTCAGATCGTTGTGTGTTTGGCAGTTGAATTGGTTGAGAAATTAATTGGAATTATGAAATGCACAGTTGGAATTTTATGTGCATGTTTGAGGGCTCACATGGTATAGGTCGGCTTATTAAACCGATGAAAGCACAGAAAACGACCTTCATATTAATGCTCTCCCTTTATGTTCTTTTTGTCCCTTCTTCCTCACGGACAGGCCTCTTTCGTGTATATTAAATGAACTTCCACTACAGAGTCTCAGAATAGCACACTCTTACTCCTCATTCCTCATTCTTCTACCTCTGGGGAAAATAAAAAGTCCATGAAATGTTGAAAGTGATGATATTACGAGTGCATGCAAATGACTAAAAATTTAGATTGGAGTTTAAAATATTTATCACTTATATCAGCTCAAACTAAAAATATTAAAATTATAAATAGCTATATTTACAAATCAGTTTACGAATTTAACAATTCAAATTTGTAATTTTAATTAGTTCGAGCTCGATTTACTCATTAAATGAATTCAAGCAATCTTTTCACAACAGGCTTGCTTGGCTTATGTGGTTAGATCATTAGAATGCTACAAAAGCATTGGTATCACATTTGCATAGATCTTATACTAATGTATGGCACAGTACTGTTTTTTCTTGAAAAGTCCACAAGACTTGAAAATCTAAATTCACGAGGCTAATAAAAGCACTTGCACCTGTTCAGTCGAATGAAAACTGGGGAATTACAGGTACGAAGCAATTGAAAAAGGGGAGGTCACCGGTGAGTAATTAATTAAAGAGCATGTCTAGAGTCTGTTAGCAAGTTGCAGCATGGCAACAGCAATAGGTCATAAAAATTCTTCATATCATATCATCATCTTCATGACAAGTGGTCCTCATTCACACTGCAGGACCGACTCAAATTCAAACACATCATGAAATGTAAGCGGCCCACGTTCTATAACTCATAACCTCATTACTCACTCCTTCAATAAGGGCCAGCATAAATTAGGGTTTCTGCATCCTTTTGGTCATCTAGATAAGATCAGAGACTAACATGCTAGCAATCAAACATCACCACCTACAAGCCAGAGCCTTGCATTTAGAATTTGCACAAGCCAAACCTTTGTCTAAAAAGCACCGGTGCCAATTTTAGCTTCCACTTGGCTGTAGGTGATGTTCAAACTTCAATTAACTAAAGAGACAGGTATGAAGCAATGGTACAAGGTTTACATGTCTAAAGAGTACTTGCACTTGCACTTCCAACCTGTCTTTTACCTAGTCGAAGCTAACTGAACATCCCCTGCAAGCCAAACCCTTGCATTCTAAAGCAAAATAACACTGATCTCTGACAAAACATGTTTTACTTGAGACAACATAGGGAACATATTGACATTTCTATACAGCAAAGAAATGGTACCCAACACTTCTGTCAATTCAGAAAAATGAACATGCTATACTCTTGCTGAATTTCTACTCCGCAAAACAGTTGAATATACAACATGAGATATGTACTTTGCAAAAATTATTTTCTTCATGTTCTAGGTAAGGAAATGCAAGTTCATCGAAGATCAACAACATCAAACTTTAACTTGGAATTCATATAGACATGAGAACAGTGCTCATAGATTGGGGTTCCATCCAATGGCTCTTCATGGGGATGAAAACCCCTCTGCAGGCAATTTCGAATTACAGACACACCACCCGGATCGGACAAGTGAAATATGCCATGTGGACTGCATTAATTGAATATACATGTTAGCATGCTAATGAATAGCTATAATGGCAATGCAAAATTTGTTATTAACATTCCATTTCATAATCACAGAGAAGCATTTCAGCATTTGGGATACCACTGGGTCCTCACTTTTATGAAAGCGAATATAACATGATTTTCAACATTTTAAATTGCAGCCGAAAACAATCCCCTAAAGAAGTTCCATACTTGTCATTAAGAATTTCTACAAGCTCAATCATTGAATTGAATCATTCAAAAGGTAAATTTTTCAGTTCTCCCTAAAATTAATTTAGGATTTTGTTTAACATAACCAGCGAGCCAATTAAACTGATACATTTATTGTCCGAAATGTGCCTTGAACAGTTCAAGTTGAGTTATGATTTGAAAACTACGCCCACATTTTCCTGATGACAGGCAAATGTTATAGTGGGGCATTTATTTGCTCAACTTAATACTTCATATAAATTAAAGCTGATAATTATTTAGGAACAAAAGAAAGAGTCTACCTTGATGTATCAGTCGGAGCCATGACAATTGCAATTGCTTCAGGTAACATGATCTGAGAGCAGGACATGGAAAGGTCTTTCAGCCAAATGTAGTATTACAATGTGATAGGATATAGAAGAACAATAAATGAGGTCTTTGTCTGCAGTCACATCTAGCGCCAGTGCATATTGCAAAATAATGTGTGATAATGTTGACATCGTTTCAAAAACTCAGTTGTTTTCAAAGATAAATGGAGAACCAGTGCTTTGATAGAAAAGAATGGTACACGAGAAAACACATCTGTCTGAGATTTGTCAACTCAGTAGGAAGAAATATTCACATCTGTCTGAGATTTTTCAGCTTTGTAGGAAGAAATATTAACATCAGTCTGAGATTTGTCAAATCAGTAGGAAGAAATATATAAGATAACAAGTATAGAAACAGATGAATGGAAATTGATGTTACAAAGCATTACAATGGAATTGTCTGCAAATTTTGTTATCAAAGAAAGCATAAGCATGCATCTAACAGTTAATGCAATGACCTCAGGAGAACAATGAGGTATCATTAAGAACTACAATAACAGCAAAATATTTAGTGCATACAATGAGAAAACAAAGAGATGACTGCTGCTTATTGTTACCTGGTACGAGTAATGAGTGTGCAGATCAACAGAAGACATGAAACATGTCTGTGATGGGTGTGTCTGCAAATACGTATAAGAAACAAGCGATAAGCTAACACACAAAAAAAGTAAAAACATGAAATCTAAATTTTCTTACTATTATATATCCATAGAAAATATAATGC
This sequence comes from Ricinus communis, assembly GCF_019578655.1. Classification (NCBI taxonomy): domain Eukaryota; kingdom Viridiplantae; phylum Streptophyta; class Magnoliopsida; order Malpighiales; family Euphorbiaceae; genus Ricinus; species Ricinus communis. Next base: position 1,310,030 of record NC_063264.1, on the reverse strand, counting down.
TTTACCAGATATAAGTACAATACCAACAAATTAAATGAATCCACCATGGCCATTGAAACACTTACATGAATCCATCCAAGAGGAAAGAGTGCCAGCCTGTCTTGAACTTCAAATATTTCTTCTTCATTTATTGTCTGACACTGAACATTTACAATTGCTTCAAGAAAATAAATTAATGGCACTAACGCAAAGTAACAAGAGAAACTAAAAGTGCCAAAATATGAATGACATCTTGAAATTAAAGTACATAAATTATGAAGCTTCTTGCACCACCATGTCAGTTGATCAATGAAGTTAAATTGAGTTGCATTCCAGAACACTACGGTGCTCGGAGATAAGTGTTACTTCAAAACATGAGGAGGTAATAATATCTTTAGCTAGCATTCTTAAGTTCATTACAGAGCTAAGGCTTTGTTTGCTTTGGCGATTGATGGCAATCAGCAAATGATGAAAAATGGATCTACTCCCACTTGGAGAGACAACCACTAGGAGAGATAATAATACATAGACATATACATATATGTAGGAAAAACATAGGAAAATGGGGAAAAGGACGACCAAAAAATAAGTGACAAATAACACTCCAACAGATGCTGTTTATGCATATCTTGCATATCATGGAGAATCTGACATGCAGTGCCCCTTAAAATCTTAACTAGCAACTAGCACCAATGTATTTCATTCTAGAAAAATGAAAACCAAAAAAATATTATTTGACTTATTCATTGATTCAGAGTAATGTACCTAAAGCTATGAAAACATGGAGAAGCTGCAAAGCATTAAAAACTGCAAAAGATATTTCAATCAAGAAAAAGTTGTTATCATTACCGAATCTGAAGTTGACTCTTGCTTTGGGATTATAAGTGTAGTGATTTGAAAGACCCTGTTTTTCTACAAACAGCGCATAAAGTGGAAACTATCAGGAATCATGCACAATGGCTTTAGAAAACAAGAAAACTGCTTATTTTGAACTTAAATTTCGCTTCACTTACCAATGAACCAGCAAGAACACCACATGTTTCTAGATTTTTCTTTGTGTTAGCACGAGCTAATCTCAAGAAGTCTTCCATCATATTTACCGGCTGCAATTTGTGTTAAAAGGGGTTAGAAGAAACTACCATCATAGTGACTCATAATTAAGAGCAATTAAAAAACTGACAAATTCTCACGACCACCAAATGCCACCAAAAAAATATACATAAAAAAGTAAAAACAAGTTTATGCCAGCAGCAAACAAAGCATGAGACACCTACAACGTGTAAATGTTGATACGAATTAGAGTTGTGAATCCCATCCTGAGAAGGTTTTGCTGGTCCAGGTCTTGGATCTGCAACTTTAGATGGAGGAATTGGAGAAAACTCTTGCTGCACTTGAGCAAGAACAGGAGGTGGGGAGGGTTGCCTGATGCCAACAAACTGGAAAGGATCTTCCCTTGCTTCATGAATTAATGCAGGGATTGACTCTTCAGCAGGACGTGGCCATATCCCATCATCTAAGGAGAGCACGGATTCCATTGTTGAGCCAACTCCCCCAGAATTATTATCATTCAGTGCAATATCATATAGTCCAGCCTGATTCAGACTATAATACCATAGATGACATGAAAAAAGAAAATGTTATAAGAAGGCACTATTTAGAACGACAGATTCAAAAAGTACCATGGATCACAGTCAGTAATCAGTAGTTAAATTTCATTAGAACACCTAATAACCTAAGGAAGGGACAGAACAAAGCATATATTTCAAGATTTAGCAAAAATGAATCATACAAGTGCTCACCTTGAATCTTCAGAAGAGGTTAAATCAGCATAATTTGGATACTGAACCTGTATTAGACGATTAATGGATGAATCTCTGGAATTGACATGTTTACTTCACAAAGGCAACTACATATGCACAAAAGAAGGAAGAAGAAAAGAATAGGAGAACAGGACAAAAAAAGCCAAAAAAACAAAAGCCAGCCAAAACTTTTACCTTTATCTGTGCAGTAGGTCCTCGCCATTGGCCTCGAAGACCATTAGGGCCTAAAATTGAGTGTTTAGACAATGTCTCTTGCTTTGGAAGAGGAAGACTAATAGATCTGGACATATTAAGAAACTAATGTCAATCTTACAGAACCTAGCATGCTGAGGCATACATTTCATAGATTGTAAGATGTTACAATGTTTGATGAAGCAGGAGGTTCTTCACAAGGAAAATCAAAATTTTCCTCTCACAAAGACAACTAAAGTCGGAACTCTAAAGGAAGGCACATGGTGACAAGAATTAATGTGCATTTAGAAAATAGAGCTGTCCAATGTAGAGGGGGCAGGAACTAAAGGTTCATATTGAGCAAATTTTGGTCAGATCCAGAACACACCTACCAGGATGTGATTCACTCATCATTAAATTCTATTTAATAAACACACGAAGACCACTTTGAATTGTAGCGATAAAGATCTCTTTCTAACACCAAGATAATCTTGATAAGGGGGAGATAAACTAATCTATACAGTTACAAAAAGATTATTATTTACTCTAAAGATTAACTGTTCGAGCCAAGAAAGTTGAGCACAAATTTGGAATTTGGAACAGATACTGAAGCATAAAGTTAAGAAGCGTGTCATCGAGAAGGAAAGAAATAAGCACTTGGAACTTTGCATCACGAAGGAACTGGTCCATGTACAAAAAAACAAAACATTTACAGATATCATGCTATGTCTCTAACTGCAAAGTGTACTCCTGGAATAATATACTCACAATTTATTCAACTGCTTGTCAATTGGCAGAGAGTTTGAAGATGACACTTGAGTATTATTGTTATCATACTTCCATGAAGACTGTAGTGCCACACCATAGGGCTAAAAACACAAATAAATGTGATATTACAAAAAAGAGTTTGTTATAAGAACCCACTAAAGAAGCAAAAAAAAAAAAGAAAAGAAATAAATGAATATGAAACAAATTATGATTAAGGCATAATGCTGTATTTATAAAGTATTTGGTTAAGTTAGTACCCGTTTGACATTGGTGTTAGTGTAGGAAGTTCTATTAACAAGAGGATATTCTGAAGGAGATGGCTCAGAATCACATGAAAGCCGTTCTGGGCCATCAAGTTCACAAAGTTGTGTTCTTGCAAAAGCATTGTTAATCTCTTCAACGCGACGATGAAATACCGGTTTCAAAGATTCAAGCTCATTTAATACACCTAACAAACTCTATAAGAACAAACCAAAGCAACAGTATGTCACTATACAGTATAATATTATCACAAAATCTAGTCAAATTTTAACTATACAGTCAAATAAACAACTAAATTAATGATGACCTTTATATAAGCTACTCTTTCTTTTGGAAGCGAAACATGGTAATCCTTGTGAAATGGAATAGTTTCAGACACCAAACTGAACAAAAAAGGAATAAGGGTTACAATTTTAAATAAGCAAACACAAAATTGAGCAATAATACATAAATACGATAAATAAACAAGCCTTTAAATTAATTTACCTCGAAAACCTAAGAAGTATTATATACAAATCTACTATATTCTTCTCCTCTCTGTGTATATTCGCCTGTGCATCATCAAAATTTTAGAATTAAATTATTCAAAAAAAAAAAACTTTCAACCTCCATTATTAAACAGCATTTCGTAACTAAATCAAAATTCACCACATTAAGTAATAAAAGATTATTAGAAACAATAAACAAAGCAATTAAGCAAGAAAAGAAAACCTGTCTAAGGAGATTATCAGCGATTCTGTAATAGTATCGGAGAGGAATCCGATTATCGACTTCCACTTTTCGAGCAATTTCATTCACATTGATCTTCATTGTTTAAGGATAAAGAATTAATCGGCGATAAAACAGCCGATTCTCTTAAAATCCGATGAGGTTTTACGGTGATGCCACGTATCCGTTAGAGGTATCGATCAATGTGTAAACGTATGAGCTAAGGAAACGGAGAAGAAAAGAAAGGAAAGATCGTCGTTTTGAAGAGAAGCTTCTGTTTGTTGTAATGTCGACATGGTGAGTTCGGAGAGTCTTTGATTAGATGCGGTTGATATCACTTGATTGAATGACGTGGCATAGCTTTATTCGATGTTCATAAACAATCAGTTCTATTGGAGACTTGGAAGTCGGAAGAGTACTCCACTTCGTTTTGTAAAATTAATTTTGAAATAAATTAGATAAATCATACATGTAAATTGTAATACATCTTTAACTTGCATAGGCCCCTATATGATAAAATTTTTTATATGTGATGTATAATTTTGATAGATAGGGATTAAATAAAAAATTTTCTTTCCTAATTAAATAAAAAATTTCAATCATCAAAGTAATATATTAATTATTTTTAATATTATATATAAATATAATTTATTTTTATACCATATATTATCATATTATATTATGTATGTAGATATTTAATTAGTGTTTGTTAAATTTTTTATATATATATAAATTTCAAAATAAAAAATTATTTTAAATTTTTATAATTAATATAATAATAATAGCCGCACAATTAAACAACTAGTTTAGTGATTTCACTATTTAAGTTTAATGGTATTTAAATATAGTACTCACTTTTAAAGTGGTTTTACCTTACTACTAAATTGAGACACCCAAGTTGAATTTATTTCAATTCAAAGAGAAGATTATATAATTAGAAAAGTACCTAAATATTGGTTATTTATGCAAAAAATAAAAGCACATAAATATTAGTGAGATTGGAATATTGATCCAAAAGAATTCACATTAGTAGCCTAATCAAGCAATTCTAAAAATTTTACAAAGTAGGAGAAGAAATCTCACATGAACGCGGAACTAGAAATACGTTAGAATTTGAGCAGTAAATTTGATGGAGAATGAGTTTAAAGCTTAAACTATGGATTGAAGTACAAAAACTAGCAACAGAAGTAATCAATTTCAGTATACAAAGCATATGCACGCAGTTTTTCTAGTGGTTAGTTAACAAATCATGGTGTGATAATAGGAGAGTGGCATAGAGAAGTTCATTCCAGGAGTCTGGAACACCAGGCAGACACCAATGGCTGCAGTCTTGAATCATCTCATGGTCTCTTCGGATCTTAGACTGTCTATAAACAGAGGGATGTCCATCTTTTCTGTAATCTGTCATTCTAGTAATGTTGAGATAAAATACAGGGGTTTTCATTTCTGATATAACAGATTCAAGGATGCTCATCATCCATGGATATGGTGCAAGGTCAGTGTCATTTGTTACAGGCTGGTTTTCACCATCACAGCGACCAACCGCATTCCATGGCACTTTCCTGCAATACCCAAAAAAGAAATTCAACCACCCTGCCATAGAATTTCAGAACTAGCTGTCGCTATATATGGCTGGTGTTAAGAATATTTGATTACCTGAAGTGGGAAGCTGAGTATCCGCGAAAAAAGACCCTTGTATGACTGCTGTTGATATTAGCATCAACCCAATGTGCCCAAGTCCACAAAGCTTTTGTGTATGCTTCTGTCACTTTTAGCCTGTTATAGACATGACTGCCTTCTTGGAAGTAATCTTTGCTGACAAAATATACGATCGGGGATGTCATCAGCATAGTAATTGATTTGGTCATAACTTTAAATGATTATGATGATGGTCTAAAATATTTAAAGCATAATGTTACCCCCTATTGGTCTTTTGGTGAGTCCACCAATGACCTGTGTTGAAGATAATTATATCAGCATGATGGTACTTGGAGAAAGTGCCCTGAATCATATCAAGCCTCAGTGTTTCTCTTCTGTTTCCAGTATCTTCTGATGCTTTCACTTCTTGGACAAGAAATGGTGATTTCACGAAATCTATTGAGCAGTTATAATCCTACAGAACGAATTACAAATACTTCAATCAAACAAGTGAAAAGAACTTTATCAAGACAGAGAGAACCAAAAAGTTAAATCAAATACTTTTCTAACTCTTACTATGAATTTGAAAGAGTAGAAACCCCGAGTCCTGAACTCCTTCCTGCCAGAAACTTCAAAGATTCTACTTTTATTCTTCAATGACTCTCTCAATGCACAGACCAAAGATTCCCACATATTTCTGTTCAAAGAGTCTCCAACAAACACCAATTTTTTCCCTTTCAACAACTCCAAAAAGTTTCTCCCATCAAACCTACATAATTCAAATTAACATAAAAGAAAAATCACTCAAAGAAGTCAAATGAAAATGGAAACTTTAATCAAACAGGACCGAATTTTAGACCTTGGAATTTGGCACCCATGTGGTTTCCATCGATATCTAAGATAACTCAAATCAGGCCTTCCATTCTTGAAACAATTAAAAGAATCATCAACAAATGGGCAAGACCCAGGTTTGTAAATTGGACCGAAGTCATCATCAATAACCCAACTCCCATTAAAGATATCACAAGAACTAAGGCCTGAAAGAAGAACATCATCATCAGTTTCTTCTTTTCTTGAATTCCTTCTACTTCTTTCCATTGCAGTAACAGAAGAGAGTGTGCAGTTATCACGCAAGTCAGAGACAAGACATGTTTTGGATGATTGAATTGAAGAGAAAGGAGAGATATAATTTGCAGCGAAGAGAAGGCGAGAAGCGAGCGCAGAAGCAGTGAAAGATGGAGAATGGTTGGTTATTGAATTGGAGAGGAAAAGAATGGAGAGAAGGAGAAAAGAAGTGGCTAAAAGGTGAGTTCTTGATCTTGATAAAGGGCATGAGAGAGCTGTTGACATGTTCATGAAAGCAGCAGTGAAAATATTCTTGAAAGACGCCATTGAAGGAATCATAGAAAAGGAATTGACAAGGGTCTCTGCATTATATGATTTTATGGCCGTTTTGGATTATTGGACAAAAGGGTTCTCTTTCTTTTGTTCTTTTTCTTGGAAAGAAAGTAGTTTCATCTGATTGATGAAAAATGTATCTTTTGAGTCCTTTTCTGGTTAAATAATTACTACTGTTTGATGATAATACTCAAATCTTATTTTTAATAATATTAAGTTAAAAACATTATTTTGCAAGTTAAAAACCGTTTGATGTTTTAGCCTCAGGTTTAATTAACCCATTATTTTGCAAGTTAAAAACATATTACAGATGAAATATATCCATGCAGCACTATTGGTGCCACAAGCAACTGAGCAGATTAGTCTTGAATTCAGTTCAGAGAAATTAAAAGACAAATTCTGAATGTATCAGGACAAAGCAGACAATAGTCTTATTTTCCTTTCTAGAGTACCAAACAGAAGTTACACATCAACTTATCTATCTATTACATAAACATAAGCAAAATAAGGCGATAAATCATCCTAAAACATCAAAGCAACAAAACTTGCACTATGATTGCAAAGCCAAGTAGTCCAGAGAGATTCTGGATTTTGGTCATGTATGCACTGTTTTCTTCATATTGAAGATGCTCGGCTACATTGAAATCACCTGCATGACACAAATGTTGAATTACGACATTTCAGGAATGACCAAATCAAAAATATATATCTTTATAAGCTACTGAAGGTACCTCTTTCTGGACCATAGCCACATCCTGCCTTGATTGTATCTCGAATATCATGTATGGTAGCCTTATTGTAAAATATAAAGCGTGTCATAATGTTTTCTATGCAGTTTAGCACCAAATGTGTCTCTGTAAGACATGGTCCACTGCAATATTCATCTACATAATCAGGAGGCACATTCAGGTTTCCACTCTGTGTCAGCCTATAGGCGTCTGAGCAGCTGCTGTAAATCTGAAAGTTTGCCAAATGTTGATACACATGAAGAAACAAAGGGCGATTATAAGCACATAAAACAGCATATTAGAATCGACTTACATGTCTTTCATTAAAACATAGCAATGCTTTTGCAACAATTTCAGCTGGATCATCACCAACAACACCTGCACCTGTTTGAGACACACCTCCTAAACCGCCTGCGCCTGTGTAAGGCTCGTAGCCAAAACTGTCTGCGCCTGTCTGAGGCACGTCTTCATCATAAGCGTTCCCTGTCAAGGATTTCTGCAAATTTATAAATTGCTTCAAATGAATAACATTAATGTTCAAGAAAACGTGTATTTCAATTACACACACCTATATTGCAGCAGAATATAGAGATGCAGACAAGAACTACAGTTAAAACCAATGGTCTAATAGTAACTGAAATTGTCATTCTTGAGGATTGTAAACAATGCAAAGTGATAGAAAAAAAAAGAAAGAGACGAGGGTAATTTTATATGCCAAAGCAGGGACACCAACCTTGAAAATAATATGGTGGTTAGTTGCTTAATGATATTATCGCGGTTTAATTGTATTTTCTACAATCTTCAGGAATGGCAGCTTCACAGGTATAAGGTTTCCGTGTGAATTTATTGGGCATGGCCCACAATGGAATGTTCTAAAATAGTGGCATATGCGGCTCATGCAATATAAGTTAGTGATGGAAGATTTCACAGGGAAAATGTTCATTAACAAAAGACGGTTGGTGAGTTTCTTAGGAAAAACAATTCAACATGATGCTTTGCTCCAACTTTTGACATAAATTTGGAGGATAGAGAAAGGACTAGCGAAGGAGAGCAGTTGAGTGCAAGTCACCAACTCGTTCACCATACGAGAATTTTCCTGTTTTTAGTGTTACAAAATCAAACCTAAAAGAAGTTTTCTGGTTTGATACCTTCATCCAAAGTCACGGTTGCTTTCCGAAATTCCTCAAGAAGCATTTTAGTATCTAGTTGGCAGATTAAATAATCAAATGCATGTAAGCTTAAGCATATTATTAGTAGAAAAAAAAGGTGGGAATTTAAGAAGTAATTCTGTTGTATTTACCATTAGGCCTTTGACCTACTGAGAGAGCTCGTGTGGAGACTCAAGTTCGAGCCCCAATTTTACCCTTCCATGATAAAAAAACAAAAAAGAACCATAACGTTAACTCATTAACTCTATTGGAGCATTTGCAGCCAAAGCACCACGAGCCTGTCTTGAACGATCAAACGGAGAAACCTGCAGCAGCCTACCTAGCCAACAAAGGCAACAGTCTAGTACATGATCTTAATATATCTATAATAACATAGGAGCCATCTCAAAAGGAGGTCAAATGCCTTCATAATCTCTTTACAGAAAATGCCATCCAAAGAAGCTTTAGGTTGATTTTATTTGCCAAACATGCAACGAATTATCGTAATACAAAACATGGTACTAGGATGCAGCATACAAAGTGAAGGAGGTCAAGAAACCTCGTCGCAAATTGCAATGCAGAGGAGCCTCTTCTTGCAAGCATAGATACGAGAATACTCATTCTATAGCATTCAGTATCCAAGTCTGAAATGTATAGCCACGTAAAATCAGCAGCTTCACCAGTTGTATTGAGACTAATGAAAAAAGCTTTCCCTGTAGTTACAAAGATGGCTATATACACCTGTCATGGAAAGCAAGCATGTCTCACATGATGTCAGAAACAGGACTTCCTCTCTTTCAACAGCCAGGTAAAGGAAATGGAGTGCAGCAGAATGGCAGTCTCAGTAAATGTTGAAACACCTTTCTTGATGCACTCTGCTTCATTTGCTAAAGAGATACTCCACTGGTGTCAATCCTCATAAACCAGCTACCCATATTGCTCCCCACAAATACTGGTCTAGCAAGGTGGCATATCATTTCTCACAATTTTGATGAAAATCTGTTTTCCATAATAGCAGCACTGAAGAAAAACTGGCCGGAACACATTTCCATAATGCACTGCCTGGCCCAAAGGTCATCTTCTGACAAGTGACAGTGCATTTCCTTCTACCAAAGTCTACCAACTGAACAAGCCTATCCCACCAGAAAAAGGTGCAACTTTTCAGCCCAAAAACATGAAACGATTTGATAGAACTTTCTTATTACAATTCCTGATATGCATGATTCCAAAAAATGAGATGAGCTTATGCAGTCCAATTTTTGTGGCCATGTCTGTTTCTAAAGCGAAAACCTGAATAAAGCAGCCCATACTTATGAACCAAGAAGGGCAGAATAAAGCAGCACGAACTTATGAACCAAGAAGAGCAGAATCCTCTGATATAGCAGCAAAATTTACCAGAATGCCCCACTCACTACATGTTTTTGCAATTTTCTGGGCCGCTTCAAACTGATCTTGCTTAACCAGGGCGTCCAAAATTATATTGCATGTAAAAGAATCAGGCATACAACCATTTGCTTCCATTGAGAGAAATAGCTCCTTAGCTTCATTAAATCTCCCTGATTGGCAGAACACCTTGATAAAAGCAACATAAGTATAATTATCCGGAATCAAACCCAATGACAACATTGAAGAAAAAAGCTTCTTCGCATCCTCTACCTTTCCCATCCTGCAGAAACTTTGAATAAGAGCATTGAAAGAAAAAACATCTGGGTTTATTCCATCTGTTTGCATCTTTCTTAAGAGTTTCATTGATCTAGGAACATCCCCTATGATACACAAAGAATGAATCAATATATTGTAAGTGACAGCATTGGGAGAGAGACCCCACATAACCATTTCGGAGAAACAACCTAAAGCATCCTCAATCTGTTTTGCTCGACAAAGGCCATCAATTATTGAACTAAAAGTGAAAATATCTGGTTTAAATCCATGTTCTAAAAGCATTACCAATAGATCTCTTGACTTGCATATCTCTCCCCCTTTACAATACCCATCAATAAGGGTATTGAAAGTAACAAGGTTAGGAGGGATACCTTTATACTGCATCTCTTTGAAAGTGTTTGTTGCTTTGTCCATCATACTGGTTTTGCAGAAGCAGTCTATTACCATGTTATATGAACAGACATTACATAGAAGTCCATCCTTAACCATCTGATTAAAATAGTGGTTCCCTTCTGTCACTTTTCCAGCCATATACAAAGCTTTAATTAAGGCAAGATAGGTACTAAAGCCGAACTTCATGCCTTGCTCAACAAATCTATCCAATATGTTGCATACCTCATTTAGATCAAAGCCCTTGATCAAACAATTCATAGCAATGTTAAATGTCGCACTGTCAGGTTTATGGCCTATCTTCCCAAATTTCTTCAATAATGCACCAGCCTCTCTTGCCATATTTTTGCTTGACAAACAACACAATAGTGTATCACAAGCCAATCTCTGCAAGACAGGTTCTCTTTCAATAAATTCTATTGCCAACTCAAATGCTTTATTTGGAGCCACACAGCGAAACACCCCATGAATAAATGATCGAATAGTAGCTTCACTGGGACTCACCTTTCGAGCCTTCATTGTTTCTAAAACCCTAAAGGCTTCATCTACCTTCTTTGCATTAAAAAACCCATCAATTAAGATTGTATAAGTGAACACATTAGGTGAATATCCCAATCCTTCCATCTGTTTAACCAACCGGAGTGCCTCATCCACTACACCACTCCTACAAACTCCATGAATAAGTATATTATAAGTAAACCTATCCGGTTTGCAATTATCAGCAGACATCTGTTGGAATTTCAAATAAGCCAAGTCAAGAGAATTTGATTTCACCAATGCATCAATAACTGCATTATACAACCTTGTACTAGGACTTATACCCAAAAATGATATCTGCCCAAATATCTCATCACAATACTTTGCCAATCCTAATCTACCCCAACTACCAATCAAAATACAAAGCAATTCTTCGTTTATTCGATAACCTGAGGCTTTAATATCCTTGAGCAATTCAACAGACAAAACAACAGGACCTTTCCTATAAAGACAATTAGCTAAAACACCTTTAACAGATTGATCCTTTGCAAATAACGGATCCATATTGGAAACCCAGATATAAAATTTCAACGGGTATAATGGGTTTTCTTGATTTTGCAAGACACTGGCAACAGAGTGAGAATTCAAAGTAATCCTTTTGGCTTTGAACTCATGGTTAAGCAATAAAAACCAATCATGTCTTGAGAGTATTCTAGAAAAGTAATGATGATCAATTGGTTTACTATATTTATTAGCTGAAATGGGATTGTTTGAGATTTTTAATGAGTTGGGGTTAGTGAACTGAGGGTTAAGTAAATAGTGAGTATCACTATTACCTCCTAAAGAAGCTTCAGTTTTGCTTATATGATTCTGAGCAGATTTAAAATGATTGTCTGATTCTTGAAGCTGAGAGGACTTCTTGAGTGCAGTTGATGATGATGACCTAGAAGAAGAAGAAGCAAAGGCGAGGGCTTTCATGTCCGCTCTGCAAAAGCAGAAACCAAATGAAGAAGAAAATACTCGCATTTTAGTCGATACTGCAAGGGAATTGGAAAAAGAAACGACATAGCCTTAGGAGTTTTGGGGGTTAGGGAAGAAACAACCTTAAAACGACTTGATGTTTCAAGGGTCGGTTCAAGTAAAAGGTGCGGTCAATAAATCAGAAATAAATTGTTTATCTGAAACAAATAGACCTTTAGTGCTAACAGGCGGCAAAAGGGCCAGAAATCGTAAATTCAATAAATTCATCTCTCGATCCTCAAGTGTAAAAAACAGAATACCGTTAGTTATAAACCTAAAGCCCATATCTCTCTCTATACACAAAAATCCTAAACTCAATAAAGTTCATTTCTCTATCCTTTCAGCATCTTTATATTATATTAGATTATAATATTTTTAGATCAGATTTCTACCAAATTCTTAAAATATGGTTCGCCGTCGATAGAGCTCCTCCAACTAAGAAAATAACTTCAAGAAATAGTTGACAGAGATATTTCGACATAGAACGAATCAGTGACCATGAAATTTTAAAAAAAAAAATATTTGTCTCAGATAATAGAACACTGCAACTTGCAAGAAGCAGTATTAGATAGTAAGGAAAGCGGAGAGAAAATAAAGGAAAAAATTAAGTGAGATGAATAATAGAAATATAAAAGATTTGATATTAACAGTGTATTATTTGGAAAGAAAGTATTTTCTTGACATGGTTATTGAGGTGATGCTAAAAAGCTCAAAAATAATAGTGTTGGATTTGTGAGAGATGTTTGGAATCGAGTATGATCTCATATCTAAAGGAGAAGCTCGAATATTTAAACTTTTTGAAAATGTTGTTCCTGCAATTTCAATATTTACTGCACACGCACTGAGATCAAGTTAAGATATGCATAAGCAAGTCTAACGGTGAAACCACCAGCCCCACTAAACGTTGTCTTAGAGTGTGTTAGAGAGGACCCTTACTGCTAGCGAAGCACTCTCTCAAAAAATATTCCTACACTTTAATAGAAGTTCTGCATGTACAGGAGCCCTTTATTTATCTAAAAAAAGATGTAATAACTAATAAGAACTATTTAACACTCAAAGAAATTCTTTTGAAGTGTGATAAGATTTGAGACCTTTTGGTCAGTTGATCAACCTTATCTAAAACACCCATTTAACTCTTCCCTTATTGTTTCAGGAAAATCAATGTGCTAAAATCAAGTTCAGGTTCACGGCTTAGCCACGTTACTCTCCGGACCGGCACAAAACACTACATTGGTCCAATTTATAGCTCACTCCTCATGACCCTCCCTTCCGCGAAGACCTGCCCCGACTCCCGTAACCCAGTTTCTATTATGAATTGGAAGACCTCGTGGCTTCTCACGCGCCGTCCGTGACATACTCCGTGTGCACCGCTCGTCTGTTATAATAGGCGCGTCTTCAAGGAGTTTTTTTAACGTACTTCTGACTTGGGCAGTTTATGCTCCAATTTGACGACACGAGGGATTATTATTTAGATATCCGGGTCTTAAATATACTTGGGAGCATTTTTGCGACATGTCGGATGCACGTGTGCTTGCGCAGCAACAAATATGGGCAGCAGTGACGCATAGAGCCAAGAACCAAGCTTTTAATTGCACTAATGGTGATCCTTTTCATATGGAAAAGTATGTGGAAAGTGCTTAGTAAGGTATTTGATGTTGATTATGTGGAGTTCGATGAGAGTGATAAGTTTGATTTTGTTGGGATGGTGAAAGGAAAAGGAAAAGTCTGGGGAAGAGATTGTCGAGAAACATGGGCTCTACAATACCAAAATGGAAGAAATTACTTGTTGTGAGGCACTTAAGTTCGTAATGGGTTTTAAGTTTCAACATGTTTGTAGCATGAATATGGGTCGTGAATTTGGGTTCTTAGGGTACATGGATACGCTTAAGAGCATAGGCATGTGGCTGGAGAGACTGAGAAATATGAAAATTTTACCTTGGAAGCTTGCCCTGTGCAACTACGTTGAAGTGCAATGGCTTTCCTGTGCTTTCTTTTTCTTTATATATAAATATATAATTGCAATGGCTTTCTTGGCCATGTCTCAGTTGATTGGGTAAGGAGGGCCAACGAGTGCAAAGGTCCTTGGTTCACTGGACTCCTCCAGCAGATAATGTAATTGAAGTTAATTGTGATGCTGGAATTTCTGGTGCATTATGCAGGAAACCTGACAGGTTTCCAGGCTCCAATTGAATCGGCAGAGGCTGAAGCTCTGCTTTTAGGTAAACTTGCTCCTGATATGAATTGGAGACAGGTGGAGGTGGAAAGTGAGAATGCTGAGGTCATCAACGTGCTGGATTCAAATGAAGCGATTCTGAATAAAATGGGGCACTTCGACTGATGAGTTACGGACTGACAATTCAGGTTTTCGACTCATTCATTGAGAAGGCAACAGGGCTAGCGGCTGCTCATTGCACGGCAAAATCAGCAAGCCAGGAACAGCTCCAAGTCTGGTTGAATGAAGCCCAGGCAGCAATTATTAGTGATTTAGTTCTAGCTAATGTTATTTTCTATTTCTTGTAGTCCTCGATTAAGACTTTCTGACCTAAATTAGGGGGGGTGGGGGACAATTGCTTGGTATAAAAATTTGTTGTTTGTTACTACCTAGCAAAAAAAAAAGAGAAAATTGCATATAGCCAATTTAGTGTCAAAATGTGAAGACAGCCCAGTTCTAGCAACAAATAATGAAAGCTCCTTTTTATTGAAAGCCCATGAAGCTTCAAAGGCCAACTACACTTGTGTACAATTTCATGAAACAGTTTTCAACACATCAAAACACTGGGCTTAATACTAATGCAATCAACAATCCTGCAAAAAAAAAAAAAAGAAGAGAAGAAAATCGCTAAAATACAATCGTTACCATAAGTAAAAAAGAAAATCTCTCTATTTTTGTTGGCAATGACATGTATAAGAGATTACTCACATGAGTACCAGATGTGCAAGCCGGTCTCCTTGGAGGGAGCTGCTGGTGAGGTGTTCTCTGCAAATTTTCATGTCAGAATCGACCATGCAACATAAAATAAGAACACACTCTCTACTATGATCATTTCTATATATTCTATACTATTACTACCTGTAATTTTGGGCGCAAAGTTTCTACAGCCACAGTTGATTTTTGATTCACGCCAGCTCCTTGCTGTTCCACAGTTAACAACAAAAGAAAAAGATCATTATTTGATGACTAGTAGTTGGCGTATATGGAAACATACAAATTGCAGAGTCATCTTCTTTAGTGGTGACATTGGTGCATCGATTATCAAAGCAACAAACTAAACACTTAAATTTTGTTTTGTTGGGGGTTCTTTATTGAGATGAACAAAACTACCTTGCATAATGCCCAGTCTGCTGAATCAAAGAAAGCACGTTCATGGTCCTACACCCATTACAAGAGCATATTCATATACCCAAAAACAAAAATAATAGTACTACAGAACCTTCCTTGTCTAAGTTGTCGAATTTACCTTTGAAATCAAGGGCTTCTTCTTTGGTTTGAGTCCGTCGTATTTCTTTGTCATGGACGCCGCCTGTTATTTATACCAAGATAAGTAAGATGAATTTATGACCAATATTTGGATTGGTATTCGTATTTGTGCCGCCCGATATCAATAATCTATATATATATATATATATATTAATTTCTAAAACTTAAATTATTGTATTAATAAAATTAAAATTAAAAAAATTAAAAAAAATATTTAAAAATATTTAATTTGTTATTATTTTTTAAAATATTATAAATTAATATCAAAAATTAAAATTTTTATTAAATTATAAATATTAACTTAATTCTATAATTTAAATAATAATAATAATAATAGTCGTGCAACGGATAAAAGAATAGTTTAGGTTAAATGTGAAAGCCGCAAAAGTGAGCTTAATTAAATTTAATAAATAATTAGGGTTTAAATAAAAAAGAGAGAGAATGATATACATAGAGATGGTATGTAATTTATTTGACAACCCAACAGCCAATCGGGTCATTGTACACTGCCGACATATCCATATTCACCGAAAACGTTCTCTGATGTTTAAACAATTTATATCCACACAAAATCCTATTTCTCAGTTATAACCGTTAGATGTAGGGACCACTATCACTCCTACGATGCTGATTATCACATGCTATCAAATAAATTCCAGGATATATCTAGTAATTAGATATTTATTTTTTCTTTAGCCTGATTTGTTTGGTAAGTTAAGAATTGGTAAAGAAATTAATTAAAATCAAATTGACTTTCCATTTAAAAATAAAAATAAATAAAAAAATCACGTGTAGCACAATAGAGCGGGGTATATAAACGTGCATCTATCATGCAATCACCACCGTTAGATCTCCAGTCAATTTCTTTTTTCATAAAATAATGATAGGTTTTGCTGGGCCCTGTATATGCAAAACACCATGATTTGTTTGTTAGTTCCATCCCATTAAATTTCTATTCTTTTTTTAAAAGGTTATTCCAAGATTTTGGTGATTGTGTTTGTGTTGTATTATTTCTGAATTCATGATTTTCAATTTCAATAAGAAAAGAATTAAAATAAAACAAAGAGAAAAAGAAGAAGCAAAAACAGAAAGTAACAGAAATAGGGGCAATGGCGTTATAAATGTACCTCAAGGTCTTGAGAAGCATAAAAGTCTTCATTTCTGTTGCAATCTGCCATCTCAGCTCCTTTTCTGTTGAACCACTCACCACCATTAATCAACAAAATAAAACTCACAAAATCCCAGATACAAATTAAAACTGTCCAAAAACTAGAGAGTGTGTGATAAAGAAAGCAAACCAAAAAAAGAAAGGGATCTTTACGTTACCTTGCAGTAGAGAAAAGTAAAAGATGAAACTAGTTCCAAAAAGAAACAAGAAATGGATGTTAAGAGAAAGGAAGAAGAAGAAAAAGGAATGGGAATGGTTTTTGGAGTGAAGGGGTGAGATAAGGATATGCGAAGTTAAGGTAAAGATAAATATGATGGATAAAAGAGAAGAGAAGGGATGTCAATCTTGAAAAGAATATAGAAAAAAGTAAAACAGCACAGATAAAGAGAAATTTAGAAGAGAATTAGGAAACGAAAACAAAAAGCAAACTGATAAAAAAGAAAGAAAGAAAGACCCAAATCAGAGAGAAGGGAAGGGTGGGGTAAGAATAAGGTAGAAGGCTGGTGGGCTACTGCTGCTTCTTCTTCTCCTACTTAAAAAAGGCTTTTGTATTTATAGTGAGATTGCGATTCTATGTTTTAGCTATTTATATATTGCAATTTGCATTCCAGTTTTTTCTTTTTTGTTCTGTGTTTGGTGAGGGCTTAATACTCAACCCAATATGCTAACTAAAGAAAATTATTTATTCCCTTTTAGTATAGATATCAAGCAAAGGATATTATAGCCAATTAGGGAGTACCTTGTTTGGCACTTTCAATTATATAATATCTCCAATTTAAAAAACTCTATTTAGTTGGGCTGTAGCATCCTGCAATCACCCTTCCATAATTTGATGTTAATTGATCATAAATCATTTGATTACTTCATTATCAAAACTGCAGTTAAATTATACAATTACCCAATAAGAATATTTTAACTTTTCTATTAAAAATTATACATTATATGCAATTCATTTTATATACATCAATTAATTTAGAATTTTTATTATTCAATTGTATTATACATGCAAAAAAATTGAATTTATGATAAAAGGTGAAAAAATAGCTAACCCTATTTTATTTTTAATGAACAAAAAAAAAAAAAAAAAGAGGTTTTGATGTATATTGGTCATCTTGATATTGTTAAATATCAAGGGAAGTTGGTCCAAAGGCAAACCCACGCAGTACACATTTTCTCTCACGTGCGATTCCCTTCCTGTTACCGACACTTTTTATGCACGTGTATATGCCTATTTTCTTTTTAGTTATTAATCATTTTGAGAAGGTAAGACTTAAAGAGAACTTTCTATTTCTGATTTTATTAATGTAATACTGGATTTTGCTAGAGTAATATTGCGATATTCTATCATTATAAATATATTTTTAATTTTTAAATAATTAATAAAATGATGTATATAATTAATTATTTATTTATACAAGTTAAAATTATATAAGTGAATTTTATAATTTTAAAATATCATTGATCAAATTCTAAAAATAAAATAAATAATTTAAATAAATAAAAATATATATTTAGTTGATCAGTAACTAACTAATATATATAACCGATTAATTTATTATTTAATTATTTTTATAAATTATAAAAAATTAATTTTATAGATACGTCTATGGTATATTAGAATGAGTCATTAATATTAGAGAGAATTGGTAAATATCAAATAAATTTAGTATATTAAAAAAAAAGTGTAGAAATAAACATTCTTTGTAGCAATTGATTTGCCTCCTTTAGTATTTTTCTAAAAGTTGTTGTTTAAATAGTAGTAAATTACATTTATTGTGATTAAAAAGGGCAGAGAGGGAAAGGAATTGAGTTTAGAATCATGTTGGCCAGTACTAAAAACAGAAAAGTTAAGAGATAGAATGACCCTTATAACAGATTAAAAAATAACCCTTATAGCAGATTAAAAGAATATCATTCACATAGATTATTCTTAATATATATTTATATAATTTAGTATGTAGCAAATAGCAATGGGTTTTAGAGTATGGAGGGGAGTGTTAAGTATTAGCTTCATATATATAGATAAGAGATATATGCATGGGAAGACAGAGAGTCTGAACATTTGAGAATAGTGTGGACATGTAAGATTGCACGTGAAATTTCAGAAATTATCGCACATAACATAACAACACAGGTATGTACTTTCATAAATTTCTTCTTCCACTTCTGAATTGAGGAATCTCTCAACTCGATGATATCCAACTTGTCCTCCTCCCCTGATTTATAGTCAATTCAAATGTCCATTGCAACAGGAAAAAAAGGGAACCCCAATTGCACAATAGTCCAAATACATTCTGAAAAGATTGGCATATACTTGTACATAAAGATAATGACCATTGTGCTAGTTACTGCCGGAGAAAAGAGTGGTACATATAATATGTATTCCTTTAATTTGGAAAAGTTGTGTAATTTGAGTGAGACAAAATGAATGTCAATTTGGATTGGAGAAAGGATCCCCAAATTGTGCAATTTGAGATAGGGATACTAAGATGAATTTCATTCAATAGAACCAACATTTCTTGATTTTACAATGAATTTGCAGAAAATTATATTAGAGTAAACACAGCAAAATGATTCAAATCTTCAATCTATATTCACTTGTACTAAGCACAAGTTACAATTAAGCACCATGCAGCAAACAATTACAGTTGCACAAAAAAGGGACAAGAATGGCAACCAGCTATACTCTTAGCTGGTACTTTATTGCCTTACATTGACCAATATTCCTTCACTCAATTTTATTGGTTGCAATAATAAGTGAATGCACTGCGGACTGATCAATACCTATTTGTATCGCAATTTGCTCAATCTCTTAAAAATGCTTCATCTTTTTTACCTTCTATACTTATCTTACAGTTGTGTTTGATCAAATAATCCTACAATATTACTAATGCTTGGCCTCTTCCATGTTTGCTTGGAGAGAAATAGAATGCTTGAGATCGCCAATGTAAATATGATGATCACCAATTGGAATCCTTCGGATTCCGAATCGATCGACGGCACTCAAGTGCTTGCACACATGAATGTCAATCTTTACTTGTATTTGAGAACCTGCAACTAAATCAACCTTTTCAAAACCAATCAATTGTTTGTTAGAAGACTCTTTTTCTCCTGAAGGTGGGCTAGAGAATACTAAGAGAGTGTGAGTTCCATCCATTGTGCCAGTGTTTTTAACATTAATGTCAATTCCTAAGCTGGTTTGGCAATTGATGTGTGACACCCTAATTGCTTTGCTTGAAATGGTTGTATTTAAGGCATAGAGATTGGTAATGGGTAGTGAGACTTCTTTTGGTGCTTGAGTTAGAGAGTGAGAAAATGAAGTGTAGCTCATTCCATGACCGAAAGGGAACACAACATTCCCTTTGTAGAATCTATAGGTTCTACCGGGATAGCCTGTTGCTGGGTCTGGTCTCATTCCCATGTTTGTCATTGGTACCTTAGCAAGATAACCCTGTGGATACCATGTCATTGGCAGCTTTCCACCTAAAAAACACAAACATAAGATACAGAGAATATTAGCTTTTGTACTGTTCTCTAGTATTAAGATCTTTTAGAATTTGAAGTTGTTTCAATCAATCAATCAATTGAACAGACTAAACGCTGTTGAGAGTACAAAAATTTCACATGAAACTTGACCATGTCTTTTTTGTACTCTGTTATGCTTCAATTTCCTGTTTCTAGTTAATCTTTTTCATTTAATGTCAATGTAGACTAGGAATACACATACCTGGATTGGTTGTTCCAAACAGAACATCAGCAATGGCAGCACCACCGGCTTGTCCAGGATATCCAGCCCATAAAATAGCACCAACACGAGGATCATTCTTAGCAAATGAGACATCAATAGGACCACCACTCATTAGCACAAGTATCGTAGGACCTCTAGAGGCTCTAGCCACCCTTGATACAAGTTCTTGTTGGTGGCCAGGCAAGAGAAGGCCTACCCTATCTCTAAATTCTGCTTCTATGGATTGATCAAGACCCATTACTAGAACAGTAGCATCAGCCTGGCGAGCTGCAGCCTCTGCTGCTCCAAATTGTTGGTTACTGTGACAGGCCACATCTCCACATCCATTTTGGTGAAGTGTCTTAGCGTACCTGCTGATTCCTTGCAGGGGACTTGTGTATTTACATGCAATACCTGCATCCAAAAAGTTAAAGGTTATATTATGAGGGAGTAGCCATAAAATTCAGATACCAATCTCAATCTATATTTGGATTATCAAGAAGACATGAACGTCGTACCAGCATAGTTCCCTATCATTGTAACAGTTACATCAGAGTTAGGCCCAATGACTGCTATAGTATGGTGACGACTACTAGACAAAGGCAGGGCCTGCCCACGATTCTCAAGCAGGACTATGCCTTGTCTGGCTGCCTCTAGAGCCAATTCTTGGTGGGCTGGAGTGCAAACATCCCTTGGGCCTAAGTTACCATAAGGATGAGCCGATGGTTCTCCATCAAACATGCCCAGTCTCATCTGGACTGTTATTGTATTGGCTAATGCCAAATTTACATCCTCCTCTACTAATAGACCCTTCTTCACAGCATTCTCTGTGTGGATTGCTAAGAATGGACCACAGTCCAGGTCAAGACCTGCAAGAGTTTATAAAGATTTGTGCGTTAGTGTCTCAAAATTAGCATTTAATGATAAGATATAGCAAAACAAATTAGCTTATAGTAGTTAAATTAATTTAGAAGTACAAGCAAACAATTCTATTTTTGTAACCTGCTTTAATGGTGGCAGCAGCTGCCTCTTCAGGTGTTGAAGTGTAGTGTTGGTTATCATATAAAACACCGACAGAGTCACAGTCTGAAACAATGTATCTGCATAAAACCGTCAAAAGGTTCAGATCAAGAGCCATCAAATTTATTGATTTTTTAGGACAAATTATTTATATTAATTAGAACTTGCCCGTTAAGACCCCATTGACCTCTGATGGTGTTCTTGAGCAGAATAGGATCAGCACAAGTAGGTTTTCCATTAACTTGATTGTAAGAGCACATTACACTAGCAACTTTCCCTTCCACCACGCAAGCCTTGAATGGCACATCATACGTATCCTCCAAATCTTGCTTGCTTACCTGTACTCATGATTACCATTCAAAAGTACGGTCACTTTCAATTTTTAAGATCTGATGAAAGATTGATTAGGTACGATACATTTCTGATGAAGTGGTAAAAGGCATCTAAATTGCTCAAAACTAAAGTAGTGCAGATAATTTATTATGCTAGTAACTCAAATGATCAGAAATTTTTTGTGAAAGGATTGCTTACTCTAGCATTGAAATGGTAACGATCCACGCCATTCCAATTATCAAGATCGTAGGCAGTGTAGTGTTTGCAGCACGCAGCAACCTTTAATTTGAGACCTGTGCTACTCTGAAGTCCCCTGACATAACTGGCAGCATATTTACCGGCTAAAACAGGGTCTTCGCCGGGAGTCTCTTGGCCTCTGCCCCAACGAGGGTCACGAAACACGTTCACATTAGGGCTCCAATAGGTCAATCCGGCAAGTCCTCCATTGTACATTGCCCTTGCTTCATCAGACACTACCTGCTCATCACCACAAAATTAAGGTCACATGTCACATCCAAATTGTTCAAATTTTACAGATCCATAAGCTTTGAATAACAATTCCTTTTTCTTATTATATCAAATTTTTTTTTATAAAAAAAAATCACATCTAATTTGTTGCAAAACCCCCCGGGAATAACATCGTAAAAGTTAGTTGAAAAAGAGTTATGGAATCTTCTGGGCCAGAGACTGTTAAAGTGAGACAGCGACATGAATTAAATGCGTCCAAACTTAAAACAAAAGGAATTGGAGGATGGAGGCCTGCATGGGACCCAAAAATTAGCCTTGCAACTTGGCCTCCCAAAATAACACTCTGTATCTGCCCTCTTGCCACTTGCTATGCCCACTGCCCAAATCCATGCCCTCATCTTGATTAATTGCCATCAAAAGCATATTACTATTACAATGAAATAGTATCAATTTCTGGTTAGATTTTAATGATTTTTGGTTTGAGGTGTTTGTCAATATAGTAAAAGTACATGTGAATTGACTAATAATCAAAAAGCAAATAAAAGAAACCTCATCACAAAAATAAAAGAAAGGGTGGAGACAATTAGTAAGGTATTGATAATTTTTCAGAAACATACAAAACTAACATTTTGTCGTCCATGTCCATGTCGTTAGCACCATAACGGGAAATGAGACCAAAGTTTCATTTTCATAATGAAAACTGACAAGCTTTGTACGTAGCTAAATGGTTACTGTCATGGATTTTTCATTGAGCAATGAATCAAGCAACAAGAAGAAGAAGAAGCAAAGCAACATGCTCACCTTTTGCATTAATCAATAAAGCCTTTCCATTCCTCTATTTCTCAAGGCCATAATTGCAGGCATGAAAATACTTTAGTATTTATTATTAAATTCAAAGAAACATTATTTCTCATATTATAATACAAATAAAACTTACAGTAAAATATATAATTCGGTTATTTTATATTTAGAACGTAGAATGATTTAGTTATAATTTTATCATTTAATATTAATAAATAAATATATTGCTGATTTATCTAACTCAGTTTTCGTGTACAAAGGAGAGTATTTTCCTTATGAGACAGAGAAGATAAGGAAAGAAAAAAGATGAATAATTAGACTGACCCGTCCAATTTGCTCCCAAAGAGACTGATTGAAAGAAGCAGCGGTGGTGATGACTTGAGGGAAACTAGTAGCCCCGGGGAAGGCCCCACCAAACTTAACACCTGGTCCCACATTAGAAACACCATGAAGAGCTTCCGACCACCATTCATAACCCTGAATGCCAAGTCTGGGCACAGCAGCTGCATTGTTCACTAACAATCTTATCTTTTCTTGCAATGTCAATCTGGATATCAGGTCTCTCACTCTGACATGTATTGGCAAGTTTGCTCTACAAAACTTAAGGTTTCTCGTCACCCCATTTCTCGGGTCGCAGGCGAAAGGCGCCCGCGACTCGACTAGATGAATGGGCAGGGAAGAAAGGAAGAAGAAGAAGAAGAAGAAGAACATGATGATTAGAAGAGGTGGAAATGTTGGGAGTATGTGGTTCTTGTTATTAGCCATTCCTTTTCTTTTCTGTTTGAGCTAATGTATATGTGAAAAAGAGGGGGTGTTTATATAGGGAGAGGTTGCGTTTATGCCTTGAACAAATAATGGTTTGATGATTGAATTTCCACGTCAAAAATAGATATGGAGAAAGAGAAAGCCAAGAAAGTGAGACACCAGAAAGAAAAGAGTGGGTGAGTAGAGCACGCGGTTGGCAGTCACTAATATCTATGCACTGCTTAACCCTACTTGCTTGGTAGCTTTCGTTGATTAAGTAATGATTAAGTTAGAAGAGACTCTTATCCTATTTTTTAATAATAATAATAAATTTTATAATTAAATTAAGTTAATACATAATTAGCCATAATCTAGCATTATAAGCTTTCAAAATAAAAACAAAGAAAAGAAAAGACCTAAGTAGATTAGTGTACATGTGGTCACGGACCACCGAATCTTTCTCACTCGGTAATATCTTTATTATGTCTAATGTCACGTTAGTCGCACTAACTATTTGCAGAATTTTTACTATGATTTTGGCTGCTTTTTCTTTCTTCCCATTTAATCAAAGAAACGAAACGATTCTCAGCAGGTTTCTTCAAGGCTCACATTTTATTTATTTTTATTTGTTTTTCCATCTCCTCCACCGTCGAGAGATGAGAGAATGAAAAATAAATAAATAAAGTCAAAATTTCTGACTTGATACTGAAAGGTCTCTCTGGTATAGGGCAAGGCAACAAGAGAGAATGGTCTATTTTTGTTTTCTGTGTCATTATTTAGTATAAAACTGGGAAAGACTGCATAAACAACTTTCCAACACGTGATATTAGGCCAGGAAGGAAAAAATAAAAAGTTACTGTCTCTCGTGACAACATTTTCCACCATTGTAGATAAAACAAGAACCCTTCTTTGTCTTCTTACTGACAGTTCATTTCTCAGTCTTAATTCTTTAATAATCTTGTTTTATCTTGAAGGATTGTGTAACACAGTCTCCATAATTTCATTCTATGTTTATAATATCATACGGATATGTGTATGTAGTAGTTTATATATATGATAATACATGATCCACATGCAAACATCAATCATTTGGATATTTAATTCCCTTCTTCTTCTTTTTTTTTTTTTTTTCTTTTGAGGAATCACTAATTGATATGATTAATTGGACCCAGGATTATTAATGTAATATATTGAAGTTCTAACTTCCAATTATTTCCTTACAATGAGCATTGGTTACCTACCAATATAGGCAAGGCAAGAGAATGATGCTCTTTTGTTTAGCATTGTTTACCTACCAAATAGAAGTAAGAAGTAAGTAATATATAACAACAATAATATATGATAAAAAGAAAGGTGTCCCAAAGCTCTTTTAATGACCCTTTTTTTTTTTTATAAACTGCAAATTGATGATGTTACAAGATAACTAAATGGATATTATCACACATGGGTGCATGGATCCTCCATTCACGAATATCTTAGCCACAATCTTCATCCAATATCTCTTTCTTTTTTTCCTTTCTCTATCTTCATATGATTGTATACGTTGACTTGAAAGTAATTTCTTTTTTCAAATAGAAATGGGTTATTTATATTGAAATTTCGATTTATTGGCATTGGAATCGTTTCTAAATAATTCAAATTCAATAGAAGGATTCTAAAAGTGAAGGAGTTCTTCTGTGACAGGCAACAAAACATCTGGACAGGTATGGCCTTCTATGCACAAGTTGCATCGAAAGCAAAGGATTAAAAGAGGAGGGACCATAAACCAAAGGATATGCATTAATATGGTTATATAAATAAAAGTGTATATATATATACGTATGAAGAGTGTAGTGTATAGAATACGCAATAATATGTTAAGCAATTTTTCAGTTAAAAATATGTTATGGGTAGAAAAATAGAATAACGAATCAACAAACTTGTTGAACAAATCATGTTTTATTACATCATTCTTTAGCCTCCCACATAGTTGAAGAAAGAACCCTTTCACTATATCATATTGTTTATGACAAATCTACTCTCTGCCATCACAGTTAAATTTGTTTATTTACAGAGAATCAAAATCCAATATTCAGTCCCATTAAATTTCATATGAATTCCCATTCCTTAAAGTATATATTACTTCTTTTCTCTTCTCTATTCTACTTCTCTGCTTTTCTTTTCTTAATTAGTTTCCACTAAATTTGAGACCTTACAGTTTTGAAAACAACTCAAGTATTAATTGAGCTATATCCATTAGTTCTCTGTGTTTCTTTTGATGGCGCGTAAAGTTTGCTTGCAATTTACCTAAATTGCATGTGGGAAAGAAATGTTGTTGGTGAAACAATTTTTGAGGTCTACTGCTGAACAGTCCCCTTTTCACTTATCACTAATTTAAGAAAATCAACAAGATAATCCAAAGATTACTTAAGAAGTAAAGAGATTATTATAATATTTGTTGATGGTGTAAATCCAAATTTGACCAAGAAAAACACAATTTTGAGCAGGATTACAATGAAATATGCATGCACTTCAAAGAAAAAGAAAAGGGTGCCTTGGCTTTGGCTTGGAGACAATGCCAACGAAGCCAACCCTTCTATTCCAACTCCATATCCAATCCAAACCCATCTTTAGTAGTCTTTACTAATGAACATTGAACATGACTTTACTTTCTTGCAAGATTCCATTGTGGGGTTGGGTTTGGTCTGTGAATAGACAGGGTAATGTGATCGATCCTTTGAAGTAAGAAACTGAAAATCTAGAATACATAAATGAATGAATGAAAGCAAACATGATGATTGGTTACAGAGTTGCCAAGAGGCGCAAAATTGGCCTAACTGGATATTGTAAACAAAATGGACCCACCACAGCCACATATTTATAACACCATAATATTAATACATATCCAAATACTTTGTAAAGGATGAGTATGGATAATTCTATCTGTCAAATGATAAATAATGAATTTAATAATTGAGTAGTGCTACTACACGTCGTCTTAACATTTATATCACTTTCATGAGAAATTACGAGCGACATTAATTGGATTACAAGAATCAGATGAGAATTTTTTAAGTGGATCCACTGTCTGATTAGTGTATGTTTCTTAGTGTTTGGTTAATATAAGCAAGGAAAATCTTCCATGGATGAGAGCAACATATCTGGAATGATAAAGCTGCTTTTAATCCATAACAGTTCTTTATGGGGCAAATGACCATCGGATATAGCATTCTTATCCTTGAAAATTTGCCATCACTGACGTTGTTGTTGTTGGTTTGGATTGCCCTGCCAACCATGCAAGCAACTTAATGCATTTTCTTATCTTTTATGCGAGAATGACTTGCTTGCTTGCTCCCGTTATGTTACACTCATAATTTTAGGTTTTTTTAACTAACTTATATATGCCACTAATTCAATTGAATTATTAGGTGCAACACACCTGGCTGAAATCGAACAAGAATACTTTCCTTGTCTGTTAGAGATTGTTCCTCTTTAAAGATGTTTGTTGCTGCTGCCAAGAATGACACTTCTGTCACTGTGTAAACTAGAGCTGGTGTTCTTTCGGGTCTAAAGCCTTATTTGGACCAAGTGGACTGACTGTTTATGCGGGAAGGGAATTGGGTACTAGAGATTTTTTGTCCCACCATACCAAATGAGCCACGACTACAAGGGATCCAATCAGAGATCCAAAGATTAGGACTCGGAAGTAATTGCCAAGCTTTGGGCCTGTAATCCAATTATCAAATATAAACAAACATAAATCTGCACGTTTTTGTTACAGCAAGATCACAAATTAATATTCAAATCATGGCCCAAAAGGGGCTGGAACGTGCAACGGTTGGCAGTCCGCCATTCCTTCGCTACAAACTCTCAGGCTTACACAATGAACACAAGTAATTTAACATACTTTACAGATGAAGCTCAATTCTGAATTTGACCTGTACATATTAAGTATAAACATCCTTGCCGATAGGCTGGTGAATAATTAGAAAGGAATCAATCGCATAATCGCGGTTACAAGGATGAAAAAGCTTTATCTCTTAAAAGTACAAACCATCTGCAGCACCAAAAGGATGCCAATCTCTTTTAACTTTGCAGAATACTAATTATAGCTTACTCTTCTTGACAGGTCCCATCTCTTTTGCCCTAGCCCTCAGCACATGCTTCTGAATCTTCCCAGTAGCCGTCTTTGGTAATGGTCCAAACACTACAGATTTTGGAACCCAGTAAGCAGGCATCTTTGACCTGGAAAACTTTATTAGTTCTTCAGCTAAATATCTTTCATCAGATCTGTTGACTCCTGGCTTTAGTGTTACAAAAGCACAGGGTGACTCACCCCACTGCTCATCTGGCCTAGCCACTACCGATGCCTCGTATACTGCTGGGTGCGTAATATATTTTCCACCTCTAGGCTACTTATGTTTTCTCCTCCAGAAATAATGATGTCCTTTGATCTGTCCTTAATCTCCATATAATTGTCTGGATGCTTAACAGCAAGATCCCCAGAATGAAACCATCCGTTTGCAAAAGCTTCTTCATTGGCTTTTGGGTTCTTTAAGTAGCCTTTCATCACAATATTGCCCCTCATCACTATTTCTCCAATGGTCTTTCCATCTGCAGGGACAGGTTTCATAGTTTTAGGGTCAACAACATCTAGGCCTTCCAAGCCAATGTAACGGACTCCTTGGCGAGCATTTAGGCGTGCCTGGACAATAGGGGGCTGTGAGTCCCATTCAGGTTTCCAGGCACACACTGTGGAAGGGCCATAAGTTTCTGAGAGACCATAAGTATGTGTTACACGGAAACCTTTTTCCGACATTGCAAAGAGAACGGATGGGGGCGGGGCAGCGCCAGCAGTCATTACATGTACAATGCGGGGTAGAGGAAGAATGGTTTCCTCCTTTGGAGCATTCACTATGGTGTTGAGAACCACAGGCGCACCGCAAAAGTGACTAACACCATTGTTTGCTATAGCTGAATAGACTGCCTTAGCTGTTACCTGTAGAGCCAGAATAAAATGACAGTAATACAGCTTAGAAGGCAAAACAAGTAATCTTGTACTAGAACTCAACAAGTGCAGTGCATCCAAATGGTTCAAAGCCAATTCTATCATTCCAACAGGCAAAAATGGAGTATCAACTAAAACAGTAATGAGACACAAATTTGATAAAAATAATTCGACGCACAGGGAGAATTCACTGAATAAGCTTGTGCCTCATTATACAGTCTACTCACTGAAGCAAGGAGGCCAATCTTTCATCCAATGACTCTGTAGACATCGATAAGGAATCTAAGAACATAAAAATAAGTCTAAATTTTAAAAATTCTTACATATTAATCTTGAGAAGAGCATCATACTCTTTTATAGGGTGTATTCAAAACCATCATCATTGAGTTGAGTTTCTTCAAATTAAAAGTCAACTATTTTTCTATTTATGCCTCAGAAATAATAAAGGAAGAATCTACTTTCGTATGCCAATCAAAAAAATGACACAACACTTTCATGTTATGCCTATACGTGGATCATAGAAAAGCTTACTTTCTCCAAATGAGAAATTTAACCATCACCAGCCTTTTCTGTAATAATATAAAGAATCTTACCTTCAAAAAATAACCTTTCTAAAGTAAATGAAAAAAGAGAAGTTGTAATTCTATTGCTCCAAAATTCGAGGAAAGTTATAACTGGTGATGCTAAGAGACGTAAAGGTCCATTTGATAGCTACCTAAGAGGATGAACATTTCAACGGATGGTATTGAAAATCAGGACTCTAGCTTACAGAATACCTACTATCGCCCAAGTTAAAGTAGCACAGTCCATAGGCTATCCAATTAAATATGTTCAAATCAACGTTAACAGAAACTGGAAAGTGATTGCAAAATAAGATCAGGAAATTTTCTTCCACAATATCAAGTAAATATACAGCAACGACCAAGCCCAGTGAATTACCTGTCGAAGACATATGTTTGTCCCACAAAGAGCTGCAAGTGACCAAGTGAAACACCAACCATTACAATGGAACATCGGTAGAGTCCATAAGTATACAGCACCTTCATTCATTCCCCAGATTAGAGGATTACTCAAGGACATTAGATACGCTCCTCGGTGGCTCAGCACCACACCTTTAGGGCTAGCTGTTGTACCAGAAGTATAACCTAAAGCAATACTCTGCCACTCATCCTCTGGTTGTTTCCAAGCAAACTCAGGATCACCAGATTCCAGGAACTTTTCATATTCAATGGCCCCTCTTCCTAAAGCATGTTTTAGTGACTTGGGATCACAGCTTTTATCAGCTATGACAATCAATAGTGCAGGTTTAAAAGAGGATTCACTCTTTGCCAAGATTTCCAAAGCTTCCTCTGCTAGCGAAAAGAATTCTTGGTCCACCATCACAACTTCAGACTTGGAATGGCCTAAAAGGAAAGCAACAGTTGATGCATTTAGACGTATATTCACACAATTTACCACAGCTCCAGCCATTGGAACTCCAAAGTGTGCTTCATACATAGCAGGCACATTTGGAGCAATTATTGCTACCTGAACAGCATCAATGAGATAGATAGTATCAAATTGTTGCCCGTATTAACTGAAGCAATTAGAAACAGATCTAATAGATGGTCAAGTCTAGAAAAGAAACTAGAAAGAAAATATATATATATAAAGATAATTTTCCCACATTTAAATTTAAGTATTGTACTTATGGCCCTGTTTGGAATAAATCATTCGGAAGAATTCAATTAAGTTGAGTTCTCTCAAAATCATGTCATGTGATTTAATTCTTCCAAAATGCCTTTCTTTTTACGAACTGAATTCTAGTAAATACAAGCTTTCCAAACGGAAGAATTGAGTAACACTAAATTCTTGCATTTCTATCTTATAACACCTGAGCCAAAGCCACATAACCCAACGGAGATGAAAGAAGTGAAAAAATACCGTGCTACCAAACCCAACGGAGTGATTGGTTAGAGCAGAAGCCAAACGTCGGCAGCGTTTGTAAGTCTGTAACCAAGTGTAGTGCGTGGATCCATGGACAAGTGATACTCTGCTCGGATGAACGGTGGCTGCTCTGTCCAGGAATAGAAGTGGCGTCAACGCAGTGTAGTTAGCTGCGTTTTTTGGGAGCTCATCTATATCTTTGACCACCATCTCTCCCCAAATAACGCCTCTTTTTGCATAAATTTCTTGGTGCCGAAACGCTTATATAGGCAAACAGCACTGCTTATTATTTATCTAGGCTGCGCTGCCGCTGAATTCTTTTAATCAAAAAATGGTGTTAGCTGACCAATTAATTTTGGCCAGGGGTTTTTTTTTAATTCATTGGTTTGATATAGTCGTTATTTTAGCTGTTGTTTAAAATGCCTCGATGTCCCCAATTTTATGACCACAAACCGGGCATGAGACCCCCAAGGCCCCAACCTAATCCTCACCCTCGCTCTTGCCCAATCCATTCTAAAACGTTACCCACCTCTAATTGGGTTAGTGGCAGGAGGAATATTATAATTCATCTCTAGGATTTATTCTAGTCCTCTAAATTCTGAAACACAGGCAAGTACGCCTGCGCAAACAGGTAAAGGTCAATTTAATACAAATACACATGATCCGCACTGCTTATTATTTCCTTAAACTATCTAAATCATGCATACTATAGCTTGCTCTTTTTGACAGGTCCCATCTTTTTTGCTTTATCCCTCAGCACATGCTTTTGAATCTTTCCAGTAGCAGTTTTAGGCAATGGTCCAAAGACGACAGATTTTGGAACCCAGTAAGCAGGCATTTTCGACTTGCAGAACTTCATTATATCTTCTGCTAAACGCCCTTCATCAGATTTATCTGTTCCTTCTTTTAATGTCACAAAAGCACATGGTGACTCTCCCCATCTCTCGTCTTCTCTTGCTACCACAGATACTTCAAACACTGCTGGGTGTGTGTACAGCACATTTTCTACCTCCAAGCTGCTAATATTTTCACCTCCAGAGATGATAATGTCTTTGTTTCTATCCTTTATTTCTATATAGCCATCAGGATGCTTTACTGCGAGATCACCAGAATGAAACCAACCATTTGCAAAGGCTTCTTTGTTAGCTTCTGGGTTCTTCAAGTATCCCTTCATTACCAAATTTCCACGCATCACTATTTCTCCCATAGTTTTACCATCTGCAGGAACAGGCTTATTGGTTTTAGTATCGACTACGTCCAGGCCTTCCAAGCCAATGTATCTTACGCCTTGGCGTGCATTGAGGCGAGCTTGTTTGATAGGAGGCAGTGAATCCCACTCAGGCTTCCATGCACATACAGTCGACGGACCATAAGTTTCTGAAAGGCCATAGGTATGGGTAACACGGAACCCTTTCTCTGACATTGCAAAGAGAAGAGAAGGAGGCGGTGCAGCACCAGCTGTATTTACATGGACAACACGAGGTAAGGGAAGGATAGCCTCTTCTTTTGGAGCATTTACTATGGTGTTGAGCACCACAGGTGCAGCGCAGAAGTGGGTCACACCTTGATTTGCAATTGCTGAATAAACTGCCTTAGCCGTTACCTGTAGAAATCCGAAAGGCATACTAAAACTGAAATTCAGCATGGAATACTAAAACAAGAGAAGATTAATAGATATTGAAGAACTTCAATAACTCAACTGAAGTATGACACCAATGGCCACACTCACCAAATCCGCTAGTTAAAAGATTTATGTTTTCTGGACCTGATTCCTACTGCAGTATTCAACTACAGCTTCTTGCCTCATAAAAAGTAAGGGTTCACTATTGCTTAACTACTGGAAGAAAGCACCAGAACTCAAACCTAATTAACAATGCTAACCAAACCCCACCTCCCAGCTCTTGAGCTATGCCAATGGATACAGATGAAGACATATTTTTAATTCAGGGTGCCAATTCTCCTATCAATAATCAACAATCAACTATTGTAAATATCAACTCTGAATCTCTCGTTATATCAAATGCCAGATAAACATAACTGGTTTTAATTTCAGGGCACTGTTAGCAAATGATTGCAAATTTTCAAAAATTATCAAGGAAGAAGCGAGGGTACCATAGAAATTTTAAAATGAAAAATAGTATCTTTCACTTTAGCAAAGTTTCAGAATTTTTCAAGTTTTGTAATTACCTGCCTCAGACATATGTTTGTTCCACAAAGAGCAGCAAGCGACCAAGTGTAGCACCAACCATTGCAATGGAACATAGGCAAAGTCCACAGATAAACAGCTCCTTCATTTAGACCCCAAATCATAGCACAACTTAAAGCCATGAGATAAGCCCCTCGGTGACTAAGCACAACCCCCTTGGGACTGGCTGTTGTACCAGAAGTGTAACCCAAAGCAATACTTTGCCACTCATCCTCTGGTGGTTTCCAAGCAAATTCAGGGTCCCCATTTTCCAAAAACTTCTCATATTCAATGGCTCCTCTTTTCAGTGCATGTTGCAGTTGCTTGGGATCACAGCTTTCATCAGCTATAACAATCAACAGTGGAGGACTAAAATTATTCTCTTTTTCTGCCAAGATTTTGAAAGCTCCCTCTGCCAAGTGAAAGTACTCTTGGTCCACCATCACAACTGTAGATCTTGAATGGCCTAAAAGGAAAGCAATTGTCGGTGCATCTAAACGAATATTTACTGTGTTCAACACTGCTCCGGCCATTGGAACTCCAAAGTGAGCTTCATACAAGGCAGGAATATTTGGTGCTATTACTGCTACCTGCCAATATTAATCACAAAGATCATAACTAAGCTATCACTAGGCTCACTTTGTCTACTAATTTTACATTTCTAAATGTAAATCACAGAGAGGGGGGGGGAGGGGGTGGTGGGGAAACACCTAGTAAACTGCGAAGATAGGAACCATAATTTTTAAATCATGAATCATTCATCCAGAAAGTAGTAAATGTTTCTTATGGCAAGAAACTTTCGTATTCACATAATTTCACTATTAAATTAAATCAAGTTCAACTGCTTTCTTAGCCTAGTGATAAGCTCAGAGTAACATAAGCGAGTGCCAGATGTAAAATTTCACCGTGCTCGAAACATGAAATGAAACCTATATAGATCAATAGCTATTTGAAGTTTCTGTTCTCTGAATGATATAGCAGAGAACATAATCCTTAAATATGAGCTTTAATGTAGTTTACATTTCAATTAATTTTGTATCTCAGAATTTAATTTATCCACACTAAACAACAATACTCAATTCCACAATCAAAACTCTAGAGAGTTAAAGAAATAGTAAAACAAGAAAGCTTATACTAAGATTACCGTGCTACCAGCACCGATGTTGCGGTTATTCAGAGCGGAGGCCAATCGACGGCATCGGTGATAGGTCTGCAGCCACGAGTAGCGTTCTGATCCATGGACCACAGCTGTTCTGGTAGGGTGCACCGTAGCAGCTCGCTCTAGAAACCATAACGGCGTCAGGGCCGTGTAGTTAGCTTGAAGCTTTGGTAGATCATCTATATCTTTAGCCATAATCTCTCTACAAGCGAAACAGCGATGAGATGAATGGTAAGAGAAATGAATGATTGTTTTGTTATTTATATCAGTGGTTATTCGACCTTTTCCAGTGGTGAGTGACATAAAGAGTGCTATCGCCAGGTTTCAAATCTTGACATGTTTGTTTACGTAAACATGATTGGCAAAATACATTTTAAGCCTTTAAACTTTTTAATTTTATTTATTGAGTCTCTTAATTTTTATTTATTTATGATACTTTATTGTTACATTAATTAGAGTTTAATCCAATAAAAGTATTTAACTAAGACACTAAAATTTAGTAAAATAAATAAAAATGTCATAAATAGATATATTGAGTCCTTAATTTAAAAATATAAAAATATAATTAAAATTAATATCTTAATAAATTAAAATAAAATAATTTCAAAGACTTAATAATAAATTCTGCTGGTATAATTTGCCCGTTACTAATTGCCAAATCAGTAACCATAAATTCATAATTACGTGTATATATATATATATGGAAAAAATAAAAATAGAAATTATTTAAATGTTTCCTTTTTTGTTTGAAAAAGAAAAATTATTTTATTAGCATCTATATTACTTAATATATTTCTAATTTTTTATTTTTCTACTCTTCTAGAACATCACATTTAACGTAAATCTAACATTACATCCTATCTTGTTTAGTGTAATACATTACTTTTTATATTCCTTTATAAAGAAAAGTAAGAAAGTCTAACGCACAACTTTTTGTAAATAAAACAAATAAATAAATGCATTCATAAAGTAACTCAGGCGGGCAGCAAAATTCAATTCAAACCTTACTTCTATTATAGATAAGGCACGAAAAAAATAGAATTATTAATTGCAAATATGGAAAGGTGGAAAATGAGCCATTGCAAGAAGTAAAAATCAAATTTTCTTCTTTGTTTTGTCTCTCCAAGTTGCATGGATTTCCAAATGAGGAATAATGCACTAATTCTTTTATATGTTAACAAGATTTCAAATTTATGCCTTATGGAAGGTAACAATTAAAACTTTCTTCACTTTATGAGTTGATATAAATATACACATCATTTATAAATTTATATGAATTTTGTTTCACTATAAATGTACTACATTTAAAATTTCTAAATATACATTATTTTTGTTTAAACATAAAAAAAAATATTCAAAATCTCTGTTGCATTGTGTTAATGGGCAACAAGGTGTCACTAATTTTGACTTTCTGACTCAACTATATAATATGATATTGCCAAAGCATATCAAATTGAAAGTTCAACCCAGATGCCAAAACTCTACTTCATGCTTGAAAAAGGAAAGATATCTGAAATGACACTGACAATCCAACAAATTTTGGATTTTACTAATTATTGAATTTCTTAAAAGAAAAAACAAAATCAAAAATTGGCCAAAGATTTAAACCGAAAATTTCAGTTTGATTCGGCTTAGGATTTTTATTTTTAATTTTTAAATAATACTTGCATTTTTAAATGCTATTCTAGTAAAAATTTTATATTTTACATAGATGATAATAACATATTTTATTTTATTCATAATTGTATTTAATTATATACCTTTTTCTTTGTTTTTTCAATTTTTATTTCTTTCTGAGAAACACAGTTGACAAATTATCAACGAAATGATAGAGCCCAAATACTTGCAACCGAAACAGTAGAAGCCCCACGCATCTCATCAGCTGCGTCAGCCCACCGCTACAAGAAGGAACTACTCGTTCTTGGGCGATTCACCAAGCGGCCTAGTTAAATGAGCAAACTAGAGTATTAAATAAAAAGAAAAAAACTATTAAATTTAAATATCAATTTAGATTGTTTTTATATATATATAATATATAATTCATTGAAAAAATAATATACGGCTTTAAAACATTAAAACCTCAAGATTTGCACCCAAAAGAAAAATATAGGCATAAGTTCTCCAATATACAAGGTATCATTGTGATAAACTGTCCATGGTTAAGCACATTCAATCAAAAATTAAAGCTGAACATATATTTTTTTTTTCTTCTTTTCAGAACTTGTATACATTCCCAAAACTACAGCTCCCTGTCCCTTATAAAAATTATTCTTTCCAAGAAGAACAGTTCAACAAATGACAGGCAAATTGGCACCACCGACAACACAAGGCTTAAGAAGATGATGAAGAAGGAGCAGCTTGATTGAAAGGAATTTGCTCGGCACAGCTAAGCACTTCATGAGGTCCTGCTTCTTCTCTGCCGACACCCAACAGGTCAAGGTAGTATAGGTAGTGAGAGACTATGTTATCCATTGATTCATCGTCACCTTTCCCACAAACTTGATCTCCATAAAGAACATTCATTGTGGCGCCAAAACCAGGTACCCTTTTGGATAAAGTGTCATTCTTGGTTGGTTTCCAGTTGCCAACAAATACATCATGAGCTGATGGCATGTGTTTCTTTTCTGGAGTCATCCATTTCCAAATTGCTGCCTGGAAAGCCAGTGTTGCATTGTTTTCTAAATATTCTGGATGATTCAACAAATCAATCTTCAGGGCTTCCCCAGTTTTTCCATAGTTGTAGTTCCTGTAAATGGGATGGGAGCATTAGTGCAAAACAGAAGGTTATCAGGATTGTGTGGCAACAAGTTAAGTGTTCTCAATGTCAATGTAAAATCCAGAAAATGGGCAGAATATCTGTAAGGGGGATTCAAGATTGAACATCACTTGTTCATAGCAACAAATAATTAATTCAGCAAACTTTCTGCTGAAAGGTGTGTTGGTGGAACCTGCTTTTCTTAGGAAAAAATAGCAGTACCAATAAAATTGCTAGAATTATTATCCGATTTTTTTATGGAATTTAAGCTTCTTTATTCGGAAGTGATTAATATGGTTTGGCAATAATGAAAAGATGAATTGAAATGAAGCTATTCCAAGCATCTCAGTTAGGATATGGACATTACATCTTAAATTAATACAATAAGCATACCAGTAGAGGGGCAGGGCACCCCTGCCATGATATGAAACACCAGGAGTGCATGGGTAAGTGTATTTATAGTAGTCATCACAGTATATATCGCTGGGGCTCATTTCCTTGTTGTAACATAAACCCCAAGCCATTGGCCCTCCTGTAGCCACTCCATAGCCACCTGAAAACATATCATCACCATTTCCATTGTTTCTTATATAGAATTTACTATTCATGTACTAACAAAGAGTCCTGAAAGTGGAACAAAAGTTATTTTACTTACAAGAGGTTTTGCTGCCAACATGCCCAAGAAAAGCAGCAACTTCTTTCTGGCCCATGAGTTTACCACCACTGGTACCAAATCCATGAGGCTGGTAAATAGCAGCAGCAGTAATGAAAGAATGGTAGTCCCAAAAACCAACAGCATGAGCAATAGGTGTATTACGCTTCGCAAACAAGTTTTCAAATTGGTAAGTCTGGAAATAATCAGAAATCGTTTGGTTGCAGCAATAAATTGACAAGCCTTTGCATTCCCATCCCTTGTCACAAACCTTCTTTCCCTTCACTATTTTAACCAATGGTTTTGTTGCAGATGGTAGTGCATCATCATCTCCATTTACTACTGTAACTAGCGTTAACATTAACAACGCCACTGCAGCAAGAGCAGATTTTTTAGACTCCATGCCAAAGAATATGTTTCGGGAAAATGGAATTTCTCTTGGTTGTTGTGGCAAGGAAATTTGAGAGGAGTATATAGAAGAGGGTGGTTGGAGAATGGAGATTGCTTTGGTAGAGTGAAAAGGAATAGAAAGTGAGGGCCTAACACATTAGGAGAGAGTGATTTGTCAGGGTTGAGGTGGCATCAGAATTTTGCTTGCTTTTTGTTCTTCTTCAATTGCAAGCAAAGTAATGCTTCAAGGTTAAAATTTGGGCTGATTTAGCAAAGCTGAAATGGACCAATCTTGAACCTGTTGTTGGGTCTGAGATGGGTTTTATCTCAGCTATAGATTTTAGCCCAATAGCAAAAAAAAAAAAAAGGTGGTGTATTTGTGGACTACGGTGGGAAGACTCAGTTTGCTTGTTCACTAAAATTAATGAAAACAGTGATAAGGGGGGAAGGAGAAGATAAGGCACAATCAGCATCAGCAATGATCTTGTTTTATCATGCTATTTGCAGGACCACCCGCTTGACAAAGTTTCAAACAGCTCTCACTGGAAACGAGTTTCCTCCGGTGAATGAAGCCTTCCACAGGCATCGGCCTTACCAGTGTAGATAAATAATTGTGACCCTGCATTTGCTAATTTCAATCAGGTTTATCGTGTCACTACAATACAACAAAACTGGTAAAACCATTGCTTTCACTAAATTGACAGGTCCTTACTTGTACATATATGGTATAGGAAATAATTAATAATAATAATCCTACAAAATGTAGAGACACACAGGATATCACAGGGTGAATCTAATAATTTCTCTTTTCCAAGGGAATGCCATTTGTAACAAGATATTGAAATTACTTGTCATCACACATAAACTGAGCCTCAAAGCCCCTGAAAAGATTCATTGTTGCAAGTTACGCTCTTTCAAGTTTCAACCTCTCGGACATGGTAGGTGAGCCCCTGCTATAAGTTGGATCATATTTGACAGGACATAATAAAGTATGTAATAAAATCAGTATTACAATCGATGGATAGATTTTGATAATTAATCGTTGAATTTCGATAATTATCAAAATCACTAAAAATTTAACAGATTTAATTATATCTTTGAATATTTATTTTAATATTTTGATTTGCCTGTGCCTCCTGCTTCTGCACTCAGCTTCTCGTGTTAATCAAATCATATTCCTCTTTTGACTAGGAGAAAGAAAAAGGACATAATATTGGTTACAACAATCAATTTCGATTTAAGAATTAATTCCTAATTTTATAAAATCTGAAACTAAAAATCTTAGACCCTAATAAGAAACTTCTTCAGAATTAAACCCCGATGTACTAAGTTAGTCCTAATTTAGTGAATTAAACTTTAGCCAACATACTTTGAGGGCTAAACCATAGTTTAATGGGTCACACTCTAGTTTATTAATCTTAAGAATTAAAAGGGAATTTAGTTGAATTAGTATGTTTCTATAAACGTAGACAAGTAGGCGAAAAATAAATGGAGGTTTCATGTGGTTGATTTCCCTAGCTGTGAGGTCTTCTTGCATTTTTATTTTTTTATAATTTGTATATAAATGAAATTTTATAATTTTTAATTAAACCTACATAATAGTAATAATAATAATAATAAAAGTAATAATAATAATCAAAGTAAAAGTAATAATAACAGTAAGAATAATAATAATAACAGTAAGAATAATAATCCCACATTTGCCACTAGTATAATGTATATTTAGACACTTAGATTTTAATTATTTAGTCATTTAAATATTTAAATATTTAAATTTAAACACTTTTAATTTTTACTTTAATATAATAAACATTTAAAATCTATTTTATGAAAACATTAAAGTAACTAGGCTAGCACATGTAGACATATTAAATTAAGTTCGTATAAAAAACATTTAATTATTTAAAAATATAAATTAATATATTTATTAAGTTAGACCAAAAATTAAAATACTAAAAGGATCAAATAATCAAAATTGAGATGCCCAAATATATATTTAGTCATTATTTATTTTTTTCTTCTTATTTTCCAAACTAAAAATTTAATTTTGAACTATGACAAACATCCTTCATGTTTTAGTTTATTATATTAGCTTTTTTTTTTTTATATTCGCAAAATATTTTTATTTTTAATTCGGTATGTAAAATACTTCCATCTATTTTTATGAAAAATCAACTGGCTAATTGGCCAATTTGAAAAAATAAAAATTTATTTGGTTCCTAAACTTTTAATATAATAAGGAAAATTTTAAACAATATTACAATAAATCGAAATCACTTTTTAACTAACCAATTAGGATAGATTTATTTTTTAATTTTGGCTTAACTTATTCCTTAGTAAAAGAAGATGGCATCGAATGCGCAGGCCGCAAAGCGGGGAATGGCTCGAGCAATTCATTTTTCATGGGCAGGTGAGATGATGTTTGAAAAGAATCCCCAGTCTTCCTCAGGAACAACTTCATTTCTACGGTGGCATTGTTTTCAGAATTATAGATATATATTAGAACAAATTTTTGAATATATTATTAAATACCCTAATTTATCTAAAATAATTTTAATTGAATCTTTTGCATTAATGGTTTAGGAACTAATAGAATTTTAATTCTTTTTTCAATTGATCTATTAAATAATTGATCTTTTATAAAAGGCAATGATTTGAAAATAAAAATATATATATTATATTAAAAGGCAGGGCATCCTAATATAATAATTGGCTCTTTAATCTTTTAGCAAAATAATATTATTAATATCCGAAAAAGAAGAAAGAAAAAAGAGGACTGAGACACGCTCTGGTGCATACAGTATACAGTAGTTCCAAAACCGTGCTACACGTCTCGGGCCCAGCCGCATCAGCATCACCACCTTATGTACCGCCTACACGCGAGAATCGTGCCAGCCCCATTTTTTTTTTCTTTTTTAATATAAAAGATGGAACTAAACATCTTATTTGACCTGTAGGTTTGTTTGTTGCCTTACATTATTACCTTTCATTTAAACAGAACTAATAATGTTGGCAATAAACAATTAAAAAGAAAATTAACTGAAAACTTAAATATAAATTAAAAACTTGAAGTCTTTTCACTTGTTCAGTGACATTTTCTTTTTCCTCTGATCACTTTGGTCTTGTCACCAATTGATTGGCAATTAGTGTACAACGCTACACTTTCCTTCGTCTTCTTCTTCTTCTCTCTCAGTGAATAGCAGGTAAACGTAATTTTCAGCTGATTATTGTTTTTCTTAACTCCTTTTTTGCTTAATTCCTCTACTTGATGATTTTGTAAGTTGCAGATGATGTTTGATTTCGGTGAATTTTAGGTTCTTTTTGCCTTTGTTGGATTAATTTATATATGCGCGATTAGTTTCGCAATGGAAAGTAGTTTGCCTGGGCGGCTTGTTGGCTCAGATATTCATGGATTCCATACACTTCAAGGTCTCTTTTATGCTGTTTTAAGCTCCATTTTTATTTTATTTATTTATTTTGTTTATTATTGTTATTATTATTATTATTATTATTGTTGTGATTTTGGGATTTGTGTTTATTTATATTTATTTTTTTCCTGTTCGTAAGTTCTCTTTTAAACTCAGTCAGTCCTTGGCAATGGCTAACTGTGCAATATGTAACTGCCTTCAAGTATCAATGAAACTGCTATCTTTGTGTAAAAAAAGAAAGGAAGTCCTTTTGTTTGGTTTTTGAAAGTAAATTTCGTGGTCTTCAGGATATAATAGAGCAAAATTAAGTTTAAACAGGGAGCTAATAGTAACTATTAAAGCATGGGGGTTCTTATTTCAAAACGCTAAATAAATAAACTTACTTTTACTAATGACAATTGGAGATGAATTATTTAAAGTTGGTTTTACAAGGTAACAAAGAATGAAGGCATACTATGCAATGAATCTTAATAGTAAATTAACAAAAAGAAAAAGTTGAGAAGGAGGTAACAGAATTAGTTCTATTTTGTCTGCTACGTGCTGTTATTGTTTCTACCTCAGCTTTTAGTGGTCTATGGTTCTCTTGATTGGCCTTTATAATATCTTCATCTGGTTCTGGTTATATTCCATTCTCCTGGTGGTATGTATAGTTGTGCCTAATATAGTAATGAGCGCCTTGTTATGTGGACAGATTTGGACTTTGGGAACATAATGGCAGAAGCTACATCAAGATGGCTCCGCCCAAATGAAATTCATGCAATACTCTGTAACTACAAATATTTCACCATTCATGTCAAGCCAGTGAAGCTGCCGCGAAGTAAATCTCTATTACTTTCAGTATTAATCTAAATATAGGCCTATTCATTTTCTGTGAAGATGAATTTGTTGCAACTTTGAGATCTTGTCATTTGAGGTGACTGATATTTTAGAGTGCTCATCCAGTAAGACTTCCTGATAAAAATGAGAGATCTGAAATATGATACTGATAAAGGAGCAATGATCCATTCATCTTGATCTAATTTTACAGTCTTTCTTCTGATATTATTTACTCATGATGAAATGTACCGAAGTTTAAACCTTCACTAACAGAGTTCCCTCGTTTATATGCGTTACAAGAAGTGGTTTGCTCAGTTGGCATTATTTAACTTATATACTATTCACTGTAAATCATTGCACTAGAGCATGCAAATAGGGAAAATACTGAGGACGGTTAATATTTACGTTATACTTAAAACTCATATGCTGCTGTTATGTTAATAAATAACAAATAATATATATATATATATATATTATTTTGCATTTTAATAGGTACAGCAAGGGTTATGTTCTCATATAGTGATATAGAATATTGAATTTTTGTTTTCATTTTGGTTTTGTTAATGTAACCAGGTGGTACTATTGTGTTGTTTGATCGCAAGAAGCTAAGGAACTTCCGTAAAGATGGTCATAATTGGAAGAAGAAAAAGGATGGGAAGACCATTAAAGAAGCTCATGAACACTTAAAAGTGAGATTTTCTCATTTTCTAAGGTGTTTATATGCGACATAAACCTATATTGTTCCACTTAGTTGAAGCATGTCCATTCCTTTTTGTATTTGAGTTTAACGAACTTCTAACACTTAGTTGAAGGATGTCCACTAATTCTTTTGAGTTATTAGATGCATATTACAGGAAAATATTTTGTAAACTGAATTGCTAAAGCACTAATTTTCAATTGAATTTTTTCATATATTTGTATTGATATTTATAACATGCAATATGCATATGCAATCACATTGTTTAAATTTTCTTCTTCTGGCAGAACTGAAGTATTACTTGATATCATAAGTCATAAAAGTCTAAAAATAATAGATGTTGCTGATAAATCACATAAATTGGTGAACTTTACTCGAGTGTGATTATTTTGGATTTCAATGCTCCACAAAATATGTGCTGTTCTTTCTCATTTTTTTTCTCCTCTAAGAGTTAAAATAGAAGTCGCTTGTTATCTTGATGAGTTGATTATGCATTCATATACATGTCAGTTTTATCTTTGTTGTTT
Organism: Ricinus communis; assembly: GCF_019578655.1. Classification (NCBI taxonomy): domain Eukaryota; kingdom Viridiplantae; phylum Streptophyta; class Magnoliopsida; order Malpighiales; family Euphorbiaceae; genus Ricinus; species Ricinus communis. The sequence continues at coordinate 1,266,601 of NC_063264.1, read as the reverse complement.
CAAATGTTATTATTCTGTGTAAATAATTGGTGCAAAATTAATATCTTCCATTAACTTGAGTCTTCTCTGAAGAATTTGTCATTGTGATTCGTTATACAGGTTGGGAACGAAGAAAGAATTCATGTATACTATGCACACGGGGAGGATAACTCAACCTTTGTCCGAAGGTGTTATTGGCTACTTGATAAGTACGTAATGGTTAAAGTTGATCTGGATCTATAAGTTTACCATCCTTATATATGAACATAATGTTTACTTTGCTATTAAAATCTGTCTTCAATAAGTTGTGCCTTTGCACTTGATTGGTTTTGCTTCAGCATTCTGACCTTCGATTTTTTGTGTGTGTTTTTTGCAGGACTCTGGAGCACATAGTCCTTGTTCACTATCGTGAAACTCAGGAGGTTGGTTTTGTCATAGCTTATCAGCTGTTATTACAGTGTTATATTCTGATACTAGTTCTTATCTAGCAAAATATGCTGTGATGTAACTTTATGTGGTGAATTATAGCATAAAGATTCTGTTTGCACGGTTGCTTCTGGCATTTCCCTTGGTGAGGTTTGAGTGTGCTGCCTCCAAATTTCATTAAACTGTAATCAGGAACAAGGGCTTTAATCATTATGTGTATCAAACGAAGAAAAAAATAAAACATTTATAGAAAAGCTTTGTTGTGCCAATGAGCTGGCAATAAAAATTGTGTGTTTCTGTTGCCATTGTTTCTAATAAGTGGTTATCCAATCACTTGGATTGTAATTTGACTTATGATAACAGTTGCAGGGTTCTCCGGTCACACCTTTGAATTCAAATTCTAGTTCAGTCTCCGACCAGTCTCCACGGCTTTTATCAGAAGCTGATTCCGGAACATATGTTTCTGACGAGAAAGAACTGCAAGGTGATTGTATTGTACATTTGGCGAATATAATTATGATAGTCGTTTTAGGCTGCAATGCAAACCTTTGGGAAGCCATTCCAGAAAAACCTGGGTTGGGCCATTCCTGGACGGGAATCAAATCTACAGCTCCTCCATTATGGATTTATATTATAGCTAGGGTTTTCAGTTCAGCAATATTTACAGAAAGAAAATTTTGTTATCATTTTTTATCATGTGAAACAAATAATATACTTTATTGGAAAATGCATGAAAAATTTCTTTTTTTGCTGTTCTCTTGGAGATTCAACAGAGCCAGGTGATAGTTTAACTGTCATAAATCATGAATTGAGGCTTCACGAGATTAATACACTTGAATGGGATGAGCTAGTGACGAATGATCCTAACAACTCGGCTACGGCTAAAGAAGGTGATGGACTAAGTATTATTTGCTGTGATCTCAACAGCATAATAAATCATTAAAAGTTGTCTATATCAATTCATTTGTGGTTTTTTTTTTCTTTAATCTTGACAGATAAGATTATGGGTTTCGCCCAACAGAATCAAATTGCAGTAAATGGGTCCATGAATAATGTAAGAAAAGACATTTACTGTTCCACAATTTTTTTCCAACATATTTTTGTTCTTTTTCCGCACAAGAGTTTGATTTTTCACAGACCTATAATTGAACTGTGCACTTACTGATTGGAGAATTTAGTTAGGCTATCTGATAAACTTTGGCCATTGCAGTTCTAATCATGCATAAGACCTGCGAAACTGGAAAATTGGACTTCAAACCTACCAACCAGTTAAAATTCGGTTTTACTATTTAAAAGACCAATGTTTGACTGACTAAATTGAAATATTTTATGTATTTGTAATATCTAATGCTGTACTTATTGTTCTTAATATTTTTGGTTTCTGTTGTCCTACCTCTTTGTGAAGGATTGCATCCCCACCCTGCTTGTTTTGAGTTAAAAGTGGATTTAGTATTACACTTGGATGGAGTTAAATAAGGGCATGGCTGCATGGGTCTACCTCGTCAGTATGGAAATAACTGGTTCAATTGGTTAGGATGCTATGTTAATCTAGAACTGGTGGGCGCGGCCTCCATATATAAATATAGGCAGCCTTTTAACTTCTATTTATTTATTTTCTAATTGGCAGACTTTTAGAAAACGCTGTGGCCTCTGTTAGGTGCTTGATGGCCTCATAACTGAGTTTCAAAATGTTTAATATTGAAGACTAAAAGTTCAATTTAAAGTCAGTTAGCCAATACGTGGCAAGCTGGTAGAATTCGCTCCAGTTTTTATTTTAGAATTTGCGATGATACAAAGAATTGTTTGGCTAAAAACTTTGCCAGTGGTTTGGTTAACAAACTGTTAACAATTCAATTGGTTAAGATCAGGAGCTTTCTTCAATTATTTTTTAAGGGAATTTCTCAAATTATTAATTTGCTTGCATCCAGTAATATTATAATGACTAAACTTTATCACAGTAATAATTTGCATACCCACTTGCTTGTTAGCAGCAGTGTTGTGTGGTCGAAGGTTACTCTTTAATTACTTTCCGTTTGCTTGCCTTCTGTAAATAATGGCAATGTGTCCTAGAACTAGAACATTTAATTAATGTTCACCTTTGCAGGGTAGATATCTTTCACCCTACAATTTGTCAGCAGAAATTTCTCCTTTGGATAACTTAACAAAGCCTGTTGTGAGGAGCAACGACTCTCACTTTAGTATACCAGACAATGAATACATTCAGTCAACAGGAGTCCAAGTAAATTCAAATGTGCAGCAGAAGGGTTCTAATTTTCTAGGAACTGGTGATACTCTGGACATGTTGGTTAATGATGGTTTGCAAAGTCAGGATAGTTTCGGAAGGTGGATAGACTACATTATAGCTGATTCTCCAGGTTCAGTAGATAACGCTGTGCTTGAATCTTCATTTTCATCTGGGCTTGATTCATCTACTTCTCCAGCAATTGATCAACTTCAATCTTCTGTTCCTGAACAAATATTTGTCATCACTGATATTTCCCCTGCATGGGCCTTTTCAACTGAAACAACAAAGGTACCCTTTCCCTGCATCAATATTTTTTGATGTCTATTATGGCTTTGCTATTAAGAGCATCTTTTGCTGGCTGGCTGTTTGTTACTCGTGGTTTTGAATTGTTCTTGCACATACACTGTATAAGGTTTGATATTCAGGGTCAGTTTGATATTTCTTTGGTGGTTGACCCTTGTTTGACATGAGATATATGGGTAAATCTAATCCATTTGTTTGTAATCTTTATGCAGATTCTGGTTGTGGGATATTTCCATGAACAGTATCTACAGTTAGCAAAGTCCAATATGTTTTGTGTATGCGGAGATGCATATGCTTTGGTGGACATTGTTCAGACTGGGGTATATCGCTGTTTGGTATCACCACATTTCCCTGGAATAGTGAATTTGTTTCTAAGTTTGGATGGACATAAACCCATTAGCCAACTTATAAATTTTGAGTACCGTGCTCCATTACATGATCCTGTGGTTTCTTCAGAAGACAAAACAAACTGGGAAGAGTTCAAGCTTCAGATGAGACTTGCTCATTTGCTTTTCTCTACCTCTAAAAGCCTTGGCATTCAAACCAGTAAGGTATCATCAATTACCCTAAAAGAGGCTAAGAAGTTTGACCACAAAACTTCTAACATTCACCGAAGTTGGGCATATCTGATCAAGTTAATTGAGGATAACAGGCTTTCTTTTTCACAAGCAAAAGATAGTTTGTTTGAACTTACTTTGAAGAGCATGCTAAAAGAATGGTTGTTGGAAAGAGTGGTTGAAGGCTGTAAAACAACTGAATATGATGCCCAGGGTCAAGGAGTAATTCATTTGTGTTCTATTCTTGGATATACTTGGGCTGTTTATCTTTTTTCATGGTCAGGCTTGTCATTGGATTTTCGGGATAAACATGGATGGACAGCTCTTCATTGGGCAGCATATTATGGAAGGTGTGCCAATTTTTTGACTTTATTTATTTCTCGCAGTCTTTTATGTAAATATTCAGCTCAGCTGCATTTCTTTGCAACTCATGAAGCCAACGAGTCTTAACTTTGTACCTTATCTTCCCTCGCTTGTGACAGCTTCACTCTTTTGCTATGTTTTTATCTCAACATTTCTCTTTTTTCCTTTAGCTGGGGCTTTTATCTATTTCTCCAATTCTGAAACATCTCCTTGTTCAGGGAAAAAATGGTTGCAGTACTCTTATCTGCTGGGGCTAAGCCTAACTTGGTTACAGACCCCACTAAAGAAAACCCTGATGGATGCATGGCTGCTGATCTTGCATCTATGAAGGGTTATGATGGCTTAGCAGCTTACTTGTCAGAAAAGGCTTTAGTAGCACATTTCAAGGATATGTCCATAGCTGGAAATGCCAGTGGTACACTTCAGCAAACAAGTGCAACTGACATAGTAAACTCTGAGAACCTAAGTGAGGAGGAGCTCTATCTGAAAGATACTTTGGCAGCCTACAGGACAGCTGCTGATGCAGCAGCACGTATTCAATCTGCATTCAGAGAACACTCCCTGAAAGTACGGACTACAGCTGTTCAGTCTGCCAACCCGGAGGATGAAGCACGAACAATAGTTGCAGCAATGAAAATTCAACATGCCTATCGCAACTTCGAGACTCGAAAAAAGATGGCAGCTGCTGTACGCATCCAGTATAGGTTCCGCACGTGGAAAATGCGGAAGGAGTTCCTTAATATGCGTCGTCAGGTTATCAGGATTCAAGTGAGTACTTTCTTCCCTCTTCTTACCCATCTTATTTAAGCATGAATGCTGGCCAGAAAGGAAAGACAGAAGGAAAACAAAAACTACTTCATGTCTCATGAGGTGAGGCTGTTTCTGGTCTTGATTGAATTTGACCAGATTTACTATTTGTAATCATGTATTAAACATGATGACCAAAGTAAGATCTTAAACCTAAATCCAAACACAACATATTTTCTTTCACTTGTTTATGCAATTGCCTATAAAGCATTTTTCTTTTGCACAGGGTAATGGATAATAAAAGCTGACCATAACTAGTATTAGATTAAGACTCAGTTGAGTTGAGTGTAAGGTTATGAATAACTAAAATCATTTTATTCTAATGCAGGCTGCTTTCCGGGGCTACCAAGTGAGAAGGCAATACCGGAAGATAATCTGGTCAGTTGGAGTGCTAGAGAAAGCAATTCTGCGGTGGCGTCTAAAGAGAAAAGGCTTTCGGGGACTTCAAATTGATCCTGTTGAAGCAGTTGCAGATCTGAAGCAGGGAAGTGACACAGAGGAAGACTTCTACAAAGCCAGCCGGAAACAAGCTGAAGAACGTGTTGAGAGAGCTGTGGTACGGGTTCAAGCCATGTTCCGCTCAAAGAAAGCACAAGCGGAATACCGGAGAATGAAATTGACCCATTACCAAGTGAAGGTGGGTGATTGGCTAGGATCTTGATAGTCTTGCAACTAAATCTTGCAGATCAACTAATCATTAACTTTTGCTTTGTCGCAGCTGGAATACGAAGAGCTTCTTGACCATGATATTGACATTGACAGATGAAGAGGGTTCAAGATCTGGATTTAACTTGGTAACTTGGTCATTCACTTAACATATTTAAGTAGGTAATTGGCCAGTATCAATCGTCTGCATGCACACGAATGTAGCATAGGTATATGCCTTCTAATATCCTGTACATTTTATAAGTGCGTAGTTTAATCAGGTGGTGCACTTTTTACCCTTTCATCCTGTATTTTTATTTTGGGAGGGTTATGATTTGAGCTCAAGCTGGTATTGGTGCTTTTGGTCTCAATTCTCTTAATATTTGAGCTTTAGATCTATAGACTGTTTTGATGGCAAAAATCTGAAATTCTGTGGTATTCATCCCTGTATTTATGCATAGCACTGTGATATCATTGGACAAAATCTGGTTTCTGGATCTATAATAAAATATGGTATTTCTTTTTTTTTTTTCTTTTTATTGTGTTAAAATATCAAAAATACGTTTTTTAAAATTTTTCTTTGGTTGTTTTTACAATCGAAAAATAATTAGTAAATTTGAAAAACAGAAAATAGAAAAATAGTATTTTTGCAAAAACAATTTACACTTTAATTTTACTGATATTTTTTTTTGTTAGATTTTAAAATATTTTTGAAAAGTTGCCTATTGGTTATCATTTGAGCTTCTGCAGCTGTATGATATTGAATTCGCGTGTTTCCTTGGGCCAGCATTTTCAGTAAATTGATTGGATTTCTTGTCAGGAAAGGAACAAGGTCATCCAACCTATTTGTCGGTTTGGTATGAATTCCCATATAGAAGTTCCCAATTCAATTTCGATGGTCTAGAATGGAGAAGAATGATCACCAGCAAGTCGCTACTTTAGAATTGCTTAATTAAATTAGCGGACCACCTAACCAAGTTTGGTATCGTTCTGGAACATTTAAACACGTTATTCCATAATAGTTATTATTGCTCTCATCATTGGAATAAGATGCTATAAACAGAGATATGGAAGACGAGATATCCTAAAATGTAGGACCATCTTATTTGCCACATAGAAAATCTGATGCTGTTGCTCTTTAGAGCCCATCATTAGTGAAAGACAACCAAAGCAGCTAATCTAAAGAAAAAGAAAAGAAGAAGAGGAAGAAGAAAGAAACCTTGATGCTTTTGATCTTAATGTTGAAACCTGATCTAATTTCTCCACTACTGCCCGAGTAGTAAAAATTCATCTTTTGAGACAGCAGAGGGTAAGTCAGATCTTATTTCCCAGAACGAGAAAAGGAATATTAAACAAGCTCCTGAGAAGGGAAAAGAAAAAGACCTTTTCTTGGCGCTAGCATCAACCAAGTATACCACTTCATCGACCTGCATTATATGTGGAGAAAGATCATGAGCACAATTTACTAATATGATGTTTTGGTATTGTACCCGAGTCTGACACTATAATTTCTATAAGACTCTGCCAGCAAATTGATGACCACCCAAATCAAAGTCCTTCAACTGGATCTTCCCTATACATGTAATCATCTGTAAAGAAAATATATACCCACAGAGATTTTCTTCTTAATACATTCATTTCTTGGGATTCAAGGGGTTTGATTAGATTCACCCCGACAATTCTTTCAAACTTGTGTAGCTGTCATGTTACAGTTTCAATCAAGGTGATTAATTTAGCTTGAGTGGGTAGCTGATGCTAGCCTGAGTAGTTGAGAATTTCGTACAGAAATGTGAAGCACATGTTTTTCTTTCCTAAAAGCTAATGGTTGGTGCATTTGAGATGCATGAAAGTCATCAGTGGACTCACAAATGGCAGAAAGAATCTAAGCAACTACAGACCACCATAACATTTCAAAACTAAGTATTTTCCTGCTGAATGCCGAACATGAAAAGATCAGATCAGGATCCAAAATTTGCAAGGAATTCTTTATCCGAAAGAGATATAATTGGGAATTGAAACAATAAATCCAGGAAAAAACATAATCCCCACAAAAGAGTTGCACACAACTTTGTTCTTCAATAAACACGAATTTCATAGTGGCCGAGTTATAAATCAAATATCTCTAATGATGTTAATCCGTGAACCAATCCATCGAATGACAGACATGAATTCCATTTGCAATCTAATTGTAGTAAGGGACACTGCAAAAATGACAGTAAAAGTTCCAAAAGAATACAAGGCCAGACGTTTTCCCAAACTCTATTTGATGTACTGAGAGAGCCACTTGAAGCCATCACCATACCCCATCTTACGGACAATACTGCACATGAAAACTTCGAGTGGACGGACATTGGAGTCGGTCAGATTCACCTTCCCTTTGCCAGTTGTGAAAGTGCTAAGACCTAGATGATAACGAAGCTCATCTTCAGAAGCCGCATAGGGAATGTCAATCTTATTGCCTAGAATGAGGAAAGGAACATTCGCCAAGGCTTCATCTGAAAGGAGAGCATCTAATTCCTTCTTTGATTCTGCAAACCTCTCCTTGTCATATGCATCCACAAGATAAACCACTGCATCCACCTGCTCATAGAGAAAAATGTATTGCTTGGGTTCTACTCTCCAAATTGCATATTACTTTAAAACTATGTCATATCCAATAAAACTAGATAACCAAACACACAACATAAGAACTTAGGAGTGACTTATGATTTAGATAGGATATATCAATTTGATCATCAAAATTTTCAGATCTTACAAATTCTGCCAGTCAAGCAGTATTAATGAGATATATATTTCTGAAATCAATATTCATGGAGGCCACAACATAAACTTTGTACGGAGAGCTACTGTTAAAACACCTTCCAGAAAACCAAAAAGGTACTATCAGCGAAACTTCCATCATCCATGTTGGCCTCCCATGAATCAGACAAGCACAAGGAAATTCTATCTGGGGGCACAACGTTCACTAAGAAAAGGAGATCAGGCATGTCTTTTGTTCTAAAGGAAGTCAACCACCTGAAAATCATATTTTGGAATATGATTAAAGCTGAAAGGAAATAGTTTGCCAAATGCAGAACCCCAGTTTTTATCTGTCTCTGTGATTTAAAAGAATAACTACACTTGGCAAAAAAGAAAACGAAATTTGGCAATAATCCAGATCTATCTTATTATCAATATTGCACAGGACTGAAGAATGAAAGGCAGCCACATATGCCAAGCTCCTCTGATCCGATCAAAACAGGAGGTGCTGTGAGTAATCATGGGATCAAGTGGTTTAGCAACTTGGCATGAGAGCATAATACAATTAGAAACTAACTAAATCCATGAAATAAACAAATCGAATGATTGAAACTTAAAACATTAATAAAGTTCTTCAATCAACAGACTGTCCTTTGATTTAGAAAGATACTAATTTCAGCAAATAACCATGCACTAATCTACTGTTAAAAAGAGAATCTTTCCTCATGAATCGAGCCATAAAACAAATAAAAAAGAATATTCTAAGTCATTAAAGCAGACAATAGATAATAGTAATTAGTAAATCTGAGGAAATTGCAACAACCTTAGCATAGTAATCTTTCCAGACACGGCGAGCGATCTGATGGCCACCCAAATCAAAAGCCTTAAACTTGATTTTCCCTATACTCAATTCCTCAGATGTTGGGTGTTGGGTCGGCTGGTGCTGTACCAATCTCTATCAGAAAAAAAAAAAAAAAAAAATCCCAGATTCAGAAACCCATATAAAAGAAATACAATTTAAACCCAAGAAAACATGAAAAAGACCTCGTCTTTCAACATATGAAGGAGAGTGGTCTTGCCAGCATTGTCAAGCCCTAGAAAAAGAATCTTGGCTTCTTTTTGCCATAGTCCAAGAGATGCAAGAACTCCATAAAACCAATCTAATAGAAACATGATAAGATTAGATTGAAAGCTTTAAGATTTAGGTTTCCAATGGCCAGAAATGGGGATCCAATGGAGAGACAGATACTGAGTGTTAATATATATATAGATTAATTGATATTGAAGGTATTTAATTGGGATCTAACAAAATAATGAAAAAGCTCAGGAAAAGGACCTGAAGAGCAGGGGTTGAAAAAACTGAAAGTGAAAATTAGAATTTTTTTTAATTTTTAATTGCCTGTGTTCTGTCGTTTTTGGCGTGTTTCTGCTACATTGGATTGTATTTACAACTGAACCATTTTGTGGGTGAATACTGAATACCGCTCCATTTTTATTCATCTTATATTATGTAAATTAGCGAGAGAAAAGATAAATAAAATTAAAAATCCAATTTTATTTAGTTTATTGTTGAATGGAAAACGAATTTTATTTATTATATGGTATCTACAATAATATATAAATATAAATTAAATACAGATAGTTAATTATTATCTTATCTTTTTAGAAATTTGTGTTTAATCTTAATTTAATTTAAATTTCATTTGTATATAAATGAAAAGTTCATTCTTCTAAAATAGAAGAAAAAATAAGTGATTCTATTGAAATAAGACTTTCTAAAATAATTATTGACAAATAAAACACCGACAATAAAAATAATATATTTTTATTTAAATTTTTATCCTATTTTTCCTCCAACCAAACCGTCATTTGTTTAAATGAGGGAGACATTATATGGGCTTTATGCCTCATTTTCTTTTGTTTGTTTATTTATTGAGAATGCATTTGTGTAGCTCTGAGAGTCAGGTGGTAGGTGATGAGTAAAAGAACCTATGGAGCATGCACAAGTGGCACATGTGTTAATATTATTTCAATTGAATGCTTACAAAAAGTCTCAAAACATATGGTTCAAAACCACTCTACTTTTGTGTTTCTCAATCCTATTCAAGTATTGACTTCCCCTTCAGACTTTAATGTAAAATCATCTCTTCTAAATTTTAATTTTCCTTTCAAAATATTATTAACTTTTTTTTTTAAATTACACTATTTGTTTTTTGAGAAATTGCCCTATAATTAATAAAAAGATAATAAATATATATAATTATTTGATATTTCAATATTAAATAATTAATATATTTTTTATTATTTAGAATTATTATATATTTATATATAGAGACACATGTAATATAATATAGTACACTAAACATAAACAATATTGATTAGTTTTATAATAAAACAAAACAGTTAATCAAATACAGGCTAAGTGGGCCGCAAAGTTCCTGTCGAAGCCCATAATTTTAGGACATATTTATTTACAGAAACTGCATAGGCCCATCATCATAACACAATAAAACATATAAACGAAACTAAAAGGGGCATTTTAGTCAACGAAAAACTTATAAAAGGCAACAAAAACTAGGGTTTAGAGACCCGACCATCTTTCACATACTGCGACAGAGCCGCATTCACCTCCTTCTTCTTCTTCATCATCAGGTTCCTCTCTTTTTTCGTAAAACCCTAAAATCTGATTATTTGATAAGTTGTTTTCTTTCTCTTTTTATACAGTTTTTTTCATTAAGATTTTGTGTTGCAGAGATGGCCAAGTCAAAGAACCACACAGCTCACAACCAGTCCTACAAGGCACACAAGAATGGCATCAAGAAACCTAAGAGGCAACGCCACACCTCTACCAAGGGGGTAAGTTTTTTTTTTTTTTTTTGATATTTCTTTTGTTTTATTTGATTACAATCATTAGGTTGTGGTTTTTATTTATTTGTTTTAAAAATAATTGGTCCAGATGGATCCAAAGTTCTTGAGGAACCAGAGATATGCAAGGAAGCATAACAAGAAGAGTGGTGAGACTGCCACCGAGGAAGAGTAAACGAATGCCCACTTACTTGAAAAATGAAGCTGCTACTGCTGCTGTTTCAAGATTTCATGTTAGGGTTTCTAATCTTTAATAGAATATTAGTAATTTTAATGTTCTAGTACTGTTTGTTAAGCCATTTTTGGGTTTCTGGTAATTGTGACTTGTGTTTGTTTTAAAGATTTTTTTCCTCTCCAAATACTTGGTTATCATAACTATTTGTCTTGCTTCCATTCTATATATCTTTTTGGTATTTGTTTGGCATGGTTTGTTGGGATGCTTGCTGGCAAATTATTACGAAGCAGCTTATGTTAGTGACTGCCCTTTTTGTTCCTTCCAGCTTTGTGATTTAATAAAGGGGAAAGCTATTGGTCTGAGCATTTTGTGCTTTTATAATTCCCGTGTCAGCTTATTTGCTGTGGCTATGATACTCTTCTATAACATTGTAGAAATGATATGGCAATTTTGTATGACAAGTCTGCTCTGTTGGTTAGCGTTGGTAAATGCAAGTGAGGACTAATCTGTTGGTTAGCATTAGTAAATTGGTTGCCTGATTTTGAGACCTGTGTTTACTGATACACCTAACTGCATAACAAAGATGGTTAAGAACATGATTCTTTAGTTGCTAGTTCTTCCCTGTTCAAGGTCTTAATTCTTTCCTTTTTGGGTGCATCCATTGAAGCGTGCATAGATGTATAACTGCATGTTTGGTTTTGGAATTCTGCTGCTTCAGTCGGACACTCCCGCGACTAGCTATTGCTTGTAAAAGCGAATTCCTCAATGGGTAGCTAAAGATTTTGATGGGAGCTTTTTTGGCTTCTGAGTTGAATCTGGGTGAATGGGGTGAAGAAGATTTTCTATGCTCGTCTCGAAAGCATAGGCGAGGTGGATTTTTTGCATTCTCATCTTTCAAATTTGCGTGGGTACAAAAATGATATCACTAGTCTCACTTGTTGCGTTCATTGCTTCAAGAATTGAGTTTTCGACATTTATTGGGTTTTAAGAATTAAAAATAGATTAATAAAAATTTTCAATATGATAGAATATTTGGTATTATTATAACTTTGTAATTTATATTTTAAGATTCCATAAAATTTTAATCTGACAGTTTCTGTTGTACTAAGACTTTGTAGTCTATATTTTGAGATTATGTAATCTTTTAAGATTTTGCGACTACTGGTATTTTACATTACGATAGATCTTTCCTTTTCTCGGAAGAAAAAAAGGTCCGGGACGAAATTTAAGAGATTCAAAGTGATAGATCTTCTCTTTCTTCGGAAGAAAAGAAGGATTGGGATAAAATCGACAAACGTAAGAGATTCAAAGTGAAAAATAAAAAATGAATTCCATTTTTATTTTAACTAAACATGCTATAAAAATAGATCACTTTATGGATGAGAATCACACAAAAAATATTGAGTTTTTTTCTTTTCCGGTTGTGAGGTTTTGAACTTCTAATCCAAATTGTTCAATTCTTAAAAATTTACGGCTTCTGTTTGTGGAAATTATAGCATGAAAGAGTGAGAGTACCATTTTGATAACTTTTCCATCAAGTTATTATAGGCAAAATTTTGCTCCAGCTCGGCATGTTATTGGCTTGCTCAGAAAAGGATGACAATAGGCACTTGGAACTCCATTAATGGAGTAATAATGTCCATAACTAAAACCGAAAAATGAATCTTAATATTAAAATAACTATTAACTGGAGAATTTTTGCAATTGCATGAGCAACCAACTCAATAAAGCACTGCAACAACAGAATAGAGATTCCCGTCCCAACCACCACCAAGGAAACAGCGCAATACTTGATGATGATATTTCTTCTAATTGCGTAGTAAATTTGTCTACTACTTCTTCTCTTAACCTGGGGCATACAGTTCCTGGCACTCCCTAACACAAGCAAATTTCTTCAAAATTTTGTACTAGTTTTTCATTTTGAGATACCTAGACTGCAACTGGTTCACTCACTTGGCTTGAGACATGAGCTTCAACCTGCTCCATAAATTAAAAACTTCTGTCACTAGCTTGAAGATGGATGGTGCTGTCTTCAGCTTAACAAATATATGCAACCACCAAATGTGTTTAAAAATTAGATAACTACTTTTAGAAACAGGTAGTATACCAAGAGCATGCTTTATGTAGAAGGAATAGGAATAAGATATAGTATCAGTGACACATGCATTGCCGGATTCAGTAATGTTACAGCCAAACGCATGTGTGGATGTAATATGACAATAACTTAGCCACCCTTCTAATCAATATCAGAACTAACAAACTACTTTCCCAGTCTCCAGAGGTTTTCCATTTGGCGTTATAACAAAACCAGAGAAGATGAGAGCATGGATAATGCAATGTTAGAGATGAATATCAGATGAGAAACTCACCTTTGCCGATTTAAAAAGTTCATCAAGGACTTCGGACAGAGTGGGATGTGCATGAACCGCAAATTTTATATCCTGCATGGTGCCAAACATAATTAGCTTCATGTATGTGCATTTGCATTTTTCCTTCTAAAGAATGGGAATCGGACACGAAACAACCAACAAAGTCTCAAGCCAATTTAACTTAAACCACTTTCAGTATGTAAAAAACAAGAAACAAAAATTAGATGTTTTATGAATAAGTAGAAATTGCAGCACGACAATAATCTTCCAAGTTCACAAGCAGTTCATTCTAAAGACTTTTAGTTCCTGTATAATTAGCAGTCCAGGTGATTTGGGTTTGAAACACTTGCCTGAATACGGGTTCCCAAAGCAATAGCATTGGATGCTTCATGAATGAGATCAGCAGCATGCAACCCAAAAATATGAACTCCAAGTATCTCCCCAGTGTCAGGTCTGTATATCAACTGCAGGAAAACAAAAGTATAGCAACCATGGAAGCTGAAGTTAAACTGAGAATCTTGCATGTAGATATTTAGAAGGTAAGTCGGAGGAAGCAGCATGAAAACTAGTAAAGAGCATGGAGGGAGTGACCGAAGATATAAACCAAAGGTAAAGAAGTCCGCACACCATATAAGGTCACACTGAACCTCACTTTTCACACACAGTCAACATGCAATTACTGGACATGCCCTCCCATTGCAGGCCCAGGTAACCTTACCAATACAGCACGTTAAACACCAACAAACAATCCTAGCATGTAGGTACTAATAGAAAAAGTGAAATGACATGTCTGAGCATCCAGTGCTAAAGTTGAGCTATTTGGTGAAGAGGCCTATATAATATTTAAGGCCCTAACTCACTCCATTTGCAACTGACATAGATGTCTAACTCAATGGGAGAAACCACCAGAAACATTCATTCTTTGTTTTGATGCATCTTGCTACTTTGAATAGTTCTACTCAGACTTTTCTTTGTGATTATAAACAGCATAGCTAGTTGCTTATCTACTTTAATACTGCATGCTTATGTCACAATCTATATTCGACGTCGCTTTCAGCCAGATGCTAGTCTGGTCAAGACTCTTGGCAAGTGTGAGACATTAGCACTCAACAAACACATGTCTGACATTTAATTGAGCAATATATGAGTAGAACACATAAGTCAGTTCATCTCCAGGGGAAACAAAATTATAAATAAACTGACTTGTAATGTTACGTTAACAGCTGAATTAAATTTTAGGATATGGTGTGTAGGCTCTAAGGCAAAGAAGTTTCACTCCATGATTCTCAGCAGTCAGCATAACTATGTGAGAGATTAGATAGGATCCCACATAGGTAATCAAATGTTTAACAAATTAGGTATCAGCGAAAACAACGGAATAGCTCTGGGAATAGGATCAATTGACAATACCCATTATGTTTGAACTAGAACACTATTGAAGAACAGTAGAGAAATGTAACCTTAGCAAGTCCCTCTCCTTCATTTTCTGCAAGGGCTTTTGTATTGGCCTTAAAACTTGTCTTGGCAACACTTACTTCAAATCCCTCTGTTTCAGCTTTCTCCCTTGCTTGAGGCTAAGAATGTAGTAATCAGTTAATGATTCAATATACGAGAAATTTGATTCGAGTCTGACAGCCAAGAAGAAAACAAACAGTTGCAGAAAACAAAATCAAATGTAAGAATTGCACCTCTGTCAATCCAACCATACTGATTTCAGGATGAGTGAAACAAGCAGCTGGAATACTTGAATGATTTAGCACATGATCTCTTCCAGTTACTTGTTCAACCACTGCATATGCAAAGCGTAAAACAGATTAAAAGAAAGCATCAGGGGAGATTCCTGCATATGCAAAGCAAAGCTGTTCGCAACTAACCTGAAATTCCTTGTGCACTGGCTGCATGAGCCAGCATCATTTTACCATTTGCATCACCAATGCAATATAAGTGAGGTACCTGATGGTTGGAATTATAAAATCAGTACCAGCATGAAAAATAAATAAATAAATGAACAACAGGAGTGAACCACAATGAAACTAAAAGAGATTAGCAAACCAACCAGATTTCCATTAGCATCAATAACACGCATACGCTCATCGACAGGGACAAAACCACGTTGGGTAACAACATTGACCTGTGCAAAGAAGAAAAAGAAAATAATCAGAACCATTTCCACATTCCGGAAAAAGAAGTACACAATCTGATTCACATTGTTGTCAAGTGATACGAACATTCTCCAGGCCAAGGCCATTTGTGAATGGAGCCCGTCCAGTTGCAATTAATGCTGCATCCACCTGCAGCCACAATAAAGCTAAAGTTATGGCAAATGTAATGACAAACATCACTAATTGATCAATTGCAAAAAAGGTTTTGAATACGGCATTTAGATAAGATTCAAGTTTTAAACTCTTCCTGATTCAAGTTTTAAACTCTTCCTGCATGTCAGGCACACTGCTTATGCAATGGTAATTCAGCATAACTAAATACCAAATAATAAACTCACATTGAATGGACTAAATTCACATAAGAAAAGAAACAAAACCCAAAATAAGAGGTTCACTATAAATCAAACTACCTTGAGTTCCTAAAAGCAGGAACATGTAAGTTTATTGACCAAGTTCTTTTCGACTAGTTGAACATGAATTTTGTGGATGGAAATCATCAAATCGAGAATACTGGTGTAGACTAAGAATTTTAAGCAATGATTTTCTCATTTAACAATAATGGAAGTAGAAGAATTTAAGCATCTTGACACCCAAACTCCATGACTGCACACAACTCAAATTACCTCCAATGTATCTTGATGTTCCTTGGTCTTGGCATCAATAAGCTCGATAGTGACTGGTTTTCCATCCTTTGCTGGAGTGATCTGTATAAATAACACCGTGAGAAAAACATGAATGCAATGTGAGGAGAAAAGGAAAAGGATTATATATAAATGCAACAAGTTGAGACAACCACTATAAAAAGCATATAATTATGAAACTCCTAATTACCTTGCTTGCAAACACTCCAGTATGATAGTCAATTTTCCGTGGATTTATTAGTACCCTCTGAGCCAGCTTCCCAATCTCAGGATCAAATCCAGGCATAAGCTGATCTAGAGCTTCAATAAAGGTGACCTGTAAAAAAACTCATTTGAAGCGTTTGGGAGGATTATAGAACATCCAATTTTATACCCAGAAAAAAGAAAGGTGCACAATGCCATGCCAACTAACTGTATTGATCAATATAGGAATGCTATAGCTGGTCCAGCCCATTTCTTTTTGAAAAGAATAGCATGGCCATTCAAGAAGTGAACTCTAAGCATCTTTCTATGCCAAGTTAGGTCCCATTGGTAGAGAAGTAACTTACATGCATAGTTGAGGTAAAGGGAGGAGATGAAGAGCATTAAATAATATAATCCAGAACCACAAATTCAGATGATACTAATTTTTCCAGCAGAACACTGATAATGCTTTCCGAGAATAGAATAAAGAAGAAAATGAAGGAGTTACAGGATCTACAGTCTACCTCACTTCCAAGTGCAGTATATACATCACTAAATTCGAGACCAATATAACCACTTCCAACAATTGCAATCCAGTCAGGAACAAACTCCAATTTGAGTGCATGGTCACTTGTAATTACAGTCTTCCCTGCAGGTTATTATGCAGGAATTTGAAATCTAAAAGCACAAGAAAATAAAAACATTGCAGACAATCATCTACTTGAATCTAACATCTAAGATCAAATAATAACGGAAATTAACTAAGTTACATGACTTGCATCATCTTCTAGCCTACTTATGAACATGAGGCCTAATCATGATATCCAACTCTTGAGTGATGAAATTACTAATGGTATGCTTAATCACAGATCAAAGTACTCAAGAATTGTTCATAAAATGTCATTTATGAGAACCGCAGACATAAGCAACTGAGCAGGGGGAAGAATTCTATTTTTGTTATGTTTGAACCGAGTTATTCTTAATAATATAGCATTTGACTTAGATGCAGCCTTATCAATCCTCGTTAAATCAATTGATTTAAATCTGTCTCTTCAGTATCTTGCATTTCCAACTCCTAACCAACATGATAATAGGAAAGACACATTATTTCTTACTAAGGCGGGTAAGCTCTTACCATCAACTTCAATGCCCTTAGGGACAAATGGAACAGAACCAGTAGCTATGATTATGTTTTTTGCAGTCACAATGTTGTCTTTCCCATATTTCACCTTTTGTGGGCCCTGAATGCATTAACAGATATCACAGTAGCATGAAGATTAGGTCACAAGATCATGTTATAGATTCATTCCAATAACAATTGAATTTACTTTATTTGAAGGGAAAGCAATAAAATAAAAATTATAAAGCTCCCAACTTTATATAAAAAAGAACATAAACTCACCAAAATTGTGCCAACGCCAGTCAATATGTCAACACCTAGTGCCTTCATTGAATTTGTTAAATTATTTCGAATTTTTGAAGCAAGATTATTTGCATGATCAGCAACTCCCTGTCTGTCATATCCGGCTGCTGAAACCTATCATAAAGTTTATGAAAAACAGAAAGCAGCGCCGTAAAACAAAAGCCTTTACATAAATCTACATGTACAATATTGAATAAATTTCATAGAAAAGAATTTCTGACCCAGCTTAAAAACAAAAACCATTACCTGCAGACCTAAAGCTTTCAAGTGATGTTCGCTCTGAAGTTCACGCATCCGGCCACTGACAGCAAGAAGAGCTTTAGAAGGAACACATCCTCTGTTTACACATGTGCCTCCAACCACATCTCCTTCAATAATAGCAGTCTTCAAACCCTGCACTCATATAGTGTTAAAAGAAATTCAATTCTCTTGTAGAAAACTACCATCATGTCATTTTTTGCGTTCTTTTTTGGAGAAAAAAAATGAAGATGTAAGAATTTAATTCTAGCAGCTATGAGCTTTCCAAACATATAGAATTCAATTCACTTCAATCGAATTCTTGCAGTTTCAGACTTTCCAAACTAAGCAACACGCTTTTATTGGTCAGCAAGTTTCTCGTACGAGTATTATGATTCATTACTTGAGCTTGTCAAAATGATTAATCCAAGATTTCAACTTCCATTATACAATCAGTTAAATATATTTAGTTGATTCAACATTTCACAGTATACCTTCTCAACAGCATGAAGAGCAGCACCGTGACCACCAACACCAGCACCAATAATAATCAAATCATAATCAAAAGACTTAGGAACAGTTCCATTATCAGAAACAGAAGCACAAATCTTGTTCGACCGAACTGGACGGCGAAGCTGGTGGCGATTGTGAGGTCGAGAAAGACAAGCAAACCCTAACGCCTCCCTTCTCAAGCCACAAAAACGGAGATTAATTGTAGGCTTACAAGGTAGAGAACCGAAAGTGTAGTTTGATCTAGGAAATGTACTTGTTGTAGGTTGAGAGAGGGAGATTGTGAGTGAGGATTGCATTTTTATGCTCTGATTTGTAGAAAGGAAATGCAATGAAGAGGAAATGTAAGGAAAGATCTGAGGTTTTAGTAATGAAGGAAAAGGCTTTGATAAATCCGTTAAGTGCTGGAAAGGGGCGGAGTTTACAATGTGTGCGTGCGGCTGATGAACCACCTCCTCTTTACTATCTTCCTGCTCTTCGTTAGTTGTCCTGTTTTGCCTAATTATTTGAATTTTCTTTAAGTATACGGACACTTTTATAATTAGTATATTTAATAAATTATTAAATTTAAATATCTTACAATATTACTTTTACAAATTTATTAGTCCATAAATATAATTTATTAAATATTAAATAAAATAAGATTGACTATATACATGTTTGTATAACATATGAATCTCTTCTGAGGATCATGGAGATGTGTTTGTGGTGTTGATCGTTAAATGGTTAATGAAGATAAAAAGATTATTAATTGTTTTTAAACAATAATTTAAAATCCAAATGTTTTCTTTTATGTATCCTCACTTTTTCACTGAAGGGCTAATTAGATTAAAATTGGCCCAAAATATAAAATGAGTGTTACATCGCCACATGCACTGCAGTTGCATTTTAACCCCTTCACAATTAATGCAAAAAAGAAAAAAAACAACAGTAAAAGTAGGCCTATAGAAAACGTGGTCATAACTGATAACTTGATCAAGGTACTGGAATTACTGCTGCTGTTCACTGATCTAAGAATCAAGTCTGCAACTGCAGCAAAAACTATCGTGTTTGTTATTACGTTGTGGCAAGGCAGTACCCGCGTGTATTGATGTCTTATCCAAATCTCGAGGATGTTACCATTACAGCATAGATTCCCACTTCGACTGCAATTATGAATACCGTCGTCTCTGCATTAGCATTGGCAATCAAGAATGAACCAAATGCACCGCATAAAAATTAGACTCATATAGGAATTAGATCATAAAATAAAAAATTAAAGTAGTTATTTTTAAATTTAAAAAATTCATTAATCATTATTCGATTTTTATGATTTTATTATATTAAATGTAAGAGGCACATAAAATATCTCACTTTATAAGTATAGCTCGTATCGTAAATTTCCGTCGAGAAAATAAAAAAAGTGTATTTTTGCAATAACTTTTACATAAAAAAGAGATTTTTGTAAGATTTTCTTTTATGAGGTGAAAATATAATAATTCTTGTGAGAAGAGATATTTATGTAAACAACCCTTTAATTAAAACTGATTCAATTGATAAATACTTTTCCAACCATATGTACAAAACACAAGCATAAAAATATTTTTTTAAGAAATATTTTTCAAAATAATTATTCGAAATATAACTCATTTTTATTGTTTATAAGCATAGGAACAATTTTAAAATAATAATTTCTGATATTTAGTATGTTAAAAGTGATTTTTTTAAAATCACAAAAAAAGACTTATAAATAATTTATCATTTGTTGTTAAATAGTAGAAAAATAATAAAAGAATATATGTTTTCTCTTACTACAACTATTTTAATATTTATTTTATTTAAATTAAATTAAATTATTACTTCAGACATCAAATGTTGTAAAATAAAATATTATTTAAATTCAATTGTTATTGTATATTAGATTCATTTTAGTTTTCATTTTTAAAATGAATTTAGAGCTCGATGCTCATAAAATAAGAGGACCGAGAGACCCTATGCTTTCGAAAATTGTCACGGTTTGACGAACCATCCAATCAGTTGAGGCCACGTTAAAACCAATCTTTGACTTTAACTGTTTAACAGTTATTCTTTTTCTTTTTTGACACAACAGTCATCTGTTTGTAAATACTAGTAATCTTTTCTTTTTACTGACCCCTGGTAAGTAATAAATAAATCAATAATAGTCATATGGACTAACATATTGCGTCTGGTGGACTACTGTTTTGTGCTACCACTCAGCTCATGTGTGTGCCTGTTCTTCAATCATTGGTTGTGCTTTCACCGTCCTGTCATCGGACCTTGATTCATGAGCGAGTGAGCCCTCACGCCCACAATTAATTAGTAATTACATCCTCGGCCAATCAAAATGATCTGTCTGTGTGCGTCTTTAAAGGGATAGGCGGGTAAGGGATCCACTCTAAAGGTAACTCGCACGAAGCAATACTTGCAAGAGACCAACTGAACTTGTTTGCTGCTATTTAAAAAATAAAAATAAAAATTACTCGGAGGTAATTTGATATTAATTTTTTAATAAATTAAACAGTTAAGATTTATTTTAATTAAAATTAACTAAAGACTATTAATTTATTTTACATATATGGTCAATATTTAAATATTATAAATATTCATTACATCTAAATTTGAGCTTTAAAAATGAAACCTCATTATGTATCGGTAATACTTTAAGTTATATAATTTAGATCGATTAAAAGTGTATGTGGATGATTAGCACTCTACGACTACCATTATTATTATAAATCGAAATAATTAAACTTAAAACTAATACTATCTAATAATTCATGTTTTATTATAAATTAATGTTTAAAAGTCTGATATTATCGCATTAAATAGAAATAAAAATTATAGATGCTGTTTAATTTAAATTGTTTTATTTTTTTATAAATAAAAATTACATAACTATATTGGAAAAGAGATGATATAACATGTCAAATACTTCTTTTTTATATTGTGTCCTGCGAGAAAAAAATAAGAGATTTTTTATTTTCTCTCGATAATAATTTTTAGTCTTTTAAAAAATCACGGCAAATTTATTCTATTATAACATAAAAGTAAACTTACATATATTTTTTCACTTAAAATTAATAAAATATAACTTTTTTGATAAATTCATAAATAACTTATTGAAATCAATAAAATGTTTAAATAAAACAACTTAAGTTAAATAAAAAATAAAAAAATAAAAGACTAAGATTTTGAACTTAAGAAATGAAAATCAGTAGGAAACTAATATTCTAGTCATCAATCGTAGGTGCAAGACTTAAAATTTTAATTAATAATCATAAACATATGTTTATATGCTATTGTTAAATATTAATTATGTTACTTAATTTGGTTTAATAATTATTTTAAATAAGCTACTAATAGATAAAATATATTGATATTGTATTTTACATTTCAATTTAAATATTTTTCTTGCCTTGTCCCTTTTATTTATTTTGTGTGCCAAATGCAGCCATAATTTTTCATGTATTATTGAACTTAAACTGGCACGAAATAGAGACCAACTTTGGTTCGAGGGGAATTGCCTCAGGTGCTGATCTGGCCATCCCTCTAATCATGAGACCAAAAATGGTTCCGTTTCGAACCGAGACCGTGGTCATCCCCCAACGAGAATGATACAAGCTCGTTCTGGTCATTTTGTAATTAAGATAATATTCCAGGGCGTTAGATTGGCTCTATTTTTTTTTTCCTTAAAATCCAAATGTACATGAAACATTATTTTTTTCCCCTCTTTCTCACTTTTCTCTCTCCCTCTCTCTCTCTCTTATCGAAGGGCGAGGAACGACACTTGCACAGAAAAGAATAAAAAGGAAAAGAGAGAAAAAGCCATTGAGAGAGAGAGTTAGAGAGAGAAAAATCGAAGTTCCGTTTCGCTACGTTAATGGCGGTTAGGGTTTCCTATTGATCCCGAACCCGAATCTCTTGCTTATTATTCTAAGTCTTTTATTTTAATCTCTTTTATTTCTCTCCCTTTCATAAACCCTAATTTTAATATCGTTATAAGCTAATTATTACTCTAGTTTAAGTCCTTGAGGGTTTCCAATTTGACACGTGAAGCCAGGAGCTGATTATGGGCGCGCAAGACAAATCGCAAGCTACCTCCAATCCGATGCAGGTAACTTATTATATAGCTTTTTCTTTCGCTTGTGCCCTAGAATTGGACATATGGTACAAAGCTAGCAGTTTTGAAGCTCGAGTTAACTTCTAAATTATGGTTCCTTTTGTTACTTGGCTGTGTTACTGAATCTACTATTACCGAAGAGTTCAACTGTGGTTGGTGTAACTGGATTGGATGGTTATTTATTGCAAATTGTCTCTTTGTAAGGTTTCTCGAGAGTAGAATTTCGTTTCCAGTTGGTTTATTGACTTGTATTAAGCAATTTATGCAATTCAACTATTTCATAGTATTTGCTTGATGGTGCAAGTAACAGCTAGGGTTGTAGTATGGTGTATGTTCTACTATGAGGTGATGGAGGCTGAGATTTATTTATTTTATGAGCAATAGATTTTTAGATATTGAATTATTGGAACTCAAGGCTGAGAGGCAATTAGGCGCAGACTCGTGGGAGTCTAAATGAGGCATTCTACATGTGTTTAAAGTTTGATATATTTAGCTATGGGACTGAGCTTAGTGGATGCTTTTTGGTTTTCCTTTTTTATAGCTAGTCAAACTGATCTTGGTCTATGTTTCCGTGAACCTGGATTTGGAGCATAGTTGTTGTGAACTTGTGATTTTGTTGGTGCACAAGTTGTTGCTTCTTTTGAAACAGTTTTCCTCATAAACTGCCAACTTGGGATGGATGTATCTTGTAGACAGCTAATTTTGTCTTTTTTTTTAATTCTTATTCACTTTCTTTCCTTATTTGGCACTTTCACCAATAATTACATTGCATGAATGAACTTGATGAATTATTATGCTTTCTTCGTAGGACAATCATTATTTTAATTTAGTTACGTGATTATAATTATACAGATTTATTCAATTGCATTCTTATGAATTCTTGGATGTACTATGTGAAATTTTATTTTGTCCTTTTAGAATACTCTACATAATTTTCAAAACAAGATTTATGTTTCAGTGTCAATGATTGCAGTCATGTGATCATGACCAGTTACTAAGTTAGTTTACTTCTATTATGAAGGTTACTTCTCATTTGATTTGTACATGCTTTTTAATATATCCTTTTTCTTTTATATTGCAAATTCAGCATTATGGTTAATCCATCTTTGTTTTACCTATGTGCTTGTTTTATTTAATTGCAGCGGGTGAAGGTATACCGCCTGAATGAAGATGGTAAATGGGATGACCAAGGGACAGGGCATGTTACTGTCGACTATCTAGAGGTGTGTTCGAATTCATGACCGGATTTTTCTTTTTCTTCTCCCTATTACAGCTAAGATTTTTAGGGTGAAATTTAACTAAATGAATCGTATCAAGTAGTTATTGAAAAATGAGCAATTTTTGATAAATGCAAATGTTATCAAGCAGAGATCAGAAGAACTGGGTTTGTACGTTATTGATGAAGAAGACAATGAAACATTGCTTCTGCATCGCATCATACCAGATGACATTTACAGAAAGCAAGAAGGTATTCTAGTGTTTCACAAACGCCTTGTTGCTAATACATATTTTTCCTAGTAGAGAGCTAATATGAAGTGAGGTTATCATGATTCTTTGGGTTGGGTTAAATGATCCTTCCACTTCTTTTCTCTCAGATACAATAATTTCATGGAGAGATCCAGAATTTTCCACAGAATTAGCTTTAAGTTTTCAAGAAACAACAGGGTGCTCTTATATATGGTAATCGGAAACAGCTTATACTTGTTCTCACTGTTGTTTTTGATTTTATTATATGTATCCTGACGCTGAACCTGTCTGATTGTCTTTTAGGGATCATATCTGTAATGTGCAAAGAAGTCTGCAGTTTAGCACTCTTAACAGTAAGTATTGATATTCATATCCTTTTAAAAACCATCAGTTTTCATGCAATTATTTATCTTTGGTATTGAACTTTGAACAAATTTTCAGATCCTAAAGCTTTTGCAACTATGCAATGGACATTGTATCATCTGGTGTAAACCCGAATTATGCTCCATTTTCTACTTGCTTGTCCTTATACAGTTGTGTATCTTGTGCTTATCCCTATAATCATACCAACAGCTATTTGTACTAATTCAAATTGTTCAAAAATCAGATTTTCTTTTCTTCCTTTCCCATTTTTAAGTGTGAATCCCATGTTTAATACCATAAATTGTCCAGCTCCCGAGCATATGAAGTTCTTTTCACTCCCAATGTAATTAACTTCTACATCTGAACAATGAGAGAAGCTGCTTTTGCATTATATGACTATTTAGATTTTTATGTCACTCGCATTGTGTCTTCAGCGGACTCTACATTTAAATGCGCACAAGTTTCTGGTTGCTTACTTATAGTATGTGCATATTTATTGCCAAAGAAAAGAAAATACATGCTATTATGTAGATGAAGTAAGATTTTCAGGAAAAAAAAATCGTATATGGAACTATAGTATTTTCCTAATCTTACACCCACAGTTTCATTTTTTTCCTATAACGTTTTTTTGTTTGGAATTGACTCTTCTAAGGAGCTTAAAAATAAATAGTAGAAGTTCTACTGGCAATCGAATAACATTCTTGTTTGCCATGCGTGCATTAATGATGTCCAGAGAAGATAGTTATTTCCCAGAGACTACCATCTTCAGACTTCTTTTATGCTGTGTGATCTAGTGTTACGTGCCTTGTCTTTTCTGGATTGCTTGTATTTATTTTTAATTGTTCTTTCATATACTTGCAGATGAGACATTTCACAGCATGAATAGTGAGCTGAGGGAGTTGCCTGCAGTTGAACTTTCTACACTTCCATTGATACTTAAGGTATGAAATTTTTTATGTGTCTTTCCATATTTCGTTTTGTGGCATCAATGTGCTCCTTTAGTTTATTTATTTTTGTGTGCGGATGCACGTGCATAAGCAGTATCACTTTTCTATATGTAATTATAAGATTTTGTGATGGATGTCACTACAGCTTTGTCCCATGACAATAATGTTGTATCTTTGTTTCTCTCCTTTTGTTTATATGGAACTATGTATTTCTTGTTTTTGTTATCTTGTGTGGAGGTGTGTGTGGATCCATTGATTCTTGCGGATGACTGTTCAATATAATTTGAATGATTTTTTATGTTTTACAGACTGTATCTGAGAGCGGCATTGCTGATCAGATGAGATTGACAGAGCTTATTCTGAATGATGTAAGGTTCATATGTGCTTTTTCCTTCCAGTTTTTGTTGATTGGATAATTTTGTCTATGTTTCATCAATATATTTATTGCATAAATGTCCATGTACGAGCATAGTGAAAAGCATCATGGTAACTTGATTATTATGCTGGTTTTAACTTGCTACTAATTTTTACTGTTTCATACTCTTAATGAATATTCCAATGCAAATTCCGATGCAACATTTCACTTGATAGCTCTTTTATTTTTCCTCCAGTGCCACTAAGAAATCCAAACACAGGTCAATGGCCATAGATCATATATGATTTTTTATTTGAAAGTTTTATAATGGAAAGCTCCTACATCTTTTAAGCATAAATGTATTATAATGCTGGAGGGTATTCTTCAATTGAACATCTTGGACATTGTATCTGAACAACAAGAGAACTGTGGCTATGCTGTGATGATGATTTCTCATACTGGTGTAATTATTGAGTACTCATCTTGGGCCTGGTAATAACTAAATGGTGCATTATTGCGAACTGTAATACTTATGATAAACACTGATAGGTTGTGAATAATTGCTAATAATGGATTTAATGACATGGAGAGGACTGATACTATGCGTGTTGAACTTGGTAACTGGTAAAAAAACTGATTGCCTGTTGAGTCAGTATTTTTCCTTTTTTGGGTCTGACAATCCTTTGCTATGAGCACAATGTGCTACTCCTTGTTATCTGTTTCTAATGTTTTTCTAATGTTTAAATTTCTTTTGATGATTCTCTTGTATCTAAATTTCTTTGTTTTTGAATGATTGAGGTTCTGAATAAAGTTTCTTCTCATGCAGCAAAATTTCTTCCGCAAGCTGATGGACTTATTTAGAATCTGTGAAGATCTGGACAATACTGATGGCCTTCACATGATATTCAAAATTGTCAGAGGGATCAGTCAGTACCATCTTAGTCGTACCTGTAGTTTTGACTTCATGCGTGTTATCTGTTTTTGTGCCCTTTGATCAATTTTCCTAATTTTTCTTTTGTTTCCTGCAGTTTTTCTGAATAGTCCTCAAATCTTTGAGAAAATATTTGGTGATGAATTGATCATGGATATTATTGGTTCACTTGAGTGTAAGTGCACTTCTAGTAGTGTGCAGCATTCTATATTAATCTTTGTAGTATATGTGATAACTTGGAACTGTCTGCATAGTTTACCTATTATGATTGGTTACATGAGTGCTGGTTTTCATTGAAGGTGATATCATTGAAGCAAGTCTAAATTGATCTTAGTTAATTTCATTTCACTTGGGGTTCAAGTAGATCTGGTTTTATCTTTTTAAGTTGATGTTCTATATGGCTATATTCATCAGACTTGCAGGTTTCTTGTGTCATGCGAAAATGCAGATAACAATGAAGTCTGTTGAAATATGAATGATAGTCTTGGTACTTATTATGAGTTGTGCTGTGGTATATTCTGAATCTGTCAATTGTGTTATGGTTGATGTTTTGATCAGCGAGCCATAAATTGTAAGTGAGATATGTAGTTAAATGGTATACTTCTTAAGTTACTTCTAAATATTAATTTCTTTTTAGATTTGCATGTGTTATTTTTGCTGCCAAATCTACTCGCACAAATCACAAAGTGGTTTTAGTGTTTGTGCTTAACTGATTATATTGGATTGCTGTCTTAGTCTGGAAGGAAGGTATTTTATATGCTTTATATTTGTCATCTATGAATTTCTTAACTAATGACATGCTTGCTGTGTTTAATCTCACATACTCTGGACCTAGTTTGTTTATGTTTCTTTCTTGGGTCCCAATATTTGGATATTTAGTACTGGCAGAATTAATGTCAGTTAGTTGATACTTCAGTGTTTAGAAACTAGTTCTCATCATTACTAGTACTTGATGCATGATGATGTTGATGACATGCCTTGATTCTATATTTTTTCAGATGATCCAGAAATTGCTCACATCCAACATCATCGTAATTTTCTGAAAGAGCATGTTGTCTTCAAGGAGGTAACTGCTGTTTACTGGTTCCTTTTTTCCTTTTAAGCTGGGGATGGGGTATTGCAAGAAGGGTGGAAGCTGTATTTGCTTGAAGAAGTCATTACTCGTTTCTGACATGCTTTCACATTTTTAATGTTCAAGGCTATACCCATCAAGGATCCTGTTGTCCTGTCAAAAATTCACCAGACGTACAGAGTTGGCTATTTAAAGGTCTGTATCTTTAGTGCTTAGCTTCTAGTGTCTTTGCTTTGTCTTTAGCCTGGGAATTCTTACCATTTGATATCTATTTAGGACGTCGTCTTGGCTAGAGTACTGGATGAGGCCACAGTTGCAAATCTCAATTCCATAATTCATGGAAATAATGCAGTTGTGAGATTCTAAAAGCTGTATTCTTTATATGTTTTTTAATTCGTTACTTTCATTATTTTGTCTATAATTGGGTTTCATTTTGTGGTCTCTGTTATTTGTATTCCTAACTGTTTTTCTCTCTTCTAGGTTGTTTCTTTGTTGAAAGATGACAGTACCTTTATTCAGGAATTATTTGCAAGGTTGAGATCACCCACTACATCTGCAGAGTCGAAGAAAAATTTGGTAATTGTGGACATTGAAATGAATTCTCTGCTTCATATATGTCAGCATGATTGTGAGATATTACTGCTAGTCAGATGATTTCTTTCCCCCTTTGTATGCTCACTTTCTTGCTCTCTGCATTAGAACATTTTTGGATGAATTTTGAATTATCTGTTGTTCTTGGTATTTTTAACAAACTAAATATTGGTCTGGTCAAACTCTTGATAATATTTTAGTCCTTGGTACTCGTGCTCTGAGTCATATTCTCGATGAACTACTAGAAATGAGGGTTTTATTATATCTTTTCAACATCCATGCTTTTATCTTCACACATCAAATTAACACATGAAAATAATGCGCCCTTGGAAGAATAGAGAACCAGTCATTTTACAAAGCTGCGGACTATGTTTTCATTTCTTACCTTGTCTTTTACTATTTATTTCAGCTATAGCCTTTAGTTATAAAAAATGGGACTTTCTGAAATGTAGCAGGGTGAGCATTGGAGATCAACACAGCTCTCTTGTTTAATATTTATGAAAGAGGAAATGCACGCATATCTTCCCTGGAGATTTATCCCTTGGGAATTGAAACTTTCTTGTGGTTAGAGTCATAGATTGTTCCGCAGTTCTATAGTTATAGATTGTTTACCTGGTTCTAAATGGTTAGACACTGGATGTTCAGTCCCAAGATTGCCTAACAAGGTCACCTACCACTGAAGACTTGTAATTTTATCATAAATTTCTTGACATGTGCTAATTTTGAACTTATGGAGTCACTCAGTTTATGAGTGTGTTGATGATTTACACAATAATTTTTGCTTACACCTGTCTAATTGTCTTCTTGCTTTCTTTTTTTCACCAAAATAGGTATATTTCCTGCATGAGTTTTGTAGTTTAAGCAAGAGCCTGCAGATGGTTCAGCAACTCCGGCTGTTTAGGTAAGCCTGTAACTTTTAGATGGTTCTGCTCATTATAATGCAATTTTTTAGTTATGTTTTTGTAGTTAATTGATACTTTCGTAAAAGTCAAGATCTTTGTTTCTTGCAGGGATCTTGTGAATGAAGGTATTTTTGATATCATTACTGAAGCTTTGCAGGATCAAGACAAGAAACTCATACTGACTGGGTAATGATGACCATTCTCTGTCTTACTATGTCACATTGTTGTCCTTTTTGTTTCTGTGGTTAGCATATAAATTTTCTTTCTTACTCCAGATATGCAACCCTAACTGCAAGTCATTCTTATGGATGCAGGACAGATATCCTTATTCTTTTTCTGAATCAAGATCCGAACCTTCTACGTTCTTACGTTGTTAGGCAGGAAGGAATTCCGCTTCTAGGACTATTGGTATGTACTACTCTATGAGTTGGTTATGATATCTATTATGCGGAGGTTCTGATGAATTTGAATAACATATTAATACCAACCCGAGTGCTCCTAGGCACACCCCAACTGCTCAAGGCTTGATTTGTCAACAGCTGGAGTTAAAAGGGGCATAATCCCAGTTCCATTGAAACAAGAGAACAAAATAGATTTTTTGTTGTTTCAATAGGTGTAATTGTAAACTTCTTTTTCATTATAATATTAATTATAAAGCTAATTTTACAGCATCACTACTATGGATGAGATTGAAATGGTTGATCTTGTTTTATTATCAGCATGTGTGATTTGCTGTTATGGATTTCTTAAAGGGAAGTTCTTCTGTGGGCTTGTCACTTCCTTGTGTTGTTGTCACTGGGGAAAATCTCCCACTCTCTCCCCCCTTTTTCTTTTCCCCAATGATTATATGTTATATTGCAATGCGAGATAGTGTATCTAGAAATTTTTTTATGCTTTTGATGTCATTGCCAACTTCAATCTTTTCAATGTGCAGTTTGGGTTAAACATCTAGTTCTTTCCATGAGTCATTGCCTACTGATTTTTAGTGAAATTCTGCCCCAGTTTTTACGCGTTCTGCTTTTACATTTGTTTGGTTTAGATATTAATATTTTTGTGCTTGCTTTTTACATTTGTTTGGTTTAAATATTAATATTGATATGCTTGCTTTTTACATTTGTTTGGTGTAGATATTAATATTGATGTGCTTGCTCCTCTGGTTTGGGATAAATTGATACTACTTGTTCCTGTTATTGTGTCTAAATTGTGATTCTTAGTTCATTCTGTGTCTTTTGCTTCCAATTGCATTTTGTATCCAATATGTTGCTTTGTCCCATTAGCTAGTGACCTGAGCTCAGATGTTCTATTCAATGGACTAAATATTGTCTATATACAGGTTAAAGGTATGATAACAGATTTTGGAGAGGACATGCACTGCCAGTTTCTTGAAATTCTTCGGAGTTTGCTGGATTCTTATACCTTGTCAGGAGCTCATGCACAGGTGCTTGTCTTGATTGTTCATTCCAATATGAAGCTGTCATTTTTGGTCAATTAAGTATAGTGATGGTGTTTCTTGGTAGTGTCGATTTCCCTGATCTTTGTCTGAGCTTAATGCTTATATGTTCACTCAAGTTACTTTTGGCTCTGCTTCTTGTTGTCTTTATCCTTTGCGCTTCTTGTTCGTCTCTCCCTTTCATATATATAATTCTTTTACTTTCAGAGTTCACTTCTTTTATTTGCCCCTGACTATTGCATGACATTGGCTGTCATTTATTGCACGTGCTTATAGTATTCTGTAAATGGCATTTTGTATGCTGACCTTTGCATCATGGTTTCGATGTTCTATTTATAAGATGTGGTGCCAGAGTATATAATACATTTGGTTTCTATATAGTTGTAGCTTTTTGAATGTGATATGTATTTTGTATGTGGTTCTGCTGACTTGTTAGACTGCTCAGTAGAACTTTTTAAAAATAGAATTCCTTCTCACATGTTTTTCAGTTTGTTAGTATTTTACTCTGAGTTCACGTTGATGGTTGACTTTCTTTGTATATCTTTGCTGCAGAGAGATAGTATAATTGAGATATTCTATGAGAAGCACTTGGGGCAATTAATTGATGTTATAACAGCATCATGCCCAGTTGAAAGCATTGTGCAATCAAGTGACAGATCTTCAGGGTCCAATCGAAGAGTTGAGAATCAGAATAGTGTGAAGCCAGAAATTCTCTCAAACATTTGTGAATTGCTATGCTTCTGTGTTCTACACCATCCTTATAGAATAAAGTACATTTTTGCATCTTTATTTTACAACCTTACATTATCTATTTCCTTCTTCCAGTTCCCTGACATGTAAAATGTGTTTTTCTTCTGTGTTCAGGTGTAACTTTCTCCTTAATAATATTATAGATAAAGTTCTGATGCTAACGCGAAGAAGGGAAAAGTACCTTGTTGTTGCTGCCGTTCGTTTTGTTCGCACTATTCTTTCTCGTCATGTATGTCCCTTTGATGGAATGCACCATTTGACCAAATGTGTGGAAAAAAATAGCAATGTTTTAGAGTTTGACTGCTTTTTTGTTTTCCCATTTGTATTTAACTTCTATGCTTTTGTTGTTGTTCCTGCATGGATTGTGATGTAAAATCATGTATCTGCCTTCGGCAACATTAAATGTGAGTGTGACTAATATGCAGCACTTGCGCTTAATATATTGTCTTTATGCATCAATCACAGGATGAGCATCTGACAAATCATTTTGTGAAGCACAACCTCCTCAAACCAATTGTAGATGCCTTCGTTGGCAATGGAAACCGATATAATTTGTTGCATTCTGCAATTTTAGAGCTTTTTGAGCATATCCGCAAGGTGCCTATATTGCTAATGCTTTCTTTGTTCTTCCTCTTAGATACATTTGGAATTACTAACCTTTGGATGCTCTGCTTCACCCAGGAAAACCTGAAAGTATTGATCAAGTATATAGTTGATTCATTCTGGAATGAGTTGGTTAAGTTCGAGCATTTAGCTTCCATTCAGGCTTTTAAAGTTAAATATGAGCAGGTATTCTCAGCTTATGCCTACTTTTCTAGTTTAGTACTTGATCCAATTTTTCCTACTGCTGATAGCCTGACAAATATAAAATTGCAGTGCTTAGAGAATTGTGTAACAAAAATTAGTGGTGGCACATTGGACCCAAGAAGGAGAAATGATGAGCGTGCTCTAGAAAAAGAAGAGGAGGAATACTTCAATGAGGACAGGTGCGTTTTGGTTGTATATTAGCAGAATTTTTTGCCAGGCTGTTTTCTGACTAATTTGATTCATAATTAGTGATGAAGAAGATACAGCATCTGCATTACATGCCAAAAGAGTTCAGCCTGAATCTTCAATATCCAATGGAGTAGCTGCAAGCTATCCATCATTAAGGTATCAGATTTACCTTCTACAAGTTTTAGAGAAAAGAGATTCTGGAAATGATGCACTTCATATATTCATCTTGATGCTGCAGTTCAAGATCTGGTGGACTGGTGGACTATGCTGATGATGAGGACGATGAAGACTATAGACCGCCTCCAAAGAAACAGTCAGAAAGCTTAGAGGAAGATGAAGGAACTATGGAGTCTCTTAAGTTGAAGCGTAAATTGCCTTCTAAGGATAAGGAGTCTGAGGCAGCAAAGAAGCAGCGACTAGGTAAACACTCGAAATCAAGAGAGAGTGTGTTTGCAGCTCTTTGCTCAACACTGAGCCAGGCGGTGCTGCCCAGTAAGAAAACAGCAGGCTCAGTGCATATAATTTCCTCACCAGCTGATGGGAACAAGGGCTTATGTGAAGACAGCCATCAACCGAAGGAACCTGCTATTTCTAGAAGCTGTTGTGATAGTAGCAATAATTTGAGGGAGGAAAACCATAGAGAGAAGGAACCTGCTGCCTCTAGAAGTTGTTCTGATTGCTTGCACAGCACATCAGAAAATGGACAGTTGAGTGGAGAGGATGGTCCACTAATACCACCAAAATCCTCACCGGAAATGACTGTAAATGGATCTTGAAGTGATGTTTCAGGATTTAGTTGCAGCAATTAACATGTCTGGTTAGCTGGTTTATTTCACGTGTGGATGTTGCAAGTCAGTCATTGGCTGCTGAATGAACAACACAGATGGAAAGAAATGAACCAAGTAAAGATGGGTGAATGCGGTTTATAGCACAGTTGATGGTAGGAGAGGATACTGTATAGTGCCATCCAGGGTAAGGAGGAAATACTCATAATATGGGGCCAGTGTATACCCCCCTTCACCTGCCTTTCTGATGTTGAGCCGAGGAATTGTTGCTTTTGTAAAACAATCATCAGCATTAATTTTCTTTTCCTTTTTCTTACATTCTCTTTTTCCTTCTGTCTTCTTATATATTCCCTTTTCTTTTCTTGTTTAGTTCTTTGTTAGCCCGCGTGGACTCTGATGAAAGGGCATCAATATATGCCCTTGCATAGGTCCCCTTTGTTGTTCAGTTTTGTGGAGGTGGGTGTGGTTGTAATAGAGGAAGGTTGTTAGTGAGTTGGCCAGAGCCAAATTTTCTCAATTGTAGTAGAAATGTCATTTATAGACCCGAATGAAAATTAGAATTCGAATTCGAACTCGTTATTACACAAATGAAGTGGCCGTATTTTTTTCCATCAGTGCATGATTGTGAAACGGTTTCAACATTTTTCCTGAAATCGCAGCCTGAATCAACTGGAAATTCCACCCTCTCGTGCTGTATATCATCCGGCATGGGACATTAGTTTTTCACGCTTTGTATCGTGTCGAACTATTGATGTATGTAAAGAAATTTCATTATGATTAGGGGTAGGGGCTGAACCGAGTGGAATGTGAAACCAACGGTGATATGCTTATTTATTATATATTAACATGTTGCCACTTTGCAACTAAGAGGTCACAGAGCAGAAGCAGCATTCAGTCGAGTCTGCGTTTATATATAGTTGGTTGGTTGGTACAATCTAAATGATTGGTTCAGACAAGGCATTGAATTCTGTTACTAAGGAGTCTGTCTTGACGGGCGTGCATGGATGGGTTTTGATCTCCATCAGTTGTGAATTTGGCGAGAATCGAATTAATAATCTGCATGGAATCAAATCATGTATGCATGCAAATGAATATGACGCATGGTCGTAGTAGATCCCAGAAGGACTCGCCACGAATTCCGCAAACTCGTTGCAGTAAATCGGACACGTAAGAAAGTCCTAAAAGACACGTGTCCTTTCTCTTACTCTTAAAGCTGTTTCCACATTTTATAATACTCTTTGGAGTTTCTACTTCACCCCGCCACACCCAGAGTCGCACCGCTTCATTTTTGTTGAACTTTTATTGTGTCTGAACTGAGAATACCCTTAAGCAAACAGATTTCACAAGGAAAAGATGAGCAATAAGCTGCAGACAAGAACGTTTATGGATGAGTTGCGTGGGTTTGAAAAAGGTTGGATGTTTGATCTTGGCCACCCTCTCCTTAACCGCATCGCTGAGAGTTTTGTCAAAGCCGCTGGGGTATAATCTCTCTTTTTGTTCTTTTTTCTCCGTTTTATTATTATATATGATGATCTTGCTCCTTATGACTTTAGCTTAATGGTAATGTTGGTTCGTACAGATTGGTGCAATTCAGGCCGTCTCACGGGAGGCTTATTTTACCGCCATTGAGGGTAAAAATTTGTAATATTGATGTTATCTTTTTGTTATTACAATTATTTTTATAATTTTTGCAGTGATGATCTTTGATGTTTTGTTAGGTAGTGGACTAGATTCTTCAAGCAGTGTGCCGCCAGAGCTCTCTCCTGCGGGTGCTGCCAAGAAGCGCAACCGGTTTCCTGATCTCAGAGGTACCTTTCTTATATAGCTTACTGTTTGAACCACGCGTCCTATTATAACAATTTGACAATATCGATCTCGTTTGGCGGCTTGATATGATCATCATGATGGGTTGTTAAATTGGTTGTATGCATTTCCTTTCTCCTTTTTCTTTCTTTTTTTTTTTGGGTGTGGCCCATGTCTTATGGTGGTTTTGTGCTTTGCAGGAGAAACTAACGGAAAATCTCTTGAAGCCTTGGTTAGTTTTGCACCATCATCTGATAAAGTAGTGGCGAAATTACATCTTGGACAAAATTGCTATATAAAATTATGATAAATTTATAATCTTATTTATCATAGTTTATGTCACACACATGAGAATTTACTCTAGACGTTAATTGAGATCTTATATTATATGTCTAAGTAGTTTGATAGTCCAGGTTTTACTTCTAGGCTCATGATATCTTAAGAGGTTTCTGCGCCTCTCTTTCATGAAACTGCATTTCTAACATTGCCCTGTTGTTTTGTTTTTTAGGTGAAGAGCACAGGAAAAGAATCCATGCAGTGGGGTTAGTATTTCTTCTTGAGTTGGATTCGAGAACACCTTGGTTGGACTAAACTTGCAAAAAACAACTCACTTATTATTACGCTAAGCAATCACTTGTTTATTGCATATACAAAAGGACCCACATCAAACTAGTTGCCTTATATTGCACACTTGCATCTTACATCTTCTCACACTTTAGTATTTCATTCTAGAACATGCCTGCTGCTCTTTTCACCTGTATTGCATTACCAACTCTCGAACAACAGAACACTTGCCAATGATCATATTTGTAGTTGCTAATGTGGGTTATTTCAATTTTCCTCATTAATTTCAGAGCAATTTTGAATGGTACTAGAACTAAATAGCTAAAACTTCAGATAATTCTAGAGAGATTCAATTGTATATTCTTCTACGGGTAGGGGAAGCTTGGACGTATTACTTCAATTCCTCATGTTTCAGTTTTCGAATTCCTTGTCCTCCTTGTAGTCTTCTTCGTCTTGTATAATTTTTTTTCTTTTGGTCCTTGCCAATTGCAGTGCGCCATAGTGCTCTTGCTTCGCTTTGTGGCTCTTAAGAGTTCTTTTCCATTTCCTTGATGAATTTTCTGAAGATTTTCTTCACTTAACTTCACTGTCACTTTCTCTTCCCATGCATATCTTGCATAATTATCCTTTCATCCACTTCTTGGTCTCCAAGATCTTCTCCCTGTCATACTGCTATCTCCAAGATCTTCATCTCAGTAAAGCTCCTTTATTATTTCTTCGGTGCATATTTTCTATCTGTTCCTTTGAACTTCTCCTGCTGTTTCCTTCTCTTCTTTGCAATCTGCTTCTTCAACAAAAACCACTATGTGGGTTGTTCGTTTTCCGTATAATTAGGCTTAAAGTTATTTCATCATTGTTTCTCTCCTGTCTCTAGAATACTGCACTTAAATATCTCTAAGATTATCTAAAGAAATCAAGTTCCATCACCATTTAAGAATGTTTTAAAATTAACAAGAGGGATTGTCACGAACTGGATGGGCAGCTATAAATATGGTTATATGCAGCTCAAAAAATAGTCAATTGG
Source organism: Ricinus communis (assembly GCF_019578655.1). NCBI lineage: Eukaryota > Viridiplantae > Streptophyta > Magnoliopsida > Malpighiales > Euphorbiaceae > Ricinus > Ricinus communis. Next base: position 1,229,852 of record NC_063264.1, on the reverse strand, counting down.
GCGTGTTTTGTGGATTAGTGGAGGGTACCAACGCTGGCATTCGTGTATGCACAACGTTAGAGAATGATGTGAACAGCGGTGACCTGAGCTGAAGTGAAGTGTGCTGTGGGCTGTCAGTGGGTTCAAAGTCCGTGGATTCTTTATGTGCAAGTAGATAGAAATTCTTGTGTGTGAATTGACATACGTAAGTGTTCATAGTAAAATAAAAAGAGGGTTATTTAACCGACCATGTGAGTGTTTTAATTTGAACTCAGCATTCATGATCTGGAAGATTCGATTCTTTCAAGCACCGACACATACTCTTGTGGAAGTGTGCAGTGATTCTTGCGCATTGTTTGTATCATTGAACTAAGAAATTTAGATCACGAAGAACTACAATTAGCCTTTAGAAGGTGATGACTGTATTTGATGGCGCAGGACTGGCTGCAGGAGTGTATTCAGGTCTCACTTATGGGTTAAGAGAAGCTCGTGGAGCTCACGATTGGGTAATGTGTGGTCCACTTCATTCTTTAGAGGTATATTGCATTACATAAATACATGTGATAATGAAATGTTATCACTTAAATCTTGGTGCAGAAAAATAGTGCAGTAGCTGGAGCAGTAACGGGTATGGCATTGGCACTCACAGCAGATGATGTTTCCCATGAGCAAATTGTGCAATGTGCGATCACAGGAGCTGCAATTTCCACGGCTGCAAATCTGCTGACTGGGATATTCTGAAGCCTGGGGATTCCAATTGTCTCATAACATGACACTGCCTTTCTTTCTGGTTGAATACATGACTTTGTTGGTTCTAATGCTCTCTTCTCTCAGAGGATGTTTTGTTTTGGATGCATGTTTTGATCATAATGGTCATTAAAGAGCATGAATCTTCTTTCCCATCAATAATGGGTTCATCTTTTGCAAGTGTTATCTAGGTCTAATAAAAAATGCTTTAATGTCTTATATTTGTAGTTCGTACTTGATGTGCAATTAAAACTCTTCTTTAATTGGGACACGCCTGTATGTTAATGAAGGGCTTGACGCCCTGCCAGTGCCACATACGTAACATGCACAAGCCATTCTATAGAATTACAGAATATGCGAAAGCTACGGTTGTGAGGGCGACTGTGTATCCAAATTGTACCAAAAAATAAAAGGGAATGACGTTAATAAGCTAAATTCTAAAGCTTAAGAGGAGGGAAGATATAAATGAATTATTAAAAGATGGAGTACAAATACCTATTTAATATTTATCTTATTATAAATTGTTTTTTAGAAACATATAAAATTTAAAGTAAAATAAATAAAATTTTTAATTTTAATAAATCCAATATCACGCAATTATTATTACATATTAAAATGCTATAATCTACTGATAAGTGTTAAAATGTAATTTTGTTTTTGTACTTATCTTTTCTATATTTAGTAAAATCTAAATTTAAAATGTTTGCTTTAGTTAATTACTTTTGCTATTAAATTAAAGTACTATTTAATACTTTTATTTATATCTTTAAAACACATGATAACTTTTAATATGCATTTAACTTTATTTTATAATGTTAAAATCTGAGATTTATTAATAAATAAAAACATAAATTCAAACTATTTGATATTGTAAAAGATAAAAATATTATATAAATAAAATAAAATATTAAAATAAGGCTTTTCTATTTTTAATGGAAAATCAAATTATGTTTATTTAAAACTACTTATGAAATAACCCTAATTTTATTTTACCACCCGCCCATTCCATTGCCCTCCAACGAGAACTACTCATCTCATCTTCAACCTCCATTAACAAGAGACTCTTTTGCGATTGCCGATTCTCACCTTTAACAGAAGCAGCAAAAGCGTAGGTGAGAGATTAAGCTTCGTGTCGTTCTTCGTGTTGGGTCAGTTTAAAATTCCTTTTTCAGTTTTCTTATTAACGTTCAAACGCACCTTTTATCTCTCTGCCTCTCATTTTTTAGTCTCTTTCTCACTTTTTAGATTTTTCTGGCTTCTTCTTTAGTGAATAGTAGCAGGATTCCGAGTGTGGGTATTCTCTAGTTTTCCTCCTGGTTAGGGCTTTCAATTTGGGGATTTCTGTATTTTAGTCTTATTATATTTGGATTTTAAACAAATTAATTGCTTTTTGACTGTTTGTTTTAGACCAAGATACTTTGTCTGTTTGAAATTTGATTTGGGTACGTGTATTTATTGTGGACATCTGTAATTTTTTTTTTGTTACTTTGGTGTATAAAATTACAAACTTGAGGTGGGTTTGTCGTTGAAATAAAGCTGTGATGCAGTGAATTGCGGCAGCTTTGGAGATTGCAAAAGTTTTCCTTTTAACCAACCTGCAGAAGGTGTCTAAGTTTGAAGCATCCTAGATGTGTAGTAGCTTTAGTTAGTAATTTGAATTTGAAACTTTCTTTTTCTTTTGCTTCTTTCTGTACTTCAGAGATTTTTCAGAAGAAAATCATGCTTGTGTGATTTATATGTGATGTTGTGTTTGGCTATTTGTGTCAATTTTGATTTCATTGAAGTTTTGGACTTTGAAGAAGCTAAGTAAACACTTCTAAGATTGCAGCAAAAGATTTCTAATGTTATGACAGTTTTCAAGAAGCTTAAGTACTGTTACTGTTTTTTTAAACATTGGATTTGATTAGTTTAGATCTTATAATTTTTATTCTTTGTTTGATTAGTTTAATTTCTAGTTTTTATTTTTGTTAATATTCGGTAACTTATTTTAGAGTTTAATTATTGTAAACGGATACCCATTCAATTGTCTAATGTTTATATAAATGGGTACTTAACTAGTAGGATACTCGCTTCCTCTTAAATATCTATAAAATTTATTTAAGAGTTATTAAATGGGTTTGATTGGGTTTGGGTAGTATGTCGGTATTTCTGTTCAGATTTTATTTACTCTCCTCTACTATTTTTTCTCTGCTTGATTGACTATAGTCTTTGTTAGGGTTTCTGCTTCTCTTTGTCTCACATTGATTTGTTGTTGTCTGTTTATTTAGTTTCTGGGAATTTGCGGTGCTCAATTAAATTAGATAATAAATTTTGTTTTGTTTTTAGTCTAAATAATTTTCGGTTGTTATCAATGCAATTATTCTAATCCTGTGGAAATATGAAGCTGGCTGATTGCTGAATTATCATCTGAATAAGGATTTCTGAATGCAGTGTATTTGGAAAGGTTGAAGTAGCTGTTTCTGGATCGGAAGGTTTTCGGGATTGGTTTCCGATAATGTCAAGTAAGAAAGAAGAGAAAAATCAGGCTGCAGCAGATAGGATCAAGGCTGCAGCATTGAGTGCTGCAAAAGGTCTTAGTCGTGCCCAGGCTGAAAGGGCTGCAGCTGCAGCTGCTCGTAATGTCAATGCTTATGGTCAAAAGGAAGAAGGCCCTAGCAGATGGCAAGAGAAAAGGGAAGCGAAACGGCAAATGTACTTGATGAGTACAGAAAAACAAGTGAGATTAGGTGAAAGAAAAGATCTCAAGTCTTCAATGGCCACTGCCGGTGGCACTGCTCAGTGTCAGAAATGCTTTCAAACTGGACACTGGACTTTTGAATGCAAGAACGAAAGGGTTTATATGGCCCGGCCATCGAGGACACAGCAGCTTAAGAACCCTAAATTGAGGATGAAGCTTTCTATTTCTTATGATTTGGATAATCCAGATGCTAAGGAGGAGAAGGGCAATTCGTCCAAGAAAAGCAAGAGGAAGCACAGATCAGATTCTGATTCTGGCAGTGATAGCGAGGCTTCAGTTTTTGAGACTGATAGCGGGGCATCATCTGTGACAAATAGTGAATCTTCTGAGGGAGACAGTTCGGATTACAGTTCATCTTCTGATTCCGAGGAAGAGAGAAGGCGGCGAAGGAAGAAGAAGAAGCAGAAGAAGAAGGTCAGCCGCAGGAAGTACAGTTCCACTTCTGGGTCCTCTGATTCTGACTCAGGTTCAGAATCTGAGTCTGATGATAGGGGCAGCCAGAGGAAGAGGAGGCACAGCAGAAAGAGCTAAAAGAGATTGTCAGGAAGAAAAGAGCAGTTTTATCATATCAGCTTCACTCATTCCTCCGCTGATATTACATTAATCAGTCGGAGCCTTTTCAGGCAAAAGCAAATATGAATTGGACGGTGTTATTTGTCATTTCTTTTTCTTTTATTGGTGTTGTTATGTGATGTAATAATCTTTAAGTAATGTAGCTCTCTTAAGATCTTTACTTCTTTTTGATATGTTTGTGGCTTTTCCTATTTTAGTGAACTTGTTTTTGGAGAATAATGAAGGATCTGATTTGTGAATGCTTTGAAACAACTCCTCTTCCCATGGCCATTTCTTCTATTCCTTCTAAAGACATAAACTTGACCAACAGATTTGTTTAACGTTGGTGTACACTCGCCAGTTGCTTTTCTATTATGCTGCTAAAGGAAATAGAGCAGGTGTTCATGTGCTGACTGTGGGACCCTTTGCATTTATGCTGGATTCTTCTATTTAACATTTCTTTTATTCCTTTTGGTCGTCTTAGCGGCAAACTTTGTTCCCTTCAGAACGTAGAAGGATAAACTACCATGTCTTCCGCTCTCTTAAATATGAGCCTGCAGTTAATTTTTTCAGTCATAAAGTGAAGGCGGAATTGACACCTCTTACAACAAAAGTTCTCTGGATTCCACCGAGCCAGAAGCAGAACTAGTAGATAAGATCAGAATGCACTAAACAGGGGGTGCAAGAACTTTCATGCTAGCTAGCTTGCTTTTGAAGCACACCACTTCAGAAATGAGTGTGTACAAGTTTTGCCCCGACTGGTTAGTGCTTCTTCCCCAGTCCACTCTCTCTTCATGAGTGAGTGGTTACATGTGTTTAACATGTAGAATTATAGATGTTAATTGTTTCACTTGCATATTAACTTTGAGATCGAACATAGGCCTATTAAATTTATAGCTATTTATAAGACATTGCATGTCTTAGTTATAAGGTCTGTCAAACACTTTTCTTGTTTTTCCTTAAGAAGCAAGACGTATGAAGTTATATTTGCTCTTCTTTTTAACTCAATTTTTTATTTTCCAAAACGTTGCAGTAACAACGTCCTCTACCCTAAGGAAGACAGGAAGCAAAGGATCCTTCTCTATGCATGTCGAAACTGCGAGCACCAGGTCCCCTCTCTCTTTGGCATCAGTTTTTACTCGCTCTTTTACTGTCAGTTTCTGAGCAGTATACACATGCTTATCTTAATTATAAAGATGTTACAGGAGGTTGCTGATAGTAATCGGGTATACAGAAATGAGATACACCACTCTGTTTCAGAACACACACAAATACTGCAGGATGTAGCCTCAGATCCAACTCTACCTCGTACTAAATCAGTTCGTTGTAGTGCATGTGGCCATGGGGAAGCTGTCTTCTTACAAGTACTTTCTATCCTCTCCTATTTTTTCCTGTTTTGTTTCCTTCCTTGGGGCCATGCCAAGGTACTAGGTACGGCAATGCAATGGGTAGAAAGCAAAAAAGAAATTCATGGTTAATAATTATAATATAGTCTGAATCTGTTGTGCAGGCAACTTCTAGGGAGGAGGGTATGACACTGTTTTACGTTTGCTGCAATCCAAATTGTGGCAATCGATGGAGAGATTATTGAGATCATCATCTCGCACAAAGCTATTCGCAGATGAAGCTATGGCAGTGTTGATGTATGGACAGTGTAACATATATTTTGCAAAATGGAGGGTATGACTATGTTAGTTTGTTATATTTTGTAACATACAGTTTATATACACATCATATTTTATTAGTTTTATATCATTTTTTGGAGGCTGTAGAGCCAAGCCACCACTGGCACATTGCATTTCCAGAAAATGAAATCAATAAACTACAGTCAGTTGCTTAGATTTTTAATCTTTTATTTTAGGGTTCAAGATTTAAATTCTAATGTTTATATCTAATCCTAAAATCTGTATATTTATAAATTTTATAAAAAAATTTAAATAGGTTAGAAATAAACTTCAGCAACGTTATTTTATTTAATAATTGATGGAAAAATTGTAAAAATAATGAACGGTCATAAATCAAAAACTAATATATTTTAATTTTTATAAAATATTAATCAAGTCAGTCTATGAATGAAATAATCCTTTTTTTGATATTTATTGCTATATATTATATTAATAAGATTTATATGAAAAAATTGTAATTTAATAAAAAGATTTAAATAATAAAATATTTTCTAATTTAATACTTATAAATAATAGAAAAAAATAAGTTAATATTATATTAAATAAAATTAAAAAATAAAATAATAATATAGAATTTCTAAAGATAAAAAATAGAAAAACTATAGAAAGAAATTGTATAGTAATATTAATAAGTAGCGTGCGTAACAGCTACTAGAAAGTTCTGAAAAAAGAAAAACCCTTGCCCGCCAAACAAAACTTACATTGAGCTTTCGATTCTTGTCTTCGTCTCTTTCTCTGTGTTTCAATCAAAGCTTCGCAAAGATGAGTACCATGAAATTTTGCCGCGAGTGGTAACTTTTTATTCTTCAAACATCGAATCTGCATTCTTAATTTTTCTTTTTACTCCTTAAATTTAATTTAATTATTTAAAATTTTCAATTTTGAATATGCAGCAACAATATTCTGTATCCTAAAGAAGATAGAGATCAAAAGATCCTCCTCTACGCCTGTCGCAACTGTGATCATCAGGTCTCTCTCTCTTTCTCTATTTCTTTTCTTTTAATTTTTTTTATTTATATATAAAATTTTTGTCGATTTGAAGTTATTTTGTATAAATTCAAAATTGAATTTAGTCCAGGAGATAGCAGAGAGTAACTGTGTGTATAGAAATGAGGTACATCACTCAGCAGCAGAGAGAACACAGGTATTACAGGATGTGGCCGCTGATCCAACACTTCCTCGCACTAAAGCTGTTGAGTGCCAAGTTTGCAAGCATCCTGAAGCTGTCTTCTTCCAGGTTTGGCTTTTCATGCTCTCTCTATTTGACGCCAGTTATTAACTTAGTCTTATCTCTTTCTTATGTGGAGTCTCATGAAGGCGATAACAGTATTCTTGGGATTACAAGTCCTCAAGGCGTTGTTTTGACTAATGGCAAAATGCATGTCAATTTATTTCCAAATGTCTTGTTTTCCTTTAGTTGGAAGGATTGGATTCTAGTAACTATGGATTCTCTTAGCATGAGAACTGAATGAATTGAGATGAATTCTTTGCTTCTTTAGACTTTCTGAACAAAAGAAACGCAAGAATTATTGACTATCAGATCAGATTAAGAAACTATTATTAAGTGATCTCCCTCTCAATCCATGTGGATATTCTGCTATTGCGGGTTACTTTATGTGCTATAGGTTGTGCTAAACCTGCTCCTCACACGAAAGACGAGTTTGTACTGCTTGTCTCTTGCAGCGGTTCTTAGATGCCCTTGTTTATGCATGTTTATTTGTAATTATAGCTATAATAATGTTGTTACTTATTGAAAATGCAATTACAGACTATTTCAGCAACTAACCAGCAAATCTTCTTCTTAAGTCTGTCTTACATCTAACTGACATTACAATTTTCCCCATGTTTGGAAAGTAGGGTTGGTTGGAACAAATATCGGACTGAAAGTGCACTAGTTTGCTGCTTGATGTAATGGCTTGTCTTTTTGTTAAAATATGCAGGCAACTGCAAGGGGAGAGGAGGGTATGACACTGTTCTTTGTCTGCTGCAACCCAATTTGTGGGCATCGTTGGAGAGATTGAGGCTCTGTGTGCATATTAATCAAAAATTCCAAGGATGTATTCATGTCGGTGGAGAATCCAGATTAACATTTCATTTTCCTTAATAACTCTGCACTTTTATATTACATCATTTCCATATTTTCCCTGTTGACTCCTGTATATTGTGGTATTTTGACCGCGTACAAAGTGCCTGGTAATTCCATGATTACTTATTGATGAGAGGTTGCTTTTGGTTTTCAACCATTTAGTGATTGGAGATAGGTTAGACGCTCCCAAGTTTTGACAACCAGTATCGTATGTTGAATGCTAGTACTATAATAAACTACAACAAAGGCAGTTATAAATCCGTAACATGGATGATAGTACTGTTTCTAGCTGCTGATTGCTACGGACCATCCTTGCTGTCGAATGCCTTGTTCTACCATACAACTTCGTTATGTTTTAATTTTGGAATTTATTTGAGGAACTTGCAGATCAATATCGCTTGATCATACATTTATTCGTTCATGATCCGGCAGCCACTAAAGGGTGAATTTTTTTTAATTATGCCGGGTTCACTGCCGGTCAGTCAGAATCAAGCTCTGAATCTATATCGGTGCGGCAGACTTTGGAAATTTGTAAAAGATTATCACTTTTTCTACCTTGTGGACTAACTATGATCCAAAATGGGAAAAATTCTAGTTATTTTTTTCAGTTGGTTTTCAGAAGGTTTGTAGACTGAAGAATGAAGTGATAATTAACAATCATTTAAATTGGAGCATGGCTATTAAGACTGTAAAACAGATTTAAATTGTTGTATACCTTGATATTTATTAATGATGATGCAAAATCAACATGTCTATACAAAAGTGAATCTTCCAGCGGAAACTTTCCCACTGCAATCGCCTAATTTCCAATGATAAATTTATCTCGCCTAAACAGGGGAATATAACCCATTCCAAAACTGGACCTATTTGAGGAAAAGAAAAAAGGAAATCTTATAATTTCTTTTTCTATTTTTTTTTAAAAGAAAAACAAGGGGTAAAAAATTATCTACGAAGAGGAAAAACCCAGACGGCCGACTGATATCTCTACAAAACTTGACGAGGGGTTACAAAGATGACAACGTCCGTTCAAACCATTCTGACAAGCGTTTCATTTTGGCAGCCAGGTCTGCATTCTTTGCAAAGTGAACCTCTGCATTTGAAAGCATGACTCTAATATCGTGCTTCAATGCCTCAAAAGTTCGATAGTAGTTATTCTCCAACCTTGACTGGATCAGATCCAGAGACAATGGCACAGGAAACCTGGGAAAGATATCACCGGTTTCAAACGTTAGTTTGAATTTCCAATTTTTCCAAACTTAAATTGAAATAGTAGAGGCACATGCACTTGAATAAAGAAGCAAGCATAAATGAAAGAAGCAACGCATGTTATATCAGAATACAAAAATGTCATTAAAGTTTTCTAGGAAGCAATTCATGCTATACCAGAATGCAAAAACTGTTAAAATTTTGGGACTTCCATTATATCTTCTGATTCAGATCCCGGTGGGATAGAGTGAGGGAGTTTCTAGGAAGGAGAGGGCCACCAACCATTGAATAGCTCTTCTGACGGCAAAATACCCACTTAAAATGATGATTAGATAGAGGAAATTGGTAAGTGATTACCTGTTTGTAAAATTAGTCTTCTCTGAAACGTGGATTAATTTCTGAACCCCATAGCGGTCCTGAAAATATTCAAAACAGAGTTCATAAAAACTCTTTGCAGTACCTTTAGATTAACCCAGTAGCTAAAATTCAAAATTAAATGAAATTTCACAAAAGAATATTTAATTTTCCCTCCCTTAACCGTGACTACCTGTGCTCTTTTGCCTGATTGCTCTAATTTGGCTAAGGCAGACATCAGCTTGTTCCTAATCTCATCATCAATATGAGGCTGCTCCCATTGAGTATCATCATCAAAAAGCTCCCAAGGACTGTGGTGATGTTCTTCTGAGGGATCACTCTTGTACTTAACAGTGCACCTCTCCCATGGACTGTCTGGAAACTCGGAAGATTTGGGCTTTACAGACACAACCCGGCAATCCCACCAGCTGCCATCTTCTTCACCCTCATTTTTCCACCAGACTTTACATTTATCCCTGCTTGTCCAATTTCTCTGCATAGCAGCATCAAAGCGAGTTCTTTCAACAAGAAAATCTGGGAAACCTGTAACTTCAGGTAGACTTAATTTGAATGTTTTCTCGAACACGTCAGAAGTAGGATCTACAAATATGAGTGTCATTTTGCAGCAACCATCTCCAGCTGGTGTTGTGGAATACTCCAGTCCTTCAACTTTGCAGAATTCCACTGCCCTTATATGACCCTTTACTGACTTCCAAGGCCCAGGTTCTTTTGAGACATTTTGGTCTTTGCATACCTCTTTGTACTCCTGATGCCCCTGAAAGATAAACAATTCCAGTTACATCATTGCAATTATCAATGCTACATCACAAGTAGTCTGAATTCAATATTGAGCAACAAAGATTTGCAATCTCTTACTACCAACCTGTCTTAAATATACTACTTCATCCCCTAGCTGAGGGATATAACGAGAGCCCTCCTCGTGCATGGACAACATTAACCATGATCTTTTGGCTGGTTGATGTGATTTCCTCCTATTTACTGGACTTGCATCACGAAAATGATAACTGGGTCTCCTACTTCTAGTAGATCTTATTCCAACTGTCATCCTTGAGCTTGATCTCCATTCTTTACCAGAAAGTTGACATCTGCTAGTGGAACCATTATGCAGATTTCTATTTGTATCCTCTGACTTAAGTTCCTGCCCCAACTTCATAATACAGTTCACTGGATCATCTATTTCTGCCTGTAATCCCATGAGATGACTCCTGTGAGCTCCATCAGTCCTCTCATTCAAGTCATATCTGGCACTGTGTTCCTCAGTAATAGAATGTGAAATGCTCTCTCTGATGCCACTATCACCTTCTGAGTTAGCTCTATCTCTACTTAACTTTGACCTTCTATAAACAACATTATACATATTTTTTGGACGTGATTGGGAACCCATTGAATCATCCAATGAGGCGACAGAACCTTCATCAATCTGAACATCTAATTCCCGAAACTCATCATGTTCATTAACTGGAGCAAATCTATTGGTTCTATCATATTCAGGGACTTCCGAAATGGGATTCTGTCTCATGCCTGCAGGGCTATCAAGTGATAAATCAACCCCCTCATTTTCCTGACTAAAAGAGTCTCTTGAAATCTTCCTAAACTTTATCTGCAACTTTGTTGGGATGGGTGTACTACCCTTGTTAATTTCAAAAGAGTTGTCGTTCCCATTGACCATGTGAGTCAATTTAGGTAATTCACTGAAATCTATGCAACCATTCAAACTTGGGTGCTCTTTACCATTGGGCATATTATTTGCAGCCTGAGGGGTTTCAGCCCCAGTGTCTCTCTCATTAGTTGTCATTTCATCCATCTTACCGGCACAATCTTGAACTTCAGGAGGAGGGGATAAGACGCTGCAAGTATTATGAGTTGAAAATCCATCAGCATTATTCTCTTTTTCTTTGGGATCACTAAGACCTATACTAAATCTGGAACATGCAGCTGAAGACACGGCTTCTCCAAATCTCTGACGTTTAGCTGTACGGGCTCTGACCCCTCCCCACTTTACGTCCCCGTTTTTGTATCCTTCGGACAAATCTAAATAACAGCTCTCTGTTTGCTCTCTTCCTCTCCCTCTCACAGTGGTGCAGTTTGTATAACTAGAAGAGGATCCCAGATCTTGTGATCTTATATGAACCCCATTTACCCTAGTGGCCATTTGAGGTGCTGTCAATGAGGATGAACCAACTAGAGCAACTTGGCTTCTGTCAGGTATTCTACTCCCTGACATTAAGACCTTAGTTGAATCCCGAACTGGCAGTTTAAGAACCAATCTTCTCCTATTTCCAGCATTAATATGAGATTCAGGAAATTCGTGAGATTTCACAAAATTTTCAGACTCTTCCAATGAAACTTCTTTCCCTTTCATATTCCTGTTTTGTGCATTTTGCAAGGATCTCTCTGATTCATCGCTCTGGATGTCTGATTGCTGCTGCATGGATTCACTTTCTGATGAATCAATTTCTGAGCTATCCCCATCTTCTCCACCTGAAGCTGTTCCAGTGATTTTTGAAAACAAACTAAGAGCATTGCGGGCAGCTGCTCTTTGAGGTCTCAAAGCCTTTAACATGGAAGACTTTGCCTTTGAAGTTTTTCGACCAATCTTTGATTTCCTTGTTCGGTGACTTCTGAAGGTATTACCAACACACTCGTCCAAATTCCTCCTTTTAACACGCCTCCCTGAAGACGTCATTATCTCAATCTGCAAAAGAATCACAAGGATAAAAGCGAGGGAGAAAATACCAAGTCAATTATGTGCCAAGTAAGATTTTGAAACAAAATTCATCAGAAAACACTTACTTCAGCTTTCTGTTTTTTCCTAGTAGACCTATGAAAGCTGTCCTTGCCTTCGATCTCACTACCTTCAGAACTGCAATCTGGATCGACTGACGAACTAGAATTTAAACTTCCTTGCTCACCCCCACTAGAGTATTCTTCAGTGACATTGTACTCTGAATCATTATCATCACTTTGAACTTCATTTTCTGGTTCCCAATCCATGACATCTACAAACTCAGGCAAAGGTTCAACCAATACATCCAAGTCTGCCAAGGGCAGCATTTGGTATTCTGGGTCTAAACTGAAATCAGGCCCAACAGCAAGTTTTATAGAAGGTGGCTTCCAGTCCATATTCAAAGCTCCTAACCGTCTCTTCTGGTACATACTCTGATAAGGTTCTGGATAAGGATTCATTCCTATAGTTCCTCAAGGACAAGGATAACATAAGAATGTCATAACCATAAAGTATATCTCAAAGAGATACCAGAAATACAAGAGTTTCTCGATGAGATAATAAACCTGAGTCACATAGGAGATCTTGCATATTTCGTCGGTATGGCACAAGCTGAGTTTCCTGAATCAGATGTTTCACATAGTTTATAAGTTGAGAAGCAAGTACCACATTCATATAAAATGCCTGAAGTACTTTAGTAAGTACATATCAGACAAACATTAAAAAGCTGACCATCTAAAAATTCTCCAGAGCAATATCAATATTGTGTATTTTATTGCAATAGAACAATGATTACTATTAACAGACATTATGTTAGTTTCTTAAATGATACTTAAGACTCATAGGACAACTAAAAGGAAAAAAGGAACTTATGACCACCAAGCCTGAAGGCTGCAGACCATATTTTAACTATTCTGCAATTAAACTTTAAAAAATTTATAAAGTAATCATTATTAGAGGATTCACCAAAACCAAATAGCCATACCCATCTAACAATACAAATTTAAAATTAAGCCATTTGTCTTCCAATTTTATATTGAAATAAAGCCGGCTTGATATATGCACACATATATATTTTTCATTTCCCACAATCTAAGTTTCACTTTAGTTTATGTACACCTTGACATTCACTTTCTTATAAAATAAAATTTACACAATTTTAACCAAATAAATATGCCAATATCCATTTCTAGATTTTTTTTCTTAAAAGCTTTTCCATTTCCTATACTTTTGATAATTTTAATATCAACATCAATAATTTTTAATCTTCATACGTATTCCATCAGTACTGAAGATATTCACACTCCTAAGCACTTGACTACTAATGGGCATTACTAAGAGAAGACCTTTTATAATTTGCTGGATGTTGCCATATGGAAGGACGTTCAAATTCTAGAAACATTGCTTACTTGTGCACTAAGAACTTTAGTGAAAGTCCTTTATGTTAAGTTTTCAAACATTATGTGTATGTGTATTCCCTACGATAAAAGGGATTGCTGAAGGCAGTAGGTTATAGATGGACAATTAACCTGGTCAAGTACGTTCCCATAGGTGTCTTGTATCACGGGCCGGTAATCACCAAGGAAGAACTGTAAGGAAGTGCCACTCATAAGTATCATATAGTATTTCAGGGACCTCAATATGAGTAAAACCTAACAAAAGCACAATCAGTTATTTGACATAATGGCACCTGGTCATATTTAGCATCCTGTTGGGATTCACCTTGGCCTGTGTTTAATATATATAATTGACCAACATCATCTGAAAGTATAATAGATGTGCCATCCCTAATACAAAAGCAAGCATAGAGGAACATCAACATCAGTTGGAAAATTTCCATTAACTTCACAGATATGTCCATCAGTTTTAATATGGGTGCAGAATTGGACCAAAATAATAGCAGAAATAAAATCCATCACAATTGTAAAGACATGACCTAAACAATAACTGTAGGAGAGCTGTAAATGGATGCATCATCACTTAATTTCCTCTCGAGGCTCACTTAGATAATTCATGCTCAGGAAGCACAAAGATTCACATAATTTTGATGCAAAAATGCCTTGTAAATGGGTCAATTTGGATTGTTAAGTTACTTAAATCTTACAGGAATCAGGGTCAATTTTGGTTGTTGTTGGTGGCTTGAGGTCGCAGTTACATGTCGGTATAGAGTCCTTAAAACCAGGAAAAGAGAAAAGGCAATTTTAAGCTGCGTAGGATTGTCGAAATACATATATCAGAGTTCACAGAAGATCAAAACCTCAGGAAGGCATAGCGTCGTGCTGTTCTGTTAATTAAACTTTAACTCCTATAATTAAGATTTTCTTCTGCAATATACTTGTTGCCTTTTGGGCAAATTTGATACACTTGGGAAATAGAGATGGAAAGCTAGCTATTCTTGGATAAAATTCATTATTATGTACTGAAGAGCTTAATTTAAGTGAAATGGCATCCACATGTTTGAATAGTTTATAAAAATAATACCAAATTTCATTCAGTAATCTCAAATTAATTTTTGGAAAGGATTTCTTGCATCTAGACATGCACTGCCATATCCGTTCCATTTCCAAAGCATACCAAATATGGTCCTATAGTTATCTAATTTAATTGCATATTTAAACCCAAAAAGTAGCATATATCTTGGTGGTTTTCTAAGGAAATAACATTGGTGTCACTAGATGAGAATTTTAAGAAATGTTAAAATACTGGCTTAATCACAAAGGTGGATGATATTATGCCACTAAAATCTATATGGATCCTAGCAATCAAAACATCTGAATATTAAAAGAAAAAGAACTGCGTAATAAAATGATGCCGAGGTTTTGAAGAACTAGAATAAAGAATAGTCACCAGGTCGCCACATACAATGCTATTCAACACTGATTCTAGAGGAAAATCAATAGAATCAACTAAAGGAAAGAATTCCTAGAATAATCATTTCTTATATTGCACTTACGGTGAAAACTTCCCATCAACTAGCTTGAAACGCGAAATTTCATAGATCCGGATGGGTGTGCCCTCCCATATCTAAAGAAAGAAAATATGAAAGTATTGAATATAATCATTAATAGAAAAACAATTCATAAGCTAGAATGTAGCAGAACAATCTCAAACTCACATCCCACACTATAGTTCTTCCATCATAACCAGCGCTCATAGCAATTCGTGGATTGAAAGGATGAACATCCAGAACATACGTCTGCCAAGAATGAAAAGTATATGGTCACAAAGATTCAATTCATCAATTAGAAAGTTGAAGAATAGAAAATGATGTTTCCTCAGATAGGCATGTATGCATAATCCACCCGCTTCCCTAATCACAAGAGGAAAGAAATACCAAAAAACATATTGGCAGAAACATCTGACTCTTTAAGAGTGAGCCTGTGAGAAGTTAAAGAATCAAAATAATATATCCAAAGATAGGCATGTTGCATAATCCAATGTTCGCTATCACTTCCCTAATCACAAGAAGAGAGGAAGTAGCAGAGGAGATAAAGAAAGAACTACTTACGGAATCAGTATGACCAGTCAAAGAATGTACTATGCCACCATCAGCAGCATTCCAAACACAAATTCTGCAATCTGTATTACCAAATATATTATACAGCCAATACATGCAACATATTATCAACCATGACAAAGAACAATTATGCAACTTGTATTGTAAGAATCATGCCAGACACCCAGCTTAGGTTCTCCAGTATCAACTTCTGAAATTTTCAAGTTAGAAAGGTGCAAGGTGAATACATCTAAAGAACTAGTTCAAGGAGGGAGCAAAAACAGAGAGAAAAAAGTGAGAGTGCTATCTCATCAAGTTCAGAAATGTGCCAAGTTGATCCTCATTTATTTAACAAAATAGAAGAAATAGTACAATTTGGTGAGTTATAATAGGTATTCTATGCATTGTAACTCCTTAAAATTGATTAAGAAACATTTGTTGAGTGAAAGAAACAAATATGGGCATGGAAATAGAGAAAATTAACATTTTTTTCTACAGGGAAAAAAAAAAGAACATGAAGCTATCAAAGAATCAGGAAAAATGATCAGCTTCGACATCCGAGCACATATACATCTGCACTTAGCTACAGAAATATAGATACAGCCAGACACGGAATATTACCCATGACCGCAGCAAGGACAAAACGATTATCTAGGCTCCATATGATCATGTTGACACCTCGAGGAGTTGGTAAAATTCTCTGACGAGGACCTCCTCTTGGAGGTTGAGGTGGCACTGGAGGAGCAGGAATTTTCAGTTGATATAATCGAGTCCAGCGGCCAGCTTTCCCCTGCAAAGCAACATATATATTAATTATTAAAAAATAAAAAATAACTGACGTAGACTGCACCTCACAAACAGCAACCAACTCTCAAAAAGAAAGGAAGGGTTAAGCAAATAAAAATGAGAGATTATTAGCTTACATGAGATCTACGTGATTTTGGAACCCATATCATTGCACTGCCATCTCGAGAACAGGTCACTATGTTATCATGAGAAAACCTGAAGACATAAAATTACTCATCGATGTTTGGTATAAATAATAAACTATAACAAAGGCAGTGATAAAATTCTTCGGATAACATACAAATACAAACTAAAGCCACATACCATGAGTTTCTAAATTTTGGAACATTCTCTTCCTTCGAGCTGTCAGAGAGAGACAATCTAGACGCCACCGCACAACCACTGCAAAAAAAATAGAAGCACCTATTTCAGCAATCAAGATTTTAGGGATGGCATTTAAAAAATAGCTAATACCAACCTAAACTGAACATAATTGACATCATTCCCATGGCCAGATAATACATCTATCTCATGATTTGGTTGGTCTGAATCATCCATGTTTGATTTACAAGCATTCCATACCTGCAAGTAAATGGCTAAGCCTCATAAGACATCTCCAACACCCAAACTAATAAAGAGACACCACGATCATTTATAATCTCTTAGTGAAAATGAAAACCACACAAGATTATGCAGAACATGCAGACAAAAATAAAATTCCATGTACCCTAGCAAGATTGTCAGAGCTTCCAGTGACAAACACAGTCCCATTAGCATTGAACGCGCAGCAAAATATTTGATGAGTCTGAGGACCACTGCTTGAGGATGCACCGCTATTCTTTCCTGCAGCCACTCCAATATTCATGTAAGTTCTTCAGACAAATGAATCAGTGCATCGATCAAGAATATGCATAAGAATAAAGCAACCAACCAGCTAAGGAATCTAAAGGCCTAGGAATATATAACCGTGGACTGAAGTTGGAATATCTAGCATCCCAGATCCTACATGTTCCATCATCAGATGACCTGCAAATCATAGAGCATAAGCAAAAATAATCATAAAGCAGACTAGGTGTGCGTAACACACTTTTGAAGGTAAAAGTGCATGCTCATGAAATTTATGTGTCTCAGCATAATGGAAGCATCTAAAATCACATAATGCATAAAGAAGGAGAACTAAGACCATTTAGTAATGTAACATAAAGGCCAACAGGTATAAGTTATATTCAGTTAAGAAAAAATCAGCTCAGCTCTCAACACAACCAAGCCTCAACTGTCACCAGTTAACTTTGACCGCTTGAGCTGAGAATTGATTTCAACTTTCAAGTTGAGTAAAAAAAGATACAATTGATTTCTTATATAGTCGTTCTATGTAAGAGTCTAAGCACCTGCCACACTAAACTCAGAAGAGAAAAGATGCAATGACCTGGAGAAGGGAATAGAAATCAATACATTCAAATGGCGTTTCAGCCTTGCAAAATGTAACCTTGAATACTAATAATCTCTCTGTTCAGGAATGGTAATACCCCTAGGGCTTTTGTCTCAATCCTTAATAAACGCACGGAAAATGAGGTAGGTTTAAGTTCAGACATTAGCACGCAACACTGACAATTACCAAATACCAACCACTAGCTGATTTGTGGAGAAAGGGAAAACCGTAAAAAGTCTGAATCCAAGAATAATTCCCGAGGTTTGGGCCTAAGATTTGGTAGGAAAGTTAAGCCTTCAAACAAACAAACACAAAATTAATGGGCTTCCACTAATAGATTGCTGTCACCAATATACTAAAATTCTAAGCCGGGCCTAAGACAATTTAGTTTGGCTTCCCCAACATTTATATATCCCTTCTCATTTTCAACCTCAACTCAGGATTCTTTCCCACTTAGCATTCTCCATGAGTAACGGACACCTCAGATTTGTAAAATATGCAACATAAATCAATAAGTTCAACTACAAAGGAGTATGATCAATAATAACCATGCAAATCCAAATAACCAAAACTGAAGCATATCAAGAATACGCCTTACGAGAGGAGCTGGTACACAGATCCTGGTCTAGGACTAAATGCTATGGCAGTAACAGCGCCAGTGTGTCCCCGCAGAACAGATATCGGAAGCCCATCTGGCAAACGCCACTGCCAATATTCAGAAGGATTCATAACATATCAAATTAAAGAAACCAAAAAACCATTGAGATATTGGATGGCAAAAGAAGCGTACCACACGAATTATACAATCATTTGAAGCAGAAGCCACCAAAGTGTTGTTGGAGCTCACAGCCAAGTCAGTAATGTCACCCTTTTATGCATAGAATGAGACATAGTTAACCAAAATACAAGAACAAATAAGAGGCATATTTTTGCTAGCCAAGACATCCAAACTCACTTCATGTCCACGACAGCTGGCCAAGCAAAATGCAGTTTCCATGGACCAGATTTTTACAAGGCGATCATCAGAGCCAGTAATAACATATCTCCCTGATCGATCAAAGATTGCTGTAGGATGTACATCAAGGCAAAAAGTCAGGTGTGCATCAATAAATTTCTTTAAATCTCAATACAGAATGTCAATGGTAACATCTAACATGCAACTTCTTAAAATCTAAATTCCAGCTCAGATTTATGGCACGCATTAAACATCCATGCAAAAGCAGATACTGAAAAGTAAAAGCTAATTCCCCAAAATCCATACCACAATAGACAGCATTTCGATGTCCACGTAGCCTCTTAATATTTTGCATTTTCTGTACCATAGTTGCTGGTTTTGCAATAGTATAACAAGCTGCACGAATAGAAGGTGCACGGTGATGCCTTGGAAAACCACCCCCGATTTCTCTCAAACTCAGCCCTCGAACCTGATCAGCAGACATATGAGGCCATCGCATATGGGCAGGAGGATGCTTGACTTGATCTTCTCCCTTGTCTTTATCATCTGAAGAAAAGGATGATGCTAAAGTTAATACATAAAATGCAAACAATTACGTTCATCTAATTCCTGAAAGAAAGAGAAGGACAGTGAGAACTCTATTATGCACTCATGAATAGATGATATTTCACAGCTGAAAGAAAAGCCTCACATGAATATGATATCACATGACCTATATTAATGGATCACAAAACTGAGAGATGATTGCTATAAAAAGCTTAAACATATGTCACCTACCACTCAAAAGTGAAAACGCTCCCGTTCCCAAAAGTGTAGGAACATGAGCAGCATTTAGAACCCTTGAACCAACTAAACCTTGTGATGAAGATTCTGTATTATCATCAGCTAAGCCTTGTGATGCAGCATCTGTGAGTAATAGCTGCTTCAAAAGCTTTACCAAGTGATCCTTCTCCACATGAGGATACCTAAGTGATGCAATAGACAGAGTGTATGTCAAAAATATTACGACAGGATAAAACATAGCAGATAATTGATTTAAGAATTCATTCTTTTTTTCCTAAATAACAGACATCCTGAAATTGTATATGCTAGAACCCTGTAATTAAGTAATTGCAACGGACTAACATAAACCATAAAACGTATAGCTCATGTAGAACATGACAAGAACATTAATAGTTAAGACTTCATATCAATTGAAATGAACATAAGTAAAATGTGTCCTTTAGCTATAAACACTAATGCAAGTTTTCTTAAAGGACAGCAATAACTGGAGCAATAAACACATTCCATACCTCTCCACCAACTTATTATAACTTAATGGGAATGATGCACCATCATCATTTTCATCTCCACTATGTGCCCCATTCCTTGAATACCAAGCATGATATCTCCTAGGCAAAAGTTGATGTTCAAGAAGTTCGTTCCAGAACTGTCCATATGTCCGGTGACATGGCCCAGCTGAAAGAAAATGCATAATCAAGAAGTACACTTCTCTAAGGTCAATATCCACATCATGTGGCACTCTTGTCTCTGCATCTGCATCTTGACCATTCTCATGTGCCTTCTTAGAAAATCTCAAAGGCTTCATTCCAAGAGAAGGTGCATCATCTGAAGGAATGTACTTCCGCAGAGCCATATTCGTGTAATAAAGACCACCAAATTGATATACAGTAACTGATTACAAACGTTAAACAAAATTAAACAAAAACAAACACATAAAATCATTTAGCATACGCTAATCTGAAATATAAAGGAAGTAAACCAAGATCAATCAGGTTAATAAGGCATGCAACCATGAGATCATTAAATCTCAAAGAAAGTTAAAAAAATTACAAATTAATCTGCCTTAAACAGTCTTTGATGAATACCAGCTCACCAACCATCACAATTCATAAAGCAAATATGTCATCTTAAAAGGCAAAAGATCTTGACCTCTGTAAAAGGAGGCTCCGTATGCCCATATCTTAATCTAGACTAGTTACAGCACCTATTTGGGGAAGACAAATATAAATAGATGATGAAACTCTCCAAATAGAGAAACTCCCCAAGTAACCTAATGGAAAAATGAACATTTAAAAATTTAAGCCCACCAGATTCTCAAGACATGATTCAAGATCTGCTAACCAATCCATGCATAGACATGAGCTCATGAGAAAAATGATGTTTAACAGTTCCATCCTGCTCTTCAGCAGACAAACAAAAGAAGTCATACTGCATAGAACTCCATTGGCAGAAAGAAATCTTGCTTCTGTCTTTAATACTGTCCCATTAATCCTATCCCCAAGCCATTTTAGACGTAGAGGGAAGATACCTCTTAAATGAACAGTTGTTTAAGCCCAAAAAAAATGAGATTAACAGATAGACTGTCTAAACTGTACTTCTGAAGAAATTTGAGGGAGAAACTTTGAATGCGAAAAGAAAAGTAACAACAAAGTTCCTAATCCCATTTGCATTGCCCCCTCCAATGATTTTCGAAACTTAATTTGTAACTCACATGGGGGCAAGCACTAGAAACTCTTCAGTTGCAATAACCCCCTATCCCACAAAGGGAAAATATTAAACAGCTATAAAGGAAAACGTCACACTGATTTTCAACCTAAACACCATCAAGGCAGTCCTAAAATGAGGGCTAGTCGCTCAAGCAATTCCCTATAATACTTTTCTTAAAGTCCATGTCCAAAATCCTATAGTGATATTTCTCCTAACCAAACAAATTGAAGCAGAATAACAGCAAGCACTCAAATGAGCGCTAATGAAACAAACGATTAACTCTAACCACACAATTCCATAATGGAAAGAATACTAATATTTGAAACGGCTACTTTAAAAGAAACTCATGTAATAAACTATTAATCACTAATCACAATGAAATATTTGGAAATTTGTAACCTTTTTTTGTAATGTGCTAAATTAACTTAGCCAGAATGATAATCCTGAGAACTTCCAAATATCTTCTATGCCTTTCAAAGCCTGACCAGCAGAAGTCCAAATGCATTCCTCTGTAACACCCAGAAAAAACCCTAATTCAGTGTCCCACACTCTAAATTGCCATGTCAGGACCTATTTCTCATTAAACAGGCCAAAATTAAGCAATCTAGTTCCAATTCAACACATGCAAAATCCCTATCTACCTTATCTATAAACAATTACAGAATAGTTTATTATGTTGAATATAACAGAAGTGCGTTTCAAATAAGTACCTGCAATGGAGCTAACTTATGGACCAAACGACGCGTTTTAGAGGTGCAGTATGTCTGTTGTATTTAGGATTAACAGGTGCCAGTGATAATAGGGATCCAATCCAGAGATGGAATAAGAGTTGCAGAATTTGATTAAATTAGGATTGAGAGAGTGTGAAATACGCGCGATAAGAGGCGTTTTTAGATTGTGTTGAGGGAGCCCTCTCCTCTGTATATATCTTTGTGTTGTGAAATTGTTAGAGCAACTGGAGAGTTATTCTTTGTAGAGAATGAGAAAAAGAAGAAACGGAGGGAGAGAGAAGAGGAGAAGATTAAAAACGATAGCGTTTCGTACCTATTTGCTTTCTTCTAGAGATGCCTTGAGATAAAATTAAAGTAGAAACAAAAATAATAATAATAATAATAAAAGGGAATAAATTATTTGGGATTATCCGGCGGGCACGGGACCACGCTCGTAGGTTAGGCGTGTGTCGTTGTGCTGTTTAGAGACGACGCCGTGTTGGATACTGTATCATTGCAGCTGTGTATTACGTTTGTAGGAATTAAGGTTCGTTCTGGCAAGTTAAAACGATGCATGGTTAAGACAAGACAGGTCCGATGGGTGGGACCTGCAAAAGGTTGATTTTTTTTATTTTCTTTTTCCTTTTTGTTCCCTCTTTTCCAATATTCCTTTTCTCTAAAGGGAAAAATTCTTTTTCTTTGTTATTTTATAAAATTTACACTTACATAGGAATCAAAAGACATACTCTACATGTATAGATCTTAACAATTAACAGGTAATTAACACATAGAACTTGATAATTCTCAACTCTAAACGTCTTTTTTTTATAACAATTCTTAAATTTCAATTTACTTTACAATAGATGACATTATTTTATATTTTAATTGACTCTTTTTTTTTTTCTCAAAAACAAGCTAATAAAATTCTATTATATTACTAAAATTAAAATATATAAAGAATTTGTAACAGAAAAACAACTCTAAAAGTCACGGCTATAAATAAAATATATTTTTTCATAGTATGAATATTTTATTATTATTTAAATATTAGATGGTGAAAATAAACTCATTTTAATATATATATATATTTTTATAGTTTAACAATGCTAAATATACGTCGAATATTTAGAATCTTAATATAAAATAGGTAAATGATCTTTTTAATTGCGGTCACTAGATTTATTCTTTTGAAACTTACTCTTTTATATATTTAGTTTTGGATAATGTTCACATTTCAAAATTAATTTTGCTGAATTTAAAATGCAAAGCAAAAATCTCTTAGTTGGAGAAGCAACAGACACAAAATTCATTGAAATTGGTTGGGCTAGGCTGGGTTGATTGTTTGGGCTTTTCTTTTCCTTCATAGGCTTGCCCTCCTCTGTACCTGTCACACTCATAGTTGACTGGATTTGGCTAGACCTGTGAATTTGTTTTACAAGATTCAAGGAGCATCAGCATATAAAGCAAGCACAGTAACAAGTTGTTTTATTAAATATTTTTATTTCTTAGATTAGGTCTGATTTTTAGGAAAGAGTGCTTTACTTAGGAGATTTATATGCAGCTTCCTAATTAGAAATCATCTAACAGGAAGGTTAGAGAATAAATTTAGAAGTTTTAACACTATAAAGAATATCATATTAAGAATTTTATTTTTATTTTTATTTTTATTTTTTTATGATGTTAGCTTCTTATTGGTTTAAGAGCTTCCCTATAAATAAGACTATAAGCATCATGTGTAACTATTGAGTTTGAGTAAGGAGAGCTAGGAAAAACTTTTGATTTTTCAATTAGAAACTATTAATAGAAGTTTGTATTCACTTTTTCGTGAGATCTTATTTTAAAGCTTTCGCTTGTTAAGCATAAAAATACAGATATATTTCTTTTATTGATTTAAAAATAAAAAATACAAGTATATGTTTTTTATTGGTTTAATTATTATTATTAGTTTTGCTAGTGGTCAGTCTTATCCATAAGGTTGCTAAATTGCCTGTAATAATGACTTTCATCAATGGCATACATTTAAGGTAAAATACTATACGAAGTATGAATAAACAAATTATAAATACCAGTACGAGCCTTCAAATCTTCACATCTCTTGTTTCTGATAAAAAGATGAAATCCCTTTGGATAGCATAGCCTTCCCTTTTCTTATTTCACTGTTTCTCCATATTATTTGCCTTCTTGACCTGAATCAATTAGTTTGTTGCCATCTCTAGCAGTCTTGCACAATCTCTTTTAGGACTCATGTGTATGATATGAGCTATATCAGACTGTTGTGTCTAATGCTTTTTTATCATTCCATATCAGTTGTTCTTCTTCATTGGTTCTACTTGTTTTCTTGAAGTTCAGAGTTTCTTTTTTTTCTTTTTTTTTTTTGCCAATTTTAAGTCCTGAAAGGGTATTAAGATTAATACAATTAATCCCATTGCAGAAGATGTCATGCTTTATAAATATTAGCTCAGGGTCTGATGTAGATGCGCCAAAAGTGATGATCGATGAGAAGAAAAGAAAGAGGATGATATCGAATCGAGAGTCTGCAAGAAGATCAAGAATGAAGAAACAGAAGCATATGGAAGACTTGATCAGTGAGAAAGCTGAGTTAGAGAGAAAGTTACATGAAGATAATCAGAAGTGTAAAGCTATCTTGCAAGCGCATCTTGTTCTTGAGTCGGAGAACAAAGTCTTGAGGGCCAAGAAGATGGAACTGATACAGCATTTGAACTGCCTGCACCAGATTCTTGAAAGCTATAAAAAAAGTGAGACCAGTAACAGTAATCTTGAAGTTTCAGAGTCATATTTGAAATTATGGCAAGTCAATATGCAGCCCATAGCAGCTTCTGGCATGATCAAATTTTAATTGTTCTGCTGACTGTACAAGTTTCTATGATTTGATGTGGGACATAAGAGTTATTATATCATCTTTGCTGTTTCATTGTTTAAAGTCGTATTATATAATGAATTTGTATGTTTATGGGATAAGAGTGAGTTGGATTTCCATTTTCTTGTTAATTTTATCATTATTGTCGTTGGTTAGTCTTTTTACTTGTAAACTTTGATTTGATATGTCGTCTCTAGATTAAATGAGAGCATAAGAGCATAATTTGACAGGACCGTTTCAGGATAAGGAATTATAACGATTAAAGTTCCAATGATCAAAGCTTTTTCTTTACTATCAGTATGACACTGAGAACTCTGATTATTGTTTGTTCTTTGCTGTATAACACTATTATTATTATTATTATTATTATTATTATCCTTCTTGATGTCACCAAAGGTGCAAGGTAACACAAGTATGATGTTTATTTGGATATTTATAGGTGAAGTCTTTGGATTTACTCACGTCTTTGTCATTCTGATAATGGGAGGAAACGTGGGTTCCAATTTTTCAAAGGTAGTGCATCGTGATTAACTGATTATATAGAGCAATGGTTAGCTTGTCCTAAGCATGCTGCTTAGGCGAGTCTTCTAGTGAGGATGAATTCTTAACTAGCCTGAGATTCGCCTCTAGAGGAGTTTCCATCACTTCTTATTACCTAGAATTTATTCATCACTTCTGTCAATAAACACTAAGCAGTAACAACATCCTGCAAGATAATAATTGCATTTATATGTCTTAATTTGTGTACGGAGGTAAAAAACAGGTGATGTTGAATAATTATAGCTCTCGAAGAGATCTTGGTTACTTGTATAACTCTATAAACAAATCATTATGATTAACTTGCTGAATTTTATAGTTGAGAAGACCAAAACCACAAGGGGAAAGGATAAAAGCGTACACCTGGCTTATCCATTTCATATCAAGACAAGAGGTTCCAGATTCTGAAGGAATTGCTTGAGCTCGCTCGCCAACCCTTCAGTGAGCTTGTCGTGTAGACATGTTCAAGAGAGAGAGAGATGTCTTCTTGGCTGCCACTTGTAACCTAATCTCCCACTACTGTTCACATCAGTCGAGTTATGTGCAATGCATTTGATCAAATCCATTAATTTTCTTTTATCCCGCAATCTTGGACTTGGATCAAAGTCTTACTTTCACCATGTCTTCACTAAATAAAAAATTTTAAAGGGAACCCAAACTTGATCATGGACAGTGACATTTGTTCTAACGGTAGCCCCCAGACAATAAGTCATCTTATCTGCAGAATTTTGATAAAGCCAAGCTGATAAACTATAAATATGTTGCGCGGAAGAAA
Source organism: Ricinus communis (assembly GCF_019578655.1). NCBI lineage: Eukaryota > Viridiplantae > Streptophyta > Magnoliopsida > Malpighiales > Euphorbiaceae > Ricinus > Ricinus communis. Next base: position 1,203,704 of record NC_063264.1, on the reverse strand, counting down.
TGCCAAACTATGTCAACGAGCAAGATTAGTTGCTATCTGATTTTTGGTCTTATATGTAGGGCTTAAATAGTGCATGAAAGCGACATTGATATGCTCTTTGATGAGTTGAAGTGAAATGAGTCTCTCCAGGAATTGGGTTTAATATGGTAAAAAATAAAAGAATTCTCTTCCTAACATCTCAATTTCTTGTTTACCTATTAACGTACATAACCTCCCTTCCAGCATTAGGTGAAACAGCTGGTTCAGGAGCAGGGAGAAGGGGCATGTCTTGTCCTTGCTCAGATTTACAACATAACACCGTCTTCTCTTATTTATCTGATACTATGAAGAAATGGGGATAATGAGCCGACAGACCCTTGAGACACGCAGAGAAACTCTTGCTTACACCTAAAATACGTCATCTTTGCTGATTGACTTCAACTCTCCGCGCTAAAACTTGAGGGTGATAATGAATTAGATCACCATCTGATGGTCTAGCTGTGGTGGCGAAGAGGCCATCCATTTCAGACCATTCCCTTTAAAATTCCAGGAAGAAACCCAAGAAAACAACAACTAAGCAATCACAATATCTCACAAAATGATGTATACAGGTCTGTATATATGTTGCTAATGGCAAAAACGTTAAGTTACAGCTCTACCCTTCAGTTGTATACATGAACTAGAACCTTTCGCTAGCGGCCCCGATCAGGTACCCCCATGACTCATGTTCCAGAACTCAACTTCATGTTCAAGAACAGAAAGGAAAGTCACTTCAGCTTTTGCAATAACATCCTCTGGAGCCTTCTCAAGACACCTGTTGACAATTGTCTGGAGAGATCGACAGTATTCGGCAAAAGCTTCATTGCCCCATCTTCTACAAGTATTCTCTAATTCTAATGAAGTTCTGTTGCCATCTTCCAAGCAGTGGGCAAAGCTCTGTTGATATACTGCTTCAATTGCCCAATACGCTGTAATGGCCACAGCATATTCAACTTCTGGTAACATCAAACTCTCAAGAAATCTGTAACAGACAGTATTTATGCATCTTCAGTAAGAAGATTGCTTCAAAAAAAAAAAAAAATTGGCCATAATTATTGATGGAGGAACCAATCATACACAAAAAGATTTCCACACACATCAAGCGAAATTAAGAAGGTTCCCCCAAGAAATGAGTGTAAGAAACCGAGAATCTGAAGATAAATATTATTAGGTGATAGATATGGTACCTGCAGTATTTCTGGTTTGTCTTATGGACAGCAATGTTAGAAAGAGGAACATCCCACTTTGAGGCCTCAGACTTGAACCAATCAATCTCTTCATCTAAAGAAGCCAAACCACCCAGCACAACTTCCATGTCATTCTCATCATCTGACTTCTTAGAAGCTTTAATCAATACACTTGCCACAAAAGGGGTAAACTGTCTAACAAATATATAATCCTGTTCCTGCAATTTTTATCTCTGCTTTAGCCAGTCTTGCCACAAATTTTCAAAAGTAAATAAAAGCCATTAATTGAATCAGAACTTTCTAAAGAAGAATACAGATAATGATTGATAAGAACACAGTACCAGCCATCTTTTGAAAGAAGAGAGATCAATAGACCCATCCCTAATGCTGAGAATAAAAGGGTGTCTAGTAGCTCCAATGTAAAGCACTAGGTGTCTCTTTATCCACCTCTCGGTAACACCACTGTTCTCACCTTCTTCCCTTGCTTTTTTCCCCTCCATTTTCACTCCTCTGTGTGCTGATCTTGATTGCTCACTCAATGTGGCTGTACTATGTCATTGTAGCTGGAGACTATGGAGCCACGCTGTTACTCATTTTCTCGGAATTCAAACAAGTGGCAGACAGGATTAAACGTGGCATGTCAATAGAAACCAGAAACTTGTATTTCAATTGCAAGTCCAGCCTACCGCTTCACGCCGACCCGCTTAAGACAATCGCTATAAGATGGATACCGGTCCAAGTAGCTTCATGGACCCAGGTCCATATACACATGTGGCAGAAGATTAATGAAACGCCCGTTTCATTAAACTCAAATCGCACTCTTATTACGTTTTGAAACGCATACTGCAAAAACAGAAAAGTCGCATACTTTTAGACAAAAAAAACCAGCATATCCCACATATCCTATATCAATCACTTTTCACCTTTCTAAAATATAAAAATTTAACTTTAAATTTAAGAAAAAATAAATCAACATATCTTTATAACAAAAATCACGATGTCCTCAAATATCACACTATATTTTATCGGTGCATAAATCAATTTCCTCCCCACTAATGGCAGTTGATTCAAATTCTTAACTCATATAATATTGTATAATCCTTTCTCAGGTCAAGAGTTGTTTTGTTCATCAAAATTTAATACTTAGAGAAGTATATTCAATAACAGATAATAGTAAGTTTCATATTTTTAAAATTTTCTGTTGCAATGAAAATTCATCTCATAAATTACTAATGTTCATTTGAATATGATATTTGGATTTCCATTATGTGATTTAAAAAATTAATGATTATGGTCATTTTATATTTTTATATTCATTCATGTTGTTTGGGTAATTATCTCTTGAAATGAGATGGAGGATTATAAAGATGAAACTTTGAATTAGAATCTCTGAGGATAAATCTAAAAATAATTAGGAGAAAAACTATATATGTATACAAATTTATATTATTAAAACTTACATAGAAAATAAAATTACAAAAAAAATCAATTCTTATCAACCATTTGAAGTATTAAAATTCAATAAATAAACAATTCAAATATAACTTCTTGAATTCGAATTTGGTACAATGTTTACCAATTTTGAGCTGCTAGAACTTGGGTGTACAAGATATCATTCTCCAACTATTTTATGAACAACTTTCTCAAAAAAATCAAAATAATAAAATAAATATAACATATATATATTAAAAAAATTCAAAAAATAAAATGATATGAATTGAATTATAAACTGCCATTTTCGTTTGCAATGCAACCATTTGAGCATTTTTTCTATGCCCTTTTGCTTGATTATATTTTTTTTTCTTTATAAGACTATTCACCCTTTGATTACGTTGACTTTTACTCTATGAATAGAGAATTTTAAATTTTCTCAACTGAACTTTCATCATAATCTTCCAAAAAGACAAAACCAACCTTACTCACAATGTTACTTTTTGCATTATCAAAAGCTAACTCATTTTGTTCTCGAGCTTTAATATTATGTTCACGAATTAAACTTAATTTTTAAAATTTTCTAGCCATTTGAATTCTCCAAAGTGAAGCAGCTACATCAGATTCATTTGACGAACATAAAGTCATAAGATCATCACTATCTCTACTTTCAATAACTTCTTTCCTCCATCTCTTATTTATATATTTATTTGGGATAACTTCAATACAATGAACATTCAATATACGTAAACAATGGCAACAAAGAATCTCCACCTCTGAAATCATCTTGCAAGTGCAACATATATTCAAATCATGTTGATTGAAATCAGTCTCATGTCAAATCACATCAATATCTGGATGCCAAATATGAAATCATCTTGCAAGTGCAACATATATTCAAATCATGTTGATTGAAATCAGTCTCATGTCAAATCACATCAATATCTGGATGCCAAATATGATATTTAATGTTACTATCATTTAACATCACACATTGTTGATGACATGCAACCCCTTTTATAAATTACTTTTCAAATAAAAAATAAATCTCTACTGTGTATATCACCCTAGCATGTGAAAGGAGCTTCACATGATTCATTATCATAGCTGGTTGGCTTACTATGCAACGCAAATCTTTCTCATTCTCTTTATTTCTCCATTCTGAGACTACATCAATAAATGAATTATAAAAGTCACATAGACCGGCAGTCGTAAAAGGTCTTCTAGACACATAATTATTTATTGTCTCACTCCATTGTAATGATAAAACATCACCTGAGAAATAATCTTTACTAAAAGCATGGCACCATTTATCTCTGTACTTGTATAACTTTATGATTTAAGGGTTATTGCGACAATGAAATTTTATAACCAATCTGCATGCGAAAATATTATGAACATTTTAGATAGAAACAATGTACATTTTAGTACTAAATAATGAACATGAAAATAAACACTGATAAAAAATAAAAAAATAAAATTAGCATAAATATTAATCGAAATGAACATTAATTTTACAAATAATAAATATTTGAGATAGAAAAAATATTTAATATACGATATTCAAATGAACATTATATATTTTTAAAATGAACATTTTAGTGCAATATGAATAAACATAAAGAAAAATTACGTATTTCGTCCAATAGAACTCAAACTTAGCCTCCGTATCAGTATATTTCAATAAAAAGTTGAACAAATCTACAAACCATTTCTAACTTCTTAAGGATTTAATATTTTTCTTTGAATTCTCTCATATATGCCATGTACAAAGCCTATGACATGAGTTAGAAAATATTTGAGCAATTGCAACAGCCACGGCAGAAGATTGGTCTGTCATTATTGTTTGTGGATGTTTCCCTTTCATAGATCTTAAAAAAGTGCTGAAAAGCTAAAAGTAAGACTCGATTCTCTCATTCAATAAAAAAACCACATCCAAACATAATATTCATACAATAATGATCCATACCTACAAAAAGAATATCACATATTTTACTATAATAATGTCAAATGTTCATGATGACTACAACAATAAAAATGAACATTAAGTATCTATAAGATATACTAACATATGCATATTAGAGATATTAGTCATGAACATTATAAAAAATAAAATTAATTAAGTAATATTGGTTAATACCTACAAAAGGACCATAAATCATATCCTAACTGTTAGTATGATATATAGTATCATGCACTAACAGATCTTCAAATAACTCATAATCTTATTTTATTTGCTCATCTCTCCAAAAGAAACTGTATAATCTTGCTTCATTATCAACCTTAAAATCAAAGAAAAAATCCTTTTCATTGGATTGCTTTTTTATGAAAATCTCAATCAAAGCATTTGAATCACTACCATCCAATTTGTTCATATTTTGCAACGTCCAATGATTATAAGTATTCCTTGTTATAAATCCAACCAATGGTGATCCTCTTGATTGGTTTTTCACCAATCTAATCCCATCAGCCACTCCAACTCCACTTCTTTTTAAAACATTAAGATAATCAAGCTGGTTTCTTATAATTTGTCTATGAGAACTGATAAGGTGGATTTTACTAGGTGCACATAGATCATGATTATTCTCTCTTTGGTATTTGCTTATAGTCCAAACTCCTTCTTCATAAATATAGAACTCTATGAGAGTTTGACAATCAATAGGAGTATCAAGTTTTGAGAAACTTTTATTTTCTTTGCCAACTTTTTTCTTGATATCAGCATTTGAACAAACAAATCTTTTCATTGTTAATGATTTGTCATCTGCTCTATATCTTTGCTTACTCTTTCTCACACTAAAATCAATTCTAAATGCACAATCATTATATAAACAATAAGCTTCATCAACAGACTTCACAGACATTTCCAATAATTCATCACCGGAAGAGTTAGGTTTACAGTCAACTGTAAAAAAAAATAATGAACATTATAACATTAATATATGAATGTTGTAACGTGAAATAATAAACATTTACGCAGCACGTAATGCACATTCTTCTTTTAAAAAAACTGCGAAACAACAAAATAATTTTATCCGACTTTCTATATGAATCAATGCTTTCAACTGGTGATTCATCTATTGATATTATTTGTACATAGAGATGGTCTTCTTTAACCACGTAGTCTTATCTCCAGTAAAAGAATCCGCCACTCGAGCCAAAACTCGACCTATGAGTGTCAAGGGAGGATTCCCCTCTTGCCTGATAGATTGACCATTCCATTCGACGCCCTTTCCCCTTTGGACGATCATTTGTAAATTGTTTTTCATCCTCCAAAAGCTTCTTCAATCTAACAATGAAAAAATTTTTGCAAACAAAAGCTTGTCCAAAAGAAAGAGATGATTTCAACAAAGGAGGAAAAAAGAAAAAAAACGAGAAGGACGAATAAAAAAATAAGCGAAAAAATAAAATAAAATAAAAGAGCTCTAGATGAAAATTTTTTGTTATGAAAATATGAAAATCGAGGAATTAAAGCTTCAATTGTAGGACAAACAATTGAAACTCCACATATGTGATAACAATTAAAACAACAGCGAATGCACTCTAGGTCTATAAAACTATATAGACTGAAGTCCATGTTATAATCTCTGCGCTTAAGAGGAGTTGGCTATTTATAGGCTAAAATCTTAACTAGATGAATGAGGAATACTGTTTGGGCTCGTCTTTTGATCCAAAAATATGTTTTTGGGTTTTTAATCGAAGCCCGATTTTCTAGAGAAAGAAGCCCAATTTGGAGCACACAGCTTAAAATGACACATTATTAAGAACGTACATCAGATCAGAGTAGAGCTTGATGCTGCATATGAAAATTAGTATTTAAATTGAAAAGGGTTCGTGTGACAACATAAATGTCGACATAATCAAGTAATAGACTGCCTCATATTCGTTCCAAATTCTTTGCTGTATGTACCGGATTGGCAGCTATATCACAAGAACAACTGCAGACTAACAAAAATTATGAACTCATAATGCCTGGGTCATCACCAAGTTGAAGAAATGGAGGTCTAAAGTGTACCATTAAGGGCTGTGGATTCATGAGGTGGCAGCAATCATGTGGAGATTGCTGACAATTTTTTGAGCCAATAGAAGGAGAATCAATGACCAAGCCTGTTTCTAAAACATTAAGGCAGAATTTGTGTTTCAGTGATCATGGCTCACTACTCAAGTGCCTCGTGACTGGGATTTTGAAATTTCTTTTCATCCTAGTTTACTATATGCTTCTAATGATTTATCTAATACATTACTGTTTAATACAGATTCTACATGTATCAATAGTTTTATAATAACTCATTAAATAATTATTTTCTATAAATGATTTCAGTGATTTCTATTTCCATTTTATGAATATTTGATTAGTCGGTACAATATGAATAATAACTAATTATATATATAAATAATTTTATAATAACTGAGAATGTCTTATTAGTTATTATAATAATATTTATATAATGACATTTTCCTCTTAAATAAAACACTATGATTGTCTTGTTGTCCATATTGTGAGCGGTCATAATCAGTATGGCGGAGAGCAATATACCTAGGTGAGAAGATATGCACTTCACTCTCAAACATACCTATATAAATCCACCCCCCCCAGGAGGCAACAAGGATGTCTCCTGGCTTGCTTAGAGGGGTGACTCTTGCTTAACAACTTTCTCATATTAGAGTCTCCATGGGTTGTCAAGAAGAACTCCTGATTGAAAAAGTCTGTGAGATCTATGGAAACATTTCAGTGTTAGCAAACCTTAGTCCCTCCAAGCATGTCAACTCCCTCTTCACCCAGCTTGTACACATATGCATGCCCCAGTGTCAAATAGACATTACCAAGTTGAGTGAAAGAATTCAAGAAATTAGGTCTAAGCTAATTAAGCTTTGTGGGCAAGCCGAGGGACTCTTAGAGAGCCATTTCTCTACTATCATAGGATCCCATGAGAACCCACTTCACCATATCAGACTCTTCCCTTACTATTCCAATTACCTCAAACTTAGCCAATTAGAATTTTCCATGCTTGGCAAACATTGCACTAAAGTTCCTAATAGCGTTGCCTTTGTGGGTTCTGGTCCTCTCCCTCTTACCACAATCATCTTAGCCACTAATCATTTTAGTACTACCTGCTTCCATAACTATGACATTGACCCATCAGCAAATTCCCAAGCCCTCCAGTTGGTTTCATCAGATCCCAACTTATCCGAACGGATGTTCTTCCACACTGCTAATATAATGAGTGTGTCGAGCAGCTTAACAGAATATGAAGTTGTGATCCTGGCAGCTCTAGTGGGCATGGACAAGAAAGAGAAGGTTCAGGTCATAAAGCATCTGGCTGAGCACATGGCTCCAGGAGCTATTTTATTGCTCAGAAGTGCACATGGTGCTCGAGCTTTCCTATACCCTGTCATTGATCCACAAGATCTTGAAGGCTTTGAAGTTCTTTCAGTCTTTCATCCTACCGATGAGGTCATAAATTCAGTTATTATAGCTCGCAAGTTCTTAAGGGCAGTCCATTCACTGAATACAGGGATTGGTTCTGCATTACTTCCCAGCAAATGTTCTGATATTCAAGGCTTCAAGCCCATAACACACACCAACCTGATTGAAGAATTGACTGTCGATGAGCAACAGTCCGAATTTTTCCTTTTTGCTGCCTAGAGTCCCCCGTTTATTACTTCCTGATACAAGTTCCCTCTTCTATGTGATGATTAAGACGACAGTGCTGTTTATCAATCTACTATCTTGATATTTTACTTTTGTAAGGTTCAATAAATGTTTGCAAAATAAAGGCTTTGATCTTCTTCTAACTTTTTCGTCATCACTAAAATAGGTCCTAATGGCTGTCAACCTAGGATGCATATGTGAAGGACTATCTCACAGTATAAAACAGACAACTCGACAGCTATTGATTGGGACAGACATACTATGATGATGCATAATATGTATTAACAAGTTTTTTCATGGCATGTACGAAGGTGTTTAGTGAAAACTAGTTTCTAATTCTTGCCATCTTCGTCAACATATATACAAATGCTTTCTGATCGTACATCTTTGCATATATTTACTTTAATGTCAATAGAAAAACATTCTTAATATTAGTGCTGAATATGTAGAAATTAGTTATCTAAAGTAAAAATTCCGTTCATTATCGAATAAACAGCAAGAAGGTGGAAAGGAATTTATTGAACTTTGTGATAAAGATGTTATGGTATTCAATAGACTTTAGATTTCTTGGTGCAATTCTTCTTTGAGTGTTCTTGTTGGAAGTTCCAAGCAGAAAGTGAAAGAAGTGGAGTTTCCTTCCAACCAGTCATAAGGCATTTTCCATTTCTGACAAGCAAGCATGATTTTCCAGAAGCAAAGTTCTTGAGCATCAATTCTGCTTGGTAGAAAGATGACATACTAACTTGTGTTTCTACCATTCCAAACCTAATAAAATAATCTCTCCATTCGTCCATCTTCATGTGCTCAAAAATCCTTTCTTCATCTTTAGCTGCAATAATATCCCTAATCTCCTGTCCCATACTTGCTTCTACTGATATCCTATTTGGATCACACTGATCAATGCAACCTTCAACACCATCAAAACATGTGCTGTAAAAAAGTAGTACTTCAAGAAAGCTGTCTATGAATATTGGTGAACTGTGATTCAACACAGGCTCAATAATCACCATGACGCATGGATTCAGCTTTCTTAGCACTGTTAGTAGACATTGCAGGCAATCTTGCTGTGCTTTTATAAATCTCAGAATACTCGGCAAGTATACTGCAACAACTTCACCATCACTTACTTCAAACATATCTTTTTTGAGATCTTTGATGCTTGCAACTATAATTGTTTTGAAAGAAAAGGGTAAGTCCAAGGTATTAGCAAAACAGGCTAAACTTTTACCAGCATCTTCGATTCTCTGTCTCGATGCTTTTACTCCAACACCAGATATCTTTAAAAGCTCAATTGGGCATTCCTGTCGATTCGCAAGAGCTTGCATCAACACCGTGCAGTGCCCTCCAGTTTTGATTCCAAAGTCTATGAAATGTACTCTTTTTGCGGAGTCTAAACTGTCTATGACTGCTTGGATTCCAGCAAACTGAACTAACTGAAGACAGGGAAGTTGTAAGCAGCACCAAATGAGAGCAGGATTCACGCCTACTGTTATCTCTGCAGGATATAATAGCTTTCTTTCTTTACTCTCAGATCTCTTTGATGAGACTGTCTCAGATTCCTGAGAAATCCTATCTTGAAGAGCTTTGGTGAAATAGTGAACAACTCTTTGGACCGAATTTCCTTTATTAGAAGACAAGAAATCGCACAAGTTAAGTAATTTGCTTGCATGATCAAATTGTCTGTTACCTACCCTGTGAGCAGAAGCAAGAAGCAGGAGAGAGAGTTCAACATCTTTGATCTCCTCGCCAGAAAGACCAAACTGAGAGCCATCAAAGAGACGTTGAATTGTTGAGAGGTCAATAAGCTTTTCAGAAGAGATTCTTCTGAACCATGCTCTTGATATCCTCATGATTTCTTGGGTTGATATTCTACGAACACTTGCCATTATCCAAGTAGTAAGAGCTTGTCTCATTTTTGTTTATATTCGGTGATTGAACATTGTTTCTTGCCATCATTAACAAGATATTTACAAATGCTTCTTTCTCTCACTTTTAGCGGTTGTACTCTTATCGTAAATTGAGAATAATCCAGCCTGAAAATTAATGTTGGATTCTGGATGTTATCGAAGTAGTCCGCAGCTATGAGGTGTAACGAATATGCGATGGCCTGAGTGGTGATTAGTGAACAGCATAGATTTCTAGCTTATTCTGTTGTCCTGATGAATAAGAACTGAACTAAGTAAATGAATTAAAATATAAGGCTCCGGAAGAGCATCAACCATTCCTAGCTTTATCCAGTTGTCTTGATATATAAGAACTGAAGTAAGTGAAAAATTTAAAATGTAAGGCTTCCTAAAGAGCATCAGCCGGCGAATCTAGAGAAACAAGCAACCTAACAAAAAGGTCATGTTAGGAAAGTAAATCAGGCCAGTTAAATCTGCCTACCTTGTCAGCCTCTTTCTTGTTTAATGGCATGTCAGTTTTTTATTTAAAAAAAAAGATGGTTGCAGAATGGAACTTCCCCTCAAAGAAAGTCAAATAACTAGAATGTCTATGCACAAAAGTATCAGTAATAAGACAAAGTATCCCAACAACGTTCCATTATCAATGCCATGATGGAGCAGTAATTTGATTGTAGACATCATCCATTGAGCCTGCAGTTTTGTCTTCTTTGGGCGGATGCACAAAATGGTATTTTCTATTACTGTCAGGAATGAAGAAACAAGAACTTGCTGGCTAAGCACTTCGGCCAACAGCAACGTATATAGTTCAAATGAAAAAGTACATTGGTAAGAAATTAATTTGATGTTTGCATATCCGTTCGCGGAGGAAATAATTCTTGGAATATACTATTACTATTGCTCTCCTTCTGTTTCTTGAAACTTGAAACGTATAAAGATTATCGGGCAATGAGAAGATTTAAACTTCCTAAGTGGCACCTGAATATTCTGTCACTTCATTCCTGTGGCCCGCATATTAAACTCTCACATGAAGTCGAAATAAAGAATATGAGCAACACATTCCTTCACAAAATCTTCATAAACAACAAAAACAGGAAAAAAAAAAGGATGAGCATGAGAACTAAAATAACACCAGTGAGGTAAACTCAGGTATTAGATGCCATTAGCCATTACATATGTTGTATGAACTCTTTGTTCTTTATTTGATTTCACAAGTAAAAATCTGTCTATAATGAGTCATGGACTTCCAAGTAGAAATCTGTGCTTCAACTCGTTCCTGTTCTTAGAAAATGAACTTCCAAGTAGAAACAGAAAGGATTGGTGTACCTTTCCACCCGAAAATTAGGCTTTTCCCATCCTTATTAATTATACAAGATCTCCCACAAGCAAATTTCCTAACTGCCAGGTTTGCCTGGTACACCGATGATTCACTTGGTTCTGTTTCAACCACATTGAGTAAAGAAATTTCTCCAAACATCAAGCTTCACATTACGAATATCCCTATCCTCTCCTTCAGTAGCCACAGTATTCCTAAATCCTTCACCTAAGAACAATGACTCCATAATCATCCTATTTGGATCATCCCGTTCCATGCAAGCATCAAACAATCAAAATATGCACTGAAGTAGAAAAGTGCTTCAGTGAAACGACTAACGAAAACTGGTGAATTGTGATTAGCCTCACTTTCTATTACTACCATTATGCAAGGTTTGATATCACTGATAAGTCTCATTACATACCCAGCTGATCTTGAAGAACAATGAAGTTCATCAATGCATATTCTGAGTAAACGGCCACTACTTCCTTGGTATCTATCTCTATCAGATCTTCTTTGACTTCTATCATGTCTCATACAAAAATTATCTTGAAGGAAAAAGGTATGCTCATGGCCTGAGCAAAACTCGTTAAACGTTTACCTGTTTCCTCGATTAAGTGCTTCGAAGTAGTCTCTACAGCAGTTATCTTGAGAAGCTCAAGAAAACAGCATCAAGACCACCAATTGTAGTCCATTTCTGATCTTAAGATCAATAACATGACTCCTGTTTGCCTCTGCCACATTTTCTATGATTGCTTTAATTCCAGTTAAATGTGCAGCCTGGTAGAAAGGAATTCCTTCAAAACATGCCTGGATGGAAGGGTTTGGTATAATCACCAAACTATCAAATAGAAAGTGACTGGCTTTTCCCACACCTTCTTGAAGTAATTTTTCCTAGTTCTTGATCAATCCTCCTACGAAGAGCTCCAAAAAAGTAGTATACTACTCTTTGAACTGGATTCCCAGCATTTGAAGACGACTGATCACAAAACTCGAGCAATCTGCTTGCTCGATCAAATTTTCCATTGCTTACTTTCTCAGCAGAAGCCAAAAAGAAATTCAGCAAGCTCCACATGTTTTGCCTCTTCTGTAGAAAGGCCAGAGAAAGATAAATTGAAAGGATTGTCAAGCATGGAGAAAAAATCAACCCTTAACTTACAGGATCGAACAAACCTGTCTCCAGCAATTCTCACAATTTCTTCAGTTGACAATCCCTGCCCTGCCACCTCAGTGAAAGGTATACTATGGCTTGGTTTAATTGATCTTTCAGTGTTCAAACGGTTGAACTCATTGCCATAATTCTTTAGCAGTTCAAGTGAGGCTAAAGAAAATGGATGCTCATTTTTTTCTTGGATTCAACATCTTGAATCCCATTTTGAATTTCAGCAGCTTGATCTGGCCATGGTGGGAATTGTAAATGAGAAAATATACTGAAACTTGGGTCATCAGAGAACCGCCTGCAATCTGAATATGATTCTTGCTGAGGATAATCAGAGAAAATGCATCCTTCCAGCAATGAGTCATTGTGATAGAGTACATAGTCGTCTCCTCCATGAATGATCAATTCTTCCCTTCTCTTCCCCGTTTCCATACTCTCAGAAGTTTTGTTTAGGGAACTTGGCATTCCGTGCATGAACTCCTGGAAAAAAAAAATTCTGCTTTTTGTCATCTCAAATTGGAAAGTAACAAGAGTTCAGATTGGGGGCGTGTTTAAGCATATAAATTAGCTTCCAAGACTATGAATTCTAGATTTGGGTGGACAAATAAATTTCTGGCACGAAGAAAATATTTCTGATGATTAAGTTGTTAAAACCAAAAGCATCCACCTGGGACATGCAATGATATGGCGGCTTGGATGCCCCTAGGGAGATGCTCCTTAGAGATTGGAAAAACAGAAGTGTCTGCTTTTTAAACGAATAATCCAACAAAATGCCCCTTGTAAAAGTTCAAAGTTTGCAAATCCCAACAGTTTTGTGTCCTCAAAGAACAGCCGTCGATTGTTCCCCGCCCCACATCCATTTGTTTTATGTAAAATGCTGCAAATCACAAATCATAAACGAAAATGCCTATGCTTGTACAATTACAATAGCCTCACACGCCCTTTCACAATTCGAACTATAGAACATCTTGAACAAAGATAAAGACATATAGGAATTACTTACAAACTTGTAACCATGTTCCCAAATGTAAACAAGTTGCTCATCTAAGTTATAAAATACAATAATTGAGTATTGCCAAGAGGATTATAATATATTACAAATTATACCGATCTAGATAAAAATCTAGGCAGAAATTCTCTCTTGATCCGCTTTGGTTTTGTTTTTCCTCCCTAAGAATAACATAGAACACAAACTGTCCCAATCGACATGAGTACTACTTGCCTTATGATCCTCCATCCATGAAAACTGCCCCGTGTCCACTGGACTTCAGAAACTTTTTCAGCAAAAGAACCACAATGGCAATGGTTAGTCCAACAGCAGCCCATGTGAACAAGCGATCATCAGCTGGTCTTTGAACCCTTGTCTCTGGCCTATGCAGCAGCTGATCACTTGACGCTCTAGCAGGAATCTCCGTCGATGTTCTCACTCCTGTAGCACCAGGATTCACATTCACAGGAGCCTCAGGAACTTCTTCAACAATCCTATCACCGACAGCTAGTTGTTCACTAACTGCCAGATTTGGAAGATTTGCAGCTACGGCTCCTTGTTCTTGCAAAATTGCGTGGGCTTCATCCTCTTTGCCAGTATGGTGTTCTTCAGAATCCTGAGAGGGGCTTAGCTGAGGAACAGGTGGTGCCTTGCTCAGCATATATTGATGAATCTGTGGCAATAATACATTCATATCAAGACCTATTTACCAAAGGTACCAAATACACAACTTGAAAAAGATCAGATTACAGAAAAAGAAAGAAACCTCATCTATGAGCTTTTGACGCTCAGGAGTCCCAAATCTAGGGGCTGCTTCACGAGATTTGATAGCCAGAGCACGCCTCTCTTCCTTCTTGTAGTCTAGTGAGCCCAATGCACCATTTGGATTGGTAGGCATGAATGCAATAAGAGCTACTAGAGCTGTTCGTACTGCCAACAAAAAAGTGTGAAATCACGCAACATTAGCCATGCGCTTCAGAGAAGCAAGATATCTGATGTATGTATGTTCTAGACAGTAGCAACAAGTGCATTAAGGCAAAGTCCAACATCCACTTATCTTTACCGAATAAGAAAGTATAAAATATCAGATGAGTCCGAAAAGTATTAGAACTAAAGCATTAGTGACAGATGGTAGTATAAATTTGTGTGGACTACCTCGTCTGCCTCTACAACAGTTTGGTGATTTCCACTGGTTTTCATGGATAAACTCAACTAAGCTAATAATGTCAAATAACAACAGAAAAAGCCTAATGATATATCAGATGTGCAGACAGAAACTTAATCACTACATTATTCTTAACATCAGCAATGCTTGCAAAGTGCCAAACTTACCACTCCATGACGGCTGCCAATGCTCAGGATGATGGTTGGATATGCTTAAGCATATCTTTGTCTGGGTCTCAAAACGGCCATTTGGCTGGAAAAAAGAAGAAGATACGAACTCATGTTAGCAAGCACACTGCAAAATATAAAATATAACATAAAAGTTATTAAAGAAGTTTAAAAAAAAAAAAATCTTACAGTCAACAACAAAAATGAAGGAGGCTTGAATGGATATTCTGACGGCAATTGAATCCTCCCGTGATAAATCCCACCTTCAAATTCAGTATCACATGGTCCCCTAATTGCAAATTGCCATTCAAATATATTCTCCTGAAAAAAAAAAAAAAACCATTATAATAATGATTCAAGAATTATTTAACTTCACATGTTGAAGTAAAAAATTTGCCGAATTCAATATTTTAAAAGCAAGCAAAATCCCTGAATTTTGCGAAATATAACATAATTTACACATTAAAACCTAAAGAAATCAGATCTATAAATTAAAATTGAAACAAAAAGAAAATTGATTAACTAACAGGAAATAAAAAGAGAGAGAAATCGAACCTCCAAAGGCATGCTCATGAAATCATCAGAAGGATTAGATTGCATCTCTTTAACCTCCTGCAAGATCCTCTTCACCGCTGGATTTTTCAAATTATACTTATCCTCTGCCATTAGATCTCACCTAACCTGATCAACGATTTCTCAAACCACCACCTCCACCACCGTCCGTTCACCTGATCAATCACCGTATGTAAATACCGTAACCAACTATAGAATGTTTCGTCTTTTTGGAAATAGAAAGCAAGAAGGGATATATATATTATTGTTTTCACTTATTAGTCAAGAGAGGCTGGGGAAGGTGGAATTCTTTTAGCTTTAAAATTGACGCGTCATTCAGTGCATATTTTGCTACGTGGCTATGTGTTATTGGATCATGTTGATGAGCTTTTTAATCTTACCGGTTCCTTATTTTTGTCTGTGTGTTTCTAGACTTCTAGTTGTGTTATGATTGCTGGAGTGGGTACGGTAACTTAGGCCCTTTAACTGTTCATTTAGACTGAAATGGGCTCAAAATTGGGCTTCAGAAGGTCAGAGGAAAGTATAACCCACTTATTGGACCTATTAGCCTTGTTGTCACTTTTAATGCTCTGCGACAGTAGGCTTTCTAATATTAGATGGTATTAAAATAAAGAGATAGTTACCTTTTTTCCTTCTGAAACTTGTCAAAGAATGGAAATAAATGATTATATTTTTGAAATTAATAATTAAATATGTCAATCTAAAAAAAATAATAAAATAATATTTTTAGTAGATAATTTTAAATTTTTCTTATATTCTTACATATTTGAATAATGTAAAAATTTAAAATAAATTTATAAGTGATATGAATTTACGGTAAGTTTTATGTCATATGTTTCTGGAATCTCTTTTCCTCACTTTTTTTTCTCTACTTTCTCTTTTTATGTTATAATAAAAAAGACTACGTAAATGATGGTGATCTTTGCTTATATCAAAAAGATTATATAGAGAAAACGTCGTGAACTAATAGAATTCAGTAATCAAAATTCATACTCCTCAATTTAGTAATTCTAATCCTTAATCCACGATTCATGAATCCTAATATTTGTATTTGATGGATATTTCATTATTTTTGTAACACATTATTATTACGTGTTTTTTATTTTTTATTTCATTTAATTTAAAATATTCACATTGATATTTATAATATTTGACTTGCTAAAAATAGCAATTTCATTATTGTTTTACAAATTGACACGCTTAATTGTTAGTTTTAAAAATTCAACCACTGAATTGTTATTTTTTGAAAAATTTAAATACTAAAAGTATAATTATCTCTAAAATAAAAACAAAAGATGTCGCCAAAGCTGATGATGTTAAAAGTAATGAAAAGAATTGGTCATGGTTTGTTCACTTTGAATGATCCTGGAGAGTGGTTTTTCTAAAGACAAATAAGGATGTCCAAGCAAAAATGGACACAAAAGTTTGAGCTTGCAATTTACATAGCAGATTAAGCTACATGGCCGACGGGCAACATTGTTAAATCCATATCTGTTGTTTTCCATTTACTATACAAGTTGTTTTGTTGCATTAAATGATCTTTTATTATTTATTTAATCGCCACTTCTGTTTTCTTGTTCTTGTACTAATCTTGGTTAAACTTTTCTTGAAATTATTATTTTTTTGTTTTAACTTCTTAGTCTATGATATCAGTCTGAACACATTGTTATCAATTACTCAAAATGCCATTGGTATTACTGAATTATTGATCCTGCAGTTGGTTGCCTCGGTTATATCAGCAGAAAGTCTACTTGTTCAATTTGCATGCCATCATTACTGAACTCTGATAGCCAGTGGAGTCATGTATCGTAGACCGACTAAAGATTATGCTCTGAGCAACTCTAGCAAACATAAAGAAAATATGGCGTCGGATGCCATGTTTTCGTTTGATGATTTCAATTTTGTTGCAAGTCAAGATGAATTGAGCTGTACACCTGTTGATGGAGCGAACATGCGGAAGAAAACTTGTGTTTATGGTGCTGATGAGTGCGAAGAGTTTAACGGCAGTGGTTATGGATTTTATCAGGCTGTCACATTTCAGGAAGGTTTGCTCTTCTCCAAGTATCAGCAGCAAGAACACAAGTCAGAGCAGTATTTGAATTATGAGGTATTTGATGATCAAAGGTTTGATATCTTTTCTCCACCATTTCAAACTTGTTTGCAGGAAATAGAAAAGCTTGATGATGAAATCCCAAGTGGAATTCAGCATATTTCTGAATCAAAGACAGAAATTCAAAATCAAAATCAAAATCAAACTTGTTTCTCTTTTGCCTCACTAGAGCTGCTAAAGAAATATGATAATGGAAGGATAAATGGTGGAAGAATAGTTAAGCCCGGCAGTGATGCACCATGTACAAAGTTGGCAGGCAGCAGGGGATTGTCAACAGAAGAAGTCATCAGAATTGCTGGAGCAAGGTTTATCCAGTCCTGTTGGCAAGCGGTTGATATTACCTCCATGCTTCACAATCCTTTTGGTCTTTTTTTCTCTGATCTTTCTGATGATGAATCCAGAAATGTGGAGCTTGTAGAATTACTTCTAGCTTCCGCTGAAAAAGTAGGCTATCAACAATTCGAACGTGCAAGCAGATTGCTTAACCATTGTGAATTATTGTCTTCGAATATCGGAAATCCTGTTCAAAGAGTGGTTTACCATTTTTCTGAAGCCCTTAAAGAGAGAATTGATCGAGAAACCGGAAGATTCCCATCAATAGAATACTTGAGGAAAAAGCAACCTGTTGATCCTAATCATAATGCAGCTAGCTTGGCATGCCACCAGAAAATTCCTTTCATTCAGGTTGCGCGCTTCACTGCAATCCAAGAAATTGTGGAAAATGTGGCTCGAGCAAAGAGAATTCACATAATTGATCTTGAAATCAGGAGTGGAGCTCAATGGCCAGTGCTAATGCAAGCTTTAATGTCTCGGCACCATTGCCCTCTTGAGCTTCTCAAGATAAGTGCCATTGGAACTACTTCAAAACATTTGATTGAGGACACAGGTAAAAGGTTAGCAAGTTTTGCTGAGTCCATGAATGTACCTTTCTCTTTTAGGGCAGTCATGGTATCAGACATGCTGGATCTCAAAAAGGAGCTCTTTGAGCTAGACTCTGAGGAAGCAGTAGCTGTCTACTCTGAGTATTTTCTGATGAACCTGCTCGTGGCGCCAAATCGTTTAGAGTCTATAATGGGAATGCTCAGAAACATCAATCCAAATGTAATGGTGGTCATGGAAGTTGAGGCTAATAACAATTCACCATCTTTTGTACATCGTTTTATTGAAGCTCTCTTTTTCTACAGTGCCTACTTCGATTGCTTCGATGCATGTATGGAACGTGACGACCCAAACAGGATGGCTGCTGAATCAGTATTTTTCCATCATGGAATAAGAAATATAGTGGCTAGTGAGGGTGAGGAAAGGAGGATAAGACATGTGAAAATTGATGTTTGGAGGTCATTCTTTGCTCGTTTCGGAATGATACAGACAGAACTCAGCACTTCATCCTTGTATCAAGCAAGCCTGGTGCTTAAGAAGTTTCCTTGTGGGAGTTCTTGCACACTTGATGTGAATGAGAAAAGCCTAAATATTAGCTGGAAAGCTACACCGATTAGTTCTCTTTCTGTTTGGAAGTTCATTTGAAACGAACAAAAGGGAGCTATTAAAGTTCTCATTCAGCAGCTCTTTTTAGGCTCCTCTGCAACTTCTGTATTACTGATTAATTAACTTACTAATTTATTAATAGTTTCTGATTACGACAGGATATGTATATGATGATGACAGATAGTTGTAATGTTGTTTCAAGAATGTGTCTGAATCACGATTCCAATATATTTAAGCCTGCATTAAAAGTACCAAGCACTCTACCCATGTGTTCATAAATTCAACTGCAAGAAATATCTCTTTTACAATAAGTTAGGCCTCACTTTCATCAACCATCTTTCTATACAGTATTGTGACAATTAGACCATGAAATTTGTTTTTCTTTTTCTCTTAGCCAGTCATGAAGAGAATGCCTGCCCGTGTAACTTGTTTGATTTATTCCATTTCTGTAGCTTTCTAATAGGTGTATAATTTCCCAGCGACTCTGTCATTACTGCTTTTTTTTCAACATCTTTATCTAAACTCAGAATCTTGTTATGTCTTTTCCACAAATTATTCATCCTCACTGCATATGCTAGCAACCCTGCAATGCAGGTTAGCTTGATATCCTAAGAAACTAGTTAGTTTGTGTTTTGGATTACTGTTAATCCACGAGTGGTCCACAGTTAAGAGAGAAGATATCAAAAGAATCACCATGTACAGGGCACTTTTCTTCCTGTTCCGGAATGATTTAAGACAATCTTTGGCACACCTGGACATAAACTGGCCTGATAACATCAAACTAACAGTTTATCCCCAATTCATAGGAAAGAGATAGCTAAAACATTGTCCAATTACACGCAGAATTGCTTATCTATAAAAAGTAGCAATGTGCATACCAAAGAGAACTAAGAAAACAAGCTGCTAGCTGTTTTTTCAGTTCAGATGGAACCGTCTAAGGAGTTCTATTTTGATTATCTTGAGCCTTGTATGGGCGATGATCCAAACAGGCTTATTTCAAAGCCATCGCATTTTGGTGAAGGAATCAAGATTACTATAGGGAGATGGAAGAAAGACTAGAAATGCAGAACTTTGTGTCTGGAGGGCATTCTTTGTCCGTTTTGGAATGGTGGAGATTAAACTGAGCCCATCATCTTAAGCCAAGAAAATCTGGTTGCCAAGAACTTTGCTTGTGGGAATCTTGCACACTGGATATGGATGGAAAAAGCCTACTTATTGGTTGGAAGGATACACCATTGCATTCTCTTTCTGCTTGGAAGTTCATTTGACAAGAACGATAAGAATTTGAAAATACTTGGAATTCCCATCATGTTCTTCATTGCCTTGCCTGATTTTCAAATAGTTGCCGATCAAATAAGATATGTTTCTGTCATTATCTTGTCAAGAAAACACAAGTTGTGCATACAAATGTAATTGTCTGCTATTGGTGTAATAAAAAAAATATTTGCTCTTGATTATTTCACCAATGTACAAATCAGCTTGATTTTGGCTTCATCTGCATTTCTTTTGAAATATATTTCTAACTTTTAGCTTAGAAGTTCATGTTATCTACAGACGATGTATCAAACAAGCATCCAGATTGGGAACTTATTGTGCATCATGGCGCAGGCTGCCTTGATTTCATCAAACTTTCACTGTAATACTGTACGAGGAAATTTTGCCAACATAGGAAACTGAGACAAGAAAATATCTCGAGTCTTGTAGCCCAACAATATCTAGAAAAGCTCAACTATTAAACCTGTAATATGCATACCATCTACAGTTGTTATATAGAAACCGAACTGTAAGCTAATTCCTAATTTCAAATAGAGGGTTTAAAATGTTCAATTTTCAAGAAGTTCAGGATTGTTTTAGCTCTAAGAATAGAAACCCTGAGATTGTGGAAGAAGCAAACGGAGAGCCTTGTTATGGTACTGAAGACTCTGAAGAATCAGTAAGCAATTTTCACCAATGCTCTGATACAGGATTTTACAAGGATAACTCATCAAAAGGAAGTCTAGGTTTCTTGCCACAACAGCAGGAAGCATTCTTGGATTTTGGGCCTTTTGATGATACAAGGTATAATATCCTTTCTCCACCACTTCAGACATGTTTGAAGGAAATTGAAAAGTTTGGTGAAATCAAGAATGGAATTCAAGATCATGATCAAACCAAGAAGACAAATCAAAAAGATCAGTTGTCTTCAACCTCACTTAAACTCCTCAAGAGATACGTTGAAGGACTGAAAAGATTGAACAGTGAAAGAATCATTAAGCCAATTAATGATACACCAAGCATGGAGGTGCCAAGCCAGGAACTTTCAACTGAAAAGATCGTCAGGGTGGCCGGAGAAAGGTTTATCCAGACCTTTACTAGAACTGTTGATATTGTCTCTATGCTTGACAATCCTTTTGATCTTTCTTTCTCAGGCCTTTCTGTTGATGAGGCTAAAAAAGTGGAGCTAGCTGAACTGCTCCTGCTTTCTGCTGAGAAAGTTGGCAATCAACAATATGAACGAGCAAGCATATTGCTAAACCAATGCGATCGCTTATCTTCCAGTACTGGAAATGCAGTTGAAAGAGTAGTTCATTATTTTTGTAAAGCTCTTCGAGAAAGGATTGATCGAGAAACAGGGAAGAGTTTAGGAAAACAACACTGCTTCAATATTGATGAGGCAATTATGGCTCCAAGCTCGACCATCCTGGCGAGCTACCAAGAAGTTCCTTTCTCTCAGGTTGCACATTTTGCTGGAATCCAAGCCATTGTAGAAAATGTGACTGATGCAAAGAGGATTCATGTGATTGATCTGGGTATCAGAGTAGGCGTGCAATGGACGGGCTTGATGCAAGCTTTGGTGTCAGACTTTGACTGCAATCTGGAGCTTTTAAAGATAACTGCTGTTGGAACTACTTCGAAACACTTAATCAAAGACACTGGT
This sequence comes from Ricinus communis, assembly GCF_019578655.1. NCBI lineage: Eukaryota > Viridiplantae > Streptophyta > Magnoliopsida > Malpighiales > Euphorbiaceae > Ricinus > Ricinus communis. The sequence continues at coordinate 1,181,638 of NC_063264.1, read as the reverse complement.
AAGAGGTTAACAAGTTTTGCCGAGTCTATTAGCTTACCCTTTGCTTTTAACATAGTAATGGTTTCAGATATGTTGGATCTCACAGAAGATCAATTTGAGCTAGATTCTGATCAAACAGTAGTTGTTTACTGTGAATATCTGCTAAGAAGCCTGATTTCACTGCCCGATAGGCTAAATTCTGTGATGAAAGTGATCAGAATTCTTAATCCGAGTATAACGGTGGTTACTGAACCTGAGTATAATTCAACTTCATCATCTTTTGTTAACCGTTTCATTGAAGCTCTTTTCTACTTCAGTGCATATTTTGATTGCCTTGAATCATGTATGAAAGATAATTCAAACAGAATGATTCTTGAATCTTTGCACTTCGGTGAGGGAATTAAAAACATCGTGGCCACCGAAGGAAAAGAGAGGAAGATTCGAAATGCAAAGCTTGATGCTTGGAGGGCATTTTTCACCCGTTTTGGGATGTTAGAGACTGAACTGAGCACGTCATCTTTATGCCAAGCAAAACTAATTGCTAAGAAATTTGCTTGTGGGAATGCTTGTACACTTAGCATGGATGGAAAAAGCCTACTTATCGGGTGGAAGGGTACACCAATGCATTCCCTTTCTGCTTGGAAGTTCATTTGAAAACGAATGAGTAGTTCAACAGTCTGGAATTTTCCATACTTGTCAAACCATGCTTCTGATAATGTAAATTCCCTTGGCCATATACTCTCTTGCTTTACAAATAAAATAATTTGTCGCCAAACATATAGCTGAGAGCTGGTCCAGTTTCTCTTTGTCAAAAACAGTCTTGTAAGACAGCACGCAGAAGTCATATATCACATTAAAATGGCAAAGATCTTGATTAAGATAAGCTTGCATTAAGACTAACTATGCCTGTATTCTGTGAATTAAGGGTACAGAATATCAGCAGGTAATTGGAGCTGAGTCAATGATTTCTGTAACAACCTAGGAAGAGCTGGAATGATATCAGCAGGTAACTAGAGTTTGCATCTTGCCTTGTATTGCCTTGTAACAGTGGAGACTGCAGAGTGGAAGCTTCGACTTGGAATCACGATATTTATAAGAATTTGTACAATTTGGACCGGCACATTTCTCCCGGGCCGGAGGATAACTGAAAATTAAGAGATCAAATACAAAGTAAAATCACCTGAAATTGATCTGAAGCAAATACCATCAAACACACAGTTGAGATGAAGGTGGTTTTTATACCTGCATGGCGCTGATTTAAAAATATTTGGAAGACCAATATCGTCAGAAAAAATAACCATAGTTCCAGTAGGACTAGTGACCCATCTAATAGTACTTGATCCCAGTATATTTGAGTTGGCACTTTTTCCCTGCATTGGGTAATATTAATTCTTGATGAGAATACATGCGAAGAGCATAGCAAGAAAAAAGAGTTTCATCAATTCTCAAACACCTGAGCCAATTCATCTCGTTGTTTCTTCATCTTCTCTTCCTTCTTCTTTCTTCCAGAATCTTGACCAAGTATCTTTCTAATTGCCTCAGCCTAAATAGTAGAACATTAGTATATTTCCCAAATTTCTCAAGCAGCTATAAAATAATAGACTAAGTGAAGGGTACACCTCAGCCTCTCTAGCTGCCTTCTCTGATTGGACCCTACGCCTCTGTGCAGCTTCCGCTTTTTTCAGTTGCTGCTCCACTTCAGACAGTTTCACCTTTTGCTCTGTCACCAAGAAACAAATTTAGGAATAACAAAGGTTTAACAAGAATCTGGAGACAGAGATCCAGGTATACTGAGTTGTAAAACAATCCATGAAAGCTGTAAAGTGCGACTTATCCAAAAGAAGATATGAGAAAAACTCACTTTTAGGAGGGGCAGGAGGTAAACCATATGGGAACTCAATAGGACTCGCACCAGCTCTACTCCTTCCTTCAACAAATCCCAATTTCTTGCTCTTAAATCCAGGCTCATCATCTGATATAGGTTCTTCATCTTCCAAGTAATCTTTATCATCGTCCGATCTTCCTGATCTCAACTTTGTTATACCTTCATTGCCCAAGTTAGATAGTTTATAATTTTTCATCTCAACAGAGATCCCATCCTCCCTTCGCCTACCATTGGAAGAAACTCTAGAAGCATTGAGTCTCCCAAGGTAACGGATTTCCTCATCTGCACCATCATCATCTTCACTAAGTCCCGCATCAATTACACGTCTCTTAGGAACCCGCTTACTCTTACGAACTGGCTCGTGTCCATAGGTTTCATTTACATACACACTTTCACCATTCATCTTTCCTCTAAAAGACTGGTTCCTTCCATAAGAAGAATCCTACAACAGTAATCAACCTCACAATTGTAACTTACAAGTATAAAAGAAGTCTACTACAAAGCCAAAAACTATAAAAATTATACCATAATGGCCCCAAATAAGTCTCTTTGTTGCAAAGAAATTAGCACGATACCTGAAAAACCACTTTCTCTTGTGGCTGAGGTACATTAAGAAATTGAGAAGATTCTGATGCATACTTAGTGTGTATAGTATGAGTAACACCACCGAGCTTGAGCTTGAGCTTCTTAAGCTTGTTCTGACTTCTCAATCCATCAGAATAAAGTGCTGTTTCGTTAACATAACACTCTTCTTCATTGTATCCACTGCCTAAATATTGTGTAGACTGTGGCGAAAAAGCATAACTTTGTAAGAATTTCTGTGGATCAGAACAAGGTTGACGAGATATACTGCTCCTCTTCTTCCGCACAGCAAAGCCAAAACCACTGAACCATGCTGCATCAAAATCGTCCATTTATACTAAGAGTTTGCAGAGAATTGTGGTGAATTGTTATATCTCAAAAACAGAAGATTGAGCTAGATGATCAACAAATTCCAGTCACAGCTTCTCTGCTGGCCTGAGAAATAATACATAGGAGCAGTGCAACTGTAAGTAAATAATGGCTGCCGCCTGAATATTTAACAAACTCATGTGACGCCATTGGACCAGTAGAAATAAAAGCATGAGGAATAACAAAAAGAAAACAACAACAATTATGTGTAGAATTTGTCAGGATTACCTTTTAAGTGGTAATGGACTCATAGCACAAGCATAAAGTAACAACAGGAAGGAAGGAATTCTGATAAAGAGTTGGTCTCAGGCTGGTTGTTAGGGGGAAAAAGAGGAAAACAGCAAACATCTTAGCCTCACACTCTTAAGTTCCAAAGAACTTCATGAACTGAAAAAATAAATATCAGTGAAATGAATCAAAATCAAGAAAGAAAACGAAACTACATATTAATAAAAATAAATACTTTTAATAGGAAATAACACACAAAGAAAAATCATGAAACTACTTTGCCTGCTTGATAATACTTTTTTCCATTTTCAGTACAGAAATAGCATAGCATGACATAAAGCATAAAGTTTCTACTTTTTTCTTTTCTAATTGAGAAACAAAAACAGTAATTTCCAAAAGTTCATTACTTGCACATAAATTTCCCTAGATAAAATACATATAAAGCTGAGTTCCCAAAAAAAGAACACTTCCTATGGCAGCTAAAAGCTAATTTATATAATAGTCTACTGTTTATGACCAAAAGAGGTCACACCTTTGGTCAAAATCTTCCTCAAAATAATTACAGCCAAGAACAAGAACAGCTAACAACAAGAACTCACAAAATGTAGATACTTACATAGCAAAGAAGCAGCATGAAACCCTAAGATGGCCTCAACGAGAGAAGTGATGTGGAGTTCTGTAAGTTAGTCTTGGAAAAATAGATTAGTGGGTCTTTTTATCCTTCTGGGAATTTGGAGGAAATAAGGTTCAGTTGGATATGAACTAAGTGTTGGACTAAGGTAACGAGTTTTGCTATTTTGAGACTGGTTTTGGTAAAGGACATTGATACTGAGGCTCTTTATCTGCTCCATTTTTTTCCCTTTTCCTCGGCTCTCTTTTTTTTTTTTTTAAATCTTTTTTCCTCCAAGCTTCTTTAAACAAAAATTCCTTTTATTGCAGGTGCCAGGTGGAGTATAGTACAGGCCAGTTAATGGGCTAGAGGACCATGATATAACCCAAATCTGTTGACCTAATTGCAGTGACGGGTCCATATTCAATAGAATAGAGGTCCAGACAAAGAGTGCTGAGTAGTAAAATGATTGTAAATTTATAATTTAAAGAAAAGTTTCATTTTGAGATAATCTCATTTAGAAGGAAAATTCCTATTTTGAGATAGTTTAAAAGAAGGTATTCTAAGAGTTTAACAATTCTTTGTTATTTAATTTCTTTGATTTATCGCTGAATTGGGTTTCAATTTGTAACTTTTTCATTTTAGAGATGTCTGATAAATGCTATATAATCCCTGTAAAAGTGAAGGGAAGTAAATTTCATAGACAGTTTAATCATATTAATGATATATACTATAAAAAAAAAAAGTTGAAAAGTAAAATAAATCATTCATTAGGCAACAAGTTCAAACTTTTTTTTTTCTTTCTAATATCTCATATTGGCGTTTGCTAATAACAAGAAATGTTACAAATCCAACACTAATCTGAAAATGCAGCTAAAAGAGTCTTCTAACATTCCTATATATGGTTCACTAGGCGACATATAGTGAAATCATTTTATCAAAGAAGCAATGACCAAGCAATTGCTAGTCATGTTAACAAGCTTCTCACCATAGCTAGTCATTGGACTAGATCCACCAGACTCATCATTACATGTCTCATAATCCGCAACAGCAGCACTAAGCATGGTATTAATGGTGCCAATATCTTTTTCTGGAATTGCTTCCTCTGCGCTGTGGAAATTATCTATAGCATCAGTATAAGTTTCAATACAATCCTGAAGGATAGATGCTGTTTCAGGAGGATTGTTCGATGAATTAACTATTTTCTGAGCAGCAGAAATGGCTACTTCTGTTTGTTTAATTGCCGCATCTATTGCCATCCGAAGCACAGAAATGATTTCAGTCTTGCCTGTGAAGAAAGGGGTAATTGATGATAGGCAAAGAGAAGGATAATCAGTTTTGTCGCATATTTTCTTGAGTTGAGGATTGGGTTTTGTGGTTCCTGAAACAGCAACAGCAGGAACAGAATGGGACTTCTTATAGATGTCTTCGCTACTTGGGGGTTCTTTTAATAAAGGGCGCACAATAAATGTAGTTTTTGTGGGATCTTCTGAAGAGGGGGTTGATGCTGAAAAGGCATGTGCAAAGTTGATGAGCAAGAAGAATGAGGCGATAAGCGGCTTCTTTAAATTATTGTAAGGTTCCATGTCTTCTTGGTTTAATTACGTAGCAGAAGAATGAACAGAAGAAAAGGAATTAATAGCAAGGTGAAAGAAGAAATAAGCTTAAAGCAGTTCAGGTAGTTACGCCTACAAATGGGCAAGTATCCTGGAATATAGGGTAACCATCAGAAATATAGAATGTGTGAGTTATGACTTATCCTTTAACAAGCCATTCATGGATACAATAATCACGAAATTCTTGGTGAGTTTAATTTTTGCCAATAACCATTGTATATTTTCGTTGCTGTTTTGGCATCGTTTTGTGGAGTAAAACATTGGTGGTTACTCGAAACATTAATCGGGTTCTTAAACCAGTCCAATAGTCGGCCAGACAGGGAAGATTGAAACTTCTAAGGAATCCATAGCCAGATCACGCAAGACAAATGTGTTCCCAGGTGGAAAGCCACCAAACATAACTAAGATCACACAAAGACAAATGTGTGCTTTAGTCACTGATCTAATCTAATTCACAACGAGACGTGTGCTTTTTCGGTCCAGAAACAATCTCGGGTTTTAAACATTAGTCCGAAATTAATCCAAATAGAAAGCACCCATTTCACACCAGCTTCTGGCAGCAATTTTCACATCAGCCTAACCAAGATCACCTTTAGTTTCACGCCTCACATATTAAAATGATACAGAAAAATTTAAGTAATATTTCATATTTCATTAGCTAAATATTTGTCTAACTTGTTTAATTTAGCATCTGTCAACAGGAAATTTCACTTAATTTGCTTCAACAGACAAACAAAACAAAACAAACAAGCGAAAGACTAAAGAAAAGAAGACATCCAATTTCAAGAGTTGCTAGAAATTCTTTTATTAACCTTTACAACATGAGAATAATCAAATAAGAGAGTTACAATGTAACCACTCGCATCAAAAACTCCATCAATACATAGATACTGACTAAAAACTTGATCAACTTAACTAGAAGAATTACAGGCGATATATTTATTTTATGGAATACAACTGCATCACATGTAAGAAAAGGAGTTTGTTCAGCAAGAACCCAGCTCTCCTAAAGCCAACATTGCAGTTATTGGTTAAGAAGTAGAGGAACCTAACTTTCATGGTCATGTTGCTTCACAACAGTAACAGGGCATGTTCCATTATTCACAACATAGTTGCTCACACTGCCCATTATAGCCCTGCCAAAGCTCATATAAACAAAAAATCAGAAAACCAATTATATTGCAAAAGAAGAAGAAGAAGAATTTATCTACTGAAGAGTCTAAAAATCATGCTTTAAATGAACTACAACACACCAAGTTTCTTTATACTTGTTGGCACAGAAATCTTTCAACGTAATCTTTTCAATCCATAAGAAAATTGATCAAAGCATATTTGTGTCAACTGGAAATGAAGAGAGGAGAAAAACATGGCATCTCTCAAAAGTTGGTGTCTTTCCACTGTACAGTGGAAACAGGGCATTTTAGCATCAACAGTCAAAAATAAATTCGTCCATCACTTATTGTCCTCAGCAAAAAGAATAAAACTTTACTCAAATTGAACCAATGAAAAATCACACGAACAGAGAAATTAATCAAATGCAGCCAAGCACCACCGAGATGAAAGAGAGAACACTTAAAAGAGGGGTTTAAGGAGATTCAACCTCTTGATCTTGCCAAGGCCTCTATTGCCTATAATAAGGCAGCTCAAAGGGATCTTATCAATAGCTTCACATATCTTCTCACGAGGATCCCCCCAATAGATCTTCATAACCACAACAATCTGCTTACACAAGGTTTAATCACTTTAGTTAGACAAGCAAAACTACTACCAAGAAACTTAAAAAAAAAAATCACAAATTTAAAAAATGATTGACGAGCACAAGACCTGTTTCTGGTTTGCAACAGTGTTTACAATATCCAGAGTTTCTGGATCAGGTTTCACACCGTACTTCTTCATGACAGCAGGATCAGAAAATTCATGTAGAGGGATTAAAGCTGCACGTATAGACAAACAAAAAAAGAAGACTTAAAAAAGAAAATCTTTTCCAGGAAACAAACAGAAAGCACAATGATCCTTACGGGAACCAGTGACTTCCCAAAGCTGCATCTCGCCTTCTTCATAGTAGCCGTCGGGGAGTATGGTAATGAGGATAAGATGATCCCCGTTGCGGACAAGATTATCCACTGCCCATTTTAATGCTTTCTTGCTGCAGGTTGAGAAATCCACCGCTACGCCCACCCTTCTTTCTCCTTCCATTATTGATCTCTCTCTGTATTTTCCTCTCTTTCTTTTGTTTGTTGTGGTCTTTAGAGTTTGTAGCCACTAGTAATCCGCAACTTCAGATGTCAACTACGCATCATTCATATCTTTCAAAGAACTAAGTATCATTCATACGTGTAAGTCTTGACTTATCCTCACCGTTGGATGAGATATTGGAGGGAATGCGAGTGATCCTCACTGTTGGATGAGACATGTTGAGGGAATGCGATGATATCAAGCGCTGTGATGCGTGCCAAACCAGAGTGTTGTTACAAGTGAAAGAGAAGGACCTGATGATATCTTTCCTTTTTGAATAATGAGCAATAGGACACCCATGTTGAAATATCCAAATCCAACGTGGCAAAACACTTGTATTACTTTGTCGGTCCTGCCATGCCTGGGGATTACCCCACATTGTGTTGAATGAATTGACGAATCCGTCCACCGACCGACGGGCATTAAATTTTTAATGGAAAATATTACGTTTTCTGTCTGAGTTTTTTTTTTTTTTTAAATATCAGTTTTAATTATTAGTTTAAAGTTATAATATTTTCTTCTTAAAAATCTACATAAAAATATTTAATAATAATTTTATATAAAATTATATATTAAAACCTTTTATGTATATTTGACTCAAATTTTACAAATTTTTTAAATAAATATATAATTATATTCAAAAATTATTGTATAAAAGATTTATGTAAATTTAATTAAATTTTATTTTTTAAATAAATACATAAAAATATTGAAAAGTCAATATAATTACAGTATTTTACAATTCATATAAATATTAATATTTATAGTTAGTTTTTCCTTATTTGACTCTAAAATTATAAATTATTGAATAAAATTTTTAAATTTTAATATAAACTTTTATTTAAATTCTAGAATTTCTAAATAGGTTGATAAGTTTTTCAATATTTAGATTACTGGATATTACAATAAAAAATATTTACTAACAACATTTTAGTAAAAATGGTTTAAAATAAAGATAGTAATTAAAAAAATGATTTTTTTTATTTTTATACAAATTAAAAATAAAATATTATGAAAAAGATTTATTAGTACTGATACTATAATATTTTAAATTATTAAATTTAATCGCAAATAATATATTCATTCTCTTTATCAATTAAGAAAATATAAATAAAAAAGTAAGCAACACTAATTATAGGATGAGATAAAAAATTACTTTGTTACTTTTACTAAAATTGTTATCTTATTTAATTAATATATTTTTTTTATTAAGTGATGATTTAACTAGATATATAATTTTTCAAATAGAATATTGATTTAATTTTCACTAAAAATAAAATGTTATAATATTGTCATCATATAATTATCATCAAATAATAAGTCTGCGAAGAGTATTAAATTATAGTTTAGTTTTAATCGATAGAATTTAACAGAGAATTATAAAGATGAACTTACTTTCATTTTATCACTCAAATTTAACAAAATAATTTTTAAATAAATAAATAACTCTAATTTAAAAATAGAGTTTTAGAGACACTCATAAAATTTTATCAATCGAGATGCACATAGTATAGAAAATCTCTTGATATCATATGAGTTGATGGATTTTGAAATTTGCAAGTCTAGTCAAAAATTTATGATTTGAAACTTAAAATTAAAATTACATCATTTAAATTAAATATAAAAATAATAAATTTTTTATTAAAGTTAAAGATAATTTTAAAATAAAGTAAATTAACTAGGAATAATATTGAAATAAAAAAAATAATATAACAATTTATCTTTAAAATAGTGGATTTTGAAAATTTTCACCTTTTAACTGAAAAATTAAAAATTTAAAAAAGAGAAAACTTTTAAGATTTTATGAAATAGTGGATTTTATGGATTTATTTAAGATTTTTTTATTTAAAATCTTTTAATTTAAAGGACGAAAAAAAAATAAAAAATGATTTAAAAGTGGAAAAAAAAAATTAATTCCTAAAAAAGAAAACGAAAACAGTCGATTTATTTATACTGTAATGTACAAGATGTAACAAAATTTGCACAGAGCTCAAGATGTGTTAGAACGGTGGAGAGAAAAAGAGAGTACAGAAAACAAAGTCCCCAAAAGGGCAATAAATAGAGCCAAAACTGCGACAACCAGAACTGAGCATAACTGAGGATTTCTATGTCTCTGTCTCTCACGCCACTGGCGCCATTTTCTGGTTCCTTTATACGAGTTCACCTGCTCCCGCAGCCCATCATGATAAAATTCCTTCACTGGAAAATTAGCCTCATCCAGTTTATCAAACACTTTCTTCACCTCTTTCTCATCAATGGCATCACAGTTGATGAGAATGCCAATTTTTTTAAGTAACGTCACATCTTTATCTTCACTAATTAGCCATTTCATGAAAAATGCGTAAGAGGTAATATACTGTACGTGGCTAGAACATTGCTCAAGCGCGATCAGATTCTTCAACAGAGTTTCTGTGTATTGGTGGATTACAATCGGTGGGATTTCAAGAACTCCTTTGTCAAACTTTATGTCCAATAAATTTAGTTTTCTTGCTTTCTTGATCCTAATTCCTGCATCCTGAAGCTTCGTTGCAGAAGGTAGAGGCTTGTTTCCAGAATTTGATTCCTTTGGGGGCAGTACTCTTGGATATGTTGGAAGGAGGCAGTGACAGATTATGTCAAGCAAATGATGTGCTTCTTGACTGAATTTTTCACGATTAATTTGTGGGTCGCCTGGAATCATATTCCTAAAGAAACGAAAACAAAGCTCAGCGAAAGTGTAAATGCATTGTCTAGGAATTGGTACCACCTGAAACAGTCTCTGAAGAATGAATAGAGGAATCTGATTTTCTAGCAATATCAGATTACACCTTACATCAAATAGCATCCCGGGTGTAGTAAATATTTTATCATTTCTGCGTCTTAGACTCTTTATAGAATACTTGAGCAAGAGCTCGATGATGAAACAGCCATCAACTAACATCATTGTTAAGAATTTATTAGATGGCCAATCCCTGTCATCAATGCCACCTGCATAGCAAGACCGGGCTCTGTGTTCCACTTCTTTAAGTGCAGTGACACAGGCATCCAGGCTTGCTTCGAGGTTTGGTTTTCGACTGAGGAGCACATGTACGTATTGCCATTTCTGCTCTTCAGTGACTGCTAGGCCATCTTCTTCGTGGTGGTAAGGACCAACTGAGACTTGGTCAGGAATATAAGACTTGCTACCATTTGTACCAAGAAGACTGTCCTTCACTTTGCAGATACAGTGCAAGTAAGAAATTCTTTCCATCTCATTTCTGATAGAAATCACCAAATCATCATCAGGCTGTCTGATGTCAACTGAAACTTGGTCCAGCATTCGGATTTGCTCTCTTTCCATACCCAAGTGAATTCACAATAACCTGCAACGTGACATAGCAAAATATTAGATAGAGAAGGCATTGAAACAGGACAGTATAGTTTACATAGTATAGAACTTATGGTTTAAGAGATTGAACTTGGTTTTTGGTGTCTTCTTCAGATAGCAGAAGCTAGGCTAGACTAAAAGAGATTAGAGGCAATAAATATAGTGACAAAATTTCAAAGAATCCAAGATGACTTGCTTGTTGAGTTTGATCAGAAATAAATTAAAAAGAATTGAAAAAATTTGACAAACTAAGGCATTCAAATGAGAATCTTTTGCTGATTAAATGGACAGGAAATCTTGCTGAATACTCCTGACAGAAAGCATAGCTTTGTTCAAAGTAAAGCTAACACAGATTACTTTAGAGTAAATTTACGAATTTAGTAACAGTATAAAAGCTCCCATAATTTGGTAATAGAAAACTCCCTAAAACTTGCAATTATAACAATGATATGCAAAATATACAAAAGGATATATTGATAAACCATGCCCTAATTTCTGTAAACATTTGCTGATTATGGGTCAATTTAGATATTATTATCCGTAACACTGGAAATAACTTACATTTTTTTTTATTCACAATAGACTCTCATCAAAATTGATGGATAATAATGAAAAAGTTTCAAATTCAATTACTTTCCAATTGTAAGTAATTTTCTCGCGCAATTTTCTATTTTAATTTCTAAAAGAAAATTCCCTGAAACTAAAAATTACTAAATTTGTTAACGATCATGATTTAAATTTTAAAGTCTTATAAGATACCATTGTAGAGGACCGGTAGCAGACTGGAAGGGGACCAACTGAAAAAAAGAAAGCAAAACCACTCTAGAATTGTTTTCTTTCGTTTTTTTAATATTCCTCAAAACCTGTTACTTGCAGAAAGCCTGAAACTAATACATAAATAAGAAATTTAAAAATATTACTCTCATTAGATTCAAGCATTTGGTCTCACTCATGTGCTAGTGAAGCCCTAGATTTTGAGTTCCCTTGAGCATAACAGACATCGTAACAATGGCTTTCTGGTGGCCAATAATCGTGCTCGCTTTTGCCTATGCGATCTGCCGGTTCTTGTTGATGCTTATCCCGACCAATGTGCCTTCAATTGACGTCGATGCATCCGATGGTAATTACGATTTGTTTACGATTTGTCGCCATCTGCAACTTTATGTTTGTATGTTTGGTAGTTAATAGTTATGATGGTGGATTCGATTGTTATGACAGTTTTAGATGGGAATCAAAAGGAAGAGAATAGCTTCATTTATGTAAGTTTTTTTCTTTCCTATTTGTATTAATTCTTGATTTTTATACTTTACGTGTTTAATTAGAGTTCAGAGAGCAAACATCGTTTGAACTAATTGTGCATTAGTAATTGTAAACATCGTTTTGAACTAATTGTGCATTAGTAATGTAAACATCGTTTTGAATTAGATTTTGCAGCTTGTTAATAATTCTTAAGGATTTTAACTTGCAGTATGAATTTAATGTATTTTGTTGTGCTTCCTAAACGCAAATTTAAATTGTAGATACCTCCGAGAGGAAGGACACAGCAACAGGAGAGAAAAGTCCAGTGCTATGAGCCCGCAACCATGAAATACTTAGGATTTTTCCCTGCCTTATCGCCGACTGAGGTTAGACACGATATACGTGTTCATGCATTTTTATTTCTGTCATACCTGTGCACACATGAATTTTGGCTAAAATGACTGTTATATGCTTGTGGCAGGTCAAGGAACGCGTGACACAAGCAAGGAAGGCACAGAGAATATGGGCAAAAAGCAGCTTCAAGCAAAGGCGACAGTTTTTGCGGATACTTCTCAAGTATATTATTGAACACCAAGAACTTATATGCGAGTAAGGATGGAGGAGGATTCTTTTCTCAAACCAAAAGAAAAATATCATTAGAAATTAGAATTAACAAATGCAATAACATTGAATTCTTTGTTCAAAATCTCTGGTGGTTGAACATGAGTTATCTTTTGTTCCTTTCTTTACCCCTCGCTAGAGGTGGGTTGGACTGCTAACAGATGATGTTCCATGTGCATTTATTCATTTCTCATTTCATGCTACAATGTTAGTTAAGAAGTGCTGCATTTCCTTATTTGTGGATCATTTTGATTAGAGTATCTTCACGTGATACTGGAAAGACAATGATAGATGCCTCTTTAGGAGAAATAATGACAACATGTGAAAAAATCACTTGGCTTCTCTCAGAGGGTGAGCAGTGGCTAAAGCCTGAATATCGGTAACTAATTCCATCCCTCTTTTTTACTTTTTTTTCCTTTGTAAAACTAATTTCATATTGTTGCTGTATCCTTTAATTTAAAGTTTATTTTTCATCCATAGATTTGGCACACTGCATGCTTTTTGTTTATATTTTCTTAATGTTTGTAGATCTTCTGGGAGATCAATGCTTCACAAGAAAGCCAAGGTGGAATTTCACCCTCTTGGTGTTATTGGTGCCATTGTGTCATGGAACTATCCTTTTCACAACATTTTTAATCCAATGTTAGCGGCAGTCTTTTCAGGAAACAGCATTGTGATTAAGGTACTTAATATCAGAGTTGCTTTTACTTGCATTTTATTTAGTACCTTGTTGTTTTCATGTGTCATATTCCAACATCTAGTAGGTCAATGTATGACAAACAGTAACATGCATGGTTGAATTTGTTTGCACATGGTTATGATATAATTTTAAGGATCTTTGCATGCATGCATATGTTATTTCGTTTTGTGAGCTACGGAAGGGGAAAAAACTGCCATAGAGGTAATATGCTTGCAAGTGCAGGTTTCAGAAAATGCAAGTTGGTCAGGATGTTTCTACTTTCGAATAATCCAAGCTGCACTTGCTGCTGTAGGAGCTCCAGAAAATCTGGTTGACATTATAACAGGGTATGTCTCAGATTTTCCTCCTGAAAATGGCCATATTCACTTAACTAGCTAAGAAGAAGGTTTTTTTAATAGATTTGCTGAAACGGGAGAAGCGCTCGTGTCTTCAGCTGATAAAGTCATATTTGTTGGATCACCTGGCGTGGGTAAGATGGTAAGACTTTATGTTCTAACTAAACATTGTTTTTGGTCTTTCTGTATTCTTATTGAGCAGCTCGTCACTTGCACCTTCTTAGATCCTTTTCTTTCTTTCTTCCTTTTTTTTTTTCTTTTTTGTTTCAATGGGTTTCAAATGTATTAGGAAAATCAGACATTAGCAAATGTCGATTTCTTTTTCTTTCTTCATGTTTCTACAAGCAGTTTAACTTTGTAGGATCTACATTATGTTTTATCCTGCTGCTCTTAGTAGTTAGAATCCATATAGACATTTGATTGTGATAGAACTCATTTCTGTTACATATCCTAATGTATTATCTCTTCCAAGGCCTTCTACGTTGCTCTTTCCTTCTTGTATTAATTCTTTATCATAGGCTGACAACATTAAGTTGCTGCCTTACTGCATTTATTGTCTGCATTTCTCATAAGCTGGAAGTTTTACTTCATTGCAGATAATGAGAAATGCTGCCAACACTCTTGTACCAGTTACACTTGAGCTTGGTGGGAAAGATGCATTTATCGTCTGTGAAGATGTTGATGTGCCTCATGTATGTATCCGTTCAACCTGTTTGGATGTCTAGTTGATTTGAGTGATCCTCTGGTCTTACTGAATGTTCTACCCAATATAGGTTGCACAAATTGCTGTTAGGGCTGCTCTTCAATCAAGTGGGCAGAATTGCGCTGGGGCTGAAAGATTTTATGTACATAAGGATATATATTCTTCTTTTGTCAGCGAAGTTGCTAAAATTGTGAAATCTGTTTCAGCTGTAAGTACTTTTTATTTGATGTCTTTGATGTTTAGAACCTTTTTGCTGTATTCCAACTGTGTCATATAACAATGAATGCTTCCTAACCAGTCAATTCTTGAACATATATAAGTATTTTACATTATTATCCCTCCAAAATTATGGTATTGTCCCCCACTCATTTTTTCGCTAACCCTCTATATATTCCCTCCTGCCCCCCCAGGGTTCCTCCATTGGGCAAAAGCTAAGAGTATTATCATATAATTTATATCAAATAATTCTTTTATTTATTTGTTTCCGCTTAATTCCTCTAAAAGTTATCAAAGAAAAGCTTATTGATTCTTAGATTAGTGAGGAATCACAATGATAAATGAAAAAGACCCTTGAACATACTGTAGGTACATGTGTTTGCAACAGAAGTGAAAAATGCAAAGTAATATACCTGGGAATTATTACTGATATGTGTTAATTTATTAGGTTTGTGAGATTGGGTGTTTCGTATTTGTTTTGTATTATCAGTTCTAGATTTGAGAAAGAGAGAGTGAGTGAGAAATTTTAGGTTGCTATCAAAGAGTTCTGTTGCTTAGCATACGCGTATTGACCTCCTTATTGTGACATATAAATCAGGGAAACACATTTGGTAAATGTCTTGTACGATGGTATGCATTTCCTGTTTTATATTTGACTTGGAAGTTTTTCATTGTGGGATTTTTCCCTTACTGACATGCATACTAGAGATCTGATCCAACATGCGTGCAAGTTGACTGCATTAAGAATCCCCATTTACTTGAATTGAGGAAAAGAATGATCTTTTATTGTTTGTCTGTTGATTCTGTTCTATTACGCCAAAATGCAACTCTCCTGGAAGATTTATGTGGTACATTCATACGTATCAAAATTATCCAAGACTTGCATAATAAGAGCAACCTGCATTCAGAATGGATGTGCTTTAAGTTGTTCTCTTCTCTATAAACTCATATTTGTACATAAAATCTTTTCTTTTTTTCTTTCTTTTGCAGGGGCCACCACTTACCGGAAGGTATGATATGGGAGCAATATGCTTACAAGAGCATTCTGATAAGCTTCAAAATCTTGTAAATGATGCCATAGATAAAGGAGCAGTAATTGAAGCTCGTGGGAGTTTCGGCCATTTAGGTGAAGGTGCAGTAGATCAGTATTTTCCCCCCACTATCCTTGTAAATGTAAACCACACAATGAAATTGATGCGAGAAGAGGTAGGACTCTTTGTTTATTTATTTTTATATGTAACTGCATGTGAAATGGCTTATAAACTGTAATCTTTCTAGGATATCTTGAAATTACATAATTTAGTTATTTTTTATCTCATCAGTCCATGATTTTACCTTTTACCCTAACTCTAATCCTTGAGAATGTAATTCTGAATTGTTATGATTTAGAATCAATGAGAATGTAAAATACTTAAAACTGTTCTAATATGATAACCTCTTATTTATATACATTGCATGTAGAGCTGCAGCTAAATAAAACCTGAGTTTCATGCAGACTTTTGGGCCTATCATGCCAATAATGAAATTTAGCACAGATGAAGAGGCTGTCAAGCTTGCCAATGACTGTAGATATGGGCTTGGTTGTGCTGTTTTTTCTGGTAGCCAACGCCGAGCCAAAGAGATTGCTTCCCAGATACACTGTGGAGTTGCTGCAATTAATGACTTTGCTTCGACTTACATGTGTCAGGTAACCATTTTATTGCAAGTGCTATTTTTCATCAAATGCTTAAAAATGATGATAAAAATTATGTTGGGAATAGATGCAGATTGTTTAGGTTTCTAAAACAACTACTACCATTGGCCAGATTATTTTCTTAACTGAAACACAGAAAAAAAAAAAAGAAAAAAAAAAACAATTTAGTCTTACATGGTAGAGAACTCATTGTTTCACTGCATTTGTTAATTGAGCTTTCGATTACTTTCGCATCTAGTCTAAAGCCTTAGTCACAGACTCACTGTTCTTGGTTGACCTGGCCACCTGGATTATCTCTAGTCTTCCCTTCTAAGTGATGACTCTTAATCTTTCAGTCGTTGCCATTTGGTGGCGTGAAAGACAGTGGCTTTGGACGATTCGCTGGTATAGAAGGATTGCGAGCTTGCTGCCTTGTGAAATCAGTTGTCGAGGATAGGTGGTGGCCTTATATCAAAACCAAGATACCAAAACCCATTCAGGTTACCTTTGAAAACTTATGGCTTGTAGAATCATATGATTGGTTGTGTTTATTGATTTCTTTTTGTTCTGCCAATTATAGTATCCTGTTTCGGAGAACGGTTTCGAGTTCCAGGAGTCACTTGTTGAGGCACTGTATGGCTTGAACATCTGGGACCGGTTGCGAGCATTGGTCAATGTTCTGAAAATGCTATCAGAGCAAAACTCCAGCGGCAATAAGAGAAATGACTGAGCTTAAAAAACAGTAGAATGAATTTACTCGTACTCTAGGCTCTTTGTTGCTTGATTCCCCAATGCCATTGCTGTACTGCTACGTTTGAGCATCTTTAGTTCACCAGTTTTGCATGGTTTGAAAATCAAGATGCATTTCCCTTGATGATACTAACCCGGACATTTCCAAGGTGCTTATACTCGACCTCAAATCCTCAAGAACTTGTCAATGATACAAAAATGAAAAAATGTTTCTAGTTTAGGTTCTTTGGTCATTTTGTTTCATTCTTTTATTTTGATTTCCTTTTTTTTTTTTTTTTTAACTTTTTTCTTTGGGTGAAAAAAGCAAGAATCACATCCGTGGATTAGTTTACATGGCTTGACTTGGAAAAGATTTGCGCCTCTTCGGGTCGGTATTTAGACCTTGTACAACTCAAAAGGCAATGCATTGGGCCCTAGACCAGACCAGCCTGCGTGATCCGGAATTCTCTTTCTTCTGAACAGAATCTGAAACTTTTTATTATTGTTATTCGTATATTTTTCTTTAACTCATACACTGTGCCTTGTAATTTGGCAGTCTTTATCGTACGATTTGATGATTATGCATTTTCACTTGTCTTCTCTGGTGATTGGAACCTTTTTTCCTTTTCCAATCATTTTATTTTTATTTGATTCTATCACCATAAAAGTGAAAATAGAATACAAAATAAAATTTCATTCCTATATTTTGCATATCATATGTTCAAAAGATACCTCAATGATTACACAGACAAATTAGTTAAGGTCTCTTACAGAATTACATCCTGAACCTGTACGTCATGTAAGGAGTTCAGTCAATTAAACAAATATTGACATGCTGCAAGATTAAAAAGAAAAGAAACTATTAAGAAAAATAATTATTCATATTCATGAATCATGATAAGGTGTAGAGAGAGAGAGAGAGAGAGAGAGAGAGAGAGTGAGTACATATATTTGAAACTAAAAACTAGTCTGTGATTTTGTTAAACAAATCAACATTATATTAATAATGTCATTCATCATTCTTGTGCAGTAAGTAATCATCAAATGCGCCAAATTACTAGAGTGCAGCAAATTTAAAGTAATTTGAAGGAAGAATATAACATGTCAATCCTCTTGTAGGATTTGGCCTCCTTTTTATCTTTTCGGCTTTTTGGTTTGTACTAGCAGAGCTTTTGGTTTTATTTCATCATTGAACATGAAGTACAAACTGCAACCAAACAAACTCAATAATACTGGGCCAGCAAAGGACACAGCCTTTCATATCAGAACTACCGCACCTCTTAATTTCAGTGTTTATAGTTCTAATTTCATAGGTTACCATCTTAGCACGTAAAACACGGCTAGTTTCGTAATTTAAGAAGCAGTTACACTACAACAAACAAGTCCAGGCACTCATACACAGTACGCAGGCCCCATTGTTACATTAAGAAAAGAATGGGGAAAGGCCTCAAGAACAAGAAGCCTTTTACGCTTCAAGTTGACGAACATTTCTTTCATAATCGCTACAGCGACGCTTTTAGCATTGATCATCTCAATGAGGTGTTTTTTTTTTCTTCCTTTATTCCGTTTGTTTGTTTGCCAAGAAAAATAAAATATTCCATTTTTCTCGCAAACCAAACACAACTTACTAATTAATTATATTCTTTTTCTAATGAAATAAAGGTGATTTTTATTCACGGATTTAAGAAACTACACAATCGCCATAAGGTACGTGATGTGTTATTTGATTGAGCAACATAGAGTTGAATCGAAATCCACTCCAATGATTCTATTTTACTTTATCTCGCAGTCTGAGCTGTATGACGCGTTGAACACTATTGATCTGATAACTCCACAGCGTTCAACACTTAAAGACAACAACGACAACAATAATTTCTGGCCGTACGATTCCTCCATCTCGCTTGATCAGGTTAAGCAAGACCTGGATTCTTTGAACTGGCAGGAATGTGCTGTTCAATCAATCAGACCATTGGTCAGTCTCAGTCTGAACCAAAGGGTAGAGATTGTTGCGGTGGTGATGGTGTCATGAGTTCAAAGGATTTATTAGTATCTTCTTTTAAAATCAGCCACAAACGGCGGATATCAAAGAGGACTAACAGGAGGAAGAGGAGTATTGTTGCTTATGGTAGCGTTGATAGTTTTAACAATATTGCTGGTTTTGCTGACGTGGACTCTTTTGGCACTTATGATGGAGCTGCTGCAGTTGCAGGTTCAGGTGCAGGTGCAGGCGCAGAGGATGATTCCTCTCTGTTTGTGGATTCGTACAGCTGGGAATTCTGATAAGTTTCTCTATTGCTTTGCTTGCTTGATGTGTTTTTTTCTTTTTGGTGTTTGGTTAGGGTTTTGACTAGGGATTGTTTCTACATTTTCTTGATAAACTGCAGATTTTTGTTGTTATTAGCCGTGATTTTTCCACGTGTCTTGCATGATTAGATAATTGTACTCGACTTGACACTGGAATCTGCTTCCTCGCACGTTTTAAGACGGAGGTGTCAATCCATGGAAATTAATTAATCTTTGATATCTCTGAAAGTGATTGATGATTAAATAGTCTTCTAATTAGTTAGATAAGTATTGTTTTTAAGACAAAATTGCAATTCTCCTAGTCACTTACTCCTTAAGCACAATTTGCATATACATATAAACGCAAATTGCCAACAATATGTTCTGATAGAGAGGTTATATAATCTCAAAGTTTAGATGGAGACTAATATGATGGGGGCCTCCTCGTTATGGCCGAATTAAGTTAAATATTGATAGTTGTAGCAGAGGGGTTCCTGATTTTGCAGGGCAGGTGGCTTAATGCATGATATGAATGGGCAGGGAAGAGGACGCTTTATGATTAATGTTGGTAGAACGCTTTTGACAAGTGATCTCGAAAGTTGACTCGGTACGTTCTTCTGGTAGATTTTTTCTCTTTTTTATCTTTCAAAGAGAGTATCTTGTAATAACGTCCCGTGTGTGATTGAGTAGTTTGGAAGAGATTGGACTATAGCTTGTGTCTAGAAAGGAAAATTATGATACATATTGAATCAAATGCTTTTCTTATTCGGAGATATTCAAGAGCTAATATAAATGTTGGATTCTCATATATTTTAGAAAGGCATAATAAAAAGGAATTGGGTTTATAGTGCTGGTTTTTTTATTACCAAAATGGTGATTTTTTAGCAAATAATTTGAGCACTTTCGAGTTTTTAATTTGAGTCAATAAATTCTCAAATTAGTGAGTATTCTCTAAATTTCAAAATTTGAGTAAACTCTGTGCGAGTAGACGAGAATCTTTTGTTTTTTCTTCTCCTTTAAGATGGGACTAGACTTGAGGTTATTTCTTATTTATTTATTTATGGTTCTATTTTAGGATGGGACTAAACTTGAATCTTGATCACTAGGTGTATTGACTAATTCTGTATAAACAGGCCCTCTTTTTCTTGGATATCAAGTGTGTTTGCAGAAGATCCAAGTTTCAGGTTTTCTGGAACAGGGTTAGACGACATGATCCCTAACTCATTATTTTGTTGAATTTTCCCTATCAAAATCTTAAAATCAGAACAGAACCCTGCACTTACTTACCTTTATCTGTTATTTAACTGTGTTGGCGCTGAAACATTCAACGCGTCATTTCCTTCCAAGGGTTAATGATTACAAAAGTTTGAATTTGATTTTCAATTTATGAATAATATTTTAATCTCTGTCAGTCATATTCGTACGCATATTAACATGTCGCCACCACGTTGATGTCAATCGCTTGCTAATCAATGCATTAGTTTTTCTTCTAAATAAAATGTACACCGCGTCTATCATTTGATATGAGAACTAACTAATAACAGTGAATATGATGTCTGAATAAGATAGCCCAATCAAAATATTGATTGTAACAACTAAAAACTTAGTCAAAGGTTTGAATGGCAACCCACGAAATATACATAATTATCCATCAGTTCTACCATTAAGGGCATCACAATTCAAACTGTCTGCTATATATTGTGTGGATTCCATTGCAGCTAGCCATAATTACAAAACAAAAGACAATTATGAAGCTGAAGACCCACTTTCAGCAGTTGGGGTGGGGATATAATCTGAAAGCTAGAAAATCAACACAACATATATGCCCGAATGATTCATGCATATGCCTTTTTCACATGGTTTTGCTACATCAATGGCATTACTGGGTAGCAGAGAATAAAACAGCAAATACAACAAAATGAATACTAACAAATGAATAGCACAATTTTTATTATTCTTCCACTAAAACTTCGCCGACATCTTTTTTGGACTGTTATCAATTGAAAAGAATTTGCGTAACCAAAATGAAATTCTCTTTTATTTTGTTGCAAGACAACAATATATTTATCTTTCATCAAATAATCCTATCCACTTATTGTTCCTTCTCTTCTTCTTCTTTTTCTTTTCTTAACGGAGAACTCCATTTTGTGGAGTTAGACGACCCTAAAAGCTTTCATTATTAACAATAATTTGCATGCTAGTAGTATTATATATATATACTCAGTCTTATCGTGCCTGTACTGAACTAGTTAGAGCTAAATTTTAACGAGTTGGAGCCAACTTGTTAGGTGTAGTTTGGCAAAATTTCGAATTTTGTTTGTTTTAGAATTATTCAACTTTTAACTAATTTGACTTCAGTTCATAAATAGCTTATTTATTATGCTAAACGAGCAAAATTCAAATATGACTTATTAAATAATTATATAATAAAAGAGCATAAGTTCATTAAATATTTTTTTTATTAGTTATTAATAAAAAATATCATAGTTAGTATTATTTTATATAAATATATATGTATAATATATATTAATATTATATTGAATATATATAAATATTATAAATTTAAAAATAAATTATTTGGATTCAAATTCGAGTTACCAAATGGACTTATAGATATATTTATAAACGAGCATGTTCATGAGCCAAATCAAGAGCCTATTCGCAAGTTTTTTAAATGAACCAAACTAAAGATTGAACTTTTGAGTAATTCACGAACTAATGAATTCAAATTATGTCAAGTTCAAATTTGACTCAATAAAGTTATTTATTTTGAAATTTAAATTAAACTTAATGAATAATCTTAATCGAATCTTTATTGAACCGAAATACGAATAGCTCTCTGGATATTTAGTTTACTTACAGCCCTAATCCTATCTTCATATCTCCTTAATTTGTATAGATTAATAAATTAAAGCCAATGAAACTGGTGCTGAAGATGATACAATTTATATTGTATATATAGACACAAGCATCTATCACTACCTTATAATTGTGCCTACTCATTTTTGTTTCTTGTGGTTTCTATTTCAAAAGGCTGCAAACTTGACCTCATGAACCGACATGGAAAAACAGAGATTACAATAATTACAAAGATTGAGCGAATCGCTTCGTAACATTATTGTTCCGTTTTTGTGGTGCAGACGTAGATGGTTTACTACTTATCATTCAGAGTCATGGGTTGGCTCAAATACTTTGCTACCTTTCACATACTTGCTAAGCCTAACTAGAAAATAAAAAAGAGTTCAAAAGGAAGATAGTAACAAGAATTGCCAGTATGTGCTTCGAGTTATATGGTACAACTTAATCATGTAAAACATTGACACAATGCAGAAGCAAACAAAAGTCAATACATGGAGGTATTAAGACATCAAAAGAAAGAAGCTAGCATAAATAAACCAATATAAATAGTACCCTTGTATATATGATATGTATTCATACATATATATATACATATTATATATATATAAATATATATATATATATATAAGAATGTAAAATGGAGATGAGCTATATGGCAGCTAGCTAGCTAACATATTGAAAAAAAAAATATTTTTCCTCATTTCATATCTAGTGACAAAGTTACTTCTTTTAGGGAAAGAAAAAAGAAATGGCAGACAAGTTAGATAACAAGATTCTAATTAGGGAATACAATGAAGACAGAGATATTAAAGTGGTGGGGAAGCTTGAGAAGAATTGTGAGATAAGGTCTAATAAGGAGGTCTCAATTTTCACCCACATGATGGGTGACCCCTTGTGTAGGATTAGGTTTTACCCTGTTCATATTATGCTGGTAGGTATAAATTAAAAAGGAGAGGGTGTTGCTGCTTTTCTTTTTCTTTTTCTTTTCTAGCTTTTACAGCATTTCCGAAATGTGTACATATATTCTTGTATCTATCTATATATAATATCTGCTTTTCTATGCTAGCTAAGAAACTCTTTCTTTGTCCCCCCCCATAGCACAATATATTTGATATGAATAAATGGATTTCTAAGCCATTATAATGAGCTTGTAAATGGCCCTGCAGGTTGCGGAGCTGCGTGAAAATGGGGAACTTGTCGGTGTGGTTAGAGGATGCATCAAGTGTGTGGGGACTAGATTCTCCGCAACATATGTGAGGTTGGGTTGCATTCTTGGCCTCAGAGTCTCCCCAAAGCATCGGTACATGCTCTCTCTCTCTCTCTCTCTCTCTCTGCAGAATAGAAATACTCCGCAAGTATTTTTCTTTTAGAGCGGAGTTCGATCAGGATTCAAACTCGTAAACATAATTTTTTGGTTGGTTTCCAAACTTGACCGATTTTCTTTTTCTTAGCGTATGCATATAGATGAAGAGTTTTTTTTTCTTTTCCATGCTATTTACAATTGATTACATGGCTCATCGACTGTTGAAAAGAAAATTGTTTTGCCAACTAAGTAAATAGTACGTTTTTGGGAAGTACTGTGTATAATTATTTTCGTTTCTTTTAAACTATTGTAGACGGATGGGGATTGGGTTAAAACTTGTCAAGTCAGTTGAAGAATGGCTTGTGGGCAATGGAGCACATTACTTTTTTTTAGCCACTGAAAAGAACAATGTAGCCTCTACAAATCTCTTCACTTCCAAGTGCAATTACATTAACTTTGGTTCACTGGTCATATTTGTTCAACAAGCCAGTCTCCCTGTAAAGAGTTTGTCTGAAGATATTAAGATAGAAAAGCTCCAAATAGATCAAGCAATTTCTTTATACAATAACAAGCTAAGGGGAAAAGATATATATCCAACGGATATTGATGCTCTACTGAAGGAAAAGCTAAGTCTTGGTACATGGGTATCTTATTTTAAAGAAGACGAATGGATAATCTTGCACAACAATGAGAAGAATCATGAAGATGAAGACATCCTTAGTAAAACTCCAAGTTCTTGGGTTATTTTTAGCATATGGAATTCTTGTGAGGCATACAAGCTTCACATTCGAAAGTCTCATCATCCACTTAAGTTTTTCCATGCAACTTTAAGTCACGCAAGAGACAAGATTCTTCCTTGCCTTAAGTTACCAATATGCGACTCACTGCAAAAACCATTTGGTTTCCTGTTTCTGTACGGGCTATATGGAGAGGGAGCAAGACTGCAGGAGCTAATGAGAGCTATATGGATATTCACATCAAGAATGGCAGAAAATGTTAAGGACTGCAAAGTGATTACTACTGAGCTAGGAGTCACTGATCCTCTAATGCAGTATGTGCCACATGAACCCTCCATGTCATTCATTGATGATCTTTGGTATTTGAAGAAAGTCAATGGCATCACTACAGGTAGCAATGATGAACTTATGGCGATGGGCCAAGCAGGGAATTTATTTGTTGATCCAAGAGATTTTTAGGTTTGCTAGCTTGTCTGTGCTTAATTTTGTGCCCTAAACTATTTTTAAAAGCATTTAATTGCATAGTAGAGTATAATAATATATGGATTTTTAGTTCACATTTTCTATTGTTTATCTGGGATAATACTAATTTTCTTTCGATGTTATAATTTGATATATAATTTTTAGCACCCAACAAGTACATTTCAGCTGTAACCAGATCTTTTTACTACTAGAACGGAACGGTGATATCAAAATTTATCTGAAAATACAAATAATTTCAAGATAAGAAATATAAGACATGCAAGCAACATATGCTTCTATTCTTCATATTTACCTCAAATCCTACCATCAGTCAACTCGCTTTGTTTTTCCTAGTACATCAGGTAATTTTTTTTATTTATTTAAAGCTAGTTGTATAATACACTATAAATCGTAAAACACAACAAGAACAATTATCTCCTTACATATCACTTATTGATGATATAACATATCAGTTATTGGATCACAAAACTTAATGAATCAATGCAAGAAACCTTTAGATATGATATGATGGTGCAGATATGCAAGAAGAGTACCAAAATACATATGGAAATATAATCCCCATCTGCTGTACAATATTTGATGTAATGCTAATAAATCTTATACAAGCAAAGGGCAGAAAGGTGCCGCTGTAATTCGCATATTATCATTAGCCCATTAAAGCTTATCTGGATTCTATCATAACCCACAAATTAATATCTGAAACCTTCCTTGATTGGTTACATTTTAATTCTCTCTTTTCCATGTATATACTTATTTTTCAGAGGAATATAGTTAGATGACATAAGGTTAACATAAGCCTCCAGTGTAAATATAGAACTCGCTTTCCCACAAACTTGTTGGGCTGAGGAGTGCTGGGCCATCAACAATTCTTTTTCAATGTTGCAAAATGGGCTTTCAGCTCGGGATTGTCCATTTCATCAACCTCGCAAATTGGCCTTTAAATTCAATTCAGACGGCTTAGATCAGTCTCTCCTATCTTATTATAATTCCACGTGTATATCAAAGTTCACATACCCTATGCTATCATGGATTATAGGGCTATGGCCAAGTCAAAAAAATAATTGGTTTGATAAAACAAAAAAAATTTAACTATTTTTCTATGTATTTCTTTAAATTTTAATTTTTTTTTGAATTTTTATAAATTTAAAATTTCCTTTACAAGCAGATATTATTAGATAGTTAATAAAAATTTCAAAGAAAATTAGAAGCACCTGACTTTTGTAATGTGAATGTTAAACATAAGTAGCTTCTGACCTCCATAACTCCGTCAAGTCTCATTCGAGTAATTGATAAACCATTGATTTGGTTATCTTCTTGAATTTATGAGTTGAAGGAAGAAAGCAAGCATTCAATCCCGAGGAACACATAAAGCAATGATCTTGACAAGTAAAGATTTATTGTAATCTATACAATTATTTAGCCAAAGATGGGGAAAAAGAAAAAAAAATGTCAAACTTTCTCATTTTCTTATATGAATAACACTATACAGATTGTGAACACATTCTGCTGTTACTATCAGTGTCAATGAGTGCAAAGTTTACAGTATTCCAAATATCAACCTGGCCTATAGTGGCTCAAGATTATCAGAATTGAATTCTACCATTAAGTTCTAGTTTTTGATAATTTTGTGGGCGATGATCTCCATAGTCTTCTCTGTGAAACTCTCCATGGTGTTGGGTTGCCCGATGTTTCCAACTGAACATCCACCTTTGATTGATCTAAAGACAGCCTTTCCTTGATGAAAGAATCTAAATCAAATCCACTTCTACTTCTTGTGAGATTGCCATCGGCATTACTTGAAGGAACATTAGCATTAGCTTCATATTTGCCTGGTTTACTACTAGAAGACTCCTGCTCCTTATTCTGATCAAATTTCAGGAGTCTCTTTATGCTGTCAAGTGCTGGATCAATGATGTCTAGAACTCCCATAACCCATGAAGCATCATCTACAACTTCAGTTCGCTGTGGCACACACAATCTAAATCTATTTACAAGACTTGCAATTAAAAGAGGCACAAGCACATTCACCATCTGCACCCCACTTTCCAAGTAACAGAAAAACGAACATGCATGTTAAAGGGAAGAAATGAAATGAAAAGGAGAAAATACTTCAAGGCAAGGTTACATGAATTCAGGTTAAGACCCAGAAAATACTTCAGAGGAGAAAATGTATTCTTATGCCAGACCAAACGTGCAACAGGCAAAATGGCAGCTACTTACTTGCTGAAAATAAAGGTTACGAATTTCCTCAGCTCGTACAGAGTTCCCTTGGTCCTCCTCAAATTGAGCCCATGTCATCCATGTTATATAACTCTGGGAGTTTATATTCAGCGATGATCTAAATAATCTACGAGCTAACGATAAGTTGCCAACTCTCTGTTCAAGAACACCCCAAGCCTGCCACGGATTGCATTTCAATAAGACATGCACGTTAAGATTTACTAAATACGAGAAGCCACATACGCATTATCTTCTCATACACAGGCATTACCTGTAGACATTTAGCAGCACTTTCACTACTCGAGTCAATTGAAAGTGCTCTCTGGTATAGCTCTCTAGCAGCGGAGATATTTCCTTCTTTCCATTCCATCCATCCCCAAGCCTAAATAGTTTGGGATTTTAATCAGTCAAATCAGTTTATTTATGACAGAGAAGTGGAATGAGCTGCGTTAATAGTTCTTGGTAGTGCAGAAAGAAATGCCTTACAATCCATACTGGTTGGTGCTTCGGGTCCAACTCAGATGCCCGCCTGAACAACACTCGTGCAAGATTTGCAGTAGAGTGTTTATATTCCAGTAATGCAAGAGACTGAAGAAGAACAGGATCCCGCGGATTGAGTGTGTGACCTATCTTCAAAAGCTTTCTTGCCATTTCGATATTTCCAATATTAGCTTCAAAAACTCCCCATACGTGCCATGCAAATCTATTCTTGGGGCTAGCTTGTACTGCTTTCTGCAAAAATGGAAAGACATTACCATTTTGTCATCGAAACCAGTAAACTAAATCGAGGAATGAAAGAAAAGTCATAAAAAGGAATACCTGAAAAAGTTCCCTAGCTGTAAGGTTGTTTTCCTGTTGCACCTCCACCTGTGCCCACGCCTAATATGAAGAGACATCAATGTATTCAGAAAGAAAAACTTACTTGGCGAGTTAACTTAACTCTGAGACCGCAAGTTTGCTTTGGTACAGCCTACAGATAAGAATGTTTAGGATGCTAAGAACTTACAAGCCAACTGGCACAGCTTTTTGGATTGCACTTAGTGGCTTGCCTAAACAAATAACGGGCCTGCTCGTAACGATTTGCTTTAGCTTCCAACAGTGCAAGCGTTTGATATATGTACTCATTTCCACCGCAGAACTTGATGCCTTTAGCAAGCAATTGTCTTGCCTTCTTGATATTTCCCTGTTTTAGCTCTAGAACTGCCCAACCATGCCAGGCAGCTATATGTCTTTTGTCAGCAACTGTGGCAGCATCAAACAACTCCCTTGCTCTCCTTATATTACCCATCTTATTTTCCAAAACAGCCCAGCACTGTTTGTGAACATAAAATACAAGAATGAAGATGAAAAAGAATGTAATTGATGCTGCTAAATCTTAATAACCCCAGAACCACATTACTGGTCTCATTTATGTTGACATTACAGACAAATTTCAGGATCAATGGGGAACTAATTGGACAAAAGTCGTAATTAATCAGCAACTCAAAAGTATGCCTCACAATTTAAATCTGGACTAAGTTAGATTTCAATAGTCCAATTAGAACAAGAATTCAAGGAATTGGTTAATTAACAAGCTAAATTTCAGTACACTGTAATTTAAAAATGACTAACCTGCCAAATGTAGGCATTTTCTCCTTGAGTTGCCTGGCACCCTTTCTCATATACAGCTCTAGCTTCTGCTGTTTTTGATTGCTTGGTTAGTATCTTTCCTAATGCTACATATGCCCTCCCATCTTCAGACCAATAGTTAATACACTTTCAAAACAACAATCACAAGAACCCAATTTCAAACACAATCTCAATATCCCAAAATCACAATTATACACACATATAATAGAACAAGAACATCCCAATTGACTTGTATATATATACCTTTTGTAGTATCACTTCAGCCTCTGCAAATCTATAACCTCTAGCCAAAACCTTGGCCTTATACAAAGCCAAGTCCAAATTGACAGCAAGAGGCTTTTCCTGAGAAGAAGAAGAACCTAACTCCATTCTCTCTGGTTCAAAAATGGGCATTTTCTTGGCAAACTTCTCGAGACCAGCATCAATGATAGCTGAAGATTTCTTATCATCATTAACAAAAACAACATCTTCATCGTCAGAATCTTCACCAGAAACCTCCACTGCAGGTCTGCGAACTACAAGCAGATCCTCAAAAGAATCCTTTTGTGTTTCTTTTCTTACTTCTCTGTTTCTTGATTGTGATGAAAGTGGTGGTCTTTGATCAAGAACTGGAGAGGATTGCTTTGAAGAATATGGGATTGGACGAGCAGCCTTGGTCGGGACTTTGAAGGAAAATCTGGAAGCTGGATTTATGTATTTTTTATTGTTAGAGTTTTGAGAGGAACTGAAAAGATTCAAACTTGTTGCCTTTGATGATGAAGAAGAAGAAGCAGAGAAGAAGTGCATTTTTTTTTTTTTGTTTTTTTTTTTTTCTCTAGTTCAGTTATTAACCGATAAAACTGTTTCTCTTTGCTTGGAAGAGAATTTGGGCGGGCTCTGTAAAGTACAAAATTACCAATATAACCTTTTCCTATATATATATATATATATATATATATAACATTCGATATTCTAAAACATTCTTTTCTAAACTTAAAAATATTATTGGATTCATTAATGAGAATAATATTTTGATTTTTTTTAGATTATCTTGATCTTTTTATCCAGAGAAATTAAACAAAAACAAGAAAAAGAAACTAAAAAAATCAAAATGTGTGATTTAAATGGAGAGGGTGTTTGGGTAACTGCAATCTGAAAAGTGACTGGCTTAAGAGCGTCCACATGGCTCTCATCTTTTTATGGCTTAGGCAGTCTAGCTGGCAGATTTTTTATGCCATGTGGAGGCCTTTTGTTGGTGGAAAATCATAGTCTATCAGGGACAACGATCTCATATTTGCTGTGCTCATCAAAGCCAAAAACTGGTTCCAAAAACAAAATGTCAAAGCCAAAAAGTACCCAGCTCCAAGACCACAGTGTTCTTTATTTCCTGAATAATTAAAATGAGTCCAGCAAAGTACAGAAAGATCCTAGGAGCATCAATCTAATCTAAGATACAAGAATAAGATTAGATGGATCAGTGGTTACTGTCCAATCTGCCACTCTATTAGAAAACATACACACAATTTCCAAATTAAGTAATTCAAAGTAATTGTAACTAATTATGTATAAATATGGGTATGAGTCTTAAAGATTATTATGAAATGAGTAGCAATTATAATTGGTATCTTTCTATCTCTCTACCCTCTTTCTCTGCCTCTCTTTCCTCTATTTTCTCTTTCATTCTCTTCCATTTTCCTACTATCCAAATATTAATTATAATACATGAACTTGAGCATAAGAAAAGAAAAAGAGAAAACGAAAGCAACAAAACAGTATTGTAGATGACCACCTCAATCTCTGTATAGTAGTTAGTTGGATTTTGGGTACAGTGTTCATGTGATGAAATATAAGATACTTTTTTTATCTTTTTGAAATTGTTGTAAAAACAAGTGTATAATTTTTTTCAAATTTTCTTTAGAAGAAAACAAATATGGTATATTTCTTTTGAAACAATTCTTAAAACTCAAAAGAAAAGAAAAGAAAAGAATACTTCTACAAATATAATTCCAAACGTGGCTTTAAATTGAAATCGGTCTCTCTTTTTTTTTCTAATTTCTTTTTATGTAGAATAATATTATATTTCGAAATCAAATTCAATTAAAAAGAAAATATATTTCCATTTTAACATTGCTGAATCAAGCACTGTGGAGAAAGAGAAACAGAAGAATCTTTACCAAAAAATACTTTCTTTTTCTCCAGACAATCATGGAAGAGACTGTCAGTACTTTCAATATTGTATTGTAGATGGCAACTCAGACTTGGCCATCGCTGTGGCTCATGGGAGGAGATAATTGACATCTAGTTACCCTGTACAGAAGATACAAGCCATACTGCAAAATCAGGTGCTTGTTTCCCAGTTTGTAGATTTTAATCAAATACAAGAATGCCCTAAAAAGAGTACTAATGGCTTTTAATGTGCAACTAAAAGGCACAATACTTCCTGCTGATTAGCGCAATGGAAAGATAGCATATAACTGCAGACTAAGTACAACCCTCAATGGGTTCCTGTATCAATCAGCAAACTCACAGTTATACGCATGCACACATTGAAAATAAAGAACCCGGAAACGCTGCATCCAAAGAGAGAAACTCATGCTTGAGTGCCTTCAGCAACCATTTAGCTCATTGATAAATATTACAACGTTAGCAAATAATAGCCAAAGCAACGAAGATCATGGAGGACATTCCATAGCTATCCACCAGAAGCCAAATCAAAACAATAATAACCACCAGAGAAGTTACAACCCCCTCTCCAGACAGTAAATTTTATTACAGCAAGAACAAAGCAATTTAAAAGGATTAGTACCCAAAATTCCTTTTATGGAAAACACTGACTTCAACCTGACCTGCACCTGATACGTCAGTTATTTAGTCGTAACAATGAGTGCTTGTTTCTTCTGACCTGTCTATAAGTTCCAGGAGAACCTGAAGCCTCAGTGTCCTGATAATATATAATGATTTATGCAAGAAATGACATTACCTGTAATTACAAAAAGCTAACTGTCAGCCCACCGCCTCTTTCGGGCTGGCCTCTCTTGTTTAGATTTGATTGCATCAGCTATCAAATCAATTGGCTTCATGGGCTTATCTGGTTCCCTTTTAAATGCAATGGGATCCTTGAAGCGCTCCCTTCGTTTTTCCATCTTTGCTAATGATTCCAGTATCTGTTGGTCATCATATCTCTTGTTAGTCATATTTCCACTATGAAAAGCATTTTTCATACTCCGCATAAGTGATACAGTTTCAGGTGCTTGTTTCTCTTCCAGTCTGTTCCCTATGGTTGGTTCTTCTGGTACAATCTGACCTTCCTCAATATCTAAATATCCATCCTGCTTTGAAACTGGAAACTTATCCAGCCACCTCTCATCAATTTGACTACCTTTAATTTTTGCATTGCCTCTTTTGGTTGCTCTTCCTACGGGAGTTTCCTTAAAATCCTTCACCTTAGCAAACTTCATATCCATCCTTCCAGATATACCATTGGACATCGAACTTTCAGCAACGGAACATCTCCTAGAGGACTGTAGAACATTTTGTCACAGGAAAATATTACCGAATTACACCTAGCTTCAGATAATATAACCTAAACAGTATTAAAGAGTTAAAGAAGCATCTATAGATGAGCAAAGAAACTTGGAAATATTGCAGCAGAATACTTCAAGAGCATATCCTCAGAACAACAGTCAAAAACCAAATTGTTAAGCAATTACACCTAACTATAGATAACACACAAAATTGAATAGCTAAAAGAAAATACATCATAAGCAATAGCCTCAAAACAACTGTGGAGAACGTATTTCTCACAGGAAAACATTACCTGACTTCACCTGACCTAACTACAGATAAGATAAACTAAAAACCAAACAAAATTGAAGGGTTAAAGAAACATCTAAGGATGAGCAAAGAAATTTGGACATATCGCAGCAGAATATTTCACAAAATTTCACTTCAAAACTACTATCAAGATCACTTCACCGAGCCATTTCAAAAAAGATCCTGTCCTCGCACTAACATCTTAGAAAGATGAACACCTGAACATAATGGCCGGGTTGGCCATGATTGATTTATCCCATATATTATATTTCATATGCTTCTCCAAGACCAACATAGAAGAGCTAAGTTAATGCTAATGCAAGTGAAGTTAAAACATACATCTATAATTAGACAGTCCATAATATGACTATTCTCCAATGCAATACAACTGGTTCTTGAAGTACAATTCAATTATAAATTTATAGGCCAGGGAGGTAAAGTTTCACGCCAACTGAAACTGATGGAGTAAATACAACTATGGTCATTAAGGCCAATACATGATCTGTTCTTGAAGAACTTCTCTAAGGGTCAACTTAAATATCACTGAGCTAAGAAAACATACAAACAAAGAGTTCCCTAGTTTTTAAGGCATCACTTATTATTGTGGTATACAAAAAATGGGCATGCATATGGATGTAAGACATAAATTCAACTTGGTTCGAATCAACCTTTTAAAGGTTGACCAAAAGAACAAGCATGCTTTGTTTAAAATCTCAAATATCATGCAATAGTTGGATAAAGCACGTAGTAAGAATGTTTATCGCTGAAAATGATGTCTATTTCTTTAGCCTGAATGGTTATTTCGACACTCAAGCATGTGAGGGAAAACTCTAAAACCTTAATGATCTTTACAAATTGGAGTACATGGATTAGGGGAAAGGTAAGACTGAAAGAGACAAGGACAAACAAGCAGTAAGATGGAATTAACAACACTAAGAAAGACTGGCTCATTAGTGGAGCACTTATAATATATGAATACATTTGTACAAGGTTTTGATGTTGGTTTCCCCAAATTTACCTTTACTGCCCCAAAAATCAAGTCAACTGGATGACTGCAGCTCCTGGCTGTCCACCCTTGTTCACCTCTAGACATCATATTATGGTTTCTATTAACAAAGCCAACACTTCTTTCTCCTTTAAACATCTTGTAACTATTCCACTTCAACTGGACATCATCAACAACCATACAATTACCATCAGCAGATTTAAGTTTAGCATGAATTCTTCTATGTGTAGAAGATTTTTCATATGAACATGATGATCTTCTGGCATAAAAATCATCATCTTGTTGCCCCCAAATCGATTCACCTCGCATCCGACTCAGTACTCCAGATTGTGAACTATATTTTCTCTTCTGATGAAAACGTTCATCAGAATTGATGACATCAGCTTCTGCATTACTAACATCATTGTAACTATTAACCCAATGACTGTCCCTGCATTTGTCACCATGTTCTTCTCTCCTATGTCCCCGATATCTTTCAGTTAATCTGGAGTCAAATGAGGTGCTTCCTGGTGGCACCCTATTCTTCCACCTTCCTTCATTGGCCATAGAGAACTTCCTGTGCAGAAAAGAGGACAAATGCTGACGATCCATCTCCCAATGCCCATCTTCAAGATCCATAGACCATGAATTCTCCAAGTTTGTAGGGGAACAGTGACCAAATTGAATTCTTCTTCCATATAGATTCCCTCTCCCAACAAATGGAATATCCCCTTCATATTTTCCATCCAAAGAATCCCTTCTTTGGCTGGTGGGTGGAAAGGATCTACCACTTAAAGGCAGCATCGAGAAGTCACCGACATCCAAATCTTTATGGTTAAGAAAACAAGCATCAACATTGGTCTTCTTCCCACAACGGATTTTGCCACAGTTCCTTCCCCGTTGGATGTTCATCTCTTTCAAATTGTTATACTTGGAAACCAATCTCCTGGGCTCCCTGCAAGTCAAAGGGATCGTGCCCTCGGGAGAGAGTCCCTTGCCACAAGAACCCCAATCTCTATTTATGGCATCTCTATCATCTAACCTTAAACTTCTTCCATTCAAATTATCCTCATTCCAGTAGCTCCTCCTGTCCTGGGCCTTCATTACATCTCGAAAGCTCTGATGATACTTTCTACGAGGATGTTTTATGCAAGCACCGTGAACATGGTTATCAGAAAACTTACCATTGTAGGAACCAGATAATTTTCTCTGCCTGTCCAATGAGGAATTCTCATCACTATGAGGAGCAAAATCATGCAGCCTTCCTACCTGTCTATGGAAATCAGTGGATAACCAATCCCTAGAAATGGGAGAAGTATCATTATCAGTATCAGGGTGAGTTACCCTTTCAGCAACTTTATGAAGTCTCCTCTTTTGATGCCTCCTTCGTTCCCAGAGGGTACTTCTAATTTTTGAATGATGTTGGCTATCAATTGGTATTCTTCTGGCACCATCGCTTTTAGGGCTCTCATAATCAGTTGAAACCAACTCCTGTTGCACTGCGCCGGAGTTTAACCTTCTTAAATGACTATCGGACTCTTCAGGAGTGTTGTACACGCTATCTCTGGATGAATCAGAATCAGTTCCAGAACACGATAGTGTCAAGCTAGAAAGAATTCTGTCTCCAACCGATAAATCTGTCTCTGTCAGGCATTGATCTGATTTGCATTTATTAGCGGCATTCTCCTCCTCCATTATCTGCACAGGTTCCTTCACTTCAGCAATGTCTTCTGAAGTTTGGGCGTTCACTTCGCAATCATGATACCCATCAAAATCAAAGTTTTGATCTTTGACATGATTATCAGGAACCAGCAGCATTTGTTTAGACTCTGACATTGTCTGGATACACCTATTTACATACAATAGCATTCTATGAGTAGAAATGGAGAAAAAAATATGTGGAACATGGTAACATCATACTCCTTCAATATAAAGTGCAACAGAACTGGTGAGAAAATTAAGCTACTAAACATCCTTGACTACTGATTGTAGAACAAACAAAAGTATCAAGATGTATCAACTATATTTCTACTTTATGAAATTAGATTATGTGTACAGGAAACAATAATGCATGTTTTGAGCCTTCGTTTAGAAAATGAGAGCGGTTAGGTTCAGCATTATTAACAGCCATGACCGACCATCTTCAACATGGGAAAATAACATGCCAAAATAATTCTGCAGAAAATATGCAGAACATAATAATATTACATAGAGGTAGAGCTACATGCTGGATACAGGAAATGAAGATCAAGTTTAATGATTACCCGTTCATTAAAGAAGACCTTAATTTTCCCAAAGGTTTCACAGGTGATTCATCTGAATCTTTTAAATCATTCACATCTAAATTCATGCTTCTTGATATTGCATATCCACTATCATCTATATGGTCCTCCTTGTTTGAGCCAGAGCAATTCTCATTAGAATCTTGCACATTGATCTGCGACCAACAACCCAGTAAGCAGTATGGTGTCAATGTTGTAAAAGAAGCAGATATGTCTATAACACTCAAAACATTATACCTGTATAACAACATCAGAGTCCCAAGTACGTGGACGCCTTAAATCCATAGTTGGTTGGCGCTCAGCAGTGCTATCTTCAACCTGAATGCCTCTTGGCTGAACCAACAAAAAATATCTGAGTACTC
This sequence comes from Ricinus communis, assembly GCF_019578655.1. NCBI lineage: Eukaryota > Viridiplantae > Streptophyta > Magnoliopsida > Malpighiales > Euphorbiaceae > Ricinus > Ricinus communis. The sequence continues at coordinate 1,145,638 of NC_063264.1, read as the reverse complement.
ATTATTTTAATTAAAATGAATATCAGAAGAAGAAAGAAGAATTGTTGATCTAGACTTACCAATACCATCAGCCTTTCTCCCAAATCTATAAATTTCATTGAAGATCCAGCCTGAGCACTATCCTCAACTACAGTCTCTTTAGCTTCTCTCTCATGCTTAGTTACAGCTTCACAAGCCTGTTCATATAAAGTAGCATATTTGAGATCTAGTCATGTACTTTCACAATGACCATCAGGAGACCCACACAGATAAATGAAATAAAATAGAATAAATTAATACTAATAACGAAATAAGAAGTCTACAAAGAGAAATAAAAAAATAAAAAATACTAATAAATAAATAAGAAACTCACCTGAGCATGCTTAAAGAACTCCTGATTTAAAGACTTGCTACGCATGTAAGGACGTTTTCTCAATTTCTCCTAGAATACATATGATACATATGAGAAATCATCACAATTATAACTGGTGAACAGCGGAAGTTATCATATGAGAGTTAATATAAGTCCACAGGATTTTCTCCCTACTGGGATGTCTAAAACTCTGATAATTTGACTAACCCAGGTATGTGCAATCCCATCCAAACATGAAATGATATTGAACTCACTGCACGAAAAAAGATCATAAAGATACAGCTCTATGACCAGAATGCATGCAAATGTTTATACTAGCAGGCTAACTGGGGGTCCACTTAACTGAGACTGTACAAACACACATATATATTAATGTCAATTCTTTTTAAACCATAGCAATATAGAAGTACAACAATTTACCAGGGAAATGCAGTATTGTTTCCAACTGTCCTCATTGAAACCAAAATTGAAGAAATCAGATACATCTACTCCAGGGCATCGCCATCTTTTCTCTTCAAATGCATCAATATCAACATCTAGGATAGTCCTGAAATGAAAAAATAAAATGAAAGACTATTAACATAAGCTTACAAAGGAATCTTTTTTTATATGCATCATGCACAACCAACCTCCAACGAATCTAAAGAAACTGGGGATGTCATGAATTAACTAACCTATACCATGGAAGTGAGTAACAATATCCACCATGAGATCCTACTGAACTGCCTGCCGCATGAACACTAGCAGCCGGACCTGTGCTTGAGACCTCATGTAGCTTGTACCTATCATCTTCCCAATTACCTCTAGAATATATAGAAGAACAAGACTTGACGCTCACAGAATCATTGACTTTCTTATTACTTGGAAATGATGATCCATATGGTTTTACATGCTACACAATAACACCATAATAAGAAACTGGACAGAGTGATTCTTGCATCAGTAAGCCTTTATTGGTGAATTAAAATTCATACCATGAAAAAGAAAAGAATAAAATGGAGAAGTATATAGATTAAAAAAAAAGGGGGGATCATAAATAGTTAAAGACGTAAACTAAATAACTCTATCAGCTTTTCAATTACCTTGCACGGATCCTCGTCCTCGTCCTGATCAATAAAATCCTGATTAATTTTCCTCTCTGCATTAACAACTTTAAAATCTTCACAATCATCATCATCATTCAATACTATATTGAAATCATCATCATCGCTATCGCTCTCATTGTCTTCCTCTGAACTGCACGATTTCTCATCACAGATTGAATTCAATTGTTTCGAATCTGACTTGAGATTATTAGGGTTAAGTTCTGTGGCAGTGTCATCATTGAAGTTTGATGATAACACAGATTTCACCTGAACTTCGACGTCTGCGTATATGTCGCCAAAATCGTCATCGATCAAATCATCCATTTTTCCTTTTTTACTATATGAAACGCTAAGTTTTAGTAAACAAATTCCATTTTAGAATACATGAAGAAAAGAGATAGGTAAGTGAAGTGAGTGAAGACAGTGCAAATATCCAGTAGTGAACAGTGGTTTTTAGGCCAAATCTAAAACCCTAATAAAACCCTGACACTTTTTCTTTAAAATTTATTTCTTAATTAATGAGACCGGTTTATTTAAACCCATTCATTCGCTATTTAATTAACAACTTATACAACCACATTATAAATTTTTATGACCGGTTCAGTAAAAAAACAGCTTAAGCTGTATAAAATATTTAGATATCCATTTTCATTGACATTTGTTTATTAATTACACCAAATAGCTAATGTAAATATATTATTTGTTCCTTTTTCTAATTTTATTTAAATTGTAATTATAATTATTGATAATCTGCTTTTCTACAAAGCTGTGAGTTTTTAAATTTTTTCTTTGTAATTTAATTAATAAAAAGATATTTTTTATATTTAATTAAATAAATGAGTGATACATATAAAGATTAGACACGTAGATTCAGAGTCAAACCGACTACTCCAAGAGTGCTCATCTATAAACTGGTTACGGGTACAAATAACATAAAAAAATGTAACCAACATTTATTGGAAAAAGCAACCTCAAAAGATGAATTTACAAAATAAATATCAAAGTAATTCTGCTGATTCAATAATATTATTATTTCAATTTGGAGTTCTTAGTTACTTCAATAAATTTAAATTTTTTGTACTATTCCTCGTTTACTTTATTAATAAATGAGTGACACTTAAACAATAAAATGAGCCACCATTTTTCTTCTTCTGGATGAAAAATAAGTGGGAATGATAGATAGGCTCCCAAAAACGCAGTGCACCTGCATCGCAGAAGTCCATTGATCATAATCCAAATCATGAGTTTTTCTTTTTGAATGAACTTGGGCAGAATATTAATAGTCCATTCTATACTTCAACTTCAGTAATTGTCCACTTCATCCATTCAAATACTATATGATTGGATTATTTTGCACAAGGGATGCCCAACTATTGCAACATAATTTGGTTCTTGTGCAGTTGCAACATCACCTTCATGGAAATTATTAGATTATGTGCTAGTAATTCAATTCTAACAAAGAAGGCTTGCTATAAACTTTCAAATTATACAAAATTTAGAAGAAGAAATTACCCTTTTCAGTAGAAGAACCACCGTTATCGTGGCAGTTAGTTGATGGTCTTCCATTGCTACAGATGCAAAAGAAGTTGTTGGGTGAGCCATTTTTGTAGCCACTGAATCCACCATTGGCCTCGCATGACTGACATTTTCCATCTATAGGTTGCTTCCATGTCAATCTGAACCCTTCTTGCGAGGCTTGAACCAAATCTTCATTTACTGCTTCAAAAAGAACAAGGCAATCACAGTTGAATGACTGTATCTATGCCAATCAAACTCTGGAACTGCTCCTTCCTTGAACACATATGACCTTTTATCAGCACTATATTAGGCATTCTATATGTGGAAGGTGGGTGCAAGATACGATTATAAAAGAAATGCATAATCTTATTGCCAAAAGTGTAGTCAAAGAAGGAAAATAGAGTTACGTTCAGTAAAATATTATCTGGTAGTTTTGGACGTGCTGCTTCTTTTACTCCAGTGCAGACAAGTGTGAGGGATTTATTAGAGCAACTGATATTTTTTATGACATAAAAATATCATTATTAGGGAGATGGAGGACTGGACTATGGTCACTGCACGAGAGATTAAAGCCTGGAAATCCACAGTGCTCAATTTGTTGCCTTTGGTGCCAGAAAGGGTAGCCAATGATGGTGCCATTACCGCAACCAAAAGGAAGGGCACGCAGGGTTCAGCGACTTTTAGAGAATCACCATTGGTGGAAAAGGAGTAGAGGAGGAAGCTAATGAAGAGAAGAGAAGGAGATGGTAAGCTAGGGAGGCCATGTGTACTTAGCTGTAGCAAGGGAAGGTCTCCAAACTGACAATTATGCACATCACAATTGAAGTGTGTATACATGTTCCAATTATTTGTCTAATTTTTTTGTCTGAAAAAGAAAATTAAGATATAGTCAACGAACTAAGCAGAAAATGACACAAGCATGTTTGGAAAATAAATAATTTTCTAATAGTTGCTGATTAAAAAGATTCTTGTGAAACCAACCTAGTAATACGACGTAGGGTGACTTTAGTCAGTCACGAGAAGCAATTGCATGCATCATACTTCAGAATTCTCATGGTCCAACAATGGGGCAAATTATGCCTTCAAACTTGTGATGTCAGATGTTTACATAGAGTGAAAAAATTTATAGTAAACAGATGTATGGCAAGTTAAGAAATGAACACGAGAGAGTTTAAATTTCAAACACATTTTCTTTGGCTTTCACACGTTGACATGTGGTTGCAAATTCAGGATATGGGACGTCTAGAAATGGGCAACACCACCAGCGAATCTCACCAGAAGGTGTCCCTCGTCAGGTGTATAGGCATCCAAAGCAATGCCCAAAAGAGCAGATAAAAGTTTCCAAAGCACACTATGCCCTGCTGCCAGCAATTGTCGATCCCCTAGCCAATTGAAAGGACTAGAAATCACAAAACAAAACTGAACATCGCGACCAAAAGGCTTCATGCATGGCCATAGAGAAACGCTGTCTTCTTCATAATCATGTACGTGAGAGACAAACAAATAAAATAACAATCCACTTGAACTGTTCCATCGAAATGACCCGACGTATGTCCCAACCCAACAAAATCCCCTCGCTACCTGCGTCATTCATTTCATTTCTTTATTTTACTTGTAACTTTTGTATACAAATCAAGGCAAAAATAGAGGGGTGGCATTGGGTTAAAAATGGACAGATCGCATATAAAAAGCCTGAGCTGCTCCAGGACCTTAATCCATGCACGTGACCATGATACATAACCATGCATTTACACCCTGCCTCTTCTCTGCCATTGCCAATCAGCCCAATAATTTCTTGTTCCTGATAAAGGAAAATTGATTAGTTTTATGGGGTTGAATATATAAGAAAAAACAGCAAAAGAAACTGCTCTTGTTTAAATTTCACTCACATGGCTGTCTCTAACTCATGGAGAAAATTATTGATCTTTCTTGGAAACCCTAGACTCCTTTTGTCAAAGCAATAAAATTGATTCAGACTAGAAAGTTTGGGGCCTGAAATATATTGCCCTAACAAGAAAAGAAAAATCCATGCTTAAATTGTCTGAATTGAAGGGAAAACACGTCTTTGTCTTCATGAAGAGTGACAGAGACGATTACACCTCCACAAGCAAAATGACAATGACTAGCAACTGTTTTACCCTAATTGGAAGGACTTCTTTGAAGGGTCTGTATTTAGAAAAATAGAAAAAGAAAACCAGCTTACTTGTCTTCTAGGTTTCATATCTATTATGTGATAATTCTATGCTTCTCTTTATTCTTTAAAAGCATTTCTTTTGGTTCTCTTTTACTTCATTTCTAGATGGGCACTACAATTTTTGTGACTTTATGCACAAATTATAGAAAGCCAACCAAATTCCCAAATCAACTACTAACTAATGATTTTTTTATATATATATTTCACTGAAGGCCCAATGAAATGTACCCTACACAATAAGATATGCACTAATCAGGAACTCCATTAGTATTCACTATGAATTATAGCATTAGGCAGTGGTACGGTGTGTAAGGTAAGTGACATCTATGAATAGGGTTTGGATGGATTTCTTTTTCCCTAAATTTTGTTTTTATTTTTGTTTAGGTAGAATCTCATAGTAATGAATTTGGTATAGATCTATCTTCACTAGGCTTAGGCATAAGTGGAAGTTTTTCATTCTTTTGAAGAGGTAGGGAAGCTATAAGTATACAATATCCTGCATTGGGCAATTTCCAATTCAGGGTACTGCCAATGTCTCCCTGCGCTGCGCCCTCTCCTTACAGGTCAGTAAGCATGAACTTTTGTCCTTTCTCAAGATGCAGTAGAAAGAGAAAGAGAAAGGGAGGGAGAGTAGGAGTGAGAGTTTTGGAGCGTGGAACAAAGAACAAGTAAAAGTTGATCGTGTGTAATAGAAAAGGGCAAATTTGCTTTTTGACCAAAGAATTTGATTCACTACTCCAATGCATACATCAACAGGATAAGCTGAAGTATCTGGGATATGTGGAAGAGGATGTGATGTAACAACACACTTATACCTTTATGCCCTTGAATTTTATTTTATTTTGTTTTGACTTGAATGATCTTAAGGAAGTTGAAGATTCCAACCAAGATATTAGTCCTGAAATTCACACTGTTTTTTACATTCTTTTTTGTCTTACAAAGTTTGCCATCATCCCACGACATAATATGAAGAGTAAATAAATAAAGTGGGAAATAATAAGATAAAAATTATCGTTGATTGTAATTTTTCAGATGGGGTAACAAACATATTTTTCATCCTCAATTAGTTCGATTGAGTGCTTGTTAGGAAGTTAGAATTTCAAATGACTTTGGGGAGGGGACAGGAGATCTAAATGTAATTTTGAGTACTTTCTGAAATGGGACTGGGCGTGTACAGAAATGGGGTATCACTTTTGCCTTGTGCATTAAATGGCTGCTGTCTTTGTTTTGTCCTTGCAACAATAAAAATTGTGTAGCGAGATGGAGTAGACAAGTAATTAGAAATTTAGAATGAAATTGGCAGAATAGTGGTCCTCACTCACTCCCTCCCTCCCTCCAGCCTGACTATAACTGTACTTACATGGGGTCATCATGCTTTTGCCTTCTATATCAATTCGGAAGATCAATTCTAAAATCTTCTATATTTAACCCTCACTTCCACTCCCTCTTCTTCGACACTGTTGCTTATAATTACTTTACTGCCAAACTGTGACAAAGATTTTTATCTTTGCAATTCATCACCAAGTTATCATGATGAGTCTTTGTCATATTTGCTTCCTCTACTTGATGATCATGCTCGCCACTACAGGTTGGAATCTTGGAATTCAATCAGGTAGTACTGAACTTTCTATGATCCTTTCCTTTTGTATTTGTTTCCTATTTAACAGTAGCAAAGAACTTCTGTTCAATTACTACATTATCTTATACATGCAGGTACTCCAGATTATGAGTTTTTCCAATCAACTGATGAAAATAATAACCAATCAAGAACAGTAACTAAGAAACCACAACATTCATACTCAAGTCATAATAGAAAGCTTCTGGTTCATGGTAAAGACTAAATACTCAACTGTTTGAAACAAGATTTATGTTCCCCAGGTTTCACATAGGGTTAAAGAAAAAAGTATATTCTATATTCTATGTTGTCTTTTTCCATGTTGGTTCTCAAAATGGTACGCTTGTTTTATTTTCAATAATAGGTTCTTGCTCAAACAGAGATATAAGCATCTCACAAAGTAGAGATTCCACTTCAGGAATACCACAATACATAGTTCAGATTGTAAACACGTGTAGTGTTTCAGGATGTGCTCCTTCAGATATTCATCTCCATTGCGGTTGGTTTGCTTCTGCAAGAATGGTAAACCCAACAGTCTTCAAGAGGATGTCGTATGATGATTGCCTGGTAAATGGTGGGAAAACTTTGAAGAACAGTCAGATGATCAGATTTACCTACTCAAACTCCTTCATGTATACACTTGCTTTTAAAACTGCCAAGTTCTGCTAGCCTAATGGAAAATGAAGAAGATTTCAAACCCAAGGTCATTCCAAGTCTCAAAACTCAAACCAGCTCTCATATGGCCTCAGCTTTTAGCTTTTCAACAGCCTATAGCACATAAATCAGGGAAGCTAAAGCTTCTTCTCCTGAAATTATTTCAACACTTATATATATTATTTTAAATATGAATTCGATCCGGACAGTAGTCTTATCATCCCTATACAATGTTCAGAATTGAAATATTTTAAACGAATAAGGAACTTCAAGTCAAAAAACAACTACCTGCAAATTGTGCATGAAAGTTCTGAATTCTGGTGTTCTTTCTTATCAGCGCGTGTGCTTTCACAGTAGCTCTTGTTTCTTTTGCTTTAACTCAATATAATTTCTTTATTGGTTAACTTGGTTCATAGTGGGGTTTGTACTTGCAACCTCACAGTCCTAGAACCATAAGCGAGCCAAAGCTCATTGGTAGACAGCTTCATTTTTTTTAATTGCCAAGGATGATTGCAGAAATGCCCAGAGAAGTGTCAACAGAGGAAGAAGCAAAACTGCAAAAGCTGGGAGAAACAAGGTACCTTTCTTTCTTTGTTTCCCTCACTAGGAGGTTCCCGTTTGCATGTTAGCATCAAAGGCTCACGGCTCGATAACCAAATTTTAAGGAGAGAGAGAGAGAGAGAGAGAAAGAGAGAGGGAGAGAGAGAGGGAAGAGCACAAAAAATCTAAAGAAAGAACCTTTTTTGGGGAAAATCTGTTATTGAGACGGTTAGGAGACTATTTTACATACAAATGGAAGGGTGTGTTTGAAATTGGCCTCTCTTCGTGTTATGCAAATTTAGAAATGAGAATGAATGAATAGAAAAGAGAAGGGAAAATGTTATTTTGTTAAGTTGTTTATAAATAGTATATGTGGTCAAAATTTTACTTTTCGGGTCTGTTATCTTTCTCTCTCTTGGACTTTTGATCAATGCTTTTCCTGATATTGCTGGGTGTGTGCCAAGGGAATCATTAACACAGCCCCATGTTGCTTGCTTGCTGTCACTTTGTAAATTCTTGCTGTGATAGTCTTTTTGGCTTTATAAGGAGGTGGGAGTTTTAGATTTTCCTGCTTGGATACAATAAGAGCTAAAAGTCCCACGAAAATAATACACAGAGCAATTCTCATACCAACCACTCTCAAGAAGCAAAAAATCTTAGCTATTAAATGTGGATTTTTTTTCTTTTTTCTCTTCTCGTGTAGAATTTACAGTGAAATAGGAGATGAATGTGTTGTAGTTATTACATCATAATTAAGATCCATTGCAAAATAAACTGAGGCAAATCAAGAAGAATACAAGCCAGAAAGAAGCTTAAATAGCAGAGCAGAACATAGAAACTTAGAAGTTACATAAAAGTTTGCAAGTTCATCAAGAGCCTAACTATTAATTTGTAGCTCCAAGGAGGAAGAAGGAACTGAGAAGGAAAAAAAAAATTAATATGGCAAACTGAAAGCAGCACAAATTTTTCTCATCTTCCTCTTGGATTCACTATCTGTGAAAAAATTTCAGTATTGTTGAGATCATCAGTATCCTCGCTTATTGAACTCTCCTCCTCAATGCTATGCATTTGTCTGTTCATACCATAGGTGTCAAGTCCTTTGTTTTCTGAAACCAGTTTCGCTCCAGCAGGATTATCTTGCAATTGGAGAGCAAATTCAAGATTCCACAGCACATCGCCCATTGAAGGACGATGGATTCCATGATCAGACAAACACTTCTCTGCTGTCTCCGCAAACTTCCTGAGGCACTCAGGTTGAATATCAGCTTTAATATGCGGATCAATTAGATCCTCAATTATTCCCTTCTTTTGGCAATGTAATGCCCAATCTGCAAGACTAACTTGTTCTTTAGCCAAGTTAGGATTGAGCGCTGGCCTAGCACACAGTACTTCAAATAGTACTACTCCAAATGAGTATACATCAGATTTTTCCGTCAATTGTTGCCTTTTGAAGTACTCAGGGTCCAAGTATCCAAAGCTTCCTTTTACCACTGTACTAACATGACTCTGATTATTAAGATTAGGACCGGTTTTTGACAGGCCAAAATCGGAAACTTTCGCCACCCATTTCTCATCCAAGAGAATGTTTGTTGTCTTCACATCCCTGTGAATGATTGTGTACCTGGCACCAGTATGAAGATAGTGAAGTCCTCTTGCAGCACCAATGCATATCTCCAATCTTTGCTTCCAGGACAAGGAAGAGGTTGGCTTGTTGCCCTTGTAAATGTGTTCTCGAAGAGTGCCATTTGCCATGTAATCATAAACAAGGGCCATCTCACCATCTTCTTCACAAAATCCAATTAAAGACACCAGATGCTTGTGCCTAAGCTTGGAAAGCATCTCAATTTCAGTTTGGAACTCATTAACTCCTTGTTCTGAAGATGGGTTTGATCTTTTAACAGCAACTTTTGTTCCTTGATCAATAATTCCTTTGTAAACCTTCCCAAATCCTCCAACTCCAATAACATTGGACTCGTCAAAGTTCTTTGTAGCTTGTTTGATCTCTGGCAATGAAAAATGGCGACATAGACCTTGTGCAAGAGTAGAAAGATGGCTACTGGCAGTACTTTTGCCTGAGATTGTTGATTTGCTTCCTGATGTATGGGAATGTCCATAGAGAGGCAACCAGTTATGACTTCCAGATTGACTTCCAGTTAGACCCCTTTTCTTTCTCAGGACAAAAATTGAGATAATAGCTGCTATTGCTAATCCAGCAGCCCCACCGGCAATCCCACCAATTACCGGACCATTTGATCCTGACGATTTAAAACTCTTCTTTTCTTCTGCCTTTTGCATCATTGCTGATGGCACCGGATTCGGGCCAGCCATATTCCCATCAGGCTCATTAAGTTTGAATATCTCTAATCCATTCAAGATTGCGTCATAATATTCAGGCTTCAATTCTACACTAGGATGCAATGCCACCCATAATTCATCATCCCCACTTTGATCACCAACGTGAATAGCATAATCCTTGTATATAGGAACTCCTTTCGATCCTGCCCAGCCAATCACATCTGCACCCTCTTGTGCTGTTTGGTTATTGATATAAATATTAAATGCTCTCTGATTAGACCTTGTCATCTCATACTCACAGAAATGGAACCTTACAAGATAGGTAAAATTAGCATCAACATCAAACAACCATGTGAGATTAAAATTCATATTCACTTTCGAATCTGGCCCCATTGACCTTGCACTACTATAAACATCATAGGGTGCAATAGCCTTAGGTAATTCTTGGGTAGGATATTGGATTTTGATATTAGCTTGATTGGTTATACCAGCACCAGCACCGAACAAATAAGGTGTATCATCATACCATATTCTTGTAAGGCCTGAATCATTAGTTGAAGGAATAAATTGTCCACCAACATTCAGCCTGAACATTGTTTGCATAGAAGAGGTGGTAACATCAATCATTTGATCACTAAAACCAACCATACCTGCAGACTGATAAATCTCCGGCATTGGAATTACTTCAATGCCATTAACAAAAGCATATGCATCATCATGATCTTGAGAAGGTGTGAATGTAAGATTGAGAGTGCCTGATTCAATGGGTGACAAAGAGTATTCTCTAATAATATAGGCCATTGTAAGAGCTTTCGCCGTGATGGAAGCACTGAAATTCTTGAGAAGTTGGAGTTTATTTGCAGTAACAGAAAAATATGCATTATTAGGATCAAGAGAGCTATAAGTTGATGGATAAAAATGAAGCCTAACCCAAAGACGACCCTTTGCAGGAACAGGAAATGTATATGTAAATGCAGATGTGAATAACCTTCCTGTCATGTATGGAACTGTTGATGGCAACGAAGGGTCTTGATTATCGGCTGTTGCCATTATTGAATTACCTGAAGACTTGACGTATTTCGTGTCAGGTTCCCATTTCCTGCCGTCACCATCGGTGCCAGCGTTTGAAGCGCCACAAGCGAGGACATAAGAATCTGGTTCTTTGCTTAAAACTGGAATTGTATTTAAGGTGAGCAAGAACAAAAAGAGAGAAAAGAAGATATGGACATTGCGGTTCATATCTAAGATAAAACAATGCAATATCAAAGCAGAATACGCGAGAAAATGTTTTCCCGCACAGGAGATCAAAAGAGAAAATGGGCAACTTCTGATTCAAGAATCATGTATTCTCTATTGATCAAAACGGGCTGTTCTTGTTTTCTGTATTAAGAGCTGGGATTTGCATGATTTTCATATTAGAAATGAAAAGGAAGCAGAGAGAACAGAGGATGGAGAAGAGAATTCTCTGTCCAACACTTTCTCTGGCTTGTTTTCTTTTTTTCTTTTTGGATATGCTGTGTGTTTGTTTCTTTTTTTTTTTTTTTTTTGGTTCCTTGTCCTAAGCTGTGTGTGCTTGGGAGGTGTAGTGGACGTTAGGAGAAGAGTGGTGATCAGAGAGAAACGGAAGGAGAAAATTGTACAAATTGTATAATTTGCATTAACTACTCCTTAAAACATGCTATTTAATTTGGGGTTTTTGTATTGTATATTTTACAGACAGTTTTTGACTATTTTTGGTGTACTAAATAGCTAAATTATTGAATGAGTTATACATATTTTAATCAATAAAAAGTAACACATTGCTAGTTTTATAACTATTTTATTTATATCACTCATTTAATAATAATAATAGAGTAAAATAACCTTTTTCTTTAGGTTTTTATGAGAGTTGCATTGGAGGAAAGAATTGAAGAAAACTATCTTCTGATTCATTTATTGATAAAAAACAGTCATTTTGTCATAAACGATTATCTTGCAGTTTATTATGTTATCAATTTTCTGTTAAAACATATTAATATCATTTATTGAGTCTAATGTGATTTTATATTTTTACATTTTTGTACTTTGTGTCTTTTATTTATTTATTTATTTTTCAATATTTTAGTATCAAATTTATTAATGTAATTAATATTGTAAAATATTTTAAAGTTAAATTTAATTTTAATATAATAATTATTTTCAAGTAGTCCAACAGTTAACTAATTATTTTATACTTAAAATAAATAATAAAAACATACATTTGTATAATTTATAATTAAATATAAGATAATTTTTAGAATAATTTTAAGTATATTTATGAATTTTAAGGCATTTAATTATATAAAATTATCATGAACTTTGGTTTGTTGAGAGCTCATATTGTATTAATGCAATTTCTAAAATAATAATGTTATAAGTTGATTGAAACGGTAAATGAAATAAAATATAAAATATAAAAATATTATAAAAATATAAAAATCTAAAACTTTATCGGAGTTAATAAACAGTATTTTGATGTTTGATAGTATATTAACAACGTAAATTATGGAGTCATTTGTCAAAAGATAAATAATAAAATCTATTTTTATAAATGAATGAAACCACATGATTATTATTTTTTTCATTTATCCATAATAATAACATGAATGACCACTAATTTAGTTTTTTTTTTAAATAAAAAATAAATATATAATGAAAATATCCAAAAAAAAAAAGAGCAATTAAATGGGAGAAATACGGGTGTATTTGCATTTATTAGATATCTATGAACACATTTAATTAAACTAACTGCATCATAAGTTTGAATAGTTTTAGAGCATTTATCAGTTGATGTTATGCCAACATTGTACCATTCTGTTTCTCATCCTCATATTACTTGTTACGAAAAGGCAAGACAATCTAAAGAAAACAAACAAAAATATCAAGAAACAAAGAAATCTCTAACCCTATATTTTAAACTTGCATGATATTTCATAAAATGTTTTATTTTTCCCTCCATAGAAGAGATGATTTGGAAACTAATGCTGCCATTGATATTATCCATCTTCTGCATTGATGCGAGCCTAAACAAACAAAATAAGCTTAGGGTTCCCAACCACTTTGTTGCTTAATTTGACAAAATAATTAATTAAACAAAAAAGAATCTAATGTTTTTGTCACTATCCCACCATGAACAATGGCATTTTCTTCAGAAAGCATATTCTGCACTATCCATCCCTTAAAAAGAATCCATTAATCTCCTTCAGAACTGACCTCATCCCGAAAATGGCCATGTCTAACAATTTTACCTTCTTCATCTTTAGCTTATTTCTTCTCTACATAGCCTACACCATCCCTAAACAACAGCCTTGTCAAGATCAAGAGCCAAAACAAACTAATCTTCTACTCTATGTCCACGACTATTTCACAGGGGATGACATGTCAGCCATAACGGTGGCCGGAAAAAGCGGGTCCAACTTCCACATCCTACAGTTTGGGACTGTTGCAGTTGTTGATGATCTAATCACTGAGGGCCCCACAGTTGAGTCCAGAGAGATTGGTAGGGCCCAAGGGACTTACACCAACTCTCAACTTGATGGGAAAGGCTTATACATGGTTTTCTCTCTTATTTTCACTCATGGAGAGTATAAAGGCAGCACTTTGGAGATTCAAGGATCTGATATATTTTCATTGAAGGAAAGGGAATTTGGGGTTGTTTCTGGTACTGGTTTTTTCAGATTTGTTAAGGGTTATGGTACTATGCAAACTCAGTTCATGGATATACCTAATTTGAGAGCTATTATCAAGCTTAATGTAACTGTCAAGCATTATTAATAATGAAAAATTTAAATAATGTAATTCAAAGAATTATTGAGCTTGGATATAAGAAATTGGTTAAAGAAAATCAACAATTTGGACTTTGGAAGTGTTTAAGCATTGGAATTTAAGATATTTGGGCCTTCTGCAAAACAAAAGCCCAAACATAATGTAAATATCTTTTTCACAAAACCGCGAAAGCCTGTTAAAAGCTGACTGTTTAACGGATAATTATCTGCTGCTGTGCCATTTGTCTATAGGCATGGCATTGAGTTTCTCCATTAATGCTACAATTTTGCCTCAACGACTTCAAGGTTTCTCTCTTGCTGCTTCTACTTCATATCTTTCTATGGTTTTTGAGTAATTAAGCTGTGCATTCTAAGCTATCTCTGATATTTGTCTCAGGAAAAGTGAGAGACAGGGGAAATAGAGGACTTGAAATTGTCAAACACCTCGTGGAAAAGATTGAGGTTCCTTCAATTGTATCTGCTCCTCAAGAATCACTTCGAAAGGGCAACTGGGTTAAGCTTATTTGTGGTGCCAGCTTTGAGGTATCCAGAAATCAAGAACCCTGAACACTAAGCTAAAGAAGATTCCGAAACCTGAAATCTCTTCTCTGTCTCTCTGTAGGATGCTGTTGATATTAGAAATCTTTCTCTGGTTTACACTCTAGCTGGAGGTGAGCAATCAATTCTGTGTTTGTTTAGGACATGGATATGTAGTGTGTTACAAGGGTTTAAGGGTGATGAATGATTTGCAGTTGATTGCATTGATTGTGCTGCTGATGAATCAGTGGTGAGTGCTGTAAATGAAGGAATTGAAGCTGCAAGAGAGATTGTGAACATCAGAAGGCCTTGGGTAATGATTAGTGTTAATGATGATGAAGATCTTCACTTTCGCAAAGCAGGTAAACTATTCCTTTTTTCTTTTTATCTTTTTTTTATTTTTTTGAAGTTCATAATTCGAATCGAATTCTTCTAAATGTAATTTGATTTTGTAGCCGATGATAAAGAACTTCTCTTGGTTGTCAAATAGGAAATTATCAGAAAAAGTGAACCTCGGGCCGTACTAATAATATCTAAAATTTTGTGTCAAATTGCATATTGTAATTATAGTTTGGCCTTCGATGAGCTCAATGGCAATTTTAGGATTTAAGTTGGGAAGCCAAGAGGCTATTTTAGGATCATGATTTTATCACTAGACAAACTCTACTCTAGCCCTATATTTGTTTAGGAATGCATAAGAGTATTTTTTTTTTTGTTTTTTTTTTTAATATTTCGGTGAAGGGATTAAATAAGACCATGTCTAAGAATTGTATGAAAGCTGATTTTGGTATTTTCCCTTAACAGAATTTGATCCAGAGGATTGCCCATTAGACTGTTTGAGGCCTTGTGAGAATGTTTGTCCTGCGAATGCAATATCATTAGAGGAAGTAGGATCAAGAGCAGAATTTTCCTATGGCACAGATATGTTAAATGCATTGAAGGTCTTTAGAGGATTTGCTTTCTGGGGTTTGTGATTATTCACCTATATCATTGTCCATGATCCAGTGTTATATGTTGTTATCGGCATCATATGCAGGGTGGAGTCATAACTGAACGCTGTTATGGCTGTGGCCGCTGCTTTCCTGTGTGCCCCTACGATAAAATAAGTGAGTAATTCTGTTCCTTTCTTTTATTTATTACTCTACCCTCCCTTTAAAATATTTTGGCTTTCTTCTTTTCTAAAATCCATTGCGTATATTTAGTATCCTGTTCTTCTCTCAGTGCTCCAAGCTGTTTCTGATTTTATCTATTCAATTTAATTGGCTATGTTTATATTCAATTTAAACCAACTGGCTGAATTTGATATAGAGGTGGTTACATATGTAAGAGATGCTACTGCTACTGCTGAACTTCTCGAAAGAAATGACGTTGATGCCATAGAGATACATACAAGTGGAAGGTACATTTCCATGACTGGGAACAATGGACACAGTACACTAGCATGGATAAATCAGAGCTCCTTTATGTTTAAAATTTAAAATTCTATTCATCTTCAACCTTTCGATTTACTTGTCATACAGCTATGTAGGCTGCAAAATGTGTCCGCATAGATGGTGTCTGACTCATGAATTCACCCTCGCACCTTCTATTATTCTTGATATTAAATTAATCTTTTATGTAAGAGCACCATTCACCTAGGACAAGAAATTGTCTGTTTGTCCTTTTCAGGCAGATGGCTCCCTTCAAGAAACTTTGGGATGGTCTGGGAAACTCACTCAGATTCCTGAAACTGGTGGCAGTAAGTGCAAGAACATGCATTGTTGATTGAAATAAATATTCTTCGTAAGGACTAAGTGCAATAAGCTGTCTTGTCTAATAGCTACCAATGACTAGATCAGCTGCACTCCATGTTGCGTATTAGCGCTATCCTTTCTGCCTACAGGTCAGCTTACCTTATTCCGGGGATTCAACTGTCTCTTCAATGAACACTATGTACTCAGCCATGGAACCCCAGCTGAACTGTCTCAATTTATGGCAGGTTTCACTCTTGTCACGTCCAATCTATTGAATTTGTTTTGTACGCCGTCATCATAGATTAATTTTGTTGTCTTAAAATTCCTATGAACTGAAGTTGGATGGGCGCCCCATGAGTGGAGATATTGGCCGAGGTGCGACAAGGGAATCAATTGCATTTGCTGTTCGTTTGGCTGCTGCCAAAGACAAGCCTAATGGTTTTTGTCTGCACATTCACATTTTTAATCATTTTGAGTTTTTCTTTCAACTGATAGTATGTTTAAAGCCTTTGTTTTTTTCTTTTCCATTTCTGTTGTGGTAGGTTTCTTTCAATTGGCAGGCGGCACAAACGCTCACACAGTTGATGGATTAAAACGAGAGGGGCTTTTTCAAACGACATTAGTTAGTGGTAATTTCAGCACTCATTTCAATTGGGCTTTTTTATGTGATAATCCCTTTTTTGTTTTGACATTTCTCTCTGCCAGATAACTCAGAAGATAACAAATCAATGACCTCATCACCTCATTCACTGATAGGTGGAATAGCTTATGGTGGATATGCACGCAAAGTCAGTATTATATTTTTCTCCTAGTGTCAGCGCATAGCTTTTATCTACTGTATATTTGGACCTTTTGCAGTTTTTGTTAACTCGTATGTTTATCTTTCCATATCTGCAGATTGTTGGAAGGGTCTTGAGATCCATGCAATCTCAGCATGAATTTGCTTGTGTTGAGGATCATCCAGAGCATCTCTTTGAGGCACTTAAAGAAGCTCTTGGATTGGTTGGAACAGTCAAACGTTTTCCTGCAGGATAGCTGATGCAGCCCGAATTTTCTGTTTTCTGCCTTTCTTATTTTCCAAAATGTCAATCAAAGGCCAATTATGCATCGCAAATGGGACTCACAGTGATTTGGTATTTTCATTAGAAAGTTCCTGGTCTGGATACAGCTGGATTGAAGGGAAAGTTACCTCTATTTCCATTCTAAGATTAACAGACATACGCCATTGAGCTACTAGTTTAATGGTAGACTTTTTCTGCAATTGGCACCTTGTTCCCTTTGATGCATTCAAAAAAAAAAAAATAGTTGCAAGAGTAGTTGTGCGAATCACTGGAAATAATATTTGACATTATAAGATTATTGCAGATTCTCAATCCCCCTTGAAGCATTATTGGCATGAGAGAATATTTGAGAACTGTGATATGATATGGAAGACTTGTTAAATGGATCAAACAGATTTTGAGCTGCATGGTTATTCTTGAACATTGACCAAACTCATAGTATTAAGGTTTTCTGAACTAAGATTAGGTGCTTGCCCATTCAATGCCATCCTTTTTGTGATCTGTAGTGGGTCCTCTTCCTCCTAGAAACATTAATATTTATAATGGAGAGCCACCCTTTTTCTCTCTCTAGTGGGCTTGGGATGTAATGCAAGGGTTATTTACTTATTTTCTGACTTTTCACCTTGTCACAAATCCCTTCCATTCAGGTATACAACTAATCACAATATGTACATGATTATTGTTTTCTTCAACAATTGCTTATTGCACCCTATGATCATCTCCATTTTTTTCAAGTCATAGTCTTTCAATCTTATTCTGCTGACCATTATGAATCCTACAATATTTGAGCCTTGGTCAACTTGTGGATGATAATATATATATATTTCTATTTGCATGGGGAAAAGTTGAGACTGGCCCAAAAAAAAAAGGCAGCTTTAGTGGAGTTTTGTGCAAGTCAATTGTCCACCATCTCCCTCAAACACCAACAAGAGTATAACCCACTCCACAATAGTTTTCAAACTAAAGTATTTTATGCTTGGTAAATGTTTCAACTTTTCTTATCATAATTAATTATAAGTTCTAACCTCCAACATTAGAATTTGAAGCACTAGGAATGTTGTGATTTTACCAAACTCTCCCACCTTAACACAAATGCACAATTAACAACAATGCTATGATGCTTCTAAACATACCAAATTAACATCATAGAATAGAATGGTAACCATAAAACTCGAATTTAATATTTTTATAATTTTTAATTTTTAATAATATAATCGGATAAAAAATATATCAATGAATAATAGACGAGATTCCGATTTTTATGCTTTTACCATATTTTGAAATGATATTGACATGTTATATACTACTAAGAATTAAATTAATGCAAATTCCATGTATTGGTTAGTCCATGATGAGGAAGGCTATCTGAGTATAAATATAAGTAAATTAGTAGAAGTGTGAAATGGCTGACTATGTTTTTATATTTATTTTTGCAGTATGGGTGGCGTATGAAATTGGATGAATGATTTAATTTGATCAAATAATCCTTCAAACAAGGGCATTAGACCAAAAAAATTATGTCATTGTCGTTTTTCTCGGTGCACAAGCTGGGATACTGACTTATGCATAACTAAAAGATTTATATTATGTTTAGTCATATTTATTTCTAACCGTTGATTTTATTTATTAAAAGAGACGTTTTAATCAGAAGAATAATTTAATTATAAAATTGAGAGTTTTTCTTGCAAATTGATATGTTCTCCATTCCATTGACTTAATTGAACTCTTTTTAATATTATTCATTTTGATCTTTTATGTGTACTTCTATTGCCGTATATATTCAAAAACCTAAGAAATTATTATATAATTCTGATTTACTAACGTAGTTAAATAAATACAATCAATAAAATTATCATATTTCATTTTATTTTTCTATATCAAATCTATTCTAATAATCAATTAGGATTAATAAAATAGTTAAGAAAAATGAACAAATCTGTTAATTGTAAAAATGAGATTAACATAAAGAAGTAATTTTAGAGCAAATTAATTAATATTCTATCTGGTTAAGTATTTTGAATTTTGAAAAATAAATAAACAAAATATGGACGTCCTAATAAACAATCAAAAGCGGTAGCTATTCCATTATCCAACTGCCTCCGGTGGTGGTTAGTTTTGGTTCCACGATAACCTTCTACTCCAAGAAAACCACCAAATGGGTCGTCCCCCCATTCTCCTCATATTATATATTCTTCAATAAATAATTTACAAACAAATTTTATTATATCTATTATATACATATAATAAATAATTCACACATTCTTTATGATACATACATTTTCTTTTTATGGGAGCCATACATAAACATATATATATATATTAACACAAATAGAAACAATTCAAATTTGTGCAAGTTTACATGCTACGTGGAATATATCGACAGAAGACTAGTCCGATAATTGTTTATTATAAAATTAAACTCTTATAAAGATTTCTTCATTTAATTAAAATATCGAGTTCAAACTTTGAATATGCAACTACAATAAAAAATTTAAAAAAGTGTTTTGTGATCCATAACGATTTTATCAAACACGTTCTAAATTAACTATATACATACTAAAAAATCTCTAATTTCAAAAAAATAAAATAAAATTTGATGATGACAAACTACTTAACACCTACCGGTTCAGGTTTCAACTCATCACCAAAACGATTCCTTGTTACGAAAATGTTTCAGGCAAATAAATAAATATTACATCTTTTATTAGTCTTAATTAAGTTTGTTTTATATATTTAACGTCTCAATAATTTTTTCTATCTTTCCTAATTGATTTTTGTTGTTTGAACTTATGAGATCTGAATTCAAATACCCAGTTTCAAAATGGTATAGTTTACCACTAAATAAATACATTAATTAATTTCTTAATCAGTAGAGAGTTTCGTGTATCCTTAGAGTATGTATATAGTTGAATGTATGTCTCCCAATAGGAGGGGAAGAATCTAAACTTTAATAGACTCTGATCTTTTAAAGATATTTATGATCTATTAAAAAAATTGGTTTATGTGATATGAGATGATTATATATTATTCCATCTAGCTTGCCATCTATATATTATTTTTATTGTGAACCATGCACATTATTTTATATTGATTATTATGTAGGCGTGCAGGCAAGTAAGGCCTTATATTCTATTTTCGCAAGATTTTACTCCAAATCAAATTTGAGGAAGAAGTTTACATATAAAAATACATTGTGATCATACAATCTTATTTTAAATAATAAATTTATATATTTTAAGACCAAATAAAATTTAAATTATAAAAAAACAACAACCTAATGGATGTTTGAATATTAAAACTCTTTGAAATTTATATTTAACTTTATTAGTGAGATGATAAAAAACAGAGATAGAATATATTAATATATTGTCATATTATATAAATAAATACAATGAAATGAAATACTGCTACAGTAAATCAAAACATGGCATATTAAATATTTTTAAAATTATTTATATACATATTATTATATAGAAAAATATATTTTTTTAAGACGATATCTAAAACAATTATAATTTATTATAATAGAGATTTTATTCTTATTTATTATGAACCCAAATTGACATTAACTTTTTATTACTCTAATAAAAATTAATTTAAACTAATATAATATAAAAATAAATTACATTTGATAATATATTTATATTAATTAATAAAAAAATATTTCTAATGATTACTTATTAAATTAATAATTAAAATAAAAATATAAACTACAATTTGGGATGAATTAGAAAAGAAATTTAAGAATATTTTGTCTAAAACGCTATTGAAAATGTACAACATTTTAATTAGATTGTACTCATCATCGTTTCACCGCCGGTTGGATTTTACCGAACTGGATAAAAGGGAAAAATGGTTCGATTTTAATGTTAAATCCAAGTCTAAGGATGTCCCATCTCGATCTGCTACCTACCTCCTCAACTGCACTCCTTCCCAACTTCCAACCTTCTCTCACTAAAAATTGGACTGCAAAATTTGCAATAAATAAATAAATTTAATTTAATGAAATAAAAAAGAGAGAAAAACATGAAATTTTCCAGTGAATGTATGAGCTAACAACTAAAAAGTGCCACGTGACCAGCTCTCGCTCCCTTCTCGTGCAGTAGTAGCTGCAATTTCCCTCTCTACATTCTCTCTATATAATTCCCTCTCTTCTCCTCTACAAAATTCCACCATTCTTTCCCTCTCCCTCTCTCTCTAATCGGCGAATTCCCCGAGGCTAGAAGAGAGTGACTCCATTTCTCGCCTCAGGTATTGATTCCAACCGAAACCAGATACCTCTCTCTCTCTCTCTCTCTCTCTCTCTCTCTCTCTTAGTTTAAGAGCTAGCTGGCGAACTAACTGACTAACTAACTAACTAACTAACTCAGTCATTCCAATTCCCTCATTTCCAGATCTGTATTCTCGATTCCAATTCCTGTCCCTTTCTGTCTTGTCTCTAAACTCTTCACATGTATTCGAGGAAATGTTGTTGATTCTCTTTTTTGTTCTTTAGTCAAACGAATTTGTTACTTATATCTGCTTCATTTGGAATTCACAGATTGCTTCAGCTGCATTACATTTTCTCGATTCAATTTGATTCGATTTGATTTGGTTTACGTTGTTCTGTTCCATTAAGATCTGGTACGCTGTAGTTTTGAATTAGGTGTGTTGATTGGTGGTTATGATTTGAAAATGGTTCTGCCGTTTGGTGTGTTTGTTAGGGAAGTAGATCTTGTTTTGGTGAGCATATAATAATTAATATTAATAATATGACTAACTAAAAATAGAGAATGAGATAAAATGCTAGTGATTTTTGGAAGGTATTTGGTTATATTTGTGGTACTGATCCTGTTTGTTTGGTTGTTTAACAGGTCTCACCATGGCTACTGGACAACTATTCTCTCGTACTACTCAAGCTTTATTTTATAATTATAAGCAGCTTCCTATTCAACGCATGCTTGATTTTGACTTCCTTTGCGGTATGTATAACTTAAGTTTGCTACTGGATCTAAGGTGTTTTTCTGTTGTATTAGATTAATATTTATCTCTCTATTTAATTTAGGTAGAGAAACACCATCAGTGGCTGGAATTATTAACCCTGGATCAGAGGGATTCCAGAAACTCTTTTTCGGTCAAGAGGAAATTGCAATCCCTGTACATTCAGCGTAAGATATGCTTCTTTCATTTTGCTTTCCATTTTTTTGATCTCTTTTGTGAAGATTAATTAAGATAGATCATGTTCTTTGTCTTAGTGAAGTTGAGTAGCATATGATCTGATTACTTTCAAGATTGATAGTTGTTCATTTCATATCCTGTCATTCTCATTGATGATGCCTTTGATGCATGAACTATATAAACTGCTGAATATTGGATAGTAATTATGCGCTTGAAGTTGCACCTCGTCCATACAAATTTTATAAATAGCATAAGTCAAATGACCTTGGTCCACTGCCCAGTCAAGCAGTAAATGGACAAGTTAAATGCTAACTTATTTTTTGAAATATGCCAGCCATTCATGAGTAAATGCAAGTCATCTGTGATGTGCATCTCTCTTTTAAGTAATCAGTTGTCAGCTATTAGATACTGAGCAATCAACCTATTTCTGGGTTTAATCATGAAATATTTTTTTAACTTTTTTTGAGGTTTAGATTTCTTACTCTCATATTGGATTTTTTTGCAGTATTGAGGCAGCTTGTGCTGCACACCCAACCGCTGATGTATTCATTAACTTTGCATCATTTAGAAGGTTTGTATTTGATCACTTATCAATATCTTAGTTTGCTTACATCTTTGTCCGTATTAATATAGTCATTGTACGATATTCTATTTGCAGTGCGGCTGCATCATCCATGGCTGCCCTGAAACAGCCAACTATTCGAGTTGTCGCTATAATAGCTGAAGGAGTTCCTGAGTCAGACACCAAACAGTTAATTGCATATGCACGGGCAAACAATAAGGTAAGATTATGGTGCAAACCCATCTGGATAGAACTGAACTAAGTGAATCATATTTATCTGCATTCAAATTAAACATTGTAACATACATGCATTTTCCTTTAGGATTCATTTGATCGGTCTAGTATAATTGCATGCTCTAATTTTGTGCTGCTGATGATGCAGGTTGTCATTGGCCCGGCTACTGTTGGAGGCATTCAGGCTGGAGCTTTCAAGATAGGTGACACTGCTGGAACAATTGATAACATAATTGCTTGTAAGCTGTACAGGCCTGGATCTGTTGGATTTGTCTCCAAATCTGTATGTATTGATTCCATTACTCCTACGTCTCATCGCCATGCATATTGTTGAATCTTATGGCGAGTGCATTTTCCATGTTACAGAAATTTGTTGTGCTTTTAAGTGTGGTTTCATTGAGAGATGTAAGATTGTTACTACATAATGTGTGCAATCCTGTACAGCTAAGTTAGGCAACACTAATTAAAGAACCTAAATACTCAGCTTTAAACTGCTGTATCTGTGTGAGGTTATAATTATACAGAGCCATCTTCAAAATGACACTGATATTTAAGGTCTGTTTACCTTTATTATTCTAACTGTTGTTTATAAAACACTGTCTCAGAAGTGGTTTTAGAGGGTAGATTTGACATGTTTCGTCATAAAATTTCGAAAGCAGCTAAAATTACAACTGTATCTGAAATGTCTATTTTTTTTTAATTCCCCTTAAAGAAGCAGTTTCAAATCTCAACCACAATAAAAGCCAAATAAAATTTAATATTTTTCTGAAACTTCTTCTCTATTTTAGCTTTCTCTGTTGCACTTCTTGAATTCTTTGAGGCTTTTAATAGGTGGTACAAAGTATTAGACCTCATTTTGCCCTTGGACTTGTATACTTATAAATTGATGAGGTCAACTTTTATTCCTACTTAACGGAGGACAGTGTAATAATTTCATTGACTTTTCCGTGTAGTGGTGTCTTGCCCTGTCAATACCTTTTGACTAGCCTGTGATTTTCTGTTGGTTTTGAATTTTGAGAATGATGTATCATTTTTTTATTTTATTTTAGGGGGGCATGTCAAACGAGCTATACAATACAATTGCCCGTGTAACAGATGGCATTTATGAAGGTACTTATTCATGCTAGCTACTTTCTTTAGACTATGTTAATGCATGCAGATGTGGGTTCAACATAAATTTGTATTCACCGTGTAAAATTCTTCAGGTATTGCAATCGGAGGAGATGTGTTTCCAGGCTCCACCCTTTCTGATCATGTTTTGCGTTTTAACAACATACCACAGGTATGCCACACATCAATTTCTAACAAGAGCCTGAGTATGTAGTTTCTTTATCATGGAAAATTAGAGACTATATCCTGCACCAACTATATGATTAAATCTATGGCGACCAGCAAAGAAAGAAAGCAAAAAGGACTGTGGATGCTTGATTTCATCTCATATAGTCATATTCTCCAATCTGATTTTCTTACTGCCTCAGGTTAAGATGATTGTTGTACTTGGGGAACTTGGTGGACGAGATGAGTATTCCCTTGTTGAAGCCCTCAAACAGGGAAAGGTGAATAAACCAGTGGTTGCTTGGGTCAGTGGAACTTGTGCTCGACTTTTCAAATCAGAAGTACAATTTGGTCATGCTGTAAGTTTTGACCTCAAATGTCTTGCACTCATCTGTTAACTAAACAGCAGCCACCTTTGCCCTAAAAGAGGGACATTCTAATCTTCCTTGGTGCATTTCAAATCAGGGTGCTAAAAGTGGAGGCGAGATGGAGTCTGCTCAAGCAAAAAATCAAGCACTAAAGGATGCTGGAGCTGTTGTTCCCACTTCATATGAAGCTTTTGAGACTGCAATTAAGGAAACATTTCAGAAGCTGGTTAGTTATATTCTGCAAAGCTTGTGTTTGCTTGTAACTTCTCAAAATCAAAACGTAGAGCTTGGTTTGAGTTAGAAAAGCCTCCATGACTGGTTTTATTGATCTTTTTTATTTTAACATAGGTTGAAGAGGGTAAGATTACACCTGTGAAGGAGGTTAAGCCTCCACAAATCCCTGAGGATCTTAATACTGCAATTAAGAGCGGCAAAGTTCGTGCTCCAACTCATATTATATCCACTATCTCTGATGACAGAGGTACTTTTATTTGTGTCTTGAACTACTTTTAAGAATTTCATCATCTTAAATGAGAGATACAAGGAACTAATCTTTTATTACATTTTTCAGGTGAGGAGCCATGCTATGCTGGTGTGCCCATGTCTTCCATTGTTGAACAGGGTTATGGTGTTGGTGATGTCATCTCACTTTTATGGTTCAAACGTAGCCTTCCACGTTACTGTACCCATTTTATTGAGGCAAGTTTCTTATAACTTTGTAGCCATCTTGGCATTTTCTTAGCATTGCAACTGAATATAGCTATGTTTGTTTTTATTCTCCCTTTTCTATTTATTTTTATTGGAAGCAGCCATGCTATGTAGTTATTTCTTAACTGATTTATGATCTTCAACAGATATGCATCATGCTGTGTGCTGACCATGGTCCCTGCGTCTCTGGCGCTCACAACACTATAGTAACAGCAAGGGCTGGAAAGGACCTAGTTTCTAGTCTTGTCTCAGGTAAAAAGAGTAGTCATTTGATGGTTTACTTATTTCATTGGTGAATTTGCTCAGAATGACTCCTAAATAAAGTGACTTTCTGAGAACCAATAGTAAAACAAACTATTAATCATGGTCAATTGGATCAGGTTTGCTCACGATTGGCCCCCGATTTGGTGGTGCCATTGATGATGCGGCTCGATACTTTAAGGATGCTTATGACAGAGTGAGCACTAATAAACTTACTTGAATTCATTTCTGATGAGGTATTTCTGGGCTGAATAATCTTGTGGTCGATCGATTTCTTTGCTGTCTCTTGTCAGGGCCTAGCACCATACGAGTTTGTTGAAAGCATGAAAAAGAAGGGTATTCGTGTTCCTGGAATTGGGCACAGGTATGGAGAACTTTGGGCTGTCAGTGTGTTTTTGAAATTATGCAGAAACTGGAATCACTAAATTCAAACTTCCTATATTTCTATCAGCTGCCATTGCTAATCTGGATTGTGGAAACTTTTATTTATTTTCTTGTGGAAAAAGGATTAAGAGAGGTGACAACAGAGATAAAAGAGTAGAGCTGTTGCAACGGTTTGCCCGGACACATTTCCCTTCCGTGAAGTACATGGAGTATGCCGTTGAAGTTGAAACCTACACTTTATCAAAGGCCAATAACTTGGTCCTAAATGTTGATGGTGCAATTGGGTCCCTGTTCTTGGATCTTCTTGCGGGCAGCGGAATGTTTACAAAACAGGAAATTGATGAGATCGTTGAGATTGGTTATTTGAATGGGCTCTTTGTGCTGGCACGTTCCATTGGTCTCATTGGGTGAGTTGGATTACACTTGTAGATTTTCTTATCCCATCCATCTAGTTTTTTGGTTTTTGTGTTACTTATTAGGTTACAAGCAGACCCCTGATACCGACACATTAACCAGTACCCTAATAATCACAACAACTTAAGGTCGAGCTATTTATGGGGTCCACAGGTGATTTTGATATCCTGTATAGATGTGTGTGTCTGTGTTTTGGATTTACTTTTCTTTAAGAGTAATACAATAGAGTTTTATGTACTCTTGGGGATTGAACTGGTTAGAATAGGAGCGAGTAAGATCACCAATACTATCCACCGCATATACATGCAGCTATGAGCTACGTGGCAGCGTATAATTGCATATGAATGAAACCTCTCACTGTCAATTTCAGGCACACTTTTGACCAGAAGAGATTGAAACAGCCACTATACCGTCACCCATGGGAAGATGTTCTCTATACCAAGTGAGAGAATTGCAGATAGCAGGTGCAATATTTTTACTGGCTTTCAACTTCCTACAAGATTTTCATTTTCGAAATTTCTCTGAGTTGTTTGCAGTTGATGCGGTGTCTGTCTGTTCAGTTAGTAGATTAATGTTGTACTGCTGATTGGCCGTGGCCTTCATTTGTAACTTGTATTGGAAGATTTCCAATCATTTATTCGGAGAAATGTTGCCATAAATTCTTATTAGTTACAGGTTTTAAAGAGAAATAACTGAGTTATAAGATGTATCTGTCAGCGCATAGATTCGTCCATAATTGTTCTAGGTTTACGGAAAACATTCTATTGTTGTGGCTTGCATGCTATTAAAAAGAAAAGAAAGAAAGAAGGTAATCACTAATGAAGATCTTTCTCGCAAAGGAACTCGGGATTGTAAAAAATATGGGTGTCTATTAACGCCCATGGGACTGCGAGTTAGTGAGTCTTTGATTAGAAAAAACAGATTGCAAATGTTACCAAAAATATTTTCCATTTGTAACCCAGTCTAACAGGAGATACGTTTGGTTGTCAATTAAATATAATCTAAGAAATTTATAATGAAATTTTATATCCTATAAATTCTATCATAACTAGTATAGCTAGAACAATTATAATTTTCATATTTTGTTATTTTATAGATTTCGGTCACTGAGCCATCATTTCGAAGCTGATTCAGGGACTATTTAGTCTTTTAATAATAGATTAGGCTCTCATCAGCTATGGTATATTCTCGCCAGGGTATATATAGGGAAAAAGAATAGAAAAGAGAGAAATGAAAAGGAGAGGTGGGTCGGGTAATGTATAAGAATCACGTGGGCATGAAATTGGGAGTGGAGGATGGTCACATGGGCATGAAGCCGAAAGGATCTGAGTTTGAACGTACATATTCTGTCGCACGCTTCCTCAAAGTTTGGTTAGATTAGTGTAATTTATTGCCCAAATGTGTGGCCTACTGGATGTGAACGTTTCATGAATTTGGCCAATTTAATTTAGTATTCATGTAAAATTTTAATCCATTTCTTCTTTTAAAGTCGGAAAGAGCTTCAATTCATGGCTCCTACTTTTTAGCTCAATGCTGTGCCCTTTTGTGGGCTCTTTTCTGTTATCGAACTATGATGGTAGAGACTATTAATATATTTTCTTCTAAACTTGGGGTCCCCTTTAAAGGTTGTCGTCTAGGGTGCATGCACCCTTTTTATTTTTCCTAAACTATTTCCAACCAACTTTTTAATTATATTTATTTTTTATTATAAGAAAATATGTAAGAATTAGACTTTTAAATTTTTTAATTAATTATTATTTTCTAAAATAATTTAAAAACTAATTTTTCTTTCTCTTTAAATTTAAATATATTTTATTATTTTTTAAAATTTATATTTTCTCTTCTTACTTATTCATTTTTTATTTTATTAGTAAAAACTAATTAAAAATAAAATAAAATATATTATTAAAAATATATTTAAATATAAATTAAAATCAAAAACTAATTAATTATAATTAATAAAAAACTTATAAAAAGTATTATTGGCCATACTCTTAATAGTAATTACTAAAAACTCATAAGATCAAGTGAATTTATTAGTTGCTTCATTAAATTAAGTGCTATTGTTTAATACTTGATGGGCGTCTTTAAGATTTATGCGGGGGTTAATAAAATTCTTTATTTAATAAACTAAAATTATTATTTCGTAATAGTTATTTAATCAAGTTTAATTTGAAAATTATTTATTTATTTATTTTTTAGTCTTTTCTAAAAAAATATGTTTTACGAAAGTAATCTTAAATGCAGCCATGATTATAAAAGGACAGGGTGATATTAGCCTATTAGGTTGGGAATGGACAGCTGCATTGTTGTCTTATGTATAATTTCAAAAAAGAAAAAACAGGAAATTAAACATTCAAAGTTTAAAAATCAAGATCAAGTTGAAAACTTTTAAGATATAAAACAACAAATGAGACCCAAAAATTTGAAGAAGAAAGTAAGAGAAGAAGGAAATCTACCTGCATCTGCATGTCCTCTTCCAACTTCCATCAATAAAATCAACAATCACGTGGCTATCAGCTATCGCCCACCAATCAAACAGGTTTGGCCCCACCCTTTTTATGCCCTTCTGTTCTATCTCTGCATTGCACAGCAACTTTCGTTGTCTCTCTTTCTCTCTGCCCACAAGTAAAAAAGAAAATTCCTAAAAGAAAGTGAAACAAACAGACCAAATGCCAAACTCAATTCTTTATTTTGGTTGATTTAAACCAGCTAAAAGGGCGCACGCAAAAGAAAAACATCCCCTCCACTCACAGTCCATAACACAAAAAGATCAAACCCAGTATTAATGGCATCAGGTGGCAGAAACTCACAGCAGCAGCAGCAACAACAACAACAACAACGATATGTACACCAACCAACAACAGCTCAATCCTCAGGTACCAGTAACTTAAGGGCTCACAACACCGAATCTATGAGCAAAGCAATTGCTCAATACACAGTAGACGCACAGCTGCATGCTGTTTTTGAACAATCAGGAGGGTCAGGTAAATCTTTTGATTACTCACAATCAGTGAGAACAACTAATCAGTCGATAGCTGAACAACAAATCACTGCTTACTTATCAAAAATACAACGTGGGGGTCATATTCAACCTTTTGGGTGTATGATCGCAGTTGATGAAGCTTCTTTTAGGGTTATTGCATATAGTGAAAACGCACGCGAACTGCTTGGCTTAATGCCTCAGTCAGTTCCTTCACTTGAAAAACCTGAAATTCTTTCCATTGGGACTGATGTTCGTACTCTTTTTACTCAATCTAGTGCTCTTTTGCTTGAAAAGGCTTTTGGGGCTAGAGAAATTACTTTATTAAACCCTCTTTGGATTCACTCCAAGAACTCTGGAAAACCCTTTTATGCAATTTTGCATAGGATTGATGTTGGGATTGTCATTGATTTAGAACCTGCTAGAACTGAAGATCCTGCTTTATCTATAGCTGGTGCTGTTCAGTCACAGAAGTTAGCTGTTCGTGCAATTTCACAGTTACAGTCACTTCCTAGTGGAGATGTTAGACTTTTGTGTGATACTGTTGTGGAGTGCGTGAGGGAGCTTACTGGGTATGATAGAGTCATGGTTTATAAGTTTCATGAGGATGAACATGGTGAGGTTGTTGCGGAGAATAAACAGCCTGATTTAGAACCTTATATCGGTTTACATTATCCTGCTACTGATATACCTCAGGCGTCCAGGTTTTTGTTTAAGCAAAGTAGGGTTAGAATGATAGTTGATTGTCATGCTACTCCTGTTAGTATTATTCAGGATGAAGCATTAATGCAGCCTCTATGTTTGGTCGGTTCAACTCTTCGTGCTCCTCATGGTTGTCATGCTCAGTATATGGCAAATATGGGGTCAATTGCTTCGCTGGCTATGGCAGTTATTATTAATGGAAATGATGATGAGGCTATTGGTGGGAGGAGTTCTATGAGGCTTTGGGGTTTAGTTGTTTGTCACCACACTTCTGCTAGGAGCATTCCATTTCCACTTCGTTATGCTTGTGAGTTTCTAATGCAGGCCTTTGGACTTCAGTTGAATATGGAGTTGCAACTGGCATCACAGCTGTTGGAGAAGCATGTTTTGAGGACTCAAACCCTCTTGTGTGATATGCTTCTGCGTGACTCTCCCACTGGTATTGTTACTCAAAGTCCAAGTATTATGGACCTAGTGAAGTGTGATGGGGCAGCACTTTATTACCAAGGGAAGTATTACCCATTAGGTGTGACCCCAGCTGAAGCCCAAATAAAAGACATTGTGGAGTGGTTGTTGGCATTTCATGGAGACTCAACAGGTTTGAGCACAGACAGTTTGGCTGATGCTGGGTACCCTGGGGCAGCATTGCTTGGTGATGCAGTTTGTGGGATGGCTGTCGCTTATATCACTAACAAGGATTTCTTATTCTGGTTCCGGTCTCACACTGCAAAGGAGATCAAATGGGGTGGCGCAAAACATCACCCAGAGGACAAGGATGATAGTCAGAGAATGCATCCGCGTTCTTCCTTCAAGGCATTCTTGGAAGTGGTAAAGAGCCGGAGTTTACCATGGGATAATGCAGAAATGGATGCTATTCACTCTCTTCAGCTTATTCTTCGAGACTCATTTAGGGATGCTGAAGCAACCAATTCTAAGGCTGTCGCAAATGCCCAGCTCAGGGGTCTGGAATTGCAAGGGATGGATGAACTCAGCTCAGTTGCAAGAGAAATGGTTAGGTTAATAGAGACTGCAACTGCTCCAATATTTGCTGTAGACATTGATGGCTGCATAAATGGGTGGAATGCAAAGGTTGCTGAGTTGACAGGGCTCTCGGTTGAGGAAGCTATGGGAAAGTCTTTGGTTCATGATCTTATTTACAAGGAGTCCAAAGAAACTGTTGACCAGCTTCTTCGTCGTGCTTTAAGAGGTATCATTTTTACATTGAACATATTTTAAGGTTTTGTCAACTGGCAATAGTATTTTTCTCTTCTTTTAATTACAGTTAAACATGAACATTTACCCCCTTAGAATGAAACCTTGCTTTCTCCCTCCAAAAACTGGAATTAACAGAGTTGATGAGCGAAAAACTAAAAATTAGAACTTTCTGAAAACCGTGCGTATGCGGAAAGGTTCACCTAGCTATGGAAAGGATTGTGAATTTCATGAAATGCTAAGAAGAATTTGACGGTTGCACATGCATGGGATGCCTGAATACCCCTTGAATAAATTGCTTTAATACATTGATGTAGATGCTGGCCCTGTTTTTGAGTTTTGACTTCATTTAATCTGGAAAAGTTAAATACTAATGCAACAAAAGGTGCGAGAATAGAAATGTCCTCAATATCAGCATAATAATTAAAGAAAAATTGAGGATTTTGCGCTGGATTTGAGAAACCAGGTTTTGAGAGCTTCTAAGGAATTAAATTGGTAGAGTTGCAGGTTGAATGCTATTGGGAACTGAAATACTGCTACTATGGAAAAAATATTAGAATGAAATGGAGATGATTTAGTTGGATTACATATATCTCACTAGGATCTTGGGCATCACATCTATGAAAGAATTAGAGAATGACATTCTCCACTAACAAGAGAACCAAATGCTGAAGTGGTCTCCTTTATACTCACTTATAAAGTTAACTGTCAGTGCTATATGTAGGCTATCCAAGGAGATGAAGTAAGCACCTATTCCTTCAGATGGAAAGTCCTTTTGAGGACCAAGTCTTCGGTACTCTAATGATGCTGCTGCATAAGCAGCAATATGTTGTTGAGTTCTAGCTTATGAGCAAACACCTAGATTCCATTGAGGTAGCAGTATTCTGAATCCCCTGTATTGTAAAGAGGCTTATGGCTAAGCTAGTATACTTTCTAGTTATCTAACTTGTGAGCAAAATTTGGTTTTTTTAAGTTTGAAGTAATCTTAGGACCAGGTCGCCACTATTATGAGGCCCTGTCAAGTTATATGGATAAAGAAATGGAATTGGAAATCAAGACTCATTCTTATTCCTGCATTTGGCCCTAGTCTGTTTAATACCTGGTGTACATTTGGGAATGAAAATCAGATTTATGGGACTTCTCTTTCTGATTTCTCATGTCCATTACCAAACATAATGAAGGCTTGGTTCTTATTTCTAGTGGTCTGCCTATAGCCACTGCAGGACAATTGACCGTATTTTCTGGAGAGTTTCAAACTACAAAGTAAATCCTCATGTCTAACAGAAGAATGGTTACGATTTTTTCTAATTCTCAACATGGGATTTCTTTTCTTTTTCTTGTTCTTTCCAGAACTTCTAAACTGCTATGTTTTCCTTTTCTTTTTCTTATTCACAGAGGCTATTACCATGTATCAAGCACATGATCCTCTTCATAGAAAACTGTTTGTTCTTCATCTGTTGTTGCCCTACAGGCACTCTTATGCAGTAGAGAGTAATGAAACGCAATTCTTGGTTTTGTTGCTAATGTAACCTAGGTTTGCTTTGTCCAAAAAATGGAAAAGCTTATGCTAGTCACTAAAAGAAAAGATGAATGCATTATTGTATTCTTTTAAGGTGGACTATATCATATATTGGCAATTTACAACAACAGTGGGATAAGCTGTAACATTGGAAAGCAACAGGAAGAAAAAAGACACTTTGATTTGGAACTTATGGCTTGTTGATCTTTGATAGCTAATTTCTTCTTTATCATTGTCGTTTTACTAATGCAGGTGAAGAAGATAAAAATATAGAGATAAAGATGAGGACATTTGGCTTTGGACATGAAAAGAAGGCCGTTTTTGTGGTGGTGAATGCTTGTTCTAGCAAAGATTACATGAATAACATAGTTGGAGTTTGCTTTGTTGGTCAGGATATTACTGGTCAAAAAGTGGTAATGGACAAATTCATCCATATCCAAGGTGATTACAGGGCTATAGTTCATAGTCCCAATCCTTTGATCCCCCCAATATTTGCTTCAGATGAGAACACTTGTTGCTTGGAGTGGAACACTGCCATGGAGAAGCTCACTGGGTGGGCCCAAGGGGAAATTATTGGGAAGATGTTGGTGGGGGAGGTTTTTGGCAGTTGTTGTCGCCTCAAGAGCCCCGATGTGTTAACAAGATTCATGATTGTCTTGCACAATGCAATTGGAGGACAGGACACTGACAAGTTTCCATTTTCCTTCTTTGATAAGAATGGAAAAGTTGTGCAAGCTCTTTTGACGGCTAGCAAGAGGGTCAATATGGATGGCCAAATTATAGGAGCCTTCTGCTTCTTGCAGATTGCAAGTCCTGAGTTGCAACAAGCTTTGAAAGCCCAGAGGCAACAGGAGAAAAAGGGATTTACTAGAATGAAAGAGTTGGCATACATTTGCCAGGAAATAAAGAACCCTTTAAGTGGTATACGGTTTACAAACTCTCTTTTGGAGGCTACGGACCTGACTGAGGATCAAAAGCAGTTTCTTGAAACTAGTGCTGCTTGTGAAAAGCAGATCTTAAAGATCATTCGAGATGTTGATCTAGAGAGCATTGAGGATGGGTGAGTTTTCTCTGAACAAACTATTATCATGTATAGATTCGCCTAAAGAAATGTGATGCAAGCAATACTTGTGCCCCTGCTGACACCAAACTTCTACACATTTATGTTCATCGAGCAAAATAAGACACTAGAATTATTTATATTTCCACTTTGGCACTCATGGAATGTCTGGCTGACACAGGTTTTCCACCTCTAGAATATATCCAGAATCTTGGTGTTTTTATGTTTGTTACTGATAAGAAACTATATAATCAGATCATTCACAATATGAGTTATATGATTTTTTGTAAGCATATAGTTTAGGAGATGAGTTGGGGTAAGTATTTGAAACTATTATGTTAATGTGAGGAAGCAATATGTTATAGCAGCCTAACTGAAATAAGCTCAAAGATAGTATATTCTGAATGAGTAAAATCCATAATATTGATGTTAAACTATGATACCCTGCAGCTCTGGTATATACTGTTGCATTTAACATGCATAATTGCTTTTGAGAATGCATAAGTTTCCACTAATTTCAGGGTCATGCATTCAAGTGCGTTCTTTTTCTTTATTGGTTGTCACCTGAGCCTATAGCGATGATATTACTAACCAAAGGAGATTTTTCCTTTATTCTTGAATAGTTCATTGGAGCTTGAGAAGGGAGAATTCTTACTTGGAAGTGTCATAAATGCTGTTGTTAGCCAAGTCATGTTATTGCTGAGGGAAAGAAATCTACAATTGATTCGTGATATTCCAGACGAAATAAAAACTTTAGCTGTATATGGCGATCAGGTGAGGATTCAACAGGTACTGGCTGATTTCTTGTTGAACATGGTACGATGTGCACCATCTTCAGATGGATGGGTAGAGATTCACGTTCATCCAACACTGAAGCAAATCACTGAAGGACTCACTGTAATGCATACAGAATTCAGGTAACCCATCTTTGCATATTATTTTTGGTGATATTTATATTGATCAGTATCATTTGTTGTTGACCTCTCCTAATGATTGGCCGTGGTTTAATCTGTTCTCATAAAAGTTATCAGTTCTATCATTTATGGACCAAAGAAACACGTTTTGTTTCCTTTTCTTTTTCTTTTTCCAATGTAAATTCTGACCATTTTATACATATTTTAGGCCTTACTTGGATTGAGGCCTTGAAATCCATTTTCGTTATGCATATAAAATCTATGGAATTCAAGGAAAATTTTGGAATAGAAAAAAGTTTGTAGAGAATCCCAAATCCCCATTCATCAAAATGAGGGACTTGGGGAAAAGCCACCTCCTAGGTGAGTTTCTATAGTCTATTTTATGAATTTTGATAGATGATTGATTTTGAAAAATTCATAGGTTTTGTCCACTTTTTTTCCACACCCAAACAGTATAGTTCATCCAAATCCATAGGTTTGCAAAATTCTTCTGCTCAATTTTAGAAAAAAGGGGAAGAAAGTGCCTCTGATAGAGATGGGGATATGTACAACTACATCAAATTTAAATTCTCAGATTTGGATACTAGTTGGCTTGTCTCGGTTGCAACTCTTAATATTTGTTCTCAAAAGAAACTACAGGGATCGATATGCATAGATACTAGAACTATAGTTTCGCTAAATCCAGTTGGCCACTTTCAGTTTGTTGGATGACCGGGTTGATCAGTAAATGAACTCAATAATGATGTAGTCCAGAGAATGCTTGTTCGCAAGCTTTTTCTCTACAGTTAACTAAAATAAGAAGAAAATGTAAATCATGATCACTTGCTATTTTTGCTAGTTTCTTCTCCATGTTAAACGTGATGTTCTTAACATCTTTGCTCTCAAACTGACCAAAGATTATGTATTTGTGAAGGATGGTTTGTCCTGGTGAAGGTCTTCCCCCTGAATTAGTTCAAGACATGTTCCACAGCAGTCGATGGACATCTCAAGAAGGTCTAGGGCTTAGCATGTGCAGGAAGATTTTGAAGCTTATGCAAGGTGAAGTCCAGTACATCAGAGAGTCGGAAAGGTGTTATTTCTTAGTTGTCCTTGATCTTCCCATTCCACGGAGAGGTTCAAAAAGTGCAGACTAGGATGTTTGGCCCTGGAGATTTATTGAAGTTCTTTTCCAATTTTGACCTGATACTGGCGGTACACCTCATGAGAACTGCTTTCAAAACCCAGTTACCTGGTTTACTCTTGTACCAAGGCTACCTGACTTCGGCTAATCTTTAGGTAATGCAACTGTTTCATGCCACCTTTTGAAGCAGGTCTGATGCTTTTACATCAAAGCCTGCCCAGATCACCGACTATGCAGCGGAGGTTATCTGACTAACATTTGTCTAGAAACACAGCGATCTTGCTGATATATGCCAGATCAAAACTTTGGTAGTGTGCTATCATGTAATCAAGAAAGCAACACGTGGATCTCATAAGATTTTTCGAGGAGGTTTCCACAATGAAGAGCTTTGCAATCGGCTGTAAAGTAAATACATGTATGTATACATCACATCTTCTCCGGTTCCCATAATTACTGCAGCATACACTCAGATTTTCCCTCCAGCTCCAGGGCCAGTCCTTAACTTAAATGTCTTTTTTTGTTATGTCTCCTGTATAATAAAGTCAAATGTCGAGGCCTGGTATATAACATGAGAGTTGTAAACTACATTTAAATGCATGTGTTCTTCTCCGTAATTGGTAAATGATACAATTGCTATTTATTTATTTTTGATTCTTTGGATAAAACAGCTGGAGATGGCCCCAACAGGGTGTTACTGTAGATGACCATGAATGCAACCTTGATCAATTTCTTTCTTAAATTTTAGGACATTATTAATTCAATTATCCATTGATTCAAACATACTAGTCCTTAATTAAATTTATTACAAGTTCGAAATGATGAATGCTGCTGAATAAGGTTTTTCAGGTCAACATTATTATAAAAGTGGGCATTTTAGAAAAAAAGAAAAAGAAAAAAAGAAAAAAGGTTAGGTTATAATGACTGCTGGGGTAGCACATGGGGTGAAGAGAGATAAGGATGCAAGTTGCAATTAAGTTTGGAGCTTTGTAATCTTATGCTGCTGATCCTAATTAGCAGCAATTGAAACTCTCACTTATTCTCCTTAATACGGGATTAAGCATTTAATAATCTTAAAGAGAGATTAAAGGAGCAAGAAGATTTGGATGCTGCCTGCCTCTTGTCCCTATCACAACTTCAACTCTGTGCGTGCACGCCCTTAATCATGCTGTGCACGCAAACAAAACTTTTAGAGAGAACCCCAAACTTAGAGAGAGAGAGAGGGCAACTTGCCAATAGCTTCCTTCCAAAACAAAGTTGGAACTACCCACAACAAATAAATTAATTAAGAAGATAGCAAAAGAAAAAAAAAATTAAAAAGAAATGGGCACAAAATGCTACTTTTCAAAGAGGGAAAACAAATGCACCCACAAAAAAAGGAGCAGTAGAGAGTTGAGCTATAACCATTGCTTTGCTTTGCTTCCTAATGCACTAATTGAACCTATATATATATATATTGCAATAAGCAATAAAGACAGGCAAGTAATTGACCCATTTAGAATGGAAATGATAGGCAAGAAAAAATCCTTCTCCCTTTAAAAGCTACAATATTTTGGTTTTTCTTGAAAGGCAATCAGTTAAACATGGATGAGTGAGACATGTTTGACAAACAAAATTATGCATGCAATGCAACTTTTGATATTCACTTCTCAATAATTAGTTATACACAATCAATTAGCTTCAGAAAAAAGAAACAATACTCAGCTTTTCATCATTAGACTAAATAACTTAGGGATCAATACTTGTCCTGTAGTACCAATTTGAAAAAGATTCAAATTCTACCATAAAACTTAGTAATTTTTTAAATTAATAAATTTTACAAAATGGATCATTTAAAATTAAACCATAGTGAATGGAAGAAATACAAACAAAGGAGTGGGGATATGATACTTGTTTGGATGTATTGGGTGCTTTTAGAGGAAAAGGAAAAAAGTTGGAAATCCCTACTGCCATACCGACGTGTAAGAAACGCGCTGCAGTGATTGGACGAATGGTTAAAAATCTAGCACTACGATAGGCTATAACTGTCCAAACACACAAAAAGGGCGTGGAGAAAACAGATAAATGCGGGCTGGTGTTTTGCTCCTAGTAAAGTATAAATAACGTCTGGTCTAAATGGTTATTAGAATTGAGATGAGAAAAGAAAGAAACGACAACAAAACTAACACACGACACGACCATAAACATTAGAAGAACATTTTTATTTTATTTTTAGAGAGAGAAAATAGTAAAAGAAGAACAACAGAATAATAATAATTATTAATAATAATAATAACACCACCATTACCAAACCTAACTAAAGATAAAAGATTAAAAGAGAAAAAAAAGAAAAAGAAAAAGAAAAGAAGCTGATAGATTACATACAGATAGTGATAAGAAATCAGCAAAATCATTATAAAAAAAATAAAAATAAAAAAAACAAAGAGGAAAAAGAAACCTCCATCTCTCTCTTTTTCTCTTTGTACAAAATTCTATTTTCTAGAGAAAGGAAAGTCAGAGAAGAGAAGAGAAGAGACTATCTTGAGACATTGAAAATTGGTGTAAATGAATCTCTATATCCTTATCCATTTCATCTTATAGAATCATTACAAGTTGAAAACACATACAAGTTCTTCAACTCTTGAATTCTTGATTCTTGATTCTTGAAAGAAAAGAAGGAAAAAAAACAAAGATAGAATATGGAAAGTCCACCAGCAGCAGAAGAGCTATTAAAGAAGATCCAAGAATTAGAAGCAGGGCAAGCACATCTTAAGGAACAGATGTCCAAGTTTAAACTAACTAGCGATCCAGTATCAGACAGCCAGCTGCACCACCATCACCACCACCATCACCATCACCACCGGCAGCAGCAGCAGCAGCAGCAGCAGCAGAGGTCTCATTCCATTTCTCCGCAAAGAACGGGGACTAGGAGGAGTGGAGGTGGTGCTGGTGCTGGTGGCTTTGAGGTAGTCGCAGCTTGGAAGAAAGGTTCGACGTCGTTTAGGCATTCGTCCCCGTTACAGCGTGAAAGTCGGAGTTCGAGTGCTGATAAAATTAATGCTGCCGTTAAAGAAGAAGGAGGCAATAAGTGTGGGCCATCAGCTGTTAAGTTTACTGATAAACAGTATTTGAATATATTGCAGTCTATGGGACAGTCTGTTCATATTTTTTATCTCTCTGGCCGTATCATTTATTGGTTAGTTAGTTAGTTAGTTATACCTTATTAATCTGATTCTTTTTTTATTTTTTTTTGCTTCTTTTGATTGGTTTTAATTCTTGCTGTTGGTTGACTAGGCATACTAGGGTTTTATGAAGTTGTTTAGTAAAAATGAGGCTAGTAAAGCTTTCGCTTGTAGTTTTTGTGTTTCACTGTGAATTTTCTTTACAAGTATTCATGTATCAAATTGGGTGTATTATTATTTAATTCTGCAGGAACAGAACCGCTGAGAATCTTTATGGCTATTCTTCCGCGGAGGCTCTCGGTCAGGATGCCATTGAGTTGCTTGTGGATCCCAGAGATTTTGCGGTGGCGAATAATATAGTCCATCGTGTTGCAATGGGGGAGAGATGGACGGGGCAATTTCCAGTTAAAAATAAGATGGGAGAGAGATTTACAGCTGTTGCAACCAACACTCCCTTCTACGATGATGATGGCACTTTGATTGGGATTATCTGTGTGTCAGGTGATGTGCGCCCATTTCAAGAAACAAGAGTTGCATTGATAGGTCCAAAGAATTCAGAAGCTGATTCAAGTTTTAGTCGGCCAAGAAGTACTGTTACAACAAAACTTG
Source organism: Ricinus communis (assembly GCF_019578655.1). Lineage (NCBI taxonomy): Eukaryota > Viridiplantae > Streptophyta > Magnoliopsida > Malpighiales > Euphorbiaceae > Ricinus > Ricinus communis. The sequence continues at coordinate 1,105,632 of NC_063264.1, read as the reverse complement.
GACTTGATTCTCAACAGCCTTTGCAAGCAGTAATAGCTTCTAAAATAACAAATTTGGTCAGTCTGCCATGTTCTTATATTCATGTGAATTTACTATGCGATATTGTGTATCTTGATGATTGAAACTATCCAAACAGGCATCCAGAGTGAGCAACAAAGTAAAGTCAAAAATTCGGACGGGAGATAACATCATGGATCGTGAAGGTGGGAGTGGTGATAGTCATCAATCTGATCATGGCTTTTCAGATGCAGCTCTCTCTGACCACAGGGAAGATGCAAACTCTAGTGGAGCTAGCACACCTAGAGGTGATATACATCCATCTCAGTTTGGTACATTTTCTCATGTTGATGAAAAGTCCCCGATGAAAGCCATTCGAGATTCTGGATATGAGAGTGAAGGAAAACCTGGAATTCACAAGATTATTACCTCAAAAGCTGAGGCTTGGATTGGTAAAAAAGGGCTATCATGGCCCTGGAAAGGGATTGAAAGGGAAGGCCCAGATACAAAGACCTCCCGTTTTGTGTGGCCCTGGTTGCAAAATGATCAAGAGAGTGAATTGCTTCATCAAAGGAGTCCCCCTGCTGGTGCAAAACCTGAGAGCCAGCTGAATGAGAGTAATCGGCCTACCAATAATGAGGCCTCCGGATCCTGGTCTTCCTCAGTCAACGTTAATAGTACAAGCAGTGCCAGCAGCTGTGGAAGTACCAGTAGTAGTGCTATTAATAAGGTGGACATGGACATTGACTGCTTGGATTATGAAATATTATGGGAAGACTTGACAATAGGAGAACAAATTGGGCAAGGTAATTATCTTTTGGGTAACATTTTTGCTTCTAGAGCACCAATTTTCTCATTGTTGAGATATTTCTTTACTGCGTCCACTTACCTGCAGTTGATCTTTCCTGTACTTGAAATTTTTCATCTGCAATAAAAAGTTTTTCAATGGGCATTTGATATTATTAATGTCCATCTAATGCTGCTTTACTTCTTTCACTTGGTAGTCTTCAAGTCCCTTTTACAGAGCTGATGTTGTAATATTTCCTTATTTGTCTACCATTCTAATCATCATATTGTTTTTTTTTACCCTCTTATCGCGCAGGTTCTTGCGGCACTGTATATCATGCCCTGTGGTATGGATCAGTATGTTCTTTGCTCTTCCCTTTAACTTTATTTCATGTTAAGAACTTTTCATGGAGTATAATGCATATGGACCCAGATTAAGTAGCTTTATCGACTGCCATCTAGCCATATCTGCAGTTTTCAAGTGTATATTCTTAAATATAAGATCTTGCTAATGTTCTAGTTCCAAGTCGTCAAATCAACTTTGTAGTCATACTTATAACAGAACCTGTATTGTGAGAATGGTTATTGTTGACTCTGTCTTTACTGCCAGTTTTGATTTTAATCAAGCTACAATTGTTTTTATAAGGCAGGGAAGTAAGCAGAAAAAATATTGTTGTCATGTTAATCATGTTGGTTGAATGGTTTCTATTTTATTTCAGGATGTTGCTGTCAAGGTATTCTCCAAGCAAGAGTATTCAGATGATGTGATACTCGCGTTTAGACAAGAGGTGCGTGTCCTTGTTACCTCGATTCCCTAGTTTTTAAGAATTTTCCATTTAAGCAAAGTTAAAAAGGAATCTGCTTTGTCCCGAGGTTTTTTTATTTTTTTATTTTTCTTATGTAGGCTGCATCTTAGCTAATTCTTTTTCCTGTTTTACCTTCAACATACCAAACCATGTCTATATGAACTTCTAATTGTCTTAGAAAATTTTTATAGTGCTATGCTTCTTTATTGTCCTTTCAAAACTCTCTGCGAGACTGTTTTACCGCATTCATGTTGCTACCATCTAAAGGTTTTAGTTGCTTTCTAATTCATCGTTCTTTCTATTGTTACCCATGAAACTAATGATGCATTGTCAAACTGAATTCAGCTGGGCATTTTTACTCCGCATGTTACCTGAACACATGCTTATATACTAATACTCTCCCCTTCCTCTGACCTGAAGAAGGAGGGAAGAAAAGAAAGAATCTCTTTTATTCTCTTCTTCTAGTTGAGCAATAACACCAAATGTTTGTTATATTTCTGAAGGTATCTCTTATGAAAAGGCTTCGGCATCCCAACGTATTACTTTTCATGGGTGCTGTCACTTCACCTCAACGTCTCTGCATTATTACAGAGTTCCTTCCACGGTAATTCCAAATTGTTTTTTCCAAAATTTCGATAGCAGGCTATCTGATTCTTTATAATGCAGTATGCCATTTAGTTGGTTTTCCGACCTTGAATTTTGTGGGAGAGAAAGAAAATAATGTGATTTGTGTTTTAAACAATGCAGTGGAAGTTTGTTTCGCTTGCTCCAGAGAAACACAACAAAATTGGACTGGAGACGTCGCATTCATATGGCATTAGATATAGTGAGTAAGAAGTGTCTGGGAATTTCTTTTTGTTTTATTTACAGGGTTTGCTATTGGTGTAAGGTCCCTTGGCACGATATGTAGGTTTAACTTGTTCTTGTGTCTCTCATCCATCTATTATATCTCTTCCATTGTGCTCTGCTAATGTTTCTTACTCTTGGCTTTTGAACTCTTAACTCATTTGTAATTTTATTTAACCTTTCTACAGGTACGAGGTATGAATTATCTTCATCATTGCAATCCACCTATTATTCATCGGGATTTGAAGTCTTCAAATCTTTTGGTTGATAAGAATTGGACTGTAAAGGTCTGTAACTAATTATATTTGTTTTTTCATTTTTGCTATGTTTGTCTGTCTAACTTTCTTTCTATGGGAAACCATTCTTGGAACTAATAATAGTGGTTGTCTGATTATTGTCTAAACAGGTTGGTGATTTTGGTTTATCCCGTCTAAAGCACGAAACTTATTTGACAACTAAGACCGGGAAGGGAACGGTATTTTACCTAGCAATCACACAATCTCTTTTGCACTTCATCAATCTTGTTGGTCTATAATTTTTTCAGTGATGCTTAAAATTTTAATTTCAAATTCTCAGCCTGCTAATTCCCATTTTGCAGCCTCAATGGATGGCACCAGAAGTTCTACGGAATGAACCATCAGATGAAAAGTATGTTCTACTCCTTTGGACTGAAAATGTTAATCCTTTATAATTCTTTATAACAATGCTTCTTGAACCTTCCCACTTATGCATATTGTCCTGTCTTGCTGTTTGGCTTTATTTAGGTCTGATGTATACAGCTTTGGAGTGATACTGTGGGAGCTTGCCACTGAGAAGATCCCTTGGGATAATCTCAACTCAATGCAGGTAGTTTTCATTTGAACAATTTGTGAGGACATTTATTTGAGAAGTAAAAACCTAATAACTATGATCAGGCATAATTTCTCAGTGTTGTACTGGCTACCCAAAACACTGGTAACTACTCCAGATGGAAATTTTGCTATTTTCAGTTCCTTTAACAGTGGTTTTGCTTGGTGACATGGCACCACACACGAATAATATTCTGTTTAATATACTTGCAGGTGATTGGAGCTGTAGGGTTCATGAACCAACGGTTGGAGATCCCCAAGGATGTGGATCCACTGTGGGCTTCTATAATTGAGAGTTGCTGGCACAGGTTCTTATTCTGATAACAAACATAATGTGTTTTCATTTGTATAAAGATACCCCTTATAGAGATTTCTTAATGCTTTGCTTAAGTGCTTCTTATTAGACATCCATTACATTAAGTTAATTGAATTAAATATGCACAATAATTTCTGGACTTGGAATTGCAGTGGGTTTGTTGTTTCATATTGTTTGACGACTCTAGTCCGTACTGTCTCTCCCTTTCAATTTGTTCCAAACTGACATTGGCATGTGAGAATTTTTTTGAAATTCAAAACTCTAGCTATATATAACATTTTAACCAAGACTAAGTAGCTAAAAATTTGTGATTTTGTGGGTCAATTATTAGATGCTTATGTATGCAATTAAAAGGCTTGTCATTTGCACAGGTTGACTTTGGCTATAGATATATTTTTCACTCCTAAGGGATATCTTGTGAATCATTTCTATTTCGTGGTAAAGGTATTCTGAAATGCGTAAAATAGGTCAGTATAGTTGTTGATTGAGACATAAATGTATTCAATTCCAAGGTGAACTGAGTTGTTTTATCTGTGTCTCTTTGTTTCATGGTACGGTTCTCAGCATAAATACATTTCTACATTGATAAAGCTTGCTAACTTGTGAATCTCTTACTTTTGTGAAAACCAGTGATCCTCAGTGCCGTCCCACGTTCCAGGAACTGCTGGAGAAGCTAAGAGATCTGCAAAGACAATACGCAATTCAATTCCAAGCAGCCCGTTCCGCAGCTGGGGATAACACACAAAAGGAATTATAGACCAAAAGATTCTTTAGCTTCTGGCTTTCATTGATCGACTCGGCACAGAAATAGCTTTCTCTTTTCCTTCTCTTGCAAATATTTTGTGGCAATTGCTGGTGAGGAAACGGTTAGCACAGTTGCCCACAGATTGCCACTAAAAGTTTGTGGTATTGGCATAGAAAAACTCACAGCAAGCAGACAAAGAAAGGGAAAAAAGAAACTGATGTAGTTGGAATCCACGTGAGCTGCCTAAAGTTTGATGGTGATTGGATGGTTTTGGTGTTTATTTACTGACATCATTAAAATCTTCGAAATCCATCATCTACGGTGCTGTGATTGGACTTGTTACGCTGTTTGGGTTCAATTCCACCATTAATGTGCGAGAGATTTTTAGGACCACTCAGAAAAGTTGTACAGCAAACACATTTTTTAATCGATAATATAGATTGAGATATAATATCTTACTTTTATCTTTTTAAGTTTTTCTCGATTAATTTAAAGGAAAGCTCCATTGCTTCAGTCGTTGGGTCTTCCATCTTTACTGTTCATTGGCAATCTTGCACGTCAGCAAAGGGCACTTTCAGCATTGGTAACTCGATCTTTGTTGATGTTCAAAATCATTGGAAGTAGGTTTTAGCGTTTAGTCGTCGACTTGTGTGGAGAAGTGAAATTATCTCCAAAATAGCACTGGCAAGGCATAGTGTTCATCACATTTGACGGACAGCAACTCTTCCTGAGAATCCCATTAAAATTGAAAGTATTGTTACTTTCTAGAACTATTGGCTATCTATTGTTGTCATCATGCTATAGCATGCACTAGTGCTTAAAAGTTTCAGGCATCAGCCTTAGCCAAGCAGAAAGCAGATTCAGTACAGTTGGATTTCAGATTTCCACTAATGAAGATGATGCAAGATAGTAACATCTGATGGAAGATTTAGATTTTAGGCGAGTAAAGCAAATTCCCATAAATGATGCCATGAAGCTTGTTTCGGGGCTTGAAAAGCCAGAACCGTTTTAAGCTTAGGGGGGCAAACGAGATTGTTAGTGCTTTGAAGGAATTCAAGCTTAGTGAACCACAGTAACGATCAACACAAGACCCAAAAAATATTGCAAGCTGCCAACACTTCATGCAACCTCTCACTGGTGATCGAAAGTGGCCTCAGTCTTGCCAATTTACTATTGCATTCAGAGAGTAACACGAATATTGTCAGCGCAATAACATATCTAGACGAAGATATTAACCAAAGTCACCACCTATATCAGGCACAAGGGATACGCTATATGACCTGCTTCAAGAATTACAAATGGTTACAATAATTCTGTGGATAAAAATTGGACTTTCTTGTTTTGTTCACATTCCAAAGGTTTAATATTCAACAGAATTTCAAACCCAGCAATTTTATCACAATGGTATTTTTAGCGAAGAAGATGTTGAATTGCAGCAACAGCATCACCTTTGTGCTCCCTTAAGGTTCTCTCTGCGACCTTCTTATCCAACTGATTGCGAGCCAAGTAAACAGAAACAATTGTTAGAAGCCAAAGCATCCAAATTGATGCATGTTCCTAAGCACTTAAAAAAGCGGTAGGGAAAATAACCTCTAGTTCATTGGCAATTATGTCAACATCAGCAGCGTTGATCTTAACAGCAGCCAATTCTTTCTCCCTGCGAAGAACCAGTCACATTAAAAATAAAAAATTCAACCATGTCCACGCTGCAGTTTCCTTCTAACGTTGTTGATAGTCCAATAATAATCATGTGCTACTCTTATATACACATTTCAACCATGTATCTTTCACTCTATATTGAAAATTGACACACTTGGAAGAGTTTCTATTTCCCAATAGGATGTAGCTGAATTGATACAGGAAGCCATCTCCAGAAATCCCCATTAGGAGCCAATAATATTTTTAAAAAAGAGATAAAAAAGTTTATATTTCGTATATTATTCTTCGGGTTGTTCTTGGTTACTCTGCTCCTAGTAAACCCTACCATTGGATGAGGGAGATGAATAAATTAGTTATGGAACTTACAACATGCTGACTTTTGTGAGCACCAATGCACGGTATCTAAGCTTAACTGCAAAACTCTTTCAGGAAAATCAAATAATCAAATTCAATTAGATCTACATGTATTATTGAAAAGCGCGAATTGATACCTCAATCTCATAGCATTCCTATCAGCTTCGGCTGATGCAGCAATCGAAGCCATAGCCTATTCAAAAATCAAATTTCAGAATTACCTTTTCTTTTTTTAAATAATCTGAAACAGAAACAATAAAAAGAAAAAGAAGAAAAAAGGAAACCTCTTGAACGCGAGTGGAATCGAGCTGGCGATCTTCAACACGGTCAGTGAGCTTATCAAGTGCTTTGCTTTGTTGCTGTAAGTCTTTAGAATCAACAACTCTCTCTATTCCTCCTTCATCTGTAACCTCCATTTTTCTTTGCTTAGCGTCAAAACCCAAAACCCTAATTTTTATTATTCCCTTTTGTTGCTGTTTCTGTTAGTTTTGCTTCGCTTGAGATTTTCTTTTAGTCGTTCTTCCCCGGAGCTGGTTATGAATATTGAATAGACTAAATTAGCCTCACTTTATCCGACCCGCTGATTTCATGGACTGTGGTGGGCTTTTGGCCCGAAGTGATTTCAAATTTTATTAGTAGAAGGCATTGAATTTTAAATTTCATTATTATATAATTTCTATATTTATTAAATTAATTAAGAAGTTATTTTTTCTAATTAATTTCTTATCAGTTGCTTCATCTTCTAAAGATTTGATTTTTCTAATCACAAATTTGAAACTCTAGACTTTATTTGAAATGGGTATAGCAATTATGGCTGTTGTGAATAGTACTAGTGCTTGGTATGATCTTGGATTGGTCCAATGTTATAATGGTTTTATAGATTGAATTGTGGTAATAGATTAAAAAAACAAAGCTATTCAGATTATGGGAAAAAAGACGAAGAAGAGAATTAGTTAAACAAAAAATAGTAAAGGTACCGGTTAAATGAAGCGTTTTAAGGAGATGACGTAGTTTCTAATTCTTGTCTAAATTTGATGCATGTTTTTATCTATGCATTAAATCACACATATTTATTAGTATTAAATAATAGAGAATGCGTCAATCATTCAATACCAAAGTGATACATATCACTCTTTTTTTTTAGTTACAGTGTATACATTAAATATAGAATCTTTCAGGCTACTGAATAGATCTAAATACTTCATCTCCTTGTTCAAAAACTGGTCTTCTTTCGTCCTAAGAGTTTCACTTCCATTTAATAAAAGGGGAACACCAAACTAAGTGCTTGCTATACTAATTGTTCTATCTTGCCAAGAATGCATCTATAATATGGAATTTATAATATATAAAAAATATTGAAAAAACCTGTCTAATACATACATAAACAAGAATGATACACACACAATGTGTTTATCATTTTCAAGTTCAATTTCATCTCTTCACATAGGAACATATAGAAATTTAAATTTAATAGAAATCTAATATTTCAAGAATATTTTTTTGATAACCATATGTTTAATAATTAATTAATATACAATATGTATAGTAATGCATCAATGAAAAACTAATCTAAATATTACTTTATAATAAACATAATTGTTATAAACTTCTATTTATGACCATATTTATCCATAAAATTCATAGAGATAATCATTATTTTAATTTGGTTTAAGATAAATCAAGTACAAATATCAGTTGTGACTGTTATAAGAAAATACTGCTAATGGTAGTAAAAGCTAAGAATGGGAAAGAAAAGAAACTGAGTAAAAGAAATAGAAGGTACAGTGTAGTTGCAAGGTGGCTTTCTTTATTGATTGAAATTTGAAGATTTTTCTCTTAAATATTTAATTACTTTTTTAAAAAAAAAAAAAAAACAAAACAAAACAAAAAAGTGTTTTTTGAAAGGATTTTATATTTTAATAATTTGGTGTCGTAATTTGTCCTTTTATTTATTTATTTATTTATTTATTTTTGGAAAAAGAAAATTGATATGCAGCATATTGGCCACCGTACTCTTAGTGAGGTATTTCCGTTCCATTCTTTTTGATTGGTGGGCGCAGAAAAAGGGTCACCACATTTTTAGTGTAGATCCTACATCTGAGACCTGCCATTGAAAAATTCATTCATTCTCTCTTTACTCCCCTATAAATACAATTGAACTCTCATTACTTTACATAACATCTTTTTGATAGCAGCGGACTGATCAATATCTTTTTGCATTATTTGATCTGCATTTTCTTTATCCATTTTACAAATAAGGCTTCTTCTTATTCTAATTTTTGTTCTTTTACAAAAAAGCAAAGATGAGGAGACTTTCTATTCAGTTGGGAGTTGTAGTTGTTGTGTTCCTGTTGGTGTTAGGATTAGTTGAATGTCGAAAAATAAAGCAACGTGAATTAACTGTACTTGTAGGACTTGGAGGTGCTAGAGGTGGCGGTGAAGGTGGTGGAAGTGCTGGAGGAGGATATAACCTTGGAGGGGGATATAAGATTGGCGGAGGATATCAACTTGGAGGAGGATTTGGCGGTGGAGGAGGCGTAGGCGGTGGTGCAGGAGGAAGCGCAGGCGGTAGCGCAGGAGGAAGCGCGGGCGGTAGTGCCGGAGGAAGCGCAGGCGGCAGTGGCGGAGGAAGCGCAAGTGGTGGTGCCGTAGGAAGCACAGGCGCAAGTGGTAGTGGCGGAGGAAGCGTAAGCGGTGGCGCGGGAGGAAGTGCAGGCGGTAGCACCGGAGGAAGTGCAAGCGGTGGTGCCGGAGGAAGCGCGAGCGGCGGTGCTGGAGGTGGCAGTGGCGCCGGAGGAAGCGCGAGCGGTGGAGGAAGTGCAAGCGGTGGTGGCGGAGGAAGTGCAAGCGGCAGTGGCGGAGGAAGCGCAAGTGGTGGTGCCATAGGAAGCACAGGCGGTGGTGCTGGAGGCAGCAGTGGCACAGGAGGAAGTGCAAGCGGCAGTGGCGGAGGAAGCGTAAGCGGTAGTGTTGGAGGTAGTAGCAGTGGAGGAGGAAGCGCAAGCGGTGGCGCCGGAGGAAGTGCAGGCGGTAGCGCCGGAGGAAGTGCAAACAGTGGCGCCGGAGGAAGTGCAGGCGGTAGCGCCGGAGGAAGTGCAGGCGGTAGCGCCGGAGGAAGTGCAAACGGTGGCGCCGGAGGAAGTGCAGGCGGTAGCGCCGGAGGAAGTGCAGGCGGTAGCGCTAGAGGAAGTGCAGGCGGTGGTGCTAATGCGGGATTTGGTAGTGGAGGGAGTATAGGTTGGGGCTTCAAAGGAGGATTTGGTGGAGGAATTGGAGGAGGAAGTGGCGCAGGTGGTGGCTTTGGAGGAGGGGAAGATATTGGTGGCGGTGCTGGCGGAGGATTAGGCGGGAGGCATTGATTTCAAAAGCTAGTGATCCTTCAACACCCTGCTAGCTAGTTTATAAGGCGATAGTAAAATTTTCAACTAGCTAGTGCGCGAGGTGGTAGCAAGATTTATATATGTCCTAAATAATGAAGATCATAGCCACTAGAATAAGTTAAAGCAATGTTTAATGTATTGCTACAATTCCATATCAATGTATGACAGTTAGTTATGAGTAATAATCGTTAATTACACTGTGAAGCTCAAGAAAAATAAAGCTTAATAACTTTAATTTCGGTAAATAAAGGCCAAAAATGGGGCAAAAAAGAAATTATAATACAAATATTCATACTTACGGATTATCTCATTTTATCCAACAAAAGAAAAAACGTTGTTCGCACCCCTCTTGTTCCTTGATCAACTGAGAAGGACACAGGCTATCTACCTCAAGAATCAATCTGCACATGCCCTAATTACTCCATGAATGCCGTTAGCAGCCCCTTGATAAATGATACAAATAATACCATCAAACAAGGCTGCCTCTGATACTTGAGTTTTCACCAAATTAAGTCAAAGCCAAAAGTGCAAGAACAGCAGATAAAAAAAGTCGTATTGCAGTAGTAAATAGTTAAATTCTCGAGCGTCCAATCTCAACATCGTATAATCTAAAAACTGGAGGCCAGCTCGTTCCATCACGCCTTGTATAGATCAAATCTTTCATATGCCAGCCACAACGCGAACATACACACAGGATCATCAGTTTAGTGCCTTCGCTAATGGAAAAAAGTTTACATCTTAGGAATACTATAGTAAGACCAGGTTCTGTGAATGGGATTGATTTTGGTACTCCCTCAGGACGATATACAAATGTTAGAACGACAATTCACGTTATATTTAGGCAACTTTTCTTAAGCTTTTGAGTTTGCTTCAAGTTTAGCTATCAACTTGCATTGCCTGTTCGAATAGGGTTTTGAAACTTTGTAATTTTATTTCAACAGAACATTAATCTGGCTGGAGAAACTTACTTCCTTCTTACTTGGCTCGAACAACCATTGGAGATGTGATTCTGAAGGGTTTCAACTATGCTTCTTCTGCAGGAGGAAATCTTAATGAAACAGGATCATGATTTGTATGGTTTCTGCTAATTAAAAATTCTCTTTTGTTTGATCTTAAAGGAGGTTTTGCACCAAGTCAGCTTTGCTGTGCTATTTATATATTTGGAATTTTTCTAGCTAAACCTATCTAAATCTTTTGAATTTAGCTGCCCCTTTTTTTGGGAGGATCAAGTTCCTTGCCAACTATCGACCCCGATCTCTTTTCATTTGTTTTGGGTATTGTATTACCAAACCTAGCCTAGTAATTATTGAATTCCATATGATGTAAAAAGAATAAAAAAGGAATATTCATATATATACTGCATATTCTTTCTCTTTTGATAGAAATGAAATTCATTTCCCATGCATGTAAGAAAATCTCCGTAACAAGAGGAACCCTTGGTGCACAGATGAGAGTGAGACCTGGTGCTGTGAAATTATATGTACATAAGGAATTACAAGATTTCTGCAATTTGGAGAAGATAACGAATACTTGTGTTCTGCCAAGTCTTTCTAGTCGAACAATAAACAGCTTTGACATTAAGTCCAACAGCTAACTAATGCTGTAGATTTATTCTATAATTGGTAAGGATTAACTAATTAAATCATTTGCCCTACTAAGAAACAATTTGAGGTCAATACCGCACTTTTTACTCGGCTATTTTTATACATCTTTATTAAATTGGTTTCGCAACATATGAACCACCGCAATTTCAGTATACATCCTGTATTTGATATCTGCCATAGTAAAATTTAATTAATAGTATTTTACTCACCTATAAATAATAACTCATGTCTTCTTAGTCTATATGACATTACTTTTTTTTTCTTTTTGAGAATTGAACAAGTGATATCGACTTTGATAGGAATGCAGTAATTAATATCTTTGCATCATTTTAACTGCATTCTTTATCCACACTACAAATACCGCTTGTTCATATTCTTATGTTTTAATACATATTGGTAGAAGAAAGATGAGGAATCTTTCCATTAAGTTGAGAATTTTAGTTGCTATATTTGTTTTGGTGCTGGAGTTAGTTGACTGTCAAAATATAAAAAGACGTGAATTACATGTACAATTTAGAGGTAGTGGGAGTACCCGAGGAGGTGGACTTGTTAGAGGGGGATATAAAATTGGTGGAGGATATCAAATTGGAGGAGGAATTGGCGGTATAGGTGGAGGAGTTGGTGGAGGGTTAGGAGGTAAGGCCGGAGGAAGCGGAACCGGTGGTGTTGGAGGAAGTGCGGGTGGTGGTGCTGGAGGAAAAGCAGAGGGTGGTAAAGGAGGAAGCATAAGCGGCGGTTTTAGAGGAAGCACTGAGGGTGGTGCTGGAGGAGAATATGGCAATAAAGGTGGTAAAGTTAGTGGTGTTGGTGAAGGAATAAGAGGTGGTGCTAGAGGAAGTGCAAGTAGTGGTGTCAAAGGAAGCGTCAAAGGTGGTGTTATAGGAAGTGCAAGTGGTGGTGTCGAAGGAAGCAAAAGTAGTGATGCCGGAGGAAAAACAAAGGGTGGTGTTAGAGGAAAGGCAACGAGTGGTGCCGGAGGAAGCGCATGGGGTGGTGCTGGAGGAAGTGGAGGCGGTAGTGTCGGAGGAAAAACAAAGGGTGTTGCCGAAGGAAATGCAACGAGCGCTGCCGAAGGAAGTGCAATGGATGGTGCTGGAGGAAGTGCAGGCGGTAGTGTCGGAGGAAAAACAAAGGGTGGTGCTGAAGGAAAAGCAACAAGCAGTGTCAGAGGAAGTACATGGGGTGGTGCTGGAGGAACTGCAGGCGGTAGTGTCGGAGCAAAAACAAAGGATGGTGCTGAAGGAAAAGCAACAAGCAGTGTCGGAGGAAGTACATGGGGTGGTGCTGATGGAAGTGCAAGAGGTGGTTTCGGAGGCAAAATAAAAGGTGGTGCCGGAGGAAAAGCAACGAGCGGTGCGGGAAGAAGCACGAGGGGTGGTGCTAGAGGAAGTGTAGACGGTGGTGTCGGAGGAAAAACAAAGGGTGGTGCTGAAGGAAAATCAACAAGCATTGTCAGAAGAAGCGCAGGGCGTGGTGTTAGAGGAAGTGCAAGTGGTGCTGTCGGAGAAAAAATAAAGGGTGGTGCCGGAGGAAAAGCAACGAGCGATGTTCGAGGAAGCGCAGAGGGTGGTGTTGGTGAAAGTATTGGCGGTGGTGTTGGAGAAAAAATAAAAGGTGGTGCTGGAGGAAAATTAACGAGCAATGCCGGAGGACGCGTAAGAGGTGGTGCTAGAGGAAGTGCAGGGCATGTTGTCGAAGGAAAAACAAAGGATGGTGCCGAAGGAAAAGCAACGAGTGGTGCCGGAGAAAGCGCAGGGGGTGGTGCTGGAGGAAGTGCAAGCGGTGGTATCGGAGGAAAAATAAAGGGTAGTGGCAGAGGAAAAGCAAAAGGTAGTGGTATTGGAGGAAGTGCAGGCAATAGTGTCGGAGGAAGCGCATGTGGCGGTATCGGCGGAAAAACAAAGGGTGGTTCCAGAGGAAAAGCAACAAGTGGTGCCAAAGGAAGCGCAGGGAGTGGTGCTGGAGGAAGTGCAAGTGGTGTTGTCAGAGGAAAAACAACGAGTGGTGCCAGAGGAAGTGCAGAGGGTGTCGTTGGAGGAAGTGCAGGTGGTGGTTTCGCAGGAAGCGCAAGCAGTAGTGCTGGAGGAAAAGCAACGAGTGGTGTCGGAGGAAGCGCAAGGGGTGGTGCTAGAGGAAGTGCAGGTGGTAGTGTTGGAGGTAGCACAAGTGGTGATGCTGGAGGAAGAACAAAGGGTGGTGCCGGAGGAAAAACAGCAAGTGGTGTCGGAGGAATCACAAGGGGTGGTGCTAGAGGAAGTACAAGCAATAGTGTCGGAGGAAAAGTAACGAGTAGTGCCGGAGGAAGCGCAAGAGGTGGTGCTGGAGGAAGTACAAGCAGTGGTGTTAAAGGAAGCAAATATAGTATTGTCGGAGGAAAAACAAAGGATGGTTCCGGAGGAAAAACTACGAGTGGTGTCGGAGGAAGAGCAAGTGGTGGTGTCGGAGGAAGCACAAACAGTGGTGCTGGAGGAAGCGGAGGTGGTGGTGCTGAAGGAAGCACAAAGGGTGGTGCTATAGGAAGTGCAGGTGGTGGTGTCGAAGGAAGCACAAGTGGTGGTGCTGGAGGAAGCGCAGGGGGTGATGCTAGAGGAAGCACAAGTGGTGGTGCCGGAGGAAGAGCAAATAGTGGTGTCCGAGAAAAAGCAACAGGTGGTGCCGGAGGAAAAGCAACAAGTGGTATCGGAGGAAGCACAGTGAGTGGTGCTGGAAGAGGATATAAAACAGGAGAATTTGGTGGTAAAAGCGGCAAAATTGGTGGTGCCAGTGGTGAAATAAGAAGTGGTTCTAGAGGAAGTATAAGCGGTGGAGTCAGTGGAAATGTGGGCGGTGGTGTCGGAGGAAGTACACATGGTGGTGCTGGTGAAAACGCAGGAGGTAGTATAGTAGGAAATGCAAAGGGCGAGATTGGAGGAAGTGTTAAAGTTGGTGCTGAAGGAAAGATAGAAGGTGGTGTCAGAGGAAGTGCAAGCATTGGTATCAAAGGAAGCCTAAAGGGAGGTTTTGGAGGAAGCATAGGCAGTGGTACCGCAAGAAGTGTAAAAGGAGGTGCTGGAGAAACCGTAGGAGGCGGTGTCAGAGGAAGTGCAAACGGTGGCGCCATAAGAAGTGCAAAAGGTGGAGCCGAAGGAAGTGCAAGTATTAGTGCAAATGGAGGATTTGGTGGTGGAGGGAGTATAAGTTGGGGTCTTAAAGGTGGATTTGGCGGAGGAATTGGAGGAGCAAGTAGTGCAGGTGGTGGCATTGGAGCGGGAAAAGATATGCACTGAACAAAGCCTCTATGTACCCAACTGCTAACTCCCTATTCGATATGCAGGAGCATAATCTGATTGGCTAGCTGAGTATCATCAAAAATATTCAAAAGAAACCACTATAAAATTCATGTCCCTAAATATTCACACAACTCTTATAAATAAACTTTATATATTTTTGGACCTTCCTGATGTGATAGGGACAATCTAGTAAATGATTACATTGAATTCCAGACTTTAAGAATCTTAAAGTTTTAATTACTCCACTCGTTATAGGCTTTACGTAAGGGTTTTGTCTCTAACCTCACTCCCTCCGCCTCAACAGCCTTTGAAGCCAACCACTCCTCTGGCCACCTAATGAGCAAGTTAGCGTTAGGACTGAGGATACTAAGAGCCAAAAAGTTGCACCTCGGGTCAAGATTGTTCAGTTCTCGAGCTTTCTTTCTGATATGACATTATTTTAAATTAATATTTAATTTATTGAACTAGTTAAATGGTCCTATTGTTATACACTTCAACTCTTAAGATATTCTATTTTTAATATTTTGATTTTTATCTTTTTTTTTTCTTACTTTTTAATTTTAAGTTTTTAATTCTCATTCATTTTTCTTAATGGTATAAAGAAATATATATATAATATCCAAAGCATAATAGTAGAGATTTTGTAACAGACTAACATATCTTTAAAAATCTTATAACTAATTTAATTTCTTTTTATTTTGAAAAAAATTAATTAGTAATTAATATAATCCAATCATAATTTTATCATAGTTTCATATGTATTCCTAATTCTATAATAAATTGATAAATTATTACATTATATATATATATATATATATGATAAAGTTTAAATAATTTTATAAAATTTCATAAAAACTAAAGATAAAAGTAAAAAAAAATAAAAATAAGATACTTATGATTTTATTTTATTGATATATCAATATATGTATTCATTGTTATTATAATACTTTATTAGTTTTTTTGAAGTTTAAATATCTATTAAATTTATAAAACGTATAATAACGCATGGGTTCCCTCTATATAATGAAAAAAATTCATAAAATAATTAGATATTCTTAATAAATATTATATCATATATTAATTTATTAAATATTTTAATATTTGTAATAATATTTATGCACGTCATTCGCGTGACGAGCAATATATATATAGTTATTTATCTATTTTTTTTTCATAAAGAACTATTTGCCTTTATTTGATAAGTAATATTAGGAGACTAAATTTAAATACTCAAATATATTATGGCTAGTATTTTGCTTCTTGTCTTCTTTTAAAAAAAATTGATAAAAACTAAACATAGTTAAAAATTAACTTAATCTCATTCTATTAAATAGAGTTATTTCATCATACTTTCTTTAATTTATTCACAATTTTTATCAAGTTCAATTACGAAATTGATCTCTTTTCTAATTACCATAAACTTCATTTTCTTGAAAATTATAGTATATATATAGAGAGATGCATACTTGTAATTTAATTTGGTGTTAGATGTATATATCCCGTACAAAATTTCACGTGATTCAGAAAAAATTTCCAAATCATCAGAAGTACTGATAATTAATGGTAATAAAAGCTAAGAAGTAAGAACCAACCACCAAGAAGAAACTAAAGAAAGAAATAGAAGGTATGAGGACCCAATGCAGTTGCATGGTGCTTCCATTATTAATTTGAAGTATGAGTGATTTGAACTTGCTTTGAGAATGCAACAGGCAATTTCAACTTTACCATGATGATCAATTATCTTTGCATTACCCAAATCCAGCTGGTCCCCGACAAAGTCCCCTTTGCTACGAGCTGGTTTCCACTTACATTTATGCAGGAGTTAATTTTATTGATCATGTCATGTGATAGTACTATACTACATTTGACTTAGCATGTATACCTTATTCGGGATTAAGTTAATGTTGGATTACTTGATTCAGGAACTGTATATAGTTTTCTTGGTTAGTAATTGTTGAGACAGGGGACAACTATTTTAATGAGTTTACCGGCCAATAATGTTCCAACCAAGAAGTTTGAATTGTGCACCACTGAGCAAAGTCCACAATGAGATGTTGACTCCAAGTTTGCGCCATTTAATGCATGTGCTTTCTTTACTACCAACACTATAAATAAGGCTTGCACTCTCTAGTGTCATCGCAACTAAGTGAACATTCCTCTTACTCTAATCTTTGTTTCTTTTATGAGAAGAAAGATGAGGAAATTTTCTATTAAGTTCGGAGTAGTAGTTGTTGCGTTTGTGCTGGTACTAGGGCTAGCTGAATGTCGAAAAATACAAAAAGAAGAATATCCTGAATTTCTTGGACAAGGTGGCGGAGGGGGATTTGGTGGAGGAGGTGGTATTGGCGGCGGCAGTGGTGTAGGTGGCGGTGCTGGTGGTGGCTTCGGAGGAGGCAAAGGTGGAGGAATAGGAGGTGGTGCCGGTGGTGGCGCTGGTGGCGGCTTTGGAGGAGGCAAAGGTGGAGGGATAGGAGGTGGAGCAGGAGGAGGAGTTGGTGGTGGAGGCGGTGCAGGTGGTGGCGCTGGAGGAGGACTTGGTGGTGGAAGTGGTGGCGGCATTGGAGGAGGCAAAGGAGGAGGAATAGGAGGTGGTGCCGGTGGAGGTGCAGGTGGTGGCACTGGAGGAGGACTTGGTGGTGGAAGTGGTGGCGGCATTGGAGGAGGAATAGGAGGTGGTGCCGGTGGTGGCGCTGGTGGCGGCTTTGGAGGAGGCAAAGGTGGAGGGATAGGAGGTGGAGCAGGAGGAGGAGTTGGTGGTGGCGCTGGAGGAGGACTAGGTGGTGGAAGTGGTGGCGGCATTGGAGGAGGCAAAGGAGGAGGAATAGGAGGTGGTGCCGGTGGAGGTGCAGGTGGTGGCACTGGAGGAGGACTTGGTGGTGGAAGTGGTGGCGGCATTGGAGGAGGAATAGGAGGTGGTGCCGGTGGAGGTGCAGGTGGTGGCACTGGAGGAGGACTTGGTGGTGGAAGTGGTGGCGGCATTGGAGGAGGCAAAGGAGGAGGAATAGGAGGTGGTGCCGGTGGTGGAAGTGGTGGTGGCATTGGAGGAGGCAAAGGTGGAGGAATAGGAGGTGGTGCAGGGGGTGGTGGAGGGTTTGGAGGTGGTGCAGGTGGAGGCATTGGAAGGGGAGGAGGCTTTGGTGGTGGTGGTGGGGGAGGATTAGGTGGCGGGCATTGATTTTAAAACTTAGAGCTGGGTTTAGCACCATGCAAGCTAGTGTATGAGGTGGTAGCAAAATTTATACACGTACCACCAATTAATGAAGAGCATAGCAACTATGAATAAACTAAAGCAATATTGCCTTATTACTACAGTTCCGTGTCAATGTATGGTAAAATTACGGATGGATTATAATTACTTATATAATATAACAAAAATAAGAACATAATTCACACCTGAGATTATCTCCATAAATGAAAGCCAAAAAAGAAAAGCAAGTGCATAAGGAAACCATTCATTTAATGATAGTTGCAAATATGCATGCACATAAACTTGTGCTATTGGCTTCAAACTTTATTCTTCTTCTTTCCTACTCCAGCGACATTGCAAATGCTGTATTCTTCTTCTTTTCGTTTCTCTTTTTTAATTACTACGAAAGTATGAATGGTTAACCATTTGTATTACGAAACTATTTGGAGGCACATATAGCTGCATGGAAGGTAGTTTTTTCATTGGAGGGGGAGGAAAAGTGATTCAGTTTGACAAGTAAACCAGTGTTAGTTTTCGCTGCTGTTTTTGTTGTTCCAGATAAGGAAGAGGAAACGTCATTCAATTGCTCGATTTGCCCAAAAAAAAAAAAAAAAAGAAAGAGAAGCATTTGGTTTTTTGATTCATTTTTCCATCAATTCAATAATCTAATGTGATTAGGCGTTTCAGGACATTTTCACTTATTCTGCAATTAATGTCCAGCGTCAACTGGTGGACTTCATTTCTTTATTTACGCACTGATCCTATATGTACCCAACTGCTACCCCCACTACAATTGTTGGTTCAACCTGCAGGATCATAAGCTGAGTATCATCAATGAAATTATTCATATGCCTAATATGCACCCAACCATTTCATTCTCCTTATAAAAACTTTCTCTGCAAAAATATAACCATCTCTATAAATAGCCACAGCTTTGATTTTCCTCCAGATTTCAGCAATGAATTTGATGCTGGAGAAACTCCTATTTGTTAGGATCATATCCCAGGTTCCGTTTTTCTATTTCTTGTTGCATTTCTGCTCAGCACAGGATGTTCCAGCTTTCTATATTTTTGGAGATTCACTGGTTGATGTAGGAAACAATATGTATCTTAAGAACACTATAGCAAAGCCAGGTTTTCCTAATGGGATCGATTTCGGGAATCCAGTTGGTGTTCCTTCAGGAAGATACACAAATGGTAGAACAGTAATTGACATCATAGGCAAGTTATTTTAAGCTCTCAGCCTGCTTTCAGTTCACTTATTAACTTGCCTGCTGGAACAGGATTTTGAGACCTCGTAATTTTTATTTCAACAGAACAGGAATCTGGCTTGAAAAGTTGCACTCCTCCTTACTTGGGTCCAACAACCACTGGAAATGTTATTCTGAAGGGTGTCAACTATGCTTCTGCTGCATCAGGAATTCTTAATGAAACAGGATCAGTATTTGTAAGGTTCTGCTAATTCTTCTTTGGTCTGCTTTTAAAGGTGGCTTTGTTCCAAATAAGCTTTGCAGTTCTGTTTATATATTTCCTTTCTTGTGCTAAAGCTAGCTTTAACTTTTTCAAAATACATGTTATGATGCTGTAACGATTGGAATTCCCGTGTCATGTACAGGGCAATATAATCCCTCTGGACATGCAGATCAGTAACTTCGCGAAAACGAGGCAAGATATCATATTACAAATTGGTACCCTAGCTGCTCAGAAGTTGCTTAACAGGGCTATCCATATTGTTGCAACTGGCTCAAATGACGTAATGCATGTGGCAGAGACTAAATTAGAGAGGCCCAAGTCATATTATCTTGACACCATAATTTCAAGATTCAGATCACAGCTCACGGTAAGATAAACTTGGATGAATGTTGCTGAATACATAGTTTAGGACATTTAAAATTTGCACGTTATGTAAAATAGAATCCTACTTCGTCTTATATTTCAAATCCAAATACATAATAAAGTTAATATGTTGAGCAAAGACGTAGTCTTGATTGCAGAGACTCTACAGATTGGACGCTAGGAAGTTTATAGTAGCAAATATTGGTGCGACGGGATGTGTACCTAATGTGAGAGATAAGTATCCATTAATATTTGATGGTTGTGCTCCTTCTTTCAACAAAATATCACAAGCATATAACAGAAGATTGAAGAGGCTGCTTGAAGAGCTTCATGCAAATCTTACAGGATCAAAGTTTGTCCTTGCAAATACTTATGCTATGACAGAAGATATAATTCGAAACTATATATCATATGGTAAGATTCTAAGCATTATTCAGATTTTGCACTGGCCAAATTGCATATAATTTTGTAATTGGTTTGATATTTTCGTTTCTGTTTTACAGGATTTGAAAATGTAGACGAAGCATGTTGCCATTTACTAGGACCCCATGGAGGTCTTGTATTTTGTTTTGAACTGTCTCACGTTTGTCAGGATAGAACCAAGTATGTTTTCTGGGATCCATGGCATCTAACTGAAACTGCAAACCTAATTGTAGCGAAGCATACGATGGATGGTGGCCGGAATTACATATCACCTATGAATTTCAGGCAACTTTTGAATTCTTGAATTGTTAAAAAAGAAATGCAAAATGAAATTCTGTAATATCACATTGGGAGTTCAGCCTGTGTTTTCATAGGACTGTTCAATGTCAAAGAATTACAGTCTGCCAAGCTGCAACTTTATTTTGCAAAGAAAAGGAATAAAGTTAAATCACAAGCTCAATGTTCAAATTTCATTGGAATTCGGCACCCATCTGCTGCACTTGGTCCATTAAACAATTAATGATTCAAGTGACCACATTGCTGTATAGTCTTTAAATTTTTCCACTGCCTGTATTTTTATCTGTCATTCATCAAAATAATGCATTTAATAAATAATTACATTCACTTCCATCACAACAGAACTTTTAACTAGTTTAAGATCAGGTTAAGATACAATTTAGCCCATCATATTGTGGTAAATTTTTTGCTGGATATCTGAGTATATATACATAGAGCAAAGGACTGTCCTGATCTCCTTGTATTTGGAGACCCATTGGTTGATGCAGGAAACACCTACTGCATCACCTGTTTCAAATTGGACTATAATTCTTTCCGAAATTTTCCCTTCCATATGTAAACGATACTCCGTTGGAGCCATGAGTTGATGAAAAATCTAGAGGCTATTTTGTCCACCATTATAGAAAGAATATATGCTTCAGAATAAATTGCTCATATAAATCGGCACAGGATCGTTGTTAATACTTACTTTGCATTTAATATTCAGTGTCAACTGCTGGATTTAATATAGTTAGTTATGCACTCAGCCTAAACCCCAACATTTGCTGGTTAACTCTGCAGTAGCATAGTCTAATGGGCTAGCTCATTATCATCATTAATGGAAATACCCAAAGCAAAACAGGATAAGCATATATGCAAAACAGGCTTTGTTTGTAAATTGAAACCATCTCTATCAACAGATTTTATTTTCCTGCAGATTTCAGCAAGGAAGATAATGTTTGACAAACTCAAGGTTGTCAGAATCATATCCAAGTTTCATTATTTCACTTCTTTTTGCATAGCTGCGCAGGAAAGGATATTCCAGCTTTCTATATTTTCGGAGATTCACTGGTTGATGTAGGAAAAAACTTTTAGCTTAAGAACACTTTTGCCAGGCCAGATTATCCCAAGGGGATAGATTTTGGGAATCCAATTGGAATTCCCTCAGGAAGATATACAAATGGTAGAACTGCAATTGACATCATAGGCAAGTTTTTTTAGTTTTGAGTTTGCTTTCCACTTAGTTATGTAAGTTGCTTTTTGGAACAGAATCTTGAGCCTCCGTAATTTTGTCTCAACAGAACAAGAATCTGGCTTGAACAATTTCACTCCTCCTTACTTGGCTCCAACGACCACTGGAGATGTGCTTCTGAAGGGTGTCAACTATGCTTCTTCTGCAGCAGGAATTCTCAATGCAACAGGATCAGGAGTTGTACGGTTTTTTGCTGTATTGTCTTCTAGTTTTGAATTCAGAGGAGGCTTTGCTATTCTGCTTACATTTTTTATAAAGCTTAGCTAAAATCTTTTCCAAGACACATGTTCTGAATGTCTAATGATTGAAAAACCCCTATACCATTTACAGGGAGATCTTATTCCCCTCGATATGAAAATAAGTTGCTCCGTGAAAACTAGACAAAATATCATAGCACAAATGGGTGCTCCAGCTGAGAAGAAGTTACTCAACCGTGCTATCTATATCGCTGCAACTGGCGCAAATGATGTTATGTATTTCGCAAAGCGAACTGATCTGGAGAGGCCGAAATCTTTCTATCTTGACACCATAATTTCAAGATTCAGATCACGGCTTACAGTAAAATACCCTTCAATGGCTATTGCTGACAAATAATTGGAAAATTTTAACCTGTTTAATTGACATGTTTAGCAAACATTAACTTTGTTTGCAGAGACTCTACAAATTGTGTTCTAGGAAGTTTATGGTCACAAACAGTGGAGCTGGTGGGTGTGTACCTCATCTGAGAGATGATTATCCAAAAGTACTAGATGGCTGTGTACCTTTTGTCAATCAACTAATGCAAGCGTATAACAGAAGATTGAAGAGGCTGCTTGAGGAGCTTAATACAAATCTTACAGGATCAACGTTTGTCCTTGCAGATATTTATGCTATGTCAGAATATATAATCCGGAACTATATATCATATGGTTAGGTGCTAAGCATTATTCACATTTTGGACTCCACTAAATTGTACGCCTTTTCTTTTTGTTATTGCTTATGTTTTACAGGGTTTGAAATTGTAGATGAAGGATGCTGCCATTTATTTGGATTCCATGCAGGTTTTCTTCCTTGTTTTCTATCTCTAATATGTCCGGATAGAACCAAGTATGTTTTCTGGGATGCATGGCACCTAACTGAAACTGCAAATTTAATTATAGCACAGCATCTGATGGATGGTGGCTAGACCTGTTCATGGGCCTGGGTACCTGCCCGGCCCGCCCAGGCCCGCACTCCTCGGGCCGGGCTTGGACAACAAATTTTGTATACAAGCCCGGTCCGGCCTGAACCCGAAAAAAGCCCGTAATCTTCGGGTCGGGCTTGGGCTTTTATATAAAAATTCAAGTCCGGCCCGGTCCAGCCCATTTAAAATCATCTTTTCATGCATAAAATATTTTGTCTATTTACTGCCACAAGTCCACTTACTGGTAAAGAAATTATCATAACAAAGCAACAGCAAGGACTTCTTCTTCTCCAGCATATTATGCCGCCGGACTTGTGCTAGAATGGAAGTAGGCCATCTCTGACATACCTTTCTTTTTGGCTCTATTTGTCTTTTTTTTTTTCTTCTCTCCTTTTAAGATCGGCTCGCTCGTTATTGATGCCGCTCCGCCACCATGCCGACCGCATCCACCGCCGTCACTCACCGTCTTATGGACCTCCTTGCATGACTCACTTCACCTGACCTCGACGTCAAGCTAAAAGCTCTCAGAGAAGTTAAAAACCAGATCATCGGTAACCTCGGCGCTATCCCAGCCGTCTCCTCCATCTTTTTTTTTGCTTGTATTGCAGAAATGTTACTCGTCAGTTAGAGTTAGATCTGGAAAATTGTTAATTTTTGTGTTACATGTGAAGTGATTTATTTATTTTTAGAGATCTGTGCGGCCGCATTTTTCCAGATCTGTTTGTTTTCAATGGCTTTAAATTTTTCTAGTTATTTATATATATTGCTGTAGCTTGAAATGGAACACTCATTTTGTTCACCTCAAGATTCTATATGAGTTATTTGGATAATTTGGTTTTGGTGGATTATAAACTGAAATTTATATTTGATTATTTAAATGGAAATCTAATATTTTCTGTTTTTTTTTAATATAATGCAGATTAAAATTTAGTTCATAGCTGAGGAACAAAATTCTATAGTACCCGAAAATGACAAATATAAACAGCCCATTAAGGATGGCTTTGCAGAATATGAAGTTTCCAAAAAGCGAGCAAAGAGTACTTCAATTGTTTGGGAACATTTTGAGCTAATCGGAAATGGTACAAATGATGCCAAAGCGAAATGTAAGCACTGTAAGTCTATTTTGGGTGCTGCTACAAAAAAATGGAACATCACATTTAAGGCGTCATTTAACTAAATGCTCAAAACATAGAAATGCAGATATTAAACAATTTCTTATAGGTAGTGAAGTATTAAGTGATGGGAGTAATTCTATAAAGAATTATAAGTTTGATCATGATGGATTGCGCCATTGCATTAGCATGTTTATTGTTGAAGGTTCTCATCCTTTTACTATTGTGGAAGAAAAGGGTTTTAGGCGCATGTTGTGTAAGGCGTGTCTTCAATTTAGAGCATATAGTAGGCATACTCTAAAAAGAGACATTCTTTCTTTGTATGTGAAAGAAAGGGATAACCTTAGAGAAATGATTTTCAATGCTCCTGGTAAAATTTATTTGACAACTGATAATTGGAAGAGTCAACATACAAAAATTGAGTATATTTGCATTACTGCTCATTTTATTGATGATAAGTGGAAACTACAAAAGAGAATTTTGAGATTTAGAGTATTAGTTCCACCTTATGATGGCCTGTGCATAGCTGATGAGATTGACTTATTTTTATCTCAATGGAATTTGAAGCATAAAATATTTTCAATCACTACTGATAATGCTTCTTACAATGATACTATGATTTCTATCCTTAATGGTCATCTCGCAACAAAAGAGTTTCTTGTATGTAATGGCGAATTTTTTCAAATCCGTTGTTGTGCTCATATTTTAAACTTAATCATACAATCAGGTTTGGATAGTATCAGTGATATTATTAATAAGATCAGAGAAATTATGAAGTATATTGATAAATCACAGATACGTAGAAAAAAGTTTTTTGATGTTGCAAAGAAAAATTTTCACTTAGATGTTAGGAGAAGATTTAGGTATGATTGTCCTACGAGATGGAATTCGACTTATACAATGCTTGATAATACTCTTTACTACAAGAATGTGTTTGATTATTTTGGGACTAGAAGTCATGTACTTAGATCTTATGAAATCTCAGAAATTGAATGGAAATATATTTCTATGATTCATAAATTTTTGAAGGTGTTTTATGAAGTGACAATTATGACTACCCTTCATAAGTTGTTTGACGAGTATAGACAAGAAACTAGTTCTAGTGTTGGAACTTCAAATGAGGAACCATCAAGTGGTGGCAATTTTGTTAGTGACATGAGGGATGAGCAATTTGAAGATTACAAAGAATTTTTGGGTGAAACAACTACCATACATGGTAAGTCACAATTAGATCTTTATTTTGAGGAACCAACTCATAATTTGACTGAAGATTTGGATGTTTTGGAGTTTTGGAATAAAAGTTCAATGAGATATCCCGAACTCTCAAAAATGGCACGCGATGTTTTATCAATTCCAGTTACAAGTGTTGCTTCAGAATCCGCTTTTAGTATTGAAAATAAGATCATTACCGCTTCTAGAAGTTCTCTTAATTCTAAGACGGTTCAAGCTTTAAATTGTCTTAAGGATTGGATTCGTGCGGAAGATAATAAAAGTTGTTTATTTATAATTCAATCTATTTTCTGAATTTTATTTTCAAAAATAAGTTTTATAATTGACTAATTTTTATTTTGTAAATTTTGTCTAGGTGATTTTACACCCAAATTTGAATCCGATAGCTCAAGTGAGGATGATATTAGTGATATTGATGGCAAAGAAGAAACTGAAATTATGGATTTTTAGGTAAGTTTATTATTTATATATTGATTTAGCTTACTAGTTATTTTTATTTATATAAAATACTTATTAATTTAAATATTTTTTGTTTTGTAGGAAATGTGAATTTGCCTTGAAGGAGCTTTATCTATATTATTGTGCTTTTATTTCAGTTTTTTGAGTTTTATTTAGATAGTTAAAAATATTAATTGATGTTTGTATCTTTATTATCATGATGAACATGATTATTGGATTTAAATTTTGAATATTTGTGTTGAAATTGGAATGAAATTTTGAATATTTATGTTGAATTGTTGATCGGGCCGGGTCAGGTCCGACCCGAACCCGCACAGACCCGACCTCTTTTTACAGGTTTAACAATTGGTCGGGCCAAGCCAGACCGGGCCGGGCTTTTTAAAAATTTTCGGGCTCGGACTTGGGCTCAGAGATATTAAAAATTTTTCGGGTCTGGGCGGGCTCGGATTGTCCAAAATCAAGTCAGGACCGGCCCATAAACAGGTCTAATGGTCGCCCAAAACAAATGTCACCTATTAATTTTAGGAAACTTCTGAATTCTTGAATTGTCCAAAGAAAAGGCAAAAATGCAATTCCATTATAAAAGAAGAAAACAAGTCTCTGTTAATGTTACTGTTGAATGAAGAGGGCATTGCAGTCTTCAGCCAAGCTGTAATGTTGCTTGAAAAGAAAAAATGGAATAAAACTAAAAGAATTATCTGCTGCTTGCTCTACTTGTTTAATTAAGGTTACAACCATTTTTCTGTAGAAAGGATGCATTGCTAAGGACTAGATTCTCCAAAACATACGCTTTTCTTTTTTTTTAATATGTTCTCTTCATATCAGAAGGTCTTAAAATTTATATGATTTTGCTGTCTGACACAGAAAGCATAGTAAAATGTGTTTCACAGGCTTTGAAATGTCAGATTCTGAGTACTGCCGCATTGCAGGATGCCACAGAGACTCATTCCGTCTAACTGAAATGTTCTGACATAATCATAACGAAACATTTGATGAATGATAATCTAAACTATATTTCACCAATGACTGTAAGATAGCTTCTGAATTCTTCAGCTGCTCATTCCAATAGGCATAATTTGACCAAATGTTTTTGCAGCCTAAAACTACATATCCCCTAATATTCAATAGTAACCTTCCTCATGTTAAATACAATCAGCTGACTTTTAACACTTCTCACTAAGTTAATTCAACTCAACTGACGTCTGGGTTTGCATCATTAAATGAATGATTCCACCTAGCAAAACAAATAAATTGCATAGGTATATTGAAAATTTAAAATGCACTCCTCAAATAAGGTACATTTTTAAGTGTAACAAAAATAAAATAAAATAAAGAAAGTAATAGATAGAGATATAACTGGTGCTTGGTTCACAATCCTGTACTCATTTACTTTCATTCCGAAAAATAGTAGTACAACAAATGGCCTATTCCTTCATCTAATTTCTTGGATTTTAGTGCTTTCTTGTGTGGAAGGAAATTCTATGGCATTAATGAAGGGCAAGTTGCCGATCCAAGTGACTGCAATAAATTGAGAAACATGGTGCAGTTGAAATTTGGACAACATAGCACTTGCAGGGAAATTAATAGTCTAATGTGCCTTGAGATAAGTATGGGTTCACTAATAATCACTATGCTTTGCTTTCTGGTATTTTCCCAATGCTCACAGATTTGGTGGTCACGTTTTGCAGGGAATTCAATGTAATGCAGACTTTTTGGTCTATATAAATAGCTTACAGTTATACCCATTCTCTTCTGCTCTTCAGGTTTTTATCCATTTACTTTCTTAGACAGGTATTTTATTAATGTTTGTAGGCCAAATCAATTTCCTCACATGCAATTCTTGGAGCTCAGACTTTTCTATGTTATTTCTGAGAGTAGATTAAGTTGCAAGGACTGTTGTAATGCTTGTTATTAGCAACAGGCTTAATGATTTGTTAGTATTTAAGTTAATATGCACTATACTTCCCAGCTGATCAGTACTGTAAAACTAGAGAGCCAATGTAAAAAGAAGAATACCATTAAAATTAGTACAACATAGGTTTCTATAGGGAATGGCCTACAGCACATGTTTAACAGGGTCGATTTCATTTTTCTAATTTATTGAGGCGGTTGGTAGTTGCGAAATTTGCGTCGACCTTATAGAAGCATCTAAGGAACTAAAAGAAAATACCAGCACGTTCTTAAATAGTTCTTGCTTTTAGATATTGCTTCTTTGCTCTTGGATATTGAACAAGGGACCCTCAAGATTGGGCAGAAAGCATATTTTAATTGCTTTCTCTTCTTTCTGTATGCAATGAGTATCCTCCCAAACAGCAGAAGGGTCATAGGGATTGTGTCTCGAGTATTGATGATCCTGGTTTTGTCGGACATGTACGTTGCATTCAATATTCCTGCCAATTTTGTATTCGGCGACTCACTAGTTGATGCTGGAAACAACAACTATATAGTATCTCTCTCGAAAGCTAATTATGTACCGAACGGAATTGATTTTGGAAGGCCAACCGGACGATACACCAATGGCAGAACCATTGTTGACATAATAGGTATGTTCTTTTCTTCTCTCTTTTTCTGCATGGTAGTACCCTGCATAAGATTTTCTGTCTCACAGGCCAGGAATTCGGTTTCCAAGATTTCACTCCTCCTTACTTGGCTCCCAGCACAGTAGGATCTGTGGTTCTGATGGGTGTCAATTATGCTTCCGGTGGAGGAGGAATTCTTAATTACACTGGCAAGGTTTTTGTAAGTTCTGAAAGCCTTCGAACTAGTATCATTGCTTAAAACAGGATTGGATATTCCTTTGGAAGTGGATAAACTAGCTTGATTCGTATTTGCTATTGATCATAGATGTTTTTATCGGTAGGGTGGTCGAATCAACTTGGACGCGCAAATTGATAATTTCGCAAACACTGGACAGGATATAATCTCAAGCATCGGTGGTCCTGCAGCCCTAAATCTGTTTCAAAAATCTCTCTTCTCGGTTACAATTGGCTCAAATGATTTCATTAATAACTACTTTACGCCAGTCATCTCTGCTCTCGAGCGAAAATTAATACCTCCAGAAGTGTTTGTTGGCACCGTGATAGCAAGATTCAGACTACAACTTACGGTATAATATTTGCTCGTATTCTGTCTCTTCTCATCTTTATTAGTGCAATCCAAATGCTACAAGCAACTTCTTTGTCCGAACTATTGCAGAGACTCTACGATTTGGGTGCCAGGAAGGTTGTTGTAGTGAACGTGGGTCCTATCGGATGCATACCATATGAAAGAGATACGCATCCATCTGCAGGAGATAACTGCGTTAGTCTTCCGAATCAGATAGCCCAGCTATACAATGCAGAACTGAAAAGCCTTGTCTCGGAGCTTAGCACAGGCTTGAAGGGATCATCTTTCATTTATGCAGATGTTTATCGCATTGTAGATGACATACTACACAACTACAGCTCATATGGTACTTTTCTTTTTTCAGTTAATTGACTTTGATCAGGGTTCTAACTCCTAGTCCTGAAATCCACCGTCAGTAGTTTGCATCATCGTTTATGAATTCTGACAACAGAAACATTTTCATGAAATTGCAGGTTTTGAGAATGCAAATGCATCATGCTGCCATTTGGCAGGAAAATATGGTGGTCTAGTACCGTGTGGTCCTACGTCTAAAATTTGTGCAGACAGATCCAAGTACGTGTTCTGGGATCCATACCATCCTTCTGATGCAGCTAATGTGGTAATTGCGAAGCGACTAATAGACGGCGATTTGAATGACATTTCACCTATGAACATTCGTGAACTCTTCTTAGTTTGATCTACCAATTTCAAGTTGGGCAAGTACAAGATTTCCCACGCAGGAAGTTATCAGGAATTCTTACTTCTTATTGGTAATTGATGATAGAATATAATTGAATTAAACTCTGATGATATATCCTATTTCAGGAGTTGAGACTCCTATTTTCCGGAAAATCATTAATAACTCATACATTTTCAGTGCATCCAATCATGCCTGTTCTTATTACGCCAAATAAGATTATCTTTCTCAACGACTTTGAACAACAAAGTATTTAGTTCCTATCCTTGTCACGAATACATATCAATCAAACTGATTTGGATATTTCTTGCTCTTGTTAGATCTGTTGTCCATATGTTAGGCGTTGAATCTGACCATCTGAATCATGTGTTTCTTGATTTTTTTTTTTTTGTTTTTTTTTTAGTGTTGTTTTCTTTCGTTGGAAGGATTAGACTGATTTGATTGCAAATTTATTTTGGTTTTGACATTGAATTCCTTCTTTTTGTTGGGAGAATTGGACCGGTTGGTGTTAGGGATCAAGAAGTGACATGAGATGGGCAACGAAGGGTTTGGGGGACGATGCAGTGACAGTGATGGTTGATGAAAAGCAATGTAAACAGGGAGAAGAGAGTTTTGTCTTCTTAATTCTAATTTTTTTTTAAAAATGATTAAATTAATATAAGAAATAAATAACTTTAACATCATTTTAAAGTATTTTATGAAGAGTGAATTACACGTTAAAATATATTTAATTTAAAATAACTTTTAAATTGAAAATTATGAATATATTTATTAAAAAGTTAAATTCGGTTTATTTGATTCAGCACAAACTAAAAGGATAATAACTCTTTTATCTCTCAATATTTAATTAAATTGGCTAATTGGCATTTGCTTTTCTTATTATTGAAGCAATAATTATTTAATTTGGTATAAATTTGAGCAATAAATTAATTTCATATGATTATAATGGAATTGAGCCGAGTCAATCTCCAACTTAATCATTGCTCATTGAATTGAAATCACTCAATATTTTCATATCAGATAAATTAATAATTTAATTAAAAAGAATTCTTATGATGCAATATCTTTCTGAAAGAAAAGTAAAATATAGTTAAAAAAAATTACGATTACTTTTAAACTTTTTTGTTCATACGGTTTCTTTTCATAATTTTGTGAAAAAAAAAATACCAAAAATATATTTACAATATTATCCGAACGATATTTCAAAAGAAAATTGTAGTATTGAGATTTCAGTTTTTATTTTATATCTTTTTTATTTTTTTAAATTTCGTAAGAAAAAAACTAAAAAGATATCTAAAATATATTAAAAGAAAAATATAATACCGAAAGGATATTATTTTTATTTTGAATTACTGTGAATCCAGTATTTCTTTTTAAAGTTTCTGTTAGCAAAAAATACTAAAAATATATTTAAAAGATATCAAAAGTTTATTAATTTTAACTTGTATTGTTATAAATTTATCTTTTAGAATTTTATTTGAAAAAATATATTAAAAATATATTTATAAAATACTAAAAAATATTATTTTAATTCATATTACTATAGAATCAGTCAAATGAGAAAAATTTATCGTCTTTATTTTATATTTTTATATTTAATATTCATGAGTTAAATAATATTACACGTTTTTTTATAGCAACTGTCACGACCCCACTCGAGGGCCCGTGACCGGCACTAGGAAATGGGTAGGCTTAAGGCCACCGAATCCCGTAGTAAGCCAAACACTCACTAACTCAATCAAATCTCATCTCAAATTAATATTATTAAAGCCACAAATTATCTTAATAGTTACATTTTACATAATTATTTCGGTCTGCCAGAAAAATTAGGCGAGACCCGAAACTACAGAAAATTACCACTGATATCCCTACTATTACTACTGTGGAGGATCTAAGATTTTTACAATTTAACATACCAAATCAAACACCACCCGATGATGAAGGAGTCGGGTTACTGAATAAGAGTCGCGGGAAAACTAACAGTCATGAATCTGAAAAACAGTAAATGGAGACTGTCAGTCTCGAGAGTGAGCTAAAATCATATATCTAAAACAGTTTCAAACATCTCAATATTTAATTTTTAAAATAATTAATAAGTTATGCTAACCATACGTGTTATGCCATGCTTACCTAAAAATAATTCCACATGTAACGGGACGGAGTACTTCAGTAGAACCCTAATCCCAACTCTAACATCTCGATTTATTTCAACACTTATGTCTCGACTAACCTCAACTCTAACATCTCAATCTCTCATTCCAACAGGACTGGTGCCCAGAGAGCAAGCTCGATCATGGACCTTACCTCCAGTTCGATCACTTAACTCTCAGCCTTAGCCTTTCGGCTCTCTTATCCAATAAGACTGGCGCCCAGAGAGCAAGCTCAATCAGAGACCTTACCTCCAGTCTGGTCACTTAAGTATCCAAATATGTCAGCGCCCAGAGAGCAATGCTCGACCAAGAACCTTTACTTCGGCAACCACACTCAACTAAGCCCAGAGAGCGATGCTCGACCAGGGCAGGTCCTAATCTTTCTTTCTTAAAATTTTACCTATTTACCCTTTCCCTATCTCTCTCAGATTTATATTGGAACACTCATCCAACTCTTATGTTCTACTGTTGTCCCGTCCCGAGTTATCATGCAATATTAAAATTGGTGATAAAGAAAGAACATATTTAAATAGTAATTAAAAAGCATCATGCATATAATAATAATTAAATGAATAATTGAAATTGCAAATGAACAATCACAGTAGCAAATCAAATTTTATGCATGACACGTGCATAAGCGATATATGACTTTATCTCACAGGTTTGGCGACCTCCTAACTCTCGGTTGGAGTAAGCCGAACAGAAGATCATCTAATCACGGAAAATAATTTATCAAAACGCGGAAACAATTAACCATTAATTCTAGGCCTAGATTCTTAGGACTGACTGTCTAAGAATCTCGACTCGGGATAATTCTACTGAAAATCTGGCAGAACCTCCCCTACAATATGGACATTACCCCCCGTAAAAATGGGTCCAGGACTTGCCAGAAAAACACTTCAAATACTTAACAATTCAAAAAACGGGAGTTGGGTCCCCAAACTTCACTATTTTTCCAACTCCGCCACACAGCACAAAATACGAGGCAGGCAAACTGACAGATAATTATTTTTGACTCACAAATATTAAATACTCAACACAAAACAATAAGCACAATTCTAAATCAAAGGATTTCCAAGATCAACGGGCCAGAGAAAATTACCGAGACGCTCGATCGCTCGGTCGACTCGTCTCCGGCCGCCGGAGTCCGATCGACGATCCGAACACACCTCGGACTCACAACGAAGCGTTGATGATGATCCCCGCTTCTGATTTTCTGATTTGACACCCGATCGTCCGAAGATATTTGTAAACGATCTCGGCCGTTGATTCACAAACGAAGCCCGATCGCCACGAAACTGGTGCCATTGCGAAGCTTAAGCTGAGGAAAGTTGGGATACATCCTCCGCCGGAGCTCGCCGAAAAAGCCGAAAAATGCGGCTGCCTCCACTACGCTGGAACTCTCTCCTCCGGCCACCAAAAGGAAGCTCTTTTCGAGGAGAGTCGATCGCCACCGAGATCGGTCGGAAAGGCCGCCAGAAACGGCCGAAAACATGCCTGGAAGCCGCTGCCACACTTCCTCCGGCCACGCCGCCGTCGCACTGACGCCCGCTTTAAGATCGCGCCCATCGGCTCTCTCTCTCTCTTCCCGGTGCCCCGCTTCTCTCTCCCCGATGCCTCTCTTCTTCCTTTCTTCAATATCGACTTTTGACCCCTAAACTTTTCCTTATTATAATTTGGTCCCTCAACTTTCTTAATTACTTACAATTCCATCCAGAAAAAATCTCATTTAACCCCTAAACTTTCCTTTATCCTTCCAATTAAGCCCTTAACTAATTAATTTTGGTCAAATTAGAATTATTGAAAATATACAATTACATAAATACCCCTGACCGACATATTTATTTACAAAAATACCAAACTCGCAAATTTTCATTAAAATCCCATAAAAATAAAATTATACTTTCAATCCTTATTCTGAAATAAATTTCCAATTTAGTGCTAACACAAAATTAATTTAAATAATAAATTTTCAACTTAAAATTTAATACCACTAATTAATTAAAATACCAATTTCTCCAAAATTCTTTTATAAAAAAATCATTTACAATTTCTTCCAAAATTTTCCAATATATAATTTTATTTATATAAATATACATTTCAAAAAAATTTGAATAACCAAATAAAAATATAATTTATTCCTCAAATAATTTATTTAATTAACTCCTTAAAAATCAAACTAATTGGATATGGAAAATAACTCATTTATTTGTCTAACATTAAAATTCAAAATTTGTATTTAAATCATTCCAATTAAACTGAATAAAAATAAAGCTAAAATTAACTTAAATAAAAACTCATTATTAAATATATAAAAATTTTGGGTATTACAGCAACTATTGTATTTTGATAATATGTAGATGTATCTTTTAAAAAAATATCATAACAATATCAATTGTAGTTTAAAATAAAAAATAAAATTTAAATAAAATTTAAAAATATATTTAACAATAATATAAATATATTAAAAATTTTAATAAAATACCAAATAAATATTATAATACAATTTTGAAAATAATAGTATAAATAGTTTTTCTGAAAAAAAAGAAGTTAAAAAGTAACTTTGAAAAGAAAATCGTAAAAAGACTATAAGAAAATATTTTTAGCGCTTTTTTTTATAATCCTTTAAAAATCCATTTAGTTAAGTTTAAGCAAATTTGATGGGTGAAAATTAAAATAAATTATATATCCATTTACTTTAAATAAAACACTTATCTAAAAATAGTCTAAAATCATGCTTATATAAAATTATAGCACAATTTATTTGGTGTTTATATTTTCTTTAAAAACATGCAAAATTTATATATAATAAATTATTGACATATTGATTTTTAAATTTATATAAACCGGCTTATAATACTAACCAATGGGATTTTGTCTAAACGAATTATTCAAAACAGTGGTCCAGTCCTATTGTTCCCTGGTTAAAACGACAAACGACACATGGATGATCTTATCTTTCATCTTAAGCCCCGCACTGGACCGCCGCCAAATCAAACGTCGTCGATAAGGCATGCAATTGACGCCCATTTCAATACACCCGCAATCCTCCATAAGAAACGCAAAATTCCATTGCCAGAAAACGCAAAATTTCCCGCTCTCAAAGTGAATTAAGAAAAAGGAAAAAAGAAACCGAAATAATGGCTCAACCCGGAGCAGCAACCCTGATTCTCGTATCCCGAGACAAAAATGGCGTCGCAAAAATCACGATAAACCGTCCTAAATCCCTTAATTCCTTGACAAAGTCCATGATGACGCGTATGGCTAAGGAGATCAAAGCCTTGGCTCTTGATGACTCGGTGCGGGTTATTATTTTAACAGGATCGGGTCGGGCGTTCTGTTCGGGGGTTGATTTGACCTCTGCTGAGGATGTTTTTAAGGGAGATGTGAAGGATGTGGAGTCCGACCCGGTTGCGCAGATGGAACTTTGTCAAAAACCTATTATCGGTGCGATTAATGGATTTGCTGTAACTGCCGGGTTTGAAATTGCACTTGCTTGTGATATTCTGGTTGCTGCTAAAGGTGCCAAATTTATGGATACTCATGCCAGGTTTGTGTTACTTTTTTTTTTTTTAAATTACTTTTTTGGGGGGCATACTTTAGCTTCAAATTCAGTGTCTTTTTGCACAAACTGTGACGGATTTGGAATTTGAATGGTCTAACTTCCATTGAAATACTAAATTTTTTTGGGGCTTTGTAGCAAAATTTTTACTTTGATTGATTTTGTTAACTTTAATTCATACCAAACGATCATTGTCAATGCTGCTAACTAATTAATAAGGTTCCGTGGTTATATTAATGATGTAGTTTGAAGATTGAGATTGTATAATTTATATGAATTTAATTACACACTGATTTTGTTATTAGTTAAATAAGCCCTAAGATTGAACTCAAAAACTCACATCCTACAGCGTAGTATATAATACCATGAAGCTAAAAACTTATTGGTTACCCTATCCGCTGTAAAATTTAGTTTACTTTCCTTTTCTAATTGTTACTAGTTTAGTATAAATATTATAAAATCTAATTAATTTTTATATGTTTCATTTTGAAATTGTAGTTTTTATGAAAAGCATAATAAGAAATGTTTATAAAAAAAATTAATAACATTGAATAAGAAAATTGTGTTTTTTAATTCACATGTAAAATGAAAGTGACTATCATATTGGGATGGAGGGAATATTCCATACTTATTAATATCAGGATTTTGGATTTTGTGTAGTGGATAAGTATTTATTCTTGTTTTAACATATTAATTGCTGTAGCAGGTTTGGTATATTTCCATCATGGGGTCTTTCACAGAAGCTTCCGCGGATAATAGGAGCTGGTAGGGCTCGTGAAGCATCATTAACAGCGATGCCAATAAATGCAGAGCAGGCTGAGAAGTGGGGCTTGGTTAACTATGTTGTCGAAGAGAGTGAACTATTAACGAAAGCTGAAGAGATTGCACAAGCTATAATTAAAAACAATCAAGATTTGGTACGGAGATATAAGTCTGTCATAAATGATGGCTTGAAAATGGACCTGGGTCATGCTCTTTCTTTAGAAAAGGTACTTATCTATTACGTACCTGGGATATTAATGACATATGTGAACCAACAGAGATGATACTTCCTGTGGCTTATATTAATTCCTGTTTTTTTGGTTCTCCACTATTTGAAAGACTCGCTATATGTTGCCTTCGCTAGTTTACAGGTTCAGCAATGTTTGTTGTTGCTTGTTTTAACTCTGTTCTTGGTGATCCATTATTTGACTGACTTACTGCTATTTCTGTAAATTGGGCGGGGAGATTGAAGATAGAAACCAAGGCCTTTTATATATTGATTTAGCGACTCATTTCCTTTGATATTTTCATTACTTAGTTCTGACTTAGATCTCTCCATTTTCATTAGTCGACTCTTAAGCATTTTCACTAGTTAAGAAGTATAGTAATTTTACCTTCTTGAGTTGATTGTTTTCAGTTTTGATGCTTTAGTTATACTGTTAAAATTTTAAGTGTTTAACCTTTTGTACTTGTGTTTTAAATGGTATATCAGGAGAGGGCACATGACTATTACAATGGAATGACAAAGGAGCAGTTTAAGAAAATGCAGGAGTTTATAGCTGGTCGGAGTGCAAAGAAACCTTCATCCAAGTTATAGGTTTTGTTGGTTTATAAATCTTTTTAGTTGTAAAAATAAACATGCCTTTACCCAATAAATAAATATAACAGGTTTGCTGTCCCTGGGAAAATGATATCAATAAATTTTG
Organism: Ricinus communis; assembly: GCF_019578655.1. Lineage (NCBI taxonomy): Eukaryota > Viridiplantae > Streptophyta > Magnoliopsida > Malpighiales > Euphorbiaceae > Ricinus > Ricinus communis. Next base: position 1,068,884 of record NC_063264.1, on the reverse strand, counting down.
GGAATGCAAGAAGATTTGTGCTTTCGTTTTGTTGTGGTATGTAAAAGTATTTTTTGTTTCTTTTTTTTTATTTACAAAAAGACAACACTTTGTAGAATTGGGGATAAAGGGAATGGAAACGTTATATGAATTATAATACCAGCTTGTTCTATCTGAGGTTATCATTATATGAATGAACTATTGATTTTTTGAAACTTGCTTCTTTCTGTTTCTTCCGTTGGAGTCCTGACGTTTGGTTGATCACCTTACCTTTGGTTGATTGTCCTTTTCATGCTCTTTTGTTTCAATAGAAATGGAAATTGGCATTAAGAGTGGCTCAACGCCTAAAAAGGGTATAACAAAAATTACAAAAAGCTTGGGTTTAGCAAAACAACAAGTGTCAGGATCAAATGTCAAAGCCATAAAAATTCTGTGTATGGCTAGTTCATTAACTTGTTTAGCACCTTCAGTAATCTCCTCAAGAAAAATTTCCCAAGGGACTGCTTCTTTGTTATTGTTGCAGCTGTCAACTAGAATTTGAAGAGTCAGATTCGCAATTCACCAACTGTGAGAGAAAACGAAGAATTTAAAAATTTAAAAATTTTGGCCGGTCATGCTAAAAATCTGATAATATCTTAGGAAGAATCAAAGAATCCATCATTTTAAGTAGAAGTGCATTTATTTTGATATTGAGTTCACACTTCTTAATTAATCTATTGATATAACACAAACCAATTATTTAATACAACTCCAAACTTTAATTATCGGGTCAATAGCGGTTTGACCTTTCACTCGAAAAAAAATATATAAGTAAATATAAAAACCAGTTATTAACTTCAAGATTAAACATCAGAATTTGCCAAGACATAAGCTTCAATAGCATTAAATATACCAAAGGCCTTCTCTGCTCCAGCCTTGATTCTTTCTTCGTTGAGCTCATGACCCTCTTTTGGATAGTACTTGCTAATGCTTTTGATAATGGATCCTCCGTCAGAAGAAGCTACTACTTTAATTTCATAATAAGTCTTCTTTAATTCATCCATCCATGGCTCGCCTCCAATAACACTGTAGCAGTGTGTGAAGTTGTCTTTATTCGTTGATTCAACTTTGGTTTTAATATGTTTAATCTCACTACCTTCCTGCAACCCATGATAGAGCATATAATTCATTCAAATATTATAATTGCTTTTAAAGTTATTAATTTTAGCAATGCACCTATATATAGCACTAAAGATATAAAACAATTAAAGCTAACATTCGGTAAAGGTAGTCTTCTTGATTGGGAATAAGAGTGTCAGATTCAAGGATAAAAGCTTTAAATGTTTTTGGCTTGTGAGATTGAAGTGGTAATTTCCTTCTCAAAAGTCACAACACCCATGGTGGCTTTAGTAAAAGATCAAGCGAAGGGAATGAACAAGAAACAGGGTTGAAAGGTTTGGAGAACGTATATGGAAGTGAGGTGTGGCAAAATGCAAGAGCTAAGGGGAAGTATTAATAGAACGGGAGCCACGGTTTGTTGTCAAACTATTCCCTGTAGAGAGATCATGAATAAAATTAAAAGGTGGGTTGCTGATATACGTTAATTAATATGATTCGTTTACCTTCTAGAAATAGTCCCTTTTGACAGCATCATGAAGAATGGTAACATTAATTAATTAATTTATTTTCTGAACCTGTATTCTAAATAAGTGGTAATAGAAATGAATAATACATTTACATGGAATTGAATGGTCTTACTGCATATAGCAATTCACGACGGATTTATTTTGCCAAAGAAATAAAAAGGAAAAGAATAGCTTATAGCATTTCAGTCACTCATTTTGCCTAAGTATTAACAGTTTATAGCATTTCAAATCTCCCCTGTTGTATTTTCTGAATGAATTCATGTTGTCATTTAAGTAAAACATCTTACTTGCCTAGTTTCTTTGGACTATTATTTTAATAAGAATGGAAACCATTATTAATAAGAAGCCACCCTCTTTTGTGATTAGAATTAACTTTAAAGATGATTAAATTTTATGTTTTATCTAGCGAGAGAAAGATAACCAGACAAGATTATGTAACAAAAAGTGACAGAACTAAACTATGCTATCCTAATTACTATGAAAACATGATCGGTTTTCTTTTTTCCATGGTCAATGCGGGCTGCTTATTTTGTCGGAAATCGGCATTCAAGACCAGTTCGAAACATATTCCAATATTTGATCGATACTAGGTTTGAATCGGCATTATTGTAAGGGCTAATTGACATGGTCGTATTTTTTAAATTTTGTTTCGTGTTTCAATTATATTTCTTTTAGGGTACATAATAAATACTCTCTTGTATTTTATTTTTTTTAATTATATTTTTTATTTTTAATTGGTTATAATAAATATCCCTTCTATTCATTTTGTCAATAATTAACTAGTTCATGGATTATTTTTTAAAAATAAAAATTCTATTTGGTTTATAAAATTATGCATTTTAGTTAAACTAAAAAAAAATATGTTTAATACACTTTGAAAAAAAAATTGATACATAAAGTCAGATTAAATAAATTTTTCACTGAATCATAATAGATTTACTTTTATATATAATTCTTTAAACAAATGGAATTTTTAAAGATTGATTTATTTACATATAAAATCGACTTATGAAATTCTAAACAAATGAAATTCTAGAATTTTGAGTTCTTAAATTATTCCATTTACTAGTTATTTGTTGATAAAAATAAATAGAGAAAATATTTAGTTTAACAAAATAAAAAGGAAAAAAAATATAATAGCGTAAAATTGAAAATACAGAATAACTAAACAAAGGAAATTACGAAATATTTATTGTGAACTTGGATTTATACTCTATAATTAGAGCATAAACCAACCGGTCAATACAAGTATAGAATTTTAAATTTTTATTGTGAAGCCAAAGTAAAGAAAAATAAATATTACACAATAAATAAAAGAAAACATGAAAACTAATTCTTCACTTCAAGTTGGACAGATTCAAATTAACAAGCATCAGGATTTGCCAAGACATAAGCTTCAACGGCCTTAAACATGCCGAAGGCCTTCTCTGCTCCAGCCTTGACTCTTTCTTCATTGATCTCACAACCTTCTTTAGGATAGTACTTGCTGATGCTTTTGACAATGGATCCTCCATCAGAAGAAGCCACTATTTTAATTTCATAAGAAGTCTTCTCTAATCCATCCATCCATGGCTCACCTCCAATGACACTATAGCAGTGTGTGAAATTATCTTTGTCTGTTGCTTCAATTCTGGTTTTAATATACTTAACTTCACCACCTAAAAAATATGAAAAAACACATTAATTATCTAAATATTAATTTTCTTTTTTATTTATCAATTTAAACAATGCATGTATATCTAACAATGAATATATGACTTTTGAATAATTATATCTAACCTTCAGCAAAGGAAGTCTTCTTAATAGTTCCTGGTCCGCCATTTCCTTCAAGGAACTCTATACTAACTTGAGGCAAAACTTTGGGGATTAGAGTGTCAGATTCAAGGATAAAGGCCTTGAACATTTTGGCCTGTGGGATTGAAGTTGTAATTTCCTTCTCAAAAGTCACAACACCCATGATGGCCTCTGGTAAAAGATGAAGTGCAGGGGAATGAATAAGGAAGAGAATATAAAGATTTGTAGAATGTATATGGAAGTGAGGTGTGGCAAAATACAAGAGCAAAGGAAAGTATTTATAGAATGGGTGTCATGATTTCTTGTCAAGATATTTCCTGTAGAGGGGCAAACGAATTTGCTGAAAGGTCATAGAAATCAAGCTGAAGCTTGAGAATGAATTAAATAAAAAAGCTGGTGTGCTAATATATATTAATACGATTTGTTGAACTTCTAGATTCGGTCACTTTTGACAGCATTAAAGAATATATGTTTTCTTTTTTTTCTTTTAAACCAGTATTCTAAAGAAAAATTGGCAATAGAAATTAAGGGTATGGCCATTTACAGTACTCTAAACATTAGTTTGTCAATTATATATCTGGACTCTTCTGTGTAGCAATTGTTGTTTGTTTTTGTTTCTTTTATGGTTAATAGGAGCAGATAGGCTTCACAATCTCGTAATTAATTTATAGAATACAACTCAATTAGCTAACATTTCTTTTAATTTATTCCGTTAAAAGAAAAGAATTTTATAAAATTGTATTTATTATTTTATTAATATATTCGGTTGAAAGAAATTATATAATTAATACGACTGCTGAGAAGATGTTATTCGAGTTAAAATACTCACATGTATATATTAAAAGTATTCTTTTTATCGTTTTGTTAAAAGGAAATTATTTACTTTGAATCATTGTATATGCTATGGCCTTTGCTTAAGTTTTAAATATGCGATATTAATCTATGGTAGTCGTTCTAGTTCAGTCTTCTCCTCTATTTTCTGAATGAATTCATGTTGAATTTTGGGCTCTAGCTAAGTAAAAGATGTTACTTACCTTGGGTTGTACTATCAATACAAAAAGATTTTATTAAATTAAAAGGGTCAAAGCTAATAAGAAGTCATTTTCATCTGTGATTAAAATTAAGCCCTTTGAAGCTAAGTATCATGTTATACTTAGAAATATGATTAAGCATTTGTCATCCTACTTAATGTGATAGGTCTTTTCCATGGTCAATCTAGGTTGCTTATTTCGAAGGAGGTTTAAAATTCTTTACGATTTAGTAAAAATGTAAGTAATACTGGAATAATAGTCAAGTGTCTTTCTTTTTTGAAAATTCAAAAATTGTGGCAATCAAATCTATAGACAGTTTTATTAATGGATAGCCCAAATTATTCCTTAATCTGATTACTTGAAGAAAATGCATCCCTCCTCCCAGAGTCGAACATTTTTATTCAGTAGTTATTTTTCCTTTTCATTCTTTCTTCTGTCATAGAAATGAATATATTTGGTGAATGGGTGTTTCTTGTCCGATTATACCTGTTACATGCTCCCATAATTGGCTAGTTACGAGTCATGCTTGGTTGATTGCAATGGATAACCATAGAGTTTTGTTGTTTTTTTTTTAACAATTGTTAGAAACATTTAAGAACTGAATACAACTTTTGCTATATTATGAGCCATAGCATTAAAGTGAAAGGAACAAACTTAAAAGAAACAGAACTAAACTAAACTCAGAGGCAATCAACTATATCAGCAAAGATCATTTGAATAGCAGCTGGAATTTGAAGTTCATTTCGACCCATTTTGATCATCTGCTTTGCATCCCCGTGAAATATATACTCGAGCCATCCCATACTTCTAGCTCAAGTCATGCTATCTTTTAACACTAAAGTTTCTAAGATAAAAGGTTGGCTATTTTCAATATACACCTTAGAACTTGCATTAAGGTTGAATCCTTGATGATTTCTAGCAATAAACCTAGCACTTCCTCTTGATTTTTTTGGTCAGAATCCAGCACCAAAGTTGATTTTGACAAAGCCCTCTGCAATAGTCCCTCCCTGAATATTTTCATCAACGGAAAAAGATGAGGAACTCGATGCCTCATCCTCAGTTGCTTCTTGGAATTCATATGCCTCTTGGTTCGTCTGAAGAATAATGGACTTGGGAGAAATTTATGAATCATTAATAATCATATTATTTTTAGGTTTCCATAATCGCCAAAAGATGAACACCACATATTCTAAGGAACTTTCCTCGGCTTGAAGATTAAGGAGATATGCCCTAATCTTATCCAACACCCAATCAAATCTAATTCCAACATAGACATACCAATCAGTCCAAGATATGACAAACTCCAGACTAATTGAGCTATATGGCAGAGAAGGAAGACATTCTAAAGATTCTACATTACTACATCTCAAACAAGGGCCTTTGAGAATATTTTTCACATGAAGACTTTCAGTTTACTTGGCACTTTCATCTTTCACATGTTTTTTTTTTAATGAGTAGCGGTCAATTTCAAACGGTATAAAAGTTCCCTGTATATACTACCCAACCCGCCAATTTCTTTTAAGATTTTTATTTTCTCTAAAATTTTTAATAAAAATTATTTAAAATTACAGTTTTAACATTAGAAAATAATGTTTTAGAAAAAATAATTTCTAGTAGCTCCTAAGTTTAGAAATAACAAGGGTAAAGATGCATATTTACCCTTAATATTTGATGAGGGGAGCGGATTAACATTTAAACTATTTTTTATTGCAATTTAATACTCTTAGTTTTTGAAAAAGTTGTAAGTTAAACCCTTACTTATAATAATAAATTAATGTTATTAGATAAAGATAATGTGGTTAGTGGTGGGTCCAAAACATACCACATATGAAGAAGAAAGTGGAGGAGGAGGAAAGAGAAGGAGAGATGTGAGTCTTTATAATTATAAAGGGAAATGAGAGTTTTATTTTAATATTTAAATATATTTTCAATTAATTAATTTAAAAGAATATGTCAGTTTAAGAGTCCACCACAACTAAAAGTGTTAAATAAGGGCTTCAATTACAACATTTTTAGAGACTAAGAGCATACTTGTGCCCAAATATAACTTAAGGGCTACTCTGCTCCTCGCATCAATTATTAGGGGCAAAAATGCATATTTTCCTCAGTAAAAGAAATATATAGAAGTTGAACAAATTTGCTGATTAAATGTATTACGGGTATCACAGATGATATAGGAAATCTAATTTTTCATTTACTTATTTTCTCATAGTATGAGTCACCATTGAATAGATTTCAATGAGATGTTATTCTTTAAAGATTGGACTCGAGAAATTATTCATTAAGACTTAAACGTCCTGATTAATTAGAGTTTCTTTAACTGGAAAATTATATTACTCTATTCAGTTGGTCACAGTAAAGTATTCAGAGTCACATATTGAATACTGAGTACATCAGATCAGATCATCCAGTTAAGGAAAATAGGCAAAATTAAAGGGGTAGTAGAGATCTAGTATTGGAGTCCTCCCACTACAGATTGAAGAGTCTTTTACCATTACTTTGTTATGTAAATTATCACTCTCATGGCATTCATTTGAATCCAAATCTTCATCATAGTGGAGAAGTCTGTTTAAATTTACTCAATACATGGTTCGGATCAAAGAAAAAAGGAGAAAAATAGAAACCCTTCATATTCAACAATCCTTCAGGTATTATTATCAATTCAAGCACTTGTTCTTAGCGAGAAACCCTACAGCAATGAGCCATTAGCCTTCTTCTCTTCATATATTAGAAATGCATGTACCCAGTACAACAAGGAAGTTTTCGTATCATCTTGCAAGACAATGTTGTTTCTATGGCGTCAACCGCCAAAGAATATTCAGGGTTTTGTGAAGGAGAACTTTCGGAAACGATCAGATAAAATACTAAAAGCTTGTAAAAATTATGGAAATGGTCGTGCAAACGTTGGTTACAGTGATCATCAAGCTGGAGCTTCTCAAATATCTGAGGATCGGAAGATAATGATGGAGAAGGTGCATGCTATGCTTGATGCCGCATTCAACAAGAACCAAGATGTTATACCAACCAAGCTTCCATCTTTCAGTACTGAATCCTTGGAGCAACTCATGCTGCTTCCATTTCTCTTCATAATCTTGTTTCTGTTACTTTTATTTGGCATAATTTTTTGCATTAATTAAGATTATATATATATATATATATATATATATATATTTACAAGAGACTTCTGCAATCTTTTTTAAGACTAAATGAAAATTGAATTTTAGAGTGAACTCTTAAAAGTGACCTCAGCCTTACCACTAAGCTAAATATTAGATTGATTTCTGTAAATTTTAAAAGTTTCTTTTAACTAAATTTATTTATTAATTTAGGAAAATGAAAAGTTTAAACCATCAAAGAATTTTTTTTTTTTTTTTGGTGTGCATAAATTTAGATTTAATTTAGGTGGCAAGAACTTACAAGTGGCAAAATATTTTTAAAAAAGTTTAATATATCTATATATCTAAAATTTGAGACCTTAATTAAATTAAAAGAGACATTATACCATATCATATACATACTTTTAAATTAAATAAGAAATTCACATGCAAATAATAGTTGCACAACTGATAAGGGAGACTTAATTTCCATGTACTTATATGAAAGGGAGACTTAATTTCCATGTACTTATATGAATTTCTACCTATATGACATGTGGGAGAGAATAAGCAAAATAGGGAATATAGAAATTAGCATATGAAAGTAAATAATTATTTTTTTAATTTTATGAAAATACCTATCTCATGATATAAAAACCCATTAATTATAATTTTAAATAGTTTTTCATTTTAATTAAATACATTAATTTTGAATTTCTAAATAAATTTTATAAAACTCATTTCAATTAAATAGAATATAATATATTATTAAATTTATAGTGAGTGATAGATAACTTTAAATATTTAATGAATAAAGAATAAAAAATTGTATTTTATAATGAAAGATGAGATTGATAAAATTAAAGTCTTTAGTTTAAAGTTTATGTTAATCTAGATTACTGGATAAAAGAAAAAAAAAAATGGTATTGTTTCCTCTGCCAAGACTACCATGTACATAAACCTGTACCAAAACAATCTACAAGAAAGATAAATTTTGAAGGCCATTTGTTTTGCTTCCTTTCTTCACGGGCCGCCCTTACTCATGCTAGAGACGTATTTGTTGCATCAAAGTACATTAACAGTAGAGTTTAATTAAAATTATACTACTTAATTCTAAATTAAACTAAGGTAGAATTCTTGACCGTCTAGACTTGACCATGAAACCTAATTGCGAAGTTAAGGAAACCACTCTGATTCCCCTGTAAGCTCTACCAGTCTAGTTTTGCAGTTCTCTTTTCTCTTCCCTTGTAATAAATTTTGCCTCTGATTCTTCTACGGATGTACTGACAGCTTTTATCAGGTAAATATATTTTTAGCCTTAAGTTTTTTTTAATTATTAGATGTTGTATATTCTACTTGTTTTTCTGTATGTTTTTTGTTCCCTTTTCTTCTTGCTATCAATTTTGAGATTTCACTGTGTTTCAGACCTAATTTTTTACGTACCCTTTGGTGTATGTTCCTTTCTACTGTATAGTGTTTTCATTCTTAATTTAAAGAATAGAATAACGTGGTTGAATTATTAGGTTGTGTTATGATATTGATGCTGTAAAGTACTATCTTTCTTTTAAAAAGAAAAACATTAATCTTTTATTGATTGATCGCGAAAGCCAACAATCATTTGTCTACAAATTCAGGGAAGATGGAAGAGGCTATCAAAAAGGAGTTCAAACAGTTTGACATTGTTACTGACTACTCGGATCATCATTACAGTACCCATTTTCCGTCTTCAGCTGCGTTCGCCGATGCTAACAGTAAAGTACACAAGAAAATCATGCAAGAATGGTGTATTCTCGAAAACAACCTCCCTGAAACGATCTTTGTTCGAGTATATGATGAAAGAATAGATTTGATTCGGGCTGCGATTTTAGGTGCCAATGGTACTCCTTACCATGATAACATATTCTTCTTTGATATAGCGTTTCCATTCAATTACCCTGATGAACCTCCATCAGTATATTACCGGTCTCACGGCCTTAACTTGAACCCTAACTTATATGCACATGGATATGTCTGTTTGAGCCTCTTGAATACTTGGTACGGCGACCCACAAGAAAACTGGGTGCCTTCAGAATCTTCAATTCTACAAGTTTTGATCTCTCTTCAAGGGCTAGTTCTAAATGCTAAACCTTACTTCAACGAACCTGGGGCAAAACCATCTAATTCTTGGCAGGAATACAACAAGGATGTGTTCGTTTTATCTTGCAAGACAATGCTATTGAGTCTCAAGAATCCTCCTAAGAATTTTGAGGGTTTTGTTGCGCAGTTTTTTCGTGAGCGTGCAACCACTATACTGAAAGCCTGTGATGACTATATGAATGGTCATGCTAGCATTGGTTATACTATAGAAGATACCTCCTCAGAAATCGAACTGCCAAGTAAGTTCAAAAAAGATTTGGAAGGGGTTTACAAGCAGCTTGAAGTGGCATTTAACAAGAACGGAATTGAAAAGCCAAAACAACCTGATGAGATATATGAAGGAAGATGAGGTTTTAGAGGGGAAACAGACTGCAAAAGGATGCGATCAATCGTCAGTATTCACTAGAAGCAAAAAGATGTTCAAGAACAAGAGCCCGTAGTCATACCTGATCAGCTTTTCTCTGTAGTAATCAAAGTAAACATTTTCTTATTTTGGAATTGAAAAAGGATTAATTTGGATGATGCCGTTTTTTTAAAAATGGAAAAAGAAAAAGTAAAATCATATTGAGATGGATTAGTTGAATTTATTCTAGTTTCTCACCTTTTTCTCAGAAAAGTTTTTTCTTTTTTTAACTAGTGTGAGAGAATTACATTATATACTATTTACATGAGTGACTGGGTATTCATTGCATTTTCCTGTGCTTTTTTCTTTTGTCTCTTTTCCTATTCCTATTGCAATGTGATCTTTTCTTGTTTAATTTCTGGGGTTCTCATGGCCAATCGTTCTTCTTCTTCTAAGTGTGTCAATGAATCTACTAACAGAGTTTTTCTTTCTTTTCAGAGAAGAGTAAAGAAAAATGCTATTAATACATTGAATGCCAAGGAATTCTTTATTACATTTGGAATTTTTTTTCATGATGATTGCAAAGCTATGTCATTTATTACGATGACAGTTTCCACTGACCTCATCAATTCTCGATTTGGATTTATGTTTTTTTAGATACCTTAGCTGTATCACATTCATATGCAACCGACCTATTTATCATCATAACAGAAATACTAGGAAATTGAACTCATTATAGGGTAGTCCTTTTCACTAGCCATATGAATGAATGAATGGCTCACTCAGCACTTGGGAACTTAAGCCTTAGGCATAACTACAGATAAATAGTCATTAACTTTTCTTTTTATTGCAACTATAAGTATTATATTTAGAATCAATTTAGACCCACTTATCCTAACTTGTATCAAACACTGTAAGAGATGCTTTTCCTGATTCCCAAAAACACTTGCAAATAGTATACCTAGACAGAGTGATATATGTGTATAGTGTGAACCTACTAATAAGATGTAACCATGAACCAAATAAGAAATAAAAAAATACATGAAATGCCACTCAAGATGGTAAAACTATAATGTTACCCTCTTTCTATTTATGATAATTAAATAAAGTTCTTTTGTTTATGGTATATAAGGGGAAAAATAACTGCACATAACTTTATAATGAAAACAAACTATAAGAACCTAATACACTATTCTGTTTTATGATCTCTCTTCTATGTTTTGAAATTTTAGAAGTATGATTGTTACAGACTTCAAAATGTATTACAAATACACGAGTGACAATTAAACAATTTACAGTTGTGGGATACTGTATATTCTATATCATTCCCTAAACCGAGTAAGTTTATATAGTCTTAGAAAATATTTTAAGTGGGTCTAATCTATTTCCTCATTCGTAAAATCTAATTGAATTAAATGTTTCATGTAGCATTATTTATTAAATATAGGACTTTAGTTGAATTATTTATTATTTTTAGTCATTTATTATAAAAAAAATTGTAAATACAATTAATAAATAATGCTAGATAGAAATGTATAATTGATTTTACCTTTCATTATAGTTTTAACATTAGTGACTTATATTATTTTTCATCTTTGACCATTTATTTTAGAAAACATTATAATATATTCGAGAGATTCTCTAATGCCTCATCAATAATTAATATAAATTATTTTTATTGATTATGTCCATTAATAAACAAAATTTATTGAAAAGCTTCTTTTTAAATTCCCCAAAGAAGATTCTATCAGTATAAGTCATTAATGATAAATGACATGATTATCTTTCATAACCATTATTATTATTATTATTTAAGTATAATAAGCATAAGATAAGTAGGATAGGTTTGATAATGGTATTGCAGTGGTCCTTTCTCCCTGTAACCTTATTGCATACACAATCACAACCAAGTTATTGAACAAGTAAACCTTACCCAACACGTCCAACTCTACGCATTGCTTATTTCTCTTCTCCATAAAAGCAAAAGAAAATGCATTATGCGTGACATCCATATCCATATTCATATGTAAATGTAAATGTACAAAAGTTATTTCCAATTTATGAATATCGACAATATCAACGATTCTTGACCTTATTTGGCTTCATTATTGAATCTTATGTGGAACGTTGATTTCAATTTCATATACATATACAAGTCTCAATCATTGTCTTTGATTTCATATCACTACTCTAAAACAAATATCGTACAACATTTGGCTGGTTATATGCATATTTTTTATTTTATTTTCTTTTTATTTCTTTGGGTGGGAAGGTGAGGTTTGAATTGGATAATAAAATAACCACTATTTAGATATATATTTTTATTTACATATTAAATTAATAAATTATTGATATATATTTATTAGTTTAAAATAATTAAATTTATATATAATATATTGTATATGCTGTGCTACGTTTCTGTTTTCTTAAAAGGGAAATAGTTTTTCATTTAAATGATTGGAAGTCACGCGTTCATATTATCATGTATCTAATCGTATTAGCTCCCCGATAAAGCATGAGCAAGTTTCATACATCTACGGTTCACGTACTTCGCACCCCCCGTATGAGTCCTCAAATAATATCTTATCACCGTCAAAACTTCCCACCTTTTTGGGACCCGCCAGTGAAACCAATACATCAAGTGGGTCCACCTCTTTTGACGGTGCTCAAATCACCGTTGATCATCTCAAGACTTTTTATTGGGCCACACTTCGCCCCCAAGAAACAATATTTCTTATCAATAAAAAACGGTACGATTGTCTCCTAAAGAAACACTTCTCTCTCCATCTGCTTTGATGATGGCACTCTCTGTGACCACGAGATCTCAACGAGAAGCCAGCAACGACGTCGACGAGATCGCAGAGATGGACATTTTCCATAAATTCGACGTGGTTTCGGACTCATCCGACCACTATTACGTCAACAACAAGGCAGCCAAAATGAACGGTGGAGATTGCTTCAGCAATATCTCGAGTAAAGTCCACAAAAAGATCATAAAAGAGTGGAGGATTCTTGAAAAACATCTTCCTGATACAATCTACGTGCGTGTTTACGAAAATCGTATCGATTTACTGCGAGCAGTTATCATAGGCGCCGCAGGTACACCGTACCACGATGGACTCTACTTCTTCGACATTGCTTTTCCGTCTGATTATCCATCAAGACCGCCTCTTGTTTACTACAAATCATTCGGGTTACGTATTAACCCGAATCTCTACGCGAACGGGCGTGTCTGTTTAAGCCTTGTGAACACATGGCATGGCAAAAAGAGTGAGAAATGGAACCCTAATGAGTCAACGGTGCTTCAGGTTTTGGTCTCAATTCAAGCTCTTGTTTTAAATGAAAAGCCGTATTTTAATGAACCGGGTATCGGGATATGGCCGGGTCGGGCAATCTGGGAAAAGAAGTCAAATTCTTACAGCGAGGATGTGTTCGTATTATCATGCAAGACAGTGCTGTTTAATTTGCGTAGGCCACCTAAGAATTTCGAAGGGTTTGTCGTTAGGCATTTTAAAGAGCGTGCCCCCATGATATTACTGGCTTGTAATGCGTATGTAAATGGCCGAGTTGGAATCGGGTACTATAATTATGATACGAGTGACGGATCATTATCTTCGACCTCAAGGAGTTTGGGTACTGAAGTGTCGCAAAAATTCAAGGCTATGATTTTACAATTATATCCGGAGCTGGTGGCGGGTTTTACTAGGATTGGTGCTGCCTTGGAGAATTTGAGCGAGCAATTGAAGTTGGAGAGGAAAACGCCGTCGTTTAGGAAGCAGGTGGTGATTAAGAAGAAGAATATGAATAGCAATAATAAGAACAGTGGGGTTGCTGCAAGGGTTTTAAGCAAATTAAAGAAGGTTTTGGGATTGAAGAAAAAACAATAGTGTCACAAAAGAATACTCATTGAAGGATGTGAAAGGGAAAATTAAAGAAGTAGGCAAGGAGGGACCCAATTGGAATTTTAGGAGACTTTAGACAAAGTAAAGTCAAGAGTAGAGTTTGATTTATTGAATAGAGTTTTTTCTTTTTCTTCGTTTGGAATGATTATATGACTTGGAAGGTATATAATTTGGTTGATATGATGCCTTTTTTTTTATAAATTAAAAGAATATAAAGTCATTAATTATGTAACTAAAGGATTTTCTTTTACCAGAAGTATGTTTCTGTTTGTTTCGAAATTTTACTTTGCCCTTTTCTTTTTCTTTCAATCAAGTGTTTTAAAAATTAACAATAAGGTATTCACTTAATAAGCGTTATAATCCATTAATTATTTGAAGTCATTTTAAATTCATTTAAAAGTTTAATTTAACTGTTTGTATTCATTCAAAATTTAGTTAGCAATCGTCCTACTCAAATTCACTTAAATTTGATTGTATTCTATATTTATAAATATATTTTACAAATTTGGGTAACAAGTAGCATACCCACTAAAACTCATTTAAATAAATGTAAATAATAAATATATCTTAAAAAAATGATCTATATCAAATAAATAAATATTATAAGTATAAATAATATAAAATTAATGTTAAATTAATATTAATCCAAACCTGTTATAAGTATATTAAAAAAAAAAAAAAAAAAAAAAAAACTCGATCAAATCCTATTCCATATTCCAATTCCGTACTTGGGTTACCTAAAAATACCTACCGTTGCCATCCCTAAAACTGTTAATTGTAGTTTAAAAAGACGTTATAACCGCCTTGCCCCACAAGCAAGCTGTTGTGGCTGCAGTGGATCACTTGTGTACTCCATGTAGCCGGTAAAGTACTCCCACGGGATCTTTCCATTTGGGTCTTTTAACCAGAAATCAGCCCACACATATGAAAATAATAATTAGCTATTTATTTCTTTTTCTAAAAACAAATATACATCTAAAATTAATATAAATTGTATTACATGACAAAATACTATTTTCAAAATTTCAATAAAATTACATATATAAATTTTAGGAGCCTTACTAAAAAATTTGGGTATTATGTATAATATTTATAAGAATACAAGCCTGTAACTAAAAAGATAATTTATTCTTCCTAACTAAGATACCTTATTTTGTTTGGCATTTATATCTTCTTCGTTTCATCGAATTAAATCAAATGCAAAAGGGGATTGATTGCTGAGGGACAATGCTCCTTGTTAAAATCAAGTTATGAAGCATACAGGAAAGAAATCCAGTTTCAATGTTAAGAGTCATCATCAGAAAAAGTATTATTTCTCAATTCTAAAGAGTTACAAAAAATATAAAATAAGCCTTTTCTTTTAGGCCAAAATCATAGGAAAATGGATTGCTATTGCTATTATCAGGAGATAAAAAGAAGGTCATTTTTGTTATATATGTAAGAGGCCCTCAGGAAGATTCTGGTTGACGACTTTGGATCAACCAATTCCATGTGTCACGGCCCGCCTGCTTAGGGAAACCAACAGTAAGCCCATTCTTTTGAATGAAACAACAGAAGCAAACTGCCACATCAGGACTCGAGCTTCACAGGTTACTTTACGCTGCTTGGGCTGGGAGTCAATATCTTATTATTTTTAAAAATCGAATTATAACAATTGATATACATTAATAAATTAGTTGGTTTTCGATTATATGATGCTGGTTTGAAGGCCGCAAGGGTAATTAACTAGATTAAGAGCAAAATATTATTTATATTAGAATTCCAGTTGAATATGGTTCAAACTCAGTTGAAATTCTAACTCGTGATCTTTGCCTTTATTGACTCACATGGTTAGAAGTTGTCACCAAAATGTTATAGGCTATAGAAAAAAGTCAAGATTCAAATTCAAGACCATGTTACTCTTATAAACCAAGAGACGAGACCACCGACCAAACAAGAAGATGAAAACTTTTCATGCCGTGGATAGATTAATTATAAATACAGTCCAAGTTCACGGTCCCCAGATTTTTGAATCTCTTTGAAATTTTGCTCCAAAAATTGCCACCACATAGGACCCATTTCATGCCTGCCCATCTCGGTGCTTTCGAGAAATGCAGGGACCCAGCTCTAGAGATCTTGGAAGAGAGGACAATTCTGGATGCAGTGTTCCCTAATTTGCCAATATTTCACAGTTAGAGACCGAAAACCTTGTGACAATTTGCTGTTGCTTAACGTAATCAGAGGGGACACAAGGCATCTATACCACATATGATCAGCAAGATACTATTTTCCAGGTCAATTTTATGTCAAGTTCTTGCTTATGTGACAGGATTACACTAGCAAATGGAGCATTAATTCATGTCAAGTTCTTGCTGGCAAGGGTATCGCCTCAGGTATATAGATTATAAACAAATCACAATAAATTTTGATGTTGCTTTTTTCTCTGATATTTTAAAAATTCTTCTTCTTCTTCTTCAAAAAGCCATCTGAAGTATAACTAATTTTTCAATTAAGACTTGACTACCAGGTCACATATTCAACCATACCATAAGTTTTAGTATCTAAACAGGATTTCTATTTTTATTTTATATTAGTTTCTCTCCCTGAAACAACAGAGAATCAGAAAATGTGGACTGCTTTCTGCCTGTGTTTAATCTGAGTGGGACTTTTCTTTGTCAAGTTGCTATCATTTGGCCCAAAATGCTGTTAAGAAGTGAAAACAACCACCAACGGAAGCTCTTTCATTGTGCTTTTCTTTAAGCAACTAAAGCAGTCAAGTGGATGTCACAATCTTTGTACGTCAATTGTCTCCACAAAATTTTCAACAATAAACATTAATGAAAAAAGAAAAAAAGAAAAGAAGAATTCTTTTATTAACTGCCAATAAGAGTGGCATGCCCTCAAACAACATTCCACACGGTTCAAATTGGTATTCAATCAAGAAAAATAAAATTGTCAAATTAGAATTTGTTACAACTGAAGCTTTTTGTATCCACAAACTGCTAAGAAGTTGCCTGTAAAATGTGGGTTTTTTTGACTTTTTTCAATGGAGAAAGATCTCACAAACTCAAAACCAATGTTGTGGTTGCTTAATGATGAAGAGCTCATTTCAATTCAATATTGGCTTGATGTGGTAATATGGATCAAATCTCTACCCCATTGCTCAAGTGGTGAAATTCATCCACCAACATTTTGTTGTCCCCTAAGTGAGAGCCTATACTTAGCTTATGTCCTCTACTCCTCACCATTTTCTATATTCTTTTTTTCTTCCATCCTAAATTTAACAAAACAAACAAACATACAAGATGGCAATGTCTCTATCCCACAAATAATTATTAGGCCATATGTTTCTTAAGATATTTACTTTATTATTTCATTATAATCTTTAATATTTATAAGACCATTAGAGGAGTCACCCACTTCTCTTCATCCCTTTTTTTCTTTTTAATGAGAGTGGGAAAGGTATGGAGAGAGCAAAATGTGCTCTCCGTCCCACTTTAAAAAAATTTACCAATAAATCTTAAAACTGAGTATAAAAAGAAATTCCTGAAAAAAGAAAAGAAGAGCTACTCCCGATTTTCTACAAAGTCCAAGCTAAGTTCATGTTGGCACAAGATTTGGGTAATTGGTGTGAGATCAAATCAAGTTATCTTCTTCCATTATTAACTTAGCAGCAGCAGTAGAAAGTAAATAGTAGAAACTCTGAACTAGTTATGACTGATATAATATAACTACTCATCTAAGCTGTACCTAATAAAAGTATGAGACTTCAACGTCACAGAAAGCACCAAATTTGTCAAAGATTTTAACTTTCGTCCAAAACAACATCAAGAACTAAAACAACCCATTTCAAGAAAATTTATTTTTGTCTTGGTTTTGGTTTTACATTTTTAAAGTGCTAATCTTTTCAAAGTTTTTACGTTTCACCCCAAAAGAAAAAAGAAAAGGTTGAAAACAACAGCAATGAAAGAATAAGCACAGCCCATCTCAAGAACACTTCTTTAATGTTATATACACAAACAACACAAACAGCAATACAAACAAAAGACATTGAAAACAACACCCAACAAAACTCTTCCCTACACCATCTTCTCCTTTCCCCTCCCAAACAGAGGAAGTGACTCTTTCCTTGTTCCTCTACAACCGGGCACATCCCTCCATCACTTCCCTTCTTTAACCTTTGTCAACCCATTAAATAAAGATTAAGAAATTAGAAAATTATATCAAACACCCAGATTGGGAAACATTGGGATTGGGAGTGGAGGAAATTGAGAGATGTGGGATGCTTCAGGCATTGATGAATCTGCTTTCTTTATGTTTTAGGCCATTTGGGCATCAGCAAGATAATTGTAATAGTAACAGTGCCAGTAGTAAGTTTGAGTCTGTTAGTAGAGAAGGTAAAGATGGATTACTTTGGTATAGAGATATTGGCAGATACGGGTCTGGTGAATTTTCAATGGCTGTTGTTCAAGCTAATCAAGTTCTTGAAGACCAAACCCAGATCGAGTCTGGTTCTTTTGGGACTTTTGTTGGAGTTTATGATGGTCATGGTGGCCCAGAAGCCTCTCGTTATGTCTGTGATCATTTGTTTAGGCACTTTCAAGGTTCGTTCTTTTTTTATCTTTTTGAAATTTGATAAATCATCTTCATATCTTCGTTGATTCCCCTTTTCAGTTGATTCTTATATGGTCCTGAATCAGTCACGTCTCGTTGAGCTTTCCTTCTTTTTTCTTTTTCTTTTTCTTTTTTTCTAGTTCATGGAATGGGATATGCTAGTAGTGATTCTCAATCATTCTTGTTCTAGTTACTTCTCTTTCTGTTCCTAAAATAACGAAAGTTCCTTCTTTTGGTCGAGCTTTTGTTTTTTCAGTCATTTTAGACGGTATAGTATATCCAGTTAAATTAGATGTTAAGGAAAAAAAAAAGGTAAGTAGCTTTCTTGATTTAAAAATTAAGGCCATTGCTTGTTTTGTTCCATTGGATTTCAAAAGGTAGACACTATTGCATGTGTTTCTTTCCATGGTTGGCAACTGTTAGCAGTAGCTTTCTTGCTTTTGACATTTAAGAAGAATGCAGTTTTTGGAGTTTCCTCATTTGTTATTATCTTCTTTATGCTCGTCAATTTTATGCACTGCATTTCCATTTTGTCTTTTTCTGGAAGCTTTTGAAAGGTTACTGCCTTTCATTGGGCTTTTATGGGAGCATCAGTTACAGTTGAAACTTGGACAAGGTGGTTAAGTGTAAATTTCTTTTTGGCTAGAATTTAGGAGGTAACTCATTGTTTTAGAGGTTAGAACCAATTCAATTTTTGGTTCTAAAAGTTGCCAAAATTTTCAGTATCGATGGGTTAGTCAGTGTACATTTGTTCTTCATTTTCTGCTTTAATGCACTTTGAAACTGTAATTTTTTCCCCATTTGAAAGCTAAGGAAATGTTTCTAAAATCCTTACCCCTACCTCATCGTCAGTTTTATGTTTTGAAAATTTTGGGTATTTGGCCTTAGTAAAGAAATGGTTCTTCTTGTTAATTTCAAGAAGGAGCTCTTCTTATGTTGGCATTCTTAGGGTTTGTGGTTATGCAGCACTATCAGCTGAGAGACAGGGAGTTGTATCTGCAGAGACTATTCAAAGAGCTTTCCGTGCAACAGAAGAAGGGTTTACTTCTCTTGTTTCCGAGTCATGGACTACTTATCCCCAAATTGCAACCGCTGGGACTTGCTGTCTAGTTGGAGTGATATATCAGCAGACGCTCTTTGTGGCAAACCTGGGAGATTCTCGTGTCGTGCTGGGAAAGAAAGTTGGCAATACTGGAGCAATTGCTGCTATACAATTATCAACTGAACATAATGCAAATCTTGAGGCTATCAGGCAGGAACTTAAGGAATTACATCCACATGATCCCCAGATTGTTGTCCTTAAGCATGGAGTTTGGAGAGTTAAAGGGATTATTCAGGTTATTTCAAATACCCAGTTTTATCCTTTAGGCTATGTCAGAAGTAAATGTAATGTACACTTTTGAGTTCTCTTGTGCCTTCTTATATTCTCAACCATATGATCATTATGAGTGGGAACACATTAATCATTTTTCCTAGTTGTTAATTAACAATAATTTCTCGCCCTGTTATGTCCTCTGCTATAAATATGTAATATCTGGACGACAGAGTTTCATAATCTGGATAAAGGATTAGAAAGAGTGTAGTAAAAGCAAAATCCACAGAGCAGAGTAATGCATGCTCTAACAGAAACCAGGTCATGCATATATCCGGGCAAGGATACTACTGAATTTACATTGTTCAGGAAGATCTGTATGGTTGTTTAGTTGGTAAAGCATGTGTTAGTTAATGCATTTGAGGACATGAGGATTTCTTTTAGGAAATTATGAAGGCCAAGAAGTTCTTTTTTCTTTCTTTGACAGAATAAGGTCTCTTTTTCCATTGCAGTAACTTGAGAGTTTCACAGCCACCTAGGCGCACAAGTTTTGTGCTAATGGAAGAATTGCACAGCAGGTTTTGTCATTACATTGTCGGTATACTTGTGACAGTAAGCATATTGATCATAAAAATTTGGATCTCCTTTCTCCCTTGCCCTGATTTTGTGACCCTATGTCCAAGTCATGGATTGCACCACATCATAGTTTACATTGGGATATCAAGATCTAGTTCATCAGTTTTCACGGTCTTCTTCCACTACAATAGATATATTACGTCAGACTCCATTGTCTTTGATGCAGGTTTCTAGATCTATAGGCGACGTTTATATGAAACATGCACGGTTTAACAGGGAACCAATTAATGGAAAATTCAGACTCCCGGAGCCAATGAACATGCCTATCTTGAGTGCGAATCCAACAATCATTTCCCATCCTCTCCAACCAAATGATTCCTTCCTTATATTTGCATCTGATGGTCTTTGGGACCACTTGAGTAATGAAAAAGCTGTAGATATTGTCCACAGCCATCCACATGCAGTAAGATCTTGTCCTTTATTCTTTTTTATGTTTGCTATTAGTCTTGTCCTTATTTGAATTTCATTCATATGGATTGATTGTAGATATCATCTTGAAATTTCCAAAGAATCATTCAATGACATCAAATACTACGTATTTTTGGACTTGTGTAATGTGTTTATGTTTGTTGCTCGTGTTTTCTCTGCATATATTGGTATTCTCCATGCTCAAAACATATGGAGCATCGAATCTTGACTAAGATTTCTATTAGCCATGATCCCTAGTTTTATAGTGGTGTTCTTGTTTAACTTATCTTCCACAACATCTACCGTCTATAGCTGGGGGATATTATTGTCCACATATTTAGATTTGGAACATGCTAGTTCATAAATAATACAAGCTGCATAGTTCACAGTGTTTCTTCTAGACATAAAATGCAGAACTGACTTGGTCAGCTATTTCTGGCAGTAGTATACCAAAGATTTTACCAGATTCATGAAAAAATGTCTTATTCTCTCTCTCAATGTCGTTGAATAAACAGTCTCCAAAACATTAGTGAAAATGTCTTCTGATAATTATTAAACTCTTACCTGCGGCATCATTTTTCATTTCCGTACATGATCCAGTTCCCCATTTCCTCTTGCTTCTTCTCTCTGTTGCTTGTTTATTGCTCAACTCAACTTTTAAAAATTGAGAAATTTTATATTCTTTTTCATGGATTAGAGCTCATATCTAATACTTGTGGTAATTGTTAGTATCTCGAGCTGAACTCATGAACTTCTGAACACAGGGAAGTGCCAAAAGGCTTGTCAAGGCTGCCCTCCAAGAAGCAGCAAGAAAACGAGAGATGAGATATTCGGATCTAAAAAAGATTGACAGGAAGGTGCGCCGCCACTTTCATGATGATATAACTGTTATTGTTTTGTTCTTAAATCATGATCTTATATCAAGAGGCACACTGCAAATCCCTCCAGTCTCCATCAGAAGTGCTCTAGAACACTGATAATATATATATCCCGAACTCAATTCAGACATTTCTCCTTCCTCTGATTATATGACCAGCCCGGGTGCGCAATAACATACTTCAAGGGAAAATGTGTATCATGAATATTTACATATAGAGCTGCACTGACAAAGCGGTTGCATTGTGTTGGACTACTCGGACACTATTACTGAGACCTACTTATTGATGAGGGGTTTTATATTTGTAAAATGATGTTTGTTAGAAATTCACTTTGGTTTTAATACCCCGATATAATCTACTTCGATTCATCATTCTATCTCACTTTGTCCATTTATCACTTCTGCGTTTCATTTTTTTAAGAAAAAGTGGCAAGAGCTTATGCAAAGTTTGCAAGCTTGATGCTGTCAGGTCATGAATCTTTAGTGTCAATACGTCATGAAATAACAAGCTTGACAGTTTCATGCCTATCAAGGTAAATCCATGAATAAAGGCCGTCTCAGTTCAGAGAAAGAAATATAAATAAAACTAATTCAACAAGCAGGTCAATTGACCAACCAAATATAAATATGCATGACGAGTTTGGTTTGGCATTTTCTACTTTCGGACGACACGTCGTTCCCTGCGTAATGCTGCTATAGGCTGATAACTAGTCTGGCCCTCATTAAGCCAAGAACAACTATCATTGGCCTGGCTTGATGTACAGGAATCGAGGCGACATGTCGTTTAATTTGCGTTTCGTTATGAACGACGTCGAAGAGGCTCAAAAGCGGGGCACGAATAGTAAATTATTAAAGAAATGGAGGGGCAATTAAGGAATTATGAACTCATTAACCACATCAGTGCAATCCAATTGAGTTCTTTCGCGGTGACCTAGCAGAGATTCTCACACGCACACTTCTGCTGTCCGATCAAAGATAACAGATGAATCATCATTTTCTTTGATTAATGCATTTCTAACTTTTCTAACTATGTCTACCAAATCAAACTTAGTAACCATTATTATCGCACTGGCACTGAGTCAACTCTTTATTCAACCCGAGTCAGCACCACAAGCCTTCAGGAGAGACCCAGGGCATCCTCAGTGGCACCACGGCGCTTTTCACGATGTTGGAGATAGCGTCCGATCAGATGTCCGCCGCATGCTCCATACTCGTGCTGAGGTGGCGCTTCTTCTCTGAAAGTATCTTTTAGATTTAGTATCTTTTTTGCTACAGCTATTATTAATAGTTTTGATTTTTTTTTTTTGGTATGTACAGGTTCCATTTCAGGTTCCGTTAGAGGTGAATGTAGTGGTAATTGGATTTAATGGAGATGGAGGATATAGGTATAGCTTAGATACACACAAATTGGAAGAATTTTTAAGGACTAGCTTTCCTAATCATAGACCTTCTTGTTTAGAGACCGGCGAGCCTCTTGATATTGAGCATCACGTTGTCTTTAACGCTTTTCCTGTAAGTTCTCCGTTTGTTCAATTTATTAAAACAATTCTAGTAGGCCTTGTTTGGACCAAATCAGTTCAATTCTCGCAAAATCATGTCATTTATGGCATTCTTTTCTTTCAAAATGTCTTGCAAGCTTGCCAAAAATGAGATTGAACTCTTGCATTTATTAGACCACCCAAACCAGGTGTTAGTCCTTCAAGTGCTCATACTATGTTATGTGAATAGGCTGGGCAGCCTGAATTGATTGCACTTGAGAAGGCGTTGAAGGAGGCTATGGTTCCTGCTGGGAAAGCGAGAGAGGTGATCAGCACTTTGCTGTGTATTAAATGAAATGTTTTATTGTTTGTTGTCAAGTAGCTAGATGAATCTTTATTTATTTATTTTATATTGTTTTGTAGACTGATTTTGGAAGGGAAGTGCCTTTGTTTGAG
The DNA here is from genome assembly GCF_019578655.1 of Ricinus communis. Classification (NCBI taxonomy): domain Eukaryota; kingdom Viridiplantae; phylum Streptophyta; class Magnoliopsida; order Malpighiales; family Euphorbiaceae; genus Ricinus; species Ricinus communis. The sequence goes on along the minus strand of NC_063264.1, from coordinate 1,045,219 downwards.
GTGGAGGCAACTGTTGTGGAGCCTGTATTTCGCAAATTTTATTCTTATATATTTGACATGGACAGTTCTTATGCTGCCAGGGAGAATGATAGACCTGTTCCTAATGCAATCTTTATTGTTAATTTTGATAAGGTATGGTTTACAATCTAGTACTTAACCAACCTACCTGGTCTTTGAAGAAATAGTAGACATTACTTGTTCTGCTTTGCTTCCGTTTATTTTGGTGGGAGTTATATGCTCTCTGATGTTTTTCCCAAATCCATGTCCATTATTTTTTCTTTTACAGGTAAGAATGGATCCTAGAAATAAAGAAATTGACCTTGACAGCTTAATGTATGGAAAAATTCCCCAGTTGACTGATGAGGACATGAGTAAACAAGAGGGAGACTACATTTATCGTTATCGATATAATGGAGGAGGAGCAACTCAAGCTTGGCTGAGCTCAGACAGGTATCTTTATGAATATGATTGATATTTATGCCTGCTGTTTTATTACTTAAATGATATTCTTTTCCATCACAAAACTCAGTATGCAATCCTTATTAAGTAGGTGAATTGGCCTTTAATGTTCTGTTATTGGGTGTATGGAAGTTGTTTATCCATAGAGGCATTTCTGCTACCTGCTATCATGAGTGACAGTGTTACTGTGAAGTATTTGTAATAGTATTACTGTGCAATTGTAAACACATTCCGTTCCTCTTAACCTCCAATACTTTATAAGAATTGTAAATGCTAATTTCTTCAATGGTCAGTTGAAAAGTCTAGAGATGATTCATATTATCAAAAATTTAACAAGCTTTCTCAAAGTTAGACTATGCTGTTAATCACAGAGATAAGTTATCTTTATAATTTGGATATTCAATGGAACTGTGCTAGAGTTGTGAGAATTTCTTCTTCCAACTGAACTATACAAACAATTTGTACTTAGACTAATTTCCAAGTCCTTTCCGTGGAAAATAGTAACTTGGTTGTTGGAAATGCATTCTCATTCGCATTTTGTATCTAACATTTTCCTATAACATTCAGATTTGTTGTGATCGACCTGTCAGCAGGCCCGTGCACATATGGGAAGATTGAAACTGAAGAGGGAAGTGTCAGTTCTAGAACATTACCACGGATACGAAACATGATGTTTCCAAAAGGTGTAGGTGCACTTAGTGATCATCTATCTCCTGATATTTTTGTTGGACAACTTGCTGCTTTGGTAGCCACAACAGTCGAGCATGTTATAGCTCCAGACGTCAGGTACTTCTGTGAAGTCCAATTTATTTGCTGAGTAAGCATGTCAAGAATCTTGTTAGAAATTTTTTTCCCTAAATTCTTAATCTTTTGCAGCTAATTTTCACTATTTCCTTGATTAGGTTTGAGACTGTTGACCTGGCAACAAGGTTGCTGATACCAATAATCGTGCTTCAGAACCATAATAGATATAATATTATGGAGAAGGGTCATTACTACAGCATTAATATTGAAGAAATTGAATCAGAGGTGAGGTGTCGTAAATAGGATTTTCTTTAAATGTTCTTACATCTTATATTGTAGTACTTTGACTTTCAACTTCTGCTAGATCTCCTAAGGATATATCTTGGTCAATTTTATAATAACATGTCTGCTAGTTGAACTTGAGAAATGCTAGCTGAAATTAATGAGTGAATCAACAAAGCAAAAGGAGCACTGATATTACTTTGTTATGCAGAATCTTAAGGTTGCATGACATCGTGTGCTGCGCCTCTTTTCATTATCCATGGGTCCCTCGTTATCCTCTCACCAAAGACACCTTACAAATTTATGTTATCTTTTCAGGTTAAAAAGATGGTCCATGATGGGCAAGAAGTTGTAATAGTAGGTGGTTCACATGCATTGCATCGGCATGAGAAGTTGGCTATTGCTGTTTCGAAAGCAATGCGAGGACATTCCTTGCAAGAAACTAAAAAGGATGGACGTTTCCATGTCCGTACCAAGACATATCTAGATGGCGCTATACTTAAAGAAGTGGGGTTCAGTTTTTTTTTTTTCACTACTTATTATCGTCTAGTCATTCGATTCCATGTATTATCTATGGTGCCTTTATCATTGACGAGAACACAACTATTTGCAATTTAGTCTTTAATCATTGGAGACCACACTACCAACTATTAGATACCCTTGGCTTTCCTTGGCTTTCCCATGGCCAGCACTGGTCTCTAATGGGAGCAAATAGTATTGATGGCCAAAGGAACTGATTTCACTTTCTTTCATAATAATCAGACTGACATGCTCTCAAATTCCTTTAATTCCAACATTGTTGAGCCATATTGCTGTTTTCACTTGCTCACATTTCCTTGTCATCTTCCTTTTTGTGATTGTATTGATGGCAAAACAGAAAAATGTTTTAGCTTGAAGACTTGAACTTTCAACAAAGATTTGTGTGCTTTATGGCTCCTAATTTACTGTTCTTGGAATGGCTGATTTCAGGAGATGGAACGGTCTGCTGATATGCTAGCTGCTGGTTTAGTTGAGCTGGCTGATCCATCTCTTTCAAGTAAATTTTTTCTCCGCCAGGTCTGTTTATGATTGTTGTGCTCTTATTTTATATGATGGGATGGATGGGGGTTTCATAATCGAAAAGTTTTCATTGAATTATTTTCATTTGAAATTTACTTCATATGGTAACAAACAGTTTCTCCCTTTATTTCCTGAGATTTCTAAATGAATTATGTGCCCCCACAGCACTGGATGGATGAACCAGATGGTTCAGGAGACTCAATTCTTAAGCATAAACCTTTATGGGCTAGTTATGATTCAAGGCACGGCAGGGAGAGGAAGAAGAAAGAACAGAAGAAGCAAGGGGATTTATACCGCACTTATGGAACAAGAGTTATTCCAGTGTGAGCATGCACCTGGTCCTACAACTATTATCTTCCACAAGTTGCATCATATGGTCCTTAAACCTTGAAACAGTTCGAATGCTCTTCCAACTTAATATAGGAGCACCGCCTTTTTGGGTTAATTGAGCTAAGGCTGGATTCAAATTCATAACTTTCTATTTTACCAATTAGCTTTGGCAAGGGTTAAAGCTCATTGGTAAAATAAGAGCACACGTTGGTATATCATTTTTTTTCCTGTTTTTCTTTTTTCCCATTAATGGAAGTAAAAGCTCATGTCCTTACAACTGCTTTTAACTAATTCTTTGTATCATAATATACTTCCTAATGACATCTAAATCCATGTTTTCAATCATGTTTCAGTTGATAAATTTTGTTTCCTTCCCTTGTCTTAAGGTTAATCTCATAGAGAAAGTAGAGAACATAATCATCATTAAATATTTGTCATTCAGTTGATTTATCAATGTGTTCTTAAGGTTTGGTCTTCTACTGCAGCTTTGTGCTATCTTTGGTCGACGTGGATCCACACCTTATGATGGAGGATGAAAGCCTTGTATGGACAAGCAATGATGTTGTCATTGTACTTCAACATCAACATGAAAAGATACCTCTGAGGTAAGTGAAAATGTTCTCTACGTAGCAGTGTAGCTGGTCTTCTCTTCATACTGGTGACTGTTTGTCTTTGTCACATGTATGATGAATCAACTTCATTCCGGACAAATCACCCATGTATGTCTAGTTTTCTTTGGCATGCATGTCTATATGCAGCTGGTTTTCACCATTTCCTTTATTGCATCAATTGTAGTAGTTCCTAGAGAAACAGTTGCAGCTTTATTTTTGTTGCGCAGTTTAATTATGCATTAGCTTGTTTTAGATTTAATAGCTAGGCTCTCTGTAAAGAGATGGAAAGATTCCATAATTTCTTTTACGTTTTCACCATACAGTTTTGATGGTGTATAAGTTTTTCAATTGCTTGTTATAACAGCTATGTCTCAGAAACAGAGAGAAGGCATGCATTTCCATCACTAGCACAGCGACATATATTGGCAGGGCTTGCTTCTGCTGTTGGTGGAGTCAGTGCGCCATATGAGAAAGCATCTCATGTACATGAGAGGCCAATAGTAAATTGGCTTTGGGCAGCTGGCTGTCACCCATTTGGACCATTTTCTAATACTTCTAAACTCAGTAGATTGCTACAGGATGTTGCCTTGGTAAGGGGAAATTCATTGTCAAAATCTGCCAGATATGTTTATCCACCATACATAAGCGAGAAAATTCTTCTTAATTGAGCATTTTGCAGCAGTTGTATTTGGATTTAACTAGATTCCATTATGTAACTTGTCTCCTGAATCATTTACATACTTTTTGGGCAGAGGAACACAATATATGCGCGTGTAGATTCTGCACTTCATAGAATTCGTGATACATCAGAGGTAAGTAGGTTTCAACTTATATTTAAATATTCAAATGGCTTGGGTCGAGGCTCTTGATTTTTTGTTTTATGAATGAATTAGTTTCATTATAGATCAATTGGTATTGATGCTTTAGTCTTACATATAAATCAAAGTTACAATTTAATGTTTAAGAAATGCTTTGTTTTTGCAGGCTGTCCAAGCATTTGCTGCAGAATATCTGAAAACCCCTCTGGGCGAACATGTCAAAGGCAAGAAAAACAAGACGGCAACAGAACTGTGGATAGAGAAGTTCTACAGGAAAACGACTAACTTGCCTGAACCTTTTCCACATGAATTAGTTGACAGATTGGAGAAATATCTCGATGTAAGTCATTCTTGATTAGATAACTGCTCCAGTTGTTCAAATATGTGGATGCTTATAGAGCATATTTCCCACACATTTAAATAACAGGGCCTCGAGGAACAGCTAGTAGATCTGTCGTCTTTGTTATACGATCACCGGTTACAAGATGCACACATGAATAGTTCAGAAATTCTTCAGAGCTCTATGTTTACCCAGCAGTAAGTTATCCTCCAATTATTCCATTTGAAAGTGCGATGAATTCTCTAGGCTGATATTCATTTAATGCCGTAAATAATGCAGGTATGTAGATCATGTTTTGGCGAATGAGAGAGAGAAAATGAGGTGCTGTGAAATCGAATACAAGTACCCTGTGCACTCTTCACAAACTTATATCTATGGGGGGATTCTTCTTGCTGGGTTTATTGTATATTTTGTTGTCATTTTCTTTTCCAATCCTGTCCGTTGATGGGGCTGACCAATCCATTAACTGCACTCAGGCTAATTTTGGCTTTTCGAATGGAGTGGAAAAACTAGCCTATACAGGAAAATAAAATGTTAGAGAGGGAATTTTGACTTTCCTTTGTAATAATTAGTACAGTAACATAGATTAGAGATTTTACCAGAAACCAAATTTTAGTACTCCTTTTTCTTCTCTTGCGAAAACCATGATATTGGATTTGCTTATGAACGTAATTTGGCTAATTTTTGCTAAACCTAATCCCAAAACATGAATGCATCCGTTATATAACCAATTCACACTGATTATGGGGTATTCTATGCAAGTATTGACTATAACGTAAATTTATGTTTAAAAATGAGATTAAAATCTTGATCGTTAGATTTTCTTTTTCTTTTCATTCATTAATTATCATCGTTAGGATGTACGGTCAAGATTCAGGTTACATGCCCGCCAGCAAATGGATCGGTTCGTCTCATCGCCTGAAAGCAGCTATGTTCTCGGCAGCTTATGGTTGGAAGAATATTTTAAAAGAAAGATTTTCATTCGAAGTTCAATAATTGGGTCTTTACGAAACCCAAATTTAGAAAAAAGAAAACAAAAAGGTTAAATAAATGTGATCAGACATAGCTTTCTAGGCTGCAATTGTGCATCAAATAAGCTATAGCTGCTGTCAACAGCCTGCTCAGAGCCCAGTGCATTTTCATCATCTTCAAAGAAACTTCAAATTTATGCAATTCTCTCCCACAAAACAGTATTATTTCTTAATACAAAACAAAACAAAACTTTGATTTATAATCTATGGGGTCCTCAGAAATTATGCTTATATTTGTCATCAAATTAGATAACGTCAGGTCTCAAAGATTCCATGCCATCATCGGAGCCCATTCTCCAATATTCAAAAAATAATATAAAATCGATATGTAAACAAACACAATAACAACAAAAAAGCCAAAATGTTAAGAACAAAATGGATTTGGAAGAATATTGCAGTATATAATTCACTGAGCCTGTGGACTACGAAGGCGAAGTGACTCAACTCCTGCATAACAATCTTAGCCTCTTTAGATAAAACTGATTTCATAAAACCCCAAAAACAGACGCATCGCAAAAAACCTGATTCAAGGGTTTTATGGAGAGGCGTCTCTAAACTGAATCTATATCTGATTTTATGAAAACCAAATAGATAAAAAAAGATTAAATAAAAACAGCAGCGTAAAAGAAAAGAGAAGGGAGAACGAGATGCAAAGAGAAGCAACTGTAATATGATTTGATCAGCTTTTAGGTGAGGAGGAGGAGCTTATATATAGTGGAATTTAGGTTTAAGTAGGGTTTTGCCCAATTGTGGTATTAAATTACTAAAAACACCTCGGTCTTCGAAACTCCCATTGCATTTTACAGGTATATTGCTTTAAGTCGAGTCCAAATTTGGTGCAGATGAGCCCAATAAGTCAGCCCACAACAAAGTTCATTCGTATAAACAAGTTGGCCCAATAAGGTAATCCTGCAAACTAGAGCCAAGCTTTAGCAGCTTGGCTTAAGTTGTGTTTTACTATCAACTAAGACAAACTTAATCAGCCAAGAAATCGAAGTAATATAACTTATAGATCACAGTTAGTAAAATAAATAAATAAGTAAATAAAAGCTATCATAAAAATATATAATATTTTATACAAGTGGCTCTGAGAATCTTATGAGGTTGAAAAGGGAATTACTGCTATAGGTGTCATACTGTACAAAAGGAATTAATTCTGTGATAGAGAGAATAAGTTAATGGGTGAGGAAATGGACAATAAGATACTCACTGTGTTATCTAATTTTCTAACAATGATAAAAGGTGTTTTAATATTTCTTCTTTTCTTTCTTCTTTCTAAACCATGTGTTTTGATATTCCTATATTACTGGATTAAGTAAATAGTTCTGTGAATATAAATAAATGGTCCCTAGAATTTTTGCAGTCTATCATAAAAGAGTCAAATTATTCTAATGGTTAATATTATTGAGTTGTCTTATGAGGCTGACTTGCATATCCGTGTCAATACTCTCCCATCAACTCGGCAGCTTGAAAACTACCCTCAACTGTGTTTTCACATTAATTTTCCACTCCAATTCATTTGGACTTAGAATTTAGAAAAAGAAAGGACAGCCCAATGAGAATTGAAGATCGCGCTCTTCTTTTTTCTTTTATTTTTTTACTCCATAGAATAATTAAAATACTTCATTGCTAAAAATGTTACTGCTGTGAAGGAAAAATAAAAAGTAGTGGTCCTTTTATTACAAAAATGTAACTAATCCATTGATAATAATAATTAATTAATTGACAATAATATAACCAACCGCACTGAAAATAGATTGAGCAGCAAGACATTGAATTCCATGTTTGATAGGAAAAAGAAAAACACCATGTCTACAATAATTAGTGTATTTTATAAGGGGTTTTATGTTTATGTTTATATTTATAATGATTTAATAATTTAATTTTATAGGTTTTCTTTTGAAAGCAATTATTTGATAAGTTAATGATACCAGGAGTAAGTCAGAAAAATCGCTAATTATAGCCTACAACAAACAAACACAATAATCATTTTCCTATAGCAAATAGAAAGGAAGTCGGTGCCATAATTCTCGAAAATTCTAAGGATTTCTCAGCAAAATATTAACAAATCTACCGGTCAACAGAAGTGGGGACCGGACTACTTCCACAACCAAACAGCCAGTTTCATACAAAATTACCTTACGTCACCACATACGTAACACTTTTATCCTACGTGGCATTACCTTAGACTCGTTGAGCTTGTCAACCGAATCACGTGTTCGTATTGCAGTGGACCCCTATATTCGCTCGGACCCTGTTCTCTCCCCCCCGACTATATATACCAAACGAAACCTCTTTTCGCTGTGTAACACTTCCTAGTAATTTGGAAAGGAAGGAAAATTAGAAAAGAAAGAAAGATGTGTCCGTCTGGCAGAAGTATAGCATCAAACACAAAAACGGCGTCGTCGGGGCTACATTTCAGGACAGCATTCGATGTTCTTGATGCAGACCGCGATGGCAAGATTAGCAAAGAAGATCTTCGAATGTTTTACGCTGGAATACAGAACGGCGGCGTCGGAGATGATGGCGATGATGATGTTATAGGGTCCATGATGTCCGTAGCTGACTTTAACAAGGATGGTTTCGTGGAGTACGATGAATTTGAGCGTGTTTTGGACGGTAATGATGTCAATAAAAAGAAAAGGAGTTGCTGCAATGGAGTTTTGGAAGATGTTTTTAAGGTTATGGATAAAGATGGGGATGGGAAATTAAGTCATGATGATTTGAAAAGTTATATGCAATTAGCTGGTTTTGATGCTAATGACGAAGATATTAAGGCTATGATTAAGTTAGGTTCTAGTAGTGGCGGCAATAAAAAAGATTGTGTATCTTTTGATGATTTGATTAAGATTTTGTGTTTTGATCTTTAATTTTGTATGGTCGATTTATTTGCAACAAGTCTTTGGTCTTTCTGTAATTTGCTCCGTCTACTTCTTGTTTTTATTCTCTTTTTATTTAGTCAATAATGGACGGATGCTATTTATTAAGATGAACAGTATTATGTTCTTTTGAATGAAGAATTAAATTGAAGATTGTTTTATGGTACTGGACGACTTAAAATGATTTGTCCTATTTCTAATTAAGATTTTGCCAGCTTTATTCGCCTGTACTTTTGTATTCGTCTTTTTGTGTTGGTCCAAAAATATTGGATAATTTTGTGGTCTGCAATCCCTCTTTTAATACAGGCTCTTATTTCTTTGGGGTAGTATGCAACATTGATCACTGCTTTTGGTAATTCATCGGGTATGAATACCAAGCGAAAGTTCTCCAACACGCAACCTTTCTGGTGAAAACAAGCCAATAGCAAATATCAGCCTGACTTTTTTGTTCAAAAAAAATATAATATTACGAATATATGAACATCAATAAAACTAAAAAGTTATGATTTTCATGAACCGGCTCGAAACTAACATTAGCACAGAATCAGGTCTAATCCCCAATCTTGAACTATTGCCAACCAAAAAAAAGAAAAGATCGCCTGAGCCCTCACAAACCATTAGACTTTCAAAAAGCGTTTACATGATAGAAGCCATACAATTTGAAGTGCGTGCTTAACAGCTCCATTTACACTCCTAACTAACGTGATACGATCTTTTCAAGGAGAGACCTAATGCCATTTGTAACTTCGCTTTACACCAAATCTATTTTCCCCTTCTCCAATGGCTTCTTTATGAACTTGTAACATACAAATGTAAGTAGATCACGTTCCATCTCTGTGATTTCCATACTGCCACAATAGATACATTCAACAGAGTCATTCTCTTTACTTCTCATCTCAAGATAATACAGTGAATGGAGGAATGAAACGATTGGCCTCCAATCAGACATTTACCTGTACTCAGGTTCAAAGTCCATGCCGGAGAGATACTGCCTGGCTTTGCAAATAACAAATGTGTCTAGCCGTGGTGCTGGCACTGTAGAACGTATTAGAGAAATTATAAACATATAATTTTTCTGGTGCAAAGTTCACTTAAAAATAATATGGCATAGTATTTCCCATAAGAACTCATACATGGCTAATAAACCAAGTAAAAGGAGGGATGGGCCAATTCTTGAACCTTGTGGCGGTCTAACAGACATCCTTTTCTATAAGCTAGAAAAACTTTGCTATGTTGATTAAGATGCCATTTCAACAAGATCAATAGAGCACAAAGAAAGAAACTCCAAAAGCGCTACTGATAATGTGTAGCAATAAATACAGTTCCAAACTCATTTTAGAAACAAAATGGTATTAACCTAATAACCCAATGACCAAGGTGAAATTTAATGCAAAAGCTATCGGATAATACAAGATAATTTAGATGCAGCTTATCAAAAATCTACTTACAAGAATTAAATGAAACAGAAATGCCTTCAACATAGAAAATCAAATATTCTAGATGCCTTTCCACTATGTGTGAGACTTAAGATCTCGCAGCATATGCACTTCTTGAGTGATGACAACTTCAACAAAAAAGAAATGCCTCAAGTTGCTTAGCTATTCCACATTTCCACTGAACAAAGTGCAACTGCAAGGTTCCGCAGCTAATTAACAAGTATGGTTCAAGATTTCACTCTGACTAAATTGGAATCATCATCACAGGATAAGCTCACAACAAAATTATTGGGTGGTGAGTATAAAGGTAGGATATGCTTGGATTCCTTCTTTTGTCATAAACAATTGAAAGTTCCAATTGAAATAAATTGGTCCACAAAGAGATTCTCCTAAAGATGACGTATAATAATAAATAAATAAGACCTCACAAATTACTTGGAGATCATAATCTACTCAAAATGACAGGCACTAAAGCACAATGTTCTCCAAAGTATTCAAAATGCTCAGCAGAACACAAAAACATTCCTGCCTGAAAATCCCAAACGGTTAATCATAGTCCACAACGCGATTGTCTTGGATGATAATAATGTACAAGACACATCTCAAGAACCATCATTGTACACAGAAGTAAGGCTCCTAGGATCGGCTTAACAAGTTCATTTCAAGCATAATCTGACTGGATCATCATCACACATTTCCATAACTTAGTGCAACTGTCAACTCTAAGCAAGCATTAGATATTTAGAGGTTGAGCAGTATGTTCTGCATCCCCCATATCATGCTAAGAGCAGAAAAGGTCACAGTACTAAATTTCAACATAAAGCTCAACAGAGCAGTATCTAAAGCGCAGTATCATACTATAAGCACAGTAAGGAAAGGAAAGCATCTCTGCACGCCTTTAAATATTCTATGCACAATCTATAACAAAATCTTCAAAAAAAAAAACATGTACGTGCCAATTCTTGAACCAACACCTAACACGCACCAACGTTTCATTACTGCAGAAACTAGTTATTTCTTAAATGAAGTTACCTTGCACTCAACTATATAATTTAAAAAGGATTCAACATATTTCTTCTGTTCAATATACAATCAACTCCACAATATAAGTAGTAAAAAGAACTAATAGCTTTGGCAACCAAACACATAATACCAAAAGTTTAAAAATTACCCATGTCATCCTCTTCACTTGTTATGGATTGTCTGAGTGTAGACTGGTAATTATCAGGCAATTTTGCAAGAACAGTTTCATCAAGATGGTTTCTGAGATCATTCTCACACCTATAATCAGGCAGTGAATTTCACAATCAGTAATCTTAATCAATAACCTGCAAGCAAATTCTACTACATCGTACAAATGAGGTAAATAAAATAACACCTTCACCTTTCTGCAAAGATTTGCTCCTGGTCAGAAAGCCGGTTTCGATGGGCATCATTTCCTAAAATGTGGAATAAGTACTCCTCAATCTGCAATAAATTTACATCATTAACAAGTAGCTCCATGAAATTTTAATGTAATTTTTTAACCCAAAAAAATTGTTAAAATTTGTAGCAACCTTTTGGAGGCGAACCCGGAGATACGATCTCAATAAGAACTGAGCCCTGTCTAGGTCCATTTGGTAAAGCGACACAGTCAGGGGATCTATACCATCCGTTTCAAATATCTCCACATTTTGTTCCTTCAGAAAACATACATCAATTTGGTATTAAAATTTAAGCATAAAGTATTATACCAGATAAATTAAAAGAAAAGGCATATTTAATTGAACACCAGTTATTTTCACACTCCTTAATCCTAACAGACACCAACCTATATTAATTAATTTCATCAGCAGAAAAGAAAAGAACAAAAACTAGCATATTGCTTCAATAAAACAATTGGCCATTAAATTGCTCGAAAGTAACAAAACAGTGAAACAGAGCAGAGAGGATACGGTTAAAGTGTAATTTCTTCTCCTACTATAATTTTATTTTCTTCTTCGGTAAACAGACAGAAAGTTAGGGTTTAGAGAAAAAAACAATACCGCCAATTCAATCTGCTCTTTAATTCTCTGAACTAAAGAAGCTTCGTACTGAAGAATCTCTGGTGCAGCTTTCTCATTACGCCACGCTCTTTTCAAGAGCTCAACATCAGTCGTAGAAATCAGCGTTTCGTAATCATCCATCAAGGTCGCACTCATTGATCCCTCTCCAGATCCAGTATTAGCCATCTGATCTGATTACTACTCGCTTGCTCTATCTCGATCTTTATTATTTCTTATCACTAATTTGAGAGGGAAAATCGTAGAATTAGAAATAGGAGTGGCGGCAAAATGAAGTGTAATGTGTGTTTAGAGGAGACAGATCACGAGTTTGTGCGTGAATCTAACACCATTGGATTCGTGGGGCCTCAAAATGAACGGCCTTGATGATGGGGCTCGATTCACGCACAAACTAGAGATACGTCTCATCTTTCTATTTGGGGAAAAATATTAAAATTGGACTAGATTCGCAGAGCAGGTGCCTAGATTTAGTTATGCCCTTTTATAGGCAGAGAGAGAGAGAGAGAGAGAGATGGGCTCCGTTTATAACTAGAATCCGATACCAATTCTGTGGACTGGACCCGTCCACCGCTATCATGTGAAATGTGAGCAAAGTTGTGGCTTCCAAGTTTAATTATGGTAGAAAATGGGTATTTTTTCTTAAATAATAAGCGTGGCTAATCCCTCTTGTTCTATGTGTATAATGAGTTGTTATTCGCAGTGGCCATTATTTCTTCAAGTTTAAGACTTTTTGGTGATACAAAAGCAAATAGAATTAAAGTGGTTTTGATTTGGGTTGGTAATATTTTGATTGAATTGAAATATGTATGACGTTAATTACAACTTTATAATTTCGATGAAAAAAAAGTATAACTTTGATAATTTAAATTAATCAATATGAAATTAAATGATGAAATGATATATGAAAGAATTCTTTTGGATTGATATGTGTGAAATAATGATACAGATAGAATTGGAAAAATTTGTAAAATGAAATCGACAATCAAAATTATGATATCCAATTGGCAAAAGATAATCCGACCGGCAGAAAATAAAATCCAATTGAAGTGGAGGGTAACACTTGAATCCAATCTTATTCATAATAAATAAATATTTATATATTGTCAAAAAAGAAAAATAGATAATACCGCAATTCAAAACCGAATTAGTCGGTTTAATTTCATTTTATGATGGAGTTGGAACTAAATACATTGGTAAATATGGTTTTCATTTTGGTTAAAAATTGAACAATTTCAATTTGATTTTAATTTTATTCAGTTCGGAATATAAAATGTTAAAATGATTTTTGTTTAGATTACCCAAGGAGGGAACCAAATCTGGAGTAACTCTCTTTATAAATTAGGATTGGATTAGTTCTAATTTTAATCGGGCTAGTTCAAGTTGGCCTAATCGGGATATAGCCATGGTGATATGCATACCTATCCCCAGCTTTTAAAATACAAATGAGGTGATAATAACTATATTTTAGATTTTGGTCAAATAGAGATACACACACCTGTCTACGTAATCAAGCAGGCTATTGGCACCAAAACAAATCTTGAATTGATCTTTTGGCTTGCCATATATATCTATATGAAAAGTGTTGTATTATCACCTATTAATCTATCATACCATAAAGTCAATAATAATGCGCCTTACAATGATTCATCCCATTTCCAAATTAGGTATTGTAATAAATTATTAATATCAACATTCTTGATACATTATAGTTTTATATTCCTTTGATATTTCAAAAAATAATAATATATATAAACTTTTGGGATTATTCAGAAAGATGATCATTGATTTGTTATATAACACTAACTAGACTGCCGAATTAAAGGTGACGAGGTTTTGTTATTCTCTTGAAAATGGCACTGCCGGAAAGGGAAGCAGTCGTAATGCCAAAATTCTTTTTAATTACCTCAAACTGCTCAGATGTGCAACACGCTCTTCTATCGTTTGATTGGTAGCAGCTAAATTTATTAGGTTGGTTATTTCATGCTATAACTTATTAGACATAGTTTGGCCACTGATTAATGACTGCTCGACCGTGAGTTATAGGTAAGAAAAATAGAAGTCATTATCTTTCTCCCTTCATGTATTAATGGTGATCTGTGTGTCTCTCTGAAATCTGCGATTTCGACGTCTGTCTACAGTCTGAGTGTCAGAATCTTTAATTTACATGCATGTTGACGTACATTTTCTAGGCTTATGGTTAGGAACGTGTAGTTCCCCGCTTTGTTACAAGCCAACATGTATACTCCACGTACTATATGAAGATGTAATCTGGCAAATGGAAATGGGTTCCTAAGGTTGAAATTTATAGGCAGAATACTGCCAATATTGGAGGTTGAAGCTATAGCTAGAGATAGAACTGTAACCAGGCAGGGGTGGTGGCACCAATCCAATGAGATAACAATGACTGACAATTCATTCTCACAAACAAACATAATTATTTTATTCATGATCAGAATCGATACTTAAATGTTCTATCTTGTAATTATCAATAGTTAATTATACTACTTAGTGTTCAACATTAATGGTGAAAAAACACAGTAAAATTTGCAAAATATTTCTATCAGCAAATGAAATATATTTAAGATCACGATATTCTATGATGTATAAGTGTATAAATTTTGAGAGTTGATCAATAAACAATTATACGATGGTAGTTAGAATTGGATTAAGATTAATCTTCAAACATAAGACTTACAGATAATTACAATGCTGAAATACAACAATTTTAGTAACGAACTTCCAGAAAATTATTTACTAACGTACCAAAAACAACTTCTAATCAATGGATTTTATTCGTTGCTGATCCAACGATTTTGTATAATTCACAGGACCTAAAAATAAGTCAAGAACACAATGACACTCCATAAGATCTTATTGTCTTATTTATATTCTCCTTGTTCTCTAATTAAACAATAAAATCAACAATTGACTTCTGGCTACGTACATTTCGTGAAATAATTCTGATATATATAGCCTAAGTAGGTCGTGGGTGCTATAATTAATTACCCAATGAGATACGGCAGTTGGGGGTGTTTCACTAGTTAGGATTTTAGAAAATAAATATTTATCATTTTAGGCTAAAAGATTTATGAAATTCTATCTTTGGGATACTTTCAGAACAACTTCCCTCTTTAGGATGATTTTTGATGACGTAGAGAGGCATAGAGATTCGTCCGCCGGTTAGACTAGCGAAAAGAAGCTGTCCTCTAATTCAACTGGCGCACAACCTCTCAAATTTATGAAAAAATCAATTTTTATTTAAAAACGAAACTAACATGATTATATATACATATATATTAAATTTTGAGACATAATTTTTTTTAATATGTGTGATTATATTTTGACACGTAAATTTTTTATTTTGACGAATATATTTATTTTTATACATAGAATTCAAGTTTACATAGAATTTATTATTCTTTATTAATTAATTAATTAATTAATTATATTTATACTTAAATAATAACTCTAGTCCTAGAAAATAGTATTTTAATTATATTTTTAATATTATATTAGATAACGAATTAGTTTTCTAATTAAATAATAATTTTAATTTCAAAAATATAATATTTTAGATTATATTTTTAATATTTTTATTTACCAATAAGTTAGTTTTCTACTTATATAGTAACTTCTAATTCTAAAAAATAGAAAATAGTAATATTAATTATATTTATAGTATTAATTTATACAATACTAAAAATTAATTAATAAATTTTTTAAAATAGTTATAATAAAGGATTTGTCGGAAACTGATGAAATATTAAAATATTAAAAGAACTTTAGGAAAGATATTCAAAATATTTAATTATTATTACTTTTTCAATATTACAAGTAATTATAAAATATTAACAAATTTATTAATTTTTATCTATAGATTCCATTTACATTATTATTTATGATTAAAAAAATAATTACAATAGTTGTATAACGTACGAATAAGTAACTAGTTAAATATTAAATTTTATAATAATTTTTTTAAATTTAAAATATATTTTAATAGTAGTCAATTCATAACATTTTTTCAATTATTAATAAATTATTTATCAAAAAATTTTAAAATAAATAATCAAATCTACCTACAAAAAAAAATTATTATGCAATCAAATTAATGTTTCTATTTGATACAATTATAAAAAAATCTAAAATAAATACAACAATAAAAACAATTCTCTGTCGGCTTAGAAAAAGTAGCGTACAAAGCTTGCAAAATTTCTATTCGCCTGACCGACGGACAACTTTTCTTTTTTAAACTCACCCATTTTAACTATAAAAATTATCCCGAAAATGGAATTATGTAAAATATTTCATCCTAAAATGAAATTCTTTTTAAAAAAAAAAACCTTAAATTAGGAAAGATCCCAGGCAGCTGGGATACATATAGAGCTGGCCTTAGGTATCACCTTGCATTTGGTTAATCATGTATTTATACCTAGGGTTTTCTTTTTACTCTACAATTCACGTAGTACTTGCACCTCTTCTGATCTTTAAATCATATGTCAATCGCCCAAAGCACTGTGTTGACGAAGTTACTGAACCAAAAGTATATATATGATTTTGGGATAGATGGCAAAAAATTGACTGATAATTAGGACAAATATCTTTAACCCAATATGTATGTGACTGGTTCCTCAAAAGGGATATAAACAAAGCAAAACCATGCCAAGCAGTAAGGTCATTATGTTCTCTTATTATTCTACGCAAAGTCTACCACAATTTTTTTGGCATAGAAGCCGGAGACTTGCATCATAATATGATACATGTTCACGTGGAACAATACATTTGGCAGGGAGTTACATGTAACTCCTGCTTTATTACAAGCTAAGCTCACTATTTCTTACACAGGCTTTTCATTATTACATGTTCTGACTTTAAATTTTATGTCTTAGTCTTTGTTTTTCCCTTCATTTATTTCTGTTACATCTCATATTGCTTGTTCGATGGTCTGTGTCATAACAGTGGTGGTTCTCAGTTCCCGAAGGACTTCCATGGTTGTTATAGCCAGTGTTGAGTTCACCATCCCCACCGCCACTAGTCTCTGTGTTGCTAGGTCCAGGATATGTAGGCTCGCTCAAGAGACGGCGGTTGATCATCATCTTATTCTCCGTCATGAAAGCATCAGCTCGCAGCGTTGCCAAGATCAACAAGAAAGCAACTAAGACAGCTCGTAAGATCTTCATTGATCATTAAAACTTTCAGCTAAATAACCTGTCAACAAGAAATTAAAATCAATAAGGAAAAAGACAATTAAGATTAAAAAAAACAAGAGGGCTTAATTATATATATATAATCCACGCACAATTAATTAACTTGATATCTGAAGATTTAATTTGGCAATGGAAATGGATATTTAGGGTTGCAATTTATAGACAGAACTTTGCCACTGTTGGAGGCTTGAAATATATCTAGAAGATATGAAACTGTGACTGCTAAAAAAAAATCAAGAAGCAGGCAGTGGTGGTGGCACCAATCCGAGCACCATGGCCACCAACAAGGAAACCATTATGATAAGAATTGATGATTATTAAACCCCATTTGCATTGTAAATGTTCAATCTTGTAATAATTAACAACGGATTATGCTGGCGTGTTAAATGTTCTTCAACGGTGAAAAGATTGGAGAAAAAAAAGAAGTGAAAATTCTTTCTCACCTGCAATAATTGTTTAGATCACAGTGTGTCATAATGAATTATCAGAACTTTGAGACTTGACCACTAAATTAATGAATTACATGGGTAATAGTTAAAAGTTAACTGATATCACTTTGTGTTCGTTATCAGTTGTTAATAACTTCTCTCAAAAGGGAAGGAAACGAAACTATACATCTGGAGACACGGACCAGACTGAGCTGAATTTGGGAAGTGATACTGCAGAGTCGGCCCAATAACTGAGTCATTTAAGGTCTGCAACTTCGGCCCAAATATTCAGGTCATATATTTAATATAACGTGATTGATCATGATTATAGCAGTTACTATTAAAAACTGTAATTAACCGTACTAGTACGCTGTATATAATCCAATTCAAATTCCATCTCCCAGTTCACTGCTCAGGACACAGCAAGGTCCAGTGAATTTTTTTAAAAATCTCCCGCCAAAAAGAAAAGCGAAAATGAAAGATAATAATCAAACTCCAAAAAAGGAAGACATAGCGAATCGCAGAACCAAGGAGTCTCGTTTAACGAAGTCCCAGAAGGTCTTAACCTCTCATTTCTCTTCGTATTCGATCTCTCACTTATTTTATAGTTTCTGTTTATCATTTTGCAGATTGTTAAGAGAAGTTTGAACGCTGCGTATCCTCCGGTTTCTGAAGATGTTTCGACCGATACAACTAAAGACTTGACTGATTTCTCTTCAATTTCTGAGATCTCTGACGCTAATTGTAGCACTCAAATCGCTCAGGTATTTGTTTATTTGCTGCAACCTTTCAGTTTCTTTTACATTTCATTCTCATTCTAATTATGGAATTTAATTTTTCTAATTTTATGTGAAATAATTAAAAAAAACGTGCTATAACATTTGAAATAATATTTAGATTCTTAAGACCAAAAAAAATTCTGAAGCTGATTGTTTAGGTTATTTCGGTTATGGCCGTTTTAATTGATCTATGTATTGTTTTGTCTGAGTTAAACTTTTTAAAAAAATAGTAATAATGTTTGTTAAGCTATTTGTATTAGTTTTAAGTATCAATTCCTTTCTGGTCAGATTTTCTGTTTGATATTGGATTTCAGTTTTAAGATTTAAAAATTAAAAAAAGTACTACGATATGCGCTGATTGTTTAATCTACTTCAATTCAATTTTATCGTTGAGAAATTCACGAAAAGAAATCGTAATGGTGTTCGTTACCTATTTTAATTAATTTTAAGCAATCACGTGTTTTATTTTTGTGAAAAATTTCGGTTTCAGAGCTCTGAGTTGGATTCAGCTTCCTCAGAAGCATTTTCTCTCTGTGATATTACTCCAACTTCTAAGATTGCAACTAACTATGATCATCATGCCAATGCGTCTTCGGAGCATTGTAAATTTCACAAACTAGACCATTCGGTTGAGGTGGATATCGTGTCAGATTTTCTCAAACAAGCTGGAAATCGGGTGTTAAACTCGAATGATGTGGATCGGCAGTCTAAGAAGCTTTTAGATGGATTACTTAAGGTTGTTCTAGATGAATGCTATTCTTTGCCTGAAGAGAGAGACTGCTACGATGAACTTGTTTCTGCAAAACTTCGTATTGTATTTCTCTGCTTCTTCATTTGGAGCTTTGCATCTCTGATATTCTTTAGTTTGCGATCGGGTAGCTCTTATAGTGGATTGCCGCCAACTTGAATTGCCACAAGGAAGAGGTATGATTTCTTTAATCATTTCAGGTTTGTATTGTTCTTGTGTGAGACAGTGTCTTATATATTTGTTTCCCTATTTTGATTTTTGAGTTTTACACTGTGTTGTTTTATCCAGCCCTTTCCCGATTATATATATATTAAGCTTCCTTTTTGTGACATTTCTAAGATCTGGCTCAATGCATAATGTTTGTGAATGTCACGATAGTGCCAAATTTTCCTGTTCCGTTCCAAATAGGGGTTAATCTGTATCCCTAATGTGTTTTTTCTTTTACTTAATAAATCTCCGGGAATTGTGACAAAGTACTTGATTAGCAGAGATATTAAAGTATTATGTGATTTGTGAAGCAATAGTAATACTACTTGTTAGGTATATGTTATATAACATATATTTGGAAATTTGGTGGTCCATGTTTCCCCCTATTGACAAAGCTTTTGTGAGATAAAGTTATTTGGCTTGCGCATGGGTTTATAGGACTTGATATTTCTCGAGTATTTTCTCATCTATTTTTCTTACTCTATGGGCCAAACTTGGAGCTTTCTATGGCGATAAGAAGCTCGATTTTGTCTCAACTTTGATACTTGATTTCTCTATCTTCTTTCTGCTCCTTACATGTCATCCTTCCGAAAGTAGCTCAACTCCTTGACACATTAGCTGCCCCACACATAGTTTACGTTGGCAGAGTATTCTAAAACCCCACATTTAATCTGAAATGATCGTACCTTCTATCACCCGGTTTTCTTCTACTGTTCGATCCTCTCCAACAATTTTAGTTAGATTTTAGATAGTGGTTTTCTTTCTTGTATTTCGACTCCATTTCTTTTAGCTCCCCATGCTAATGTCCATCTTTTTGAGTTTTGACTGGTTTGGTCCTAACTAGAGGCATAGATTGCTGAAATTTAGAGAGTCTATCCAGTGCTTATTTCTAGTCATGGACGCTCACAGCTAACAAATAACATTCTTACATCCATCCTTTATTCATTGTCCTTAACTGATCCACTTCTCAATAATTGCCATGATTGATGTTGTTAACTGTCGAGGAAAGCTTTGTGCCCCCAGATGCCAAACAATAGTAGAATCTTCAGATCCATTAAAAGAAGGAAGCTTATCCAACTAGATTGCGTAATCATTTGATCCTTTGGTAGTGAGCTAATAAAATCTTATCATCTACTCATTATAGAACTAAGTCTATCCACATGCAAGTGTTCTGCATTATTATTTACATGTTCTTATATAATATTCAAATTAGTCATGCGGAGGAATGTTTCTCTTTTAAATACTGATTTTATTCAGTATATTCTACATATAATTACAGATGATAAAGGTTTGAAATTTCATTGGGAGGTCTCAAATTAGAATCAGGAATTGAGGGCAGGGAGGTGTGATAGTAAAGAATGATACCCATGTTTGTGGAGCACAACTGATGTAGCAAAAATTAAAAGACCATAAACTATCCATCAAGTCTCTGAATATTCTTGTAGTTAAGTTATACAAACTGGGAAAAACATATACATTAAGCTGCCATGGTTTTGTTTGGTACACTTCTTTTCCAGTCTTAATATAACTTTGCCGGCATTGTTTTCTTATTTCAGTCAAACGAGTAGCTTAGTTAACAGCTATTCAGCATGCTTTTATTTAGTTTCAGATTTTGATATGCCTAATCCTAACATGACGTCCTATGATTGCTATTACGTGAACCTAGACGTCAAGCCTAGTTATTAATTATTCCGTATTCAACAAATTCTTAATTTAATTCTTGGGTGTTAGTTGTTTAACTGCCTTTCTTGTAAGCTCTATTTAAGGACGGTGTATATTTTAATTAAAATTTATAAAATTTATGAAATTTATAAAATTTATAAAATTTATTTATGAATTTAAAATTTATACATTTTGAATGAATTAAAAATTAATTTAGGACTTTATAAAATTAATTTTATACATAATTGATTATAGTTAAATTAAATTTTAACAAAATAAATAGGATTTTTAAATAAATTTTATATTAGTAAGTCTATATGCACCATAACATTAAAATATTATTTTTAACTTTATTACTTTTATTTTACATTTTATTTCATATCTTTTGTTCAAAAAAAATGAATTTACAGGTTTTAACTAAATATAGTATTAGTATCAATGTGAATGCATTAATTCTATATATCTGATTGCATTGTTAGTATCAATGTGACTGCTGATTAGTCCTATTATGTATATGCGCATTTATCATCATAGGTATGTGTCTAATATGTCTGTAGAGCATAATTTTGTAACTAGATCCATGGATGCTTAAGAGTTGATCTCGTCATCGAAAGCGAAGTGGGAAGGGGCTACTGGAGCTCCGATTAGACCAGGGTAGTAGTGGTTTTAAAAGTTATGACCAATGTAAATTCTAATACCAGGAGCCAGTGAACCAGTAGGTCAGACACGAGGTAATTTATTGAAAAGAAGGGACTTAGTAATTTATGCCGAAGAAATCTCAGTGGTAGGTGATTCCTTATAATGAATAGGACAAAACATAAGTGAAAGCAGTCAAATTCAACGAGTCAAAAAAATTGACCTAATATAAGATAATGCATATTGGTGAATTGCTAATTAAAAATGTGGTGCGCAAGTTAAATCTTGGATCAAGACAACATTAAGCTGATTTTTCAAGTGGATAATGACAAGCCTTTAAAAGTATTATAGCTGCATTCTCAAATTGATGTTTCTTTATTATGATAAAAGGACGGCCTAACAAAACCTTATAGGCTCTTTAGTGGAAGTAGTTAAAACATACAAGAATGGATGAGAAAGAATCTGAGCTAATGACACTGGTTTGTGGACACAATTTTATGGGCTCTTTCTTTAGAAATGTTTTTATGAAGAGACAATAAAGCATTTAATTTGACAGTTAGACAGATCATAATGGGTCAATAAGAGAACTCTGAAACTCTCCAGTAATTTGTTGTTTTTCAGAATTAATGATGTCGTCACTTCAAGTAATTTTTTTTCTTCTTTCGAGTGGTGATTTTATTCCAAGCATCCTATTTCTCTTGGACCCAATAGAAACGACGTGGGTGCCCCTCTTCTGACGGGGTGGATTGTAAATAGGTTCCAGCGTGTAGGCATGATTTGGTGTAGTGCATGATAGTTTTATTAGTTTATAAATGACATAGTGAAGCTTATCTAGCTGTATTTAAAGGCAAAGATTTATTGTAAAACACCAATACTTTTTTTAAGCTTGTTTAATAAGAGCGAAAATAATTTCTTAATAGGTGAGAGAGCAAGTTGTGCTTTAAAGCATGGTTTATTATAACCAAAAGATAAGTATAGGTTATTAGTAAGCTTTATGACAATCATTTGATGTGTGCTTTCTATCAATAGGCATCTGATGCTGGTATCTAGTTCAATTATTGAGCAAGGGCATTTTGGGACTGTCTTATAGAAAGAGAAAAAAAAAAAAAGATTGTAAGTTTTTGTACCTGGGTAACCGAAATACCACACCCTTTTCTGATATGCAGATTTGTGAAAGTCCTCCCGTTTTTCGTCAATCCAATGGGAGTCTTGAGATTTTAACAGTATTTATGATTCACCAGTATCTCCCTTATTCCAGTGAAGTGAAGATAACGATAGTTAAAATGGTATATATCTATATATATAAAATACTTTTTAAGAGTGCATGTGAAACCTTAGAACTTTGAGTATTGAAAACATACTGTTATTGGTAACATCTTAACGACTGAAGAAATTTGGACTTTCTTACTAACTGCCAGAAGTGCTTTATTTCGCGCTGCAGGGTGTGCTAATGCAATGTTGACCTGCCGTTTTAGTCCTTTAAAGTGCTCAAAGTATGAGTTTTTAGATACTGTTGCTGTTACTGCCAGATTTTTTATATCCTTTTTATGACGGATTTACTTGCTGTGAAGGGTGCAACATCGTCATTACCGACCTCATATGACATTGAATTGCGCTAATCCTGCCAGCAAATTGCTAACTGTCAAGCATATTATGAACATTTTGTGCTTCTATTCCATACTTATTGGAGGAGTTTTTTAATCATCTTAGCATGGGACTACAGTTGCATACATATATATATATATTTTTTTCCTTTTTCATTTCAAATGTCTGACTTCTTGTTCTACATATACTGTGCGCTTAAACATGGTGAAGCCAGCTCATATTTCAATTGGCAGGTATTAAAAGAAAACAAATTCACCTATGAAGACAAAGGCAAATAAACCATAAAATTGGGCTGATGCAGAGTGGAACCAGATGAAGTCGTACCTCCAAGTTTTATTCAGTATGTACACGAATACCTTAAGGTTTGACCCTTGATACGCTTGAAACTTAGATATAAATCAAATTGGCGTTGAAATTGAAAACCTCAACGCTACTGTTAAAGTTTTTTGTTCCTTGAACTCTATCGCCGCGCGAACTCTCTTTCCACCGCTAATAATGTTAGTTTAATTGAGACGATGGAACTAATCACTGATTAGAATTCCATTGGACCAAAATTTGTAGACATGTATCAGATATTCTTAGATTATATTCAAAAGCCACTAAGCCTTTGGCCAAGTGTAGCTGTTTACACTTTTATTTAGCTTCCGGTGTTTGGAGGGGCTCGAGCTATACGTGGCCAAGGTTGTGGTCCAATGAGCCATGAGATCCAGGACATGTGGATGACACCCTTTTAACTGTCGGCCCTTTCACTTGTCATCGGCGGATGTAGGGTGTCAAAAAGGACAAACTCTATTTACCAATGACCGTTTGCATTTGCTTGATGCTCTTGGGTCCGAACTTAAGGTCTTACTTAACTGCTATAGTACAAATTCACTTAGATTTAAGGATTGAATCTCAATCAGTCTTCATCATATGCTTGCACTAATTACTGATTTTTTCTGATTCTTTTTATTTTTCTCGCCCTTTGTAATGCTCTCTGTTTTATTGTGTCTCGCTCAAGGGAGGCAATCTCTCTGGCATGCCATAATGCCCAGTAGTCTTTTAGATTTTCAAAAACATACTTTTGAGGTTTCTTTATCCATTGTCTAATAGTAAATTGACAGACACATGGTACCATGATTTTGGTGAGAATGAGGATTAGGTTCGTGATTACTACTAAGCATTATTAAAACATCTCATAATGATATTGTTTTTGTTTATTCTTAAAGTCAGGTTAGCATTTTGTTGTTCGCATTTTGTATCTTAAACTACCTACCGGTTTATCTTTTGGCCATTACTAGAAAATCTACAGTGGAAAATCATGAACATTTCCACTAAATCAACTACAATGGAGTGGAGGTCACATTGGTGATTTACTTTTCATTATTGCTTGGTCAAAGATTACCTTTGCAGGCTGCTTTCAAGAAGTTAGTGACATTCACGAGTCATTATTTGGCCTGAAATGTTTCTGTTATTTTTCATGAATGATCTATAACCTTAGGAGACTAAAGTAAATTAAAAACAGAAAAAGGCATCATCATCTTTCTGCAGGTTTATTTGGCCGTAAAAAGATTTAAGTTAAATGTGTCCAGTGAATTCGTTGGATGGATCTGCAGAATATACAAATGTTGAGGTTAGCAGTATCTGTCTTGACAAGCACATATGATATAGAATTATTAAAAATCTGTTGTGGGGAGGGTAAAAGAAAAAGGACCCGTTGCTGGAAATGTGGAGCATAAGCGTACAGAGCTCACTAAGAAACAAAATTCCAAAAAATCCGCCAACAAATGCAAAAAATATAACATAGCCGATGAATATAGGAAAATGCCAGAAGAACAGCCTACATTGCACATGCATTTTCATTTTTGTTTATCGCTTCTTTTCTGGATCATCACCCGCCATTAATCATTGCACGGAATGATAACAAAATACTATACTGGACCCATACCCACCACCCCCACGTCACCCCCTACTCTATTAGTGGAAGCCAACGCCACATATTCTGCCAATCATTTTCTGCCACGTCATCCCCCCATACGCTTTTATTCAGGCTTGTTTGTTTTTTTGGTTCCGTAACTTGCTTGTCTGGATTCTGAAAAAACCTTCCCCCTTTGCCAATTCTTGGGTTGAAATTTTCAAATAGTCAACTTCATCCATTTGGTTTTACAAATGTTTCCTTTTTTCTTATTTTATTTTCCTTTCCATCAATCTTCAGTTTACATATTAGTTGGCGTTTGTTTGGCATTGTCATTTATTATTGTTAATCTTTTGTTGTTTATGTTACTAACACATCAAAACCATACAAAACTAATTTTCTTTTAAAATACTCTTGGTCATCCATAAAATTGAGGGTTATTTGAGAAAAATAGAAGGAACATCATAATGGCAAATAATAAACAAAGTCAATTCATTCTTCTTCTTTTTTCTCTAAAAGAAATTGTCAATTCATTTTTTTTGTTAACATGGCTTCAGTTTCTACCTAGGTTTTCTGTCAGGTCTCCTTTCCAATTTGGAGGTTTTAGTCTTTCCTTGTCAGCTCTGGTGTTCTTTTACGTCTATAATGTCTTTTCTTTTTTCTTTCAAAATTATTTCTTTTATCTTTTGAAAATTTATAAATATTCTAAATATTAGAAGCACGAAGGGATATAGATTTTATTTTTGATTCATAAATGGTTTTGAAGTATTGAATACAAATTTTAGATAATATTATTAATTAAAATATTATTTTCTTTCGATTTTATACTAATTGGCCAGTAGGGAATTGTTCTAAATTATCATTGATATATATTTTTCTCAATGAAGAATTTATTAAAAAAATCAGTTTCATAGTATTAAATTATTGATGGTTAAAAATTTGATACGGCACGTCCGCCATCAAATTTGTGAACTTTATATGAAATTTATGTTGCAACCGAATAAATACAAATTGGATAAGTTTTGCTTTCGCAATTTACAACTTCGGAGACAACAAAAACTTTTGCTGCACTTTATATACTGTGGCACATGGTGAACTAACCCTGGCAATAATATAATGAATCCCTTTTATTCTTTTTCTTTTTACCAACCATATACATAATTGATTAATAGGATCATTTCAATCAAACACCACGATCATTAAACTTTATAAAAATTTACATTTTAATCCTTTTATAAACCAAAAATTAACTGTTCTGTTCTCAATCTTGAAAATTAGCATTAGCTAATAAAATTACAATGTGTTTCTTGATATATACGAGATCTACAAGATGGGTTGCTAAATTGAAGAGAAATCTGACTCGTGAACCTCTCTCAACTAGCAAGTTCTTAAAATAGTACCTTATATTACTAGTGATATACATATACTCCAATAAAAGGGTAGCATAAAAATTCGTTAAAATTATTAAACATGTGACTAAGGATGATAGCATTGGTAGCAGGGGCAAAATTATGACATAATTTCAGAAACATAAAGCAAAGTATTTTTCTTGGCAACTAAGGCTTCACAAGCATCAACTCATGAGACCATTAAAAAAAAGAGGGCTGAGTCAAGTCTGGACCATTCACAACCGAAAGGAGCACCCACCCACCCACCCACCCACCCAAAGCCGAAGCCCAGGCAGTTAGTAAGCACAGCACAAAAGGAAATTAAACAAAAAAATTTTAAGGAAAAATGACGCGTGCTAACTTCTGATTCCTTTATAAGCTTTCACCACCGTTTCTCTCTCACTTCCTTTCTTCTCCACCCAAGAAAGAAACGACATCTCACCAACTCCGTCCCGTTTATTTTTCTTTCTCAAAAACAAATTTTCATTTCTTCTTCTCTCTCCCTCGCGTGAATCGGTAGCTCCTCTTATCTTTCTTGTTTATATGTGAAGAGAAAAAAGGGAAAAATAGAGAGCTTCCTCTCCTTCTTCTTTTTTTTTTTTTTTTAAATTTCTTTTTCCTCTCCTTAGAGAAGGTAAATTAAATCATTTTTATCCTCCATTGGTTTCTCCATTTAACACCTAATCACTTGTTAATCAAATTATTAGCGTTTTGGTTGAATCTTTTCTTTGTGTTTGAATCTAATTGTTCTTTTTTTGGTTCAGTACTTTGCTGAAGATACAAGGACAAAAGAATTTGGACATTTATTGCATCAAAAATCAAATTATTCGTATTGAAAGGGAGAGAGAGTGTGTGTGTGTGTGTGTGGAATCGATCGATCGATTCATCGATTTTTTGATGGCGTCAACTCTGATCTCGAATCATAATAATCCTCTAACGACAAACACAAACAGCGATCGCTCGAAAAGGAAAAAAAAGAAGAGATCATCACAAAACCAGCAGCAGGTTAAAGACAATCAAAAGCAAGGCCATGCTAAATGGAAAACAGAAGCGCAACAACAAATCTACTCTTCAAAACTCATTCAAGCCTTGTCTCAAGTTCGGCTTACTCCTCCTTCTCCTTCAGCTCCTCGTCAAGGCCGAGCTGTTCGAGAAGCTGCTGATCGAGCCTTAGCCTTTGCAGCTAAAGGGAGAACCAGATGGAGCCGAGCGATTTTAACTAGCCGGATCAAGCTCAAGTTTAGGAAACAGCACAAGAGGCAGAAAGTATCGGCTCCTACTGGTTCTGTTGCTGTGACTGGGAGTAACCGGTCATTGAAGAAGCCGAGAGTTGGTGTTTTCAGGTTGAAAAAGAAGAGTTTACCGACTGTTCAAAGAAAAGTTCGTGTTTTAGGACGGTTGGTTCCCGGTTGCCGGAAACAACCTTTGCCTGTTATTTTAGAAGAAGCTACTGATTATATTGCTGCTCTTGAGATGCAAGTTAGAGCCATGAGCGCTTTAGCTGAATTGCTCTCTGGTTCAACCTCAACCTCAAGCTCCGCCGCTAGTTCTGCGCCGTCGCCGACGAGTTGATGGCTTTATATATCTCCGCTTATTATGATAGCCAGATGTGAATTTCTGGTTATTTAATTTTCATTATTATTACTATTATAATATTTTTCCTTAATTTTCTACGATCTTCCACTTTCTCTCAGTAATCTCATGTTAAATACTGGTTTTTTTTTTTCTCCTTTTCTTTAACCTCTTTTTCTTTTCTTTTTCTCCCTTTCAGTAAGTTCTATCTCACATTGCTCTTTTAAAATTTTTCAAGTTTTTCTTTCTTTTGGGAGTCAATTTAGAAGGAAAGGAATAATTGATATATCTCACAAGCTGCGACATACTATATAATTCTGCAAATAACTATGGCAAAAAAAAAGACGCAAAATCTTCTTTCAATCTGTGATTTCTTGTGTATATGACTAGAGATTGTGTTGTTGAATTGCTTTGTATATGGTGTACATGCTTGCTTAATGGATTATATATCAGATTATTATGCAGCCTGTGAATTGTTTTTAAATTCTTTTTCTCAAAAAAATAGTTGTTGACTCCATACTTATACAGTAAGGAAATATATATTACTCACTTATCGATCCCAAGTAAGAGTATATATGATTTGGTGTATGCATACATGGAAACGTATACCTGAAAACATTACTTTGGAGTACTTTTTTTGTTTCATAATTTCTTTTTGGAGTTTCTGCTGTAGTTAGTAAATCTGTCAATTGATATGTTGAACAGTTTTTACCAACAGTGTATCAACTGTATAAAATATTTATTCTTTTGGTATTTATATGAGAGCATCTTCTCCACGGTTCATCCAGGAGTCGCATAGGACATCTGGAAAATGAGAGAAAATGACACTCCAATGCATATTATTGGAGGGTGCGGGTGGGGTTCTATCTGGTTTGGGCATATCTCAAGAGTTCAGGATATGAAAGTTTGGGATGGCAATTGGTTAGCTCTAAAAATCATTTACTTTATATTACATAAACAAATTTGGTTCCAAATTCAGATTGAGGATTAGTGTAGAGTTCTTATCCTAATTAATGGATGGTAATGAGTACAAAATGGGTTTTTTTTTTTCCTTGGTGGTATTTGAAACATTAGTGGGTTTCTTTAATATTCAACTCCACTACTGCCGCTGCTGCTGCTACTATTACTACCCTCTGAAGTCCGCAAAGGCATGAATGGATGAGACAACTGGCAAGATATCATGTGGGGAAAATGGGAATTGTCCCCACGATGTCATAGAAACTGAAAATATTTTTGCAAAGTGGCTGCATTCATTCATCCCCTATAATCTGTCTTTGCACTCTCTGCTACCAAATTACTTAATATTACCAAGTCCCATTTATATATAGGAGACAAAGGTCTCTCTTAAGGGGTCATCTAGAGAAGCCCAAAGGGAGGTACATGTGTTCCCTGTCCTAATTGAAGGAGAGACACCTAGCTATCACTTTCGTTGGCAGACCTTATCGAGCCACACGAGTGCCTGTGTTTCATCACTATCAGTTTGGGTTGGATTTTGGAGTGAGCAAGTGAGTGAAGACACTTTGATGATTGAATTCTCAAGGACCACCCACCACTCCCCCACAGTATATATATATTTTTATTTTCTTTTTTCTTTCTGGTTTTGGGGTCACATAGAGTCTTAAAAGTGATGATCAAATTTTTGAGAGCACATGGTTTGCATTCAATTTTGTTCAGGCATAAAACAACCAGAATACACATGCACCCATGTGCCTTATTTAAGCCTCCCGTCTTCTATTTCTTTCTGTCTCTCACTTTTTCTTTTTCATCGGTGGCGCTGTTCAGAATCTATAAAACTCCAATGCCCACTTGAAATTTCCAATCCTCGTAGTTAAAATAAATAACCTACCAAATTTGACTGGAAGCATCATTTATTTACCATAATTGATGTAACTACATAAATCTTGTTGAGTTGTGAGTGATAAATAGTAGGAATTTTATTGGGTACAAAACAAATAGGAGCATTTTTTATTTATTTATTTTATTTTTTGTAAGGTGTCAACATCCACCACTAGTTAATGGGTGTCAAATTGACCCAAAAGTATAACAGTTCTAAAAAGAAAGAAAAAGAAAGAAATTCAGGCATTTGCTTAATGCCACTCGTGTCACCACCTTCAAACGCACATGTTGCAATCATATATAGGAAGGAACTTTTCATTTTCAAAATTATTTTACAAGAATTTCACATCAATAGTATATAATTAAAATATGAAAAAGAAGAAGAAGAAGAAAAAAAAAAGGATATGATTCCCTCTGGTTTGTCTTCAATCCTCACCAATTGTTGTGGCCTTGCGTGCTTTATAGATCTCATTAAGGGATTTGATTTTAATTGTTTATCTATTAAGGACGATGCCCTACTGTATTATCTAAAAGTTTAGCCCTACATATAACTTGAGATTTTATTTTAATATTTTCTTTTTGAGAAATTGATTTTAGAATTCAAAACCTTGAAAGGTAAAAATTATATTCTGAAAAAAAGTAAAAAAAAGCCACCGCCGGCCATTATTATTGATATTGCTATGATAAACACTAGCAATTCACAAATTATACAAATTAATCATGTCCTCAATAATTGATGTCAACCCCAAAAACCAAAAGAAAAGAAAGGATATATGAAATAAATATCCCATCAAACCCATTGTTTAAATTAACTATTCCATTCAAATATTTAATTTAAATTAAGGTAATATATAATTAAGTAAACCCAAAATATGCTTGAAACTTTCGATAAAGTGTCCATGTCTGGTTGGCCCAAACTCCACGAAATGCATAAAAAGAAATGTGTCGGTTTGGCTTAATTTGGATTAGCATCTCGAATATATTGAATTTTGCATGCATGTGGCATGCAGTATTTCTGCTGCTATTTCCCATCACTCGCCAATATTTAGGGCTTAATTAAAAGTTCAGGAAAATATCATTATCTATATTTGCATCCAAAAATTTAAATTACATCTATGAATTTAGTGAATCCTTAAATTAAGTTAGATAAACTGTTAATTTAGTAAATTAAACATTTCTTTGATATGAAGAAGAAAACTGGGTTTTGGTCTTCTGTATATCTATCTAACTTAATTAGGTGAAGAAAAGAGAAATCTCTCCCCTAAATGTAAGGGAGAATTTGCTGAAGGATTAAGCTAAAAGCAACAATTTTTATAAGGAAGAAGTTGTAATTGATTAGGGATTCAAATTAGCAAGCTAGCAATAGCATATATTAATTAAGAATATTTTGATTAGTATAAGTATACACTATATGTAATTTTCTTGAAAGAATTCTTTTGGTTTTGAACAATGAGTTCTAATTCGTATAGTAGTGAGATATTCTACTAAAATATTTAATCATCAAGTTGCCTAAATATAGTCTGAAAATTACTTTACTGGAAGAAAAAGAGAGAAGTACAATGGTAAAGATTCTATTTTAAGATTATTATGACACAAACACATGAAGAAAATCATTAGTCACATGTGGGATGTCATGATATAGTCCAACATCCATAGATATTGCAACAAAACTTTTCAAGCCAAAGTAAGCAACTCTCTCTCTCTCTATTTACCTATATAATGATCTTTGATAGCTTTTCTATTTATTGAATTTTATTAAATTAGCATGAAGCATGTGAAAACCAAAGAAAATAAAGAAATGATAAGGACATCAATTTTAAAGAAATGTTAAGAATTTCACCTAAAGTGTTGAAGACCCACATGGAGGGGTCATGGCTTTGTCCATTAAACTCCAAGAAATAAAAAGTAAAGGGCAGGAGAAAAGAAAAGAAAAGAAGAAAAGGAAAGGTTGTGCATGAAGATGGGGAGAGAGCTACTCCATTTGGACACCTCGCACCACTTTATAGGGATAGATAGAGGACTCGAGAAGTTCTATTGATAGTTCTGTGTAATAGCTGATTATTCTTTGACATGGCACATTTCCTCTCGTCTTCTTACATGGGAACAAAATAAGCAGTTGACTGCTTTCGGGATATTTAGGGTTTTTCTTAATTTTGTTAACTTATTAAATTAATTGTATGAAAAAAGAAAATCATTAATTTTTTCTTTTTGATTTGATGGTCTTCATAGAGTCGTCTAATTAAACTATATATCAGATGTCTAATTACGAGATTATATTTTAGTTAAGAGTCGGATTAAAATTTAATCAATAAAACATTTCTGTTTCATTTTCAGTTTCGGCTGTGACATTGCTTCATTTGGTACTTGCGTTGCCTGCATAGTTCCCAAGCTTTTGATCCATCTGCGAAGACATTTGAAGACAAAAGAGCTCCAATAATTGTAGAAGATAACAATTTCAAAGGCCGTAAAATTAGGTTAAGTTTTGTCATCCTATGTAGGCAGGCTAATATATTTGTACTTTCTTCTGAGGAGGTGCTCATTAATTTCCTGTTGTCATTTTTATAATACTGTTCCCCAGAAGCTCTCTGAGGTTTGAATTCTATCTCTTATATACTCTAAATTACTCTGCAAAGTAAAGAGTTAGACGATGCGCAAATAATCAGTCTGTTTCTTTCTAAACCTAATTAAGTATCTCAACATATATGTGATAGAACTACAGAAATGATGATTAATTAGTCTGATGAATTATTACACAAACAGTATTATGATGACTGCGCAAATGTTGATAAAAATAAATAACTGAAGTAACAATTTAATTTAAAAAAAGAATTATCAAATTATCACTGTATAATTATATATTATATTTATCATTACATATACAACAATCAGCCTCAACAAAAAGAATTCAAAGTTTTACGTGGAGTCTAATTAATCTCCATAACCCTAACGCTAGCTGTTACATCGAGTTTCTTCACGACTCAAACTCCATTTAAAACTCATTTTTACATAACAATAATTACTCTAACACATACCAAAATGAAATAATTAAAAGATAAAAGGATGAGTCTGTAAGAGGCAGCAAGCACATCTGAAAGAAGTTTCAGGTACAAGGCAAAATGGAACACATTCTGAAAGGGAAGTTTCATTGGGTGGACTCCTCGTTTTCCCAAATAAATAGCTCCATACAGACGCAATATATATATATGCCAAATTCTTGTTAGCTTTAACATAAATAATATATATAATAACCCATTAAGAGATGATGTAAAATGGCATGTTGTGGGATGGGGACCGAGCTCTTCAGTGCAGGGACCTTTGGCATTACTACCATTTTTCACACATTCTGCTCTCATAACCTTTTATTATCTGCTCAATTTTATTTTTATTTTTTTAGAAAAAGAAGGGTTAACCTCTTATTAATCAATCAAGTTCCCCAATAAACAAATCATCAAAGTATATTCCTTACGATTTTACATTACTAGCAATTCCTTATGATGAAATTCTCATATTTTTTATTCTTATTCTTAGTTATATCTACTTGAAATCTTTTCAGTGTATAACAATTTATAAACATGAGTTAACCTAATTATGGGCATTAGTTTTTATTTTAAGTTTAATAAGGATTCTTTTTATCTTATTTTGTTTCTTTACAGTCGTTTTCATTAAGTAATGAATTCTTATTATCCATTTTGGATATGAGTTTATTAATACATATAAATGTAAAGATTTTCAGAAGTTAACTGATTTTTTATATAAATATATTTATTTACTAAACTTTATAGTATAATTATACATTCCATTCCATTTTCAAAAAAAAAATAATAATAACATTGCATTCAATATATAATATCTTCAATATTATAATATCTGTTATAATTACATTAGAAGCAAAGTGAAGAGCACACAATTATTCGGCTATTCCCACCCTTGTCGATGTGCAATGTATTTATGTGTCCTAGAAGAGAGCTTGTCATTTTCATTTAAAGATGAGGGCTCTTTATTTTCTGAAATAGGGTTAACATACCAACTCATGAATCATTTGGGGGGCCAACAGATAATGTTGAATTTCCATCTTTTCTTTTCTTTTTTTCTTTCAAAAAACTGAATATGTCAATGTAAGTTAAGGGCCAATGCATCTGCCTATTGCTGATAAGGACCAAATTAGTTGCTTTTGTAATTTTGGGTCCTAGATTTACATGTCATTCATGCTTTTCTAAGGTTTGGCATTCAATGAATATGTATGAAAACAATGAACATGAACTTGCTTTTCTTACCCACTTCAATATATATTTATATAATGTAATTTAATTTTAACACTCGGTGGATTTTCATATTCATAGCACAAATCCCAATCCGGTTTTATGTGTATTATCATAACCAATCCTTTTAAGAGTTTTTGAGATGGGGACTTTTCTAGCATGCCCACCGTTCTTCGTTTTTATGCATTCCCAAACTGCCAAACCCATCTCTATCAAAGCTTAAAAGTATCTTCGCTGAGTCTTGAATGAAAAATATTCCAACAAAAAGAAAAAACTTGAAAGTTACTTGCATAATTGGGGCTAAATACTGACCCATGAAGATGTTAAAACGATTATCCAATCTTGCACCCAGTTTAGTATAAATATAAGTCTATATCTCAAATTGAATAAAATTTTTAAATTCGAATTATTTATTTATTTGTAATTCAAAGAAAGAGTACTAAACTAATTCTTTTTTAATGTTCGAAAAGAGAGAAAACTCCAAAACCCATAATTGTACATTTTGAAATTACTCTTGACAGTGTGAACAAATGCATGTCAAATTATTAAATATCATTTACTGAAAGGGTTTTGTTCAATTTCATCTCAATGTTTTTTATTTGTGAAATTTCTTTTGCCAAATTAACTATGTGAGCTTTAGCACATGCTTCTAATCAATTACTAGCTAGGTAAGCCTAATAATCTTAGGATTGGATAGCTAATTGGCAACTTGTTCCATAATATTGGGTTAAATCTCATCATCTTTACCTAATGAGATGGTGGGTTGTGCTTTGCTTTTGTCCTTCTACTACCCTTTTGTCCTTACATACGGTGATTGTGGCCTCCTGTTCTGGTATTGGATTCTATTATTAAGCTATTTGTAGCAGCTGAATTGCCTTTTACTATCATTCGTTGTTGTGGCAGCAGCTTATATGATTTGAAAAGTACTTGATTGCTTTCAATTATTTGCGAAGTACTTAACTTGACTGCTTCAACACCTTGGTAGGGAAAATCCAGCCTGCAACCCTAACTTCACTGAGGTCTTTCCGCCTCTATTGGGCTTGAAGCAACTCCAAGACAAACATATTTTGTTATCTTCCATTAATAAAATATTAACATTACATCTCCAAGCAAAAATAAGAAAATTACATTGAAAATTTACTAAGAAAAAAAAATTTGTTTGTCTAAAAATAAAAGATTATCTTTAATGTGTTGATAAATTACTCCTAAATTATCTATTAAAGACCATTTCGTTCGAAAATCAACTACTTAAACTTTGAATGAGTTTTATTAATTATAGAAACATCAACAATAAAAAGAAAGAAAATCCCACATGCATAGTGAGGATTTATACAATCTTCATAGAGAAAGATTGATAGGTTTTTATCTAAAATACTTGAAAGAAGCAATAAATATAAATTTAGAAAAGTATGTTTTATTAAAACAGATAAAGAGAAAAAAATAATAATAGGGCTAGTTACCATCTATATTACCGGTAATAAAACGATTACATGATAGATCATAGTCGTCCAATGAGATTCTCGTCATTGCGATAAAACTTATAATTGCACGGATTATAATTCTATTATTTGTTTTTTTATAAAATGAAATTGAAATTTGTGTTGCTGTTATTGCAAAATAATTTTAATAATAACAAAAATATAAAGAAATAGAAAAGAAAATTATTTGAAGCCTCTGATAATTTGAAACCTACTCATTTAAATTGACTTTTGGAACCACTAATTGTCAAATTAAAAGGAATAATTGTCCTTCAATAGGTACATTGAATCTGAAGGTGAAGGGATTTATAAAGTGAGTTTCCAAGAAGAACTACCCATAAAAATTTATGTAATTCCTTTATCCAAATAATTGGTTTTTAGCAGTCTTATCTCCAAGCAACTCTGCAGAGTAAATCTATACTTGCCCTTCTACTGACCATTAGCTGATTAGATAGATATATAGATTGGTTCAATTTAATTATTTTATAAAATAATTAGAACTGTAGCATAATTATTTTGTGTAATTTCAATTATAGTATTTTTATGTGAAAATCACCAAAATATATGCGCAGGATAAGATTTAATGGCATGACAAAATAAGACTATAATCAAACCAAGTATGGTGCACCTTAAGAAAACATGCAGTCGTTGTTAGGCAAACGCAGCAAAGAGATTCTGACATATAAGCCGCCAGTGATTTCATCATATCATATGTCCCATATTTTAGGCAGCAACTTGATTTGTTCTATGAAGCAACATTCTGTGAGAACCATACTTGCACTTCCCAAATTATTATATTCATACATCGGGTTTTTCATTCATGACTTTCTTGGAACAATCCAACATTTTTCTTTTCCTAATTATTAGGATATCACACATTATTTGACTACCAAGTTTCTCATTAATTTTCATTGAATAAACATGGAAAACAATTATGAAAGAAAGCAAGTGAAGTCGAGTGCTTAGAGTATGTCGATAACATGCATGAAGCAACAAAACCTAGCTACGGATACATCATTAATCTTCATTATATTTTTCAAAAGAAAAAACGTGGATTTCTTATCCCGTTTAATCCTTAGTGATCAGTTGTTGCTGACAACGTGTGCTAGCTTGCCTCTTGGGCACTTCACTTGTGAAGCAATTTTGATCGCAACTCTTTGTTTCTCGGAGGCTTATTTACGATTAGAACACCACCTTCTTCTTAACTCTTGACGGGTATGGGCTCATATAATAGAAGAAACAAGGGAAGTGCTGAAGCGAGAATGGGAAAATAGAAGAAGAAGAAGAGGTGATAACAAGAGGTTTCGGGAAGGCCGCTGATACAATCCGGAGGAAAACTGCAAGCCTGAAACGTCTAGTCCCAAATGGAAGGTTTATGGGCCTGAACGGCCTTTACAAACAGACTGTTCATAGGTTGACAAATGAAAGTGTAGCTTGTGCAAATTATGGTCAATTTACTCTCAAGCTCTGATTCATAGATTAGTGAATGTGGCTGTCCCATTAACTCTTTTGGACTCTACTTTTTTGGGCTCATGATCTAATAACTTTTGTTCAGTCTTTGATGAAAACCTGGGGGTCCAGTCGAAGCCCAACATATAATAAAGGCCCAATTGATCTTAGACTGAAGAAACGACGTCGTTGGTTCTTGGACCGCCTTCCCTTCTCGCGAAAGAGTCGCCCTCTTCTAGCTCCTCCTTTGCTGTATCTTTTTTTGATCGTCCTTTTTTTTTTTTTACTTGCGGAAGCACTGAATACCATTGCTCTGTTTTTGCATTGCTTAGTGTAATTTTTTTTTTTCTTGGAGAAAATGGCATCTGTATCAGCAACAGAAAGAAGAGGAATACCAGGAGCTCAATTTGTAGAAGATGTAGAAACATATCTTAGTCAATCTGGTCTTGATGTCAACTCTGGCCTTTCTTTTCTCCAAGAAAGGTCTTTCCTTTTCCCAATCTACCTTAATTCTTCTTATAGCTCATTTATTAAAAAATTGTACCTTTACTATTGTTCTTGTTTCTTCCCCCCCCCCCCCTCTTTTCAATTAATTTTTGGGTTATGATGTTGATGTGCGTGTCTTGTGCTATCTCTTGCAGGCTTCAGCAATATAAGCTGGTTGAGATGAAACTTCTTGCCCAACAGAGAGATCTTCAGGTACTTGCTTCTTTTTTTCTTTGTTTTCGTGTTACTTTATGAATTGTTTTTGGCTAAAGCAATGTGCAATTAAATAAAGTCTAACGGTAATTTTTTAGCTGGTTATTTTATAAGGCTTGCTGAGAGAAACAGCTAACTAATAAGCTTTGATATTAGAGGTGTCAAACACCACAAATCTCTAGACTATAGAAAGTAGCTGAACTTGAGTTTAGCTGGTTGAATTTCTCTGTTCTCAAGATTGTATGTGAATGAGCAAATTGTAAACTGGGTCATTGCACTGACATGAAATTTTGGTTTTCATACTGTTTCACTTTCTCAGTCTCAATGGTTTTTTATATCATTCTTTTCTTATTTTGGGTGTCAGGCAAAGATCCCTGATATTGAGAAGTGCTTAGATGTTGTCGCTACTTTACAGGCTAAGAAGGGTACTGGTGAGGTTCGTCTAGTGTATCAATCATATTATGTTATGTAGCTTTGTTTATGAATTTGTTATGCCCATGTTCCCATATAAGCTAACTATATCTTTCTATGTTAAAGCATGCCCATGTAGGTAAGACACTTTTCCATTAAGCTAGCTGATTTTTGAAAGGCAAAGAGACTAGAAAATTCATACTACAGTACCTGATCTTGCAGCGTCCTCTCATTTGCATGGGTGCAGTCATGTATGATTATTTCAGTAAATCTAAGCCTTTAAAAGAAATTCTAAATTAATTTTCCTGATGAATTGATAGATGCTTGCAATACCCAAACATTATTCTTAACTAAAAGCTCTTGATGAGTTTGAAGCTTTTTGTATACTGTTTAGGATTGCACAATAAGATAATATTAACAATTATGTTCTGATGAATTTAGTTGCATTTTATCCAACATCAGTGTTTTTCACATATTATTGCTTGATTAGTTGATTAGGTTGCTTGCAGAATCTTTGAGAGTGATTCTCCAGCCAATTCTTCGTGTTAGGGGATAAAAAATAAAAGAAGAAACCCATTGTGTTCATCTAGGCTTTTGGAGTCTTCTCATTGGCCAGATATAAGCTATCTATAATCATATTAAGTGCTTGGTTAGAGAAAATTCTTCCACTACTTAATGTTCTGAAAATGCTTGCATACCAATATGGAACAATCTGCAATCTCCTCTCTAACCCTATCCTACTCGTAAAGTGCAAGCCAAGATTATGAATGTCTTTATGCATTCAAGGAAGAGAAGCTATGGCATAATTTCTTATTTGAGGTCTCTATTTAGGAAAATTTATGGTTTAACTATTATTGTGGGAATTTGAAATTTTTTTTAAGAGTCATAATCCTAACTAGACCAAAAAGAGTTAACAAGTCTCTTAAATGCCTTTAACTATCTATGTGATGCAATCATTTTCTTGCTATGCATAAATATTGACAATTTTTGACGTCTCATTTTATTTTCTTTTTAATTTTTTTTTCTAAGTTTTGTTTTGAGATATTTTTCTCTTTGAACTCTCTCTGTCTCTCTCTTCCACACACACATGTGCACGTACCTATGATTTTGCTAGTAAAGCAGTAAACCCTGATAAAATGTTTGAACTGGTAAAAGTAGCACCGAAGCTATTTTTATATCACAGTATTTTGTTAGCTCGAAATCAGATTCATCTTCAGTTTGTGATAAAAATAATATTGACCAGCTTATGAGTCCAAAAATTGCAGTCGGTTGAGTCTTGGCTACAATTACGTATGGGTGACTGAAATAGATATTCCTAGGATATTGCTTTTATCATGTTTGATGATAAAGCTAATTATAAGATCTCGTCTTTGGCTCTGAATTTTTCTTACAGGCACTTCTTGCTGATTTTGAAGTCTCCGAAGGCATATATTCACGGGCATGCATTGAGGATACTGACTCGGTGTGTTTATGGCTAGGAGCAAATGTCATGTTGGAATATTCATGTGAAGAGGTAAGCACCTTTCTTTTAAGTGCTGAAAGAAGATCTCCATTATGAATGAATGATACGATCATTTGCAACTTTATGGTGCAGGCTACTGCTCTTCTGCAAAAGAACTTGGACAATGCTAAAGCTAGTTTAGAAGTTCTTGTTGCTGATTTGCAATTCTTGAGGGATCAAGTCACAATAACACAGGTACGGCAAATGTTACATGGAGCAAGATATTTGAAGCCACTTGTTAAATGAGGATTAAACGAGTCTAAGCTTGAACAAGTGTCTTCAAACATGATATGCATCTTGCACTGATTGGCCTAGTAATTAATACCAATGTGAACATTAAGAGGCATTGGAATATGGAGCAGAATGTAGTCCAAAGCCTCCAGATATATAGATTCATAAATCTTATTGACCTAGAGCAAATTGTTTTAAATTGCTATATGTCAGGTCACCATTGCTCGGGTGTATAATTGGGATGTTCACCAGCGCCGAATGCGACAAGCTGCTGAAACTTCCTCAGAGGCATGAAAAAAAGTCTACTGCAGCACCGATTCAGAGATGACGAGTGTATGGTCCCAAATTCTCATTATCTGATTTTGGTGGATGGATTGTCTTTGTATTCTTGGTAATGCAAATTTTGGTTCATGGGCTTCCTGCACCGCTTGTTGAAATTATGGGTCATTATAGGACCGTTGTTGTCAAAGATGCCTTTTTATATTGTCCAGACCAATTCATACATGATGAGACTTCTCGGATTGAGCAGTAATGTCTTTATACACCCAAGCTATTAGCCTATTGACATGTTTCATTTTGTGTGAGCTATTGATGTTTGATAAAGTTTCCAATTAAGTGTCATGTTGAACCTATTTTTCTGTCAAGCAAATGGTGGTAACCTGTGGTTTAAAATTGAAAGTATGGGTTTAGTAGTGGAAATGATGGGGCCTGTGGAAGGTTCATTTTGTGAAAGAGATGTATTAGCAAAATTTAACAGAATGACGAGTCAAAAAGTCACGATCAGTACGTCTCTCTGCTTATGTAAGCATCTTATCCTTCCTCAAAAGGGTCTTATTTCTAAATGCTTTTTATTATAAAATTGCGATTCTTATTAACCTTGTTGTTTGATCAAGTCAAAACAAATGAAACGTTTGCTGTATCGTAAAGGAATGACCAGCAATGCAATTCATACCCTTGTTGAAATATCAAGGGTTTTTGTATTATAAATCTTTTGATTATCTTTTTTGTTTCCCAAACTGCTCTGCTAGATTATTATGCTTTTTGTTCATGATAAGCATTTTTTTTATAAGTTATAAAACCTGCTCCGCATGAAGTTGAATCTTATAATGTCAAATAGCAGGTTGGCAGCTTTGCTGCTCATTACGGCTAGAGTTTTCACACATGAACCTCAAGATCTTTGGCAACTCTATTTAGAGTGCTTGCAAACTTCCAAGCTTACCCATTTTTCTGTATGGGTGTATGTTTCTATATATATATAAGGAATCCTTTTTGGTCTGCCCATGTTTTCAGACCATAGCAATTCTGGCAATTGGGTTGCTAACTACTATATAACATTTACATAGTAAGTACAGGACAGTAGCCATTGCTAAGGTGCTTCTTAACTGCTGAGGTGTTTCTTCTTTGAAGTTGTCAAAGGGCAAGTGGACAACTGATTTGGGTAGCAGCCCGTTTCGTCAGCCCATAAATGAAGAGGTTGTGGGTCTTCGTGCTTTCCCATTTATTTGTCGGCTTAAGGCTGCCTCATTTATATGTCGGTAAATCCTTGTCCGAAATGTCGGTTTTATTGTGCAAATTGTTTGGATTTGCAAATTTAACTCTCACCTAATCCTGTATTCTTCATCACGCTCTCACATGAGCATGTCCCTTCCCATTATCCTGAAATGGTGGATTATCTGTCTCATATTTCCTTGTAGTTTTCAACCCAATAATCCATTGATAGAAAAAGAAAACCACAATGAGACAGTGACAGAAATAGACAAAGAAAGGAGGAAAAAAACAAAAAGAAACTAAAGGCAGTGACCCACAAAAGCTTCTTCTTTCTTCTGGGTGGTGAGGGGGTGTTGTTCAACGCAGAAGCAGACTGGAGCCCGAGAAAAGGCAGAAATATACTACAAATTAACTAAGAATGGCAGTCAAGGTGAAATTTTTATTAAATTGAAGCAAAACAACTGTCAAATTCACAGTCAGTTGACCTTTTGCGAAAGGAGAAAACATGGGTCCCGTCCCACATAAAACCAGATGACTGTTCAAATCCATTAACATGTGGCTTTGACACCATTCCAAAGTCAGCAATAGCACACATCTCCTTTTCTTTCCTCTTCCTCTGCTGACATTCTGTTCCATGCTAGTTTTTCTTTTTTATTCAACCTCCATACTGATTAATTAATTTTATTTTATTTGAAAGTCAATTTAAATTTGAAATTTAAGTGCTCCTTGTTAATTTCATTCTCAGATTTCACTTCCATAAAATCTGCATTATAGTCACGGGTTAAGATTTGCTTCTTGCAAGTGGGATTTTTGAAGTTGCTTTTTACATTATATTAGA
This sequence comes from Ricinus communis, assembly GCF_019578655.1. Lineage (NCBI taxonomy): Eukaryota > Viridiplantae > Streptophyta > Magnoliopsida > Malpighiales > Euphorbiaceae > Ricinus > Ricinus communis. Next base: position 1,002,872 of record NC_063264.1, on the reverse strand, counting down.
CAATTTTATGTCCACGTCTTAATTAATTTATTATCTTAAACACACCTATCTTCATAATTGAATTTACTTTCAAATAATAAGTACAAAGAAAGGGTTTATTATGATTTAATTAGTAAAAATGGTCGTTTCGTGTTCTGAAACTTTACATTATAGGATCAAAATAAGAGAAATAATTTGAATTTCTCCTGTTACAAATTGTAGCTGATGAAAAATTAAAGTGCTCAGAGAAGCAGTGGCTGTGAGTGTAAGTTGGATATAATCAGAGGCCCCTAAATTGAAGGGTGAATTTGGGAGCAAAGGAGCAAGCAGAGGTTTGGCACATGCAACCAGAAAAGGCAGAAGGGAATCAGAATAAAATAAGAAAATTTACATAAAATATGCGCAGAGGAGAGAGAGAGAGAGACGTACACGCAAAACGAGGGAGATGATTTGTCATAAGCAAGCTGCCTGCGTTTTGATCTTAAAGTTGGTTTGTCATTTTGTGTAAATTTTACGCGTTTAATTTACATCTTCTATTTAATTTAATATTTATTAATAATAATGCTCATATCTGTTGACTTTGACTCCCCCATGTGCTGCCTCTATCAACTGTATAATAATATAATACAAATTTATTTAATTAACTCATCATCGGTCCAAATATTATATTATCACCCAAAATCAGAATAGAAATTCATTTGCTCTTTTAGGGTCTCAAAAATATTCATATCTAATTCTTCTGAGGAGATTACAGTAACTTCCAATTGCCGCAATCACCGCTTTTTGGTGTTTTCATTCATCTAACCTTTTTATTTCCATATGTGAATGGGTCAACGGGTTTGAGTTTTCAGTTTCTTTCTTTTCTTTTTTCTTTTCCGTTACTTTATATATATATATATATATATTTATATATTACTCTTCAATTTGCCGTTCTAGAACAATGTAAATTAAGTTTTAACATTACTGCAAATGTCTAAAGGGGACGACATTGTGGAATTAGACAATATGAAGATTATATAAATTAATTACTCTTAATTAGTTATTAGCGTGATCCATCCATCGATGGATGCCTAAAAATAAACGAAAGGTTTAGTTGATAGTGGAAGCTTGACATAACATTAAAGATATATTATGAAATTAATTAAACAACTAATACTGCTATAATGTTCTTGTAAATGTCAAAGAAAAAAGTTGGGAGTTGTTGGTTTTGAGAAAGCAAAACTATTTCCCACCAAACTTTATGTTTGAAAATTACTACAGGTGTGGTGTGGTGTTCAAAACTTTTAAGTAATATGATATCATAGTCATGGAAAGAATAAGACTGCCAACTTAATTTGGCCTACTTAATTAATTAAGTGATTGACTGAGTCTAAAAAATTAGCAACAAAAGATTAAGGATGCATATTTACTAATAAGTGTGATTGGGTTGACCATCAAGACTGTAGTCTCGAGGAAAGAGATATGTAGGTTACTAATAAGATATTAAACCTGTGACTATAGGATAAGTTCAGGTCTACAATGAAAACTATTATAAATTTAATACTTAATCCCATAAAATAATGGGAAAATCTAGCCAGGATCATGCTTCAATAAAAATATTATGGTAAGGAATAATTGGTCGTTCTCTAGAACCTGAGGCCCTTTAATTTCATAACTATAATAAGAAGTTGAAAGTTTAGTTCACAACCACTGCTAGTGAATGATGTGAACCTTAATCTAGAAACAGAATCATTAACAATAAATTAAATACTAATCATATGCGAGTGATGTTTTGGAGATGGTATAGGTCATTTTTAGGCAACAAGTGTCTCAATACCAATACAATTGGCTAAATATCAAAAACCCTTTTTTAATGGTAAAAATATTGAAATCTTTTTTCTTTTCTGAAATTATAAATATTAAACTCTTGATATATACTTAAAGGGGCCAAACAATTTATTTATGTTTTCTTTTTTAACATATAAATCTTATTGAGAGAATCATCTGATATACTATTAAACTAAAATGAGTATTGTATCATGGGGCTAACCAAAATAAAATAAAAATGGCCCTAATAACCAAAGTAATGTGCTTCTAGCTTGACCAAAATAAATAAAACAAAAGGAATAATATTCTACACATAGATATAGTATAGTATTGTTGATCATGTTTGTCAAGATTAGTTGGTCTAGCTTTGCTATGTATAGGTCTTCAAATAGGATATATAAATTCTATAATTATATATAAAGTTGAATACTTGAGTAAAATCAGTTAATTTATACTATGATTTAATATCTTTTAATGCTTACACTTTTTCGATATGAAATTTTATGCACATCTCTTGTATTATTTGTTATATATAATAATGATGTTTAAGGGAGTTAATTAAGTAAGTCTCTTCCTTTAATAAAATAAGAAGAAAATTTGCAACTATACATACTTTCCAAAAGTTCTCTTAATAGCAAGACAAGAATATAATTATGGTCTGAAGTGATGAATAGGTCGGTGATTGAATAAGGGCATGAAGATTCGGCTACAAAAGCTCAAGGTGATGAGATGAGGCAGTTGGGAGTTATTATATAATTCAAGACTAAGCTCATAAGACAACACAGTAACAAAGTAGCCTCTAAAGGCTAATTATTATGAGCCTTCCTTTTAAACTTCACTAAAGATATATAATATAATGAAAATATATAAGAAAGAATCTTAACTAAACCCTTTTTGTTTCATGCAGTTTATCAACTTTCTTGATACTAATTAACTTATTAACAGGCTTTACTGAGTGTATGATGCATTAATTGATAATGATGCCATCCAAGGGTGGAAATGATTTAGAAAGAGAGAACCTAAACGCATTCAAAGATTAAAGAGTTGGATATGTTTCTTGTTTGGCTCTGTGCAGTAGGCCATTAGCATGTGCTTTGAAAAAACGACATTTTTCACGAAAAGAAGGGAAAGAAAACTGATGCATGTGTTCTTTTATGATAACAATTGCAGTCTCCTCATTCTCTTACTATGGTCAAACACATGGTTTATTACCAAGTAAGTTTCATATAACGTACATCCCTACCTAAATTGTGTGGCTTTGGACAGAGAAGGAACACATCTATGCCAAACACAGACATTAGCAACAGTTTAGTTTCTTGTAAGCTTTTGACCTATATATTAAGCTTTTGACCATATTGCCCTTTTAGATTCCCAAACAAAAACATATCAATCAGTACAGTTACAGTTATATCTTCTTCTTCTTCTTCTTCTTCTTCTTTTATATGTATTAGGACCCTACCCCCCGAAAAGTCGGTGCCCGATCGTCGATTTCTTCAGATTACGCGTTTCTGTGTGCCGTGCATTTCACTTGCTTAGTTTAATTACGCTGCTAAGCTAAGTTGGCGTGTTCAAATTATTAGCATGTGAAACGAAAAGAAAGTGCAACTCATCTTTCTTTTTCTGTCGAATTTACTGTGTTTAGTGTTTGTCTCTCTGTTTCTTTTGGATCCGATACTTTCTCCCTAAGCAACATACCCTCAACTTGTCCTTTTTTTCTTTTCTTATCAAATGGATGAAAAATAAAAATGTCACTTTTATCTATAGGAGCCAGCATTATACATATATACACATATACAGATCAATGGACTGTACGTTAAATATTTACCTAATTCTGTAAATTAATTAATCACTAACTAATAAAGTCAGAAGGGTACATGAATTAATTAAACACTTGCAGGAGTAGGTAGTGTAATCATTAATTTATGGTTATGCATGTATTCATAGTGATTAAGACATAAACGACTCATACTGATTAAAAAAGCTAATGTATGCAGTAAGAATATTTCTTAGCAGTTGAATTTTCTTTTTTTCCAAAATATTGTGTTTTATGACTGAAATCATTTGAAATGCACTTGTGACATCAAAATTTTCTTGTTAGATAGATATTGGAAACATACCAGGCAAACCCTACACATAAATCCAAACAAAAACTCATCTATTTCTTTCTTTAGGAACAAAAAAGAAGTTTCAAAAGGTGGGGTGTATTGGAGCGAAGGGGGCCAAGGGGGCCAAGGGAAGCAAATGAAAAGTAGTTTAATTTGGAAGTTTCAGTAGCTGTGACTAAAGATATATGACTATTCGATAGACAATTTGGTAACTGATTACACAAAATTTGACATCTTCCAAAACCTGATGATCTAAAATTAATACTAACTTGCTTACTTATATATATGAAACAGTAATGTCTTTCGTTTTTCAAGTACGAGAAACTTCCAACAAAATTTCCTCATCTTCACACAATCAAATGATCAGAGAATAAATATTCACGACAAACACTGGATTGAGAGAGAAGAAATGTAATTTTATTATAAAGAAGAATCATATAAATATATAAAAGAAAAGATGGACGTGTAGAGATAGAGGCATAGATAGGGGCGTGTTTGGGAAGCAAACCCTAAAGAATATACTAAAACCGCGTAAAAGTGCATGTGCTTTCAAACAGAGATCGCAATCTGAAATCTATTTTTTTTCCTTTTCTCTAAAAAAAAAAAAAAAAAAAAAAAAGGAAAAGAAGAAGAAAGTAATGTCTCCATCGGATTTATTTTTGCATCAAAAGAAAAAAAAAGAATAAATATAAATTTGTGTGGATCCAAGAGAAGCAACAGATATCTTACACGTGGAGCTATAGTTTTTTACAGCTTTGATATTTGGATGGTGACCAAAATGCCACAGTTGATTTCCCTTAAAAGCATACAATTATTATTTTCTGTCTTTCCCCAACCTTTTTCATTTTTCTTAAAGACTTTCTATTGATCGTTTCGGGTGCTTATTACACTTTATAATCGTTAGATGGACAACACGTGTATTCAAAATAATTATTTGATAATATTTATATCACACTCATTTAATAACTAATTATTAAAATAAGAAAAGAGTTTTAATTTTGGAACAATAATAATTATGAATAAGGAGAAATATATGAAATATTATCGTGTATTGATGAAGAAGGTATTGGAATTATATTCCGTAATATCCAGGTTGTACCTTGAAATGACCATTATGGCTTTTTTTATGTGCAATCATAATCTAGAAGAAAAGATTTGTATGACTCGAAGGTGGCTCCCTCCATCATTCAAATTTAGCAAACCAAATCCTTATCTTAATAACTTATAATTTAAGTATCTTACCTTTATGATTTTTTTATAGAAAAGGTTGCACTGTACTTTCCCATGCAATAAGTTTAATTAAAATGGATGTGTCAATTAAATTTGAAATTTAAAAAAGAAAAAAATTATTTTTTATTATATAGATTATTAATAATTTAATTCAAGTTGGTCCAATTAATACCGGACATCTCTTTTTGAAGGATTCCTAACCAAATTAAATGATAAATAATATTTATGGTGGACTTGATTGTCACTGACCTATTCTCGTCAATCAATTTGTGCAAAATAAGCCACTCCATTGACATATGATTGTAGTCAAAAGAGAGAAACCACCGGTGCGAAAACAATTATAAAAATAAGACATTCTTTGTGTACAGATGAAAGGCCACGAAACAAATTAAAATTAATTAACTATAAATTAGACAGAAACTTTCATAAACGGTTTGATCAAAACGGTGTGGATTGTCGGGAAAGGAGAGAGAACCCCAAAAGCAATTAAGTTTTGGTGATGCGGAGATTGTGTCAGCATATTCAATTTTACGTGAGAACGCTGCATCACACGTGCCGGAAACTTCTCTCGCACGATCCAAACACGGTTGTTTTTTAATTAATTTTTCTTTTTTCATAAGCTTTTCTTGATATCTTTTGTAAGCTAGTGTCTTTTCTGTTCGTAGAAAATGTTTTGTCTGGATGGGAGTAATTGTATGATACATTATTAATGGCCTTTGAAAGTGTTCTTCATATTCTAGTTCACCAATTCTCAAGGGTTTTTTGCAATATCAGTCAATTTCCATAAATAATAATACCAATCAACTCATTTTTCTAATTAATTTATGAAATTGATTCAAGCAAAATAAATTCATAAATATATAATTTTCTTATAAGTAATTAAATTACAAGACATGAAATATGCATTTAATAAATGGCATCCTTATATAAATAAGATGAAGCATGTAATATGTACTATTTTAGATGTGTGATCCAATAACGTGGAGATTAGAATTTTGTGGTTGGAATCTTATTTCATGAATTAGCCAAATTTGATTGGACAGCCATGGAATGGTTTTTTAAATGATTAGGAGGGAAATGCAACAAAAATATAACGAATATCACAAAACAATTTGCACATTTAAAATAATAATAATAATAATAACATTGGACCTCCTAATCTCCTAGCGTTTTAAATTAAACCTTGTTTAAATTATTATAGGGACGTACAAAATTATTAGACACACCAGAGGACATTTTAGTAACTTCAACTAAATATTTTGCCGTTAAAAATGAGAAAGACAGAGAGAGCCGCCCGCGAGAAGAACTCAAAAAACGGAGAAAAGGCAGCAATCACATGCACACGAACTAGCGACACCCCTTTTATTTACCAATCCACGTGTAACCAAAAAAGAGGCTATGTTAGCGTGCAGGTAACCGGTTAAACCGGTTAAAATATCCGCGTAAAGAAGGCGTGGCCCCAACTCTAGTCTTTAGCAATTAATGCAGAACACCGGCCCAAATCCACCACTTCCGTACCTTATTAAACCGGCAAGTGGCGGTCAAACATTAAATGGGAAACCTCCTTGGTCTAAGCTGTTGTCCAAAATCCCAACCCAAAAAGGCCATTCACACTAAGTTAAAATATATATAATAAAAACCCTACTAAACATAAAAATCAATCTCTTAATTTCTTTGAAAAAGAAAAGTGATACGCTCAAATGAAGAAGGGGAATATGTGCTGTTGATTTTTATTATATGTACTTGACAATTTAAAGGGTTCTATGGAGAAAGTTAGAGAAGAGAAAAAAATGATAAAGATTGAGAATTCATCGGCTGCAGTTGCTGCAAATTCAACGACATTCATTAGTGAGCTACAAGAAGAGATGCCTAGTATTAATGTTTCTTTACCATTATCATCCGCTGCATCATCAATAACAACAACAAGCATCTTTGACATGATGATGCCATGTGATTATATGGGTGAAAAAGGTTATTCTTTAGGTTTCTTGGACTTGCTTGATGGGAATAACCAAGATTTTGGTGCTACTTCTTCTTTGTTTGATTGGTTTCAGTTTCAGACTCCAATTTTACCCGATCATCATCAGCAGCAGCAACAACCACTACCATCACCGGCATCTACAGTGCCTGAAACGTCGGAGGTGTTAAATACTCCGGCGACTCCTAACTCTTCATCGATCTCTTCATCATCTAACGAAGCTGGAATTGATTCTTCTTCACAAGTTAAGGCTGGAGATGAAGATGAACAGGATCAAGACAAGAATAAGAAACAGTGAGTTTTTTATTTTATTTTATTAAGCGTGTTATGGGTGTTTTCTTTTTTTCTTTTTCTTGATAGATTTTGTTGCTTTCTTTGTTGTGTTTGTTATTGTTTACTTAGTTAAGTGAGCTAGTTTTGGATGAAACATGAAGTTGAAAAGTGATAAGTCCAGTGATGGGTTCTGTTTCTCTTTTATGTTTTCTGCAATTTTATGGGGTTTCTTTAGAAATTACTGAAAGTGTAATGTTTTATGGGTTTAGGTTGAAACCGAAAAAGAAGAACCAAAAAAGGCAAAGAGAACCAAGATTTGCTTTCATGACAAAGAGTGAAGTTGATCATCTAGATGATGGGTATAGATGGAGAAAGTACGGCCAAAAAGCAGTGAAAAACAGCCCTTATCCAAGGTATCATGAAAATATTATCTTTCATCTTGTCTCCTATATATATATATATATATATATATATGTTAATGTTAATGGCTCTGATACGGTTTTATGTATATTAATCAAATTTTACTTGTATTGCAAGAATATGCAACCCTTTTTTAGGTTTGGTCTTGTGCTAAAAAAAGATTGTTAATTTATTTTTTATTTTTTTCGCAGGAGCTATTATCGTTGCACTAGTGCAGGATGTGGAGTGAAGAAGAGAGTAGAGAGATCATCTGAAGATAACACTATTGTTGTTACGACTTATGAAGGGCAACACACGCATCCAAGCCCAGTAACACCAAGAGGAAGCATCGGATTTTTGCCAGATTCAAGTGCTTTTGGTGCTGCAAATTCTTCTTTTGTTATTCCACAACCTCGTCCATACCAGCAGCAGCAACAACAACAACATGCCTATATGTATAGTTCATCACCTTCTCTCAACATTACCACCAGTACAAGTAGTTCTATTAATCCTCCATTCTCTCCAAGTTTTCTTCATCATGAGAGACGGTTTAGTCCTTCACCAGCTTCTTTGGTTAGAGATCATGGTCTTCTTCAGGACATAGTGCCATCCCAGATGAGAAAGGATGCTACAGAGGAGTAAATGAAGGACGTTATTAAGGTTTCGTGTTAGTTACTGGTATGTAATTCTCTAACTGACTTATATGGATCATCATCATCAGCAGCACCCATTTCATGACACAGAACCTTATTGTTGGAAATGATGATGATGGCTATAGCCTTTTAGCTTATGCAGGCCTAGCTAGTTTTCTTTTTCTTTTTCTTCTTTGGTTCTTTTCTGTTATTAATTCTTTGTATCCAGAGATTATCTTTTTATGAAGATAATTGAGTTTTGTATCATCCTTTTCCCCCACTCTAGTAGTTATTATTCCATTTCTTTAAATTCTTTTGCTGTCTTAATTAATTCTTCTTCTTCTTTATTTGGACACTTGGACGGATATGCCTGTTCATTGATGACAACAAAGGGGTCAGCATTTTTAGGGTTAGGGTTTTCTTTATCATCAAGAATATATATGCATTTACCGAGAGAATGATAAATCTTGAAACTCAGATTCTTTAACAAATGTAGGAAAACCCTAAAGCCTGGATGTGTCTGCAAAATTGGGATAGACATCGTAACAATACAATTGACCAACACTATAGTCTATATAGCCTTTACGAATCATGGGTTTCTCTTCCAATTTAAGCTAAATATACAGATGGGATTTTGAGGCATTGAATGATGACGTGAACATTTTGGTAAAGAAATGGAGTGCAATTCTTGATCTTGATTGAAAGGATTGTGAAAGATTTTGGGGTCTTTTTGAAGATAGTTATCTTGTCTTTCTTTGCCTTTTGATCAACTTGTTAAGTCCTTGTCCATATGTTGCACTATCGTTCTTAGGACTACTGTTTAGTTCATTTCTCATGACTCGTCCTCGTTTGCTACTTACAGCCATACATGATTCGTAGATAACCAGTTGTTTATATCTAGTCTATAGCAAGATTTCTCGAGTGAGACACCACTCTATTAATAAAACAACAATTGAATTACTGCACTTTAACTTTCCAATCTTGCAGATCCTACACAAATTAAAACCCACTTATATTAACAGATAACTAATTAACACACATAAATACATGTCTAAAATGTTCGGTGCTCACTTTACTTTCCCAATATGAGATGGGATGGAATTCTTTATCATGTAAGGATGAGTGTTAAAAGATATGATTTACTTATGGTCATAGAAAATACCTGTGAAACACGTATGAATTTTCTTGTAGATCAAATTGTGAAAACAAGTAGTACTTAATATATGATGGTTTGAAGAGACTGAAGTCTTATTTTCTAGCTGGAGAGGTTACTTCTTGGAATTGTGGTGCAAGATTTATGTTGACAACTTGCAAAAGTAATGATAAGGTGATCTGGAAGAATGATTATTTTTCCAAAATGTCTATTCAATATCTCTAATTTCCCATTTCCTGCTTAAGCTTCATGGGTGGAAGATTAATTTCTTTTCAAAAACAAAATTCAAATTTTCAATAATTAAAGCATATATAATATATATATATATATATATAGATATAGATATAGATATTCGAAGCATCTAGAATTTATGCATCTATTCACACATAGAAAGTTTCCATGATCAGGTTCCAAAGTGGAGATAGCTTAATTAGCTATATTTACATGGTGTGAAACGGAACATCTAGATCCATATGAACGTATATATAGCTTGGTATGCTTAAAAAAATAAAGACTAAAAGTAACAAATAAAGAAGAAGAAGAAGAAGAAGAAGAAGAAGAAGAAGAAGAAGAAGAAGAAGAAGAAGGAGAAGGAGAATCATTTGATAATTGAAAAAGATATAAATATATAAATATAAATATATTCTTGAGAAATAATTGAGCATGATATATAGCTGCAGAGTGAATATTCTTTTGTAATATAAATGAGGGGAAAGAAAGAGTTTTTTGCCTTAAAGCATCACTTTGTTGGAAAGTGGAAAGAATGGAAAATTGGAACCCTCTGGTGTGTTTAAAGAAAGAAAAGTGCAAAATCAATTTAGAATTGTGTTTGTTGGGTAGATTGTTGTTGTTCATTCAAAATCAAAAACTTTGTACCCACTAATTAACTTTTCGTTTCCTGTTGGGATTTCGTATCTTTTACAGTCTTTTCTATTAATTATATGTCTCCCTTTTCTTTTCTTTCCTTTTCTCTTTTCCTCAAAATGATATTCAGACCCTCTTCATAGTATTGCCTGTTTGCTCAAAATGGTGCGCTTCTCATTACGATTCTCTGTTCCTAAAGTTCAACTGGTAGAGTCGTGAACTCAAGTCATCGGGAGATTTTGTGAATTTCATGCATTGATTCTTTTCTTGATCCAAACTAACAAACAAAAAAAGAAAGTAATCGAGCTAATAGCTTCTTGATCCACTGTTTTATTAGTCTTGTGCGGCTTTCACCTTTCGTAATTAAAAGATAAACAGTAATTTTAATTTATTTATCCCAATTTTTATGTGAACGACTTACCTTAATTGGACAATATAAATAAATATCATGAACTTTTTATTTAATGAATGTGAAAGAATGCTTTATTGGTTGATGAAGAAAACCCCTCAACCTAAATCAAGATCAGCATTAACAACTCTAAACTTAGAATTAACATTGCCATAATATATTGTTTTGTGTGTTTTTCTTTTTAAGTTTTTACATAGATCTATATTAAAAATATATGCCGTTATTTATTAAGTGCGACATTTATATTTTCTGTTAACTATTTATGATTAAAAATTAGCTAAATATTAATACATTGTTCCTGTATAATTAATTTTATTTGTTGACAATATAGATTAAAAAAAATCATTTAAGACATTTTTTTAATAATTCTTCTTCCTTCTCTTACCAAAAAAAAAAAAAAAGTATAAAATTGTATAATCAGAAGTGTGAGATTATGGATGTAAAGATGATGCCTTCCTACAATATATTTATTTTCTTTATACAATACAATGTCTATGTGCAATTTAGTGAAAGCTAGCAGCTAGATTCCTGACATTTAATGGGCTGGATTATGCAGCATGCCATGGTAAAAGAGTTAAGACCGTGTATGGTGCGTTTCAGCAGTATATATATATATATATATATATATATATATATATATATATATATATATATATATATGTATGTTTCCTTTTCCCAATTATATTATTAATTTTATCAATATACTGGAATCAAATGCTCAAAAATCAAATTCTCCAAGCCATTTGAATGAGTGAGCATTTCTTCCTTCGCCAATTAATCTTCCAAAATAAATTATATTTGTTATGACTCACAGCTTTAGTTGGAGAATGTGTACAATATTATATGAACACACTGTTGTCTTCCTAATTCATAATTAGAGGGGATGAGTAACCACACTCCACCCATCATTAAGCAATCAACTAATTATATAAGCAAACACTTCCCTGTTTATAGTTATAGGAGCATTGGCTTTTCTTTTACCCATTGCTTATTAGAGTCATATAAAATTTCCCATATTCCAGATTAATAAATATAAAATTTTTAGCTGATATAATTGATTTTTATTGCTATTTCATTAAAATATCTTTACAATTTTAAAATATGAATCTAGAAATTAATTGTATGTAACAAAAGAACTATGATTTGAGATGGAATAGCCAAAAAAGACTAGAAACAATTTGGGTCGGTTAAAAAAAGATTAAAAATATGTATTTAGAAGCTTTTAATTTTTTCCCAAGAAGCAGCACTTTTGGGTTTTTGTTAGAAAAAAGCCCACTGCATGTAATGAGCTCATAAAATGGAATGGTTCAAAACCCATATTAGACAAAACCTAAGAATAAGTCTCAACTGCCATAACCGTACACATAACAACAGAAGAAGAGTTTCAGTGTACAATATCAAGTCTAAGAGAGAGAGAGATTATGGAAAATGCACAAGGAAGCACATGGCATTAGGTATCTAATATATGATTCTTGTATGTGGGCTTGACCACTTCAAAGTTGTAGCATCTGTGTCCCTTAACCACCCTCTAGTACATACTGACACAATCTCTCTTCTTCTTCTTCTCCATATCAACTTCTATATATAGCTGAAGCCATTAACAACATCACTACGTGCACAAAAACGCTACAGTGTAAAATGGCCAAGTGCTTATTAGGTTTCTGTTTAATGATACTTGTGCTCGCAAATGCATTTGCAAAAACACCAACCACCTTGAATGAAACATGTGTAGATGACATTGGTTTTGATCTCCAATTTAACATATACCAAGAAAGCTGCCCAGAGGCAGAAGCTATCATTTTTTCTTGGGTTGAAACTGCAATCTCTGAAGACCCGAGAATGGCAGCTTCCTTGCTTCGTCTTCACTTCCATGATTGCTTTGTTAATGTAAATGCTATATATATTCCTTCTGTTTATTTAGTTCTTTCATTGTGATTGTAATGCTTGTGATTGATGTGTGCATGCATAATGAATTTCGCAGGGCTGTGATGCTTCAGTGCTGCTAGATGACTCTGACAACTTTGTGGGTGAAAAAACTGCCCCACCCAACTTGAATTCTTTAAGAGGATTTGAAGTGATCGATGACATTAAATCCGAACTGGAATCTGTTTGTCCTGAAACTGTGTCCTGTGCTGATATTCTTGCTACAATTGCCAGAGATACTGTTGTTCTAGTACGTGATAGTTTAGCCACTCTTCCCATGCATTTCTCCTTCCAAGAACAATGAGCACCTCCGCTTACGTGTAGATAAGTCATACTTTTTAAAAAAAATTGAGCTGATCTGGTATTTAATATATCTGCAGTCAGGTGGACCAAGTTGGGAAGTCCAAATGGGGAGGAAGGACAGCTTGAGTGCTAGCAAAGCTGCAGCCTCTAATAACATCCCAGCTCCAAATTCTACAGTGGCAACACTTATAGCTAATTTTCAAAATGTCGGCCTTACATTAGACGATATGGTTGCTTTGTCTGGTATTTTCAACACTTGTTATTTATTAATATTTTCCTGTACCAGTTACTAACGTATGCACTGGATCTTCTACTGAGAAACATAACCATTGTAATCTGGCAGGTGGACACACTATAGGTAAAGCAAGATGCTCAACTTTCAGCTCCAGGCTACAACAAGGGACCCAGAGCTCTAACGGCCCTGATGTCGATTTAGATTTCATTCAGTCGCTACAGCGGTTATGTTCAGAATCTGAGAGCACCACAACACTAGCACACCTCGACCTGGCAACACCTGCAACGTTTGACAACCAGTACTATATTAATCTTCTTTCAGGAGAGGGACTACTACCATCAGACCAGGCACTTGTGACTGACGATGAACGATCACGCGGCCTTGTTGAATCCTACGCTGAGGATCCATTGCTGTTCTTCGATGATTTCAAGAATTCAATGCTTAGAATGGGAAGCTTAGGGCCACTGACTGGGAACAGTGGGGAGATACGTAGGAACTGTAGGGTTGTTAACTAAACTTGGAAGCCCATTAACCCTCATAAAAGTAAACACGGTAATTTCTATAACATTGTTCCTCTCAAAGATTCCTGAATGCAGCTAAGAATTGTCCCTCTGGATTAGAAAATGCCTACATTAAGGATACTAGAAAACGGCTTTAATCAGTAATTAACTAACAGACTATTGATGATTGAAAGTGCATCTGAATCTGGGCCAATCCAGCAGTAATGGTTTTTTACGGGCATCAAAGCCATCTAGAAATTTCTACTGAGGGAGCAGAAATAGTGCATACTGCTGCTCCTACGGCTGCATATTACGGTACATAGGGGGCATGTTACACAATTATTCAGTAATACACAGTTTGGGGCATTATTTTCCCCATGAACTAATGTGGCATGTGGAACCAGGACTGTAATTCTCACAAATTAACCAACAAAACTGGAGGATTGAGGAGCCGTTCCAGTTTCACATATCATTAGCACTTAAGCTCATAGCAAGTCCTTCCATTGCCTACACTTGCACTGCCACTGAGTTAGCCACCATTCACCTGTGAGGAACCTGATAGCAGCTGTTTTGCCCTTTTGCTGCCTTAGAATAAGATTCCACTCATCCATTTCATGTTCCTGGAACAAAAAAATTAAATAACATTTCAAAATAGAAAACACAATTAGGAAGAAAGCGAAGGAAAGAAAACCACATAAGCCACTCAAGGGATTTACAGCTATCCTCCAAATATAACTACCACTTTAGAGAGACTTGAAAGTTGAAAGCCTTTTGGTCCATCATTCCTTTGATATTTTTTCCAACTACCATAAAACAAAATTTAGAAACAGATGCAATTACCTGAACCTGCTGCCTTGTTCTTCCACATCCACTCCTGAGCAGACTGAAGCCCCTGCAGCAGAAGACAACTTCAGAAATAAAGTAAAATTACAGAATGATCAGGGAACAAGCAAAAACAAAATTAGATACCTGGATGCGTGATGGATCATTGGCTGAACTAGATGCTGCAGGTAATTGCGCATAACTAAGTTCCTGAAAAGCCAAAAAGATCCACAACACAGATGAAAATCAGCTGCATATTTATAATGAACTCCCAATAGAATCGGGTTACAAAAATGCAGAAGCCATTTTCCTACTAAGAGCATTGACATATTCTAACGCACTCAATACAGCAGAAGAACCAGTAAAGCACGAACCTAGCAATCAAATTAAATTTTCCATTTTGTTGCATTTCCAAATTGTTCTTACATTGCATTGTGTAAGTCAACCTCTTTTGTGCAACACAGTTCACTCCACAGCTCAACAGAACCACCCAGGGAAAAACACACTTCAAATATGATGAACCATTTGCATATAGACTATGAAACTCGGCCAAAAATGTTTCCCAAAGGTAATCTTTTGCCTATAACACTTGCATAATCTGACACTAAATCCAAACACATTGGGCAGATGCCCTTGTAACATTTATATTAAAGGGATCTTGCGCATGTCATAACATAGCTCCAACTATGGAAGATGAATAAGCAGTCAAACAGCAAGAGCAACTAGAAAACTAGGTCTTCATATCGAATGCTTACTCATTCGAGTAGACTGAGAAGTCTTGAAGACAAGTCCTAGAAAGGTTCTATTGATATTTTATCAAACCACAAAAAATGCAAGTTAAGATAATTACCTGAGCATCCTGTTGAACTCTAACTCCAGGAGCAGCATACTGGATTTCAACATGATAGAATCAGCACGGGAAAACCAATTATTTAAAAGCTATTAAGTCATATAGATACTGACCGATGAAGGAAATGAAGCTGGTTGCATCTGCTGCTGGTGGCGGAACTGTGTTTGAAACTGAGATTGATGTGGCATCTGTTGTACCTGTGGCACTTGCTGGGTGGGCAGAGCTTGAGGGTTTGACTGGGTTTGAGGCTGTTGAATGGGGGGTTTTTGCTGCATTTGCTGCAGCTGCTGCGTTGGTTGTTGTTCAAATAATGTCAACTCCTCTGGTTTCTCCCACTGTTCAGCACAGAGAAAACTTAGCATTTTGTTCAAAGATGAAATGCTTAGAACAGAGAAAGCAAAGTAACTAGTTTCTCACCCGGCTTTCCCGAGTCACACTGTTATAATAGTACTTGAAACCCTCAGGTGAGGTATGCTCTGTCCACACTGGCTGTGCTATTACAGGAGCAGTGGAAGTAGATGGAGGCACATCTGCAGCCAATGCAGCTGGAGCCGTGCTAGCAACCGTTTGTGGTGCAATCCCTGGCCACTGCTATTGCAAAGAAAGAAACATTCTTAGCACAAACTACAATGATATAGATCTATATATCTAATGGTAAAATGGATAATACAATAATGAGCTCAAACAATAGAAAAGGAAATGATCGAAAGAATGTGATGCAATCTAGGGAAATAGTTTCTACAATGGAAGGTATGCAGGACATAACCTAGTTCTCCCAATAAGAGTACAGGAGACAAAAAGCAAGGTCCAGAACAAGCACCTTGACCTATTATATCTAAACCTGTAGAAATGTTATGCGGACAATGAAAGTTTTGTGAACACCTAACCTAACCCATGCTGCTTGCCATTCACCATTGTGATAAGCCATTGTTGGCCCCTCTCTCTCCCCCCTATTAAAGTTTAACCCAAGAATGCTCTTTACCCTATAATCCAATGATACCTGCTGTTTAGTAGGCTGAGAATTCTGATGCAAATTTTGATTTGATGGCTGCATCATCTGCAACTGTTGTTGCAGCTGTGAGAATGCCTGCTGAGATGACTGAAAGGTGGCTTGCAGAGTTTGTGTCTGTTGTGACAGCATCTGAGCTAACTGAGAAGGGGACTGTTGAAGAGGCGGCGGCAGTTGCTGCTGGACAAGAGCAGGCATTTGTTGTTGATTTGTAACAGCAGACATAGAATGAGGTTGTAAGTTGACATTCAAAGGAGGTTGCAGTGGTGTCCCCTGCTGAAGTTGAGGTTGAGAAGCAGACAACTGTCCGCTCATACCAACATACTGCTGTGATGGCAGTGCTTGAGAGAAAGGTGCTTGGCCAGCATGGGATGTTTGTGTCTGTGAGTAAGATGTAACCTGTGGGTGTAATTGAAGAGAAGGTGGCAAATGCTGAGGAGATTGGAGGGGTTTCTGTAATGGCGATATTTGTTGGCCGACAGGTGGGGCGTGCTGTAAAGACGGGTTAAAACTCTGGGAAAAAAAATCAAACAGTATCCTAGTCATTATAGGAAAACCATGAAAATATATGCAGGCATAAAAAAACAAAATAATTTCTTCGCACACCTGTTGTGCTGTAGAAGAAATCATATGTCCTGGACGAGCACCATCAGAAGGACCACCAAAGGGACCACCCTAACGAGCATAGAACACAAAAGTTTGGAGCTAAGGAACTGGGGATCAGAAATTCTAGCTAAAAGTGGGTACAGGAAATAGTGCATTAAAACAAAAATCTGTGTGCAGGAAAAAGAAAAGTAAAAATAATCATAAGCAATGGACAAAACCCACAATCTAACAGCTCCAATACTAAAAGAGGACAACAGGAAATTCAAACTTGATCAGATCATCAATTCATTATAAAAGAAAAATACAGCTTTTTCTAGTCGTCCCGAAGACAAAATTGCAGCTCAGCCATTAACCTAGCAGCACCAGTAGTATCAAACAATCACCAGTAACTAGTATATGTCATTTTCCAAAACAGCAAGCTAATATTCCAGCTCATTCATTAATGTAGCAGCAGCTGTACATCAAATAACCACCAGTTATCCTTACCTGATTCGGAGGTGCAGCAAGTTCACCCGGCCTAGGAATCAACTGACTCCCAAAACCGCGGATAGCAGCGTTTGGGGAAGGCCCCATATTCTGTGGACTCATTGGGCGCCATGCACTAGGTGGAACTCGATCACCCACAGCGTCACCAAAATTGGGTGGCAATCTAACAAAAGTGAGCAAGAAAAGCATGGTGTAGAAAGCAGGTAAACAAAAAGATAGTTTTTCTTCTAGCATAAATCACAAATAATTGATTTTCACCATATTAATGAAAAGACATGAGAAAATACCTTGGTCCTGGAGCTTGAAACCGAGGGCCAAAGCCTGGACCTCCAAATGCTGGACCACCCCTGAGATAGCACAACGAGCTATTAGCATAAGTCACAAATACTAGAAGAAAAACTATCTAACATCCAAAGGGTTAATGCCAAAGTCACTGTACATAAAAGCTTGTAGGATCAATCTTCTTTCCCTTCCCAACCCCTCCCCTCAGCCCCCCAATCCCCAATTATGGAGGCCCAAAGAAGACCAAAAACAAAGAAGAAAATGTGATTAGCCAGAGAACCTTGAATCTCCAGGCCTAGGCCTCTTAGGATCAGCAAAACGAACGGTGAGTGGTTGATCACATCCCTGAGATTCAGAATATAGAAAAAGAAGGGAAAAAAAAGGTATCCCTTAAACAAATTCAGCAAACATAAAACAAAAAGGATGAAGAAAAAAAAGTGTGCTGACCCTCATTTTGTAGATTCCATTAAGAGCATTTATAGCTGCCAGCGCCATTTCTCTACTAGAGTATTTAACAAATCCACATCCTTCAGAATGAATCAACAAAAGCACCAAAAACAGAAAAATGCAAACATTGATAAGTGAAATAACCAGAACAGTAGAGAACATGCTGACTAATTGATCTACAGATCTGATAATACAAACTAATCTGTATCAACCATCTGATAACTTCTAATGACCGAAATAGCAGATATAGTCTGTAATTTTGCGGATGCTCTGGGAAAAGAAATTAATATTATTAGAATCAAGCATCTGATTTAGTTCACAAATATCTAAAGGGATAAACATGTCAGATCTATAGCAAGGCAAAGAAAGCTCATTTGATAGTAGTCTACTAATATTTTAAAGGACAAACATGTCATATCATAGTATGGCAGAGAAAGGCAGGGTAACGAATGGAATCCTCGATTAAAAAGCAAGTGCATAATCTTTTGTTCAAACAAAAGTGAAAAACAAAACACACCGCGACTTTGCTTCATTTCATCACGCATGAGATAGACATCTTCAACGTGGCCATATGGTGAAAAAATCTGAAAAAGGAAATATTGGTAAGTTTACAATTTTCATGCCTTCAAAGAGAAGTGTAAAACTAGCAATCTTTACAAGCATCATAAGAATGATCAGTTATCTCATCATGAGAGCAGAGCAGCAAATTTTACATCTTCATAATGAAAGTAGGAAAAGATTCTTCTATGTCAAGAGAAATTTCATAGGGGTGAAAAGTGCTGAAAAAGTGTTCATTTTAAGTAGCAGAATGAACTTAAACCAGCTGATGTATAAACCATACTTCCTCAACTTCCTTTTCTGTAGCTTGTTTGTTTAAGGACCCCACAAACAATTTGTACTCAACTGCACCTACCATCAAAGAAATAAATTTGAGAAGTATTAAAACTAGAAATTTGAAAATTTCAAGATAAAAACTACATGCACACTCTCGTCTATTTACAAAGCATAAGTTTCAGGACAAAAGACATTTTAACTCAGCCAAGTTTACGAATAGAGAACATTCAACTCAATCTTATCAGCAGGGAAAAACAACATATAAAATCATCATTTTAGGAGAAATTTGAATATATAAAGAAAATGATGAATACTGGAAAGTTGAAGAATACAACAAACCACTCAAATTTAATAGTTCAGCAAGTCATGGATTATTACCGAGACGCTCTCGTTCCCCATCAGCAAACCTTACTTGGATGGGACCTATTCCCTGGAGAAAATATGTTTTAAGATGTGAACTACTAGAATGGTCTTATTGACTGCAAAACAAACACTAGGATAAAACTCACTCCAGGCAGAGTATGTTGATTGTGTAAAGCTCTGATGGCCCTGTCAGCTTCTTCTGAGGTTGCATATTTTACAAAACAACATCCTGCATAAGTGAAAGGTTTTCAACCTGATTTTATTTGGTAAGGTATACCTCTCAATCAATAATAGAGATATGTAATCAAATAAAACACGTATAAAATTAACGGCTAAGCACTGATAGGTGCAGACACATACACACAATACTTAAGGAATTCAAAGGTTGTACCTTTCTAACCTGAACTTAAAACTTAACCATTAAACTCTGTAATCAAAGCTAATTTGCTCCTAAATCAGGTCGGTAAATATGCTAAGCTGCAGGCATTCAATGGATAGCTATCCAGGAAATAGCAAGGTGCACTCAGAAAGTCCCTACTTAAAGCAGATATAACCCCTAGAATTTACTAATTATGCATTTGAAAGCACTCCAACTTGTACGAATACCCTTTGGTACCAAAATGAAGAGAATCTGATAACCATTTGATATAAGAAGTTCATACAGTTAACAGAAAACTAGATGCAACATGTTCTCATCTCCACTTCCCTTGTAGATGGTAAAAACTAAAGGTAATTAATTAACTACAATGTAAATTCTGCAAACTATCAAACTTTACCAGCTTCAAGATAACGAAGGAAAAAACAAGATAAAGATGATTTAGAACAAGTAACCTAAAACTACCACCCCATTCCCGACCTGGCAACCCTCCAATCAAATACCACAAACTTTATTTAGCAAAATGAAGATTGAACAAATCCAAACTGGAATCATGAATTGTTCCATTTCCATCTCAGATCACCATAAGAAGACAGAAAGGAATGCTCAAATACACATCAGAATAGATACTAATGAACATTTTATGAACCCTGCAATATCTATAGCCCAATTGGACCCTTCCCCTGTGGTCTAACCAACCAGTTCCCCTAGAGAATACATCCAATTGGACCTTTTGTCTGGTCTAACCAGTTCCCGGAGAAAATCCCTGAGAGAACATTCCATTATTAATAAACAACTATTGTCCTCACTCAAACACACAGAAAAGCATCTGATACAAGTCAAAACCAGATTTAAATGGCATGTCCTTGTTATCCCCTACGTTTCTTCCTTTGATTTGTAAATAGTAGATATTAACTCGAAGCAGAGCACAGTATATTATAGAAACATATGCTTTCTAGATACAGGAGGAAAAACCTAGAACAGAACTTGCTATTAAATGACAAGCATTATTGTTGAAATTTCCCATTGCAACTCAGAAAACCATCAAATACCAGTAGATGCCTACCTGCCAAAAGAGTTCCCACTTTTACTAAATTTCTATGTTTTACTTCCATTGCTCCAAAATATTAATTAGAAAAAAAAAAAAAAAAGAAGAAGAAGAATACCAAAATAAAATTACAAAATATTGAATAAACTGAATGGATTTTTGTTGAGAAAAGAATGGCTAGAAGTCAACAAATAGAATATTAACTAGGCCAATTAAGTTAAAACTTAATACACTTGCATGTGATTCTTGGTGGAAGTCATTGCTCCAATGCCCAGGACCTTGATCAGAGAACCAAATATAAGTGCAAGAAAGAAACAGTACAAGATGCCAAAAGGGAAAGCAGGAAAGGTAAATTGATCCTTTCCCACAGAAGAAGATATGATAAACTCATCTTGTCGCTACAACCAGTTATTACATTCTCAAGAACATTACGAGTTGCAAGAAGAAATAATGCCCATTATCTAACCACGACAATTCATTACTGCTTGCTACAATCAAATGATAAAGTAATAATATTGTACAAGCTCTTTCTCACAACCTCAAGGCCAATATTCCAAAATTTAAACATAGCCATGTTGATTTGGGTGTCCGAGCAGCCACAAAAATGTGCATTAGAAAAGTAAACTAAAGGGAGCTTATGTCTACCTTCTGCCCACTCTATCTATAGTATGCGCGACTAAGAATTCAAACATGTCTACTGCGTAACAACTAATTTGAGAATACAGAACATCATACTGATGATGCCTCAACTACCAACATTGATTGTCCAACCACTGACAAAAAAAACTACACTATGATTGACATCCCCAAAATTATAGCTATGCCATTGCCAACCCTGTATATATCCACCAACACACATTTAGAAAAGGAAAAAGAAAAAAGGAGTTCTAGTGACTGTGAAGAGCTCAAACATAATAAATGTTAACTAGTATATCGCGTCTCATCCATAAGGTTGCACAATAATCTCATGATCTTATTTCAGATACTAATAGGCAAACAGTGGATGACTCAATACGTCTACTACACGAAAGGAGAACATAACATGACTGACATTGACAGTCGGAAAAACTAAAAATTAGTTCACGCGAGGAAATGATATCGATATTTGGCGTTCGTAAAGGAAAAAAAAAAAAAAAGCATATTGCACCATACATCCATGAGCATCCACAAACTATATCGCCATTCACATCTCCCACAGAAAAATGAAGCCGTGATAAGGAAACTTGGGAGTGTACAGATTTAACAAGCATCCATCAAAAAGGATTAATCTACCCCAAAGTAAAAATAAAAGCTCTGTGCTACTTGATATAAGTCATCAGTCAACCAAACCACGGAAAACGTAACTGGGTTGAACAAATTGTTAGAAAATCAAACCAGAGAACCAGCAGAATAAGCCTTAGTTACACAAGCACCCTCAACCTCACAAGAAAGAGTAGACCAATAACAATTTGACAACAATCCACAAGTTCAAACATAAAAATTAAGAGATTGAATAGTGCTTGCATATAATAAACTGGAGCACCACTCACACATTCAGAGTATAAGAAATAAAAGAACCCTGATACGCAAATTTTTCTAAGATAACAACAAATGACCCACAAGAATATAAGAACCACAAATGCCTCCCCCAAAATTTGTAAAATAGATTGCATTTGTCAGGTTCATACCAAACATATCTGCCAAGTAATTGTTCATCATTAAGCAAGCAAAACCAGGAACTACAACCACACAGCTAACACATAATAACGGCAATAATAGGTTTCATCAGATTCAAGCAGGAGAACTAACTCCTTGGCCAAATACAAGAAGTAACTACACAATGGAAATTGATATCCATCTCACAAGCAGCAGGCTCTTCTCAAGAAGAGGGAAAAATAAAAAAGAGAGTAAAATATGTTTCAGTTCTCCACACAGGATTGCCAATAACTGTAACATCCATGTTCAAAGAAAAAGGATCCATAACATGACATAGATCCCAAGCATCCTGCCTCAGTTACTAACAAAGCTTCACATAAAATTCAATTGGTAGAACTAATGCAACCAGCTACCTTGGATATAAAGAAGTATATAATCAGACAACTACCATACACAACATCCATCGTATGAAGAAGGCACATATAATCCATACACAACATCCATCACTCTAAGAAAAGAACATATAATCCACAAAGCCGCTTTAAGGATATATAACCAGCAATCATGCCTCACTTCATCGGCCAGTAACCAACTAAATAAGAAAAACTATCCAAACCCTAATCCATCTCATTTGGCGGTTTATAAGTTGATAGGTAGATATTCAAAGCCATTAAAATTTACACACCCCAGGGCTTATAACATCACAACAAACCACAAACATCCTTTAATTTGCATGGTGTTTAACACCCATTCAAAAAGCAATAACTTAAGTCTTTTGTTTTCCATGTCACTACATGTACAAATTTTTCCTTTAAACATCCTGACATTAAAAACAAAAGGAAAAAGCTACAATATGGCAAGAGACACTCCCAATACAAATGATTTATTGGGTAATGCCCCCAATGCTGCAGCCACTATGATAGGACGAGGATCTAATCATCTTCAAGCCCCCAACTGCTATACATAAACTGTTTTTAGTAAGTTTACAAGTGTTGCCTTCTTGTTTTGATATGATGTAGACAAAAAGGGTACAACCAAAACCAACAAGCCCCCTAACTTGTTGCAAAAACAAACTGAGACGAAAGATGAGCATACTTTGCTCCCATCAGCCTCTTAGAGGACCTGAAATAAGATAGGTATAAATCACAATTATTTCATCGGAAATAGAATTTATATGTACCTTGTTGTTGTCCCGTTCTCTTATCTTTGATCAAGGCAACCTCTATCACATTTCCATGTTGTTCAAACAAGGGGCGAATCTGGCAACATATAAGAAGTTAAACAGGCTACAGGAATTTGAACCGAAAAACATCAAAAAAATTAATTATATAATCACAGAAGCTATGACTGCAGATAGACTCACACTACAATTACTGATGCAACATGACCAATGTAACTATATGGCATACCTAGGTCACTATCACTTGAAGATAACAGGAGAAGAAGGAACAAGAAGTGGCAAGTGAAACTCAAATGGGCCATAAACCATAGATGAACCATATATGAGCTTTGCCAATGGTCAATAGTGGGAAGGTCGTGTTAATGCGAGGTTCCCGCTATAAGCATGCTATATATATATATATATATATATATAGACACACACACACACACACACACACACACACACACACACACACACACACACACGTTTAAAATTATTAGCCCGATCATATGCTTCCATGATTCCACAGTGATTACTAAAACAACATCCCGAGCATCAAATAATGGAACTTACGTCTTCTTCACTAGCAGTCCTTGGAACGGATCCAACAAAGAGTTTAGCAAAACTACCACATTCAGTATGATCTGTATGGAAAAAAGAAAAAAGAAAAAAGAAAAGAAGTAGAGCTTTAAGGTAAAAATAGCATCACAAATTTTTTGTTTTCTGACTATGAACAAATAATGAAGTGTTAAACCAATCAAATATATAATTGCTTAGTCTTGAAGAAGTGAAGTATCAAAGCAGTTCACTACAATTCTCAAAATGTAAAATAAATAAAAGAATATTTAAAGCTTTACCAGGAGAATTCCCACGGCCAGAAAATGGAAACCCTCGTTTTTGACCAGATAGAGGCTGAGGAGGCGGAATTGGCGGTGGAAGAGCCTGATAATTAGATACAAACCCTCCACCTCCACCTCCACCTCCACCTCCAGCTCCCCCTCCCATAGGTCGAAACCCACCACCACCACTTCCGGTGCCTCCCATTGGCACAAATCCTCCACCAGGAGGGCTATCAAAGGGACGGTTACCACCACCAGCACGATAATTGTTAGGGCTACGGCGGTGGTGGTCGTAATTGGAGCCGTTGTTGGAAAAGCGGTTAACAGGAGTATCAGAGAAGCGAGAGGGAGGGCCGTCTGAGAAGCGAGAAGGTCTCCGATTACTAGTATTAATATTATTATGATACGACTCTTCGGCGTTACTGTTGTTGTGGCTGCCACCGTAGCGGTCTCCCCTGTGCCTATCCATCGAAGCTTAACCTAATAATTTCAGAATATAAGGGGAATTGGAGGATAGAAAAAAGGAAGAGTAGAGTTAGAAGTGCTGCTGTTGCTATTGGTATTGCTATTGCCGATGCTGAGAGAACAATTATAGAGCGAAAATTGGAGAGAGAGGAAGTGAGGTATCGACACTATTTCGTTAAGCAAACAAAACTATTGCCGCTTGCCTGCTGCTGTGTGTTTGTGGGGCTGAGCCTATTTAGTTTCAGCTTTTACTCTGTTTTGTTGTTGGGTTAAGAAAGTTTTAGGCTTCATTGTATTCCCAGGCCTTCTCTCACTAGAGAAAATAGAAAAATTAACAAAGATATCCATTTCTTTTTAAAAAATATGATGTAATTTTTTTTATTTTTACTGTATAAAAAATATTAAAAATACAGTATTTTTATTTTTTTTTAAATACAGTATTAGTTGAGAACAATCAAAAAACAATTATATTGTATTTTTTATAAAAAGGTTAAAAAATAATATTTTTTAAAATAAGAATGATATATTTTTAAATTTAGGATCTTTTTGAAAAATTTCTAAAAAAATAATCAAAGAAATTTTTATGGGACATGATTTTTTAAAAAAAATAAAAAATATATTTTATAAATTTTTCAAAAAAATATTTATATAATTTTTATTTTTTATAATTTTATTCAAAATATTAAAAATTATACCTAAAAGAATACCAAAATGATACGATTTTAACCTGTATTATTACAAAACCAGGTAAATAATATAGAATTATTATTTTTATTTTATATTTTTATATTGGTTGAATTGAATATTATTATTTATTTTTTATTATAATTAATGTGTTTTAATAATATAAAAATATATATCATAATATACTAAATTATAGCAAAATATAGTTAATAATATATGAATATATAATTAAAAAAAATTAAAGTATCAATAAAAATAATAATTTTATATTTATAATAAATATTAAAATTTTATGATAATAAAAAATAGATAAAAATAAATAATAAAAATAATATTATCACAATTTCATTAAAAAAATAATAAAAATGAGCCATAAGGATATGTTTGGGCAATGTCAAATTAGACTACTTTTTTCTCTTTTGTATATTAAAATGAGCTCCAACTTATTGAATAATAACACTACATTTAAAATGATTAAAATTTTATACATTTAGAATTTAATTTAAATAATAACGTATTTGCTTTTAGGAGGGTTATCTGTTTCGACGACAAATCAACTTGGAATGAATAAAAAAGAATATTTAAATATCTATATGTATAATGAATTTTAACAAAATTTATTATAGTTATATATAAGTTTATGAGCTATTTTGCTAAATATTGAAAATAATTTTATTAAAAAAAAAAACCAATGCTGATCAAAAAACGATCGGCAGTGGGCCAAAAGATTAACTAGTTTTACTAAGTAAATATTAGTGTTTTTTGATAAATTTTATAGTCTTCCATTATGGAGTTTTGGGGTTCTCCTTCTATAGTCTTCTAGTATATAGGTGTTTATTTCACTCTTTATAGAAGTGGTAGAGAAAAAAAAAGATATCAAATTTGATATTTAAATAATTGGACTCATCAAAAGACATCTATAACGTTGATACGTGGTTTAGCGCTCGAGTGGAGCGCTCTTTCTACATAATTGCAATTTACTATTTCATCAACACAATTGATGATTATTATGAATACAATATATATTTCAGAATTGTGTATTTAATTAAGACTTTTATAAAAAAAATTTAAATAAATTACTTTTAAAAAGTTCATAAATTTTTAATGACTTTTACAAAATTTATAATTTTATAGATGGTTTTTACATACTTTACTTGAAAATGTATTTATAGATATTGATAAACTTTTATTGATTTTTCACATACTAATATTTATATTATTTAATTATTTAAAAATAAATTTAATCATTTATTATTATTATTTTCTTCATTTATTTTACGTTTACTTTAAAAATTATTGCACATAATGTTATATGCAATTCCATATATAAGCAATAAATTCTATTTCATTTTTGTATTAAATTCATACCAATTTTAAATTTTTTATAGCACAACATAAACATATTATTTAAAAGAAATTATTATATTATAATTTATCTCCAATTAAACTACCGAATTTGATAAATACTTATCAATTATATTTATTTGATAAATACTTATCAATTATATTTATTTGATAAATACTTATCAATTATATTTATTTGATAAATACTTAAACCAATAATAATCACACTTACTAATTATTTGATAAATACTTAAACCAACAACTATCCTCACTAACAGAAAAATTTATCAAAATAATCTTTCTAATAAAATCTATAATTCTATATATGATGGGGTTGTTTACTCAAAATAATTCATTAAATATTTTATTTAAAATTCATATATTTTTATAAGGGTCCCCTTAAAATTAAATAAAAACTTTTAATTAATTTTTATATGTTGTGGGTACAAGAAAATATTATTAGATAATAACTTTTAACTTCTAAAGTTTTATCTAATTTCTTATATCTTTTAAAATGGAGACTATAATAAACAAAAATGAAAACGATAATTCAGAATAATTTAAAAAGAAAAAATATGAGTTTTTTTTTAAAAAAAGTCTATTGAAATCTTAAAGAAAAGTGAAAGAGAAATCTTAAGAAAATTTATTCATAAAAATACATAAAAGATGGTGTATTTAATTAAGACTTTTATAGACTATTTTTAAATGAATTACCTTTAAAGAGTTCATTGAATTTTAATGAATTTTACGGAGATTATACTTTAATTAATGATTTTCAAAGACATTATTTAAAATTACTTTTATAGACCTTGATAGATTTTTATTGATTTTTTCACATACTATTATTTATTTAATATTTAATTATTTAAAAATAAATATATTCATTTTGCTTTTATTATTTTTTTCATTCTTTTCCATTTACTTTAAATATTATTTCACATAATGTTATATATAAAATAACACACTTCATTTCATTGTCGTATTAAATTCATACCAGTTTTAAAATTTTTTTATATCACAGTATGAATACTATTTTTTTTATCAAGAGAACAATTTTTTAAAATATAAAATTATCACATTACAATATGTTTTCAATTAAACCACCAAATTCATGTTATACTCGTTATATTTTATTTATTATTTATTTAAAAAATACTTAAATCAATAATAATCAATGCTTACTAAATTATTTAATAAATACTTAAACTGACTATTATGCTTACCAACAGAAAAATTATCCAAATAACCTTCCTTATAAAATTTAAAAATCTATATATTATGGTGTTGTTTACTCAAAATAATTTATTTTAAATTTCATTTTAAATTCATATTTTTATGAAACCCTTTTAAAATTAAATTAAAAATTCTTAATTAATTTTTTTGTATGTGTGGGTATAAGAAAATATTATTAGTAAATAACTTTTAAATTCTAAAGTTTCATAATTTCTTATATCTTTTAAGATGAAGAATATAGTAAAGAGAAATAAAGACGATAATGCAGGAAAATTTGAAAATAAAAAATATGAGTTTTTTTTTATAAAAAAAGTTTATTGAAAACTTAATAAAAAGTGAATAGAGAAATCTTAAGAATTTTTTTTTATAACAAGCATAAAAAGTCAATTAAAATATATGAAAGTTTATATCTATAAAAGTTAATGATTTTTTAAATACTAACTTACTTTTAAAGATTTTATAAAAGTTATAATTATATACCTCATAACTTTTAAAAACTTTTTAAAAGTCTAAATTGAATACCTCATTACCTATACAAAGTTTTTCAAAGTTATTATTGAATATACTCTGGCTATTAAACTTTATCAAAGTCTTTAAAAGTTTAAATTGAATACACGCTCCAAAAAATCATTAAAGTATATAAAAGTTAATATCTATGAAAATTAAATGACTTTTTGAACACTAGCTTATTTTTAAAGATCTTATAAAAATTATAATTAAATATTTTTTAGTTTTTATAATTTTTTTTAAAATTTTTAAAAGTCTATATTAAATACCTCATGATTTAATAGAGAGTTTTTCAAAATTATTATTGAATACATCTTAACTTTTATACTCTATCAAATTCTTTAAAAGTCTTAATTGAATACATTTATATTTAATATTTATTTTTATTTTTATATCATAACATACTTATTAATCCTTATTAATGAAATATGTAAGTAAAAATATATTTTATTTACGAAATATGACTAACAGAATTATAATTCTCACTAAAAGACCTATAAGCAAATAAAAGGCAGAGAATTAAAAAAAAACGGAAAAAGAAAAAAGAAAAGAGTATATAAGAAGGAGACAAAATTCGGAGAGAGAGAGAGAGAGAGAGAGAGAGAGAGAAAGGGCACAATTATGGGGCTCTCAGTAAAAATGTCAAGTAATAAATTGGAGACCAAAATCAGCTATTTCTCGTGCAAACCATTGCATGTGGACAAACACGGTATCCAATATGTTCCTTACTTTATAAAAATAGGAATGGAATTTTAACAGAGTAGAATTGTGGTATTCATTATTATAAATTTATTTTTAATCTAAATTATTAATTAGTATTATTTTAAATAATTTAACTATTTTATATATTTTTCTATTAATATAAATTACCATAAATTTATATATAATTTCTAATTATTATATAAGTTTTATAATTATTAAATATTATTAATTAAATTCTAAAAATAAATAAAAATAATACAATTATTTAATTAATAATCAAATATTATATAATTAATCTAATAAATTACTAAAATTAGAATAATATTAATATTTAGAAATTTATATGATAGCGTACATGTATAGCATATTAGAATAATTTGAAATAAAAAAAAATTTATTATATTTGAAAAACAACAAAAAAAAGAAAGTGAAAGAAAAATAAGAAAATAGCATACCTTGTTTTAATTATTATCATCGTGCAAACCATATTATTATTATTATTATTTATTTATTTATTTTTAATTAATTTATAAAATTAGATTATATATATATACCTTAACTAAAATTGAATATATATAATAGTAATACAATGAAAAATATAATAAATATGTCTTATATTTTTTAGTTACTAAAAACATTAAATTGTTTAATAAAAAAATATATTGTTAATATATTAAAAAATAAAAATATTATTTAATTAAGAAATAATATATTAAATATAGTGACTACAAATTATAGATCAACGGGATGCTTATTAATAAAATAAATATATGTATATAAGAGAGAAAACAATTAACCTACAAATATTTTATTTTAATAATCAGTTAAAGATTACCGAGTCATAAGGAGGCAGTTCACACAGGGTAATGATTTTATCATATCTTTATGTTTTAATCCAATCACTAATTAATCATTATCTTTCTTTTCATTACTATTGTTATTATTGGATAAATAATCTAATATCTTATCTAAAAGTTAAAAATTCTCTCTTTTTTTTTTTGTTTCAATAGAAAGACAAATAGTATAAAGTTGCACTATCTTTTTCCTTTTTAAGCAGTGATTATTATTATTATCATTATTGTTTTCAGTGCGTGATCGGTGAACTAAGTAGAAGAAACGGAGTTATCGAAAATGGCGAAACACGAAGAACTCCCAGTTCCACTTTACTCATCACTAGAACCAGTCTACGGAGATGGTTCGCAACTCGAAGAAGCTCAGCTGCGATTCGACAAACTGAAATCGAAATTTCTCGAAGTCTTTGGTCATCCTCCTGATGTCTTTGCTCGATCTCCAGGTCAATCTTCTTCTTCACCTCTTCAAATTAATTAAATTGCGACGTTTGGTTACGAGTATTGTTATAATTTGCAGGGAGAGTAAACTTGATTGGAGAACATATTGATTATGAAGGATATTCAGTGTTACCGATGGCAATCCGGCAAGACACAATTATTGGAATTCGTAAACACGACGCCGCCGAGGGTCAAAAGGTTCTACGAATTGCTAATGTTAATGATAAATATGCGCTCTGTACTTATCCTGCTGATCCTGATCAGGTCGTCTCTCTTAACCTATATTTGCTTTTTGTACTTTATAGTAATCATAATCTTCTAATAATTATTGTCTACTTTTCTTTTTTCTTTTTGTTCACCTAATAATTACTTTTTAAAGGCTTATTTAATATAATTGATTTTAGATTTGTTGTTGTTACATGATTTATAAGTGGGGCTCACTGTTCTTTTTCGCTTTTATATTAACTGTGCAGGAAATTGACTTGAAAAATCATAGATGGGGACATTATTTTATCTGCGGGTGAGATTCAAATGCTTAAAAATGCTTCAATTGATTATTTTATTTTTGTTGAAATAGATAGTTAAAGTGTTTGGAAAGTCTATAAAAATCTTTTAGTCGATTAGCAATATATTTTTGGGACTCTTTAAAATGTACAAAATGCAAAAAGAGCATTACAAAAGGATGATTGTACTTTATTTTTTTATTCAATCTAATTCTTTAGTTCTTTACCAATAGAACACACGCACACACACACACATATATATATATATACAAGAATTTAATTCAATTGGATTCTATATTTATTCAATTTTCCTGTTTGGATAGGTAATACATGATAGAATCTTCTTTTTCAACTTATAAAGAGGCATCTGTGTTTAGTCATTCTGAAAGAAATAAATCATGTAAAAATGATGTGATTTTGCAAGAATCAAATTGAGTTATTGGAAAAACTAAGATTTTTTCTTCCAAAGAACAGCAAAAGTAGCATTTTAATTTTGAGGTTATGTGCTTTCCAGGTACAAAGGTTTCTATGAATTTGCTAAAACCAAAGGAGTTGATGTTGGTGCACTGGTTGGACTTGATGTGATCGTTGATGGAATTGTTCCAACAGGTGTACCACTTCTTAGAAGTTTATCTGCTAGTATTATCAAAATTATGAATTCAGGGTATTTCTTTCTTAAACATCATAGACTAAATTGGTCTTTTGTTGATTTAGGTTCTGGTTTATCGAGCTCTGCAGCATTCGTTTGTTCAGCTACAATTGCTATTATGGCTGCTTTTAATGTGAACTTTCCAAAGGTATACAGTAAAAAATATTATCCAGTCTCTCTCTTGAGGGTAATTAAGGATAAAAATTAATATGGACACATTATGCTTGGATTTTGATGCATAAAAGCATAATTGATGAGTGCTTACTTTCACATCTACAAGATGGTCAACTTCATAGACTTGTAATCAATGTAATCCTTATTATAATAATACTTGGCCTACTGGAAGCAAACACTACTGATTCCCAAAAGTTCAATTACACGCATGACATGAGTTCCTCTTTGAAATCAATTTTTTTAATTGGACTGTAGTTATGCCGACTTCTATTTAGTACTGCAATTTATGGATAAAATTTCTAAAGCAATAACCCAAGAGTCATGTTGGTAATGCTACTAGACATCACATGTACAATAACTCTTCCATTTATATATCTTTTTGCTCTAAAAGATTGGTTTTTTCTTTTGGTGTTTTTATGGAATAGCTAACGAGGAAATTGCCCATGCAGATTTTGTTTAGTCGTATCCATATGCCTATCCTTCTGTTCGATGACTTTGTCTTTAACATTGTTTTTCTTTTACTAGAAAGAAATTGCCCAGCTTACATGTGAGTGTGAAAGGCACATTGGAACACAATCTGGAGGAATGGACCAGGTTATATTTTAAATTCATTGATCTTCTTATTCTTTTATTGAATTGTGATGCTGCGGCAGCCTATTAGTTATAAACTATTGAGCCAATGTCTTTTTATTGTACACATTATTCTAAACATATTTGACTCGCTTTATATTAGTTAGTGATTGATGTATTAGCTTGTGCAATTTTCTCATTGTTCTATGCTTCTGTTGTCTCTGCCATTTGGTATAAATTAGCACTGCCAAATACATTTGTTAGAGTCGGTTTAGTCCTTCAATGTTTAATGTAAAACAGAGTTGAATCAGTTTAGAACAAGATAGATCGAAACAAAATGATTGGATTTGAACTGTGAAAGGAATGTTTTCGTGCATGTACAACATACTTAATTTGTTTTACTTGGCAGGCAATCTCTGTCATGGCCCAAACTGGGTTTGCAGAGCTTATTGATTTCAATCCCATTCGGGCCACTGATGTTCAACTTCCTGCTGGTGGGACTTTTGTAATATCACATTCTCTAGCAGAATCTCAAAAGGCAGTCACTGCTGCTACAAATTACAACAATAGAGTTGTTGAATGTCGACTTGCTGCTGTAGGTTTCTTGTGTATATCCCTTTATGTCTCTTTCTTGTTTTCGTTTTGAAATCCCCCTAATTAAAGGCCTTCTTCCTTTGTTCAAAGAAGAAGCTAAACTTCGAAGTTCTAGTTTTGAATGATTATCTATAAACGAATGAACGAATATCTTTTGAAGTAGAAAACGCATATTCTTACAAGTTATATAATAACAGTTTTGCCTTAATTCTAACATTGCTCTCTTGGGATCTTTATTTAGATTTTGCTTGGAGTTAAACTTGGGATGAAACCCCAAGATGCTATATTGAAAGTGAAAACCCTTTCTGATGTCGAGGGGTTGTGTGTGTCATTTGCTGGTACTCGTGATTCTGCTGATCCTGTTGTTGCTGTTAAGGTATCTACTGTTTTGAAATTTGATAAAACAATGACCCCCTTCCATGTTGGTTAACATTTAATTATACATTGTACTATAGATTCTTTCTTCATGTAGCCAGAAAACCATTTTTAATCATTTTAATTTATAATAATTGAGTTTTCTACAGTACTACCAAATTATCTCTCTTTTTGCTATGCTGCAGGAATTTTTGAAAGAGGAACCATATTCAGCTGAAGAGATTGAAAAAATTACTGAAGAAGATCTGTCATCAATTTTCAGCAATTCTCCAACTTCACTGGATGTATTAAAAGCAGCCAAGCACTTCAAGTTACATCAGGTACTATATTTAACTTTTGAGTTGGAGCAGTTAAAGTTATATAATTGTCATTGCCCATTTTCTCATCCAGCTGATGATAAAAGGTGATACCATCATTTCTTGTTGTAGCCATGAGTATCATTAGTTGTACATTTGTACTCCACATGAATATGATAACATGCAGACACTTGCTTTCTACTACGGACATTAGACAAGTTTTTTTTCTCCAGATCTTTCTATAGGATTTTTTTGAAGTTAGGGTTCTTTATTTTGTCCATTTTATTTTTACTATGTTATCTATCACTTCATCTCCATTTGGCAAGTTCTGCTCTTTATTTTAAAGATGCTGTCCTTGATTTGTCATTTATCTTCTTTTAGAGGCAATAATTGTCTTTAGCCTCCTCTAGTTTAAGTCAAATTTTAATTTTGATTTCATTTATTTTTATCAGAGGGCTGCCCATGTATATTCTGAGGCTAAGCGGGTACATGCTTTCAAGGACACAGTATCATCAAAGCTAAGGTATACCCTTAAAACCTCAATTTCTGATAATTCTTCTGAGGCATGTCAATGCATTGTTTCACATAGTTGGATTGTGGTAGAAATATATTGGCTCAAGGAGAAAATACAAACCTATTTGTTTCTCTTATTAATAGTTTTATTTATCAACACTTACTGGTCCAGTATTATAGGATCTTAGAAATGTAATATGTATGTGGTAACTATGTGTTTTTAACTTAAAAAAGTGTTAAATCCTAAAGAACTGTATGACAGTGACGAGGACAAGTTAAAGAAGCTGGGTGACTTAATGAACGAGAGCCACTACAGCTGTAGCATTCTATACGAGTGCAGGTACAAATTCGCCAATTTTTTACTCACTAGAATTTGCTTTTACATGCTGAGATTTGTCAGTTGTCACCATAATTCTGTTAAAGAGTTGAATTTATAACAGTAGTTAGCACTGGCCTGCCACTTCTCATGCATTTGGAAATAAAATTAGAAGCTGCATATTTTGCCTTTTCTTTTCTGACATGTTATAAAATTGAACATGGTTTAATTGCCATTGGTGTGCGAAATGGATTTGCTTAACATCCTCAAATTATGTTCCTTTGTGCGCCTGCTGCTGAATACAATTTAATTCTTCGAAGTCTCTTCCATTGTATAAACACTGGTATCTTCTCTTACTGATGACAGCTGTCCAGAGTTGGAGGAACTTGTAAAAGTTTGCCGGGAGCATGGTGCTCTAGGTGCAAGGCTTACAGGTGCTGGATGGGGTGGCTGTGCAGTAGCTTTGGTGAAAGAGGCAATTGTCCCACAGTTCATCCTAAATTTGAAGGTGCTTTTCCATTTTATCACTGCAAAATATTCTCTGCCTTTTTGTCTATGTTGAAAGCTGTATAGAATCACTGAAGATATTAACATTTTCTGCAATCTATCTAATCAGGAAAAGTTCTTCCAATCAAGGATTGACAAGGGTGTAATTAAGAAGAGTGATCTTGGCCTGTACGTTTTTGCTTCAAAGCCATCAAGTGGGGCTGCTATATTCAAGTTCTAACATCCGTCACTTGTTTGCTCTTTGGCAATAAACATTATGAAGTCTGTTTCAATCAGCAGCGTTATATCAGGAAAGTGAAGAAACCTGTCATTCAGTCCAACTGAATAAAATTTAAAATTCTTTTCTTTTTTCTCTCAAAAATTTTAGATTATGAGGCTGATCTCGGAAGTAAATATTTAATTCTTTTCGTGTAAAGTTGATTACCAATATCAGGGAAGTAATAATGGTTTAATTAATTATGCCTCTTGGCATTCCCAGTCGTCCCAAAATTGTAGGTTCAGTTTAATCTTGCGGGTCTGCTGCTTTTAGCAAATAGCAGTGCGTTAATTGTTTCAACGGGGGAAAAGAAAAATCTTATGGACCGATTGCTGGTTGTCAAACTCGAAAGATTGTTATTATTCTGTAATAGGGTGCAGGAGGACCACTGCAACTGGTGCAGCGTACACATCATATCTGGATGGGTCATCATGGGTAGAGTTGGAATCGAAGTACACGTGCTTCTGCTTCAAGCCTTGGTGCCCATTATTGTTAAGAGGAAGCGACGAGTTGTTAGGAACAACAGCCAGCCACCGCTGTCTTATATAAAACTTCCAACTGCCTGGTGAAACCCCCCCAAGTTCTTATTAACTACAATTTTAATCCGAGTAGAGAAACTAGCTTAATACCCATGCTTGCGACGCCATTTGTATTTATGATTTTAAATTTTATATTATTAATTTTAAGTCTTAGCTTTCGTAAAGGAACAATTTTACAAAATATATAACTATGAACAATTTATTCATAGATGAAAAATATACCTTTGTTCTTACAATTTTTTTACCTGATTATATAAACTTTTCTACATCCCTTTATAAATATACTCAAATCCATCAGTCAAAAAAATAAGATTTCGTTTATCCTTGAAATTAAATCTCCTTGCTGATTGTTTCCAAATCTCTCATTATTAATCTTAATATTTCAACGACAAAAAGCTTTTGATTATAACCTAAATTACATAATATATATTTATTTTGATGTTAGTGCAAATCCAAACAACTCATAAAATATATATACTATATTCAAATATTTAAAGAGCTTAGAAAAACGAAAGGATTCTAAGATTATTGATACATCAATTCAAAGGTACGATATGAACATAATTTTATAAATTTATAATAAAATATTCATTTGATATTGCTCTTGTTAATTACTCGTAATCAACATGTAAGGATTGTTTTTTTATAACCTAATAAGCACATATTATTATGTATTTTAGTCCCCATATGGTTCATGTTCATGGGTGTTCTACAGTCACGAGGACGCCACGTGACTATGGAAAGATATGCTACAAGGCGACCCTTATGAATTATATATACATATACATTATCTTATAACCGTAACTCCAATTGGGTACTCGTACAGCAGTTGCAGGGGTACACTGCATTATTTGAGATCAGTCTCATATGGTAGGGCATTGTATGAAATATGCCTCTGTCACCAATTAAAATAACTATATGATCTGAGAAGATGCCTTGACAGACAATGGTGAGGTGCTACACCATATCAAATCTCAAATTATTGCAGCCAAACTTCATATCCCTTTGGGGGGTCTGTCCCAAGAATTTGAAAAGGAAAAAGAAAGCTCCCTAACTGCAAAACAGGCAACGTTTTCAATTAATTTCATATAGAGATTTTGTCTACGCCTCTTTGATATTTCACTTCCATGTGATGTGAAGCTGTTGATTTGGGCCTACCAACAGTTCATCTCTTATTATAGGCTTACAGATTTGGGTGTTACTGTTTTTGATAAACAAAATGTCCCTTTTTTCTTCCGGAGAAAATGAGTTTTGTCTTTAATTAAAATAATGATAATGTGTAAAAGAGCTTTTGAAACTCATTCTTTAATCCTTGTAATATGGAAATAATTCAATTTCTAAGGGTGAATGAGTTCAAATTTATATGATTTTTTCCCTAATATGTGCATATGTGAAGTTATTGTCAGAACTAAATCAAGTCCATATGAAGAAAACAATGTTTCAAAAGAACCATCTAAACTTACTAAAATAGATAATTTTTCTTTTTCATTTTTCCTGGATAATTCAATGGGTTTGGATTGGATTGCATTGCACATGCTTTCTGTGCAACTCTTCCTTTTCTCTGATATGCTTAGTGTATTGCAGCAATTATTGAGAAGAAAACATAAGAAGCAATAATATCAAACTTCTGTCATTTATGGGAAAAACATCAGGATTTTGTTTAGGATGAGATTCAATGTACCAACTGCCTATATCTCCTCAGAGATAAGAAAAACACTCTTAGTATTGTGGGCCCACTGGAGTGAGTATTTATGCATAATTTCGTCAGGAATAGCTTATATGCACAATTTTCGCAAATTATAAAATGGATTCTAGACGGTATAAAACGATGTCGTTTGACTAAGAAAATAAGACATTTTTATATATCCTATATGTAGAGCTTTTATTATAATTTTAAATATCATATCCACTTTTTTTGTGTTTCACATTTTTATAATACCATATTCATCTTTTTAGCTTTTAATATAAATTCAAAAGTCTTTTTGATTTTAATTTATTTTACTTCCTTTTCTAACTTTTATTTCAATATCTTCAATTATTTTTTTTAAATTTTTATTTTATTCAATTCAATTTTATTCAGTCTGATTTCATAATTATTTTTTCTTTTTTCTTTTTAAATTCATTCATACATTATTTTGTAATTTCTTTTTTTATTACTTTTATTCAGGTAATTTTTTATTTTTTAATTTTTTTGATTTTGTTAATTGAAAAATTATTAAAGTAATTTTAAGAACTTTCTAGATTAGTTTAAATTATCAAAAATTAACTCATTTAGACCAAATTAATTAATTAATTTTTTATTTATTGAAATTATTAGGTAATTAACAAGTTGGTAAATATAAAATAAATTGAAATTAAATAGATCTAAGATGATTTCTTTTAGAATATGATAGATTAAAAGTGTATATTTGATTTTTATTTTGTCTATTTAAATTAGATTAAGGTGTATGTTTATCTATTTATTTAAATTATAAACTAATGTGACGTACGTCATATACTAATGGGTGTCAGATATTGATGCGCATTTTAAAAAAATTGTGTTCATTTAATTTATGCTCAATGTTCATTAAACATAAGCTAAATGTTGATTGTTTAAACATTAAATGTTGATTGTTTGTTAACTTAATTTTGTTAAAAAAATATGTGTACCATATTATAAATACTTATAGTATAACTTTAGCTTGATTTTTTTTATTTACTAATTATAAGGGCAATTTACATTATTTCTATGTTCGTTTGAATGAATTAATAAATATAATTTTCATCTTGCTTCAGTTATATTTTCAATTAATAAATTCAGAATTATATTTAGAAAAAGCCGAAGTTTCGAATGATTTGAGTTATGGGTATATGGTATGAAATCTATGGTAAAATATAAAGAATTCCCTGGACTGGTTTGAGCGTATAAGTGGTGGTTGATAGGGTTTAGGGTTTAAGAGTGTTAAGTTCATCTTTATAAAAGTGGTGAAAAAAAAAAATTAAATAATCAGATTCGTCAAAAGACATCTATAAAGTCGATATGTGATTTAATGACATCTAATAGAGTATTAATTATGTAAAATTGCAATTTACTGTTCCGCCGATACTATCGATAATTGTTATGAATAGATTTCTTTATTTATTATATTAAAATAATTTATTAATTTTCATTCATAAAATATTTATATTTCTTCAAAGAAAAAAAGTCCAACCATGGTTATTTAGATCCAGAAATCATATAATATAATATAAATTCACATAAAAACCAGATTCCATATGCCATGATAATAAAGAATGAAATACTGTTGGATCACATTTAACAATTTACCTCCCAATATTCTCATGAAATATTAAATTCACAAAGTAAAAGTATGACCAACTCTTATACCTAATTTATTGAAATTTTTTTAGATATTTTAAAAAATTATTATTATTTATATATTTAGAATTTTCTCTCGTTATAATTTAGAAAGAAAAATAAAGTAAAAGGTTCAAGGAAAAAAAAAAAGGAGTGGAGAAGGATGCCAAGTGTCGGTGAAGCTTCATTGGAGGAAAGCATCACATGGTTCAATTCCGATGTAAGAAGCTGTCTGTGTATTTATATGGCAAAAGCATCACAAACAATAGCACAGAAAAAGCTGGACTAAATTGCTTTCTTTTCTAAATAATTAGATACGTACATTAATATTTTATATAATTCAGAAATTTTCATTGCTTTATTTCCAGGTTATCCAGCTGCTTCCATTTCCTGAACTTTCCTCGTGTCCATTCCTTGTATCTCGCTTACTTTCTCTTTCTTTCATTTATAAATTATATTACCCAAATCTACATTTCTTGTTTTCAGGCTATCATTATTGTTATTTTTTTTCCCCCTCTTGATAGCCTCCTTCTCTGCTCTTACCTTGCCCACATCGGATCTGGGTTTTCCTTATCTTTCTCTTCAAGGTACTTTTT
The DNA here is from genome assembly GCF_019578655.1 of Ricinus communis. NCBI lineage: Eukaryota > Viridiplantae > Streptophyta > Magnoliopsida > Malpighiales > Euphorbiaceae > Ricinus > Ricinus communis. Next base: position 962,875 of record NC_063264.1, on the reverse strand, counting down.
CTTTTCCACTTTTTTCTTTTTCTTTTTCCTGTTATTTCATCTCAAAGTTTCAATCCCTTTTAGTTTTAACTTGTTTCTTTTAACTTGTGTTTTTCTATTCTTTAATCTCTAAAGCTCATTCTTTCTCGTTTCCAATTCCTCTTTTCTTAATTCACAATCTGTTGTGCATTGTTTGTGGTGGCTTGTTTTGTGGCTTTTGATTGGTTCTCACACCCTACATTTTCTGGGTTCATTTGATCATACACTTCTGTTGCTTTTATTCGCCTCAAAGTTTGTTCCTTGCTTTATGTGCAAGTTTTTTTTTTTTTTCTTTTTGCTTCTTTTGTGATTCCAATGCTGAAGCCATGTTCTTTATTTCTGGCTTTTTAATTTTTTAACAATTATGAGACGCTTTGCACATTCTATTTTTGGTGTAATTCATTTTTGTATTTGTAATAATTAAATGCAGGGATTGTATGAGGAAATTGGCAATATGGGTTTTCCAAGAAAATATAGCGATGGAGGTGGAGTTTTTGTTTATATACTAGTTTCTGCTTGATCATTAGTGAACAGGCAAGACAGGCTTCTTTGCAAGTTAAAACTGGAAAGTGTTGTTGTTTACTTGATGAAGTTAGATATCTTTATTGGCACTTCTAGCCGTTACATATTGTGATTTAGCAAATTCCTCAAAAGTGTTGACTTTTGAGGATTGAATCTTCAAGTTCAAAGTGTCTTGTGGCTTATATAGGAGCTTTAGTCATTTAGAAGTGAGAAGGAGGTTAAAAAGAATATCAGATTCTGGGGCTTGATAGCTGGAATGGATCATATAGCTCCACAGGAGAGAGATTTTGAGATTGATCTTGAAAATGGGTTGAATATTAGCACTCAAGATACAAGCAAAGACTCTGTTGATAGTGTAAAAACACAAGCAAAGGAGCTGCTTACTAAGATTTGCAGCATCTTTGTTGATGATACAATTAAGGGTGAATTGGGGATAAATCTAAGTCACGATGCACCAAATTCAAATGGGATTCCTGTGGAGCAACTGAAGTTGGAGGGAGAGAAGGCTATTGATCATGCAGTTGCAGAGAAGAAAGTAGTAAAGGAGAAGCGTAAAAAAATGGGTCATAAAAAATCTCCCAAGCCTCCTAGGCCTCCAAGAGGCCCGTCATTGGACGCTGCAGACCAGAAGCTGATCAAGGAGATTACTGAACTTGCTATGTTGAAACGTGCAAGGGTTGAGCGAATGAAAGCCTTGAAGAAAATGAAAGCTGCAAAGGGGTCGCCATCCAATGGCAATATATTTGCAATGGTGTTCACCGCTCTCTTTTGTCTGGTGATCATCTTTCAAGGTAATGTTCATATTTCAAGTTATACTAATGGCTTGGCTGCACATGTTATCATGCTCTCCATTTCTGGCTGAAACTTAATCATACGTCCATACCATTTAAGATGTTGACCTCTTTTGAATTTGTTTCTAGTATTCTTATTTTATGCCGATATACTTGTTTTCCTTGTCCATGGTGTTCAATTTCATTGGAATTTGATTTTTTTTTTTTTTGCAGGAATGTCATCAAGAGTTTCACCTGTAAATGTTCAGGGAACCCCTATATCCGCAGAAACAGCAGCGAGTGGTTTGATTGCAGTACAATACTTTGGTAATCCATCTGCAAGTGACCCAATTTCACTTGGCAGTGGTTCTCCAAGGTATGTTTTGTTCATATCACCAATTGTCTTATATTCTGCCTTTTTGTTTAGAACTTTAAATTGTATCATCCTTTTGTGAATACTCTGATGATTTATATGATGCTTTGCAGTTCTGTAAAGCCAATTGCTGGTTTTGATCATCCTGAAAATCTGAGAAGAGCTGTGTGATAAAATAGAGAAAATCTCGGTGTTACAGCCAAGCTTGAATTTGAGAAAGAATATTGCTAATCCCTGCAGTTTGTCATGAAAGCTTTATATCACTTGAGCTTTTTGTACCGACAGCTCTCTGAAGTTTGGTGGGTAATTTATTCCCTCTATGTATACTCTTTTAAAATGGTGAGTGAGTTAAATTACCAATTGAGTTTCTTATGGGGATTATAAAGGAATTAGCACCAGGTTTTATAGGCAATACAACGTTTGTACTGATAAGTTGCTTCCTTAGCAACTAGTCCAGCCTAATAATGCAATGGGTAAGACTGCTTACAGTATGAAATTCAAAATTGAGTTCTTTGCCAACTAGTTTGGTGCAATAAGTGATTTATATATTCTATTCTCTAGTTTTTTGTTATTTTCCCTCTTCTGAGCTACATGACTCATGGGTCTATGGATATGATACTTCCTTCTATGGATCTATGTGCAATACAGTATCTGCTTCAGTTAAATTAGCATTTGCGTTTAGAATTGAACGGTTACTGTCAAATATGTGCCTCCAGCTTTATGGAACTACTGACTTGTTTTCTTATAATCTAATTGCTGTCGTAAGCAACGATATATCTTCTTGTCCTTATTCCCCTGGCTCACTAGTATATAGATTTCAAATGCAAAAGTTAAGTGAATTGCGATGATGACCCATCAAAACCAGCTTTTCACTTTTTGATAAGCATGTGAAATTGTTGTTTGAAGATATGTTTTGTACATGGAGTAGCACTAACAGGTTGTTGGTTCAATTGCTATTGAAGAGAGTACTCGCTGCACGAGCTTCCAGAGTCCTCTGACATCTGCAATTGAAATGAAGGTCTCAGAAAAATCATGGTGGAATTTGGTATATTCCTGCCCCTCTAATACTTAATGAAGTGCAAGAGCCCAGATGTAAGAAGTTGCATTTGGACACAATGAGTGGAACAGATATATATGAACTACTTGTACTTCTGCAATTTACTTATCACTAATCCTACAGATGAATCACTTTATGGATGTCTGTTATAGAAGAAGAGACTTACAACATAGCTTTAGCAAAATATAAAGAATTGAGACCAGGAACTTGGTCAACCCTTTAGCAATATCTTAATGAGGGCTACTGATACATTGCAGAGATTCTGCATGACTCTGTTCATTTCCGTTAAGGGCAATTTAACTGAATCTGGAATTTTTTTGTCACATGCCTGAACTTTTTCTTCAGCATCCAATATTCCATACTTAAAGAATCCGAAGTGACCATTTCTTACACCATCAATGGCTTGGGGAAGAATGTAATCAACAATAGGGATGTATACTTCAGCGCAGTATGTCAAGGCTCGTTCTAGCTCAGGGTTCGTGTTCTGGTCTATTATCTCCTGTGAGTAGTATAGTGTATGAGTTGCATTAGACAGAGTGATATTAGCCATCGTAGAAGCTAGACCTTTAACATCTGCACTGGAGGCTTGGGAATTTGATTGCAGAGACGAGACACAGAGATCATAGTAGGGTGTTTTCTTGCAAGTTCTGTTTATCAAATCATCACTTCGGATTAATGGCAGGAGAAAGACAAGAACTATAACAAGCAAAGTAGAGGATAAAGAGATTGAATGTGTCATTTTTGTGGAGGAGGGTAGACTAAGCTACTAAGGCAACAGTTATGGTTTGGCGATTAACAGAATTATTAAGAGGGAGTTAGCTTTCTTTTTCTTTTACGAATAAAACTTCAGTTGCATATGTTGTTAATGACCTCTATTGCCAAATTATGAATGTTCCTATATAAAGAAAATGCCATGTGCTAATTATAGGGTAGTTTCTGGCAACGTGCTCTGCTAACTTATTGTTAGGTAAAAAGCCAAAATGCTGGCATCATTACTCTCTAAAATACGTATTGAGTAGACACCTTTGATTTATTAGCTGGCTTATGGTGTTCTACCAAAAAAGATGCCGACTCTTTTGTTTTCTCAGAAGTAAAGTGCTAATAGAAATGAAAACAATGATTAAAATCAATTGAAAAGACAAGCCAATAATATTCTAGCTCTGTTGTTTCCAGTTGATGTCTTCTTCGACCCCCCATATCTTCTGGATCCAAGTTTAGGGTACTTAGGTTCTTAATGGACGGATTCTTGTCTTTAGGCTTGTTAGTCTTATAAATAATTCTTTTGTTCCAAGACAAGCATATTTAAACAGAGATGAAAAAGGGATCTCAGAGGGGTGAATGTAGCAAAGAGAGAGGCAAAGATCCCAGCAATAAAAATGTTATGGCATGTGTTGGTGCTTTCATCTGTCAAATTGATATTAAATGGGTAAGACGTGAATTGGCTTAATGAGAAAATGATGGCTTGCATAATAATAAAGATGAAAGAGACATAAAACTACTTTATCCATGATGATATTGATCAAGTTGGGGGCTCTAGAATCTTGGATTTTGCTTTATAAGGTGAGAGGATGTTGTCGGGATTCATACAGATCCTAGTCAATTGAGGAAGTAACAGAAAAATAACATCAACTTGACCGCTGCTCGCTGATCTTCTACGCACATGCACATATGCACTTCACTTATCCACTTAACTCCCTTGACTTTACTAAGACCGCTGCTCTTTTTCCTCGACTTATATCTGTTCCTGCAATACTACTCGTAACAATGCCCTCCTCTTTGAGAGCATCCCTGTCCTCGAGGATGAAGGCGGGAAATTGTTCTTGAAAGACAAGGAGATGTACACATGTAGCATCTTCAAGTGGTGACTTGAGGCCATTCCACCAAGACTTTCTGAACATGTTTAGAGCCTCTTTTGAATTGTTCTCGACTACTGAAACAGTATCCGGATCCACAGTAGGTTTCAGAATAGGATGAGTGACTGGATTATCACCCAATCTCTTCTTAAGCAGAGACACATTAATGACGTTAAGGGTAGAAGCATCTGCTGGCAATTTTGGTTTATATGCAACAGACCCAATTTTCTCCAGAATTGGAAAAGGATCATAATATCTAGCACTGACGTTTGCTGTTAGCTACTGACAACTGTTTGTGAGGTTGCAGTTTAACACCAACATTACGGCTATGCTAGAGGTAAGGTAATTGTCACATTCATATGGGATTCTTTAGGCCTTCTCTTTACTTGATGAAAAAATGCAAAATTGGAAAGATTTGCTTCTTGGTTAATCTTCTAAGAAACACTGTTGTCTGCTTTTAATCTTCTATCAAATATATTATCGACTGCACGTGCCATCTCGTTATGTCTATTTACTTCTTTCTTTCTTTATCTGTGCTCTAAAATTCTCAAAGAAAAAGAATTCCCGCGAGAGATAGCCACTGTCATCATGTTTATATACAAATTTTTGCTATATCTACAAACAGCAGAGTTGTGAGTTTAATCATAAATCTCCAGAATGCACTTTCCCATCCATGTTCTTGAGTTATTTTTCCTCCCCTTTTGAATTCGAGGTAGAAAGGCTGCTAGGAATTGACGGACCAACAAAGCTAGCCTGTCTTCAATGCCAAGTTGTCCTAGTATGCCAGTCATGTGCTTAATGTTTTGCTGCTGCTCAATAATAATAATAGAATATTACCCAGTTGTATATTTTGAAGATTCTAGGAAAAAGAAGGTCCACTGTTGGGGCCAAACTCCTAACTACCATCAATGACGCTTTTCATAAGATAGTGATGCACTGCAGGATTGGTGTCCTTAAAAAGGAAAAAGAAAAAAGAAAAAAGAACCTGAAAATTGAATCTAGTCCACAACAAAATACATGAGACAACAGAATATCCTTAATTCAAAGATTAAAGATGCTAATCCTATGGTTCAAACTGCTGCTCCAAGTACAGTATACCTTAGGCAGAAACAAGAAAGAAGAAGAAGAAGAAGAAGAAGTTTACACCTATATGTATAGTAAACTATAGAACTAAACTAAAGAAATAAAATCAACCCTTTTGCAATAAATTAAGAATGGCCACAGCAACATCACAAAGATTGCTAATAAGCCTATTCCTATCAGATAATGGAGATTGATTAGAGTCAGAGAAATTCTTTTCACAAGCATCAGCCTGTTTACCAGCATCAGATAATAAGTAGCTAGTGAATCCAAACCTCCCTCTCAATAAAGCATTGATAGCTTGAGGAAGATTGTACTTGACAACTGGAATGTACAATTCAGCACAATTAGCCAATGGCTTCTGCAACTGAGGATCAGCTCCTTGCTTGATTAGCTCTTGTATGTAGGTTAATGCATCAGTTGCATTAGACAGAACAAGATTAGCCATTGTAGAAGCTACACTTTTGACATCTGAAATAGGATTTTGAGGTGCTAGTGATTTAACACAGAGGTCATAAAAGGGTGTTTTCTTGCATATGTCCTCTATGAGATCAGAGGAATGTGACAGTGGGAGCGAGTTTGAAAGAAGAAGAATGAAGAAAAGAATGATGGGTGGTGGGGATGTGATTGAGAATTTCATTCTGGCAGAAAGTAGAGAAAATGGACAGACAAAAGGAGGAAGGTATTGTAAATTTTTATAATGAAGAAGCTTGAAATGTGGCATGAACTGAAATGTTGCTGTCCCTTTTAAAGCCAGATGTTGGGTGTTGCCTCTAATAATGTCTAAAAACTGTGGGTAGATTCTGTTAACAACCTTTGGTAGTTTGAACCTGCATTCACATTTGTACATCAGTTTCATGCTACATACTGCACAGTCAGGCCTCATTTATTAGGTTTCTTTTCTCCATGTTAATTTCCTCGTTTAAGAAAAATAAATAAATATTATTATGACACATTATATAATAAAAATTTCTTAAAATTTACGTTCTTTGGGGGACTGTTAGAAAATTATAGGAGAAATTTAGATTTAAAGAACTGATGACACTATCGATGAAGCAAAGGACATGGCAACCATCCATGGGGTGCTGCAGAAGATGCCAAAATAACAGAGGGTATGTGTCAAGAAATTGGAAGAAGAAGCCATAATATATTTATTTAGATTTGGAGAAGAGAATAAAATAAGAAAAAGGGAAATAGTTTAAATTTTAATTGTCGGGCTGTGCAAGAATTCAAAGGGAGAGGATGTCATTGGAGATCTAAATCTTGACCATGGCTGTGTTTGTGGTGTTAAGAATTTGTGGTCTATAATTCATCCTGCTTAAGGGCTGTTTGTCTGTTTCAGCTTTCTCTAATATTTCTTTTTTATATTCTCCTGGGAAAATTATGTTTGCTTTTTATATTTTCTTTACCTTTAGCTCGTGAACTTCTCGAACAATCCTATTGTCTCATGCTCCTTCTAACCGAATCCACGGAGACAGAAAGGGCTTCGCCAAAAGGAATAAATATAATTATTATAAACAATAAAATAAAATAACCCAAACGCTATCGTTTGAATATGACCTTCTAAACCAGTAGGATGTTGACACTTGTCGATCCAAGAACTGGAGACTGTATTTTGGCGTTTGAATTTTGACAGAACGCCAACGTTTTATTGAATGGTTTCGAGCCTGTTTTTAGTTGAGATTTGAAGTACTTATGAGTGATGGAAATTGGTGTAATTATCCATGGGAGGATTAATATGCAATATAAATAGATTCAGCCTAACAAGTTATTCATAGATAAACTCAATTATATGATAATATTTAATTTTATTCATTAATTATTGTATTTTTTTGTTGATTGATTTTATTATTACCATTAATAAAATATAATTAAAAACCAACTAATGAATGAAAATTGTCGCAGCATCACACAGTTTAAGGAAATTGTCATAAGTCAGGCCTCATCCTCGACAGTTAACCTTTAATGTGATGATAAGAATTTGTCCTGATCTTAAAAGTTTTAGTTAAAGAGAATAAATGAAATCCATATTCACATGGAACATGAAAAAGCAAACAAGTGATGCTTAGATTGCTTTCTTCTTCTTCTTTTCTTTTTTTTTTTCCTTCTTGATTAATTATATTTTTTAATTTTAAATTTTTAATTTCACTTTTCTGGGGATGAATATGTCTGAATTAAACTTAGCCTGATTGATTTTGCAATTATTTTTATGCTCGAATAACTTCAACATAATTTACCATTAAAATCAAATTTATAACTATACAAGATTTTTAATAGAAAAACAATGATGTATCAATGAGTTAAATATGATGATAAATGTATATTATGTTTATAACTATACCCAATGATAATAATTTAACTTGAATAAATTTCAGATTTGATTTCTAATTAGAAAAATGAAAAAGGAATGATATCAACTGATCAACTAGAATTCTCCAGTAAGTTCCAAAAAAAGAAAAAACTAGAATTCTCATATTTAACCAATACAAGTGCATAATTAGCAAAGACACCTTTATTAATTAGTTAGGATATCTTCTTAAATAATTTTCAAGAGAGAAGATTAAAGCAATAACCGGATAACGGCAGAAGCAACGGCAGAGGTATCATGAACCAATACATTCAATTTCTTCATGGGTGAGTTTCCATGGAAACCACCTTCACATGAATTGGCCTCAACGGCAGCATCATTAGCAGCATCTTGAGCAAATTTTGGCACACCCTTTTGCAAAGCTTCATAGGCTTCCGGTATATCCAGAGTTAAAATTGCATCATATCCATGGGCACAAGAAGTCAACTGTTTCTTTAGCCTTGGACTCTTGTGATATTGGTGGCGGATGAAGTTCAGTGATGCTGTTGCTCTAGCCTTGATTATATCTACCATTATGAGTGCTAGCCCAGTTGTGTCTGCTTTAGCGCTTCTTGGGTCTGAGTTAAGAGAAGTGACGCAAAGATTGTAGTTCGGTGTCTGCTTACAAATATTGGAGATCAAACTTGCATCAGATTGGACAAAACTGGATTGGGTTAGTAGTAAAAATATTATGAAGATCGGTGCATGAGCAAGAAAAATGGAAGTTTTGGACATAACAGTATTGTGCATCTCTTCTCTTAGGAATTGTATAAACAAGTGTACAAGTAGAGAGGATTAGTGTTTTGGCTGTGGTGATTGTTCCATCATATGCTAAACTGGTAGGCCTTTTATAAGTGAGTTTGGTTATGGTTATCTAAGGTGGGCAATCTGAATAGACCTTTCAGTCGCATAGAGTGACTGCAACTAGAACATTGCAGAGTTAGGAATGGGTAAAGACCATACTCAATTATTCATTATATAAATCCAAATCATGATAGAATTGCACAATGGAGATTCTATATTTTAAAACTTATCCAATATTGATAAAAAGAGATGAAAAAGGTAAGTTATCTTAAGAACCCTGTTGGACAAAAGCAATCATTTTAGTGCTGTATGATCACAGCGTATAGTTATGCTTAATTATTTTAGCAAATAATACAAAAAAGAAAAGGTAAGATCAAAATTTGGGGTCTACCAACAACACAATAATTTGCAAGGAAAAGACTAGAGAGCCATATTTATATAATTTTGATTAATTGGTTCTGAAAGTGGTTCCAATAGAGATGATTCCAGCACCCAAATGAGCTAAACGCAATAGATATAGTGTCATATTTTAAATCAGGCAAAAGTGAAATTATGAATATTCTGAGGAAAAACTGGGGGCAAGGATATAGCAGGAAAGGAAAGAGTTGGAGACATTGAACATTCATCTTAATTGCAGGAAAGAGAAGGGACAACAGAATTATGCACTTGTTCTAAAGGTATTGGATGATTGTAATTGGGTTTTATCTTCATTGCACTTTCATGATGAAAGTCAGCATCATTTGCGCAGCAACTCAGCCCATCCCTCCACGGCTCCACCTGTGTTACTGTTTTTTCTTCTTCTTTTACTTTTTTTTTTTATGGGTCAAAAGGGATTTTTATTTACTGAAAGTATATATATACGTATTCTTCTTTACACCCAAATCAAACGTACGAAATGCACGAACAGTTAAATTTCTTTATCTAGCAAAGGATGCGTATTCACATGATTTACGTCAAAAGTCAGTTTCTTTTCTGGAAGGATAGTTCGTTTTAGCCAATTAAGAGAGGACACTGCTTCTGTGTGCCAAAATTTTTTTTTTCTTTTTTGGTGGAAGTATGCCTAAATGCAATCACGTGAGTTGCGCAACAATCATCAGGCCAGCTCAAACTCAATTATTGGAGCCTATAAACATCACAAATTAAAAGTGGGTGAACAAATTGTAAACTGAGGCCTACAGTAACCGAATTTTTAATTGGGCCTGACGTTTTTTTATAACTCAAATTTTCACTTATGCACACATATTTAAAGGACAAAAAGATTGGGAATGCATAAAATCTAATATGGACATTAAATTTACAAAAGTGGATTCTGTTAGTTGTCCTGACTTTTTACTGGTTTGGCGTCATATCAAAAAGGCATCTCATCTTATCCACAGTTGTCGTGAATTCTATAATCGCCATCGCAAACTGTGCAGCCAAGAAACTCAAAAGTTTCAATGGCAGAACAGCAAAAACAAAAATATTAGCCGTTAGCACCAGAACAGAGAAAACAGTTTTCAAAAATTTAACCCCCACAACTCGGGCACTCGGTGTCTCCATTAGTTGCCAAATACCCTACAAAGTAGCCTGGCAGATGTTGTGAGTATGCTGGGGTCCTTTGCTCTTTGTCAACAACCTTCCAATATGCTTTCATTTTCTTACCATTTCCACTATTGAACTGAGCATTCTTAGGCAGTTCAGCAGCTTTCACGATTGATAATTCCAACTTTCTACGAGTTCCATGGTATCCGCTATATATATTCCTCAAGAAATCCTCCTCAACAGATTCTAAATCAATATAATTACTCCTACTTGGGTTTAAACCCCAGTAGAATACAACATTTGGCTCTGATACATCTCTGTCAGCATATTCCACGGGACTGGGGTCACATTGGCCCTGCAATCCTTCAAGCTGCAGCAAATGAAATCTAAAAATATTAATACACAGAAGAAATCAAATGTCAAGAACCATGGATAATAACTGTCAGTTCAACTCAATTTATCCCTAGAACTATTAAGATGCAATGTACAGCCAACAGAAAGAAGTTGCTCGAATTTGATGAGATATGCTTAGATAACAGAGAAGAAACTAGTAGACTGAACATTTTAGAATTGTAAATCTTGCAATTCTTATCATCCAAGAAGCCAGGTTATTCTTAGAACTCCTGAAACATTGAAATTGGGCATATTTAAGCTGTCTTCTAACAGTTTGAAGGAAAAAAACTATTCTATGAAAATAACAAAATCATTTACCTTAAGAAGTAGAGCACGGAAGCGTGACTTCACCCAACCCACCCAGTCTCCTACCTCATCTTGATCAGGAGCTGATAGGTAGATCTTGACAAATCGGGTATACTTCTTTGAATAAGGAAAAGGCTCAAAAATCCCATTCCAGTCAAAATCTGGCTTTAAAAGATCCTGCAATGCCAGGAAAAAAGTTTTTAAATCCATTATGTACAAGAATATTTAATTAAGAACTGCCTAACAAATCCACAGTGGTATTACAGGCTGTAAAAGAGGGCAGTTAAAATGGCCAGTATATTATATAGTTAAACCACAATTATATTCACTTTATCAACCAAATTTACCTTAGTCAAGGAATGCCCTCTGAGAAACTCTGTTCTGATCCTGTAGTATGTGCTTTTAGTGATATTGGAATGACAATACTCATGTGGACTACATGGCAAACGAATGGGCATGAAAGAACGTGTCTCAATAAAATCTTCAGCTGGTGATGACATTCCATCTTGCAACATTACAGGTGTAGGCCAAGGCCAGGTGGCATACGTAGTAAAGAAGTTTGATATTAGAGCACTGACACTGGCATTTGGATATTTTTGACAAACAACAGCTGATAGAATTGCCAAATGAACTCCTCCCAGAAAACCATTGAGCTGCAAACAAGTGCAAATTTACATACATTTACAATTTTGACAGCAAAGCTTAATTTATTGTCAAATAGTCCAACTGGGGAGAGAGTATAAAACAAATGAGGATTATGAAACTACCAAGAAGCACATCTACATACATTACCACACACTCCTCGCCTTCTTGCCCATAGTTTAATGCACCGCAACATTGACTGAAAATTCTGAAAGACATCAATTTACATGAGATATGCAAAAACTGAAACTAGCATTCGAGTTTGATTGAGCAAACAAAAATAAATAAATAAGCCCTTGCATCAAGAAATTTAAATCAACTTCTACCTCCAGGTTAGGAACAAACTGAAGAATCCGTTGATTTGCACGTACACCAGATAAGCTCTTCCAACTGGTTTCATCAATATTCATTAGGAAGAATGGATTAAGCATGTCCACATTCTGCAGTTCATATGATAAATAGCAATTAAGTTATCTATAGAATGATTAGCACCTAAAATCTCTTACAAGGTCTCCATACTCACATCAGGAACAGCTAATACTTTAAGCTGAGCATATGGAAGATCAATTGAGATGCCATCAAACTTAAACCGCATTAAAGGAACTTTTGCATCCTTCACGCAATGAATATCCGACACTTCTGGTCTATTTTTGAGCATGTTTCTCAAAACAATGAAAAAATCCTCCTGCTAAGTTAAAAGTACGATTAAGTACACAATCTAATCCAAATTATAGAAAGATGCAATGGAGAAAAACTTACAGCCAATGTAGCAAAGAAAGGACCAACACATATTGCATCAATATCAGACTCTGGACCATAAACCTTCATCAAGAGAACAAACATCAATTTAAATGCTGAGAATTCCATAACAAAGCAACCATGAGTTTTGTATGACAAAAGACTAACACCGAGGCCATAAGATCCATATGTCAATATTGTAGCATTGGTAGATGCAATCTGTAGTCTAGGGAGTCTACGTTGCCAAGCAACCTTTTTGGCCCATGCCACCACTATCTGATTAACATGAAGAATCAGTCACCTGAACAGAATACTAATTCTAGACAAAAAAATAAGGATTAAATTAACAATCTATTAATACAAAAAAAAAAAAGCATCTAGAGATTACATTACCTGCTTTAGATTTAAAATAACATTCTTCCTTTTCTCTTCTTCTCGAGGAGAAGGCACCAGTCCTTCATTAGCCATAAACTAATGCATTTAAGAGATACGTAAAAGAAAAAAGAAAGAAAAGAACAGTACAAGTCAATCACATTGTCGGATAAATTTAAAAATTAATAATTATCACGGTTATTATTGAATTTCTATACCTTAAGAAGCGAAAGGGATCGTTCCTCCTCCATATGAATAAAAAATAAGTAACTCAAACGCAGCGCAGCTGGTGGCGGTGGTAGATTGTAAGGAGACAGAACGTGACAGTGAAAACTAGGGTTTTATTACACGAAATGACGGGTTTAGAGGACGATGATCAACGAAAACGATGACGTCCTTGTGGTTTTGGTAAGCATTTGCTGCCATACAACAACTACACGACCTTATAATTAATTTTTATTTAACTGGTATTTGGATAATTACTAGAGAATGAGAAAGAAAAGAAAAGGAGAGAAACGAAGAAAGTGTTTGGGAATTTTTTAAGGTGCTTTGGTTGTTGGGCTCTGTTGTGATTAATGAAAATATTTACTAATAAAACGAAAAGAACTGGAAATGGAATATGGCAATCTGAGTTTGAGTCTGTTTTTGCTGTTTTTTTTAATTGCAAGCGTGTTAAAACTTACAAGGAGCTTTACAGGAGGGAATTGTAATGTGCGGTGGGGTTTTTGTAGAATTTGCACGTGACATAAGTTTGTTGGCACCTTTGTTCCTACTAATAGCTTGACACCACTTTTTCCATAAATATTAATAATTTTTTATTTTGTTTTTAGCTGATATGATGTATAAACATTTGTAATATTTATTAGATTAAATAAAAAAAAAGAATTTGATTCTTTATATTTAAAAAAATAATTAGATTTTTATTTTATATTTAAAAATAAAGAGTCTATTCAAACTTTTATTTTATAATATAATTTTTATAATAAAAAAATTGAAATATGTAAAGATATTTAGAATGTAAATAAGTCCAATCACCAAGCTTTTAATGTCAGACTAAACTTGTATAAAATTAATTAAGCTTAAATTTAAAAATTACTTTTTATTCTAGAATTCAAATTGAACTTATTTTAATTTTCATAAACTAGAGTTTGAACTCAATTTGTAATTAGCTCAATTTTCTATATAGATAAATTAAATCCAAGCTCGACTGAGATACAAGTTTGAAATCAAGCTTAAAGTCATCTCGACACTTTTAGACAACCAAACATAAATTAATAGAGATAAATAGAACTTTTAAGAAGCAAAAATTGATTTCAATTATATATTATGTAACTAACATTTATACTAATACCATGCTAAAAATTAGCTTATTAACAAGCTCACAAGCAAGTCAAGCAAGTTTTTAAGCTAATAAATAAGTTAATTTGTGAGCTAATTCGAAATCCTATTTCGAGCATAATAAATCGTGAGCTTATTAGTGACTCATTGGTGAGCTTACTAACAAGCCAACTACAAGCTTAAACGAGTCGAACGCTATGAAACTCAAGTCCGGCTTTTTTATTATACGAATGAAGCTCAAATTCGACTCATTTATCTTAACAACTGAACTCGCACGAGCTTGTATCGAGTCGAACTTTGAGTAACTTGCAAACAACTCGATTTATTTACAATCTGAGATACTTTAAGTATGAATTTTCTTTTTTCTTTATTCACAAGTGTAACGCCTGCATTTTCTCATCATCCATGTTATGTGCATTTACATTTAATCATTGGGCATATGATGGTATATCAATGATATTTTTATTTTATGAGAACAGATATATATTAATTATAAGTAGAGAATAAGAAGCATGATATTAGATTATTAATTTAGATAAGTTGATTAAGTACTTGGGTTATGTGTATTAAGCCTTAAGACTTAATTGAACCAATAGTTGAAGGTTGGGTAAATAGATTGGACTTAAAAGATACAATTAAAAGTTAGTACCTATATATGGTTAGTAAGAATTAATTTAGGGTGATAAAAATAGTTTAGTAGGTGGTGGCATTAAGAGAGGAATATTGGAATTGGAACCATGAGCAAGCTCATTTTACCTCTTCATTTCTCTAAAATTCGTACATGGCCAAAAACACAAAATTTGGAATAAGAGAGAGGAGTGGAATACCTAGAAAAACTTAAGATTAAGATAGGATTTTGCCAACTATTGAAGGAGCCAAGCTAAAGCTAAAGGATTTAAGCATATTAGCAACCCAAAAGCTGAAATTAGTAAGTTGTTACTTGAGTGTTATTAATTTGTCATTAGGGTTCTTGATTACAAATTGGAAAAACTTCATTTGATGCTCTCATTGATTAATTAAAGGTCTGATTATCATGAATTAGTAGAGTATTGAATGATTGCATAAAGATTAAGCTTGATTTAAGTTTAAGTATGTTAAGATAGAAAACTGTCAAAATTCCAGCAACCTTGATATTCTGTATTTTAGGCATAACATGGGTTATATAAGTCCAAATTAAGCTTAATTGGTATCTATGGAAATTTTAAAGAGTCCTCTATAACTTTTGTAGTTTTGTGATTTTACTATTTTTGTCGTTTTGGTTGCTTAAATTGAGCAAACAGATTGTTGCTCGGGTACAACTAGCTGTATGACCCTTGCTCAGTAATTTAAAAATAATTAAATCTATAGAAGTCGGAATTGAGTAATTCTTCTTGGAGATGAAACTAGACGCATAAATGGATATGTCTATTTAATATGAGATTTTTGTATTAAGCCAATTTTGCCCAGCAATAAATATACCTTGGTACTAAATTCTGTCTAGAAAACAGAAATGTTGGAGATTAGTTTTATGCAATTTATTGATGTTAATTTGAGTTAAATTGGTATTTAACTAGATGAAAAATGTTTATAGGATATTAAAACAGTAATTGAGAGTCTTAGAGGAAGAGTTAGACCTATGAATTAGAGAGGGGATGATCTTGTAATGCATTAGAACTCGCATTTACATGAATATTTGTAATATGCATGAAATGTGAATTGATGAATGTGTTGACAGTACTCAAAGGCACGGAAAGGAAGTTGTGGAGAAAGGAGGTTCTTATATGCTAAAGGAATAAGTATATTTTGAGTAAGTAAATAGTTAATATTTGCTATGTTCATATATTTAATCAAATGTTCGCGAAATGGTTGCGTTTGCTTAATATTGTTTATGTTTGAATGACTGAGATGGAAATGATTGGTGTTGAGTGGAACAATTGTTATTGCTGAAATATGATATAAGTGAAATGATTGAATTGTGATGTTAAGTGCATATGTGCATGTGAATGGTGGATTCCCCTGTGAAATATATATATATATATATATAAAGCCTTGGGAGGCTAAAGCCTAGAGAGGCTATAAAAGTGTGTAATGTGAGATGAGGCGGAGCGACTTACGTGTGTGATATGTGAGGATGAGGCGGAGCGGCACATTAAAGGGGATCCACAAGCCGTGAGAACTAACCATAATTGTTGAATTGTATTTCTTCTATGATGGTTGTAATGAATTGAGTAGAATGGTATGACTTTATACCTAAACTATGAATATCATGGAAAGTTATGTGATTGGGTGGAAATTGTATTAAGTGTATGTGATATAGATTATGTTGATTATTTATTTACTGGAAATGGAGGCTCACCCTCTCCAAAATTTTTCTTTTCAGGTTTGTAAATAGTAGTGCATCCGTTGGTTGTATGCGAAGTCTAGCTTTTAGCAGTTCTGTCAAGTTGAGCCAGTTTTGTGAAGTCTCCTCCTGATGCATTTTTGTATGCAGTTATGTGATATATATGGAAGTATGCCTTATAAGGCATAAGAAGATGTTTGTAATACTTGTTAAATGATGTTTAAGTATAATCATATGTTTATATGTTAATAACCTTGTGTCTGGATTCTTAACAATCTACATATTGACCTATCTACCTGTAGTATATATTCTACGACGCTTGTATGCTTCCTGGCTAATGTTTATTGGTTAGCATGTGATGGGGGTGTTACAACAAGTCCACAATTGTAATAACTGCAATATTTATTTATTTTATCAATAGAGAAAAAAAGCTGAGAATGCTAGTATTAAAAAGGGCTGCACATTATAGAAAATCTAATCTTTACATTTAGGGCAAGAGTAGTAATTAAAAATAAAAATATATTTATAGTCTATTGGTCTTAAGGTTGTAAAAGAGTCAAGCATCTAATGAGCTACTCAGAGTTTGTAGTATAAGCTCCTTCATAAATATTTAAGCTAGCTCGTTTACAAACTTATGAGCCTATTCATGAACTAATTTATCAATACAATTGTGTTTAAACTCGCAAAGAATATAAAACATATTTTATTATAATTATGTATATATATACATATTTATTAATTTTTGTTAACTATTGTGTAAAAATACTTTGATTAGATAAATTATATTATTAAATATATTAATAGAATTAAAAAAATCAAGTTGAATTTGATAAATAAATTATAAATAATATCTAACTTAAAATAAGCTCATCTAGATTCAAATTTGTCGTTATTGAACTTGAAGTCAATTCAACTCTGTATAAAATAATAACCAACTAAACTCAACTTATTAAAATTCAGTTAGGTTCGATTCATTTACGATACTAATTAATCTATACATAAAGAAAAATTACAAATGAGGTATCTTCATCATCTGCAACTACGCCAGTAACAAGCAACCTTGTATAATTGGATCATTCAACCATACCACCAAATCACTTGATATTTGATTTTGTAGTACAAATGAGAAAAGTATCGTACCAACTGGGTTTTTACTAATTCGCTTTCTATTCCAGTTAAACAATAATCTCCTATCACAGGTGGCATGAATTATTGCAAAATTGATAATGTTCTTCAGTCCCCACCACCATAAATGATTGACTTATTATCACCGTAGAATGGGCTTTCTGTAACACCCGGAATTTTTTTTTTATATATTTAATAGTGAGTTTTTATTTAAGTTAATTTTAGCTTTATTTTTATTCAAGTAAATTATTTGAGAAATGATTATATTTTGGTTATTCAAAATTTTCCCAAATGCATATTTATATAAGTAAAATTATATATTGGAAAATTATGGTAGAATTGTAAAGGATGTTTATAAAAGAATTTTGGGAAAATTGGTATTATAATTGATTAGTAGTATTAAATTTTAAGTTGGAAATTGATTATTTAATTTAATTGTGTGTTAGGACTAAATTGAAAATTTATTTTGGAATAAGAATTGAAAGTATAATGTTATTTTTATGGGGTTTTAATAGAAATTTGTGAGCTTGGTATTTTTGTAAATAAATATGTCGGTCAGGGGTATTTTTGTAATTGTGTATTTTCAATAATTCGGATTTGGCCCAAATTAAATAGTTAGGGGCTTAATTGAAAGGCTAAAAAGAAGTTTGGGGGTCAAATTGGAATTCTGCAGGATGAAATTGTAAGTAATTAAGAAAGTTGAGGGACCAAGTTATAATAAGGAAAAGTTTGGGGGCTTAATGTCGATATTGAAAGGAAAGAGATCGGGGAAGAAGAAAGGAGGAGAGAGAGAGAGAGGAGAGAGTGAGGGGGTGCAGGCGTCGGTGGCGTCGGGCGTGGGCGACGGAGGCGGCGCTTGTTGGCGCAGCAGCAATGGCAGCGAGGGGGCGGATTCGCGGCGGCTTTTGAAGGCCGTTCCGGCCGATCTTGGTGGCGATCGGCTCCCCTTGGAGAGAGCTTCCTTTTGGCGGTAGCGGCGTCGGTTTTGGTGGCCGGAGGAGAGAGTTCCGGCGAAGTGGAGTGGCAGCCGTTTTTTTTGGGCTTTTCCGGCGAGCTCCGGCGGAGGATGGATGATCGGAGGACGTATCCCGACTCTCCTCATCTCAAGCTTCGCGATGGCACCGGTTTAGTGGCGATCGGATTTCGTTTGCAAATCGACGGTCGAGATCGTCCGCAAATCTCTCCGGACGATCGGGTGTCAGATCGGAAAATCGGAAGCAAGGATCGTCATCAGCGCGTCGTTGTGAGTCTGATGCTGTGTTCGGATCGTCGATCGGACTCCAGCGGCTGGAGGCGTGTCGACCGAGCGACCGAGCGTCTCGGTAATTATCTTTGGCCCGTTAATTTTAGAAATTCTTGGTTTAATTGGGTCTATTTGATTATATTGAGTATTTGATGATTTTTGTGAGTCAAAAATATTTGTCTGTCAGTTTGCTTGCTATAGTCGTATTTTGTGCTGTGTGGCGGAGTCGGGAAATAGTGAAGTTTGGGGACCCGACTCCTATTGTTTGAATCGTTAAGTATTTGAAGTGTTCTTCTGGCAGGTCCTGGACCCGTTTTTACGGGGGGTAATGTTCGTGTTGTAGGGAGGTTCACGGATTTTCGGTAGAATTCTCCGAGTCGAGATTCTTAGACAGTCGATCTGCGGAGTCTAGACCTAGGATTAATGATCGATTGTTTCAGCGTTTTGATAAATTGTTTTCCGTGACTAGATTGTCAGTTCGTTCGGCTCGCTCCTACCGAGGCACCGGAGCAGAGCTAGGAGGTCGCCAATCCTGTGAGTTAAAGTCATTTAATCATTGCACTATTGCTAAGTCTGATTTAATATGCTATTTTGAAAGTTTATGCATAATATGGTTATTAGTATCGCAACGTAAATGATTTCACTGGACTATTAATTATTGAAAATAATATAAATATTATTATTAGTAACGTTATAATAATACAGATATTATTATTCTGTCGACACGAATTGCACGTTGCCTTATCCTAAACTTTTAATCTTTATTTTGATATGTGTTGAATGATTTCATTAGACAATGATATTTATTAAATGTGGTGATTGCGATTTGGGAAATGTGGCTTGTAGAACATGCCGCCTGATGGGTTACATCAGGACCGCGTGCGCACCGGTAATGATCATGGACATGTAATAAGATTTTCATGGGTTTGCCCTAGTCGAGCATGGCTCTCTGGGCTGATTTGTGTAAATTGCCGGAGGTAAGGTCCCTGGTCGAGCATTGCTCTCGGGGCGCCAGTCTTATTGGATTAAGAGAGCCGAATGGCTACTAGATTTCTTATTTGGATACTTAAGTGACCAGACTGGAGGTAAGGTCCCTGGTCGAGCATTGCTCTCGGGGCGCCAGTCTTATTGGATTAAGAGAGCCGAATGGCTACTAGATTTTGGGGTTTAGGGTTCTACCGAGCCACTCATCCCGTAAAAGTAAAAATATATTTTTATTTATTCATTTATTTATTTATTATGGTATGATTATAATATGGATTGTATTTACGTGCATGGTTGATATTTTGATTCGAATGATTAATATTTTATGTGAAGGAAATAGTAGGGTATGATTATAGTATGATTTGAATAATCTATGTTTTCTGAGAAGAAGCAATAGTCCCTAGATTATTTGATTTTAACTCACTCTCGAGACTGACAGTCTCATTTTTACTGTTTTTCAGATTCGTGACTGTTAGTTCTCCTGCGACTCTTATTCAGTAACCCGACTCCTTCATCATCGGGTGATGTATTTGATTTGGTATGTAAATTGGTAAATCTTAGATTCTCCGCAGTAGCAAATAGTAGATGTATCAGTTGTAAATTTTCTGAGCTTCGGGTCTCGCCTAGTTTTTCTGGTAGACCGAAGTAATTTTGTAAAGTGTAATTATTAAGATAATTTTTGGTTTTAATAATATTAATTTGAGATGAGATTTGTTTAAATTAGTGAGTGTCAGGCTTACTACGGGTTTCGGTGGCCTTAAGCCTACCCATTCCCTAGTGCCGGTCACGAGCCCACGAGTGGGGTCGTGACACTTTCACTGGTTTATCCCTCGCTAAATACCCAATAGGCAAATATTTAATGATGAATGAAAATAAAACCTGTAAATTTTTATCTCTATTTGTCCCCATTTATATACTAAATTAATAAATAATTAAAATATATTTATTAATTTTAAATAATAAAACATATATCAATTATTTAATATTAAAATATAAAATACTTTTATATCACTTTTTTTTATTAATTATGATATACAGATTAGTGAACAAGAGCATTTAATAAAATTTAACTCCATTTTAGAGTTATAGGTTGAATTATTATTATCATTATTATCACTAGTTGTTACCCTTGTGGAGAGCAATATGACGAGCTTCATATATAAACTTGTTATCGAAAGCATTAGGAAATAGATCTCAGTATGCCGATTTCTTTTAACCATTAAATTATATTACTACTTAAAGCAAAAGGAGAGGTAGCAGCTCAGTCCTTAAAAGGGATATAATATGCCAATTTTATTAGTATAAATTTATAGTCTTATTTGATAAATTGGGGAATCATAGACATGTTCCTAGAAAGACCGAATCACATGAAAAATATTTATTTTATGGTTTATATTTTAATAGTATATGTGAATTTCCATATTTTTCCTAAACAATGAGAATTATATTTTATTTTGTAGTGATTTAGTCTAACCCCATCACCACCATCAATCGAACACAATGACAACACATGAATTCTTGTGCACTATTTTGGCAAATTGCCGCACTTTCTTCCCCTATTGGCCATTTCCCTCCTCTCTGATTCCCATTCTCTGTGTGTAAATCCCAGTAGGCACATGGCTGTTATCACAAACTTCACCTGCTAGTCAACCAAGTATTTCCATAGAAAACAATCAATGCAGTACCTCAGCCCCTGGATGCTTTTCTTCTGAGACGCACCCTGCCCTTTTCCTGGGACAAGCTATAGAATTTTAGATTCTTCCTATTCAATCACTGGTGTTTGCTTGCGAATCCCTTCAATTTTCTCCAGCTTTCCCTCCTCAATATTTGAAATCATCAATTGAATACATAAACATGGCATGCCATTGCCATTCTTAAACATTTCTAACCATAATCGAACGATCTTGCAAGTAAAGACGGCATCATTAAGCCTCCAGGCCATCCACAATCCGTATGCAGAACAAGAATCCAAATAGCAAAAATAGTTGCACATTAGAGATGAAAAATTGCCACTCTCTTAAATTAGAACCTTTCCCCAACAACTTATAATGCGAACCTGGAGGAGCTGTCGAGCTAAAACCCCGTTAGGAGCCCAATTTATAATTTTTGTTTAATTTCAAAAAAAGAAAAATGAAAATTCATCAAAAAAATACACACGAATCTGTAAATGATTCTCATATTCAAAAGAGTAAGCTGTTTCTCCAGTCATGTGAAGCATAGCAAGCAGATAAAGATGTATAATATTTACAAACAAAAAAAAAAAGGTAAAAAGAAAAACGAGAGATCAAAGAGTACAGCCACAAAACAAAAAGAAGTAACAGAGCATAGCGACTACAGCAACAGACTCCAACACAGTAACAAAAGTCCATACCACGTCATCGATTAAGAAATCAAACCAATTTAAGCTCTGTAAACTATTCCACCCAGCCGTCAGATACGAAAAATCGAACTCTGGCCACCTGAAAATTGATGCTGGTAAAGAAAATCCGAAATCCGGCCACCGGAAAGCTGACGAGTACCACCTCGGGCACATGTCTCCGACTTGCTGCTCAGGAGATTGTTAGTTTTGTAATTGTCCAAGAAATTATGTGATAGGATTTTGGAATTATTATTAATACACTTAAATAATTAACAAGTTGGATATGTTTTTCCTTGGGTACGGAATATGTGTTTACATGATATGTTAGCCCACGTGTTGTAGTGTCAAGAGGGTGACGTTTTTGCCACTGAAAAATCAATCAATTTACCTACCACGGTAACTCGTATGGTTAAATTACAAGCATAAGCAAAACTCAAAGGGCTGTAAAAGTGATTTCCTTTATAAAACAACTTATATAATAGAATTAAATACTATTTATTCCCTAGTTTAGTCTAATATAAGTGGATTTCTACATTTTTTATTATAACTTAAAAAAATTAATAAAATTAATTACTATCTCCTTTCGTATTAGTCGTTAAATTAAATTTATAATTTAATCTTTAAATTTATTATCAAGTATCACACTCATCTAATATTAATTTTATTATTAAATTAAGATAAGATTTTATTTTTAGCACAAATTAGTTCTACTCTAATTAAATAATAAAATTAATATTTTTTACTTATTCTATTTTTTTATTTTTAATATAATTTAATTCAAACAAATTTAAACATGTTAAAACTACTTATATTTACTTATTATTATTAAATTACTATATAACTTAATTTTAGATATTAATATAAAATAAACAATTCTAATTAAAAAATATCATTCTATTATTATTTTTATTATATTTTATAGTTAAACTATATAAAAAGTAATAAATTAAATCGAACAACAATGTCTTAATTTAATGAAATAATATAAATACTAAGTTAACAAATTTACAGTCAATAAAAAAAGATTATGACAACCTTGTATGGTAGCATATACTAAAAATAATAACTTTTAACTATTTATTTTATTTAAAATTTAAAATTAAATTAATTTTGATGATATTAAATAATAAACAAATAAAAATATTAAATTTATATTTTAACTATATACTAAAATTAATTCGTACTAGAAATAAAATTTTATTCTAATTTAATAATAAATTAATACTTGATAATAAATTTAATATTTAATTACTAGATTAATCATTCGATTAATACAGAATAAAATAATAATTAATTTTATTAAAACTCAATAAAATTTTAAGGGAATAAGAGAACACAGACCAAATTTAAAAAAAAAAAAAAATTAATCCTATATAATATTGTTGGTACCGGTTTCTTTTTCTGAAACTGAAAATCTTATGATATATTAAACGTGTGTTCCACGAAGCATATTTTTGAAAATTGACTTAATAATTAATGAAAATTGTGATAAGTGTTAGTTTCTTCTAATTTATCTGCCTTCAACGTTGAGGATTTAAATACTACAACTCTAACAGCCCCATCGTTTTCAAGTAGTCTGGAGTTTTCATGAGGGTTGGAATTATATTCAGTTAAAAACAAAACAAAGAAAAGGAGAAACAGTGGCCAGAGATGACGACTTTTAAATATAATATATTCTATATAATGGAACAGTCCTGCAATTACAAACCAATACTACCTCCAACTTTACACCATGAAGGATACATTTTTTGGCATATTGTAAGCTGTCCTCATTACTGGAATCTAAAATTGAATTTCTCAGCTATAAAATCTGTAGTATATATGTAAAAATTGAAGCGGTGAGCATCGGCTCTGCATCAGTTGTTTTTGTAGCAGATAGGCCAGATTGGCCTTCCATATGCTTTCTTCGACGATGACGGCTCTCGTTCATATGCCGCTCGCAATGACTGTGTCTCTTGAGCACCGTCATTTCTTCCCATCTGTCTTGTGACAATGCCTGGCTATGGATTGAGAAACCCATTTGAAGGGTACCCAAATTCGGTATCTAAATATCCATTTATTTAATAGTATACCCGGTATAAACGTTACTGATTATTTTATTCCCATCAGATTTGAGCGTTAGATCTTTCATAAGAAAAAAAAAAAATCATCGTGTTTAAAATCAAAAAAGAAAATAAATTCTGCAAGACAATATTCCTTAGGATATGAGATTCTTACGATTTTGGTTAGAACAGTCATACATGCCAGCATAAAATTAATATCTTTGTATCAAGTTTTCAATAAACTAATGGTACGCGTGATATGAAAATATATTGATAAATTTGAATAAATCCTTTTGCGAACGACAACTTTTAAAATCAGATTATTTTTTTTTATATTTTTAATATTTATTTTCACATTTAATTAAATTGAAAAAAGTAAAAAGTATCTTTTAAAATTACCATTTATTTTAATTTTGATATAGATAAAGAAATCTTAAGAACACCCGTGGAAGTAATTATTTTTGAGTTGTATTTTTCTTTATTATCTCTTTTTAAAAGAAATTCTTTGTTATCTCTTGAATTGAACACAAAGTGATAAAATTATTTTTATTTTATTTTATAAGTTTTTTATATTTTTTATTAATTATCTTAATATTTTTAATTCATAAAGTGATAAAATAGGAAATTTAGAGAAAAAGTAGGATAAAAGTTTGGAAGAATTTATAGAAAATTATTTTGTATTCTAGTCTTTTAAGAAAAGAATTAATTAAAGAATATTTGAGTTATTTTTAAATTCATTTCTAATTTAATTGTAGCCCTAACAAAAATGGTTGTGAAAAAAGAGGTAGCATTTTAAAAAAAAATTAGTATTAGTATCCAATTTATTAACATTTTTAACTTATAATTATATAGTGTTGATATGACATTAATTATGTTCATTAAATAATCTTTATTAGTAATGTATTGTTTAACTAATAATTTAATTTTTTTTATTGATCTATTTTAATAAAATCAATACTACTCCATCAAGCACCGCAATTGTTAATGGTTTATTCACATAATATTACTATACTAGAATATAAAAATATATTATAGGACTCTTTTATTAGCAAATTAAATATCACTTATAGGCATAAAAGAAAAAAAAATATAAATTATTCAAAGAACTATTATAATACCCAATGCAACATATCAATATTATTAATTTATAATTATATATAGCTAATATGATATAAATCATATTTATTAAATAATCTTAACTAGTAATTAGTATTGATGATAAAGTATTTTATACTAAGGCACATTTGAACCGGTTATAGTTCATCGCAATTACGATTCGGTTCAGCATATTAAAATCAAGCAGGATTCGGCTCCTCCTAATCGAGTCTTAATAGGACTCAAATTGTACAATTATCACTTATCACAGACTAATGTTTTCTATATAAAGAAGACAAAACATGTATAAAATCAATGATATATACAAGCTAGCGAATTTACATTCTTACGGACCGTCATCTAACATGATTGCTAGAGTGAGTATTGTCCAATATTTTCTCTAACCGCCCTTTTGTTTTACATGAAGATTGTGAAGTCCAACGGAATCATATCAATCCAAGTATGATAATAACTACATTGTTATATATTAAAATTTAAGTTTTAACCTTTATTTTTAATTTTAGTTAATTAAATATCATTTTACTATTAAAATAAAATATTAATAAATATATATATATATTGTATTATTATGTTTAGTAATATGAAAAATATTTTATAAAATTTAATTTTTATTTTTATAATATTAAAATATAAGAAATGGAGATATTATATTTATAATTTTTGAATATTGTATTAATATTTTAAAAAAGTCAATTTATTATATATTTTAAAATATTACTAATAATATTAATATTAAAAAATTAGTCCGATGTTCCCTTTTCCCTGAACCAGCAACTTCATTCCATTCCCAAGTTTGACACTGCTCTTGAAGGAGATATCCATGCTACTAAACCATCATTTATCGCCACTCATATGATTGCTGCAGCCACTATCAAGGAACCATCCGGCTTCATTCTTTACTTCAGCAGTTTGATTGGCTCCCACAGCACTGAGAACTTCTTCCTCTGCATCATTTGCTGCCATGAGAAGCATCTCATCATGTCCAGAGACATGATTGTCAACATAATGAGTTTGTGCTGCCCAATCTGGGCACTCATTTTTGTAGTGACCAAGTTTGTGACAATTATAGCATCAACCATCTCTTTATTCAAATTTTTGCCCCTGCCTCGTCCTCTTCTTGAAGAGTAATTTCGTCCTCTCCCTCTTCCTCTTCCAGCATCAAAGCCAACTTTGAGCGCCTAATTTTCAGTAACAACCCTCCTAGTGAACTTCTGTTCATGGACCAACAGGGAGCTCTGCAGTTGGTCTACAGACAGCATGTCTATGTCTTTCGACTCTTCAATGGAGCAGACGACATAATTGAATCTTTCAGTAAGAGTTCTGAGGATCTTCTCTACTATCTTTACATCATTGATCTCTTCACCACAGTTACGCATGGCATTTGAAACAACTATGACTCTTCCAAAATAATCATTCACCGACTCCCCTTCCTTCATCTCCAAGACCTCAAATTCCCTCCTTAGTGCTTGCAGTTGAGCACGTTTGACCCTCGCACTTCCCTGGAATTTGAGCTTCATGGAGTCCCACAATTCCTTAGCACTTGCCTTCTGGGAAATGGTCTTTAAAATGGTCTTGTCGATACTACTCAGCAAGTAGTTCATCGCCTTGAAATCTTTCAGCCTCAGCTCTGTCAGAGTCTTCTCCTGCTCTGCAGTTAACTTCTCTCCAGCGTCAGGCTCCTTGAATCCATTCTCGACAATGATCCAATACTCCTTGGACTGCATCAGATTCTCCATTAGAAGACTCCAATGATCGTAGTCTCCATTGTACTGCGGAATGCACGCCTTGGCAAATCCAAACTCAGCCATTCTCACTCAGTGTTTCCAACCCCAAGTTCACACAATTTGATCGAAAGTTTTGCTCTTTGGCTCTGATACCACAATGTTGAAATGGAGAAATCAGTGAAGCAAAACGAGATACTTTATTGAATGATCAAACAAGAATTTAATATAGTAGAGCTATAGTTACTGTTATCCTAGAATCTTGGCCTTAACCAACTACTAACACAAGATCAGGAGCTACTAACAGCCCACTAGAATAGCTAACAAACTGGCTAAAGCTTGACTTACACAATCAAACAGAACTTATTAAGATAAATGCATAATTAATAATTTGATCCAACAACCTCTCCCCTCTCGAAGGCCACGTATTTTTGTTGTTTTAATTTGACTTTACTAGTTTTAGGTATGCCATATGCAAGCTTATGGTCTGTGAAAAAGTTTAGACCTTAACTCCTTATAAATGCATATGTATTTCTGTGTTTGTGTGAAATGTAAATTTCTTTGATGGACATCCTGTTCATTTTGATGCTAAGTTAGTAGCAATAACATAACTTTATTTGATCCTAAATTTATTAATAATCTGGATAACAACTAATCATTTTATTGACAAGAAAATCCGTTGCTCGATTTATTATGAGAAAATTTTAATTTATGTTGGCCTTGTGATCTTTGCAGGCTAAAAGAGAGGAGATAAAGAAGATGACTAGAAAACCTGAAAAGTTTTCGGTAGTTTTGTGATTGGAGGGGCAGCAGCAGTGCTGTCAAAGACTGCTGCAGCTCCAGTTGAGAGAGTGAAGCTTCTGTTACAAAATCAAGGAGAGATGATTAAGAGGGGACAACTCAAAACACCTTATATGGGTGTCCGCGATTGCTTCAAAAGAATCTTTAGAGAAGAAGGAGTGCTGTCATTCTGGAGGGGTAACCAGGCTAATGTCATTCGATATTTCCCTACTCAGGTCTTTTCCTTGCTCTTTATAATACTGCTCACCTCTATTTTTGGTCTTACAATTAATTGTTTGTTGATAAGTTGCTTGACCATATGCCATTAATTTATGTTGCATCTTGTTTGATGTTAAACTATTTCAGTTGCCTCTTTTACAAGTATCATTGTTCTCAATTGTTACCATTTCTTTTAACTTCTTTTGGAGATTGTCTTTGCTATTGTCAAAGATTTAAGCCAACTACCTATGATCTTTGACTCAGTGATACTGGAGTCACCTCTAGGGTTTTGAGTTCAAGCTCTAGTCAGAGCCTAATTAACCCAAAAAAAAATAGGATAAACCAACTCTTTGACCCTCATGTGAAAGTTAGTAAAAATAGTTTCAGAGCTTGGTGACAGCCGATTATAGTGTTATTTCCCTAGGTAACATCACAACATGATATGGGGTGGGCCCTGCATTCAAGCTCAATGTGCTGGCATAGAAAAGACTATATTACAAGTGTAAAACCAACTAGACCATAATCTAGTAACTTGATTTTTGTAAATTAAGGGGTTTGTTGACAACCAAGCTTGAGCTAATACATACTCAAATATGTTTTCAAGTGTGTCAGTTTGTTTCACAGCTTTTTAAGAAACATTTTTTGGGCATCACTATATGATTTCTCCCATAGCTTGTGAAACTCTTATATATTGCCCATAAGATTATTAGTTAGTATCGGTATTTAAAGTCTCAAACTACTTCAAATTTGAGGACATAAAATTATGGTCAGCTAGGTAGGTAGCGTGCAACAAAAATAGATTGAGTGTGACAAGAGGCTCATATTGGCGAGAAGGAACAGTCAATAGGCTGGATTTCTCTTCGACTTTCTGGAAATACAACTTTATACTTTTAAATTTCCATTATCTTTATTTTATTTAAGCCAGAGATGCACAGGGAATTGAGACACTATATTCTCTCTAGCACTATAATGAGATTAAGATTCTGTTGTGTTCTAAGTCGTTGTTGGATGTTTTACCTATCATCCCTTCTTTAGCAGGTCACCAAGTGCTTTCTTGTTTACTCTGTAACCCTATTTAACTTTCTCCCCTTCATTTTTTAGTTATTAGGATCACTACTTTGCAGTTAATGCGCTATTTATGACTCTCCATTGTTGAATGTGGAATTTGCTATTCAAAGCACTTCACTACAAGCTGAACTAGAGCAGTCTTTTGTTGGCTATACTGAAATTGAATTATTATCCTTAGGAGTGAGTGACTGCCTGTGCGACCCTAGTGCAGTAGCGTATTAAACATTATGCTCAAAAGAACGTATCAGGAGGCCTGGATGGTTTAAATTATTCTCTACCATTATTTGTTACCTTGCTTTTTTCTTTGATCCTTTTGTTAGTATATGGTCTTTTGATCTTGCCTAATATGATTACTGAAACAGATGCTCGATTGTCCATAGGCTTTCAATTTTGCATTCAAAGGTTATTTCAAAAGCCTTTTTGGACATTCAAAAGAGAAAGATGGTTATATAAAGAGGTTTGCTGGAAATGTGGCTTCAGGTAGTGCTGCTGGAACAACGACTTCATTGCTTTTTTATCATTTGGACTTTGCACGTACCCGGCTAGGGACTGATGCAAGGGAATGTTCAATTAATGGTCAACGACAATTCAAAGGGTTACTAGATGTGTACAGTAAAACTCTTTCAAGAAATGGAATTGCAGGACTATATCGAGGATTCGGGGTTTCAATCATGGGGATAACTATGTATCGTGGCATGTATTTTGGCATCTACGACACCATGAAGCCCATCATTTTGGTGGGACCTTTTGAGGTAAGTGCCTCCGCCTTTGGTTGTTGATCTTTGCAGCAAGCTTTACCTATTCAAGAGCAAATGAATATGGATCGCACCTTAGCTGAAGCATGATTCGTAATTTGTGGATGTTTGGTATGGTTATTTCTTCATGTGAGATCTATAACTCTTCGAGTTGTCTAGGAGAATTTTCCAGATCAAAGTATTCAAACTTTATGACTGCTAGATTAGATGGTTCAGCATCTGATTTGGGACCATTGGCAAAATTCGTAAAAATAAAATCTGCTTTCATGTGAATGATAATGTCATTGTGTCAATTATATCATAAAGGACTCATTTCCTAATGATAGTAATAACCTTAGTTCTCGTTCATGTGCATTAAGTGGGGTACATATGTGAGTTCTGTCCTCCCTAGTTCACAAATGTTGATTGCTTAAGGAGTTAACTGTTTATGCAGGGAAATTTCTTTGCTAGTTTCCTGTTGGGCTGGAGCATCACCACAGTCTCTGGGGTGTGTGCATACCCTTTTGACACTTTGAGACGTAGAATGATGCTTACTTCTGGACAACCCTTGAATTATCGCAATTCCCTGCATTCCCTGCATGCACTTCATCAGGGTTTCACAACACTATACCGAGGAGTTACTGCAAATATGCCTGCCAGTATTGCAGGAGCTGGAGTACTAGCAGGCTATGATCAGCTGCAGAGAATTGCAGTTAGTCGCGGTTATGGCATCGACTCTCGCAAAAATGTATTGAAGTAAAATCCTAAAGAATATTTTTTTCTTTTTTCTAGTTGATTCTTGTACATAATGGTCATCTACAATTGTGAAAAGAATGAGATTGAGAAGGGAAAGAGGAGCTGGAAAAGGAAATCATGGGCTTCAGTGGCGGATTCCACCCTCAATGCAGAAGGCGATGAAAGGATATCATGTGCATTATTTTCTGTAATATAATATTTACAGAATCAGAGTTGAAGCAGGATAAGAAATTTACTTCATCTTTAGTTCACTTTGAAAGTGTGTTGAAACTTTGATATTATGGTTGTTTTAGTTAAATATAATAAAAAAAAAAAAAAAAGAAAGGATCTTGAGAATACTTGAATGCAAGTTGCGACTCACTGTTTGGTCTAAACTAGGAGAACTTTATGATTCTGATAATAAAAAACGTACTCCAGCTAAAATATAATATAATACATTAGTAAAAAATAGTGCAAGTTCACAGCATCCCAACCTAGTCAATTGCCTGTATGATTCTCATACTCTAAAGCTTTCCACAGGCAAAATAAATTAATACATTAATTATTAAAATCCAGTGCAAATTGAAAGCATCTGAATCTAGCCAGCCTGAGAGCTGTGCACATTACTAATAAAAACTGAAATCTATGCACCAAAACGGCAATAACAGTCATCCGTTCGAATTGTTTATCCATTTGCATTCACAACTTGATATATATAATAATGGCCTATTGCACAAATAAGCCCCTGAACTATAGCCTATAATGCATATATCACCTCAATGTTCACTTTTGCCTGTACATGCCCTTAAAATTCTTTGAAAATCACTATTCAAGCCCTTTACTTTTAATCAATAGTTTGCTGCATAAGAAAATAAGAAAATAATATTATGGGCTCCACTTTTTTTTTCCTGTCCTTATCCTCCCTCCTCTTTCCTTTTTCTTTTTCTCTTATGGTTGTTCTTTATTCTTTTCCATAACCTCTATTAATAATTTCCAATCTAAACCTTCAACATCCATCAACTAATCATTATTTTAATTAAACTATGGAAACAAAGAGAAAATATTGCAAGATTAAATTGACATTAAGAAAATAAATTAAAAGTTATATATCAAATTTTTAATTACTAAAGAGACTGGCGGTAAAAATAACGGCAGTGCCATATCATTGCTAGTTAGATTTTTTTTTTTTTAATTCAGTTTGTTGGTTAGGAACTAAAAAATGAAAAAGAGACGGTAAGAAGGAAAGAAGAAGGAAAATGAAAGAGAGTAGGACATGCTATTTATTTTTTGATTATTTTTTTTAACCAATAAGAGCCTCTAGGGCAAAAGTGAACATTGGGGTGATATGTGTATTTTAGCCTATAGTTCAAGGACTTATTTCTGCAATAGGCCTATAATAATAGTATATCAAATTATGGAGTAAAAGGAACAGAGAAGAGAAAGCAGATGTCAACTTCGAACATGAGATTGATGAGACATGAATTTGAAACCACAGCCACTTAGTTTTTTGCTCAGTAATATGATCCATGCGGTCTGCCATCTCTTGTGTGAGATGATTCTTCACCTTTTCTAAAGAACACACTGTTAGGAATAGTGAACTGAGAATTTGGCCGCTGCTCTCCATTCTGTCACATCCAAATTACTCAAATTTCCAAAACTACACAGGTTTATGACCTTTTGTACCAACCCTTGTCTCTCTTCCTCTGTGTTAAAGGGGTAGCCCATAAATTCAGCTAGCTTTTTGACAATAGAAACAATATCCTTCTTCATCTCTTCATACTCCAAAAGCAACACTTTTTCAGGGCATTTCAAACTTTTTCCAATATCCCAAAACATGTTCCCAAGTAAGGTCCAGAAGGAACAAATCCTTCACAAAATAACTCTAACCCTTATTCTAAACTAGGATATTTTCAGGGTTAACATAAGAAAACTTTGTAAAAAAATACTAAAGAGATATTAACACATCCTTTGGTTCCCTAGATATGTAAACAATCTTACAACCTGAGGCTGCAATAGAAGGAGGTAATTAGGAATTATAATTACTGTGTGTAGCAAGAAGTGGAATTTCTGGGTTGTGAAGATGATCAACTTCAACGAAGGGAACACAGCCGTGTGGAGCAGTAGTAAGCAAAGGGTTATTGTTGGAGTCATCGCTGAAACGAGAGCGAGTAAGAATGGCAAAAGCTAGAGCTTTAAGCCAAGTTGTGCCTGTCTTAAGAAAAGAACACAAGATAATATCACAAGGTTGAGGTTTGAAGTTTTCTTGAGCTAACATCATTCCATGAATATAATCATGTTAGTACAAAAAGCCTTGGTAGTAGTCTCCCAACAATTTCTTTTGGGAAGGGTTGAGATGATCCTTTTGTGTTTGTTAATAAGGGTGAGTGCGAGTGCAGGCTCTCCTCCTCCTCCTTCTTCTGCTTTTCTACGAGGACTATCCATTTAGCTGGAAAAGGTAACTAAAGTGAGATGCATGAAGAAATTAATGGGATTTGCTTTTATACACATACACAAGCAATTATCAACAATTGGCAGCGTCTTTCTTTTAATATTTGAACATCAATATTTAATTAAAATTATAATAGAAATAATTACCACATTATATAAATAGTCTTTTTCATAATAGAATTAATTTATTAGTTTTTAATTATAAATAAAAATCATACATTACAGCTGTATCCAAAATCAATAGGATAATTCCTATTTACTCAATACAGGATAACTTAATTGCATCAATATTTATATGATAATTAATTAAATAATATTTTTTTAGCGGATCATACTTTCATTTCGTTCACTCATATTTTTATATGTAATTTTTTTTGAAATTATTTGTAGTAATGATAACATTATTTATATTGCCTATGCATAGTGTCACAGACCGCAAGTTACCAAGCCTGTGACAATAGGCTTGTACAATGAAAAATACAAACATTTTGACAATCAATAGTGTTTTCTGGACACTTATTTTCAATGCAATAATAACATCTGAATAAAATATATTTTTTTCTCCAGAGAATAAATAAAATGAGTTTTTATTATTGACTCAATTAATTTCAATGGAGAAATAATTTTTTTTATATTATTATTATTGACTTGAATGAATACAATAAATTATATATAATGAGTTTTTTTTCAGGCATATAATATTTTAATTTTTATTAAAGTTTCTCTATTCAGATTGTAAAATTATATTTTTATTTTTTATTTAAATTTAGATATAAAGCCTTTTTTTTTCTTCAGTAAAATGGATGTTAACAATAAAATACGAGATATATAAACTTTGATATAAAATGTATTCTCACATTGAAGGATAACGACTTTTCAAATCTCATGGTTAACAGTATACAACAGTATATGGTATAAATATTAAAAATAAATCAATAATATATTAAATAAATAAGTTTCAAATAAATTTTAAAATATACAGTAAAAAATATATAATGAGTATATAACTAATATATTTCAGGTATATCATATTCCAACAATTAATAATTTTTCTTATTAAGATTTTGAATCATCTCTTTTTTTTTTTCAAGTACAGAGATGAACATAATATTCTTTTTTTAAGAAGAATCAACAATATTTTTATTTTTACAATCAAAATCTCATTTATTTTTTACATAAGAATTTGAACTTTACATCACCTTTTTCAATGTCTTATCCCCCTTTTTCACATACGTAACATCATTTTTTAATATCATTAACTCCAAAATATTTAT
This sequence comes from Ricinus communis, assembly GCF_019578655.1. Lineage (NCBI taxonomy): Eukaryota > Viridiplantae > Streptophyta > Magnoliopsida > Malpighiales > Euphorbiaceae > Ricinus > Ricinus communis. The sequence continues at coordinate 928,573 of NC_063264.1, read as the reverse complement.
TAGTAGAAGAAAAATAAAAGTCTAAAATCTCTAAAAATCTATGCATTAAATCGAAGATAGTGCTTAGGAGAAGAAGACAATCGAGCATTAACTTTGATATTCATAAGAAATCGAAAATGGAAGTTGCAAAATTCAAAACTGAAAAAGAAAAAAAACTTATATCAACAAGTTAACCATCGATTTCAAATAACAGTAGGAAGTTTCAAAGAAAATAAAAGAGAAAAAGAACGAGAAAAATTACACGAATAGAGAAGTACTAAGAGAAGAAATTGTGAAAAAATAGAGAATTAAGTTCAAAAAATTATTAAAAAGTAAAAAAGAAAATATATATAAAAAAGAAAGAAAGTAAAAGCATAAAAGTAAAAACTCAAAGCCAAATGTATAAAAGTAAAAGAGAAAAAAAAAATTGCGTGAATGATGTAATTTTTTCAATTATTCTTTAGAAAATTTCCAAATTTATTTTTATTCAAAAAAAAAAATTAATTACATAGATATCTCTAATTTTTTATTTTTTAAAATTATCCCCTACTGTTTTTTTAGAAATATTCATTCTTCATATTCTTCATTTTTTCTTCATTTTAAAAGAAAATTAGTTTTAGATACTTTAAAGATACATAACGGATACTATATTTTTGTAAACATATACTATTTGCTCTTGAACATTTAAATTGAATTTTATTTTATTTAAAAAAAAATTAGATACTCAAAGCATATTATTATTCGACAAACATATAACTTTTGTTGTTCACTTTTTTTTTTTAGTTTGTATTTTATTTCATTTAATAAAAATTAAGATATCTAATGTATACTTGATGAATACTATTTTTAGTTAAATATATATCTTTTCCTAATATTTACGTTTAAAGTATATTAGATATATACTATTTTTACCTTGTAGCAATTTATTTAATTATTCATATATAATATTCTCAGTACATCTTCATTAGAAAGTTGCTTTTTATATTTGTTAATTTAATCATTATTAATATCACAAAATCAAACAAAATACAATAATATTTCATAATAATTAATGTGTTTTAAATAAATTATCTGTCAAAAATATACTGAACGCATATCATATAATATTGCATTTTAGAATTTTTTTAAATAAAATTTTATTTTTAGATATTTTTATTATTAATAATGTTTACTGTTATTTTTTGTAATTTTTGTATGTTATTGTGGCAATTATGAGAGGAACCATCACTTTTCAAAGTCTGTAGGCTTTAAGCTGATACCCATAACATGCTAATATGGCCTAATAAAATTAATTAGAGCCCCCGTTAGCAACAATGGGCCAAGAAATGATCCGCAAGAAATTTCGAGAAAATAGAGAACCCTAACCCTAGATGCCCCAACCTCTCCATTGCACGTGACAATCAGCTGACTTGAAGAAAAACGAGTATTGAGGCGCCGCAGTGACCCTATCTCTTCCAAAATACATATTCCCTCACCTCTATCGTCCGATCTCCTTCCACGTCATCAATCCGCGTCATTCTACGTTTCAACGGCTCAGATCAAGTTGCAGAGTTACTGGTACAGCGAACGAAGAAGCTCCTCTCTTCCTTTCTCTCTCTCATCTCCAATTTCTAATTTCAAATATATTTTTTCCAAGAAAAAATTATTTTCTCGGGAAAAGTTTGTATGCCCGTTTGTTTGTTTTAGATTGTTAGGTTTTGAAACATGACAATCATGGAACAAGAAGGTGAAATTCTCGAAAAGGAAAACAAAATTAGAGTTTTTGGCGAACCAGAAGAAGAAAATAGCACAGATGCTGATAGTGAAACGAAGCAAAGCGTAGAAGTTGAAGAGGAAGAAGATGACGACGACGCCGATGACGACGGCGACGAGGACGACGGTGAAAGTGAAGGCGTAGAAGACGACGACGATGGAGAAGACGAAGGAGTCGAAGACAACGAAGATGACGACGACGTTCAGGTCTTACACTCCTCCGGTGGACCACCGGTTCAGTCAGCCGACGACGACGACGAAGAAGACGACGACGACGACGAAGATGATGACGGCGACGGCGGTGACGACGATGATGAAGATGATGAAGGCGTTGATGACGACGATGAGAGTGATGAGGTTCAGGTTTTACACTCCTCCGGTGGGCCGCCGGTTCTGTTAGCCGACGATGAAGAGGATGGCGGTGAAGGCGGTGATGAAGACGACGAGGACGATGAAGGAGTGGAAGATGATGAAGATGACGACGACGACGATGATGTGCAGGTTTTGCACTCTTCTGGAGGACCGCCGGTTCTGGTTGCAGATGATGATGAAGGGGAAGATGTGGAGGATGACGATGAAGATGATGATGGCGAAGGTGAAGGCGGTGACGACGACGACGACGACGATGACGATGATGACGACGACGACGATGAGGATGATGTTTCTGAAGCAGAGGTATGTGCGGATCTGCTTTATTTACATGGTGTAGGGTTTTTCTATAATTTTTTTCAGATCTGTTTTGTTTCTCATGTTTCCTTGTGTGGTTGTTAGGCTATGGAGGCGGTAGAACAGTTTGCTGCATTAGTTATTATCTTGCGTTTTGATTTTGTGCATGTTGGTGTGTTTTTTCGAAACTTTTTGGCAAAGGTTGCTGTTTTTGTGTTTCTTTTTTTACCCTTTTAGTACGGTAGTTTTGGCTTCACCAGTATTTCCAGATTTTTATTTTATGTTTTTAATGCCGTGTTTCAAGGTGTTTTATTTGATTTAGTTGCGGTGAAGATGTTCCTTAGCAGATTTGTTTATGTCTTTTTTTGTTGGGTCATTCTAATTGTTTTTTCATTCTCATAATCAAGTGTTTGAGCTGCAGGATTTTAGTTTATGTTTGTTTGATTACCATGGACTTGGCTGTAATCAGTTTTAAAGCAGCCTGTTTTTTTAATGTTTGAATGATGTGGCTTAATCTGCTAGCAAAAGATTTTAGGACCTTGTGTAATTTCCATATGATGGTGATATTGGAGTCGTCGTCGTCGTCTTTTGTTAATGGGATTTTCTTATGCCAAAGATAATAAGGTTACTAAACAAATGGGTTGCTCCAATAGTTTCACTTTATTTTTCTTTCTTTAAATGTCTTGATGCCTTATCCAATATTAAGTTTCATTTGCTCTGCGTTGACTTTTTTTTTTTTTTTTTTGGCCTGCTTATATTGTGATTTTATGTATATGTATTGGTGTATAGGAGGATATGGGAACCGAATACCTTGTTCGACCGATAGTTCGTGCAGAGGATGACGAAGATGCTAGTGATTTTGAGCCAGAAGAGAATGGAGAGGACAAAGATATAGATGAGGAGGAGGAAGATGAGGATGAAGAAGAAGATGAGGCTGCTGGGAAGGTTGAGGACCCAAAAAAGAGGAAGAGATCTGGTAAGGATGATTCAGATGATGGTGGAGAGGATGATGATAGACCATCCAAGCGATAGGGGGCTGGGGGGACCCTTCTTGGTTTTGAGGACTGACCATTAACATATAGGTCAATCTCTCTATCCCTGTCTCTTTTCCCATCTCATCTTTGTAGAAAGAAGGATAGGATTGCTTTTTGGATTATGTTTTTTTTTTTCTTCTTTTTTTTGGTTAATTTTAAATGCTGTGTTTTCTTTTTTCTTAGGATTATAAGATGTTTAATTTGGTTAATGCATAGTCATGTTGGGGGTTGAATGACACTATTTGAAAAAGCAGCTGGTTTAGACTTTCTCTGTAAGTTATAATCTTTAGCTAATCTCTTGAAATCATTAGGTTAATTTGGAGGCTTCTTAGTCTGTGCCCCTTTTTTCCTCTGCAAATTTAAATCTCCGTGGAATGATTGGTTGTAGTAGTATATATATATCTTGTTTGATCTTTGGACAAATGGATGAATCCTCTTGGACTTGTGTCACCTGCATAATACGATCGGGTAATTGTTACGGATTACTGGCAAAAGAAAATTATAAAATAATAATAATAATAAAACCTCTGGTTTTTCTTCAATGTAATGAGAGGATTCGACTCTCTTTGATGGGTGGGCATAAGAGGCGGAATGGTATTTGGTAGTGGGGCGAAGCGGGTATGAGATTCGTGTCCAGAATCCTAGAGAACTCTCTCTGTATTGCATTTGTAGGCAAATGGTTGCGGGTGTGGGTTTTCGGTGAATGCATGCATATACGGGTTTCGGTCTTCCTCAGCAAATGCAAATGAGAATCCGTTGATTAAAAAAGAAAAGAAAAGAAAAGAAATTTGAAAGTTTCAAATGAGAATGAACCATTGGCATACAAAGAGGTCATTATTGTTTAATGGAGCAAAAAGGGTAAAATATGTTCGATAAATAAAAAAAGAAAAAGAAAAGGAAAAGCGCTGGTAACATATATGTATCGTATTTAATACGGAGGAGATGGGTGCAGATGGCCTGTCAGTAGTAGTGGAAACGTCATCTCATGCATTGTGGACAATTATATTATTGTTTATTTCTAGCTAATTTCTTGACTATTAAATTTCAATTTACTGACCAATCCCTTTTTTTTTTTTTTTTTTTTCTTTTTTTGATTGCGAGTTTTAAGATATAAAAACAGGTGTTCGACGACAGCTGGAGAAAATGGGATGAGACAGAGAGAAGGATCTGGGGGTAGAAAAGTCCAAACCAAAATGGCATTTTTGGAATCCATCCATCTATGAGCTGGAATCAATTTATTCTCAAAATCCAGTTCCATCAAATTGCATTATTATTCATTTTTGTATCCAGTTGGCAAGTTTTAAAAAATAATATTCCTAGATAATTGAACATTTAAAATTTGATTTGATATACAACTTCTTGTGACATCACAAGGTTAAAAAATCAATGTGAATAATAATGAATTAGATACAGTGATGCTTTATGATATATAATTCTCGTTAGCTTATCTGACTTGCTAGATAAGGAGAATCAGCTGTCTTTCCTAATGATAGTATTAAAGAGAAAAGAAGATACAAAATAAAATAATGATTATCTTTAAAAAAGAAATTATTATTCATAGAATCCGAAAAGTGTAGACTTCAGTTTACTTCAACCATGCTATCACATTCACAACAAAGGGCCAAAAACACAAAATCCTGACCCCAAATATTGTTTCGTTCTTTTTTTTTTTGAAAAAAAGAAAAGAAAAAGAAGGAACAAAATTCTTATTCCCAATCATATCAGCTACTGAATTTGAATCCTCCGATGGGAATGCTGGGCTGGTTTGTCCCGAAGCTCAGGTCTCCATTACTGGCATCTATAATATTCTGATCCTCTTCTTCTTCCTCAATCCAATACTTTTCCAAAATCTTCACGGCCTTTTCATAAATCTCATGGTTGTCATGGCTCTGTAAATTTTCAATTTTATCCAGCCCATCGCAGTCATCTATTAACTGTGCATACATATTGACTGTGGTATTGCCAGACTCCTTCTCAGTCTCACCAATTTTCAGGATATTCTCTAGACCCTCAAGGCACACTGTCACAATTCTCGGATCAGGACATACTAGAAGATCACACAGTGGTTTAATGCAACCTTGACTCACCAAGTATCTGAATCGAACATAATACGCAATTATCCACATCAATATAGTCTGATTATAGAGAAAAAAAGAATTAAACCAGGTCAAACAAACAAATCATACTGAATTTGTTCTCGGGAACCACCGGAAGTGGCGTTGGAAATCGCCCATGCTGCCTCCTTCTTGACTTCAAATTCAGCATTTTGTAACAGGTGCACAAGTGGGGAAATGATATTTGCCTCAATTACAGCCTATTATAGAGACAAGAGTTAAAGAATGACACGGAGCAACGTTCACGATTTTTTTTTACGGCAACAAATAAGAAGAATATGACATGTACATGGAGGTATTAAGGCAAAATAGACGTTATTTTTCATTTACCTGTATTTGATGTTTATTCCCAGCAGTGATATTTGAAATTGTCCAACAGGCTTCTTTCTTGATACTCTTCTTGTAGTTTTGTGTAAGAAGTTGGTAGAGACAAGTGAGCCCTTTGTTGTCAATTACACACTAGTAACACGATTCTTGAGTCAATTTTTCATCAAAATGAATAGAAAATGAAGATGATAGATGGAATATCTCATACAAACAGACACAGCATAATAAACACATGCCAGATACGTTACGAAATGCAACTTATGGATATAGTTCCCCATTTATTACATGAGGAGAGACGAGTAGAAGTATAGTACAGAACAAGTACCTGGGTCTGAGTATCATCACCGGTGACGATGTTCCCCACAGTTCGTAGTGCAGGTACAAGGACTGTTGTTGATGGATGACTGCAGAAAAACACATTTTAACAAATACTCATCATGGATGCTATCTTTTAGATGTAACCTGATGGATGCCACAACATTAAAAGGAAAAATACAACATTAAATAACCATATATCACGTTACTTGGAATTGCCTTAAATAAAAAAAAAAATCCTATTTGCTAATTTTATATCAAAATATGCAAATACTAAGTTCAAGCATAACAGTGAGACAAAAGAAAAAAAGAAAGAAAAGAAATGTATTAAGTTTACTTTGTCACTTTTAGATGGTTCGGAATATTCATAAAGCCGTCCAGTATTTTTGCAAGAATCATAGAATGAGAGAGAAAGTGTTAAACAGGAAGCATTTTCAACATCAATTATGTAAACACCATCTTACAGTAGAAGCTCCACAAGTCTTGGAGCAATGCCTGCCTCAATAACAGCCTGAATCTTGTCATTTGTGCCATCAGAAAGATAAGAAAGTGCCCAACAGGCATCTGTTAACACTTCATCATCAGTTGAGTAAATAAGGTGCTGAAGGGCGGGCAATGCAGGCTTGACCTGGACAAAAAGTTACCAAACATTATGATGTTGTTCTACTACGTAGTGGTCAAGCATCCCCCAGAAAATTTAAATACATATTACTTGCATTAAAGGCTACTCCAAAAGTAAAAGAAAAAAGAAAAAAAAGTTCTCACCTGCTCAAATGGAGCTGGTGGCTTTCCGCGGCAGAAATTCGATAAAGTCCAAGTAGCATTCCTTAGCATTGAAAGTTTTGAGTGCTCATTGAATTGTGCAAGTAATGGCATTAGTGCACCATGATTAAGAACAAGATCCCTGCAACTAGGCGAGTCACCAGCAACATTACCCAATGCCCACACTGCCTGCTTATTGTGCATGGGTTTTTTGTTTAGAAAAAGAGTCACAAACAATTGAGCAAAGAATAGAGAATCTAGAAGTCATAAAAGATTCAAGTCAACCTGTTCCCGAACATCATCATTTGCAGAGCCAAGTAGTTGCACAAATTTGGGGATAGCACCATGATCAATAACAACCCGTGTGTGTTCAGATGTCCCGGACACAATGTTTGTCAATGCCCATGCCGCCTCAAACTGATAATGAAAGAAAAATCAGGCCCTGATGGTAAATTAAGCAACTAAATTCTCTGTGCAAGAGATAAAGGTTGAACAGAAGAAAAATAAGGACAGGCTCTGAGTGTTATACTTGCAACTGAGGCAGATCGAGCCTATCCAGGAATTCCACAAAACGAGGAACGACGCCTACTTTTATTACTTCATCGATTGGAGGGCAACGCTCTGCACAATTACAGGAAGAACTACTCAATATTTTAACTAGGACATGGAATGTAACCAGTGGTTGGGAGATCGATATTCACAGCACGAACAGTTTAGACTTTACACACCAATTGACAATAGCTTTCTGAATTGAATAGTTGCTTCCAACTGCAGGTTAGGGTTATCAGACAAAACTCCTTGTACCATTACAGGTACATTTTCCAACTGCCATCAACGCTGAGAATTAGCACAACTGATAAAAACTTCATTCCAAGATTAAAAAAGAAAATAAAAAAGAAAAGAAAGTTGGATTCTTCTGATTCTTCTTATCAGCAGAAATCTTCTAGACAGTTAAATTAGCCTCATTTAACCTAAGATCTCCCAACCTTGTATTCTCAATCTTAAAACCCTAATAATAATTAGCAAGGATGATACAAGCATCTGATATAAAATCAAAACTATAAATCTTAAAATTTTAAACTAGAATAAACAAAGTAATTACAAGAAAACATGAACAAAGAAATGGGCGTATATTAATATAAAAGGAAAAGAAAGGTACTTTTTTGTTGATGGCATCATTAGTTTGTGAAACCTCATTTAAATTCTGAGATTGAAGAAGAGCAAGCCCTTCTCTTCTTTTCTTAAGAAGACTATCTTCTCTCTTATTCTTTCTAATCTCAACCAAATTATCCTCTCTTCTTCTGCGAGCTTCATCCCCATCAACACCACTCTTGTACGATTTCTTCCTCGCATCCGTACGCGAACCGGGTCTTAGTGACATTGGCTTTTGCTTGTCTAAAACTCACTGTATCACTATTGCTCACTAAATGTTTGATGAAAGTCCTCAGTCAAGGTAAAGCAAATTTTTTTATTTTATTTAGTTTAAGCCGCCAAAAGAGAGAAGTAAAGAGAGCAATAATTGTGAGACGAATTATAAGTAAATGAGGTGGCAAAGCTGTTGCTGTTGTTGGTATCGCCGCCCAAATCAATTACACTAGCTTAAAGGGCCTGTATTTTTTTATAAGAAATTTGTAAGCAAGTAAAGTGGCTTTTGTAGGCTTTAATAATTGGTTAGATTCATGGGAGCCACATGCCCGTGCAAGAATTGGACAAAGATTTACAAACGAAGAATGAGTGTAGTTAGCTGTAATGTATCTGCTTTAAGGGATTGGCTGTTCTCTAGCATAAGCTAAACTTTTGAGGCTCACTCTATTGGTTTATTGACATTTTCTATTTTTGAGAAGAACAAGGGAAGAAGAAGAAGAAGCAGAAGAAGAAAAAAATTTGTTGGGAAAGCTACTTCTATGGCTGGTTGGTTGGTTGGTTTGTCAAGGGACAAAATGGCTATTCTGTTATATCAATGGTTGTTGAGGCTGAGGTGTACCACAAGAAATGAAAACCAAAAGCTCTTCAATAGGAATAGGCCCAATGCGTAGTTCGCCTTCGGACTTGCTTTAAAAGAAATGTGGTTTCCTTCGACATATCAATTTCAAATTGAATGGTTCCGTTATATGATTGAATTAAAATTGAAATGTTCGAATTTTATTGAATTAATGAAACCATAGTAAGATTGAAGAAGAGTTGACTGGTAGGATCATATGATAAACTATGTTAGCCCTGGTCACAGAGCACACTCCAATATTCACTGTGAATCCATGAACCCATCTACCACACTTATCTCTGATCAATTCACCCGCACACAGCCACGCCGCCATTTGCACCTCTACTAGGGAGGGGCTGCTACTTGCTAGAAGTTTGGAGATTGAGAGGCTTACGGTGGAGGCGTACAGTTCGGGTGCGGTCCAGATGATCACAGGTGAAAGTTGGGTTTTAATGCAAAAATGGGTCATCCTTAATCACCCACTTCCATTGAGTTGCAAGATTGGCAAGTTTACACTGCCCGTGTTTTATCGCAATTTTTGCACTGCTACTTGCTTCTTTTGATGTGGGTTTTGCATGTGCTGAAGTTGGGCGGGCTAAGAATGAATTCTCCGAGTTGGGCAGTGCAGCAAGGCAGTTTGGGCCTGTCTAGGTTAGGTAAAGCTATAGCACTCCACCAAATGATGTATGGGCCTAAACCCCCATATATAGGAAGAGGGAGCGTGTGCCCAAGCAGAATGGTGAGGATTAGAAATGTGGCAGTCATCATCATGCTAAGTTATGATTCATGAAGTTGACATTTACATTACCTTATTCCAGGGAATAGGTAGTCATAAGAAAAGTTGTAGGTATGAGTTATCCCTTCCAATATCAGCTACCATCATTGTCATTTATCTTCAACATCTACCAAAAGATTATCTAGGACCATACCCCATTGTAATAATATTATTTCATCAAATTAAATAGCTGATTTTATGTTCTGAGGATTCAAATCTCATCAAGCGTTACTATGAAATACAAAAAAATTACTTTTTTATTTTTGAGTTCAACGAAATTTGAAAACTCTAAATGCTGACTCGCCTAATGCTAAATTATTTGTTTTTTCTTTTTCCAAAAAACAAAGGGAGGCTGGGTGTCTCACTATGAATGATGGACAACAGGCAAGCATAGATTGGGCCCATTGGGAGTTTTGAATCAATAAACATATGATGCACCGAATGTCGGTGACCCCGACGCGCTTTGACAAAATTTGCCAACCGACACCTCCTTCCATTTTTTGTTTTAACACTTTCAACATCAATTAAAAATACATCAGACCGGGTTTGGAAACACACTCCTGCGTCAATCACAATTAAGTAGCCTAATTTAATTAATTTGATGGAAATGACCCAAAAAACATGAGTCTAACAAGTCAATAGCCTCGCTCCGCCCACTCCAATTAAATACACAATATAATTCTAATTACAAAGATTCATTATTTAAAAGAAAAATGAATTACTATGTTATACTAATAATTGATATGTGATTCTACTGCTTTAAGATACAATTTTCAATGACGTGTGGAATGCCCAAATAACAAAATAATTATCTTTTTGTTACAGCAGTTACTAGAATACGAATTTGAAACTCTTTAATGATTTGATAATCTATGCTTGTGTATTGGAGTAGTAATCCCCTACAACTCCAACTATTTGATATACAACAATCGGACAATAAGCAACAACAACATTTATCATATAATACCAGAAGATAAGAAAAATGAAAATTAGAATATAAATGAAATCCAAAGGTCAGAAACACATCATCTATTTTCAAAAAATTCTATTAAAACTCAGATTTCCCAACTAACCGCTCTAATTAGTAACAAACAAAAACATTGCATTTATAGTTCTCAATCAGTATTTCTTTTTCTATTTTCAGTTTTGCACACTCAAAACACCATCTACTGTATTATCATTCTGCACAGTACCTCTTAATAAAACCTCTCGATTTTAAACCAAATCTGAGTCTCCGTGCCCGTTCTTTCCTCGCCGGAAACCAGATTTTGATCGGATCTGGTTTTCGAAGCTTCTTATATTTTATAATTCGCATTCAAATGCTCGTCATTCATTTCGCTGCTTAAATTCAGGCCTTAAGAAAATGATCATCTCCAGTCCTGTCACTCCTGGTCAGGTACGTGTAGATCTTGTTTCGATTTTAGGTTATTATTTGTTTAAAATCCTGATTAGTTATTGATTTAGCTTAATGTGTTTTTTTTTTTTAAAAATATATATATTTTCAGGTTTCGCTTTTTCTTGGAATTGTACCTGTAATTGCTGCTTGGATTTACTCTGAGTTTTTAGAGTATAATAAAAATGCCGCTGCGGCAGCAGCCAAAGCGTGAGTTTTATTTATTTATATGTCATGTTTTCTATATATATATGATTTTGGTTAGTTAGATGCTTAATTGAAGTTGTTTTCGCTGCTAGTAGGCATTCCGATATTGGTTTAACTGAATTGGGAAACGGCATCGTTAAGGAAGACGATGACAGAGCTGTTTTACTTGAAGGTGGTGGTGGTCTTCAAGCAGCTTCTTCTCCTAAAGCTACTAGGACTGTGTTACCTGCTTCCTCTCCTCCTATTTTCAGGTTTTTTTTTTCTTTAAGAAGCTGACATGGCATTTTCTCTTTTTAACTTCTTATTATCTTTTCCTCTGATGAAATTACATGTGCGTTTTTGTGTGATTAGGTTTTTTTTGATGGATGAGCAATTCTTGATCGATAACCGGTTGACACTTAGAGCTATGTGAGTATGTTATGTGATGTCTAATTAAATTTTGCTTGAGAAACTTTTGTTTATCTCGATATGTTTCGAGTCTTTTATTGTTTCATCTCTTATTTCTTTTGCAGATCTGAATTTGGTGCTCTTTTGGGCTACTTTTACGTGTGTGATCGCACGGATTTCTTTAATGGGTCAAAGAAGGTGCTGCTGTAAAATCTTTATTACCTGTCAACTAAATCCTCATTTGGTGTTCCATCAGTTGATGTTTAATGATAAATAAAGCACTTGTTGAAGTGTTAAATTTTTCAAACATTTTAATTGTGACCATTGTCTGTGTGTGCAGAGTTTTAATAGGGACATTTTCTGGTTTCTCTATTCCCTCCTCATCGTAGTTTCAGCAATAACTTCTTTCAAAATACATCATGATAAGTCACCATTCTCTGGGAAACCCATACTTTATTTGAATAGGCATCAAACTGAGGAGTGGAAAGGCTGGATGCAGGTGTGTTGCTCTTTTCAAATGATTTGCCAATATTTATTCTTTTGTTCTCAAGTTTTCTGCAGTGAGAATTAGAAGATTGGTAATTTGAATTTCTTCATAAATTAGTTTTGTTTACATTGTTTTAACCACCTTTGCCCAACACAAATTGTTGATCACTGGCATAATTTTGGAGCAAAGAATGATTCCTGGAGTTTCTAAATTCTAATCTTGATGTCAGTGTGCATATCTTCCAGCATGTGCTGGTTAGGCTTCAAATAAGTATTGTGTTTCTACTGCCATGCCATGATTGTTAATCTTACGAATTTTTTCCTGCCATCTTTCAGGTATTGTTTTTGATGTATCATTACTTTGCTGCAACAGAAATCTATAATGCAATCCGAGTTTTCATTGCTGCATATGTGTGGATGACTGGATTTGGGAACTTCTCATATTATTATGTCCGCAAAGATTTTAGTCTTGCTAGGTTTGCACAGGTATGCCGTCTCCTGAAAGTTTAATATAGCTCCAAGTTCTTTCTTCTGTTAAGTTGCTCCCGGTTGTAATCATTCTCTGTTGAGCAGATGATGTGGCGGCTTAATTTCCTGGTGATATTCTGTTGTATTATACTTAACAACAGTTATGTGTTATACTACATTTGCCCCATGCATACTCTTTTCACTCTTATGGTCTATGGGGCGCTTGGTATTATGAACAAGTACAACGAGATTGGATCTGTCATTGCTGTTAAAATTATTGCCTGTTTCTTGGTGGTTATCCTAATATGGGAAATTCCTGGAGTCTTTGAATTGCTTTGGAGCCCATTTACTTTCTTTCTTGGTTGGTACCTCTTCAAATGTTTTTCTTTCTTTTACATATTAAAGCATTGTGTACAGTCCATCCTGAAACTCAAAAATGTTGCAGGCTATACTGATCCAGCAAAACCAGATCTTCCTCGATTGCACGAATGGCATTTTCGCTCAGGCCTTGACCGCTATATCTGGATAATTGGTATGATATATGCGTACTATCATCCAACAGTAAGTTCTGAACAATGCAACGTTCATATTAAAAATGCTCTTGAATTGTAACTTGAGACAGGTATCCTTCTTTGACCGAGTCGCTACAATTTGGCATTTGTTATTTGTAGGTGGAGAGGTGGATGGAGAAGCTGGAGGAAACAGAAGCGAAGAACAGAATATCAATCAAAATAGCTATCGCATCGATTGCCTTATCGGTACCCAAGTTTTTTCCAGCAGTGTCTTATTTCTTAAGTGTTTCATTGTTGATGCTAACAATTTTTTGTGAAATTCCTAGGTTGGCTACCTGTGGTATGAGCATATCTACAAGCTAGACAAGATTACTTACAACAAATACCATCCTTATACCTCATGGATTCCAATCACGTATGAGATTGCTTTATTAGATATTCTTGCATGTTCCCTGCGAAGAAACTTTGGCTGATTACTTGTTTCATTCTGTTATTGTTGATCAGTGTATACATATGCTTGAGAAATGTCACTCAATACTTCCGCAGCTACACTTTGACCCTTTTTGCGTAAGAATCTGTCGAGTTAATTTCATCTGTTGCTAATTTTCTTCCTCGATGACTTATTTGTATTATCTGCTGCAGGAACTAATTTTGCACTGCCATTTGTTTATATTATTTGCAAAAATTACTGATTAGTTATTTGGTTTACTAGATGGCTTGGAAAGATTACACTGGAAACATACATTTCACAGTTCCATATCTGGTTAAGGTATGACGAAACTGACCTTTTGTTGTCTGCTTGAGCTATGCCTACATTTCTACAGCAAAGAGGCTCATTGATGACACTATGTTTTTTCCTCAATCTAATTTTACTTTGAATTGAATCTTCAGATCAAGCATCCCGGATGCTCAACCCAAATTGTTGCTTTCTATAATCCCATCCTCAGACTACCCGATGTTGAACTTTATGGTCACTACTGCCGTCTATGTTGCAGTAAGTATACAGTGTGACGATTTCATATCATGGAATATTTGCAATAAACTCAAGCACTGTTCTTTGTCATTGTCTGTAGGTTTCTTACAGACTCTTTGATCTGACAAATACATTGAAAATAGCTTTTGTGCCCAGTAGAGATGATAAGCGCCTTGTACACAACATGGTTACTGCGGGAGTAGTTGGAAGTGTTCTATACTTCCTGTCTTTTGTGTTATTAAAAATCCCTCAGATGCTGGTAAGAGTCGCTCCTTCAAGTTCTTTAAATCTGTCTGAACTAGTTTTGGTAAATTGGATAGCATTTTCCAGCATAAGTATCGAAAAGGATAACAGTAGCTGCAGACAAACGGCACCAGAAGGATGCCTTTTACCTTCCCTCCTGTTGAAATAATGTGCTAGTTTAGTCTTTGAAGTTTGAAAATACATACAGCAGATGTGCATTACCTTAGCCATTGTGTTTGTGCCTTTAGTTAATTACTGCAGAATTGTAAGGAAACGCAGAATAACTCAAGTTTATATGGGAGTTTGTCATCAATCATCTGAATAAGCAATTTCTGATACCTGAAAACTTGCAGGTGTAAGTAAAAGGCTGCAAGCTTCTGCATCAGTTTTTGGCGAAACACACGAGAAGAACGTTCTCCACTGCTAGATTTTTTGCCCCCACAAAAGTACACCTGGGCCACAGTATCTATTCATTTCATTTTCCCCTTTATTTGCAAGATAAAAGGAAAGAATGTGCTTAGATTTGTGACATATTGTATAGGAAAAGGTCGTTAATTGAGAAGACCTCCAATAGGTGTTATTTTTGTAATGTTCTTTTCATTATTTCTGATGACAATAGTAAAATCATAACAAGCGAAATATACCATTCACTATTAAAGCAACTTACCTTTGTTGCAATCTTCCATTAGATAACTGCTACAACTGCTACTATTAGCTCCATACGTGTATTAACTTAGGCAAATAGTGCTAAGATTTTGAGCTACTATTACATCTTTTATTTTACATTTTGAATCGTTAAAAAGGCAGACTGAGACACTCAACTAAAAGATTCTTCAAATTGTTACTTGAATCCTTTTCTCTCAGTCTGCTGTAGTGGTGACATTATCCAAAACCGCCCTTGAGGTTCATTGTTCCCAAGGCAACGGAGGGGAGAACATTGGGAATAGGAAAGTCTGATTGAATTTGGATCACCGAATCAGCTTGCGAGTTTCTCAATATGCCAAGCACTCCTCTGAAATTGTCATTACATGGTCCTGCTATAATCTGATTTAAAGGGGAAACCTTGAAACCACGAGCATAAAAGCAGTCTAAAACTTAATCAAACATACAACCGTTAAGAAATCCTTGGCATTCGAATATAAAAACAGCAGGATGATTCAGAACATCACAAAACAGCTTCCCTTGCAAAGTTGCACAAATCTAGCCTAAGAGCATGGAACTACTGATCCAGAATTAATAAAAGAGAAAGGAGAAAAAAAAGAAGTGGTCTTTTGATTGTTTTGAAATGGACACAGCATTATACGATATATTCCAATTCCAGGTTGATGTAAATAAGATGTCGCAAGCAGAAGCAGCGGCGGCAGCAGTGGCCATAGAGCTTTTCCCTCGGTGGAAAATGTAGCATGACGTTGTCAGAATATATGCACCAGATCGTATGCAAATCTTTTCACGTCAAGAAAATACCATAACAACAATGGATAGCTCATAAAAAATAAAATCAGATTAATGTTTTTGAATCTTCAGAAAGTTTGTATAAAGAGATGCTCAAGTGCTTTGAGACACTCTTGATCTACTTATCAGCATATGGAAAAACCAAACAAATCAACAAAAAATTAACTGACAAATGCCAAGTGCTCCAAGTCCAAGAACACATAAGTATTCGAGCTCCTGTGTGGCTTTCATAGCTTAATTAGTCACCCCTATAGTATTCGTCATTATCATTTCAGCAGTTTGAATTAATTGCTGAAAAATGAAAGACCAGGCAAAATCATTTTTGAGAAAAATCATGCACTTCATAATTTGAAACATGATTGTTGCATCAATGATTTTAAGATTTTAACAACTTAGCTGTGAAATATCTCGAATAAGGCCAAAAAAGAAATAAATAAACAAAATTGAAGGATACGTCCAGAACAGCACGAACGACTGCATAAGCATAAGAAGACAACGTTAGTCTATTAAAAATATAAACAAAACCAAATTCAGAACTAGAAATTTGTTGATGCATTATACACATCATTCTGACCGACTATAGATAGAAACATAAAATTCGGAAACAGATAGACATATATAGACAATTTTTAGAAAGTGGCATTTGAAAGTTAAGAAAAACGCCAACCTCTTTCTCAACCTCAAATAAAACTTTCCCTACTTAAAATAAGAAGTACAATCTGAATTATATTCAAGAAGTCGCTGGGTAGGTAATCATATAGCCAGCTTATAAATTAAGAAGAAGAGCTCTTTGCAGTAAAACTACCATCAAAAGCACAACTTGAAGCAGACAATTTAACAAAAAGCAAAATTTCACTAACACAGCTGTAGAACTCGAGTAAAAGATCACCAGAATATGAAAAACAACCGAACATACCAAAGCTAACCATTATTGTCAATACCATTACCTCCACCCAAAGTACAACTTCTAAGAAATAATAGTGAAATAAGAGCACAAAATACAGTTGAAAGAGGAGAACCTTATCCAAAGAAAAATCAGAAATTACAAAGAAAATAGATTGACTAATAAATAATAGAGAAGCATACCATAAGCCCACCGAAAAATCCATCAAGTATGATCTGGTTCCAAGAGTCAAAGTATGAGTGAACAGAAAACTTTGCTTTTGCTAAGAGTCCGATTGAAGTGGTTGCCATGACAAGGAAATAAAAGATAAATCCATACAAGCCCGTGAATCCCAAAATTCCAGCAATCACCCCACCAATGATAGACAAAAATGTCCGACTGCAAGGAGTACAAAGCTTAGGTTTTATTATAAACATATAATAAAATCTATTGGAAGACTGTAGCATGGAAAATGGTTCTTTGAATCGCTACTTTAAAAACTTTCCAATGCGTTTTCGAATTTTTCAATCTCATCTGGGTGCTAGGCAATCAAATAACATCTCAATGTTGTTCCACATTAGCCATGAAAGATTCCTAAGTGCCTTTAGATACATTTAATGATAAGGACTGCCAGAGGGTTTGAACCAGAATAAGTCTCATTGAAGGCTTCACATAACCTATGGCTGCAAGTCCCCTAGATAACGTGCCTAACACAAAAACAGCTTACTCCAAATAAACTAGATAATCAGTAGAAATAAAGCCTCAGCCTGATCATATTACATAATTTTCGAGGTTCACAATTATCAGCAGAACTTATCCTATAGGCAGGTATAATCAACAAATAAACGGACCAAATCATCAGAAAAAGTCATCTTTATCAACAGAAGCAAACCTGTAATATATGATTTTCATGTTACTTTGCAAATTTTCAGCACTGAAAGTCTGTAAATCATTTGAACCTTCACTTGATTTCTTCTCAGATACACCAGACTCATTACGTCCAGCCATACCTTCTGCTTTGTATAATCTTTAAAACAAGAAGACCCAAAAAGAAAACCCGTTAATTCTACAATAACACTGATATTAACCAATAATTGATAGTTAATTTCCAAGCTCATTAGTAGTTGAGTCCGCTTACAGTGAAGACAAAGACAAAAGCAGGCGGAGAAGACAGACTTTCTTTGCAGTGTTACTGAGTTTTTCTCTTTTGACTCGTTGGTGCCTCGATTTGCTTTTGGTTTATGAATGCATATATAACCCAGATTTATGTATTTCTTGTAAATTTCAATTAACGTCTCTTATTGTTCAGAATTTACAAATAGGTCCTTAAACTCTCTGAAACTTATATCCAGTCTCCAGTCCTATATAATGCATTGCTCCAAACGACGTCGGGTAGGCTTCTGTCTAAAGTTTCTTACAATACAATGCAAAGACCGGCATCACAAAAACTAACTTCATTTAGCGATCTCCATTTTCGTGCTGTTTCGAGGTATGCCTTTTAATGGATTTTTAAGGTTTTTCTGTTTTAGAAATTAATTGGCTTTTAGGGTCTTAGTTTTTTTATTAATTAAAATAAGAATTCTTATTAGTTGTAAAATGTATCTAAAGGAAGGGTGTTCTTTGTTGTTAAAAGTCCATAAACCTTTAATTCCTTTTGTTTTAAACACAAACCCAATTCTAAACCCTGGAAACAAACCACCCGAATATCAAGAAATCAAAACCCCCATCAAAGAATCTGATGTGGTGATGAGGTTAAGAACTGAAACCGATATTGTACTGGCTTCTAATTACTTCAGGTCAATAGCCAATTCAAAGGCTTTTCAACACACTCAATTGACTTACCAAATCATGATTGAAAAACTAGGTCGTGAATGTGATGTTGATGGTGTTCAATATCTTTTACAGCAAATGAAATTAGAAGGAATTAGCTGTAGCGAGGATTTGTTTATAAATGTTATAAATACTTACCGGCGAGTCGGTTTAGCTGAGCAAGCATTGAAAATGTTTTATAGGATTAGGGAATTTGGATGCCAACCGACGGTTAAGATATATAACCATCTTTTGGATGCAATGCTTAGTGAAAATAGGTTTCAAATGATTGAACCTATATATAGTAATATGAAGAGAGATGGGAAGGAACCAAATGTTTATACGTATAACATTCTTTTGAAAGCATTGTGTAAGAATAATAGAGTGGATGGAGCATGCAAGTTGCTTGTGGAAATGTCGAATAAAGGGTGTGAGCCAGATGTGGTTAGCTATACTACTGTTATATCTTCAATGTCTAAGCTTGGTAAGGTTGAGGAAGCAAGGGAGCTTTCCATTAGATTTCAACCAAATGTATCTGTTTACAATGCTTTGATTAATGGGTTTTGTAGAGAGTACAAAGTAAAGGAGGTTTTTCTGCTGTTAGGCCAAATGGTGGAGAAGGGAATTGACCCTAATGTCATTACTTACTCAACTGTCATCAGTTCTCTTTCAGGTATAGGAAACGTTGAATTGGCTCTTGCAGTTTGGGCGAAGATGTTTGTTAGAGGTTGTAGCCCCAATGTTTACACCTTTACTTCATTGATGAAGGGTTATTTCATGAGAGGGAGAGTGCTTGAAGCACTTAATATATGGAACAGAATGGCTGAAGAAGGATTTGAGCCCAATGTCGTTGCGTATAATACTCTAATACATGGTCTCTGCTCCCATGGGAAAATGGGAGAAGCTGTATCCGTTTCCTCTAAAATGGAGAGAAACGGCTGTTCGCCTAATGTTTCGACTTATGGTGCTCTCATTGATGGCTTTGCAAAAGCTGGTGACTTGGTCGGTGCATCTGAGATATGGAACAAGATGATGACTAATGGTTGTATTCCTAATGTTGTAGTGTATACTAGCATGGTGAATGTCCTTTGCAGGAGTTCTATGTTCAGTCAAGCGTGGTCTCTTATAGAGAAAATGTCAACTGATAACTGTCCTCCAAATACAGTTACATTCAATACATTTATCAAAGGTTTATGTTGCAGTGGAAGAGTAGAATGTGCTATAAATTTGTTCTGTCAAATGGAGCAATATGGCTGTTCACCTAATATCAAAACATATAATGAAGTATTGGATGGCCTTTTAAAGGAAAACCGAATAAAAGAAGCTCTTGAACTTGTTACGGAGATGGAAGAGAAGGGGATGGAGCTGAATTTAGTGACTTACAATACCATTTTTGGTGGATTTTGCAATGTCGGAAAGTTTGAAGAGGCTTTGAAGCTTCTGGGAAAAATGCTGGTTGGAGGCGTGAAGCCTGATGCCATCACATACAATACTTTAACTTATGCTTACTGTATGCAAGGTAAGGTTAAGACTGCCATCCAGCTTCTAGATAAATTAAGTGCAGGAGGAAAGTGGGTTCCAGAAGTTGCTGCATACACCAGTCTCTTATGGGGGATCTGTAATCAGATTGGGGTAGAAGAAGCCGTTTTATATCTTGATAAGATGCTAAATGAGGGTATCTGCCTTAATGCGGCAACATGGAATGCGTTGGTCCGGGGCTTGTTTAACAGCTTAGGTCATCTGGGGCCAATTCACATTCTGGACGATATTCTGACTAGTGGTTGAGATGAACCTATTTGAATGTTTCAGGGAAGTTCAATAAACAAATATGTTGTCCATCAACGGTGCACTTTATTCTCACATACACTAAACAGGTTTATGGCTTGCGGGTACGCTTTTGGGTTTTGTTAGTCTCAATTTCTTGTGGGTGCTTTGAGTTTAAGGAGAAGGCACAGAAGGCAACCGCATGCAGTTTTTCTGTTTTCCTGTTATCAGGCACATGGCAAGTTCCTTATTGAGAGTATTACGTAACAATTGTGATTGTGGAGTGCCATCCATATTAAGCCAATAATACACTGTTAACCACCCAAGTCAGGTTTTGTGCGTTGTGCAGGTGCAGGACAGCACACCTAGGCCGTTAACTGGGGCTGCTTTTATACCTATAAAATCAAGTCTCCTTGAGCACTGGTTGCTATATCTCAAATTCATGAGGAGGATTTATATGGTCCTGTCGATGGACTAATAGGCTATCAGTTAATGTATTCCAAACACTGAATAGCCGGTACTTGGATTGAGGCAGAATTAGCTTAAAAGAGAAGTTCTTTTGATTCAGATGATAATAACGGCGGAGCAGGACTTTTTCTTTTTGGCTGGTGTTGTATGGCTAGCTTTTTTATCCACAGTACAGAAAAAGAGGACAATTATCTGTTATAAGCATGAGAAATAAATTTTATAATTAGGAACCATCCATGGGGTGGAAGGGCAGAAGCCTTTGATGTCTCCCCTACTTTGTTTTGGGGCCAACAACGCTATAAAGTGCCTGGCGGTTGTAACATTGTCCTGAGTCAACTTGTTTAATATTTTTAAGTTTATGAACCGAAAACCCACCTGACCTAGGATTAAAGCACATGCAACGCCAAAACAAAACAAAAGAAGAACAGAAAACCAAAACAAGAAGGTACAAACAGAACTTGTTGCTAAAAAGATCATAATTCCCAAACATTAGTACATTGCATTCATATGTAATATGTATGTCCTAACCATGCTTGCGCAAGTAAGATTTAGCAATACGACCGTCAGCACCCTTTGGGTAAAACCCTCCAGGAACATGTTCATCACCTCCACCATATACAATTCTCAATATCTCCTCTGGTGTTCTTGGATATCCGACCGAGTATTCATCTCCGGCAAGCACATTTCCTCTTACTTGGCCTTCTGCGCCTCGCTCCTTGGCAACTATAATGCCTTCATCCTTGTTACCATTATTCCCTAGCTTATTTCTTAACTCTGAAATGCGATCTGTGAACTCTGCCACTGTTATCTTATATGGGTACACCTTCTCTATTGCCCTCTCGTATAACAATGTCCGAATAACTGCATCTTGTCCAGACTCCACAGCTAAAAGCCCTGCCACAAGCTGAAATTCATGCTTGCACCAGTCAGTTATAGATTCCAAAAATTTTAGCTATACTGCAGTGTCATAGTTGGCTATATTATTTCACTTCGTGCCATTCTTTTTCTAATATGGCACATGTTAAAAATTTGATTTCTTTTTCTTTTCTAAAGATAGTAATGTGTATCAGTAACAGTGAAATTTATCTCGTACCTGCTTTGAAATAGAAGCACTAAGTTTTGGGTTTGCTCCAACATATCCTGTAAGGCCAACGTAGGGAACAATATAGGAGGCAATGAGGAAGTTAAGAGAACAAGCATAAGGGTCGAACGGTGGAAATAGTGGTTGTCCAAATGCATCGTCTATAACTTTTGCAAATGTTTCCGCCCTCAAATCCAACAATGGCCTTGGAAATCCTTTTACTACGTTCTTGATTGCCCTGCATCATTACAGAAAGGTATGTATTTGTACCAATTGTAAAACAATCAATTCTTGCCAAGGAGAATGTGAAAGAATATGATCTCAAACCTCAGATGTCCAACTTCTTGCCAAGCAAATTGCCTGATAACATCTCTTGTGAAAGGGTCAAGTTTAGCCTTCGTAGCACCAATTGGTGGTGGACCTCCAGAGGTCAAATTTGGAGCAAAGACATCTAAGCCGTCACCCAAAGAGCCATACAGAAAGAACTCAGCTTCTAAATACTCTAAATTTATTGGGAACTCAAGAAGATCAACATCGCCATCTGGGATAGAAGATTTGGCCAACACATCTAATAGTATATTTAGTGGATAGGAGTAAGAGATTGGAACGAGGAGCAAAATTAATAAAGCAATGTCGGTAGAAATTGGTAGTGCCATAGTTTTCTTGATGGATAATTTTATTTGGCTCTGATATCTTAGCTTAGTAATACTTTCAGAATTATTTTATATATATGTAGAGAGAGAGAGAGAGAGAGTCACCAATCTGTACAAGTGGAAGAGCGGGTGGCAGAAGCTCAAGAATTGGGGTGATACGTGGAA
Organism: Ricinus communis; assembly: GCF_019578655.1. Lineage (NCBI taxonomy): Eukaryota > Viridiplantae > Streptophyta > Magnoliopsida > Malpighiales > Euphorbiaceae > Ricinus > Ricinus communis. Next base: position 905,924 of record NC_063264.1, on the reverse strand, counting down.
CTTAACAAGATACTGTAACTCGTTCAAGAAAGGAGATTCAGGCGGGGGGGCAACTTCTGCTGACAGTTCTAAAACGTTGGGAGCAAATATTTTGTGAATCCATTTCTTGACGTTATTTCGTTTAATGAAAAAGAAAATAAAAAGAAAGGAGAAATTCTTGAGGAGATTTTGTCGTCTTTTAATAAAAATAAGTCATTATTTAATGATTTCATATTATTTCAGTATATCATTTTAATTATATATTTATGATTAAGTTAAAATTATATGATGTCTTTAAATGATATATAGCTCACTTTTGTTGAGTATATCTATATTATTATTATGTGTATTTATGAATGACATGGTAACTAAAATATAGTAAGGAATTCTTCAAAAATTATAAATAAATGCTCTTTGCAATTTGAACTGAGCTAGTAGCCACCAATGTTATGTGTAAGGTGCCTCCTATCCTAATATTTTAAGAAGGAATTCATCTTGAATCTTACTTTGATATTATCAAAATGTAAATCGCATCAGTAGCCTGATTATAGAGCTTCACTTTCAAAAATTCCAATAATACATTTACATGATAATTGATGGTTTCAGTGCAAGACTAATGACATTGTCAACAACCTCATAATGTGAACAAAAAGCAAATTTAGTTTTAAATAGAGTCCAAATTGAGTTCAAGTGACTCCTGGCTAGATCATCATAATTGAATTAAGCAAGTAATGACTAAGAGATGCCAGAAAAAACACTTCATTGCATACTGGTGCACAAGATATTATACACAGTAAGAGACCATCTACTTAAAAGAAATTATCTCCTTATTTTCTCGGCTACCCAATTTCTGTTTCCTTTGTCACTTGCCAGAGATGATTTATTGCTCCATTCTGTGCTATCATCTTCATTTTCATCACTGTTTACAATGATAATACCATCTTCCATGTCACCATCCCATTCCTCATCATAAGCTTCATCGTCATCATAATCAATATCATCCTCCTCCTCCTCCTCCTCCTCCTCCTCCTCATCATCATCATCATCCACACCGGCATGCATAGTGTGGAACTCAGGTGGAGGTGGGCAATCCTCCGTGATTGCTTCATCCCTCTTAATCACAAGGTGTCGGATAACTCTCTCATCTTTGTCTAACATACTCTTGAAGTCATTGATCCATTTGGCCTCAATCTCAAAATTCATCAAAATGTAGTGGGCTTTTGTGGCTTTCTGTATCTTGTATGCCAGCCTCCGCATACCCCAATCATTAAGTCTCCATATCCTGCCTTTCTTCTCCCTTAAAAAACCTGGAGCAAGTGTTTTAATAGGTAAAGGAAATTGCGGACAGGGTTGAAGCACAAATTCGAAAGGAAAACTATGTTGAACTGTCTGTTTACATATATCAGACAACCTTTATCTTTAGCAATGTCAAGCAACCTACATGTCATTGTGACTTCACAAGGAACAAACCTTCGCAAGTACAAGAGAAAATTACGTAAGATCATAAAACAGTTGACAACGCCTTCTGATTTTTAGAATGAGTAAAAAAGAGAAGCCCAAGCATCCAGACCATGTGCGAGATCACACACTCCAATGACCACAGGTAGTTGTTGGGTAAGGCATTTATAATGTGGGTAACCGAGACCGACAATGCATGAATCAACTATGAAGAATATACAAAAAGAAAAGTCAATCAGTGATTGGCACTCGACTCTACTAGGACAAGTCACAAAGGAATAAAGAAGGTAAACTGATTCTCCTGCTCTCAAGGAGGGCTCTAAACACTCAAAATCTTGATAAAATCCCACTTTCTACTATGGAAGTCACCTCCTCCAAAATGTCTCGAGACATCCAGAATACACTAAACCAAGCAAGTGGACATTCAAACTCTACCAATCAGCTTTGGCATAGGCATGCAGCTAGCCTATTTGTAAGGCAAATGTGATTGGGGGCATTGCAAATTTGTCTTGGGCCACAAGTCGATTTAATGAGAAGGCAGAACAAAGAGGTGCGGATTATAAATACTTTAGAAATGTAATCAACCAAATTACTTAAAAGTACTTGTCAAATGTAGTGAGAAAAGGCAGAACAGAAAGATAGAAGCACAAAATATCACCTTGAACTTTCTCATTAACAGTACCAACCTCTTCTGCATGCTTCTCATGGATTAGATAAACTACTTCGTAGTGACGCACTGCAGAAACAAGGGAAAGAGTTCATCCTTTCAACTATGGAAGCAAATTATCAGCTTGTTAAATCTAAAATCTTCTGTCAGACATACTTTCTCCAGATATGAGAATAACAAAGATTAAATTAGGTTATGACAACTGAACAGATTCTAAAAATAATGATAAAGGAATGGTCTATAAACCCCCTATTGCAACAAAAAGTAGCCAGAGGAGTTTACAACAAATTCAGCAGTTCTTAACACATGTAAATAGAAATCAATGACATCCGATTTAAAAGATTTCTTTTTTCGTCTGAACCCTTTTTCTTTTTCCTTTTAACAAACAATCAAAGCCAAGAAGAGATAAGAAGGCAGTATACTTACTACGCTCTACTTTCAGTTGACTTTCCATCTCAAGGTTCAGAAATTCATACAGCTTTTCTGCAAATTCATGAACAGGAATATTACTTAAACCTCCATAAGTCATAAAGTCTCCCTAACAAAGATGAGAGGAAGTCTCCAAATATATATACAAAGCAGAGTCACTTTACCTTCTTCAGCATCAGCAAAATCAGGGAGAAGTTTACCATCTTCCTGCACCTTTTTCTAAAACCCAGAGTACAAACCATATCTCAGAATCAAACCACCAACGAAATAAATAAAAAAAATATATACAAAATAACATATGCCACAGAACAGAAAACCAAAATTTAATCCTAAAAAGTTTAGGACGGATGATATAAAAGAAAAGTAACAAACCTTAATAACAAATTTTGACTTTAAGATTTCAAACCCTCAAAAAGATAAAACATTTTTGTGATCGAACAATTAAAAAGCACGAGCAAAACCCAGAAAACTTTTATTAAAAAGAAAATATCCAAAGCAAAAATCTAAAGAGATAGGGTTTATTTTTTCTGAGAAAAAGATTACCTCTTTAAGCAAGACAGCTTCAGGGAACGGACCAGTGGCCTCATCTGGTTTAGGTATAAAGCTATGTTTGTCTTCTTTCTTCTTGTTGGTTTTTTTAGCTTCAACAATAACTGATTTTCTCAATCCAAGTGAAAGCTTTGTATTACAGGTGAATGGAATTGGAGAAGTATAAGCATTTGCAAAAGCCAAGGTGTTTACATTTCTGTTCAAAGTAAAGCCACCACCAACGTTGACATGTTTTGGGTTTGGATAAGTTGATGTGGTATGTATTAGTATCTCCATTACTGCTAAACGATTTTTTCGTTTTCACCAGAACCGGCAGAGATGTTGACGACTGTTCCCGACTTATATAGAACAGGGGATTGATTGGGCGATTTTAAAAAGTTCGAGGATTATTTCTGTACTTTTAACAATCTGTGCCCGCCAGCATTCTATACTCGCAGGCAGCAAAAGAAAATGGATGTTTAAATTTAATGCTATTGTTATTATTATGGTTAATTGTTAAAAAAGTTCTATATTTTGCATTTGTTATCATATCTAGTATTGTATCATTTAAATTTTTAATTTTAACATCAAATCTTAACATTGATTTCGAGTTTAATTTTTAGTAAAATAATTAATAAAATTTATTAATGTGAATTCCGGCAATAATAATAAAAAAAAAGAATTGAGTAAGCATCCTTACTATTAAAATATTATTATTTAAGCACGTAAGGTTAATGAAATTTTAAAAATAAAAAAAAATTATATACTTAAATAATAATATTTTAATAGTGAAACAAATCAACAACTTTAATATTGACTCGGTTCCTTTTTATTGTTATCGGGATCCATGTCAAGCTAGAAAATTTTACAGATAATTTTAGCAAATACTAAAATTAAAATCAATATTGAAGTATGTGTTGAAATTGAAAATTTAAAAATTAGTGCAAAGTTTAAATTTTTTGTGGCAATTAAGCCTTATTATTATTATTATTATTATTATTTTACTTATTTATAACTACCATTTGGAAAGAAATTTAAAATCAATAGAATGGGTTGGTCCCAATTTTCCCCTACAATAAGCTCATAAGCTGTGCATTTCAGTCGGATAAAGAATAAAATACCCTATAATAAAAAATTAAATATAATTTCTTTAAAATTTAAATCTATTTAAAACCTATTTACTAAAATAGTTAAAATTAAAAGTTCAGAGAGTAGTTGACCTTTATCCGGTTTTCAGTTTGTAAGAGTTATAAGAATGATGTTGGAAGTTGAGTTTAGTATGATTCCCACTTAATTGTAAGATGAATTTGGTATTATTGAGATTAAAATTCGGAAATGGAGATTAGCACTACTTTATCCTTGAACGTGCAAAAATCCTTTCCCTTCCTCTAAACTCTAAACTCTAAACTGAACTGAACTCTTTCTTTGTTTGTCAAAGAAGAATTAGAATGAACTGTATGTATAGTCGCAGACTGAATGATAATCCAACTCCATAATTATAGCCATGATTTTGTTAACTACTTCCCTTCTTTGTTTGCCACTGCCGCACCTTGCTACACTCTATTTTCACACACACAGAGAGGCCAGGGATATACATAAGCTGTATAATGAAAGCTTAAAAAACTTTACTCGATGGATTAAATCCTTCCTTCTTTTCCCTTCCTCGGGCCTTCTTTTTGCCCTTTTTCATAGGGTTGGCAAATGCTTACAAAATTTAGAGATAGTCAAGGATGGACAATATCAGACTTTTCACCATTGCTTCTTGCCCTTTTTCTTCTTCTTGTTACCACTGCTACTGCCACTACCACTGTTCTTAGGACCATTTCCAGCTCTGGCAGATGGGCTCTCCGCAGAGGTGTTGCCACTGAAATTGTCAAATACACCAGCTTGAACTGCATTCTGTAGCCACTCAAAAAATTCTTCCTCTGTCATGGTCTCTTCCATATTAGATGCTGGCATCCTGCCACTTCTTTGTCCCGAACTTGACCCCTTGCTGGTATTATGCTTCGATGTGATACTAGTGTTGACATGGAAACTTGGCTTGTGAGTGTTGGCTGGACATCTCATTCCCTGCAACAAAATTCAGCATCCTGCATATTTATTCCCTCATCCAGTAGCACATATAGTTCCAGAGCAATGAGCATGATTTCTCTTAATTTGCAGCAGTTGCTTGCTACATTTGTTTTTGTTCAGTAGAGATTAACTTCAGTCATAAGATAGCACCTCATTCATCATCACACATTCTAACTCATAGTCCATATTAAACATTTCCCAAGAAAACTGTTATATTGTCAACTGGAACCAGTTATTCCCACAGCAATCAAGTTTCTCATTGCTCCTCATTCATGATGATAGGCAGAAATCTTCAAATTAAGTAAAAAATTAGTTTACCTGACAAATATACCATTCGGTAGCATCGTATATCTTGCTATCTGCACAAACATATGCTGAGGCATTATCAACCTGTAGAAAAAACCATGTCAAACATGCAGAATTACAATTGAACATATCAAGAAACAAGTACTTTCCGCAGTCCTTCAATTAAAGTTGACTGTAGTAAGTTCTTATGTTTGTTCACAGTCAATGAACTGGCTAGATGCATATAAGGGGGATGAACCACAGGTATGTACCTTCTGCAGTAATCCAAAAAAGAATGGTTGGGAAGATTGCTCAACCCATCCATCTCCATCTTTTGCCTGATGGAAGTCTTTGCACTCCTGTAGAAGCAAATGACCGTAGTTAGAAGTTAAAACACAGGTATTCTATTCTCTTAATAAAGAGATGGACCATGTCTTGCACAATGATAACTTATCACCCTTAATACTGATCTTCATTGGCAAGAGAGAGAGAGAGAGAGAGACAGAGAGACAGAGAGAACAAAGGTTAGGAGATAATAAAAACCTGACACCATCTTGCTCGAGATTTTGACTTCTTTGTATGCACCCAGACATGAAAATTGTTGCACTTTTTGCAAGCTATTCGCCTTGATTCTCCAAAAGGTTCTTCACCTTCAGCCTCTGAACGGGCAAACCCAGAGGCAAAGAAACCATGTGCTCCATTCTGAGCAATCAATCATTTGCAAAAGAAACCCACAAAAAGAATTAATAAATAAAGGCTAAAACAAGTAACATTTCACATTTCACAGCTAAAAAACAACCACCAGTTCTTGTTTGTTAAATCTAATATCAACTTCCAAATCTTTAGTATCCTATTTTAAATTAAACCCTACATAGGATCTAAATGAACTACACTAGGACATAATCCTCCTACAAGTATAGGAATACTAGTTCAATGTGCTTGTGAAGGCAAAAAGGAAACAAAGATGAGCCATACAAATGAAGATGTTGCCAATGATATTACATGGCGGCTTTGTTCAAATAAGTTTCAATTTAATGTCAATTCAAAATATATAGCCCAAAATTTACTGCCAACTAATCATGATATGCCCATCTGCTAAGAGCTACACCTTGTCTGACAGGATGTGGCATCTGAATGCTAATCACATTATCTTGTTCCATCACATGCATTACTTCAATGCAGAAATAGACTAACATAGAAAACTACTAAAGGAAAAATAAAACAGTAAAAAAGGGGAAATTGAAGTCACTTATTACGTGTACAACACAAAAATGACAGAGAATAAAAAAATGTCCAAACCTTCTGAGAAGTGCTTTGAAACCTACGGAAATAGTTCAGCAACTCTTCCCTCCTCAATTCATCATCATATGCTTTTCGTTTCAAAGAATCAAGCAAAATCTAAAATCATTAACACTAGTTGGAGTAAGAATTGTGTGCAGATAAAACTTTTAGTCTGCAATAACCACATGAAAGCAATAAATTTACCTCATATGCATTTTGAAGTTTCTTGAAAGCTTCTGCAGCCTTCTCATTGCCCATATTCTTGTCAGGATGAACCAGCATTGCCTATTAATTACACATGTAAAAAAGACATTATAAGATAAGTCCAGATATATCGGTAAACAAAGTTGTTAGGCACATCCGCAAATACTCCTTAGATAGCCACAAGACACTTTTGTGCTTCTTACAAGCATATCTAATATGTATCCAGAAGTGAAGTTCAACATGTGGAAAACCATGTGATTCAATCATAATGGAGCTATACAACAATAGGATCACCTCACTGACTATAACAGATTTCTCAAAGCTCTTAATTTATCCAAAAAGACTAGCATAACAAGCAATATAAAGCAAGCAGAAACAAAAATACCACGTACCTTTTTCCTGTACTCTCTCTTCAGCACAGAAACATCCACATTCTCATACCGTGACAAACCCAGCACTGAATAGTGATCAGTACAGTTCAATAACCGAATAACTTCTTCTTCAGAAGTCAACTCAGAATCAGCCCCACTGGTCGAAGGTACTCCAGGGCTACGATCTGATGATAACCCTGGGCCGGTTTCAGTGAATGAAGGATGAAAAGACTCGCCATTGAAGAAGCCTGGTTGACCATCCACTCCTGCAGCTTGTTCAGTGGGATTGGATCTTCTACGCTGGTTAATAGTATTCTTGAGGAAATATATCAGAATGTCACTTGAGAGAAAAGACAAATTGAAAGCCAAAAGTAAGCCAAGCCATCCAACATATATCCATGCACAATATATGGAATACACAGTGGTGATCAAGAGTGCAACTCGTTCGTGGCTCAACACGAATGCCAATCCTGCACAGAAAGAGAACAAAAATAAAAAAAGGAATTAGTTAACATTGACCAATCATGAAAACAAATAAAGGTTACACATGCAGAAAAAGCACAAGAAATTACCTCCAATGATAATGACAAACATCGTAGTCCAAAAGCTTCCATAAAGCCATAGGAAAACGATTCCAGAAAAGGCAACTACCAAAAGTCCAAGGGTGAGACCAATGATAACTCCCACGCATGCAGCTATTGCCTGAGTAGTTCAGCATTTTTCCACACTCAGAAGATGCATGAAAGAAATAGTCCAGCTAAAATTGGCAGTGCAGAAATTAAAGAGTATGTAACATGTAGCTGGAAAAGTACAGTAATGCAATGATAGTTTAAAATTACCATTTAAACATTTTCAAGCATGTGCAACTACCTACCATATACCAAGAAATGAAGACTGTTTAGTCACATAGCAAGCAATTGTAATGATCACAGACTTGTACGGATTAAAAGTGTATGTATCTAGATGCATGGAAACAATTTCAGTAAATGAGCGGATTAAGCATAAAGCATACCAGGACAATAAGAAATTTGAAAGTCCCAACCATAGCAAGCACTGACATAATGCTACACCATATTACTGAAAAAAAGGAGGTTGTCCCTAGTCGTAGGAAGGAATCAATGCCTCTAAGAGTGAAGTCCAACCAAACCATTGATAAAAGAAGCATTATGTTCCCCAACTGAATGAGCCATTTTGAGACAACAGGATATGCTTGCTCAACCTTCATATTAACGTAATCCCGAGCGTTATACAGGTTGCTAGTTACTCTCACAAACAAAGGTCTGTGCCTCTCCAGCCACACACCTGCCGCCTTCAATGTGGACAAAGCCAATGTCCTCAAGTTTCTAACTGCCACATTACCTGACAACTCCATATTTTCCATCACATTTCTTATATGCAGGCCATTAAACAAGTAATTTACGCCATTTCTTACACGTTTTAGACCACTTTCACAACCAGGCAATGCTCCGTTTTCTTGTCTTATACCAGGAGTTTCAACAAAAGGACTATTGGAATCACCTGAATTGTTCTTGGATGACGCATTATCCCCTAGATCCCGCACTTGGTCTATCCATTTCTTATCTTTTCTCTGCAACTTTCCAGAATTTTGCTTACTTTTGTTATCATCTCCAGCTGTGTAAGTTCTTCTCAAATTATCTACGGAGGGACTACTTGGCTGATTACCATTTGGGATTTCCTCTCCAGGGAAAACCTTCACCTCACTTACTTTTCCCCGTGTTATCGTATCAGGAACTACATGCCCTGAATCTGTCACCTTTTTCTTGTGGTTTGATGCATGACGATCCACCCCATTCCTCTGTTGATTACCTTTACGAGCCATGCCAGTTAATATACAACAGTACTTATTGACGAGGAAATCATGCTATTCCATTTCTAACTCTATCGAGGGAAGCATGCCTTGCATTAATGCCATGTGAAAGATCATAACCTGACACCAAGAATCTGGCCAGTTAATTTTCTGACATGCTAGCCCATAAGAGAAACAGAACATGGACAAGTAAAAGTACAAGAAGCAGAACAGCAACCTTTTCAATTGAAATGATACTAAAAGCCAGTGACAACAATAATCATCTAGACGACAACCAACATGATTTGAATGGAATCACTTTAGTCGAGTCACCGTAGCATAGAAATGATGATTGGCAATGGTTATGGAACCCTAATAAGTAGATGGTGAACTACTTAACTGACTAAATAATATCCAAGCCAATTATTACAAGGAATTCCATGTAGATCAGTATTTGGATGTTATAAATGTTAATTCCCATAAAAAGCAAAATTGACACAATTAACCGAACGGTGGCCTCAATCAAAAATAAGAAGAAAAAGAAAGAAACCCACTTGATAACCCAAAATCCCCAATTCTGTAATAACAACTGAAACCCCAATTCTAAACTGTCCACAATAATAATACACAAAAGAAAAATTCTGACAAAATCAACTAAAAAATATAAAATTCAATCTATAACAAATAGGGTTAAAAGAAACATACCTTGAACTAGAGCGAGTGCAGCTTGGAGAGTAAGGAATGACCCAAGAGCCGAAAAGGAGTGATAGCAAAAAGAAAGCCCTAAAAAATGAAATACGTATGAACAATAAAGAAAAGGGTCTAAAAAGTCATGACATTCTTGTTGTCCCTTTTATTATACTAATAATGAAATAATCTTTGACCGGAACCTGTTCTATAAGAAGAATTGATAAAACTGCGAGTTTCTCTTTCTTCTTTCTATAATTTGTGTATGAAGATGAAAGTACCGTCACAAATTTGAGACTGAAACGAGAGAGAGAGGGAGACTCAAAAAACAACACAAAGCTGGAAACATAGCTGTTTTCTTCTCATTACCGTCAACAACATCATCATCCAGGATGGATGGTCTTGTGTTTCCGCGCGTTTGGTTTACTCTGTTACCGTATTATTATCACTTTATGGGATTATCTTGCATTGGTCAAGGTTATTATAATGTTGGTTCGTGACAGCCTTGTGCTGTTGGTTTTCTGAAATTTAAATTTCTTTTTTATTTTATTTCTCAAAAGACTTCCTTTTTATTTTAGATAACCATAATATTTTCTTTTAAATAAGTTTAATATTGTTTGTTGAAAAATTGATTTATGATATTACTATTTTTCTTTTCAAAAATAAAATTCTTCAATGGTTGCAATATAATATTTCTTATTATAATAGAGAACTTTTTAAAAATATCTTAAAATTAATAAAATATATCATTTTTAACTGTTTAAGTTTTAAAAGAAATATTATATTTCTAACTTTTTTTTCAAATATGTTATAGTTATTTTTTGATTTTTTTTTATTTATTTTGATTATTTTTTAATTTTTTTAAAACAACAAAACAAAAATAAAAAATCATAATCATAATTTAAAATAGTTAAAATATATATTTTTAATATTTTAACACAATAAAAAAATCATAAATTTGATAAAAAAATAAATATTTTTATTATTCTTCCATCATTTTATGCTCATGCATTAAAAACTTTTATAAATAGTTAAAAGATCTAGTAAAAAAAAATAAGTGGCACCAATCTCAAGAATTTCTTTTTTATGACCAACTTTTAATTTATACGTTTTAAGTTTCTCTATTAAATTATTGCACCAACAAACTTAATACAACGATAAATATATTTTATAGTTACAAAATTAACTCTCCTTTTTATTTGAAAATATATTATATAATTTTTGTAAAAAAAAAAAAAAAAAAAAGAAGTCTTAAACTTGCTCTCATTGACGAGCTAAAAATGGTGGCATTTGATGATTATGCTAAAGTAAGTATTAAATGTTGAAATTATTAAACAAATAAGATAGATATTTTAAAATAGATAAAAGAAAAAGAAAATGCAAAAAATGGGAATGTATTGAGAACTAAAGGAAAGAAGGGCAAATCAAGATGTTTGGAAGTAGGCATATTTTTACTTTCCAATTTGCTAAAAAGCAAAACCATACTTGATATTGTTGCCAACACACGTGGGGCTTGTCACTCCTTTTTCTATCTTTTTAACCCTTTTACTTTATAATAATAATAAGTTTAGCTCTATACAACCACAAAAAGAAATGGGCTACCTCTATACAGCCACAGATTGCCAGGCCAAGAAAGCAAGACTACAAATGCAGAAACAAGAACACAGAGTGGAGGCAAATGCAAGGGATTCTTGAACAAAAGCACCAGTAGATTAACTAGAGAACGTGGAGATGATTTAAATAAATGCTAACAAGTAAAAAGAAACCTCCTTTCCAGGCATATACAAACTCATGCATAGATAGAGAGAGATCACAAGAGGTACATTCACCAACAAAAACAGAGGCTGTAAAGCCCATAGAATCACAGGTAGGGAAGACGTTGGCACCTAAGAATAATATTCATGGAAACCAGTAGCTAATTATTCATAACACCGTGAAAGATCCAAAAGCCAATGGCATAAGAATTGCAACTGACTATGAAAATCATAAACATTTAAATTGATAAGGATAGTCCAAATAAGCAGCAATATGAACAAGCAGCAACAATAAATTTCTGTACAGGAACCTTGTTGAACGTACATCATTACTTAATTACAAGAGAAGATAGTGCTCCGAAAAGCATGTGCTGAAAACCACAATGGCAATGTAGAGCTGTTTTTCGCAGAATACATCTCTTTCCACACCCTACTCCTGCGATGGTACACCAAAATCTGCTTATGGGTTGCCAAGAATACACATTCACCAGTCTGACTTATTGGGAAAATACCGGGCACCATTCCCCTAATGCATCTCAAGCTCACCCTATCCACCATATGCCACTCTTCAGTCTCATAGTCCATCACCCATATTGTCATCCATGCCTCTGAGATCTGTATCACAGACAAACATCCATCTGACTCCAACAAATACACCCTATTTCCAGCTCCATAACTGACTTCGTCCGGCAATAAAATCTTCTTCCAAACATCACAATCCAAATAAAGTGCAAGTATACATGAACAACTAATAGTCAACCAATGTAGCGCACCATTGACAAACACAACCTGGTTCCTATTCATATGTGTAAAATGATCATCTTGAAACGAAACAAATTTCCTCCATTTATTCGTATCCGAATCAAATACCAAGCATATAAATGTCCCATCTGACCTATGACCAAAGGTACGATGATAACCAGCTAGCACAACATTGAACTTTTGCATTGATAAGTTGCAGGCTATACCAACTAAAGTTGCTTCACCATCAGGATAAAACCTAGTCACAGGTCTTTCCCTACTTCTAGGAAGCAACTTAAATTCCCTCGTCATTGGATTGCAAACATAGTAAACACCCTTATCAGGGATACTAGAGCAACATAAGAGGCCATTACAAGATGCCCTAACTTTCACTCTATCTTTCAAGAAATCTAAGGAGAATTCAGATACACCCCTCAAATTATCTATACATAATAAGCTAGATTTTGACTCCGATGAATCAGAGATTTCTACCAATACCATTGGGTTCCTAGCAGCAACTTCATTGTAAAGTTGGATAAAATACTTATCTAATGACAACCTGTACCAAAGTTTACATACAGTTTTGGCTCTAAAAAGTGACTTAACAGGTAATCTTGCAAGGATTTGAAGAACAATTTCATCAGGTAAAATCCCATTTCTTGAATTCATAATTTAATTACCAAAACTAGTAAGCCAAAGGGAAGAAAGAAAAAAAAAAGTCGTGGAAAAAAGGGGAAAAAAACTCAGCTACCCACTTGTGAAAATAAACAAAGGGTATTGAATTAGCTTACCCGGGGGAAATTTCGAGATGGGTATAAAAAACAACTTAATTTAACTGATCTGGCTTTGTGGACTAAGAGATTGCCATCTAATATTTTCATTTGAGATTGGTAGTGAAAAGATGAAATTTTTATGCAGTTATATACAAAAGAAATTAATTTTAGGACAAAAATTGAACAGAAAGAAGCGATTGTGAAGATGGGATTTGCATAAATACAGAAGTAGAGAATTGGAGATCTTCAAGATTAGATTACAAGAGGAAGGTGGTAACAAGGAACACAGAGAGAATCGAGGTAGAAAATGCGGAAATTTGTTGACAGAATATGCCCTTGGGAATAATTCTAACAGTCTATTTGACCAAAAAGATGGGTTTGTTTTGGTTTTTGGGCCAGAGTGCAAAACGTGATAAAAGACAAGATGTGGTGGGCTCAAAACCTAAGACGGTTTTGACAGTTAAATACACTTTTCAAGTGGGTGGCTGTTGCCTGTTGCCTGTTGCCTGTTGCCTGTTGCGTTATCAGGATCTTTGTAACAAAATTAGTCGAGAGTTAACCATTTTATGATGTCTGGTATTGGTTTGGTATTATTGGGCCATTCTAATATTCAATTCAAGTAACTTGAATTGGGCCATTATAATATTCAATTCCAGTAACTTGATACATTCCTAGTTGAATAGCAGTTATGGCATTCCTACGTCACCATTAAACATGGATCCTTAGAGAAAAGACCCCATATTATGAATTTCAAATTCATAGACAAACATTAGTTTAACACTCCACTTAAATGGAATATTTAACTTCTATATTCCAGGTTCCCTCAATAGCCCAAAGAATCAAGAATTACCCTCCTCCCTATATTACAGCCAAACTAACTCCCTCTGCTTCTGCCTTAGCCTTTGCACAAATCCATTTTCATTCTCTAAAGAGTAGCAGCATCCAACATGTACCCTCCTGCTTTGTTAACCCCAGCACCGAATCATCTATTGGTTCCAAAGCTTCATAAAGGCAGGGAGCTGGCAACGATGACACAGGACATGAAGGCCAGAGGTGAGGTTTATTATGGGGATGAGACTTGTAGAGAGAAGCTCATATTTCTGCTGAAAGAAATAGGCCTGCCAAATGGTCTGTTAACAGTTAAGGAGATAGAAGAATTTGGATACGTCAAGGACACTGGCTTTGTATGGCTTAGGCATAAGAAGAAGAGAGATTATCACAAGTTTGAGAAGGTAGTTATCAGTTATGATACTGAAGTCACAGCCTATTTTGAACACAAGAAGATCAAGAATCTGACTGGTGTTAAGGCTAAGGACTTCTTGATTTGGATTACTTTGAGCGAGATTTGTGTCAAAGACAAGAGTTGTGCTGCTGCTGCTTGTATTACGTTCAAGACTCCAGCAGGTTTGTCAAAATCTTTCCCGTTATCAGTGTTCAAATTAGAAGCCATTGTGTCTCAAAGGGAGACGAACGAAGTTGACGAAGGGAAGTAAAAATGGTGAAAAGTTGTAGATAAAATAAAATAAAATGTCAGTAATCCATTTGAAGGTTGCAGCTATCATACTCTTCGATAAATTACCAGTGTATTTATGCTGGAGCATAGACTAATGGATAAATGAAAATACACCATTTTTAACAAAGGTTAATAAATTTGTTAGGTTCAGGTAAAAGGGAAGGATAGAGAAGAGGCATACGTATTCTGCGTGGATACGAATATGCTTTCTGTAGGGGTTCATGGAATATATGATGTGAACTAATTGATTATATAAATTTAAAGGCATTTTGTGGCTCTTGTGCAAGCAATTCTTCTTTTGTTTAGTGGTGGTGAGGTACCTGAAAAGTGCAACAGGGTATGTAGAATTATCAAAATTTTGTCTGTCGACAATATGCATGTAATGACTTTAATACATATAAAGGCGAATTCGCCAATTCCACAGTATAGAATGGATGACAATTAATAAATACATTTGAATGGCAGACGCTATCTCAAACTCAGGGGACCTTCAGTTGAGAAGGCTAAACAAAGTCTAACTGCAAAACATTAGTGGAAACTACAAAAATCTGCCCGAGCAGCCATTGGATAGAAGAATTTATAATGTATTACTTGAATATTCAACTAATGACTCCTGCGGTGCGGAAAAGCATAAGAGTTAGCATTACACATAGCAACCGAGTTGGTGATGTTTCGCGAATAATATTAGGTGTGTTTGAAATTGCTATTGAGTGTTGAAAAAAATAATAAATCTATTTTTCTTAAATACTTAAACTCATATGCTCCTTTTCCAAAGCAACTTATAAAACTCAAAAAATAAAATAATAAAAAAAACTAATCTCAATGCCAAACGACCCCAATGTATCATACCTTCGTTTCTGTATGCAGAACCAAAAAAAAAAAAAAAAACAGTATAGTTAGCATCTTGTACCATTCTATCCCCTTGACAAGATGCTGAAAGGCAAAAGTTCCTTCCAGCAACAAGCCTATGTATCCTACACAAAATAACACTACTATTAGTATCTATCTGTATTACCTTTGACAAGATGCTTAAAGGCGAAAGCTCCATCCACCAGTACATTTATTTTTCGACTGAACCTATGCATTCAGAAATCACATCCCCAATCCTGCAAGAGAGAGAGAGAGTGAGTGAGGAGTTAAATAATGTCTGTAGGTAAAAAAAGGAAATGAAACATATAGTTAGAGACGGTGGTGTATATAATTGTAGTTAGGTTACCAGACATAGAGCAGTACTAATATGAATAATAAGGGGAGTCCACAAAAAGTTTCAGGGGGCTTATCATACTGGTTTAGGACATTTTAAAAATCTTCAAATGCAAGCAATTAGCATGCACAAGGTGGCACTACTATATAGTCCCTACTCTTCCATGGAAATTCTATGATTCATTTGGAATGCAATATCCATTGTTCAGTGTGGAAGTCATACCATGGGAGCAGTGACCCAATATCCATTAACCCACTCTTGATGAGGCCTCAGTTCGTAGTGTCCAAACTCCAATTCCTCTGTTGTCTTAAAGTGAACTGTGTATTTTGAATTGGTGTGAACTTTGGCAATACGACCGACCCACCAGGCATCATTATACCAAGCATCAACCATTTCAAAAAGTCTGTAAGGGTAGTCATGCTCAATATGCGGAGGTGAAGGCCTTATGTCTGAAGCGCTTGCCTGTTCCCTAAGAAAATCAGTTTCGTCATCTGTTAAAAGCCTCTGATATTTCACCTCAAACTTATCATTCTCCATCACATTGAGAATGGTTGCAGCAAACCAAGCACCCTGGAAACCAACTGCATTACTTCTTACTTCCACCATTGTCCCTTTGCTGAACTCTGCCTTTGGAATTCTCTCATCACCCTGGAAACCAACTTCATCACTTTTTACCGCTGTCCCCTTGCTGAACTGTGCCTTTGGTGTTCTCTTATCACATTGAAAACCAACGTCATCACTTTTTACTGCCACCATTGACTCCTTGCTGAACTGTGCCTTTGGATTTCTCTTACAATACTGAAAGTCAATTTCATCACTTTTTACTGCCACCATTGACTCCTTGCTGAACTGTGCCTTTGGATTTCTCTTACAATACTGAAAGTCAATTTCATCACTTTTTACTGCCACCAGTGACTCCTTGCTGAACTGTGCCTTTGGAGTTCTCTTATCACAATGAAAACCAACTTCATCACTTTTTACTGCCCTCATTGACTCCTTGCTGAATTGTGCCTTTGGAGTTCTCTTATCACACTGAAGACCAACTTCATTACTTACTACTGCTCCCATTGTCCCCTTAATGAACTGTGCCTTCAGAATTCTCTCGTTGGTGTCCCACTTAATCGACTTTTCCTGCATTTTTTTAATAGATTCAGGAACTTAATTCTTAACAAGCGAGATTTTAATAGCTGTCCACCAAACAATGCAAGTATCCATAAGCTTAACATAGTGATACATGAAATTTATCATTCTTAAATTAAATCTAACCTACAAGATTTTTTTTTTTGGTTTGCAGTTCCAATTATGAAAAGATAAATAAAATATACCCAAAACTTATATTTCTAAATAAAGCATCAAGATGCATAAATGATAGTTTCCTGAATTCCATCTATTTATTATTTACCGGAATTTCTTCAAAAACTAGGCATTTGCAAGACATTAAAAAATTGTGAAATAACAGCCACAAGCATGTATAAGCATTTTGAAGGTATACCTGAACCCACTTTCCGTCAATCCATTTTTGGTGATGCCTTAATGAGGAATGATCAAACTCCAATTCTTCATTAGTGGACCTGAAATAGACCATATACTTAGATCCAGGTAGCACTTCTGAAACCTGACCCTCCCACCACCCTTCATTGAACCAAACATCAACCTTCTCAAACTCTTTAAAACCGGCATCCGATGGAATTGGGGGTGGACATGGTCTAGCATGCTCTGCACTGATTACTTCTCTCAAGGGAGCAGTCTCATCATCTGTTACCAGGTTTAAATATTGCACCAAAAGTTTGTCATTTCCTATGGTGCCAATGATATTTGCATCAAACCAAGCACCAACATAGCCTTCTTCATCACTTTTGACTTCTACTCTTGTCCCTGTTCTGAACATTGGCTCTGACTTTCTACTGCTGCATTTTATCTTCAACCTTACCTTGCTGGATTCTGTATCTGTTGCAGGCAACACTTTCTGCAATTCAAGCCCTCGCAAACCAACGGAGCATATTAAAATCAAGGAAAGTCACAAATTAAATAAGATACCTTGCAACTGTCAAGTACATCACGCGCTTTACAAGCATTAATGAATCATAAATAATATAAATGAGAAATTCGTGTGCATCCCATGAATATACAGCAAAGTGAAAGAAACACAACATACATAAAATTAATAAAATAAAAACATACATAAAGGAAACAGCAAATAAACATGAATAAACATCTCATCAAAACCAATCATTTGACATGACTAACAAACAATGTAGTCAAATAAACATATAAAAAATAAAATTTAATAAAACAAACCCATAAAAGAGTGAGCTAAAAACAAGCACATAAACACCAAAAAAAAAAACAAAAAAAAACAAAAACACAAAATAAAACCCCTAAGCCTATATGCTAACAAAACCACAAGAGACACACATTTTCAAGAAGCGGTGGCACCCATGAAGACTCATCATGATCCCAATCACGATGCAGCCTTAAATTGCGCTGCTCCGCAACAATCCCTTCACTCTTCCCATCAAAACCAACAACAAATTTAGAATTCTCAAGTATATCTTTAACAGTCCCTTTTTGCCACCCATTATCACAGAAAACATCCACACTATCTCCATTTTTGAAACACTCGATAAGCTCTCTTGGAGGCATAGGCCTCACTCTAGCCAAATCAACCAATTCTGTGATGGGTTTTCGAGCGTCTGATTCGGCATTCATTAAAGTTTGATACTTTATCAAGATCTGGGTCTTGAGCTTTGCTGGTGAACGGAGTACAGTGGCGGCATAGTAAGTTAGTGTGTTGGGGCCATTTTCTTGTTTCAAGACTTCAACTTGATCGCCTTTTTTGAAATGGGTATGTAAAAGATACGACATTGTTGGTTAATTTTGGGGTCTATGGGGTTATAGAAATTGAAACTGAGGGTTTAGAAGAGGAAGAGATACATAGAGAAAGAGTAGTGGAGAAGAGAGGAGTGTCAAGTAAACGTGATCACTGAAGCGAAAGCTAAAATAAGTAAAAGAGTGTACTTACTGGCGGGAGCTTTGGAAAGGGAAGATGCTGAGATAATGCCCACATTATTGGCATTAATTACAGAATCTACCATCTGCTGTTTGCACGGTGCGTTTTAATGAATAAAAGATAATAATTTGTGACTTATTGCAATTTTGATCAATAATACAAAATAAAAATATACTTGAGATTATACAAATCAATCCCTTCTTTTTGTACCAAAAATCTTACCATTTATAAAGGACTTTCCATTTCTATTCAATAATTATTATGTATTTCTACATTGTTTAAATAATCCCATTTATCAATATACGGCCCATTAAAGTTTATATAGGTACCAAAATTTATATACCCATATAAATAAGAAAAATTATTTTAAATATTATTATTATTATTGTTATTATAGATCTTAGATTTATTAGTAGTAGTAGTATTGAACTATTTTAATTTTACTATTGTAAATAAACGTAATTATTTCTTTTCTTTATTTCTCTCAATTTTATCTATACAATTTTATTAGCATTACTTTTTCTCTGGTGAAGTTTTTTTTGTAGCTTCTTAATGTATTATCAATTAAATATTTTATTTTTATATTATTATATTAAATTTATCAATAAAAAACATATATGATCCAGAAGAAATTTTTTGCTCACCCTTAATTATATGGGATAGACTTTTTAAAAGCTACTATAACTATAAAAAAAATTTCAAAAGTTATATAACAAATAAAAAATCATTGATTTAAAAGATAATCAAACAGTGGACTGAAATTTTAGTAAGAATAAAAGTAGAAAATAGAGAAAAAAAAAGTGTCAAATACTAATGAGTTTTGTCTTATTAGTACTAAAACTAATTTCAAAGCTCTAAGATTTCAAATTTGAGTAATACTTAATAAAAGGAAAGTGCATTTAATTGCTAATAGTATATATAATTTTCTTAAAACAATGATGTATATAAATTTATAAATGTACATAGTTTTGAAAGCAAAATAAATTTCAAAAATAAAAAGTTTAGCTTTAAAATTGAAGGATGAAAATCACTTATTAATCAATCAAACCTTCTCTAAACATGATGGTCCAAACATTCGTTAATTCCCTTTTTTTTTTTGAAATATGTGCTTTATAATTTGATATTTTAATTTCAAAAGATTTTTATTTTGTAATTTTAATTCAATAAATAATTGAGATATAGAAAGCATCTAAGACAAACAGTGGTTAAAGCATATCACTATAACAATTTTAGAGCTTCAAGATCTTAAATGTATTTTTTTATTAACTATAAATATAGGCTATCTAAAAAAATATAATTATATTTGATAATATAGGTTGCATTTTAAAAAATTTTAAAATGAGTAAAGAAAAAAAAAACATAAGAAAATATGCAATAAAAATTGTATTTTTTATTTTTCAGCAAATGGTTATTGTCAATGTCATATCATTTTAAAAAATATATATTGTTTTTATAAATTTATTGATGTTTTAAAGAAAAAAAATATATTTTATAAATAAAAATTATATTTACAAACTCATTTAGTTTGAAGGTAAAAATGTTATTGAAACTTTAAAAGGAAGAATTTTATAAATAATTCAAAAAAGTTGATGAAAGGATTCATTAGTGAGTAACACATTGAATATAACTCAACTCATATATATAAGAGTCATTTTCTTATTACTTTTTTATAATCTATTTAGTTTTTATGTATACTACCCATTTATTATTTATATCCATATAATAAAAATGGATTAGGATGGGCAAAAAGATAAAAGTGGAATTTACCACCTCTATCCAAATTATATCCCAACTCATTAAAGAGTACTATTAATCACAGTAGTATAAATTTTTATATATATATATAATTAATTATTTAAAATGTGTCGGATAAAATTTTTATGGATGTCACACCCTCAAAAATTTTAACGCAGCTGCATATTCAAAGTTCGGACACGAGACTTTAGTTAAACTAAAAAACACCATTACCATCTCATCTATACACTCTTAGGCTCAGTAGCGTATATTTTGAAACTGCAAAATTTATTTTTTTTCTAATATTATATTTTTATATTAGTATATGCCAATAAAAATATAATAATTTAATAAATAAAATTAATTATATCTACTCTAACAAATTTTAAGTAACGATAATGCTGAAATGCTGCATACCTTTTTTTTTATATATATATTTTGTGAAGCAGCCAAATGAAGAAGTTTTTTTTTATAGTGAAAGGCATATAAAATATGTCTTAGTTATCAAAATAACATGCATTTCACTTAATTCAATCAACTAAGCCTACGATTTTACAATCATAACCTGCTTAGTTGGTAATAATTCAATCATTTAAGACTATTTTTACAACACAATAATTCTAACAACAGGAATGGCCAATCCTGGTAAGAGATACTTTGTCCTGTTACAATTGGCAGATAAAGAATGTAGTACATGCTTTTGTAAAGAAGCCACACCAGGCACATTTCGTTAATTTGTTCCTGTTCGAGTTATATTTGCTTAGGGATGACCTTCAAGAAGCTTGAGCCGTGAATTCACTGCAGCATTAAAAGAAGCCTTGTAGGCGGGAAAAACACTTGGAATACTAAAGATACCTACCAAAATGACCAACAATATTAGACTCGAAGGACATACAGAGTCAAAGTTCATGTACCTTTTGCTCAAAATGTGCAATAGCCAGTAGCTTAGGCAGATTCATTGGCGGAAGTATATGTTACAAGAGCCTAACTAGGCAATCAGACAGCATATTCAAGTGGTTGAAAGACAAGTTCATCGTCGTCATCCTTTATATGCTTTCTTTTCTTTTTAATGGAAAATGGCCGAAGAATGCATCTTGACAGGCGGCTGAATGGGTCCTGCAGACCTTCCATTTCGTAATGTCCAAATCGCCAATCTCTTTCAACAAAAGGGCGAGGTACAGATTCATCAAGGCCTCCTGTTAAAATGATGCAGTGCCATTTAAAAGTCAGAATAAAACAAGTAGGTCAAATCAACTCTTTGTGAACTGTGTGCATGTGTGAAGAATGTCCAACCAACTACTTTTGTCAGCATAATTTGATTTGAAACAATCACGTGGATAGACATAATTTGATTTGAAACAATCACGTGGATAGACAGTCTGTACTGAATTAGGAAAAAGAATCCAACAAGGGATGCATAGTGGTAACAGCTGAGAATCCACATAATAAACCCTGAACCAGGTTCTCGCAATAGATTTAGATTCAGAAGGCAAATGTATACATTAGATTAGGGTTCAAAATATGAACTGCGCCATTTACCTGCATACATTAAACCATGTTTATCAACTGCCCGATAAAATGGTCGCATTTTTTTCTCTTTAGCAGCTCTTTGGAGTTCATTCCATGCGCGTGCCCGGTCTTCACGAGTGATCTTACCTGTAGTTGCCACCTGAATTTGAAGCAGTTGACATGTTACTAATCGAGATTATAAGAGGAGACCACCAAAAAAGAACCAGAGATGAAAACTATAACCTTAGAAAACAGATGGTATGAAGGACGCGGAATGCGTGCAAGACCATTTTCACGATCGACAGCCACGAGTCCAAACTTGGGACCATATCCATCAGCCCACTCCCAATTGTCAGAAATAGTCCAGAACAGGTAACCAAGCACTGGAATACCCTATAGAAGCAACCATAGGAATGTCAAGCACCCGTATGCCGAGTGCCAACCAACATATAATTTCAACGTAACTGAAAGTTAAGTTCAGATACAACACCATTGTCATTGCTGCATAAACAGCAATCAAATGCTCCACCAGATATGGCCGACGGATCAGATCTGTTGCATCAGAAACTCCATTCTCGGTAATTATGAAGGGCAGCTTTAAATGTTTGTACCTCTCATTGTACTGAATGAGCATTCGAAATAGACCATCAGGATATACCCCACGCCCAGATTCACTATACTCGTCTGTCTCCACTAACTTTAGTCCAGCTCCAGAGACCACTTCCTGATAAAATGCAAGTATCAGCAGACTTACATGTGCATGTCCAGATTGTTCTAGATTAGAGAAGTAACAGACCTGTCCATAGTAATTTATGCCTATATAGTCAAGCTTGTCAGAGATGCTATCCACATATGGGAAAAGGGTAAGAGAATTAGCCAGGGAAACAGCAGCAACATCAAATATACCATATGGCCGCATAAATGATACATGATGTGCAACTCCAACAATTGACTTTGAAGAGGTCCTGAAGAAATAGAACAAGAAGAATTACTTAGAAAAGCTACTAAACATTGTGACTTGTTTAGATATCTATTTTGTCAAGATTGAACAGGACAATACTGGCCAGGAAGAATGTTACAACTCGGAAAAAGATATAATTTCCATGTAAGCACCTGACCATTGGTTATTGGAATGAAGGCATTGTTTAAGCGCATTGAGATGAGAAGGTTAAATATTCCCTCAATAATCTGAGCAATATTGTGAACACTATGAACTGTGAATTCCTTTTTAACTGCTGAAACTATACCAACATGTCACCAATAGATAAAGACTTCTTAATGACAATAATTAAAAAATTGCGTGTACAAGGGGAAGAAGAAGACCTTTTTTCATGGATATAATCATATGCCTTTGCATGTGCCACAGCCATCCAATGCATTGCCTGATTGAAAACACCAGTAGGTAATGCAGAAGTAGCAACCTCCAACATATCAGGATGACCACCAGGCCAAGCACCCGCACAATAAGTTAGCATACAAAAGACATGAGGCTCATTGAATGTCACCCAATAATCTACCAGCTCTGATACACTATCAACAACAAGCCTGAAACAAAGGAGCATGTTCAAGTGCTACAACGATGTACCAGCAAACATAACAGCAAGAACCCTAATAAAATTTCTAATCACATGCTTAACTTGTATGCTTGTGCTCTTTGGTTTTCTATTGCTTAAGAAAAATAAGAAACAGTGCAAACGGATATAACCAAGATTTATAAAGAACAGCCATGATATATTACTTTAAAATAACTATCAGCAAGGAAAAGAACAATATGTGAACTGCAAAGCCACTTAACTGGTGGATCTAGCTTTTACTAGCAAACTAACCTAGTAAACTCAATGAAATAGTCAACAGTTTTCTCAAGCTTCCATCCACCATATTCACCAGCCCATGGTGGTAATGAGTGATGGAACAAGGTCAGCATCACCTTCATGCCATAAGAGCGAACCCTGCTGATGATCCATTTATACCGCTCCACAGCTGCAAAATTGACCTAGAAAAGAAAATTATGAAACTTAATTATATATAAACTCACCTATTTCCAAAGACTGTTCCATTAGGATATGTTTCAGACATCTCATGGCCATGAAAAGAAGTTGAAAATCCACATTTCACCAGTTGGCATTATGACAAGTCAAAATCAATAACATTCATGCGCAGTTAGCATTAGAGTTACAGTTTCTTTGAGCCCATTGACAGGCTCCTCTGGCATAATTCGTGTCCAGTCTATTCCCATTCTAAAGACACTGATGCCGGTATCTTTTGCCAGCTTTAATTCCGTGTCAGGGTCAGACCAAAATTTTAGCCTCTCCTCCCTACATCAATTCAAGCAATCCATTTCTCAAGTGAACAACTGGAGATGTATGTTTAGTGGATATGATATATTACAAACTTAATCTTACGGGTGTGGGACATTGTGCCATGCAGCTACATTATGATGACATTCTTCATGTGGTGCCTCATCTTCTGTGTACTTATAAAACCCTCTTATCATAGCTTCCATGGCAAATTTAAGCTGCTTCTTCTTCTTATTAACTTTTCCAGAAAGAGAAGCTTGCTGAGACCCACCATCGCCGGTAGCTGAACCCATCAGCGCATCTGCTGGTTCCAGGCCTTGATGTGACTGTGACTTTTCACAAGGGTTTTCTGCTGCAAACTGGAGCCAAGCGTCATTAAGCCTATCTTCAACATGCGCTGGCGCTGTTGCCAATCCAAAGAAAAACTCATTTTCTTCTTCTGCTGAAACACATAGCGCGAAACACCTTAATCACAGATTCTTCTGACAAAAATATACAGGCCAAAATTTCTCAAAAGTATCAAGTCCTTGAACAATCTCAAAATTCAATATCAGCAGACTGAATTTTTTTATCTACCATGCACCTGCATGATTGGATTCACATAGAGGAATCATATACCAATTCCCTCAATCTCTATGACCACACTACAAAAGGCAATTAGTTTTGCGTTTCTTGTTCATTATACAAGCCTCCTAGCCTATTCCGAAATTATTATTTTCACACATCTTAGTTACCTAAGGACTTATTTGGAATAAATCATGTTGAAGAGTTCAATAGATTTGAATTCTTGCAACATCATGCCTTCTTTTTTTTTTTCTTCTCTCTTCAAATACCTTAGTTCTTTTCCAGATTAAAACAATTATACTCTACCAGCCATAAGCATTCCAAAGACCCTTCTGGACTAAGTAAACTTCAACTGAATTTAGCCTTGCACACGCATACAGTTAACATTTGTTCGTGCATACAATAACCAAATGATGATCAAAACAACTAGAGCATGCAAGTATTCCATTACTTGATTGTTGCACATTACTTGATTTGGAATAAATAAATGCCAGTTATTCCATCAATAAGTCCAGTAATTTATACCACTGGCACTGGCGTTAAACAAGCCAACAAAATAGACACGTAACTTGTACTTCATTAGTTTAACTAAAGCACAATTGATCCTCTTATAAGCACCTTGACTCACTCAGATCTATTATTAAACATAAGAGCTATTTATATAGTCAACAAAAAAGCATTACTATATTTTCACAGCTGATTGTACCGTTAACATTAAAAGATGCCAGAATCTCAGAAGACTCGTCAATAGGTGAATTGAAACGTCGGAGATTCTTTCTCCGGTAACGCTCGAAGGAGAAGACGTTGGCGGCGACTGTGACGGTCGCCAAAACTCCGGCGAGCTTCGCAGCTGACACGAATATTGCAAAAAACGCCATCTTCGAGTGACGACAGAACATTAAGCTCGAAAGTCTAAAAAGAACATAAAACTAATTAATTAACTGCATCCGATAAATTAAGCTGACGTGGCGATATGATTGACTCCCACGTGCTGAAAAGGAAGTGTTGTGCCAAAATGGACAATGCAGTCAAACGATGTGCTTGTGATTGCACGCTCCATTAGTTGATGAGGGGAACACACGGCTTTGTTCAGTGGGCGAGTGTTGTAACAAGTGCACTGAGTTGCGCGTGTAGATGAGGGTGGATGCTCTAAGGTTCAGGTGGTCCAGGAAGGAACCAATGGTGAAAGAAAGCTAGTCCAGCCGAACCTCCTAGGAGTCAGTGTTGTTATGGGGAGGTCTGATCCAGTTCATGGGCTATTTGGGGTCAATTGGCCTAGGCTTTTCAACGGTGAACCATCTGCAGGCCAGGAGGGTTAAGGCCCAGTAAGATCCAACTCAAATTGGAGTCTAATATACCTCTCATACAAAATTATCATAAGAGATTTTTCTCCGTTAATTTCAGTGAATTTCTAAAGTAATTTTTTAAAATTATATTGAACTTAGCATATTTTTAATGGTTCGGTGAATACTTTAAAAAGATTCACATCTATGTATTTCATTCATCTAACAATAGGGTGCAATTTATAATAATCTCAATCCGCTCTCGCTCGCCGAAACTAACAAGGTCTCGATTGATTTCTCTTTCTTTAGCTACTTAGATGTTTCAGTTCGCTAAAATATAAATTAAAAAAATTACACGAAAAGAAACTCGAATTCAAAAATCATTAAAACATCGGCGTGAATAGTTTCTAGAATTATTTGGATTCGAATGTGAAATGAGCCGAAGATTATTTTGTCCAGACAGTAAGTAGTAAATCTCATTAGGAGATTTGATATTCCCAATGGGGACATGAAGGTAGAGTAAAGAGTCAACACTCAATAAAAAGGACCAACAGCTTTAACCTATTCTCTCTTTATATGTATATGAATATATAGCTCTAACTTAAATACTAAAACAACGACTCGACGGAGAGAAAAAAGAGGCCAATTTGCCCTAAGTTTTTCATCATTTCATGTTCTCTGTGGATAGGCAAATTGAAATTTTGTCATCAAGGGTGGCCCTAGCTATAGTGACAACTCGACCAATGCACCCATCGCTCTCTTACTCTTACCGGCCGTTTTCTTTCTTAATTTCTTTTTAGTACTATTTTCTTGCTTACGTGCTGTGTTTTCTATTTTGACATTTCTGGGCTTAATCTCCATATCCATATGATTGAGAATTCTTATTGTGCTTCGATTTAGTGTAATATTGAATTATCAGACAAATGAAGTTAAACCGGTCCAATCATATAACTTTTCACCTGATGTACTTCTTACTGTAACACTTTTCTTTTTTGTTTGATAAAACATCATATTATATTGAACACAAATTAAACCGATCTAATTAAATAAATTAAAATTTAATAATTAAACTGTAAGTGAAGAAACATCTACATGAAAGAACCTTAAAAGTACAGATTACAATCCTATCGATCGTAATATACTTTTAAGAAAACATGTCACATGCTGGAACTTAATTAATAAACATAGAAAAAATAAGAATAATAAAGAAATGAGCATTATACCAGGAAACTGTAGGTGGACCACCGAACCAGAATTCAAATTATTCACGCACAAACACAAGCACACTAGTCTGCAAGAATCTTTGCAGGAAAATTTTGTTGCTATATTAAATCTTTCTCTTCACTCAAATGGGCCTATCCAGAAAACAAAAAACAAAACACAGCTACGTTTTGGACACACATGCAAAATCAAATGAGACATGTGTGCGGATGAGATACCCCTTTCAGCTCTCTCTTTTTTATCCTGATTCGGTTATGCAATTATCATCATCATCATCATCATCATATATATGGTCATCTCAGTTTTTTTTTAACAAAAGGGTTGCTGTTTCAAGCTTTTGTTCATTCATTCACTCCCCCACATAGTATAATAATCATACGGTTGATGATTAATTATTATTCAAAACAGTGCATGTATATGTATGTGTGTGTGTCCTAGTATTTCAGCTATTCCTTGTCCAAACTTACCTGTTAATTATTCTCTCTTTGATTCATCTTCTCATGTGTCACATCACCTCCCCAGTATATGCAAGACATTGCTATATCATTTTGCTATCTGTCCTAACATTTGGCATGTGGGTTATAAGGTGAATCATTGCCATCATCACCTCCCAGCTTATCAATTCATTCAATTTTCAATATAGTTTTTCCTTTTTTCTTTCTTTAATGAGAAAAAGGTTTAGATTGATAATGAAATAATTTTAACCATGCAAACTCAAATCTTATGCAACCATGGTTTGAGAAAAAAAAATTAGTTTTAAGTTTTTTTTTTTTTAATGAAAAAGAAAATATTATATATAAAACTGTGTTAGTAAAAGTGTCAATCGATCTCTATGTCCTCTCAATATCAAATGCTATTTCTGTAACCCAAAAAGGATCAGTTGCAATAACTCTTGCCATGAACTTTCGAAACTAACAAATGAAACACACTGGCATTGCCCTTTCAATGCAAAGTCAAAAGATATTTAATGGGGATGTATATGTGTATATATATATATGTATAATGGTGACACAAAAAAGGTTATAACAGTAGGCATGGTATGGGCAAGGAATGGGAAATGAAATATAGTAAGGAGAAAGAGAATGAGGACCCAGCAGCTTGCGGACAGGTTATGGAGCACAAGTATATATGTATATATATAGGTAGCTGTAAAGGGCCCTGATGATAACGTGTAAAGAAATATATATACGTATTGTGAAACTGTAAAAGAAAGGCCAATCAGCCTGTAGCTGCCCGGCCGCCGGCCAATTCTAAATCTGTCGTATGCACTTCCAAATTGCAATGTAAAATCATATGATAGGTAGAGTTATCAACTAGTTCTAGAAATTAGAAGGCTTAACTCGATCTATCCAAATAGGAAATTGTCCTACTCAAAATTCTTCTATTGTCATCGAATAAGATAAAAAAAAAAAGATTAATTAAATTATTTATTTTATGGGTTTCTAATTATATAAAACATTCTTAAAAATAAAAATATTCTTGGAATTAGTTTCATGTACTATACACTGTTTTCATTATCCTGCAGTATGTATTCGTGACTAATGAATATAATTCATTGCACGATCCATTGAAGTTGAGTTATACCTAAAAGTTAACAGCTTTCTAAAATCTATCCCAGAAAGAAAAAGTTTAAATAAGTAGATTTGGTGCACATCAAATCCAAAATCGTCCCTTCAACAAAGCCATTGGATCATTGCTGCATAAGAGAGGAAAAAGAAGAAAGTGGCAATATATTTATATATAACTTGTTTAATTAACTTTTTCTGAAAGCAAATCAAGATTATTTTTACAAATTTAATACAGTAGAGAAACTTTGTCATGCAGCAAAACAATCCCCTTCTATATAATAAAAAATTGTCAGTTTATTATTATACTATAACATGTGGTATGCAAATAATAATAATAATAATAGACTGACATGCCAAGATTTGCAGCTGCCTCTTCAAGGAACAGAGAGTAGAAGACTTAAGAACAAGAGAGTCAAAGTATATAAGAGAAACAGATTTGTAATAATATATGCAGAAACGCAGGCCAAGGAATTGGAGAAGGTGATTTTTTGGATTATTTTGACCATATCTTAGCTAGGAGACTGTGATGGTTATGCCTCCTTTGCCCGCACCTCTTTGTAAAAGTTCTATTCCCCACAAACCCTTTCAGCTAAACTATATTATATACAAGTTTCTTTTTCTTTTTTTTTTTTCTTTTTCTTCTTGGATTAAGCAAATATCATGCGAAGGAGAAGCATATATACACAAATCTTTTGTTAACTTATATGTTTTTGTTTTATATTATTAAGGTTGTACAATCAACAATTACCTAGATTCCCATTGCCCCATTTTTTGCCTACTACTCCAGCTGGCTTTCATACTTTACCCTTGTTTTGTCTATTTATTTTTATCTATGTATCATGATTTTGCTTCATATGGTTACATAGGGCCTCCCAGCTACGGCTATATATTTTTAAAATTTTTCTTTTTTATATTGGTTGAAAGCTTGAGTTCATTTACATTGCAAAATTAAGTAGATATATATATATATATAATTAACAGCTGAAAAGCTTGATTCAGGACGTGAATGAATTGAGACTCATATATAAAATTAATTGGTTTTCTAAGATGGGAAAAATAATTAACGGAGATAGGTTTGGAATTGGAAACGGCAAGAGCTAATATACTAAATCCAAACGTGCAAACTCATAGAACCACACGACCGCACTGACCCATTCTACTCAACGGACCAAAAGCTGCCACTTGGACAATCACAAGACCATTAAGGGGAAGGCCATCTCATTTTGTACGGACGCGTCTAAAAATTAAAAAAGAAAAAGACCAAATGTGGTAAATCATTGCAAAAATGCAAAACCCTAGCATACTTTTTGGCTTATCGACGGACCCTTTTCATATTTACTCCTAACAGGCTAATTAACTGGACGGTCGGCCGGGCAGTCCGGTCAGTCTTAGCCCCAACCAACCAGTTGCTGACGTCAGCATCAGTCGGTTTATTCTTTCTGGGCCTTGGTCCTGTCACTGTCAGGTCCATCAGGTCAGCCCATCTGGCCTCCTATAAACCTTTTCCCATTTGCCTCTTTCCATTTTACAAGTATACTTCACTCGCTCGCTGCTTCTCTCTTTCCTTTCTCGTTCTTCTTGTTAACTCTCTTTCGAGATGGTGGAGAGAGAGAAACTTAACAAGGTGAAAATATGGCCTGAGTGCCTTCAAGGTATGTGAAATTAAACAAAAACAAAAAGAGGCTGAAACCTTAATAGTTTTATGTTGTTGTTGCCTTTGATCTCTTTTCTTTACTTGAAAACATGTTTTTTTGTTTTTCTCTTTGCATGTTATCTTCATCCTTCTCTGACCATATAGAATTTAGAGTTAGATGACAGATTGTTTCTGAGTTTTTGAGTTTGCCATCATAAAGAATCCGGTGTGCACCTTTTGTCCTTTTCCCTTGCCTTCCTGATTAATTAGTAACTACATATAGAAACAGAGCTTTCTTGCATTTCCTTTGCTGGTAGATGTAATTATATTATATTTATTTTCTTGGCTTCTAAATTCTTGTTGATTCAACATGCAGGCAATCTTGAACTTAAAGTCATGCAAAGTTGTGTGGATAAATTGTTGGCAGGCTTCCAATTTGGAGCTAAAAGTCACTTTGCAATGGTGGCTGGTTCATGTTAATTGGGTGCTATCCTACCTGAGCTTTTCTTTTCTTACTCCTCATTTTCTTTATCATCTTTCTTTTTTCTTTTTGTTTAATTTTTATGTTTTTTTTTTCTATTTTTTACTTTTAATCTTCTTGACCTTGTAAGACCTTTTCTTGACCTTGTAAGACCCCATTTTGTGTTTATTTTTTCTGTTTTTTGTGTCCTTATAAACTCTTTATCAATATTTATTGATATAGAGTTTACAATTCTATTTCTCCATTTTCCGCCCAACTCATCTTCTCCTTCCTTGTCTATCCCTCCTGAGCTGTTTGAATCAGACTAATATATGTAGCATCTCTCTTTAAAGACCACCCAATTGAATACTAATTTTATGAGAGTCCATGCAAGTCATGGAGCTTCTGTTGTTATGTGGGCTTACTTTTGGTTTCATGTCAAATTAGGCATGAAGAAATTGGATGGTGTAAAGAGGCAGAGTTGTGAAAAAGAAAAAGAAGAAAAAAGAAAAGAAAAGAGTACTTGAAGCACTAGTGAAAAGTGTTTTGTCTTTTATATTTACAGTAAAAAGAAAGAACCCTATCTTTCTTATTCTGTTAAGACCATCAATTTAGATTGTTATTATATGTGCAGAAATATGCTGTTGCAGGCATCAGTTTCGTTGTTTTATATGTTGTTGTGCTGCTGAGAAAGTGAATAAGAGAGAATAATATTCTCTCAGATCTGTGTTGTGTAAGACTTCTCCTCGTGACTGCTCTTATGTACAAATATATGTCCACTGTATTATTGGAGCTTTCTTCTCTCTCTCTCTCTCTCTCTCTCTCTCTCTCTCTCTCTCTATAAATACTTTTTGCACCAACAGAGTTGTTCATGAAAAAGCTGATTACCCTACAGTCAAGAAGTGGGTCTTTCTTATTATTTCTCTTCTCTTTTCCCACACCTCATAAATGTCAAAACTGACAGAGGTTACAAAAGGAAGACGGAGGATTGAGAGTGAAAGTGTATTGCATGTCTTTCAAACTTTTAACTATGGGTTTCCTTCTTTCATACAAGACAAGTAGGACACAACTATGGTAGCTTAATTTGGCAGTTGATTAGCCCTAACAGTGGTACCGATTTGTACATATAATTGCATTTCTACTTTTTCGTTGCCATTGATCAAGCGTATGTATGGAGTTGTGCACTTAATTTTCTCCTCGAGGCTGAAGTATGTATTGTGTGTATAATACACACATGCGAGTCCGAAATTTCATGCAGTGATTCTCTGCAAAACCTAATTATCCAAATGAATCATCCACCAAAGTGACAACTGCTATTAGTTTTCTGAATTTGATTATACTAATCACATGCACTAATCAGCTCAGCTGGAAATTATTCCTCTCTTACAGCCTTTTCTTGATGTTTACTAGAGCCTAAAACAAAGAAACATTCTAGCATTTAAATGTTCTTCAAGCTACCATCTGCATTTTACTTTAACATGTCACATTCCCTACAGTTCATCTGGAACATGTCCACATCAATAGAAAAAACCATAGGATTCGTGGATCATATAATCACTCACCCTTTCTCTTAGAGGCTGTGAGCTAGGGTTTTGTAAATTCTATCAATTCAATTATTTCCATGAAAGAAAAATAATGACAGCCCTACCTGCAAGAATTTTAGGTTAGACAAGTGTCTTGACAATGATGTTAATGAAACAGACTTACATGGTGAAGATGATTTCAAATGCAAAGAGTCAAATTAGGAGCTAATGATAGATGTCGAGTGCACATGGAATTACCAAACCATTACCAATATGCTTAATTAGCTATATACTTTATGGTGACTCAATTTAATGTAATTAGGGTAAGATCCTCACAGTACAAAATCACAAGAAAAAGAAAAAGAGATGATTCCCTTGTATCCTACTCTGCATCTGCATATCTATAGAGAGATTATATTCTCTTGTTTTTCAACTTTACAAAGCATTTGATTTTATTTTCTTTTCTTTCCAAAAGGGATTGATATAATTTAATTTGATGATGGAGAAAGGATCTTATGCAAACTTTGTGCTAATTATTAATCTCATCTTTTCAGTCAAAACAAGGAATTTGGTAGTAATTATGATATCCTTAGACTTTTTTTTTTTCAGAATTTTTGAGTACCCAAAAAGTGGGTTAGAGCCAGTGGTGACTTCTAACACAAAATGATGATGTCTACAAGTGGGCATTGAAAAGCTAAATGCCTTTATATTAATTTGTCCATAACTTACCCATTTTACCTTTCGTTCTTGTGGCAGTGGCAGTGAGGAAAGGGAATGTGACAACAAAAATGAAATACTAAAATAAAGTAAGAAAAAAAGGTAGAGGGCCTAATTGAATTGAAATGATTTCACTTAATTATATTTCATATTATTATTATCTCTGTCGTGCTTGCTATAAGTCACCAACATAGGGGGCCATTCATTTTTCAAACTTTTTACTATCTTTGGGTGACATGCTAACATGGCTCACTCATTTGGTTTTTATTTCCTTTGGATCAAATCATTCCTTTCATGACCCCTTGAAAAGGCATCGCAAAGGGGGAAAGGGAAAGGGAAATGACGTCTGTCAATATGAGCTCTCAATAATATGCCCTGATGAAGAAAATTTACAGCAACGTTCTTCTTCTTCTTTTTTCAAGGTATATATCTACACAAAAACGAAATGAGAAGTGGGAATTAGCTAAACTGACATTATTGTGTGTGCCTGAAAAGGAATTCAGAAATGTTTTATTATTAGAATTACAGTAACAATACATTTTAGACGTTTTCTTTTTGTTGCTTCCTATCATTTTCACCCTGTTGACTCTTTGCAATTTCATCCTTTTTCTTTTCCTCTAAAGATATTTTTATTTTTTATTTTCAACCACTAAATTTGCTTTCACGTGGGTTTTTTTTATCCTTTTCCTAAATGAACTGCTGCAAGAATATGCTAGTTTTTTTTATTTATTATTATTCTTCCCGAGTGTTGCAGATAATGAGAGGAGGGCTAACAGGTTTCCATGGTAAGGGAATTCTTGAGAAGGGTAGGATTTTAGTCCCCCAGTTAATGAAATGATGGTGAAAAGGCTTTACAATGACATTATTATTATTATTATTATTATTGTTTGTGGTCCTCGATAATTGTCATTTCCTCTATCAATTCAAAACTCAAATATTCCTGTTTATTTCTTCTGAAAATGGATATTATAGTAGACCTGTCAGTGAATCTAACCCATCATCCAACACAGACTATTAATAAGTAGCCATATAATAATTCCCATTTGCATTATGGTCGCTAAAAGCCTTTTCTTGTTTTAAAAAAACAAAAGAATATTTATCTTTACTTTTCTGAATTTTTCAATTTGTTACATTCTACAAATAAATCATTTCTATGAACTTCATGAATCTATAAGAAAACAAATATGAATCTCTCTTCTGAATACTGTGAAATCTAATGGCTGATATTTATATGTCTCCTATAGTGGATGCAGGGACAGAAGAGATGTATTTTATTGAAGCATATGGAAATGGAATTGCCAGCTTTACTTTTATGAAATCGGGCGCTTCTTATTTATGATCTTTACATTCCATTGCATTACAAGAAAACCCAATTGCATCATCTTTACACCCACTTCATTCATGGGCTCTCTGCTTACATTTTTTCTTTTTTCCTTTTCAAACCTGCCAATTTATGTTCACCTTAAATAGAATAAAATAAACTTATTATATACACGAATCCACCACAAATTTAATGAGTATATGAGAAGATTGACAAATGTGTTCTATTTAATATAAATATGGTTTCGTAAATATTATGAGAATAGAGTAGGATAAGTGATTTTTATCGTTAATTGGTAATGAAGAGATATCGGGCCGAATTAAACTTCTCCTGCCTAAAGTCTTATTACTTACTCACTCCCTTCAGCCCATTTCTTGGAGTTGCTCAATTTCGGCCTCTTCTTATTCTCTTTTTGCTTCTTCTTCTTCTTCTTCTTCTTCTCGAGTTAAAGCTTCAAAACTCAATCCAAACTTAATTCAATACTATTATTTCTTAAATTTAAATCCAGGCTATATGCATATATTCAATACACCAGCACTTGCAACAATTATTTTACTAAAAGGATAAAATCATAATAATTTAGTTTTACATTTTGAATTTTAACCGATTCAATCTGTATCATTAAGAATTAAAAAAAAATTACTGCTCAAAAAGCTCAATGAGTAAACTCGGCCATAATAAAATTAATTTTTATATTCTTTTTAATTGAATTCTAAATAGTTCATGAGTATATTTTATATTTCTAAAAAAATAAATTGATAGCAATAAGTATTTTATTAATATTATTTTATTTTAAATAAAAAATTGACACGAAATATATTAAAACTAATGTTATTTCTTAAAATTAATGTCTTGTAACCAAAATAGAATTACAAACCTGAAAATGTGAGGGGTGATTAATTTTTAGGTGCAATAACTTAATCAATCAAGTGGGTATATAAAAAAATGCTTTGAATATAGGATTATAATTTATGAATTAAAAGTTTGTGTCGAAAAGCTAGCATGATGAATGATGTGAAATGGTTGTGCTCAAATCAAGTACGCATATTATTATATAATTTAATTTAAAATAATTGATAAATGCAATCTTAAAGCAAATCCATACAATAGAAGACACTTGCAAGATTGCATGTCATAAAGTTGAAGAGTATCCAAATTGTTTCTTCCTTGTAAATATGCATGCCCATTGGATTGGATCCTGATCAGACTGAATTATTGTTTTAATTTATGTTCTTTCTCTTTTTTACATAGAAATCTAATAGAAGAAAAGAGACTCAGTTTCTTTTGATTCAGGAAAATAATACAACAAACCCACTTAACCTCTAATACATTTAGCTCTACAAAATATTCAAATTATTACAGTATAACCACTCAGAAATCAATCTGCTACATCATTTCTTCACCAACAATAATTTTTTTATATATTTCTTCATTAAATAATAATTAATTAATTTTTTATTTTAATTTTTTAAAATTATTTATGTATTCTAATAATACTTTTTATTTCACTATCTAATTAATCTATTATTAATAAAAAATAAAAATAAAAATAAATAAAAAAAGATAATGTAACTCTTAAAAATATTAAGAAATATAAATAATATAATATATTTAAAACTTACTTTTTCCCTTTTTAAATTTAAAAAGAGAGAATGTGACTCTTAAGTCATTTTATAGATAAAAAATAATTTAGAAAGTCTTTATTAATTCTAAATTTTACCCGTACTCTCTATAATAGAGATAAAAAAAAATAAAATTTAATAGCTTGTTGAGAATGTTCTAAATAAACTCTCGGTGATATTGATCTAGATTGCATTTCATTATAAATTTTTAAATGACTCGCTATGTTACATCATTCATCCGCCGGTTACAAATATATTAATCAGTTATTTTCATATCAATTAGTTTTTAATAATAAATTAATATAAATATAACACTTAATAAATAATATTATATATTAATATTTAATTTTATTTATTTACAGAGGATAAAACAGTCTATTTCTCTCACTTGGTACACAACTGCTGAATTGGTAGCCTAATAAATAATACAAAAGTTCATCATCCTTTGTGACTTATTTTCCCCTGACAAATCTTATGATTTAAAAATAATATATAATTGTGATGGAAGGTTTAGGACCGTTTGTTGTGTGAATGTATTAAATGAATAACTAAAAATCACTATCCACCGAATATATATATATATATATATAGTCATGGTTATATGAATGTTAGCAAATCAATAAATGCCACGTCATGTTCATCAAGCAAGCACGTAAAATAGTTTCATTTTGCTCGGGTGGCCTATTTATGTCTCAAAAGCCAATTATTAAATCCTTTCTGACCTTACTCATTAATAATAAAAGAGTCTTTCCACATCATAAAATTCTCCTCATTTATTTCTTTTTTTACCTTATTTATTTAAGCCACCAACTCATTAATAAAAATATACTATTTTTCTTTATGGGTCAGAAATTAATTAGAATGAAGACCAGCTATATTTTAAATAAAATTATACTATAAGATTGTAACTGCCAACAGAAAATTAAATGGTGGGTAGTTGGGATATAGATAGTATAGTTTTAGATTAATTAATATTAGTATTGGATTGCTTGCTCAACAAATTTTTGTTAAATGTTGCTCCAACTTTATGTGGACATATCATATAATTATATTAATTATATAGTTGTGATGTATTTATTTTTTGACATGAAATATGTGACAGGGTTTGCGTAATCAACTATTAGCATTATATGATAATGAGCTTTAAATAAGCCGTCAACAACGAATCATGTTTTACTTCTGAAATATTAAATTTATATTATAATAGCACTTTAATAAAAAAAATATTACAAATCTTTATTCATAATGATTGATGATTAAAATAAAAATAGATATAATCAAAATTTATATTCATATTGTTTTATTGCATTAATATAATTATTTCAATTTATAATTTGACGACCAATTCATTTAAGGACCAAAAAATCATAAAAGAAGATAAAAGGAACTCCAACAAGAAACAAAAACAAATGGAAAAACTTGTATATTTATCCAATCAAAGTAATTTAATATAAATAGAAAAAAGAAGAAAGAAGATACGCAATACTCAAATCTCAAATTGTGTTTAAGTTATCGGATAGTTAGAAAAGTAATTTTTGAGATATTTTCTTTCAAGAACTTAATTATTGTTTAAAATGGGTTGTTAGCATGTCGTCATATGGTTTAATTAGTTTCATTTGCTATCAAATTTGTCATTTGATAGTGTTGTATTTAATCAAAGATTTCAAGGAAAAAGAAATATCTCCTAACTTGGGTTTTTCATTTCTTTGTAACCTCACAAAAACAATATTAATTTGTAATAACTCATGCACTCTCATTAATACAACTAGAAAAAGTAACTTATCGAAATAAAAAAAAAAAAATGATTATTTTATTATAGAAAAATAAATAGTGATAACTTTAGATAGAAGGGGGGAGGGGGGAAAATGATGAAATTGCTAGAACTAGAATTGAGTGAGGTAGTGACTCAAAAGAGAGGAGACCCAGTTAAAGAAAGGGACTAAAAGAAGTGTGAGAGTTGGGAAGGAAGTTTCATATTTATGGAAGTGAGTGCATGGAAATGGAAATGCAAGAAATATAGAAAAAGTAAAAACCTAACCACTGTAGGGGTCAACAACCATTTTGATTTCCAAAAGTTTTAATCTATTTTTAGTAGGGATATTAGGTGCTCCTAATCTTACTTTTCAAGTTTATCCAATCCCACCTCTATAATTGATTACAATATCCCACTAATATTTATCTCAATTTAAAACTGCCCCTTTTAATTTCAATATATTGAGAATATAATTTAATGAATATATATTATATACAAATTAAGATAAATATTAATAAATTATGTTTTATTTTTCCAAAACAAAAAATTCCTACTAATAAAATTTTAAAACTAAGTAGGACAATAATTGAATCTAGTCACAAGTCTTGCCTAATTGATTAATCTTACAATTAATTATTATTTTTCTAATGAGATCGTGTTCTCCTAATTAATATTGCTTTTCTGCCTTGTGCCTCCATTATTGCTTACCTCTTTCTCTAAAGACTAGGTTAATTGCTCGAGGGCTGTAAATTTTTTTATTTTTTATTTCTTTTATTTTATTTCCGACCATTAAATTTAATTATTTTAAAAACTAAATAAAATTTAATCACAATACAAAAGAATTGACCATATATATATATATATATATATATATATCGAGTCATCAAGAGGTTCAATATTTATAAGAAATTCTAACACTTGTCACGTTTTTCATATTCTCTATTTTTTGTTCCTTCTGGATTATAACAGCCCTTGACATTTTAACACTATCAATTAATGCTCACATATGGAACCAACCCATATGACAACGGAAATTATACCGAACAGATTAACTTAATATAGCTACAACCATAAAAAGAAAAAGAAACTTTCCTAGGTTTATGAGGCACCCAATAAATCAATTATTGAGATTGAATTTTAGATATATAATTATATTAATATATTTTAAAAAATATATTATTATTTTTAAAAATCATATCCGACGGTGCTTTATATTAATTCTAGATATATGTTTAAGAAGAAAAAACAGACCATATTATCGAAACATTTGATATTTGGACACCAATTGCAACTCATATAGGCGGAGTGTGGAATGTTATTGCATCTCATGTCTCTTGCAGCAACTTATGGTAATATACAAATTAAACTAAGATGAGCTTTAATGAAATGGGATAAGGAACAGCGTACCTTTCCATTAATTTCTAAAGACACAAATTAAGTTGTTCATTTAATGGAAAAATTAACTGCTCTCAGGTTTAAAGTGGAAATTACCCATCTCCTTTATTCTCTCTCAAGAATTGGAAAGAATAGAATTCTATTTGGCTAAAAAGGTGGAAAGCACTATATTTACTAATATTTATATATTAAAATTCATCCCTATACATATATTTTTATTATATATGAAATATGAAATATTAATTTATTGTATTTTTTTATATTAAAATATCGCACCAACAATATTTTTATATGATAATTTATTTTTTTCCGCTCATTTTAATAACGGGTTATCATATATGATTACTAATTGAGTTTTTATTGAAAATTAAATTGAAAACATATGATGGGTTATTATGTAAAGTGGATTTAAGGATATTAGTATTGAGTTAAAGGTGGTTGATATTGATAGTTGCAATTAAAGAACACAAATTCTCACCGAAGAATGAAGATTTCTCCATAATTATTGTACTAAATAATGTTGCAAGATGAAATGAGTAAAATAATACAATGGGCAGCCAAGATTTCCAATGGACTAGACAGGAAGAGGGTGAAATGGAGTGGAAAGCTAAAGTTGTTGCCTCGTAAACATACAGTCGAGTTAGGGAAGAGACTAATCCAGCTAAGCTAGGCTACCTTAAACCCAGTCAAACCAACTTTCCCTTTCTTTAATTTTTCCTATTTCAAAGTAAATAATTAATTTAATGAGGTAAAAGAGAGAGAAGAAAACACGTGGAACTCAATTGTAGCCTAGAAAGTCGAGTAACACAGGCAAAGCCTGGCGTCAAACTTGAAGAAATTTGAGCCCAGACAATGCTTACTTGGTTCACAAGAATTGGATACTTAAAGAAAGAATTTCAATGGTAAGGTAATTTCAAAAATAAAAGATTCTAATAAGGGTAAAGAATACCAGAAACAAAAGTTAGATCAAGAAAAAGGCCACTGACCCTAAAAAGGCTCTACTTAATGAAATTCAACCCAAAAAAATAAAAATAAAAGTTAAATAATCATTCAATTAATAATTTTAAGTCAAGGAAAAAAACAAAGTGAAAGAAAGTCAACCTTCTTTTGTTACGGGCAGGAATTTGCTAGTTGTACTTCACCCCAACAAAGAAACACTTATTAAATTCCCCATCAATCCTCTCTCCAAGAATCTCCCATTTCTCTCTCTCTCTCTCTCTCTCTCTCTCTCTCTTTATATAGATATAGCAAGCAACTCTACTTCAAGAAAACTCCTCACTCTCCTCATATTTCTACCCTTCTTTTTTCCTATAAAGAATTCAGAATTCTTCCCTTCTTTTTCTTTTTTCTTGCATCTCCAATCTAAAACACACGCCACATATACAGTTAGTGTTATAGCAGATATGGTGGTGGCATCTCCAACTCCATTAGCTCGCAGTGAAAAAATCCAGGCCATGGAGCTGCCAGTAATAGACTTGTCATCGGCTGACAGATCAAAGCTATCAAATCTTATTGTTAAAGCTTGTGAAGCTTGTGGTTTCTTTAAGGTGATTAACCATGGCGTTCCTCAAGAGGTTATTGCCAAAATGGAACAGGAAGGCGTAAACTTCTTTGCTAAACCTGTACTTGAAAAGCAACAGGCTGGACCAGCTATTCCTTTTGGCTACGGTTGCAAAAGCATTGGCTTTAATGGTGATACGGGAGAAGTTGAATATCTTCTTTTCAATACCCACCCTCACTCCATTGCTCAAAGATCCAAAACCATCTCTAATGACCCTCTAGAGTTCAGGTAATTATGACTTCTTCTTCTTTGTTTTTTTTTTTATTATTTATATTCAAATTATGGCATGAAATGGATAATATCAAGGTTACTTCATATTAGGGCGTTCTTTTGAAATTTGGATTACAGTGGCAACATGCAAAACCACTGCCATGGTCAATCTTAATCAATAAATATAAAAATGGCGACTCAATATTCTATTCAAGACAATACTGCCTTGTCTAATCTTTCTTCCCCTGGAAACAATACTTACGTTCTGATCTTTTTCTTGTATCCTTTCTTGAAATTAATTACGTTCGTAAAATTTGTAGAGCACTGAGCTAACGTTGAAATATTTGTTGATATTATATTAGTAGAAACTATGTAATAATATCAGAATTAAATTTCCATAGAGCAGTAGTTTCTAAAAATGGTTACGAGGAAGTAAGGTATTAATAAATACTTGTAAGTAATTATTTATGTAGGGAAATGTTAAGGAAAAGAAAAGAAAAGGGCAACACACGTGATATTTAAAAAGGAAAATAAAAAGATTAAAACAATCTAAAATAAATTGAAAACATGAGTCTCCTAGAAGGTTGGGATCGTCTATCTCCGACACTTCTCTGTCACTCGATAATACATGTGCTTGTTCTTTTTTTTCTTTTTCTTTTTTTTTGTGTTGTTGTCAACTCTCTTGAATCAGCGCGTGTTATATATATATATATATATATATATATATATTAACTAGTATTTTTCTCAAGTCAGATTGACAAGTCATGAAGATGTATCAATAATGTCCAATCAAATCAAAAATTCTATTCAATTATAAGTTCAGGCAAATGCCCACAAAACACATTATAATTTAACCTGAAAAAGCTGAAGCAGTGGTTCTTATTGGATGGCAAATGTTTGATTTAATTATTATTATTATTTTTTTTGCTTTTTTGTAAGATGAAAAATGATATTGGAAATGGGTTTAAAATTAAAACAAGGGAGGGATCACTTTATAGCCTATTTTGAGATGGATGATAAAAGTTGTATGATGATTGGTGATGAAAATTTGTATGTGACAGCTCTGCTGTGAGTGGATACATAGAAGCAGTTAGAGGAGTGGCATGTGAGATATTAGATCTGATGGCAGAGGGGCTGGGGGTCCCAGACACATCAGTGTTTAGCAGGCTAATCAGAGACGTTGAGAGTGATTCAATTCTCAGGCTCAATCACTACCCATCTATCCCTACTGCTGCTGCTACTACTATTCTCTGCACCAGCAACAGC
Source organism: Ricinus communis (assembly GCF_019578655.1). NCBI lineage: Eukaryota > Viridiplantae > Streptophyta > Magnoliopsida > Malpighiales > Euphorbiaceae > Ricinus > Ricinus communis. Next base: position 863,523 of record NC_063264.1, on the reverse strand, counting down.
AGGGATAAGGACACGTCACCTTCTTACAACAACAATAGAGTTGGCTTTGGAGAGCATACGGATCCTCAGATCTTAACTCTGTTAACATCCAACGATGTGGGTGGCCTTCAGATTTCCTTAAATGACGGTGTCTGGGTCCCAGTTTCACCTGATCCCACTGCTTTCTGTGTTAATGTTGGTGATGTATTACAGGTTGGTCCATTTCTTACACTCATCTCTCTCTCTCTCTCTTTCTGTTACTGCTATTCCTACTGTTACTTCTTCTCTTGAAGTAATGATGATAATCTTGATCATAGAAAATAAAATAAAATCAGAGTTTGAATTCGATTGATTGAAACTGAACATAACTGGTGAATCAGTCACGGCCCGTTACTGCAGCTTTGGATTGGGTTCTTGATGTCAGTTTTAGGTCCCACAAACATCAGTTTCTATCCAATGAAATTCATTGGACATTTCAGTTAATGAATATCTAGTTTGTTTCAGAATAAATGGAACTAGAAAATGTGCCTGCCTCAGTTAGAGCTGTGTATGCTCCGCCCATTTCCATATTTAGTCTGTTTACATGCTGACTTCAATTCTTTGCAGCAATTTTTTTTTTCTTTTTTTTTTTTTTAGCTGTCACCAATGCATACCAAGATATAATCTTTTTCTTTTAAAAATTATCAATAAAGCTGATTCCTTTCTTTCTTTCTTTTTCTTTCTCTTTTAAATCGAAGATAATGATATAATGTTTTTTTTGGTCATTGCTATCCTTCTTAAAGATCATTTTCCAAATAAAAATGATTCCTTTTATGAAAAGGATGTTGAAAATGAAAATGATTCTTTATTTCCATTACCAAAGCTCTATGAAAATGACATAGATAATGTCTATGAATATGAGGACCCATTTTCTAAGCTGTCAGAAAATACCCGTTTGATCATTGCCACTTAATTTTCATTTCTTTCTTTATTTGCTAATTTTCTTGCATCTATTTTCTTCATAGGCTATGACAAATGGGAGATTTGTGAGTGTTAGGCACAGAGCCCTAACCAATTCAGACAAGGCAAGAATGTCAATGGCCTATTTTGCCGCACCACCTCTCCATGCCAGGATCAGTGTACTGCCTGAGATGGTCTCACCCATTACTCCTTCCTTGTACAGGCCTTTCACTTGGGCTGAGTATAAGAAAGCTGCTTATTCTCTACGACTTGGAGATAGCCGTCTTGAACTATTCAGGAAGCAAGGAGAAGAGGTTGCTTGATGATGATGATGATTATCATAAGCTGTCCGTTAGTTACAGTCGTAAATGCATGGTTGATGTCAGTATGTATCCCTGATGGGGAATTTTGGTTACATCTCATAGTTTTTACTGCTTATAGAAGGAAAATCAAGTAGTTGCCGTGTAGTTTGGAGATGGGTGAATGGTTTCTGCTAGTCCAGTTTAGTAATTAGTTGTAAAATTTAGCTTCTTCCCACCATTTTTTTTCATAATTGACAAGTTGCTAAAAGCACGAGAAAGTTAATGAGAGTAGAGCATAGGATAAAAGACATATCAACACATGATCTCTTGAAATCCTGGAAAATGGACGAGCAGCTTCATATTTAATCATTGATACAAGCATGTTAGAGGCTCTCTAGAAACAGAACCATCTATATGAAGAAAGGTATTGTACTTCCATGAAATGGAAAACGTATGTACTTCTAATGAATCATGCTGTTAGAAGTAACAGTTCATAAATATGCCTAAACCTGGACAGGATTATGTTCTCATATCAAATTCAAATGAAGTCATCTCTGAATAATTATCTGGAATTGGGAATGCTCTTATTCGTTTTCCTTGTTTTACCATCAAAGTCATTAGATTGTTAAGCAGGTGTTTGGCTCCAAAGAAAATTTTACTAGTTAGGCATGATTCTGAGATCTTGCAGCGAACCGGGAACACTTCTTTCGACTGGTTTTACTAAGTGCGCAGACACAAGTCTCGAGGAGATCATAATCCTCGTCCCAGAATAACAATGATGCCTTCTCTGGGTTCTCCAAAAGCATCTTTGATGTTAGGTAACCGGCAACTGTCCATGTCTGACAGAGCCGGGATTGTTTGCCTATAAACCTTCCACTGCGTGTGTCATAGTATTCAGGCCACTGATCCACTGATAACCTCTTCTCAGCCAAAGCAATCGCCTTTTCTGCTAATCCAGGTTTCCCCATCTTTATACAAGCCAATGTGAACTGGAACAGTAACCAATAATATCTTAGCAATCACAGGCCTACAACTGAAATCATTAAAGATAGATCCAATGGCCAATGACAACATTCATAAAGGTTACAATTAGAGAATCGGTTACCTGCCATAGAAGGGTTGGCCAGGATCCTCCATTGTGATAGGACCATGGGCTGCAATAAATGTGAAGGATTAGTAAATCAGATAACAACCACGCACCACCCCCAAAATCTGCTGTGCTGCTGGCCAAAACATTAAGGATAAAGTAAGAAGCATCTAACCAAAAACATATGATTCAAAAGAGCCTCACGTATTTTTTGGATCACTTCCAGTAATAATACGCCATTCTTCAGAATCCAGAGCAGGGTAGGAAATCTTAAGAGGCATATGAGCTACAAGATCATCCCATTTGGCCTCAATCAAATTCAGGATACCTTCATTCTGTTTTTGGGTTCCCAAAGAGGAGACAATGGCCCAAAGATTCCCAAGTGTGAAAAACCTAAAATCCATATGAGCAGGTTGTAGATTGCCAATGAGATAGCCACCTTCTTCAGGAATCCAATCCACTAGCCATGAAGGAATTTGATCTGGATATATATTAAATTTGTTGACGGCATTTGACGAGTATTCCTCTGTTTTGTAACGGTAGATCTCATTAATTTTCATCATATCCACCCAATAGTACTCTCTGATATGAAATGAAAGTGCACTGAGTCGACTATTGATAGCAGCTACCAAATTCTTGGTTCCATCGTTGACAATGAGCATCTCGCGGGCACACCGGAGAGCGGAATAGAACAAGGCCTAAAAGATTAGATTTAACAAGAGATAAGAACTGGAAACATGAATGATAATATTTAAAGAAAAGGAGGGAGGCTGGAGAGCAATTGGTGGTTCAGTATCAGCAGAAAAAGAGAGCAAAATCTAAAGTTCAATTGACTTCTGTCCAACTTACTTGGATTTCTAGAGGATGTCCATGAATACCCATCCGTCTATCTATCATGCAGGAGCCATCGGTGACTAACAGAGTAGGAAACATGTCAAATCCATCTGATAAACACAGATTAAGTATGAGCCTTATGCCTGTCTGAACATCAATTCTCTCCTGCAATGTATAGTCGCCTGTGATCTTTCCGTATGCTCGCAGCAATATTATCCACCACAACCCTGTCAATTGTCATATGTTTGAGGTTCCAATTAACTCCAAAAGGTTGAAAAATTAAAATGTATTTACTTAATTTAGCAAAAAAAAGAACCACAGGAACATCCAAAAGATGCAGAAGCAAGGCACAAAAAGGAGAATTTGAAGCAATATTGAATACAAAAGCTACTTAATTTACCAGAATCCACTGGGGCTACACGTCCAATGGCTGATTCACCAAAATCAGGATCCAAAACTTCTTCAAATGCTCCATCACTTCCATCAAGGGGCACACCTCTGACTTTAAAACTTGCTGGCATCAATCCTTGCCCAGGACTGTAGCAGTCCACTGTCTTCTCCCAACTCTACCAACCATAGGAAAAAATTAATTTTTTCAATAAAGAAGTTAAAGGATTGATATTGAAGAAGTAAAGTTGCATCAAGGATATGCTGCTATACGATATGACATGGTATGATATCATTATACCCACTGAATAATGAGCTACTACTTTTTGGAGATAAAAGGATTTTTCTCAATAGAGTTTGAAGCACCAAACCATGCACACTACAGAATAATCAATACCTTTTGAAGAGTAACAAGGAAAAACAAAACAAAAAAGAAACAAGAAAAAAAAAAAAAGAACTAACACTACAAATAGATAAATTCTTAATCAAAAGTTACCTGTAACTGCAATGTATACAGGAGAAAGTTCTTCACAATGTCTGCTTCTCCGTTAAGCAGAAAAGCAAGTGCAGATGGAACAAAATCACGAATAAATACTTGATCGTAATTCAGCGGTTGCTTATCAGCAGGATCATTAGCAGCTACCGTCCCCACTGGATTCCCACAGTAATTCACAATAGCACCTTCTAGCAACTTCCATGCCTCCTTTTCAATCTCAGACCGTTCCCTCTCAACCTTAGGAGCTATCTCATTCAAGCCCTTGAAATAATCTAAGTTCACGTGTGTCCCATTTATCTCTACCTTACTACACTGATCTTCTTCTTTAACTACATTATTTCCTGTTTCAATTTTTTCAATCACCAAAGGCTTAACATTCAAGCCACCTTGAATGTAAATGTTCTCAAATCCCTTCTCATTAATATGAGACTCAACTGATGTTGAATGATTCCTAATATCTGAAGATACCTTGGGAATTACTAAAAGACCCCTTAGAGTACCAATATTTACATGTAAACTAGATGTAAGAACCTTAGATTGACTCCAACACGAATCAGAGATATTAAAAGTTCTTCGATTCGGATTAACAATACACTTGTTATTACCTATAATCCGTGATCTATTATTGACACTGTAACAATGGAATCTACGGTGATGTGGTGATTTGGATTGTGATTTCGACAAATTGTTATTGATGACTTGATTACTTAACTTAGGTGGAGAAAACCCAAAAAGGGAAGAATTTTTATACCCAATTAGGATTCTACAACAGGGTTTCACAGTTGAGATTCCAATGCAACTGCTAGTACTCATTCTTGATATTATATATGCAAGACTCTAAAACAAAGGTGCAAATTTAATCTATCTATCTATAAAAAGTGACTGTTACAATCTTTTAAAGTATATATACACACACAACTGTTAAGTATATATACACACACAACTGTTAACTCTTTTGAACTTGAAAAATGAATTGAACCAATGAGTATAGAATTAACTATAACAAGAACTAGAGACTTCGAATATAATTTAAAATGAGGAAATAATAACTGAAGATTAAAATGTTTGTTACTTACAGTTGAAGAACAGCTCTGAACGAGAGGGAGTTGTGTCTGAAGATTGATAGAATTGGTGAGGGATGCCCAAAATGGGTATTTATAGAAGAGGAAAGGAAAGCTCCCGGATATAGTTTCAATTATAATAATCAAAATTCCAAAGCGTCTGAAGTTACAATATTGTCCCTGCATGTGCTTCCTTGTTGCTATTTTTGTGACTTTTTAAATGGTTGGTGGTCCCTCAAAAATTTATGAATTCCTTTTTTCTTTCTTAAGGAAAATATATTATCTTGCAATTTATTAATTATTGTGAATGAGAAAATGAGGATAAAATGATCGGCTGGTGTCAAATATTTGTTTCTTATTTTTATTTGGTATCAAATCTTTAATTTATTTTTTTTAGTATTTTTTTTATTATTTATATTACTTCTGCCAGTACCAATAAAAATTTCAACACTTAATTGATAATGTGGCTGCCGAATTTATAAAAAAAACTACCCTCACTTGACACATGTGTTTACTGACTCATATATTTAATTCCAGTCAGCAAATCACTTATGTTCCACCCTTAAATAAATAACTATAAATAAAAAGAAATACCCAATTTTTTATTTTTTTAATTAACTTTTACTATTATGGGAATGATAAGAAAATTGCAACTCAAATACTTAATAAATTACTATATATATATGCACATGATGCAGCTCATGTGATAAAATTATAATTTTTAATCATTTTTAGCCGACCTACCAATACAATAGTATTTTACATTGAAAAATTGCACTAAGATATCTACAAAGATTCTTCTACTAATACGGATTCTTGAAGAATGTCAAAGCAGCATGTTGTTTCCCTTATATCATAAAATAATGTCATAGCAGGTTTTCTTTACCAATCACCATTGATATGATACTGAACGTTAGAGAGAGCTTTGTGTTTCCTTATTTCTTGGGCTCGCAAGCCAAGAAGACCCAAGCGGCTCCAGAATATGATCCCCGTTGCTAAGTTTTTCCTGTATTCTATTAGCATTTTTATCCCTTCCTTTTCTGTTTATTTCCTTGATAATGGATTTTTCAGTCTCTTCTTTTTGCAATCTTTTCTGGATTTTCTATCTTCTTCTTTATTCCTCCCTTAGTTGCCCTCTTGTTAGGTCTGGATTTTCTGATTTCCTTCTTAATAGTCTCTTCTTTCTTTTCTATATTTTTGTTCATCTTTCCTTATGTAATTGTCATTGCTCTATTCTTTTTCTTTTTAATGCTCTTCTTTGTTCCACCTTCCTTTTTTTCCCCCGTTTTTGTTGTCTAATTCTTTAGTTCCTTGTATGTGGCTTTCATGACCTTCTCTTGTTCGAAATTGGAGATTTTTTCTCATTTAGAGTTATATAATTGGAGGTGGGACACAAGTGATTTCCTGACTATGATTAAATAAAAGAGTCAGCAAAACATGTGTCAAGTGGAGGGTGATTTTTTGTAAATTCGGAAGCCATATCATCAATTAGCTGACAGAATACTCATTGGTACTGACAGAAGTAACAGAAATAATAGGAATGGTACCAAAAATAAATAAATTAAAAATTTTATACCAAATGCAAATAAAAGTCAAAACTTTAGTACCAACAGAACATTTTATCCGAAAAAATGAACATATCTTTGTAAAAGTCTTAAACGTGTTTTATAAATCATTCTAGACCGTTTGATTAAAGACTTTTCTTTGACATTTTTATCGGATAAACAATTAGATAAGTCACGTGTATGAAATAAATGAGTATATGAGAAAATAAATTGATTTTGCATGTAAATAAAATATAAAATTTGTAATAGCTACTAAATTTTAAAAATAGACAAAATTATTGGAACTTAGGAAATAAGATAAATTTTGAATTTAATTTTTTTTTTTATTGTTATGCGTATGTATTTATAAATTAGGAATCTATTTTATTTATAACTTATGATATTTATAAAATACAATAGGTGTTGTTTTACTATATAATTTTTCTGTCAATATTTCCACCTGTGTTTTTTTTGTTGTAATCCTACCACCGTTAGTATGTTAAGATATTAGGTTAGGCACTAAAAATAAATATTTTTTCATTAATTATAAGTCTATTCATAAAGAAGTTTTAAGGAGTTAATAAATTCGTGTATTTCTGCAAAATCGAATGGAGATTCAGTCAATGCATTCATCCTTGTAAATGGATTATTTTAGTAAAATTGACGTATTAAAATGGGCTATTTCAATTTTGGAAGAGACAAAGGGTAAAATTGACTGAATATTCTGATACAAAACAAACAATAGAATAGAAAATGTGCGTGAATCAAGAAAGCTTCATTTTTGTCTTTTAATTTTATTTTTCCACCTATAGATTCTCCATTTCTTTATCCTTTTAAAAGAAAAACAGAGAGAGAGAGAGAGAAAAAGAGGATACACGTCACAGAACTTATCTAAAAGGGCAAACTAATATCCATATTGCAAAAAGATTATCGTTTTAAAAAAGAAAAAATAAAAATCAGAAAAGGGACTATTTTGAATTAGCCAGAAAAATAGAAGAGACTATCTGTGGTCACAGTATTATATGATTATGTATCCCACACGTTTCAACTATCTCAGCATTTCCTAATGAAACCCTAAAAATCTTTTGAGTCGTGGAGTCTCAGCTCAGCCCTTAAACGCGCGTTTGGTTACGGTAAAATAATAATGCGGAGGAGGTTGGTCGGTGGTGGTCCTGAGAAAGCCATAACTTTTCTCTTACCATTTTCTTTTCATTCAACTCCCCCTGAATGATTCCTTTCCTGCCCATTGCGCCACTTTTATTATATATTATATAATATTTAAAATACGAAATTATCCAACTTGTAAGAAATTAAATTCCTAAATATATTAATAACATCGTGTAACTATAATTATGTATAAAATATCTGAGAATAATAAAAGCAAAATAACTTATAACAATAAAGCATACACATTTTTTCATGTAATGTAGACTTTCTTCTTAAACTGAGCATTGGACAATCATGAGCCCAAACAGGCCCCGCAGAAATATACATAGCCCACTATCGGCCCAACAGGCCGACACAGTCTAATTTTCTAGGCCCGCCCCGTTGCTAATACTTTGTTGTAGGCCTGTTACTATTCTTTTAACTCAATATTTATACTTTCTGAAAAAGAATTAATCGATTTGATTAAAGATTAAATTATTTTTGCAATATAAGGTTATATTATCCTAATCAGTAGTTTCAATGTCAATGCCACCAAACGTTTATACATAATTCTTCGCCCATGCTTATATTTTCTTAGGTAATTGATTTGATGTAACTTTGTTTGAAAAAAAATTGATTTGACATCACTGCGACTTGAAAATTGATGATAATATAATTATGAATATTGTTGGTTGTTAAAAGAAATAGGTTTAGAATATTTGTATTTAATAGAGTAATTTTTATATTATTTCATAAATTAAAATTGTCAAATTAATTTTTAAAAACAGCATTAATTTATTTACTTTTTTTTTCAAATATATTTTTAATATTTAAAACAATTGCATATATATTTTTTAAATATATTCTTACTAGATATCTTTGATTATTGTTCAAATTCATAATTAATTACTCCTTAATCACCTTCTTAAAGCCTCAACGAGTCAATAAAATTTCAAGTTAAACACCATCTTCGTTCGATTGCGTAAGCAATGATCCATGAAACTGAATCATCTAGAATAATAATTAAATTCAGCTGATGACCCTATGTGTTTTTGTGGGTAATGAATTTAATTTAAATTAATTAAAATAAACACAAAGGGTCAAGGTCAAAGTGCTGGGCTGCTGCTTATCTCACTAATAATCATTTGTTAAGTGATTACAACACTCTAATTCCAATTTTAACATTTACCCATTAAAAATCTACAAAACTTTCACATTCCTTTTTCTTTAAATATTATTATTGAGTGCTTACTCATCCACTAAGTAGTGATTTTTGTAGTAGCATTGGCCTTTTGACCCAACTGTGGTTTGCTACGTGAATAAATATATGTATTATAGCCCTTTCTAGTTGACCTGACTTTTCAACGCTCCTCCCTCCCCATTCCTCAATATTTAAGCTGGAATAATATTTTATTTTTATGAACATCAAGATGGCAACAACAAAAAAGAAAAACAAGCACATGTTTTTAGGTAGTAAGAAGGACGCACAATCCTTTTGACTTATTATTTAGATGTGAAGCAAATGTGAATCTCCTCCTCTTACTCCACTTGCATGTCCGCGAATTACCAAGTAATTGGATGAGAAGAATAATAATTGGGTCGGCTAAAGGGGATCCGAGTACCCATTTCATACTTATATTAGTGTGTTAAATAAAAAATACACCCATGGAATAAATGGAGCGTAGTAGTAGAAAGACTTCAAACCTATAATTTATGTGTGATGGAGCCAGAAATGAACCAAGCTAGTTATTAGTTAGCTACATAGTCCAATCAAATATTAATGTATGGCTGAGAGGCGAATCTAAGTTGAGGTCTTTGATCAAGCCTAAAATTGTAAGACATCCATTCCTAACCTTAAATCTTGAGTTCACTAAGGAAAAGTTATCATATAAGAGACATCTAAGACGTTTATAAAAACTAATAGCTAGTACACTTAAAAAATCTTCAACGTTTAGATTTGAAAATAGATACCCTAGAGCTTCTTTTTTACTATACAATGAAAGAAAAGCAAATTAAGAAGAGAAAGTAGGGTCAATTTAATCCATAAACCCTTAGTTCTCTTTTTATTTTCCTTCTTATTTTTTTTTGAGACTCATATCGACTTAATTATCGTATTAGTAGGGTAGGCACAACATTTGGTACTCTCTCATTTCTTTATTTATTATGTGGATAACCAAACTATCGTCTTAAGCTTCATCGATTCTTAAAATAAATATACAAGATAGTATGTACGATTGCCTAAGTTCGTACAAGCACATGTCCAAACCAATTAATACAACTAGTAACGTGCAATATTGGTGTAAAGATTTACCCAACTCGTCCATGCTGGTTAATCTGAGCCTTAGAATGCGAGTGACGCACGTGCATTATCTATGTGAAAAATGATATTTTTGGACAATTTGTTGAAACGTGAGCACAGGAATCAATATGGTTATCTATCATCATGTTCCTCCTACCGGATAGATCCCTTTCAGTACCCAAACAGGTACGTATGAGAGTTAGACATGAACTTAGGACTCTTTTAAGGTTTACCATTTTTGTTGAAGGAGGGGACGCGTAGTTCCTCCCATGTCTTCTTTAACATTTTTGGAAAATTAATATTACGAACAACAGATATCTGCTAATCAGTGGCAATTATAGGATTAAATGATTGAGAAAAAAAGAATATACAGACATTGAATGTGATCAAAGACAAAGACTAGTGTAACATATATATATATATATATATATATATATACTGTAATGCTGCCGTAATCGAACAGTATAACATATTTCTTACGCAAATCCAACAAATTATTAAGTGTTAGCAGCACTAATATGTGTATATAACAATTTAGATACGGATTTAACTATGGCCATGATTACTTCTATTTTAGGTCATTTTGAACTTATTTTCATGCATTGATAATTCGTTTTGCTCATTCTATTCCGGGACTCTCTTTCTCGTCACATCCTATATCACATTTTCTTGTCACATCTTATATAGCATTTTCAATTAAAAGTTGCCTAATATATCATATAAAATCTAAAACAATCACTTGGATCTTTTCAGTGGTTTACCCAATCCTTGAATGAGATATGTATTTAAAATATTCAAGACTTTCATGATGAGAAAGTGACTTATTATTTGAATTTTATAATTATTCTATATATGTCACTCATCCAACTATCTGTTATAGCTAAAAAAGAATTATTAAATCCATTTATAAAGTACATTTTGAATTTTACTGTTGCACGCTCTTTTTTATAAAGACGGGCATACTAGTGTTTTAACTTTATTTACAGATGAAATACCATATAGTTATATTTGATTTCGTAAGTTTATACTAGGTTGGTAGTTTGAACTAATCACGTCTCCATTAAAAGCTTATTTGGTCTCCTATTTTCTTTTTCTAAAATAATAGGCATAAAGGAACAACAAATTAATGTAACATTGCAAGTGTTACTCCACTATATTATATAATGGGGTTTTCTTTTGTATATTTATGAATACATATCGATTAACATTTTCAATTAATAGAGGGTTAGTTCTAGCATACCACAATATTTAAGAGATTCAAATTCAAACGGTATTGTGGTTTAATAAATGTCATTCTGTGTGAGTTAGATAATGACATACTTGATAGTTTAAATAATTTGTCGTGAAAAAAAATATAGAAAATATCTGATACAAGTTTTCCACAGATGGGGATAAGCATGAAATAATAATAAAGCATATGCTTCCTCCTCATAGTGGAACACCAACACTAGCATTTACTTTATTTGTTCCGGGTTGGAAAGATCTTCTATCCATTTTTGTTAATGACCTATAAATTGAAAGAGATCACTCATAAACTTTTGTTAGCCACCTGAAACTAGTGGCTACAGATACTTTTGGAAAAACAGAAAGAAAGTTCTTTAAAAAAAAAAAAAGATAACAAGAAAAACATTATTCATATATAAATATATTGCAACATGGCGTCGATCGACTTGGCTTTCATTACAAATGCTTCACGGAAGTGATGAATGAGAGAATGAAAAGGAAATGTTATATACTTAAAATGGTGGTTAATAGAGAAGATAGAGTTCACCAAATAGCATGTGTTCTATAACACATGCTTTTTCTGTCTATATTCGACGGATGAAATATGGGTTACTCTTGTACTTTTGTAGGAAGGAATCCCATATAAGCATGTGGGGAGGAGCTCTATCTATGTTATCTATTTTGTGTAAGAGCGTACCTTGTGGTTGTACTTGGGGAAAATATATATGTGGTTCTATTGTTCGAGGAGGAAAAGAAAGAGAACTTTATGTTAAAAGGGTTTGAAAGATGGCTATTTTATAAGCAAAAACAAGGAATTAGGTTTTATAGTATATTGTATGTGAAGAATTCATTGTTGGTTACGATCAGTAAAGCGTATATATCTTGATAAGTTTTATAGTGCATGGGCTATTTAATCTAGTTATGAGTTAGTGAGAGAATAATATTATATATATATATATATAAACTATCAAATTCATATTCTGTACTTATAATTTACTTCTGTCTGTCACCTAATTTTTACGATCTAAAAGAATCTAAACAAACCATTTCTGTAAAAGATATATATATAGCAGTAGTATACATCACTCTCGAAAGCCACTATAGTAAAGCAATCAACAGAGGTTCCTAAGTAGTAGTTAAGTTAAAAGTTATTGGGTGCAGTCCTTAAATATGCATTATAAACATCGATTGGCTTAAAATGTATGGGCAACTTGTATATATTCTCATGATTGTATGATGAAAAAAAATTGTTCATATACGAAATGATGTTTGAATCCAATATATATATGAAGGTGACATAAGAGTGATGCCACATATCACGTACCTATACAACATATTAAATATATTATATATATTGAGAACTTGACAAGCATATTCAGATATATGCACAGTAAAAAATTACATAACATAAAAGGAGGAAAGTACAGATACAATGTAAAGGGGCCAAAAGGGTACCTTTTTGAATTGAAAGATCATCAACAGAGACCTGACAGTAACAACCCTCTTCCTCTCTTCTTCCTTCAGTCTTCCCCCTCCGCCCCCAACTTTCGGTTAGAGCCTTACGGAGAAGACTTGGACAGTTGGACCTCTGTCTCTCTCTCTCTCTCCCCCAGCGATGGATAGAAAGAAAAGAAATAATGATAGATAGCATCAGACCATCTCCACGTGGGATAACGATATGGCCCCCACATATTGACAAGGAAGTCTTCTGAAGTTTATGGTTCCCACTGGAAGATTACTTTGACCTTTTGGAGAAGGGGAAAGATGGGAGTTGAAGAAATCAACGTGGCGCAGAGATAAAGTCTCTGAGCAGAGAGCACTATGGTGGAGTCCAGTTGTGTATTTGCATATGTTCTTCTCCCCTCCCTCTACTGCTTTTGTAGCCCAGTTGTATACCAATATTCGTGGTGTACTCTTTCATATAATTTCCTTTTTATAATTAATATTATATTATATAATAATATCTTAATATATAATTATTAATTTATTCATATGAAAAACCTCTATCATTCTATTATTGGACTTTACAATTTCAAGTATTTACAGGAACTTAAAACTGCACACTGGAACTTATATAGGAGGATCTGAGGTTTTCACTTTTGGAATTTTCTGTGATGCATTTGTAAGAAATAGTCAAAAAAACGTAAAGAAAAATGTGGATATGTATAAAAAAGAAAAATAATGGAAAGGAAGGTCATACGTGGAATTTTTGGAATGGGCTGTTTCAATGGTTGCGGCTGTCAGTGCTTCGATCCAGGAAGCTTAATTTTATTTTATTTTAACATTTTTTTTACTTTTAAGTGTTCAAATACACGTGGCGTTCTCTCAACTCTTCATCCACTTGGGGACCAATTTGATGGCTTCTGTTATAGGCACGCGCCCTACAAAGATTCCCCGCCGCCATACACTTCTCTCTCTCCACAGATTATAAATTTTTATTTTATCACGTTTTCGCCCTTGCCCCCTCCCACGTGCAAGCCTTCGTCTTATCAACTTTCAACTCTTGCTTCTCCAACAAAGGGCATAATAGCCATTTTCACCTTTTTTTTTTTTTTAATTAAAGTCCAACGGGCCGTCTCATTGGGCAACAGTAATAGTTATCTATTAACCCTGTTGTAAACTGTTAAACTCCGTTGATATCTTTTTTGTTGTGATATTTTTTTAATTTGATAAATTACAATTATGTGTTTCAATAATAACATACTATATATATAATAAAAATCAAACTTAATATTCTAAGAGTTTTCTAGGAAATTTTAAAATCATTTTTCTTATGTTTTCAATATTAGTAACTGAATTAATGATATAACTATATTAAATTATTATCTAAATAAAAAAGTAATTTTTTAATTAAATACTTTACATTTGTATAAAAAGGGTTAATACTAAAATCCATGTATCCTCAGTATAAATGTATGTTCGTATAATTAAAAAGATTGCATGACAATGTACAAAATAAACAAGATGTAGAGATTAATAGTGGGTTGATATTAGATATTGTCTGGCAAAATGGGTTCCAAGCAAATTGTCCGTACGATGGCAAACAAAGAGGGGAAAAAAGAAAAGAAAGAAACAAAGCCAATAAATGGAGCTAGTTTGGAATAATTGGTACTAGGAGGAGGCTTTGATCATTAACATGATAAGATATATATAATAATTTTTTTTTTAATTTAATAATTTAAGTACAAAGTAGTTCCTTAATCGCCAACTTAATTAAATAAAATACCCAAAAGTAAGATGAATTCTATAATGCCACGTCTCAAAAAATAATACAACTTACAATTTATTTAATAAAAGCAATTTTTGCAATCTAGAAGGTTAATCATCTAGTTCAGGCCCCATGGCCAATGTTTCAAAAGTTACATGAATATTATATGCTTCGAGATTTAAACTCTTTTTAATAATATATATATTAACATCCAAATAAAGATGGTGGAACCAATTATTCACATTATCTTTTAATTAATCTTATATTATACAAATGTAAGAAGATACGGTGACATATACATTTGCCCTAAAATTTACATGTGATGACGTGATGAGTTAATTAACACTCAATTTTATTATTTCCTATTATTTTTTAAATTTTACTAGTGTTTATGTATGATTCTTTTTTAATAAGAGATTAGCTAGGACTAAAATATCCTAATTAATTTGCGTGTAAAAGCATAAACCCAATAAATAATTTAAAAGTTGTAGGCTATGGCTTTAACTTACCATATTATATACACTATAACAATAATTTAAATCTTTTAGCTTAATTTAAATTAAGAAAACATGTCATTGCAACCATAAATAGATAAGTAGTGGCCAAAATGTTGAGTTTAATATTAAATGTTTTTAAATTATAGAAATTTTTATTTTAAAAGGACTAGAAAAAAGAAATTCAACACAGTAGAAGAGAAAATCAAGAAAAATTAATAATTATAAAATAGTAAAATATTGCTGAGCCAGATTAATCTATTAAGTAAATGTCAAAAATATGCAACTCATGTGATAAAAAGATATGATTAATGTATAAATCATCTAAATCCATGCTTCTAAAATGCAATCATCTATTCTGATACAGAAAAAGAAAAGAAGAAGAAAGAAAACTAAAAACAAAGTTACACTGTCAATATCAAAGAATGATACTAAGGAACAGCTCAAATTTCAATTTCACCCCTCCCTTCCCCTCCAAAATAAGGGAAGAAACAAAACAAAAAAAAGAAGGAACCAACAAAGGAAATTGAAATTAATTATAAAGCTAATGCACGATTTAGACTTCCTTAATCTATCACAAATCCTATATGTAATTATGAATAATCCTGTATAGATGCATGATTCTACATTTTTCGCCTATTTTATTTTAACATGTAGGCTTCTTCTTCTTCTTCTTTTTTTTTTCTTTTTTTTCTTTTTCTTTTCCCCCCTTCACATGTTGAACCAAATATCATCAACACTCCACAGATTGTCTGTCGTGTCCCCACCATCCGCCCATAATTGGTTAATGTTGTTCTGCTCCATAGCTTGAAAATCCAATCCTTGATTAAAATAACCAGATGGAGAAATCATGGATTCTGAATAACAAACTTGCCCAGATTGGAAATAATTAGTATCTGGATTAGCATTATGATTAACCGAGATGCTGTAGTGATCGTTATTATTAGTCATGTCTGATACAGGTGAAACCTGGGTTCCAAACGAGTCCGATGATGCTGCTGTACTAGATGTCTCTGGCGTAGTGTAACTCGGAGTAACATGTGCAACCCCGAAATCATTCCTTATCATCCCTCCACCGGCCATGGCGGCCCATTGTCCACTACCCATTTCATCGGTGGCCATTAGGTGGTGATTAGGGGCCTCTGCGGTGGTTGTGGTGGTGGGTGCAGCAGTGCTAGTGGTCGTAGTAGCAGCAGCAGCAGTAGTAGTGTTATTGGCAGCTTGAATTCTTTCAATTAATCTTGGCATCCATAAGTACCTCATGGTGTCTTTAAATTGCTTGCTATTCACGTCACATTTAAGTTGCTTTGCGTGCTTTTGGACACGAGTTCTCCAGTAGTTCTTGATTTCATTGTCTGTTCTTCCCGGTAAGTGTTGCGCAATCTTGGACCATCTGAAAAAAAAAACAATTAGATGTTATTACAGAATCAAAAAGAAATATAATCATTTTTAACCAAATAAAGATATAATCATTATCATCATTACATACCTATTGCCCCATCGAGAATGAAGCTCAAGGATCATGAGTTGTTCTTCGAGAGTGATATTTCCACGTCGAACGTCAGGTCTTAAATAGTTTAGCCATCTTAATCTGCAGCTTTTCCCAGTTCGTTTAAGGCCTATTTCATTGTAAACAAGTTTTTGGTAAAGTTGTCTTTGCAAGAGAAGAGAAGAGATAATTAAATGAAAAAAAAAAAAAAACCAATAAAAATAAGAGAAAGAGCATTTTCGCTTATGCTTCTTTTCTTTTTGCAGTTGATGTATGCCTTTGCATCAACTTTGTGATGTTACAGCTTTTTTGTATTTATATATAAAACATAAACCATAATTTAAATATCTAATAGTACGGCT
The DNA here is from genome assembly GCF_019578655.1 of Ricinus communis. Taxonomy (NCBI): domain Eukaryota; kingdom Viridiplantae; phylum Streptophyta; class Magnoliopsida; order Malpighiales; family Euphorbiaceae; genus Ricinus; species Ricinus communis. Next base: position 846,672 of record NC_063264.1, on the reverse strand, counting down.
AAAGAACAATCATCCGGTTGTAAGGATAACTCACAAAAATTGTCCTATTTTAGCTATGTAAATGCTTACACTTTACCATGAAACATGAAAGCTCGATCATGCTTTCTTTACATGGATATAAATTGTGGCATATGTAGATCCTTAACTGGATTTCATCAATTGGGACAGAACCCATCAAAAGAACAAAGAAGGAAAGAAAAGCGAAGAGAAGACTTTGCACTTTTGTACTTTGATCAGTGCAAAGATAACCCATTATATATAATCCACGACAAGTTGGCAAGTTGTTGTTTGGCTGTTTTGCCCAATATGTTTTGGACGATTTTATGATGGATGATCAATATATATTATAAGCAGGAGATAGAAATAAATAAATAATTTACCTGCAGAGCGAGCGAGAGAGTTCCAGCGACCTTCTCCTTGAGTAGCAATGTAATTGATGAGCTTAAAGTCTTCTTCAACCGTCCATGGACCTCTCCGTAACTCGCTCATCATCTCATCTTCACTTTGAGTGGCGGTGGTGGTGGAGGAGGAGCTGCTCTTTTGGTTGTTGCTGTGCGTGACTTTAACATCCATCATAACAATTTTCCCTTAAATGGAGAGACTGATTGATTGAAAGATGGAAAAGAAAAGAAAAATTAAAAGTTATAGAGAGAGAGGGAGAGAGAAAGATGGATTAATACAGGAAGATAGAGGAGGTGGGGTTTTTATAGATGCATAGATAGGTTAGAAAATTTAACAGAAAAGGTCGCACGTGAGAGGAAGAGGAGGAGGGCAAAGCCGCAATAGGAAATTGGGATAAAATTAACTAATTAATTAATGACTTAATTAACCACTTAAACTTAGATACTAATTATGCTTTAGTAACAAGTTTGACCCTTTGACTTTCCACACTGTTTATGTGTTCTTACTTATCTTAGTTCCGTGGAAATGGTTTTCTCCTCCTTCAAGCAACTTGTCTATTTTTTTCTAGACAATCTCTCCACTTTTTTCTTTTTTCTTTTTTTTTTTCTAAAACAAAAAATAGGAGGAATTATGCATATCGAACACTGTTTTTTGTGGGCAGTATATGCATAGATGGCCGGCGTGTGAAATTTCTCTGACTAATTTTAATTTTTATTAATTTACCAAAATTACAAAGTTATTATAAATTTCTAAAAACAATACTGAAGTTCATTAAAATCTATTGCAAGTAGATAATATATGAAGTTTTGATGGGCGCTTACATGAATTAGCTAAGCAAATTCTAATTATCATGTCAGAAAGATTATTTATAATTTTAATCATCGCATTAAACTGTAAAAAAATTGTATGGTTTTACAAAAAATCTAACAATTAAGCTAAATTCAGGCACTTTACTATTAAAATTTGTATAAAAACTTGATGAAAATAGACAGTGAGGTATGAGAATTTCCTGTACAACTTCAGTATTGGCTTGGAATTTTGGATGCATGCCTCCTTCTTCAACGAAATTGACTCTATTTTCTTTCCTCAGGATCGAAAAGGGTAGGTGCAGTTTTATGGTTAAATTCTCACATTCATTTTGACTTTGGAGGATGAAAATAATTTAATTTGCTGAAAGCATTTTTCTCATTTTTATCAGCCAAGAACATTCGATAGCTTAACCATTCCATAATGCTATAGTTTTCTTTTTCCAAAAGCTGCATTTCAATTTTCATCTTTTGTGTATGCATTGAGCCAGGACAATTGAAAACTAAGACTTCCATTTTTATTTGTCTATCTATGCTCTGTTACATTTATTCTTTGATTTATTAGCCATAAAGACTATCCCCTCACTAGCCATAACCCTATAGTCATAGTGTGTGTATGTGAGTATTTTCCCCAACATAAATGGTAATTAGGAGACAGTTTAATTGTTTAATGGTTGAATTTTCTATAGATCAAAGAAAAGGATACAAGTAATTAATATGCATATCTTATTTTAAGTGTTAGCTAGAACAATGTAGCAAAATTTATAACTACTATAGAAGTTTTAACTTTTAATGTCTTCATTTGTATTCTTTAGAATTATATTATTAAGTTAAGATAGTTTGATTATACTATTTAGTTAGCAACGAGTGAAAGAGTAAAGAGAAAATCTCACAAGTGCTCAGTTAGTAAGAATGCAAATGATGAGTCGAGTGGCTCGTGAATTACTTAGAGTTGGGCTCGGTAAATTTTTGTTTCAGCTCAATTTACGTTGAAGCTAGAAATGGATTAATTCGTTTGACTCGTAAACCAACTTATTTATAGAGTTTGAAGGAGGAATAGTTTAATATTTGAATATAAAATTTACATACTTACAAATTTTTTTAAGACATATACTTAAAAACAGACTTACTAGAATAAAACTATAGTCTTATATGTTATAGTTTCTGCAGCAGATATTTTAACTTTTTCAATAGATTGATGAATAATTTAAGTTATAATTTGTGGTCACTAATCTCACTTAGAGTCATAAAATATGAAAACTTTAATAAACTAAGTAAAGTTTGGATGACAGCCTTAATAAGTAAGGGTTGATAGCCACAAATGCACACTATTTTTCACAAGTCAACAATTAAGGGAGAAACTGGAAATAGCACATAGAACAGGACCCTTCAAACTCAAGTGCTTTTATCACCATATTACTACTGCTTTTGCAATATTTCCCATAGAGGGTCATTAAGGGAGGACAATCCATTGGATACATTAGTAGTTTGGTTCTAGTACCAGTTTTTCTTATGTGATAATTAACTTATAATTATCTTTAAAAATTTAACTAATTTCTTTCTAATTTTCATGAAAAAGAGAAAGAAAAAACTGCTTCGAAGCTTTTCATTTGGGTGATCGAACAAAATAAAATAACTAAAAGTAACTAAAAATGTTAAAGATAGCATTTGGTTAGAACTAATTTAGTTTCCATTTGGGAATTATTTAGCCGATTTAATTTAATGCTTTTGATTTAATTGACTAGCAAATAGGGAATTTAATAGGGATGTAGGGATTTAATGCAGAAAAGGGTAACGTGTGCAGGGGTGGGTGTGGACCGTACACCTCTACGTATATTTACAAAGTATATGGTCCATTAATTGATACTGCACCTATCAACTTATTAGAATTCATCTCTACAAAATTGGCATCCTGAATATAAATATAAAATTTTAAAAATAAGGGTTCCATAACAATTAAATTTGATTTAAGCATTTAATTGATCTAATAGAATTTATATTCATAAACAATAAGTCACCTGTTTATTATATATTTGATAGAATTCATTTAAACTCAAATGAATATCTTATTTAAAATAAACATTAAAATTTAATACAAAAAGAAAGAGATAGCAGGTTGAAGAAATTTAAATAAATGATATATTAATTACGTATAAAGATCCATTAAGCACTCGAGATATTTATAATAAGGCTTTGATTCTATAAAGAGATTTAAAAAAAAAAAAGAAAATTAAATGAATCATTTATTTTGCAACCCTACCCCTATTATTCTAGTTCTAGAATCTTATGCATTTTGCATTGATCAATGACATTGCTACTCTATTTCCTCAAATGTGGGATATATATCTGAGGTGGATAAAGGGTCAATTTGGTCCCTGTTCTTTTGTTGAAGGGTCAAATAGACCCAATTTGAACTTTCATCAATTGCAAACCCAGCAAAGAGAAATGCAAAAGTTGAAAAAATGCACAACAAAATGCAAGCAGATCAAACTGGGATAATGATATGCTAATTAAAGTGGATAGATGGTGTTCATAGTATTATATAAGTTTAAGACTGGGAGCAAAGTGTATGATTTTTTTTTTTTCATAAGCAAATTGAACCAAAAGAAAAAGAGAAAATAATAATAATCATTAGAATGACTAAATGGTTTTGGTAATTAAATTACAGTAATGGGTCTGAGAATAAATAGTTTTGATATTTAAGTTATGGTAATGGGTTTGAGATTATTTTATTGTGCCAATTTTGAAATCATCAACACCTATTAAAATGGCTGAGAGAAACAAATACAGATATTGATGGTAAAATATAATCTTAAATTGATAATTGAAGGGTTAAAAAATTGTCTTAAAAAGCTATTTTTTTTGTTTGAAAATTGCAGTAGTGTCCGAAAAGAGTTACAAAAAATAAAAGAAAATCATTCTCTAATAAGTAAAAGCTAAAAAGTTGTGCCCATCTAAAGATTAAGAAGTTATATTTCTTGCAGGGCATTTTCCCAAGAAAAGTTAATTTAAGAAAATAAAAGTTAAAATCCAGAGGGAGGGAGAATATATATATATACATACATACATATATATTAAACTCTAAAACTATTTCTAAGATTTATGCATAATTTTCGACAAATAAAATTCTTATTTGATACGTGTGCTTATTTTTTGATAAATAAAATTTAAAATTATATGTAATTTTATAATTTTTTTATTAAAAAGTTATATTTCTAATTATACATGGATTATAATTTTATAAAATAACATATTATTGATTTTTTAATATTATATTAACTAATAAATAATTTTATAGTCATATAATAATATTAATTTTATTTTAGAAATACTATTATATGAATTAATAAATTAATTTCTTAATTAGATAATAATTATAATTTTAGAAAATAACATCTTAAATTATAATTTAATATTACATTTAGTAATAGATAAATTTCTTAATTATATAGTAAATTTTTAATCCTAAAAAAATAATATATAGTAGTAGTTTATATACCACTAAAAATTATTAATAATATTTTTAAATATTATTGCGCTAATTAAATTTTAAAGTTTTTAAAAGATTAAGAACGATATTTTAAAATAGTTATTTCATTATTATTTTTAAAATATTATAAATTAATTTAATTTTATGATCGAAATAATAATAATAACAATAATAACGTAAGGATTAAATAACTGATTAGTTTATTTTAAATTTTTAAAGCATTAATTTTTATATTTTTTATACAATGTACGATATCTCATTGTTTTTTTTAGATAGGTGATGATGTTAAAATTTTGAGTGGGAATTTTTTTCATAACAAAAGAAAAGAGAAAGAGAATATTTTGGTGTTTTAAAAATATTAATAAACTGTATTGAAATTAATATAGAAGCAAAGCCATAATCAACATTGATTAATTATGTCGGTATAGTGGCATGGCCACAAAGAAAAAAGAACAAAAGGAGCCATTGGGACATAACATTGTAGGCGCATGAAACATATGAACATTCCCCCAATTCATCATATATAGTTTTAAGGGAAGGAATGTTGAAGCATTAGAGACATTTCTTTATCCCTCAACATTCTTTCCTACTTCTGCACAAGTTGGAGGGTATTTTATGCTATTGATTTCAGAATGACCCAATTTCATTAAAACTAAGCCATAATTTTACACGAAATTAGTACAATAGAATAAACAAATTGTTTAATCTCTGGTTGCATATTTTCTAGGCAGACAAACCTTTTTCTTTTTCTTATCTCTAAAACCAGGCAACTCGAGTATTGGTGGAAAGAAAACATGGACAAGATTTGCTTTTCAAGTGTCATACTTTTAACATTTCCACATATGCCAACAAAGAACCAAGTTCTATGTGTGTAATTCTAGTAGCCATGGTCCACCTTATGATTATATCTAACTTTAATATCTTCTATTTATTTTATGTTTTGGACGCTTTCTGTCCTCCTATTAAATCACACTTCATGGGAAAGCTGAGATCTACAAGGAACAAAAAAAAAAAAAAAAAAGAAATTAAGAAGGATGAACTATGAACAAACAAATAGAAAATTAAGGATATTATAGATTATGTACAATTAAAGGAATAACACTCTAGTATTCTCTTCTTTTTTTTCATATAAAATTTTATTTTTTTTATCCACCGTGATCTTTCTTTATATTTTTAATTAGCTTTAATAAATAAATATTAATATTTTTTTTTTATATAAATTTATGATACTCTATCATGGGAGTATTGACTTCTCATTTTATAAGAGTTTTATACAATTGCATTACAAGGATGTCCAATTCTTCCTCAATAGGAGAGGTAAAGAGAATAAAGAGATTAAATCCAATATACAAACAATTGGACTTGTCAAAATATATTTATAAAATCAATATGTAATTTAGTATCACCAAATTCAGCATTCTTTATGTAAAATTATAATTAACTGCTTCATCAACACAATTGATGGTTATTATAGGTAAATTATTTACATATAGTTTTTGATGTTTGATTTTTTTTAATTTTTATATCAAAATATATACTTATTAAAATATTCATATTCTTTTAGTATACATTAATTTATAAGATATGTCGGGGCATGAACTTGGTAGCTAAGATTAATAAAAAGAATGATAAAAAGGCATTTAGTTGAGGATAAGATGATTAGATGTACCAAATCATATGATTTAATTACTTGAGCAATTATAAAATTTATATAGCAATGACACGAGGATCACGTGCACATATGACTAAAAGGAGCGGTTCTTGCTTCATAAGTTTGGGCATTTCATTTGTTCCTTTAAGAAAAAGGAAAAAGGAAACCATATTCCTTGTGCGCATGTCCCTTATTTATAGGAATAAGAACTGCCTTCTCAAATTTTTCAAAAAATTTGTCTACAAGTTAAATTTATTTGTCTACAAGTTGTACTTATTAATCGTTTTTAGTGAAAGACTTCTTTTATTTCAAAAAAATATGTATAATCTTTAATTAAAGAACATGTAGATAAAATGATAATTATTTTTTAAAATTTAACTAAAATTTGAAGTCTAAATATTAAATATACAACTGCATTAAAATTTTTAAAATAATATTGTTATATAAAATCTTGTATTACATATTCTAAATAAGTTAAACTAAGTTTGATATATTATCTCATGCATTGCACTCCCATGAGGTTCATTTGCTACTATGTGTAGAATATAAAGTTAGCATCTTGAAAAATTACAGAAAGAAAAATGACTTCAATCCAAAAGAAGAAAAGGAACCCACAAACAATGCATATATGCTAAATGAGAGTATTAAATAAAGTTAGGTAACCTATAAGATAAACCAATCAGGCTTGGTGTATATATTACAACTAATAGGAGAGTGATACATATTCTTACATACTTTATCATTTAAAACTAATAAATATGTGTTAATCATCTATCAATTTAATATATAGACGAAGATAAATACTAAGCTTAGACAAGAATTTTATATCTTATTTAATTAATTTTTTTAATATAGATTAGCCTTGCTAATCCACATTTTATTAATTTTCTTTTAAAAGGAACCACTTACCACATGTGAACTAAGATCTACTCCATAAAGCGTATGCAGGGAAATGCTGCTGTGGTTTAAGGATAAATAATTAAAATGTGGATTGTGAAGGCCTACAGAACTTGCATCTTATTTAATTAGTTAGTTAATGATGCTCAGTAAGTATGTTCACAAGGTATAATTGAGTGCTTTTTGAAAAAAACAAAAGAAAAAAAGAAAAGAAGATGTAGGTTTCATTATTCATGTTTTTCCTTAATTAAAATACTGAACAAAAGTTTTTCTCTAAAAAAGAAGGCAAAAACACCTTTTTGATTAAGCAGATTCTGCCCTCATTCATTTCATAATTCAATAGATTTCCATTCTACTTCCTAATTTTTGTTCCTTCACTGTTTTGTTTTTCCTTTGGAAGGGCAGAAAAAATTGCATCAAATGGAGGTTATATATATATATATATATATATAATTAAGTTGGCCATTTAAAGGAAACCTGATGAGCTGTGCATATATACAAGTAATTTGGAAGGCAATAAAAAGAATTACATCATCTGCACAACTTAATTACAGAGAGTATGTCATTTTTCAGTGATGTCCAGAAACGCCACTGATTCACTCTTCACCAAAGAAACACATCCATATTATTATTAGTCATTCCTTGAGGAAGACAAAAGCTGCCACTCATGAACTCCAAATTAATGCTCATCTACAAAATGCTTTGGACCCTTTTCCTCAATTCAGGAAAGAAAGAAAGAGGAGATTGTTTGACATTATAAAAGATAATTGTATGTGCAAAATGAAAGCAATGGTAGATATGGTAAAGGGTAATCTTGTAAACGTGGAGGTTCTAGATTCATCTTGGCTGTAAACCACAAAGCACTTGAAACTTGCCTCACTAAACCAATGTCCTTTGTCTTTTGTCTTGCGGCTTTCAAAAGTTGAAACCCATTAGACTCCCAATCCGATAGTGACAAAGAATAACGCAAGAGATAAAATTCTAGCACAGCTATCTCATACCTGAATCACATTTTAAATTAAGAGTCTATAGCTTACTCAAAGTTTTAAAATCAAGCTTTATATATATATAATAAAACTCTGTCACTTACATATTTTATATTATTTTATTATCGAATTAAAAATTTACTTTGTAATTACTATCTTTTCTATAACAGTGGAATACAAGAAGACATAATAAAATGAAATTTTGTAATTTCTTTAAGAAAATAATAATTGGCCTAGCATAATACCTCATGCGTTTTTAGATCAATTTCCGTCCCGCATCAAGAACAGTATCCATCACAGAGAAAAGAACTGCTAACAGTCACTTGAAAGAAATAACCTAAGAATTAGGTTTTCATTATTGTATTCTGATATCAAAAAGAGATACATCAGCCTTATATTTATATTATATGTAAGACTTTGATAGAAACTAAATAACAAACTCTTAATAGCTAGACTTTAAATTTAAAAGATAAATACTTATCATATCCTAAATTTAAAAGATAAATACTTATCATATCCTAACAACCCTAACAACTCAAAATCTCAACACTCCTCCTCAAGTTGGTGCATAAATATCATACATGCTCAACTTGCCTAGACACTTAAAGAACATGTGACTCGAGACTGCTTTGGTAAGGATGTCAGCCAACTGATCTTCAGAACATACTTTAGGCAATTCTATGATATTCTCATCCAACTTCTCTTTGATAAAAAATCTATCAACCTCTACATGCTTTGTCCGATCATGCTGTACTGGATTATAAGCTATATCACGTGCTGTTTTATTGTCATAATACAATCTAACTGGCTGCCTCAGTGCGTAACCTAAATCTTCCAAAATTTATTTTAACCATAAGGCTTCACACACACCAACAGCCATTGCTCTGAACTCGGCCTCTGCACTAGACCGGGCAACAACATTTTGCTTCTTGCTTCTCCATGTCACAAGATTTCCACCCACAAATGAAAAATATCCTGCAGTTGATCGTCTATCATCGATTGATCCAACCCAATCAGCATCAGTGTAAACCTCTATGTTTTGCCAATCCATATGTTGAGTGAACAAAATTCCTTTTCCAGGTGCAGACTTCAAATACCGTAAGATTCTTATGACAGCATTCATATGTCTTTCTCCAGGATTATGCATGAATTGGCTAACAATACTCAAAGCATACGCAAGATCAGGTCTTGTGTGAGCTAAATACATTAATCTTCCTACAAGTCTCTGATATTTTCCTTTATCAACGGGTACTTGGTCTACCTCAATGCACAACTTCAGGCCTTCCTCAACTGGTGTGTCAACTGGTTGACATGCTGACATTCCAGTTTCATGCAATAAATCCAATGCATACTTCCTTTGGGACAGAAAAATTTCTTTCTTTGATCTTGAAACTTCAATCCCAAGAAAATATTTCAAGCAACCCAGGTCTTTCATTTCAAACTCTTTGGACAAGTATTCTTGTAATGCCTTCCTCTCTTCTGGATCATTTCCTGTAACTACCATGTCATCCACATAGATAATGAGAGCTGTGATCTTTCAATTTGCCTTCTTTATGAATAAGGTATGGTCTCCATTACTCTGATGATATCTAAAAGCTTTCATAGACTTTGAAAATCTCCCAAGCCATGCCTGTGGAGATTGTTTCAGTCCATACAACGATTTCTTCAACTTGCAAACTTTCCTATTCTGCATTGTTGACATACATCCAGGTGGAAGCTCCATATAGATTTCTTCGGATAATTCACCATGTAAAAAAGCATTCTTAACATCAAACTGCTGTAATGACCAACCCAAATTTGCAGCCAAGGATAATAACACTCTCACAGTACTGATTTTAGCTACAGGAGAGAAGGTTTCAGTGTAATCAATCCCATAGATTTGAGTGTATCCTTTTGTTACCAATCTTGCTTTGAATCGCTCGATTGTGCCATCTGCTTTATACTTTATGGTGTAGACCGAACGACACCCTACTGGTTTCTTTCCTGCTGGACAATCAACAAGCTCCCATGTTTCATTCTTTTGCAAGGCTTTCATTTCACCGTTCATTGCAGCTTTCCATTTTGGATCAGATAAAGCTTTCTGCACACTGTTAGGAATAGATACAATAGATAATTGATTTGACAGTGACTTATTTGATTATGACAGGTTATGATTCGACACATAATGACTCATTGGGTATTTAACTTTACTAGAAATTTCAGGCTCATAACTAAGTTTAGGAATACCTCTGGTGGATCGTTCTGGTAATCGTTTTCTCGGTGGATCGGGTTCAAGAATAGGAATATCTTCAGCAGGTGATTGGCGTGGTATTTCAGCTTGGGATTCAGGGTCTTCTTCACTTGAGGACTCTTTTTCAATCGATGGAGTTAGATCTTCTTGCTCAATACGTATCCCATGATTTTCTGAGTGATCACCAATACCATTATCAACCACTTCATACTCCTCCTGAAATTGATAATCTAATGTCTGAATTTCTTCATGTCTCTCCTCCGGAAATTCAAACTCAAAATACATCACATCTTTATGAAAGACTACATCTATGGATATGAACATACGTCGAGTTGGAGGATGATAACACCTATACCCCTTTTTATTTGTTGCATATCCAAGAAACACACATCTTATTGCTCGAGGAGCAAGCTTATGGCGGTGATGTTTATGAATATGTACAAATACTACGGTAGAAGACACGAGGAGGTAAGTTTGATGTTGATGGAGCGTTGTAGTATCATTAAGAACTACGAAAAGGTGTCTGAAAATCAAGAGTCCGTGAAGGACTTGGTTAATTAAATATGCAGCGGTAAGAGCTTCTCCCCGATATGATAATGGCATTTTGCATGAAGCAATGAGGCACGAACAACTTCTAGTAAGTGCCTATTCTTCCTTCGGCCTACCCCATTTTGTTGGAGTGTATAAACACATGTACTTTGATTGACAATTCCATTTTCTTCCAAATAATGCTTCAATTCAGAGTTATGGTATTTGCCACCATTATCGCTGCGAAGCACTTGAATATGTGCATTATATTGAGTCTTAACATGTGTATGAAATTTCTGAAATAATGCACTCACATCACTCTTAGATTTCATTAAGCACACCCAAGTCATCCTTGTGCAATCATCGATAAAAGTAACAAACCAACGAGATCCCCCCAAAGTTGAAATTTTAGATGGACCCCAAACATCAGAATGAACAATCATAAAAGGTAAATGACCTCTATTAAAACTTGATGAAAAGAGCTTGATGACTCTTGGCAAGTTCACAAACATCACAACGAAAAATAGAAACATCAATGTTGTTAAACAAACCAGGAAATAACTTTTTTAGGTAGCCAAAAGAAGCATGCCCTAGTTGTCTATGTTGTAACCAGATTTCTGCTTCATTTTTTTCCTTCTTTGGACCATCCATTGCAAACGCATGATGCAACTTGGAAGAAGTATTCAATTGCATGTCCATGTAGTACAAATTCCTACTTCTAATACCACGACCAATTATGCCTTCGTTTGGATATCCTTAAAGCAATGAAATTGGGCCAAAAATAACAATACAAGACAAAGCCGATGTTATTTGGGAAACAGGATAAAAGGCTGTAATTTAATGATGGAACAATTAAAACTGAGTCTAAATTTAAAGAATTGGTGGCAGTAATAGATCCCTCTCCAATAATTGGAACCTCATTACCATTTGCTATCAAAACAGGATTTTTGTAAGGATGGTCTAAGTTTCTTAACTGTCCGAATCAAAGGTCATATGATTTGAAGCACCAGAATCAATTATCCATGTATTATCACAAACAGATGTAGAAATATTAAACACCTTACCTTCCTTGCTTGTGGTTGCTACTAATGTTGAAGTTTATTCAACATTGTCCTCACTTGTTTTGGTTTCAGCAACAGCGGAAATCAAGGAATTCTTAGCTTTCCTTCTTTGTGATCCTCGATTTTGATCCCACCAATTTGGATAGCCTACAAGCTCAAAGCAACAATCTTTGATGTGGCCTGACTTATTACAATGAGTACATTTTTGTGTGGACTTTCTAATACCAATAGATGTCTTTAACTTGTTGTGAATCACCATAGCAGCAGCATCGAAGTCTCCATAGTCTCCTTTTAATGTTACACGGCGGTTCTCCTCTCGTCGAATCAGGGCATAGCTTTCTTCTAGGCCTGAAGTAGACTCCTGACGTAGGATTTCTCCGCGAACCTGCTCAAAGTAATCATCTAGTCCAGCTAAAAATATATGCACCCGTAGTCGTTCAATAGATTTTTTGTACGCAACCACATCATCAGGATCCTTCATGACCACTTTGTCTCTGTGATCCAATTCCTGAAAAATTACAGTTAGTTCTCCATAATATTCGGAGAGAGATCTTCATTTGGTCGCAAATGCTTTCTGGTTTAAGGCGAAATGCTGCAACTCATCACTGCCATCATAGAAAGCTTTTGATAAAGCAGTCCAGATTTCATGGGCAGTGGATAAGCGTAAATATCACTTCATAATCTCTGGACTCATAGACATTAGCAGCCATCTTTTCACCTTTTGGTTTTCAGCATACCACTTTTCATACCCATCCTCTGATTCAGCAGGTGGTTTTGTTTTTCCCCGAATATAGGAAAGCTTTTCTCTTTCAGCAATATGCATTTCCATTAGTTGAGACCATACATCATAATTTGATTCTGTAAGCGTAATTCCTGCATTGAATGCTCCTTCAGATTGAATGATAATAGGTTTCGATCCAGATGGTTCACCATCTCTACCACTCATGTTGTTTTAAGTATTTCAAAGCCTTTTTTTTTTTTTTTGGTAGGCTCTGATACCAACTTAAAAGAAATAACCAAAGAATTAAGTTTTCATTATTGTATTCTGATATCAAAAAGAGATACATCAGCCTTATATTTATAATTATATGTAAGACTTTGATAGAAACTAAATAACAAACTCTTAATAGCTAGACTTTAAATTTAAAAGATAAATACTTATCATATCCTAAATTTAAAAGATAAATAATTATCATATCCTAACAACCCTAACAACTCAAAATCTCAACACAGTAATAAGAAATAGTGTTATTCTTTGAAAAGAAAAAAAAAACAACAAGAAAAAAAAGAAGATATTCCATAGTACAACTCCAAAGTTTGCGAGGAGGAAAGATAGAGAAAAAAGAGTGTTATGAATCCAGAAATAGGATAGCAGATAGCTACTGCGTCACTCTCTCCAATAACACACTACTTTGTGCTCAGAATGTGAAGTGAAACTCAGGCACAGTTTTTCAAACCAATTGTTTTATTACCCTTCTCGTTGACATCTCTTACTATTTCCTGTTATCCAGTTTTTCAAACACTTTATTCTTTTCTTTTTCCTGAGGGCTTAGGCATTAGAGTCCTCGAGTAACGGCCACACTACCATAAAATTCCATGCTTCAACTTAGAATAAGAATTTGCAGCGCTGGCCTACAACCCCTAAAAGAAAATAAAAAGAAATGGTCCATATATGCACAAGTAAACATGAGCTTCCTTGCCGTTGGACGAAACAAGGACTGCAATCGAACGGTGTGGAAGCAGCCCTGTACATACTTTATTTACAAAGTTTTTAATTGAGGAGTAAGGTCTAAAATCTCAACTTAAAAATAATCCCAATTACTCCTAATGTTATAATTGAAGCCCAATAACCAATACGAAGACAGAAGGAAAAAAAACAAAGTATAATATTAAAGGAGAGGGACATGATATCCATTGGTTTTTCCTGGTTTAATTTGTCAAAAGCAAAGCGGGTTTTAAGGCAGAATGGAGTTGACAAATTCCAGTGGACGGTGTTCGTATATATCCGTGTCCATCAACTTATAGCGAATAGCCAACAGCCCTAAATCTTTTAATTTGTTTATGAATTAATTAGTAAGTTAAATTTATATAATAATTTAACTACTTCTACTTCTTCCCTTTCTTTCTTTCTTTCTTCATTCTTCTCAGGCTGCATGAAGCGTCTTTGACCCAAACATATGTGCATGGATATATTATATTAAGAAAAATCTTGTTCTCACCATTTGATAAAAGAAGAAGAAGCGTATTCCTCCTCCAACATGTATATATGTTAGGTATAAAAGTTTTATCTATCTTTGACGGGCGTATTTCTTGTTAGAAAAATCTAGCTTTCTACAATTGGATTGAAAATGGCGTGCCTTTAGAAATTATGCAATCCATTGTACTTGAACCCATCTCATAACACAAAAAAACCTAAATAATAAAACAAGGGTGGAAAAAGAGATCTCATCTCAGTTCATATATTAAGCTGATAATTATTGTGGAAACTTTCGCAAACCTTATTTATGTCATATGAAAAGAGAAATTCTTATTTATAATTCCATTCATCTGTGCTCAAAAAGAGGATATATGTATATATATATATTTGGGTCATATTGACTGACGCAATGAGACTTCACTTAAATTTCTCTTTAATTTTTTCTTGTATGTTGAAATACACGTGGAATTTGTTCTCTGAAATTAGGATACAGAATTCCTTTAATATATATTGATAAGTACAGTTACTTTCCGCATTTTCCCTGTCTGGCCTAGCAGCTTACTTGCGTGGCCACGCGGTTCTTGGTCTAAAGTGAATGAATCTATAATTTAATCAATTTGCTTAATTATTTGGAGTGGCTACTGATTCTTCTTCGTCTTCTTCATTAATTCTTTTTTTTTTTTTTTTTTTAATCAGCAATAAGTCAAGGAGATCGAGGGAACAGGCCAAAGCAACATTGCTCCTAAATGAAGCATGGGTGTGCAGCTACAGCTCAAAACTTTCAAATATCTACCAACCCGTTTTGAATTTATAATCTGATAGTCCTCGAAATGACTTCACTGCTTCAAGTGCATGTTCAGTATATTTAGATTAATGGGCAGTAGTTCCAAAGACTTTTCTGCTAATCCAAAGCTGAGGAAACTCATTAAACAAGTTTATTTCAAAATTAATCACATGTTAGAAAACTTACAGGAGATCCAAGTAGCTGACTGAGTAAACTAATCCTGTACATGAATCATACATAAAGATTTCCATAAATAGATGTAATTATTTTAATAAATATTAGCTGAGAAATGGAAGACAAAGAAAAAAGCCGCCAATCCAAAGAAAAGGACGAGCACCAATGTCTCATCCAGCAAACGCATGCCTTCCTCGAAAGCTAATTTTAAGTTTAATAAGATTTTAAAAGTATATATAGGAACTGTTCCCTTAGTCTTTGCCATTTCTATTAAGTATACGTAACTATGTTGGTCTTTACCTCTACACGTCACACATTTTATAGAAATGAAATTAATTAATTAATAGCATATTTATGTTGGACGAGCGTGTTCTTGCTCCACTACCCAAAAAAAAGGGTTTGTTTTTATGATTAGTTTACCGAGTTAAATGATTTTGGATCGAGTTTCTTGATTGTTGAATATACAGCAGAAAAGTGCAGTGCAGACCCTGTATTCATCATCTTTGTCCTAGTCAGAGTTCACACTGTGCTGCTTGATGAGGAGATCTGATACGGCAACTGACATGGCGGATACACGTGCCGGCTTGCCGGCGTTGGTGTATTGACACTTGTTCCTTTTTATATATTTTTTTTAATTTTTTTGTTTGACCATTACAGACGGTAGTAGGGGACCATAACGTAAGTGTATTTTTGTGGTTTTGTTAACAAGAGTCCACTTTTAGGGTTATCATGTTTGTGCTGTGACCTTTCAGGTGAGAAATGGGTCTTCCTTTTAAGGACCTTTTAACTTGATCTTTCATTGGATATACAGGGGACATTAGTCCTTGTTGAGTTAAGGTTATAACGCATTATCTTATTCTTATGTAGGCTGGTGTCAAGTGGGTATTGGTTCGGTGTGCATCTTTTCGTAAAATCGTGTAACATATATGTTGGCTGATAAATCACATAATTTTACTTGAAAAAATGGTAACTATTAAAACCGTACATTATATATATTTTTATTTTCTATTTAGGTTTTATTTTTAAATATAAAAATAATTAATTATTTTATTTAAGTTATTTCTTTAATAATAGCGGATAATATTTTTATTTTTCTCTTTTAATTTCTTAACGTTGGAAAAGAAGTAAAGTTAAGATGAAAGAAACTAGAAATCTCTAAGTAGTTAACCGCCCATTATCGTCTTTGCACATATGGCAAATTGACTATTACAAGATAACAAACTATCAAAAGCCTGTGATTTCCATTGATCCAAATGCCACCAATTAAGACGTGGTTTTGAGGGACCAATAAAACAATCCACTCTCCTTTTACATGATAATTCCATTTTGCCTTTGGTTCTTCTCGTCGTTATCACAGTATTGTTTTCCATTGACAGGTTATTAACACGTGGACCTGCCAACAGATTCTCTCTTAGAATTAATAACAGGAGATTTTTGATTGGTAATGCATGTGTAACTACAGTGTCCAATTTGGATTGCGATGTGTAATTTCGGGGGAGAATTTTACTGTGACAGACATGAATATACAATATAGAAAATAATGAATATTTGGGTCCAGATTCAATGGCACCTCTTTAGATATCAAATCCTGTTGTTGTAAAAGGACTTGTCTTTTCGGGTTTATTAAACTTTTGATTTGTTTATTTATTTATTTATTTTTAAAGATATAATTCGTACTCGAAATAATATATAATATAGTAAAAGAATAATAAAATTATTACTAGTATTATTATTGTAAGAAATGCTGAGTCAGGCAATTTTGGCAGATTATGTGATGTTACATTTGATATTAATGCTTGGTTTAACAAAACCCACTAATGAATAAGTGCATATATTTCAAAATGGTTTAGAAAAAAAATTGTACGGTCAAGCAGAGCTAAAAGTCCGACCAGACTGAGTGGCCCACATTTTGATAGTTTAAGGAATATACACATTTATGTATCTTGAATGGATGATTTTGCAAGCTTGGCCTCCGCAGTCAGCAGTCCCCAGAGGAAACAACTCATTCTTAGCTTCTCTATATATTATCGTTCTAACTGATAATTCCATGCCCCAGTCGAAGGATTGGGTTGGCCTGTTTCAATCCATATCTTCCACTTTCGAAAATATTACAAGTCCATAATACCAGGAACATCCTCTCTACAATACTAAAACTTGACTGTTCTTGTAACTAAGTTTAATATACACATTTTAATCCTCTAAATCTTTATTCCGAGCTTAAGTGTGTGTGCTTCGAGAATAGGTTCTGGGTGAATTTGCCTTAACGATGTGTTTATAAATAATTACTGTTAACTAAATATAGACAATTTTATGGTAGGTGATGAGAATTGTAAACTTCAACATCCCCCATCGCCATCTCTTTTTAATTTATTTGAACATATCTAATCATTTTACCATTTCTATACTTAGGAAAAAAAATAGTAAAATATAATATCAGATGTTTTTATTTTATTCAATAACTAAATTCTCGACGAAATTAAATGTACATATGCACATATAAGGCATCACGTGCGGCCGCCTTCTTCTTGTTTTGCTTTTGTAATTCTTTTAAAGAAGAAACTAATCCAACTTTAACTTAAATGCATGCTTAAATTTGTCTCCACCATAACTTTTTATCAGTCCAAAAAATATAATAAATATAACCAATTAAAGATATCATTAGACGTCAAATTAAAATCTAAAACAAACAAAAACGAAATCATATTTCAATTGGCTTGCAAAAAAATTAGGGTGATGAATTAAGATTTTGGTAACTTATTAAATATGGGCATTCTTCTAGAAATAGCCTCCATCCATTAGAGAGGATGAAATGACACATCTTTTCATTATCCACTTGATATACAATGATGAAGGTTTTTTTACTACCTTTTGAATGTGAAAGACAGAAAAGGTAAAGCTCGCGCATGCATCATCAAACATGGAGTTCTCAATTCTTGAAAAGAATCATAAGTTAATACATAATAAGTGAAAAAGAGTTTGAACTGAAAAATATTTAAAGCCTTAAAAAGGATAAAAAGAAAAGTGGTTGGGACACATATGCTTTTCTTTTGTTTTTATCTCCCAAATTTGGAGACATTTTGTTGGTTAAAGCACAATCACAATAATACATATCGAGTTGAAACACTCATTGGGACTATGGGTGGGACTTTTTATTTATTTTTTTGATTTTCGTGACAATTTCATAATATATCACATTGTTGTATGAGATTAAAAAAAAAAAAAAAAACTTTATAAAATTAAAGCTTATTTCTGAAATGGGCTAATCTGATAATAAAATAATATTATTTTAGAAATAAATATTACACTTTATACTCAATAATTTTTATTTAAAAAAGAATATTCCGTTCATTGTACAATGTGGTATATTGGGTTTAATTTTGAACCCAATTAAAGTTGCAATACAATTTACATTGTGTAAGCAAGCAAATAATTAAGTATTGAAGAAGGTGTGAACTGATAGTAGGAGAACCATTGTGGTTTGCATTTTGGATAACATTTTATACGAGGGCACTTTATTAAAATAAATAAATAATAAGCTAGACACTAGCAAACAACAAAGTAATTAATATATATATATATATAAATAGAAAACACTAAAGCCATCGTGCGTTTTATAATTGTGGCCCCTAAAAGTTTCAACACCTATTGTTGCCCTACAAAGCCATCGTGGAAACACCATTCCATTCGTGTGCTTTGCCTCGTTGCTTGTCAACAAAGGATGCTCATTTTCTTCTTATTATATTACTTACCATTGTAAATCTCTACACCAACATCATTGGTAACAGGATCAATTTAACAAAAAATATCAAAATTAAATAATTAAGCAGTCTCATAAAGTCACTTTCAAACTCAGCACTCAAAAATAGAATTCATTGAATTACTAATCACTTACTATCTAAATTTTATTACCATTAGTTGATAACTTAGTTTAGTCATTACAAGTAATCAAGTCATTTTGAGTTAAGATTTTCATTTTGTCAATGTAGTTTTCATTTTTAATGCTTCAAAAAATAATCATTACATTTTCATAGAATTAAGTAGGTGTGCGAGAATAATTTAATGATTTTTATTTTACATGAAATTGGTATAAACAAATGACCTACCACTTATCCACATGAGACCAATTTGCCAAAAGATTCCCTTAGCAATTGAACAAGATTTGCTAGTCAAAATCAAAGTTTTACCACCTTAGGAAACAAAAACAAAACAAAACAAAACAAAAAGATTAGAAAGTCAAAGACATAGAATGTCAACTAGCAGTTATGCACAAAAGATTGAACCAAAATCTTAAGTGGGTAAGGCAGGAGTCAGCTCAATAAGCATAAACACTGTCACAGTTTGAATAATCCTCTGAGTATAAAAGGATTTTGCAACGCTTAATTTGCAGTAACACCTAATTTCCTTTGACATTTAAATTTTAAAATAAGGGTTGGTTGCAGAACTTTCGATAGCAGACATTATTGTTATTATTACTCTTTTGGGATCAAATACTATGTTATTATATAAAATTCTTTGATGGGTTATATAATAATATGACTATCTCACTGTTTCTTAGACTGGTCTAGAGTACTCTACACAATGTGCTACGAGAAAATAAATGATCAAATCAGTTGATATTTGTTAATTTGAACTGAAATAGATAACATGATTAAGGATTCAAATGCATTTTAGCTCTAATTATGTCTATTAGTAATATAGGAGGCTTCTGCCTTAGATAAGAGCCTTTAGACGTATCCAATTGCCCCTTGTGTTTTTTTAAGCTCACGGCTAGGCCCATCAGAGACAGTCCTCATTTTGCAAGTAATAATGTAAACTTTTGAGGCTTCCATTTCACTCATTTATTCCCCGTATGTGCAGGTTAAGGCAGCCAGAAAAGGCTGGGCTTCAACTATAGGCCTGGCTCTCATGCAAATTGGGCTTCATCATTTTGCCCAACAGATGATGACTTTCCTCAGCTGGGCTGCTGCTTCTCTTCTTTTCCTTTGTTTTTGCATAATTATGCAGCATTCCATTTCTACTCTTGATTCCCTTTGTTTTTCGGTTGGGACTAAAATTCTTGCACACATTTAATAGTTTAAAATTCTTAATACACAAGAAGAATATACTAAACTAATTATTTTCCCCAGATAAATTCAAGTCATATGTGTATGCATAATTACAATTTTGAAAATTTGAAATCTAAATAAAATTTTACCATAAAATACTTTGAAATAATTAAACCATTTCCATAACGCCTCAATAATAAATACTTTAGGCTTATTTTCCTGAGCTACAATGAAAATTAATATGAAAATACATTATTAATATTTAAAAGAATATAAATTATGTACTAAATTAAAAACTACATAATTTATTTGGCAATTGAACCTTAATAAAATGACATTTAAAAATATCAAATAAAATAACATCAATGGGCTTTTGGGTCATAATAAGACTAACCCAAAGACCAAACATTACTTGTTTTATTTATGATTAAGTCCTTAATAAACCTCAGACAAAGTATGGAATTAATAATTACCTTAGCTTGGAAGCCTTCTGTTTTCTAGCCGGAATCAGATAGTTCGAAGCTTTTTGAACTGTCGTTTTTGTTGACAACTCAAAGGAAACGACATGTAATTGAATACTAGCAGCTCTGCGAAAATTACCGTACAAATCACGGCCTTTTTCATTTCTCTATACTCTTTTTTTTTTCCGCGAGAAATTTCTGCTAAAACTTCAACTTCAACTTCAATTTCCCTCTCTCTTATTTCTGAATTTTTCTCTCCGTCCAAACACAAAATTATCATTCTCTCTTCAAACTGAAAAAACAAACAAGTTAATTAGAAACGAATTAACTCCCAACTATCTTCAGTTTCCAATTATACCAATCTTTTTTTTTTTCTTTTAACGATTATAATCAAATAGAAACACTCTCGATCGATTTTGAAAGCTCGAATTATAGTGGTGATTAAGAGTATCACAAGAGATAGGGCGTGAGTTAAGTTGAGCAGTGAGATGTTTTTCAGTGGTGATCCAACAACTCGTAAGCGAGTTGATTTAGGAGGTCGTAGCTCAAAGGAAAGAGATAGACAGAAACTTCTAGAACAAACTAGATTGGAGCGTAACCGTCGGTTATGGTTACGACAACAGAATGCATCTGCAATTAAAATTCAGGTTAGGTTTTTTCTGCATTTCTTACTTGAATTCTAAGTTCTATTGTAGTCAATGCGATATTGCTGTTATAATTATTAGCACGAGACTGAGTATGCAATCAATCTATATCTATGTGGAGGTGTTCTATATGGTATTAATATTGAGTTGTTTGATTGAGAATTTTGATTATTATGCATTTTTATGTTGTTTTTGCAAAGTGTTGATGTATTAGTAACTGCAGAAATGCTTTAGAGGAAGAAAGGCTGTGGAAATTGAGCGAAGTAAGGTCCGAGATCAGTTCTATCAAACCTATGGGAAGCATTGCCAAAATGTTGACTGGTAGCCCTTTTGTATCTTTGTCCTAAATTTCTTAGAATATATATCTATTCTTGTACTTTTGATGTTCTAACATGGTCTGTGCTTCGTATCCAGGCATTGTTTTGGTCCAGATTCAGAGTTCCTACGCCAACTATTCTTTTTCTTTAATGCACAAAATAGTGGTGATTTTGCTGTCCTCGTTGAGACCTGCCAACGGCTTCTGCAATTTGTTCGAGATGGTGGTATTTTTTTATCAGACAATCTCCTATTGGATTCTTACAACTTTTTGATCATACTTCTTGTATCCTGCTTTGTTAAATTCTCTGGCTTAGGAGGTGGTGTATATTGCATTCTCACCTGCAGATTATAGTTTGATATCCTGCTCTTATCGTTATTAGTAGATTTGGCTTCGACATCTAAGTTACATAAGATAATGATTTCGCTTGAAAATTTATTAACATTCAGTTTTCTACCAGTGGATAATATTACGAAAGCTAAATAAATGGAGATATTGACAATAGTTTTTTGGTGAAATATATTGCTGTGCGATATAAATTATTGAAAAAATGTGAAATATGACATGCTAAAACACATTTACATGTGCAATAGTTACTGTCTTATTTACCATGAAGTTGAGCATAGTTATGAAAGGCAACATTAGAATTAAAAAGTGACTTGTGTCAGGAAAACTTGTTGAAATAGAAACCAACTAGTTTTATTTTGCTCAGGTTGTATATTGTCTCTTCTAAGATGTCTAGTGCTCTAGTCCTTTAGTAACTAATTGTGAAATGTCCTTAAAAGAATTGAAATACTAGTTATGAGATTGACAAGAAAGACAAAAATGTTGGAATGGGATTCCACTTTAGCAGCAGCCTTTACAGTTCTTTATCCTCCACATTTCTTTATGGCTCAAGGCTGCCTACACACAAATCAGTCTCCAAAGTTGAGGGTCTCAGTGTCACTACAGGATTTGCAAACATATGCTGGGTTTTCTCATGGCTCATTTGTTCTGCGTGGTATTGATGATCGGACTACAAATTGGCCGTGTAAAATGTTATGACATTGTAGCTTAAAAGACTATGGACAGTAAGCAGTAAGGTATCTCCTCTTCGCATGATTACGTGGTGGATGGCAAGGTTGTGGATTAACCTCTTTTAACCTTTCACTTGATCCAAGGAAGAAAAAACATATTATTTGCAGTTCTTCTACCCGTCTCCTTGTCTTTGAATAGTCTCCAAGCTCATAGCTGGATAGATAGATATACGTTTTCGTGTGGATATGGGTGCTTCTATTTATCGCTGAGTACATTTTTGTTCTTATTAATAATCTGTTATAATGCAACAGGGGATATCATTAGCCTGTTTGGCGGCATAGACTATTCGACAAATCGTGCTTTAGTGGACTACAGGGTGAAACAACTTTCGTTCTGCTGTATTCAGGCTGTATATCAAAATAGGTAAGTTCCACCATTACCTTTTTCAATTTTTTTTTCTGAGCATGACTATATTGAATTTGGTTACCAGTTGCATGCTAAGTTTAACTCATCAATGGGTTGTTCTTGGTATATGAGAGGCAACTGTTCGATGTGCTTTCATGTCAAGGTGCTACTGTTAATGATTTTGCCTGTGCATAATTGAAGAATCTGGTTCTGGAGTTCCTGTGGTATCTGTTGCTTCTGTATATCTTCCTGAATCCTGGCATAAATTGGTAATCAGTTGTGATGCTGCCCCATCTTGCTTCCAAAAACAAGATATTTTTGTGGAGTTGCTGAATGAAAGATGTTGCATGGCCCATATATGTGTTTATCTTTCATGGAAATTAACTGATTTGACCATTATGGTGATCTCCTTTAACTGATATTTTATTTGATTGATTTGGGTGGTTGTGTGCGTCATTTACTTTTTTGCTTTTTTGTTCCTGGATCTCATCCTGATCGTGGATTTTCTTGATATTACAGTATACAAGCAACTTTCTGACATGCTTAACATTTATATGATTTTTAGGATGAATAAAAATTGAATAATCTTACTCTTGCTGGTTTACTTAGCAATTAAAAATTCTCCATGTGAGTGCTCCTAAGCTACTTGTCTAGGCAGTTGTTGCCTGTTCTACTTTTTGTTTACAAGAGTAATTCATAATTATGTTGTTTTCTCATCTTCTGCAGCCTCTTTAAGCATGCGGTTCCATGATATCGGATTGTTATATGTTCAATCAATAAAAAGTTAAAATTCTATTTGAACGATGCGGCGAGGCAATTGCTTAAGTAGCTGTGCTGTCTCATGTAACTGTTGCTTGTTTGTCATTTTGTTTTGTAGCAGAGAACAATTGAAGAATCAACTTTTGATGACACCGTGGGAATCTAGCGAACCGGTAGCTGTCTTGCTAGAAGTTGTAGTTCTGTTGATAGATCAAAAACTTCCATGGGCATGTAAGATTGTTGGATACCTTTTCCAAAGAAATGCCTTCAATCTATGTAGAGAAATTGTTCTTGTGGCGAAGGTATCCATCTTTTCCTAAAAGTTGCTTTTTCTTAATTTACAAACTTATGCTTTGATCAGCATGTGCTATGCATGCACATTCGTTGCTGCAATTTTATTTCCTTATCTGTTCGAATACCTCTTTTATATAACATTTTGTTACTCAAATCAATGGTTCAGTAAAAGATATGACCTTGGACTTTTCAACTTGATCCAGTGTAATTGGGATAAGGAGCTAAATATATTTGCTCATCTTTTCTGCCCTTTAAAATGTTAGTTACTGAAGAATTTTAAGAAATATATATGTTATTCTGGGGAAATTTTTTTTAGATGCTGATATTATTACCTTTTTGAACTTAGACACAGAGAGACATATGCTTCATTTTATGTGCATTTGAGGAAAATATCTTTAATGTTAAACTTGTTCAATTGTCTGAAAATGTTCATATGATCATTAAAATAATAGAAACAGACCATGAGTTGTGATATTGCAATTCTTCTTTCCCTTCTGCATATGTCTTTCTGTACAACCTTAATTAGATGATTACTTTCATAATCATTGAAGCTGTATTCTCTATGTCTTTGGCTTGCTAAGAGTCTGTCTGGTAGCATGCTTTCTTGGTTGTGGATTCACACATTGTTCCCCTTTCTGACGTTTAGGAAAATATGAAGGCTTGCAATTTCACTGGAAAATTATCTTCACTGGAGCGCATGCTTTCTCTTATAATTTCTCACATTGGTCAGAAGCCATGTATTTGCCCACATATTGATCCACAATGCAGTTTCTTCTCTCAGATTCTGACAATTCCTTTCTTGTGGCGGCTTTTTCCAAGTTTGAAAGAGGTTTGATGTTCTTCTCTAATACTGTATCTAACGGATTAACCTTATAAGTCTCCTCTGTACAGAACATAATAATTTTCTGTTGATCTTATCCTCTAGAACTCCTAACTTCTGTTTTTCTTCATTGAACAACTCCTAGATGTCCTCTTCACTGTTACTTGTTGAGAATCTAGGATTGCTATACATTATAATGGGATTGAATTTTGTGACCAGGTTTTTGCAACTCGGGGGCTGAGCGAACATTACATTCATCAGATGGCACTTTGTGTGGGGGGCAATGCTAATGTATTGCCGAATGATGTTTCAGTAGAATATCCTGGTTATGCTTGTCTCCTTGGGAATATGTTAGAAACTGCTGGAGTTTCTTTATCTCAGCCTGAATGCTCGTTTGATATGGTAAGGAATCCATAAAACTTATATTAGATATGTGCTTGCACAAACACAGATGTACATGGAAAGGAATAGATTTTTATTTCCCTTCTTCTAAACTGATATTTTCAAGTCTTTATCACTATCATTCCTTTTCTTCTTTTTTGGGTTTCTTGGTATTTGATGTTATCTTCATTCCTTACTACAGCTGTTTAATCTGTCAGTGATTTATGGAGTTTATAAAGATTTTAAAGCTAATTTGGCTTCTCTTATTTATTTTGCTTAGGCTATCAATTTTGCGGCTGTTGCAACATTCTTGTTGGAGACCCTTCCTCCCATAGTATCATCAAGTCGAGAAAGTAAAGAAAGTACGCATTCTTAAATATGAAATTCTCAGGTTTCTTATCCTGCTTATTGTGGATGACATCTACCTCTTACCACTGGTTCTTGAGCTGTTTGATTGCAATGTACAAGTGCATATAACTGCTCTTCTTCAGGCTCTGCACTGGATGAGGATGATGGCATTCCAGATGATATGGAAATAGTAATGAATAGAGATTTGGAACAACAGATAACCAATGCTATAGATTCACGCTTTCTTTTACAATTGGTATGCCAGCTTGACACTTTTCAACTAGTTACCCTTTGATATCTATCCAGTTGAGCAACAATTTGGATTTTTTGCTTTGGAACAGACAAATGTCTTATTTGGAGGACTTTCAGTTCTTAGTGGTTCTGAGTATGGTCTAGAAGAAAAAGAGATTATGGCTGTTGGTGCTGCATGTGCTTTTCTGCACGTCACTTTCAACACTTTACCTCTTGAACGGATCATGACTGTACTGGCTTATAGAACTGATCTAGTTCGAGTGCTTTGGAATTTTATGAAGCAGTGTCATGAAAAGCAAAAATGGTCATCCCTGCCTGAGCAATTATCACATCTCCCAGCTGATGCACCTGGCTGGTTACTACCTCTGGTTGTGTTCTGCCCTGTATACAAGTAAGTCTGCATGTCTGGTTGTGGTGGTTTCAGTTCCTTCTGGTATTGGTGTTTGTTTATTGATTCTTTAGTTTGTTTATCTCTCTATTTAGTGTGGATCATCATATACTTTTTAAGGATTTTGAAGTAGATATTTTATAGTTCAATCCTTCACACTCTCTCTCAATTACATTTCCAAGGATAGTATTGGTCTTACTCTTATTATCATTTTACAGGCACATGCTTACAATAGTTGATAATGAGGAGTTCTATGAACAGGAGAAGCCACTATCATTGAAAGATATCCGATGCTTAATTGTTATTCTAAGACAGGTAATTGTTTTTTTCATAAGTTGTAGTTCAGCGCCTTAGAAAAGGGAGATGTAAACTGTAGACTGTTACTTCATTAGTTTTCTTGTACTCATGCTATTTCATGTTTTACAACTTTACAACTTTAAAATGTTATAGTTCCAATTGTATTGATTGCATGGCGTTGCTATTGTTTCTGCAGGCCTTGTGGCAACTCCTATGGGTGAACATGAATCCCACAGCACACAACAGTGCAGTGAAACCTATAACAAACATACCTGCTTACAAGCGGAACCCGGTTGAATCGGTTAAACAGAGAGTTAGTGTTGTAGCTTCTGAACTCCTCTCTCAGGTACTAGTTGAATTTTCTAGTTTCTGAAAAGATAAATCTTAGTATGGTTCTCAGTTAAATGTGTTAGTTAGGGTATGTTCCATGAATATTTTTTGCTCTAATGGAACATCTACTCCCAGCAGACTTTATGAGCAGTGGATAAGTTAATACGGTTTGTTTTGTCTAATATCTTACATAATCTTGCAGTTGCAAGATTGGAACAATAGACGACAATTTACTCCACCTAGTGACTTCCATGCAGATGGTGTTGATGATTTCTTTATTTCTCAGGTAAGCACGATTAGTAACCAATTTGTTCTGGTACCACTTTTTTTACAATCTATTTTTCAGGCTGTGATTGAAGGAACCAAAGCAAATGACATAATGAAGCGAGCTCCTTTTCTGGTACCTTTTACAAGCAGGGTTAAGATATTCAATGTAAGTTATATAAGGTGTCTTGACTTCTTGCTGAATAACTGAATTGTGATAAGTGGAGTTAGAGTGGCCCCCCTCTCTACACACCGTTCTATGTCTATTTTTTGATCTATCTGTCTATCTATCTATATATTTTTGGGCAAAGATCCAAATAATTTCTACCAGATGTTTTTGGTGTGTGTCTGTATTTTATATGATTAGTCCTTGATTTATCTCTATATTTTTTTATGGGAAAGTAATTTAAGCTTGCAAAATTTCTACCTTATTTAAGTGTGTGCAATTTGTATTACCATACCTTGATTAACCTATATGTATCCACAGAGCAATGTCATTCTCATGTTGAAGTTTCTGTCTGTTGTGTGTATACTTATATATGATTTGTCTTCCAGTCACAACTATTAGCAGCCAGGCAAAGACATGGTTCAAATAGTGTTTTTACAAGAAACAGATTCAGAATACGACGGGATCGTATTCTGGAAGATGCCTATAATCAAATGAGTACATTGTCTGAAGAAGATCTCAGAGGATTGGTAATTTCTTTGCTTTATGTAATCATTTATCAAAGGCACCTTTGTGCAGTTGAGATATTATGCTTACTAGTATGATATTGGTTTTCTTTTCCATCACAGATTCGTGTTACATTTGTCAATGAGTTTGGAGTTGAGGAGGCTGGCATCGATGGTGGTGGAATATTTAAAGATTTCATGGAGAACATTACTAGAGCGGCATTTGATGTGCAATATGGTTTATTCAAGGTCTGGAATACAGTTTCTGCTGCATCAATGCAAGCTCATCTGGCCTCTGCCCCCTTAACACGCACACACTCACATGTTCATGAGCATACACATTTGGTCTTTGTTTACAAACTGACCTGTCTTATAGAAAGAACTTCTATTTTCCTTGTATTTTGCTGATCTGAGTTGCAATCTTATACTCTGTTTTAACTTTGTGCTTGCTTGGTGCATTCAGGAAACAGCCGATCACCTACTCTACCCTAATCCTGGCTCAGGAATGATCCATGAACAGCATCTTCAATTTTTCCATTTTCTTGGAACACTTCTAGCGAAGGTTTGGAAATATCTTCCACATCCATATTGTTACACCTTTATCGCATAACGTTAGTTCTCTAGTTGTTTACAGTTGGAAGATAAACTGCATTCTGTCTCTGTTGGCCTTCTATCAATTCATAGTGCAGCACATATATGAAATGGGTTAACTTGTATTGCTGTCATTGAAGTTGTCCACATTATAAATTTGGAAAGCAAAGCAGAATTATCCATTGTTTTCATCGATCGTATGGTTGTTCTTTGTTTAATTAATTAAAATAACAGTATCATGCAGTACAGAAGTTCACTTAATTTGATTATTTTTTGTCTGTTTAATTCTGCTGGCTTATCACAGTTATGCTTTTATTTTATTCTGCTGTGTATTTTTTTTAGCCAAATTTTATAGATTCATAAGTGAGGCTATGTAGATCTATGCATATCTAAGATGTTAGATTGTTAACAGAGAAAGAAATGTTTTGCTAGATATATTCTTGCTGTCAATGCCGAATAAATGGAATTAGGGCTTCTCAGGGTTTTAGCCTCGGAGCTCTTTGAGGTATTGCATGCTTTGGTGAAAATAAATTAATAAGATTACTCTTTCTATTGGTATACCGTGGCTATACTTTTTTTTTTCCTTATTTTTTTTAAGTTGGAACTTTATGTTGTATTTGTTCAACATACTTGAAATATTTTTCGGGCCCTCTCAACTTTAAGAAGGATGGCCTTTACAAGTCGAATTGGGATATGTGCATGCATTGACTTCTGTGGCATTGCCTCCAGGTGGCAGAAAGTAGTGCTATTGTTTTTTTTTTTCCTTAATTTTTGACATATGTGTATTTGCTGAGGGTGGATTTTGGTGAAAGTGTGAGTTTCTCTATTTCAATCTGAGTATTTTGTATTCAGAACATGGAGACAGCCTCTCTAGAACATGGAGGGGCTGTTTTCTCAGAACCTGCAGCACCAGAACCGTTGGGTATTTGGCTGGCATCCTAATTACCATTCAAAATATTTACTACCAATATCCCTGTCGGTTTTTGTCTTTTATCTCATCAGTTGTATTGATCTGCAATCCTGCACTGGTAGTTGATGTAGTTTGCTTCTGAATTCATACCTGCGGTTAACCATTTCATTGTTTAATTTTTCTGCTCGCTTTCTGATTTTCTTTGTAATATGTCTTTGGTATGCAGGCTATGTTTGAAGGAATTCTTGTGGATATACCATTTGCGACCTTCTTCTTGAGCAAATTAAAGCAAAAGTACGATCTATATGATATTTATATTATCTGCATTCCAACTCTTCTAGAATCATTGTATCCAATTTTTTTTTTAGAGTTTGTTATTAATTGAGAAATATTGCTATACTATTACCATTGGCTGGTGCATGCATTATGGGATGCGATAAATGGCATGATCAAATTGTTGAATTGCCTAGCCTGTGGATATTTCAGCATGCAAGTAATATGCTGCAAGCCTACGATACCATAACATCTATTTATTTTGTTGGTGATCAGGTTCAACTACCTTAATGATTTGCCTTCGCTGGATCCAGAATTATATCGCCATCTAATTTTCTTGAAGGTTCGCTTGCATTGCTTGCATTAGATGCTTATGATTTCAAATTTGCTTTTTTTTTTTTTCTAAATTTGGAGCTCTCAACTCTTACACATGCACAAACACATAGACATAGTTTTTGCACTCATCTTTATAATATTTTCTGATCTACAGCACTATCAAGGTGATATTTCCAATTTGGAACTCTATTTTGTCATTGTAAATAACGAATATGGTGAGCAAACAGAAGAAGAGCTGCTTCCTGGAGGAAGAAACTTACGTGTCAGTAATGAGAATGTTATTACTTTTATTCATCTTGTATCCAACCATCGCTTGAATTTCCAGGTATCCAAACCTTTCATTTTATTTCATAGAGGTCATTTTAGTTTGTCTTGTCCTTTCGTCTTTCGTATGGTTGTTGTAATATGAATTAGTATTTCAGATACGGCAACAAAGTTCTCATTTCTTGAGGGGCTTTCAACAGCTTATACAGAAAGATTGGATCGACATGTTCAATGAACATGAACTTCAGGTATCCTGCTACATGAATTGTGCTATCGTATTGAAAAATGTTGCCTTCCATCACTAACATTATCATTAACAGGCGTGGAATCGAATGCATGTAAATATTCACTGTAAAAGGGTACTATGTTTAAAGATTCAGCATTGGGTTGAATGATGAGTTGTAATGTATACATACTGTGTGCACATTGTTGAATTAGTTTCTTAAGACCAAACTTGTTTTCCTTTTATGTCACATGCGAAAGGCTCTGGTAAACAATTTAGTGTTTAATTCATGAAAGGCGTCCAGTCAGTTTACTTGAAATTTTCTCAGTTAAATTATCTCTATGTTACTAATGCCTTCTGACTGCTATAACATGGTGTGACTGTTCTTTCTTATTGATTTACTATTTCTTTTTGGTTAATTAATATATGCCCTCTGAGGTTTAACCTATTACACTAGTGAGTCCCTTTTTTTTTTTTTTATATTACATTCAAACACCTCGAGGTGTCTCAAGGGTGTTTCAATGCAATACAGAAAACACAGGGACTCTCTAGTATGATAGGTCAAACCTCAGGCCGTATCTAATAATGAAACCCTTTTCTTTTTAGCGGTTGTCTGAGCTTGTGTTGTGAATTGTTGGGTGGAGGCACGGTGGTTACCTGTCTATAATTGAGCTAATATATCGGTTTTTGTTTACAGCTCCTGATATCAGGTTCACTAGAGAGCTTGGACGTTGATGACCTTCGTCACCATACCCATTATGCAGGAGGTTATCACAGTGTAAGTTATTTTTCATTGTTTTGAAGCTCTGATGGGAAGAAAGATAGAGTATTATTGATTTTGAGAAGTATCACTTCAAATGTACATAGCTATATTATTCACTTGCATTCATTGTATTTTCTCTTCTATTGTTTGAAATACTGGCAGAAAAACACCTCAAGACACATAAGAAAATTAAGGATCAAGGATAGCTAAAAAGAAAATCTCCCATGTTCACCATTGCTCTACTGATTTTTTTAAATGGAACTCTAATTATGAATTTTCCCCACTCTTTAACCAGTCCAAGTTTCTTTGCGATGAAATTGGGAACTCATTGGACTATTCCATAGTATCAGAGCCATTTACATATAGTTTGGCGGATGATCAATAACCAATCATAGTGTTGTTTTCCTGCTGCTATAAGCTACTTATGTATTGTTTCTTGACAGGAGCATTATGTCATTGAGATTTTTTGGGAGGTTCTCAAAAGCTTTTCATTGGAAAATCAAAAGAAGTTCTTAAAGTGAGTAACTTTGCCTGTTAACTTTCTAATCTTAATGCATATTGCTGCGTCATTTTTAGTTTCTTATTCATCTCAAGAGAAATCTTTTAGGTTTGTGACTGGTTGCTCTCGAGGGCCGTTACTTGGATTTAAATACCTGGAGCCATTATTTTGCATACAGAGGTACTGATGTTGATCTAATCCAATTGGTTGACAAAGTGCTTCTTAACAAATATTGGTTTTCTCTGCATTTTTTTTTTTTAAATTCGTAATCTATTTTGATTTTTTCCTTAGGGCTGCTGGCAGTGCTTCTGAAGAAGCTCTTGACCGCTTACCAACATCAGCTACTTGTATGAATCTTCTAAAGCTTCCACCTTATAGAAGGTTTGTCTCTATCATAAGATTATTATTTCAAGGATGCTGCCAATTTTTATAAGAGGTAACTGTTGACCCTCAGAGCAGTTTAGACTGGCAGGAAAAAGATGAAAATATTGACTCTAGGCTTTTTCAGGTTGCATACTCTTGGTTTGGCACTGTACTCATGCATCGTCTTTCTCAGAGCATAAATTAGCACTACACTTATGTTTTTCTTGCTAAAATTCAATTTAAAAGATTAGGAAGATATACTTGAATTGACAATCCCTTGCTTTTCATCTTGCGTTGTCTTTCTGATTAAGTTTTAACAGTTCATCCATATTAGCCTTTTTAGTACATGTGCATAAATTTTGGTTTTATGAAGCACTTTTTTCTTTGTTCGCTGACATTGATAACTCTCTTATGACATGTATGGTACAGCAAAGAGCAACTGGAAACAAAATTGCTTTATGCTATAAATGCCGAAGCTGGTTTTGACTTGAGCTGATAGATTGTGTTTGGATATTACCAAGTGGGGAAAAAACCAGTCTAGTTACCTTGTGATGGCCATCATAATCCCTGTGCTGATGAGCTTTTATGACTGCCAAGTGCTGTGCCGGAGACGAGATTTGTGGAAGCCCAGAGTGAAGGCAGATCAGAACCAAGTTCTCCTCTAGACTGAAATGAAGGCACAGTAGGTAATAATTAGATATATGACATGGTCAATCTCCTTGAGTGGCTTCAAATGTACATATATCGGGACTTTCAGCGGTAGATGTAATGTATGTGAAGCTTGTACATGGCAGAGCTTTCAAAGAATTAACTCCTGTTGAGAGCGAATGACTGTATCTTTGTCAGAAATGCCGTTTTATATTGTGTTTGTAAATGAGAACGTTTAGTCTCTTGTGACTTAGGTCCTTACAAAAGCTACAGTGTATATAGTCTTCATATTTTCATGGTGTTAGCAAACTTTATATATGATCATTTAGCAGCGAGGTAGAAAAGGAATGATGTTTGGACTGTCCAAAGCTTATAAAATCAAGGGAACAAAAAGGAGGAAACTATACGTTGTCATGCTTTAGTTATTTCAGACTTCTTGATGTCATTCTTGGCATCCATGAATAAGTCTCTGTTCGATATATAATGGGAATGGCCCTTTTATGCTTGTTTTCTTGTGGAATTGTTGTTGGCATTTTTTTTTAATATTTATATTGGAGGTCAAGAAGCGATGAAGATGTTCGTAACTTCATACAATTCCGTATCAAGTTGCAAGAACTTAGACAGGTAATTTTGATGCGTTGTTGTTTCCTTGTCGTGTGGAATTTACCATTATAGATGCACTGATTAGCAAGCACGACAGGTTAGTGGGAATTGGGATTTTGATTCCGCAGCTGCATCAAATATTTGAGAGTTTGTGAAGGCTGTTTAGAGAAGCTGGAAGCTGACTGGACAATTTCCTTGAAGCATACTGTCATTTTAACAAGGGCAAGTGCATCTGATTCAATTTCATTTATGGATCATGAAAAATCAAAGCAAGCTGAGTAATAACTAGTTTTACCACTGCTGAATAGCTCAGGTAAATCATTGATATTAGATAGATGCCAAGTCTGCCAGATAGTGAGGAGATGTCTGTCTTTCTAAAGCTTTGGTACTGGATTTTCAGAAACACCCACAGCAGAGAACTTCACTTGGATTCTAATTTAAAGAGAAGTCAAACAAAGAAAAACCTTTCCTTCAATATTAAAAACTAAAATAATAATAAAAAATGACCTACCAAACGACGTCGCTGAAGTCTTATCGGGCCATATCTGAAAAGGGACGTTTTAAAAAATAAAATCGGAAACGACGTCGCAAGAGGATTGTCGGAATTCGGAACTGCGAAGTAAAAAGCCTATAACATTATGATGTATCCTCGAGGGAGAGCATCCGCTGATTTTCTGAACTCTTATAATTCTGTTCATTTCCCTGCGGAGAGAGCAAATTCAAACAAAGAAGACGAAAGAGATATACATAGGGGGTAAAAAAGATATGGTGAAGGTGCGAATGAACACGGCCGATGTGGCCGCAGAAGTGAAATGCTTAAGGAGGTTAATCGGCATGCGCTGCTCCAATGTCTATGATCTCTCTCCCAAGGTCTCTTCATCTCCCTCTTTTCCCTTCTCTTTGTATTTATAATATGAATAATTGATCACCAACTGTTTGTTGAATTGCGTCAAATAAAAAATCACAGACGTATGTATTCAAGTTAATGAATAGCAGTGGAGTAACTGAATCAGGGGAGAGCGAAAAGGTTTTGCTCTTAATGGAGAGCGGTGTCCGCCTGCACACTACTGCTTATGTTCGGTATTTGCTTCTATCATTTCTTGTACTTTAATTTACTCTTCCCAAACTAAATAAACGTATAAATTCGAGTAATAAGTCCTGTTGTTTTTCATGGTTTATAGTGACAAAAGTAATACACCTTCTGGTTTTACCCTCAAATTACGGAAGCATATACGTACTAGAAGGCTTGAAGATGTACGGCAGCTTGGTTATGATAGGGTATCTAATATCACCTTACTCTCTTTGTTTTTTTTCTTTTCTTTTTTATGTTCCTTTCTCCTAGTTTTAGTTCTTGTTTGGAATAATTCATGTGTAATAGTTTAATTAAATTGAGATTATTGCAAAATAATGTCAATTTTTTGGCATGATTGCCTTTTTTCTTTAAACTGTATGTTGAAATAACTTAATTCTAGTAACTGTGAAGTTCTAAATATGAGAATTGGCATTATGGGCTTCAATTCAATCCAAACAAGTTGTAACTAATGATCATCATATGTTGTATTTTTTTTTCTCTCTTCAGATTGTCCTGTTTCAATTTGGACTTGGTGCTAATGCACATTATGTCATATTGGAGTTGTACGCACAAGGAAATATTCTGCTCACTGATTCTGATTTTACAGTTCTAACTCTTCTTCGGTCCCATAGGTTAGTGGTCCTTGCTGTTTCATTTTCTCTCTTTTCTTTTTTTAGCTGACAAGGCCTTACAGTAAATTATCAATAATTTTGCATGTTTCTGGTACTTGATTTAATTTCTTGCTTGTTGATGATAGGGATGATGATAAAGGGTTTGCAATTATGTCAAGGCATCGGTATCCTACTGAAATTTGCAGAGTTTTTGAGCGAATAACTGCTGAAAAGTTGCAGGAATCTCTTACATCCTTTAAAGAACCGGAAATTAGTGAACCTGTAAATGATGGGGAAAATAATATGTCTGAAAAACTGAAGAAAGAAAAGCAGGGAAAAAGCACAGGCACTAAATCGTCTGACCAGAGTAAAAGTAATAGTGATGGAAATCGTGCTAAACAGACTACATTGAAGAATGTCCTTGGAGAGGCATTGGGCTATGGTCCAGCACTTTCTGAGCATATGATATTGGATGCTGGTTTGGTGCCAAACACAAAATTTTCTAAAAGTAATAGACTAGATGATAATGCTATACAGGTTTTGGTCCAAGCTGTTGCTAAACTCGAAGACTGGCTCCAGGACATTATTTCAGGAGATAAAATTCCTGAAGGTTACATTTTGATGCAGAATAAAAATGTGGGCAAGAACCACCCATCATCTGAAAGTGCTTTCAAGGTTATCTCCATGGCTGTCTATGTTAACTTGTTCTTTTAGATGCATAAGTATTCAATAAATGTTTCTCCTTTTGGCTTTCTTTTTTTTTTTTTTTTTTCCTTTTCTTCTTCTTTTGTGGGTGGGGTTGGTTTTAGTGGTCACAGTTATAGACAATTTATGATGGAAATACAGCATTTCATCCTGCAACATTTTCTTTACTAAGAATATAGGACCTTCCTAAATCCCACCAATTATGCTCTTTTACCTTTTGCTCAAACCTTAAGTTTCATTGTTATTTTCTAGCTGCATAATACTCTTAATTTTGCAGATCTATGATGAATTCTGCCCTATATTATTGAACCAATTCAAAATGAGGGAATATGTGAAGTTTGATACATTTGATGCAGCACTGGATGAGTTCTACAGCAAAATTGAGAGTCAAAGGGCAGAACAACAACAAAAAACAAAAGAGAACTCTGCCATCCAAAAGCTAAATAAAATACGTCTGGATCAGGTCTTCTTTATAACTAAATCTGCAATTTAAATTAGAAAAACTCTTTATTAGTGCACAAAGGGCACTCGAGTCTTTCATTTTTCAATTATTTATCAATCGTGTTATATAGATTTTCAAACTGTAATGTATTTCTTTTCTCTTCTAAAACATTTTTATTTTATGTTATAGGAGAACCGTGTGCTAACATTGAGGAAAGAAGTAGACCTCTGTGTTAGAAAGGCGGAATTGATAGAGTACAACTTAGAAGATGTGGATGCTGCTATATTAGCTGTTCGTGTAGCTCTTGCAAAGGGAATGAGTTGGGAGGATCTTACTCGTATGGTGAAGGAAGAGAAAAAGTTGGGAAATCCTGTGGCTAGCCTAATTGACAAACTCCATCTTGAAAGGAACTGCATGACATTACTGTTAAGCAACAATCTTGATGACATGGATGATGATGAAAAGACACTTCCAGTGGACAAGGTGCTAGTCAAGTTGAAACTAGCACCAACCATTAAATTCTTTTCTGCATT
This sequence comes from Ricinus communis, assembly GCF_019578655.1. Lineage (NCBI taxonomy): Eukaryota > Viridiplantae > Streptophyta > Magnoliopsida > Malpighiales > Euphorbiaceae > Ricinus > Ricinus communis. Next base: position 809,937 of record NC_063264.1, on the reverse strand, counting down.
ATTTACTTGTTACTGTCAATCTCTATTCATAGATGTTATTTTCTAGTGTGCAATTAACTTGCTTATGAAAATTAAGAGCATATGGTTCTGCAATTGTAGGTTGTTATATTGTATTTCGTTATTAATGGCTTTGATATCATAACTCTAATTTGATTTGATCTGTGATTATTTCTATATCATTATGATCATCACCATATCTTCTTTTTGAACTCTGAGGTTGGTCTTGTGTTACTAGATAGATGCATTTAATTTAGTTCATGTATGATTAACTTGTTGCCAAACATATAGCACTCAATATTTATGCTATGGTTGTTAATTTACCTGTCATTTCTTTGGTTTCACTCCCAGGTTGAAATTGATTTGGTACTTTCAGCACATGCCAATGCTCGGAGGTGGTATGAAATGAAGAAAAAGCAAGAAAGCAAGCAGGGAAAGACTGTTACAGCCCATGAAAAGGCCTTTAAAGCAGCAGAGAGAAAGACTCGTCTCCAGCTTTCACAGGTAGCTTTAGATCGCAAATGTCCTGATCACTAATGTTGACACAATTGTGCATACATCCTGTGCTAATCAAACAGATATGCATAGATCCTGTGTTAACATGAAGTTATATTATCATATTCAGCTGGTGACTGGCTTAAACATTTCATACGATGGATATCATACCATGAGTAACTCTTAGAAGGTTTGCATTGTTTGACATGAGCTCTAAAGGAATAGTGACTTATATATAGCATAAACTGTTCAATAATGAAAATTGTGTGCATGAGCATGCTTGTGAAAGAGAAATAGACAAATGACCTGCATATCTGATATTTATTTTTTAGTTATTCTTTCAACACATCATATTTAAATGTCTCTGTTTGTGTATATTTTCTTGCTTGATAAATGTGCAGGAAAAATCTGTTGCTACTATATCTCATATGCGAAAAGTTCACTGGTTTGAGAAGTTTAATTGGTTTATCAGCAGTGAGAATTATCTGGTTATTAGTGGACGCGATGCTCAACAAAATGAGATGATAGTCAAACGATATATGTCAAAAGGAGATCTGTGAGTCTGTTATTGTAATATTGAAATTTTTTTAGAAGATGTCAGTTAATACTTTGTTCTGTGTGGAACTTGCTACTGATGTTGTAGTGTTATCTATTGAAAACAGGTATGTCCACGCAGAACTACATGGAGCTTCTAGTACTGTGATAAAAAATCACAGGCCTGAACAACCTGTACCTCCTCTTACTTTAAACCAGGCTGGATGTTATACAGTAAGTTGTTCTTCCAGCAGTGGTTTCATATTTAGTTCCTTTAATCTTTTGGTGGGTAGACTGAAAGTATATGCTGCACGATCATTAGGTTTGCCAAAGCCAGGCATGGGATTCAAAGATTGTTACTAGTGCATGGTGGGTGTACCCTCACCAGGTCAGTAAAACTGCTCCTACAGGGGAGTACCTGACAGTTGGAAGTTTCATGATTCGTGGAAAGAAGAACTTTCTTTCTCCACATCCTCTTATAATGGGCTTTGGCTTGTTATTTCGCTTGGATGAGAGCTCGTTGGGATCACATTTGAATGAAAGGAGGGTACGAGGTGAGGAAGAAGGGATGAATGATTTTGAAGAAAGTGGACCTCCCCTAGAAATTTCTGATTCTGAGTCAGAGAAGGAAGAAATAGGAAAAGAAGTTATGTCTGAATCAAAAACTACTGCTGATGCAGAAGTTGTTGATTCAATTAATTTTCTTCAACAAGGTACTGCTGCAGGTGGGATCAGCAATGATGATATCTCTGATATTGTTGGAAATGATGTTGCTTCTGCTGCCCCACAACTTGAAGATCTCATTGATAGAGCTCTTGGGTTAGGACCTGCTACTGTATCCCAGAAAAATTATGGAGTTGAAATATCTAAGATAGATTTGTCTAAGGAAGACGATCAGGAAGAAACGAAAGCAACAATGAAAGATAAACCTTATATTTCAAAAGCTGAAAGAAGGAAGCTCAAGAAAGGACAGAAAAGTGATGCTGCAGATGAAAACATTGAGCGGAAAAAAGAAGAATCGAAAGAAAATGATGCTTTTGTTAGTCAACGTGAAAAGAGTAGTCAAAGTAATAAGGCAGGCAGTGGAAAAATCAGTCGTGGGCAGAAGAGTAAACTTAAGAAGATGAAGGAGAAGTATGCTGATCAAGATGAGGAAGAAAGGAGCATTCGGATGGCTTTACTGGCTGTGAGTGCTGCTTTTATATCTTTACGATTTTGCACCAATTCACTTTTTCTATTATTGCCTACTTAGTTTTGGTTTCTCCAAAAACATGATGTTTCTATGGTGTCTTCAAAAGTATGATGTTTCAGTTCTTAAGTAGAGTTTCTATACTAGAAAAAATGGACAAAAAATTTGTGTGAATATGCAACATTTTGTCATATTGGCTAGCTTCATTCTCCTTGAGTGCCTGTTAGGCCCTCCTACCATTTGACATATTAAACATTATATTGCCATTATTTTATTCTTAGGGCATAGTTGTTTGGGATAAAATTAAGAGGGATGCTTTTTCTCTTCATACTGAAATTGCTGATGCCTGTGAATCTTCAGTCTGCTGGCAATACACGCAAGAAAGGTGGAGACTCACAAAATGAAAGTGTAGCCACTGACAATGCATCTGCTGACAAAGGGAAGACACCTGTTACAGGTATGCATTCCCAACTTTCGGTGGTTCAAGTTGTTAGTGAAAGATTATTTCTTTTCTTCAATTGTGCCTTTTAAATGCTTTTTGCTCGACAAAAGCCATTGATAAAATCCATTGTTGGCAGTGTGGAAGACACATTGAAGGGAAGGGGGCAAATTGCCCCCTTATCTTTTGAAAATTTACATATTAGTACTATATTTTTTGAAAATGTACGTATTAGTATCCTTTAAAAGTATTAATCGTCCCCCTTATTTCTTTCCATTTAAGTCTAAATGGATACTATATTTTTGCTACCCTTAATATTGAAATCTGGCTTTGTCACTGATTGTTCAAAAACTTTTCAAGCTTTTTACTTCATCTTTTAAATCTGGCAGGTTCTGAAGATGCTCCAAAAGTATGCTATAAATGCAAAAAGCCAGGTCACCTATCTCGGGATTGCCCTGAAAATCCAGATGATAGTTCACATAATCATGCAAATGGTGGACCTGCAGAGGAATCTCATGTGGACTTGGGCCGTACAACTTTGGAGGCAGACAGGGTGGCCATGGAGGAAGATGACATCCATGAGATTGGTGAAGAAGATAAAGGGAAATTAAATGATACGGATTACTTGACCGGAAATCCCTTGGCTAGTGACATTCTCTTGTACGCTGTGCCTGTCTGTGGTCCTTACAGTGCAGTGCAATCATATAAATACCGAGTGAAGATTGTTCCTGGCACTGCGAAGAAAGGAAAAGGTGGCTATTTCTTTTTCCTATAATCAATTTACCAGCGGTTCTGGCTGTTCTATCTCTTTTACACGTTTGCATGTGCACACGGGAAAAAGAAAATGTTATAAGGGCATTGGTGAATTTTTATGGGCTGTGAGTTCAATGTCGTTGCATGGTTTATTTATTATTAGAATCTTGGCTAATGTATGGGCTTGATCTCTATTCAGCTGCAAAAACTGCAATGAACTTGTTCAGCCACATGCCAGAAGCAACTAGCAGGGAGAAAGAATTGATGAAAGCATGCACAGATCCTGAGCTAGTAGCTGCAATTATTGGCAATGCGAAGATCACTGCTGCAGGCCTTGCACAATTGAAGCAGAAGCAAAAGAAAAGTAAGAAGAGCAACAAAGAGGAAGCATAGGAAGCTTTAGGTTAGGTTGGGAATTTGTAAAAACTAAAGCTCAACAAGAAGAAAGATGTCATGTAATGTCCATCATTTGCAGGATTCCAGGAGATCAAATTGTCTTTGGAATAGTTGTTACAGTGAAAATTATACAAAATATTACTTTCACACTCTGAAAATTGGCATGTGCAGTATAGTGCTTTTCGCGAAATTAAGCAGGTAATTAAAAAGTTATGGGTGCTGACGCTGGACATAGACGTATTTATGACGAGCTAAATCTCTTCATAGAAACAATTTAAGAAAGAAAAAAAAAAAAAGAAGAATTTAGAAATGCTGAAATCAATGTTTCACTGAATTGATGCTTCAGAAGTCCATGGGTGCTTCACTGAATTAATGCTTTCAGATGTACACAAGTCACACTACAATCCATCGGAAGACAAATGTAACTTTCTAGCTCGGGCTGATTTGTACAACAATATTACTTTGCTTCTGAACAAAATCGAAGACTCAAAAGAAACGTATTCGTGAATCAATCATCAGTCTTCTGCTGAGGGAACGTCACTCAAATCTAAACCCTCTGCTGGCATGTCTGAAGTCACGGGACCTAATATCCCGTCAGAGCTGAGAGATAGTCCACTCTGTTAAAAAAATAAAGAAGATAAAATTAGGTCATACCCAGATGAATATGTAGTAATGATAATAATATAATATTCAGAAAATCTAATCCACCAGCTCATTAGTTTTATGAAAGCTCTAATGCGTTTTCATCAGCAACAGATGTAAATACCCTTTACCACAACCCAATAATGTCCTTGCTTATATTATAGAGAGAGATGTTTTCCTATTTGCCATCTTGTTTTCCTTTTATTTTTGACCTAGTTTGAATATTGAGAAATGTGATTCAATTAGTACCTCAGGCTGGAATCTAAGCATGTCAGCACGAGCCATAGCTTCTGCTTGAGCAATTCTCTGCCTGAATGTCTGAGCCATCTCTTCAGCCTATTATAACACAAAAAAATTTTAAGAGTAAGATATTTACACATCAGGCTCAAGGAAAGAAAGAGATAAAAAGCAAGCAATAAGAATTAATTTCACATCATCCTCTCTCTCTATTACTTTGAAACTAGAATAAGAAAGTCAAAGACTACCTAATACCAGGGTCAACCTGCAAATTATTACATGCACACCAACATGATAACAGAATTACCTTCTCGAAAACAAGCTTTGGATTGCGAATCATATCTCCAGGAGTAGGTTCTAACTTTTTAGTTGAAAGACTTACTCTACCTCTCTCACGGTCATGGCTCAGTATCATGACCTACATAACAAGATGCAGTTAAACTACATTTAGCTCTATACAATAAATTATTGCTACAAGCACGCAGAAGTGATCAATAACTACTGACCTTGAGGGTATCACCAGGTTGAAGTACTGTTGCAATATCAGATACACGGTCATGACTAATCTGGCTGACATGAAGGAGGCCATTGATTCCACCGATATCAATGAAGGCACCATATGGTTTTAGGCTCTGAACAGTTCCAATAACCACTGATCCAATACCTAGCTGTGCCTGACTGTCTGCCATGGCCTTCCGATTACTGAGTACAAGCCTGGACTGTTCCTCATCAACATCAACAAACTTCAAAGGAAGTTCCTTTTCAAGAAGTTCTTCTGCCGTTGATTTCTGATGCATATGCATAAGAGAGGTGACAAATTAGAAGAGGGCAATGTACTGTTATATACAGTGGAAAAGTAAATGATAGCAAGAGAAAAACTGAAATTTGAATAAATAACAAGAATTGACAAAGTGTAAAAACTTTTTAAAAAAAAAGAAAGAACATATTCATTTTGTGATAAGCAGTACATACTACTACCATATGTAACTTGGCTTGTCTTGTCATTTACTAAACAATCTTTAAATAAATAAATAAAAACATCAGGTCCATCTTGATAGAACATACGAAATGGTCAAGGGAAGTGCTTGTGAGTCAGGACTTCTTTGTATACAGAAACATGCTTGTTTTAAAATATAAATTAGATTCAAAATGCAGAAGCCAAGTTAAGTACCAACCGATGATATTTGAGAGAATGGGACAAACCCTCGAAGGCCACCCTCCACTATAGCAACCACTCCACCTTTGTTTGCCCCAACAACCTACATGTATATTCAACTTTTTAAATGGTTGGGAATAAGAGAGCAGTTTTTCAAACACCACAACACAATTAAGAGATGTTCAAGAGAGGTATTCAAGATAATAGCAAGAGCTCCACATATCACCACAGGTACGCAGCCAAAAAGGAACCAGGAATTATGCGACCTGCAACCCTTGAATTAACACCCATACCATTGCACCACTTTGTTTAAAGTAAAGGATGAGACACACATAACTTATAAGAACATTCAGAAAGAAAAGGGGAGACTTCAGTACTTATAATAGGACTGTAAATGACTTTTCTACAAGTTTAAATACCCACCTTACCCTTCACAATAACATCCTCAGCTTGAAGCTGCCTGCACCTTTCCCAGGAAAGATCATACTGGATTGCCCGTAAGCTCAAGATCAAGCTATCATCAGCTTCGTTTTCACCAATAATTACAAACTCCTGAGTCAATCCAGGTACTATACCAGCTTCTTCCACATGTTTTATCTTGTGAATGCATGCTTCTTGGACCGGCAAATATGCAGAAGATTTTGCAGTAATGTCGACAACTGCCCCATTGGCATCAGTCATAAAAACTGTGCCCTTGACCTGATCACAAAAGGTACACACACGACCATCAAAATACTCCCTCAACATACAACTGAAGGTTGAAATTTTTCAATCTTTTTATGCCCCTTGTTTGAAAAATTTAGCGATGGAAGCCAGTTCTCATGTTGGGAAAACCGCTAGAATGTAATTTTTTTTACAGTTGAAAAATAAGACATTTTGAAAGAATTGGAATAATACGAAAATTGGCATAATGTTGCAAGAAATCGATTTGATTCCACAAGATTCATTCCCAAAAGAAAATTATAATTAAATGAAAGAAATCATCTAATCCAACTACAAACACATTGCCAGTCTTGCAGAAAGTTCCAACTTCAAATACCAAATTGACTATCAAATACAGAAAGAAAGAAAAAAAAAAAAAAAAAGCAAATTCCACCATAACTCAGAGCAAGAATGTTCCTTTCAATAAATACACAATCCTACAAATTTTTTCACTTCAGCTTCTCAAATTCGAAAAGAATAAAATAATAATACTCTAACTTCTGGTGGATACCAACCTCAAAGAACCACAAAAGAAAGCAAAGTTAATACAATATCCACATATAAAATTCAAAAGAGAAAAAAAGAAAAGCAAAGAAAAGAAAAGGAAGTGGAATTAAGTAAAACTAACCGTGGTACCAATCTCAGAATTGAAGTCATACTTTTCAAGAGCAGAGTGAAAGTCTTCAGCAGTAAAAGCAACACCCTCCATTGGGGCAGTACGACATCGTTCATAAGCATCCTCGAATAGCTGTTTAAGCTTTTCTCTTTCTTTTGTCTGGGCATTTGAGATTGCAACTGCTGAAACTACAAACCGTGATTTTCTGGGCCTGGAAGAAGATAGCAGAGAAGATGCTTTTTTGGTGACGCGACAATTTGATAAGGCTGTGCATCTTAGGCCTGTGAATTGCTGAGCCAATGATGCCATTTTTTTCTTTCTTCCTCTGTTTTCTGCTTTCTTTTCTTTCTTTTGAAGCCGAACATAGATAAGGTGTTGTTCTGTTGCTCACTCGTTCCTTTCTTTAGTTACTGCCCATGATTTACCGCGGGACCCCTGTTTTGAAGGTTAAAATCACACTTACCTTTTTAACCTTTTTCTTTTTGTTTTTTCTTTTCGTTCAACAAATGGGCCGTCAAGTTCACGAAGATATGAGTTTGGATTACAAACAAACGGGTAAAGCCCAAAACCGTAAGAACAAATGGGCCAAACTACACTGGCCTTTTGAAATTTTCTTTTTTCTTTTAACAAAATACAAAATAAATATTTAAATCGGAGCTCTGGTGGCATATTTAGCTGTATGTAAATTTATATATATATATTAATTTATAAGACTTAAATTTTTCTTAATATATGTTTAATTTTTGATATATAAAATTTTTATTTTAATATATATATTATTTTTGATATATGGGATTCAAACTTATATTTGATTTTATAATTTTTTTTATTAATTCATTGATTAATAAATTACATTCTCAATTAAATACTCACTTTAATTTTAAAAAATAAAATATTAATTGTATATTAACGAATAAATAATTTTTTAATCAGATAATGATAATAATTCAATCACAAAAATCATATATTAATTATATTTTAATATCATATTAACTAATAAATTAATATTTTAATTAAATAATAATTCTAATTTAGAAAAAAACATATGATATTATATGTTTAATATTATATACGATAATAATTACTTTTATCAATTATATAATAAATATTTAATTTTAAAAATAGTAATATCAATTATATTATTAAGTTATATAATAATAAAATTAATTAATAAATAATTTCTAATATCATTACATTAATAAAATTTAAAATTATAAAAAAAATAAGAAGGACATTAAAAAGTATTTAGTTTGCTATTATTTTAAAAATATTATAAATTAATGCTAAATTATATATATCAACTTAATTTTATAATCGATATAATAATAACGGTCATGCAACGTATAGATAAACGACTAGTTTTTAAGTAATTTTAAAGGTGTGACTTTTATACTAATTTATACTTACATAAATTATATACTATATATATAAATAAATTATTATGAAATTCTTACATTTGAAATATTATTAAGAGCTTTAATCTATCTATTTCATTGTTGTATAAGAAAAATAGAAAATTTATAGAATACTTAAATAACAAATCAATACAAACACTTTTTAAATTGTATATGAATGAATAATAAATTTAGAATCATTCTAACATTCTATAAACATATACGATACTATATAAATTTATTAACATATTAATAGCTTAGAATTTAGGAAATAAAAGTTTCAGTCATTTTATCTATGAATTATCTCATTGAAATTAGGTGCAATAAACAGCACTTGCTCTTTTATATATATATATATCATTGTCTAACCTGATTATATTAGTCATCAAATTCAAAGAAAAAGTAATTAATATCGGATTAAAAAGATTAAAAAATCTAAAACACAAAAGCAATCATACAGCAAGAGAAGCATCTATATTCCTTAGAAAGCAAGTATTGGTAGTGGGTTTAATTTTGTAGCTCTTGTTTCTTTTTCTTGTGTTTTAAAGAAGAATCTTCGTAAATCAAATAGGATAGGTTCCAACTTTGTTTAACCTTTTGTACACTTGGTGGCACCACACAAGTAGCATATCCGTGACCAACTATTAATGGTATCAAGAATCTAAATTTGAAAATAACACTCCTAAACTTTATAATAAAATTTATTTTTATTTTTTGTCATGTGTGAATACTCAATATACAGCTTCCCAATCAATAGATACCTGGTAAATTCCAAATATAATTATTTTCTTTTTCTCTAGCGAATCAAATAATATGTCCCAACTCTTAATATAACATTTTTAAACTCAGTTGGCAGGTTCGAATATCTCTAAACAGATGCATATTCTACAGGTCGCCATTTGTAAACCCAACAGCTGGTTTGGCGATGACAGACAATTATCTCCTTCTTCTTCTTCCTCTAGGATCATTGTTATCTCGAACGAGTTGTCCTTCTCTGTCATGTTAATCAGTATCCACCAACCCAATTAAACTGTTTTTATCTTGATGTGTTCGGCTTCTGACGTATTAATCTTTCTTGCATCAGCATTTCCGGCGTTCATGTAACATCTACAAGCGATCTATAGCAAATTATTTGAGATTTTAGTTAAACCTTCAGTGATCTTTGAAAAAAAACATTCTTACTATTTTATTTACAAACCTTTTAATTATTATTATTATTTTCATTTTGAACCAAACTTCTTTAGTAGTAATTTTTAAAGAAAGATGGTTTTAGAGAAAGAAAAGAAAAACCGTTTGATATACGTACGTATTTATCAAGAACACTACACAACAAGATGTACTGAAGTTGTGCACTTTCTGTTTCGTATGATCATTGAATCCTAATTCATTGAATCATCAGAAAAGAAAAAAGAAAATAATAAAGCTGATGGGCAGAGGTAGCAGTCGGATTAAAAAACCTAGTCCATGTGTTCTGATGATTCGTGCTAATTAAATTGCAGGATTCTTCTCTTTTTGACCGAAAGGACAAAGCTCTCATGATAACCACATATTCCCCTCTTCGTTTTGCTTGTTAATATTGAATAAGCGTAGGAATCAATGACACTTCCGAACTCTCTCTAATTCATTTTGAATATGGAAAGGTTTGTTTATATTTAGTTTCTCCTTTGTCACCATATACTTGTTTATACTTAATTTCTCTTTTGTGACCATGTACTAATTAGAGATCAGATTCATTCAGTTCACATTGTTTAAATAGTTTTCATCTGTTTCTGTTAGTTAATTTGATTTTACAATTAACTCTATTACGGACAACCGATGTAATAATTTTGTCACACTTTCATGCGCTTTCAGCTCTATTTACCTTAGCTTTTCCTTTTCCTTTTTTTCTCTTTCTTTCTTTGTCTTTTTCTTTTAGAGTAAACATATTCTCGCAATTGAAATGTGGTGATTCTCGAGAATATTGCTTTGTACAAGTTATGCCACCTATCATATAGATTAACTTCGCGTATATTCAAGAACGAATTGAACATAATCTTAAGGAATATCCTGAAAAGAGTATGCAAGGGCTTACCTTCGTTAAGTGTCCCTTTAAACAGAATTATGGGTTTAGGGTTTAGTGTAACTGCTTTACACAAATTAGCTTCAAAATGCACCAAGCTATTAACTTATAGAAATGCAAATGAAAAATCTTCGGGCACACAACATAATCCCTGAAAACACAAGGCCATTAATTATTTCCCTAAGCAACTGTATATATATTAAATTAGGGAAAGGAAAACGGAGCATCCTTTTAAGCAAAATTTACTGGTAAGAAAGGGAATGTTACAAATTGCCACTTAGCAAAAGACATTATCATCACCACTTGATAAATTCGCCCCACTCCACGTTAGCCTAAAGTTGCCCTACCTTTAATGTGTCAAATCCAAGAACGAGCAAGTGTAACCTCTTGCCCGAAAAACCATCTTTCTTTGCTTGCCACGTTTCAAATTCCAGATCAAAGTTGAAGAAAATACCTATACATAACATAAGTTGTTCTCTTGCCACCCCCTAGCATTTACTCATCACCATTTTCACCACCACTCCATGCTTATATATAGAACCAGTGAGCCATCCAATACCTCATCCACAACTTTCTTGGATCTTCCTCTTAGTTTTATACTATCTTTCTTTAAGTTTCTTTTGTTGTTGTTTACTTTTACTTGTTTTAAGATAAAATATGTCTCCTAGTGCAAAAATGGAGCTTATAGACTCTCTAAACAAAAGGGCATACGTAACATTCTTGGCTGGCAATGGGGATTATGTGAAAGGCGTGGTAGGTTTAGCCAAAGGTTTAAGGAAGACCAAAACTGCATACCCTCTTGTAGTGGCTGTTTTGCCTGATGTGCCAGAGGAGCATCGCCAGATTCTCGAGTCTCAGGGCTGTATCGTCAGAGAGATTGAGCCTGTTTACCCACCGGAAAACCAGACCCAATTTGCTATGGCTTATTATGTGATCAACTACTCAAAACTGCGCATTTGGGAGGTAATATGAATCCTTCATATATATAGATAGATAGATAGTATCGAATAAGAAAGTGTTTTCTTGTTATGTCACTATTGGCCTGTGGTGGGTGGCCATGCACTTGGTGCACGTGGATTACTCTTAGCAGGTCTACTCTCCACGTGTGATCTTACGTTGCATCAAGGAATGCATAAATTGTTTAAATTATGGTTGAACTAGCATGGAATATAAAACAAAATAATAATGTTTTGATCATTTAATAATACGAGTTTAGGGATTTAATTAAGTATATTATATGTGGCTTATGGATGCAGTTTGTGGAGTATGAGAAGATGATATACTTGGATGGAGATATTCAAGTGTTTGAGAATATTGACCACCTTTTCGATTCACCAAGTGGGTATTTGTATGCTGTGATGGACTGTTTCTGCGAGCAGACCTGGAGTTACTCTCCACAATATAAGATTGGGTATTGCCAGCAGTGCCCTGAAAGGGTTCAGTGGCCAAAAGAGATGGGCTTGCCTCCTCCACTCTATTTCAATGCTGGCATGTTTCTCTTTGAGCCTAACCTTTTGACCTACGATGATCTCTTGGAAACCGTCAAAGTCACTCCTCCTACTTTATTTGCTGAGCAGGTTACTCAAAAGCTAATTAATCATTGATTAATGTAGAGATTGATATTTTTATTTCTTTATTCAACTTGTGCATTGAATTAACCAAGAAAGACACATTTAATTTCCATCTGTATGGCGATTAATCAAGTATATGTGCTTTTCCTCATGTTTAATTGACAAATTGACACTAACATTTGGGTTTGTGGACTTAAATTTGAAGGACTTCCTGAACAAGTTCTTCAAGGATGTCTACAAGCCTATTCCTCCAGTGTACAACCTTGTCTTGGCTATGCTTTGGCGCCATCCTGAGAATGTGGAGTTTGAAAAAGTCAAGGTTGTCCACTACTGTGCAGCGGTAAGTGCTTATTTCTTTGGATAAGCAATATATCTTTTTTAATTTTATTAGCAAAAAACCCAAAATCATCAACATTTCTGATTGATTGAAATTAATGTTAAAAGGGTGCAAAACCATGGAGGTACACTGGGAAGGAAGAAAACATGGACAGAGAAGACATAAAGATGTTGGTGAAGAAATGGTGGGATATATATGAGGACGAGTCATTGGACTACAAGAATGCTATGGCTGCTGATCAGGAAAAACTTGGACCAATAATTGCTGCATTGACCGAGGAAGAAGTGGTTCATCAGAGGAGTGCTCCATCTGCTGCTTAAAACAGACACTTGATGCATTTTAGGGTTAGGGCATAAATCTGCAGTCCAAACCATGAACTATATATATATATATAGAGAGAGAGAGAGATTATATGTGTGTGAATGTAAAAGAGATATAAAATGCTGTAGCATGTCTTGAGTTGTGTTAATATATGGTAATGGCAACCTGGACAGCTACAGAGCTGGAGAAGAATAAGCCAAATTAAATTAATATTATGCTTTGTACTTATCCTTAATTGTCTGCTTAAATTCGGATGCCATTATTATAGATTTGCTATATCTGCTATGGTGTTTTTTCTTCCTGACTCTGCTAATCAATTTGTGTTTTTATATACTACTTCATCAATAATTGCATTCTTAGCTTGCTGGCGTATCTGTTCCATATCTATGGACCAATGGTTTTCCTTTTTTTGTGTGATTGGGTCTGAAAATAAGGCAATCCAATGAGATGCATATTTAAAAGAAAATTCTTTTCTTATTTCTGTCAACTTTCAAAGGGGAAAAAAAGATCCATGAAATTAAGTCATACATAGATATGAAGAATATGAAATGAAGATTTTCAATTTAAGGTATATGGGTGTAAGAGCTTTATGAAGCAGGAGGAAAAAAATAAAAGATTTATTAATAATCTTTCATTTCTTCTGAATGGAAAGGAATGCCAAAGGCAAACAAAACAAAACAGGATAATTCTATTTAATTTTTTTTTTTTTTTAAAAAAGAAATTATAGATATTATTTAACCCATTAAATTTATTTAGAAATAAAATAAACTTGTTAATAAATTTCGAGCAATCGAATTGATAATTCTGACATTTACTCCAACAACAAAAGCCAGACTTTCCAACCCCTAGTCCAAAGATAGCTCCTCATAAAGTTCCCATTGGCTTGTCACCAATTAATATCACATGGAATGTCGAGTTTGTTGCAGCTATTTGTATTTGAGGAATATATATACATATATATTGAGAAGTAGCTTTAAGGAATATCTGTTCTATCCTCTTTAGTCCTAAATCAAGGCTCGGCTTTACTTTAAAAATCATTAAGTAAATGACTATGTACTACAAATGCCATTTTTTGAACATCAAATCATGATGTATTATTATTATTATTATTATTTTGTGGGGTAGCTTTAGCTCCATCATTAATACTTATCAGCTCTTTTTGTTTTGTATAAGCTGTGCACAAATATTTAATCAATTAAGTTCCGGTAGAATGTGTCATTTTTTATATAGTTTTATTCTTTCTAAACATAGTTTTTAGTTTAAATAATTCATCAATCAAGCATGACCAATAATTGAATAAAATTTTCTTCTTTATATGTTTATATTAATTTAAGTTCGAGTTATTGTCGTGTCTTGAAATATTCAATATAATTTTTTTATATTTATAATATAATAGCGATCATAAGTATAATAGGAAAATCAATTAATAAAAATAGACAAAAATGGACCATTATGTAGCCTCAATGATTGATCACAGAGGGGCAGGTTTTGGATTTGAAGAATTGAACAGCCGAGGCTGCATGCTTATATATAAAGGCCACCAGTGATGGTAAAGAATTGAAACAACAAAAAAAGACAATGGCAGAAGAAGTAAAGGAAGTTCATCACTTGGTGATGGCAAAGTTCAAAGAAGACATTACACCTGAGAAAATTGAAGAACTCATCGAGGGATATGCTAATCTCGTTAATCTCGTCCCACCTATGAAGGCTTTTCATTGGTAATAAATTACAACGTTAATCCTTTTCTTCTCCCTTATCGATGCATTGTCTTCTTTTTCTTTTCCTTTTTATATTAATCGAATGATATGTTATCTTTCAGACATACTTATTTTTGTCATGTTTAACCAATGAATATTATGATATATATATATATATGATAATTGATGTGGTGCAGGGGTACAGACGTGAGCATTGAGAACTTGAATGAAGGTTTTACTCATATATTTCATGCCACCATTGAGAGCAGAGAAGGTCTGGCAGAGTATGTGAATCATCCTGCTCATATTGAGTTTGGCAACTTAATGACTCCTGCTATGGAAAAAGTCATTGTGGTTGACTTTAGCCCCTCTCTTGTTCAACTTCAGAGAGAATAAAAAATTTGTATCAGCTTCTTGGTGTGGTCTTCAGATTAAAATGTTGAATTTTGTGTGCTTTGTTGTAAGCAACTTCTCATTATAATGCATGTATTCTATAAATCTTCAATAAATATGAATGTAAGCTTTTATTTAGCATCCTTAAATTGATTCACCTCATTCATAATGACAGGATTTAGTTTAAAATAAGCCTGGAAAGGTGTTGTGAACTGTGAATAATAAAGTGAAGAATGTGGGTTGTTTCCAATCTTTATTACAGAAAGATCTTGAACTTTACTAATAGGATAGTGAAGTTCATAAAAATGATGGAGGCTATACTAATATCCTATCATTTCATTTAGGGTATTGGACTATAATTTAAGTCTAATCCCAATTTAAATTATTTTAAAATCTTATATTATTAAATTTATGTAAAATTAATTATAATTAAACTAAATCTAATAAGTTAAATAGAATATTTAAATTAATTTTATATTAATATATTTCATAATATAATTTTTTTTTTAATTTTATCATTTTTATTTTACTTTTTCTTGTGTTCTTTTCTTTTTAAGATTTGAACTAATCTAAATATATTAACTTCTAACAATAAGCAGGTTTTTTTTAATAAAAACTAATTCTAACAATAATATATAATTTGAATAAAAATAATTGTGTAAAATTCTTTAGCATCAAAGAAAAAATTATTTTATATAATGAAATAATTGTCCAATACTATCGAAGTATAGTATGATAGAGACAAAATTTATTATTATTTTTATTTTCATATTTTTATAATTATAATAATCTTATTTGATATCTAATTTTACTAATAAATATTTTTAATGAATTTATATAATAAACAAGTTACTACAGAAAGCACGTAAATGCAAAAACTAACTAAAACTAATAATAAGTAACAGACATCACTAAGACGACACCGTTATTAGAGAAAAGGAGTGATGATTGGGCCCAATTGCTTTCAATGCTGTAATGGCAGAGCCAGAACGGATAATTAAAACAAACAATAACGTGGGTAATTTTTATTTGATAAAGATATAAACGGGAACTTTCAAGAGAACATTCTGATTGCTGTAAGTACCTATACGCTTCTATCGAATTGCCAATACAAGAAGAAGAAGAAGAAAAGAGAAACTGAGAATTGAGGTACTATGGATCGATTTTTATCAATTTATTATAATCTACCATAGATTTATGTTTATTAGGGATCCTTTTTCTCTTTTTGTCCATTAAACGCAATATCTTTTAGGTTTTTTCTTAATGTAAATTTATATTTCTGGACAGTTTTGATTGATTAATTAGGTTATGCTTTCTTGTATCGTAAAGACGTCTAGAATAATTAAGGAGCTTGAAAAATTAGGTCTTTATGCATTTGACTTCCTTCTGTCTGAGGAGAAGTCAGTCTTAGAGTTTCTTTAAGTGGGACTTGTTAATTCGATAGGGTTTGGTTGGATTACTTTGGTTGGTAAATGTAAAGGAAGGGTACTCAAATTTGGTCTATGCAGGAAGTTAATCCACGTATGAATTCAGGATCAAAACCCGAAGGCAGTGGTAAGAACTTGGGATTCTTTGGTTGTTGTTTTCTTTCAACTGTAATGAAAAATATTGTCTTCTGCAATGTGACTGAAAACAAAAGATGTAACGAATTGTATATGTCTTGCTAGATATGGATGCTCGGGTGCAAGCTTTGTGGGAGCAAATGAATAAAGGGTTACCTAATAAGAGTGTGAAACCAGTTACAAAGACGTCTAAAAGTTCAACTATGAGCACTACTTCACAAAAAGCTAATGATGTAAGGATAAACTGTCTCGCCATGTTATGATGACTTGGGTAAGAAAAGAGGTGTGAATGTATTGTAGTTTATTTGCTTTGATCTTATGTGTAGAATTGGATGACATATTTGGGTCTGGCACCAAAGAAGAGAGGATACCTTGAACAAGGTGACCAACAAAAAGGAGCAAGTAGCTCACAGAATGGCGCCAGCAATGAGGACAGGGGATTATCAAATAAGATGCTTTCAAAACAGTCTTGTTCATCTTCTGATAGAACTTCACAGAAGACATCTGATGTAACAATATGTCTCCTTTCTTTGTTTGTCATAAAAGTTGCCCAGCCATGTTGTGTGTTATAGAGTTGTCACCTTGTTATAATTTCACAGAATTGGATGGCTTATCTGGGCTTGGCAACTAAGAAAACAGAAAGCACTGGGCATTATGCATTGCAAAGGGATTCTGATGTGCAAAATGCTACCAATGACGAGACCAGAAAGCTAGCTGTTGCTGCTCTCTCAGCAGTTAAGGATTCTGCAGTTGCTGCAGCAGGCAGGGGTAAAGTTGAGGCAAGTACAAATTCTTTTCCTGTTTATTGTTCTATTATCCTTTCCAGTGTCCGAATTACAAATTGGTACCCTCTCATAGCTATATGAAGATGAGCCTCTTAGTCTATGGTAACTAGCTCTTTTGGAATGAATAGAGATAGAATCAGACCGATCCCCTAAATGCCTTTTTGGATATTTCTCAATGTCCCGGCTACTTGTATTAGTTGCACCGTCATTGTTTGTTAGCTATCCAAAATACTAGTATACTACTATGATGCACTCCTAGGTTAAATGTTGTATCATTGGAGCACGGAATATATTTGCAAAACCCACCGGGAATCTATTACAACAAGATGGCTTTTTGACTTGTTAGTGTTGTCAACTAGGTGGTACTAATGTTTCAATATTTTGTTGCTTTTGCAGATCACAGAGGTTAGGGACTTCGCTGGTCAGGAAATTGAAGTTAAAAAGCTTGTTGATGCAGAATCAAAAGAGGCTAGAGCGTCTTCAACATCTGCTGTAGATGCTGTTCTAGAACAAATTAAGAAGAAGGCTAAGCTCAGTGTGCTTGACAAGACGAAGAAGGACTGGGGAGAATTTAAGGAAGAGAACAGGGGGCTGGAAGACGAGTTAGATGCCTATAAGAAGAGCTCAAACCAGTATCTTGACAAGGTTTCCTTCTTGCAACGAACAGATTACCGAGAATTTGAGAGGGAGAGAGATGCACGGTTGGCTCAACAGGCCAGGAGGAGGACAGATATGCGAGAGGATGATCTCTAAGTTCACAACACTGACATCTATCCCTGCTCTCGCAAATTCGCAATGTGAATGCAGAAATCAGGAGATAAACCTGGGGTTTTCTTACAATGTAGTGAAGAACCTCTTCTTCATAGGGGACGATTTGTTTATGGGCTGATAATGTATTGGTGTACCTTTGCAAGTCGCAAATGATCTTGGAACTTCGATGTAACCGTATGGCAGGGTAAAGAGGGAGAAAGTCTGCACTTTTCAATTTGTCATCGAGTAGTTTTGAGGCCCCTTATTTTTGGATATAATAGCAACTTTTTGACAGCACAATGGAAAGCATGGGTGTAATATTCCTGCATTCTTTCTGTTAAATTCCTTTTGGACATGTTGCGATACCATGTAAGCTAGGCATAAGAAATTAATTGTCCTTAAACCTAGACAAACTTTAATGCGGAGGCAAAAGAAAATTTAAAATGATTGCAGGAGCTCCACTCCAAAAGGATAGTGTAGGCTGGGCACTGCCTCTGGGACAAAGAGCTCAAACAATATTTTAATCCAAAGAAATAGAATCCACTCTGTAGATGGCAATTCGGATGTCATGTTAGCACAAATTATACACCAGCCTTGCAAACAAACCCTCATTAGGTCAAACATACATCTCATGCTTTGATGTCAATGAGGTAAACACATGAAATTATTCTGTAAAGCAATGAACAACAGCAAATTTATATTCAAGCATTGCATCTGCTTTAAGGAGGGATGGATAAGAAAAAGGCAATTTTTGCTGAACAGGCAAATCCTCGAACCAAAAATGAAAACTTGTTCGTTCCTTTATATGTGAATGGGCTTGTCATGAGTTGCCATTGCAGCTTCCTTCAATGCCTCACTCATCGTTGGATGTGCATGGCACACGCGTGCTATATCCTCGCTTGCAGCACCATATGCAAGGGCCAGTACTGCCTCATGAATAAGCTCACCTGCATTAGGTGCCATGATATGTACTCCCAATATTTTGTCCGTCTCCTTCTCAGCCAAAATCTTGACTAAACCTTCAGCATCATCAATTGCCTTGGCTCGGCTATTAGCCAAGAAAGGGAACTTCCCGACACGATATTCAACACCGAGTGCCTTGACCTGCTCCTCGGTCTTACCAACAGAAGCAACCTCAGGGTGTGTATAGACAACTCCAGGGACCTTGTCGTAATCTACATGGCCATGCTTACCAGCGATGAACTCCACACAAGCAACTCCATCCTCTTCTGCCTTGTGAGCCAACATGGGTCCTGGAACCACATCCCCGATTGCAAACACACCAGGCACATTTGTTGCAAACTTTTCATTAACTGGAATCCGTCCCAGCTTATCAGTTTCCACACCAATCTTGTCCAGCCCAAGTCCAGCAGTGAACGGAGTCCTGCCAGCAGAGACAAGAACAACATCAGCTTCCAGTATTGTCTGGTCACCACCAGATGCTGGCTCAAGGGTCAACTTCACCCCATCTCCAGAACTATCAACACCTACCACCTTAGTTTTGAGCATGAATTTCATTTTCTGCTTCTCAAGAGATCGCTGAAATTGCTTGCGAATTTCCCCATCCATGCTTGGGACAATATCAGGGGCAAACTCAACAACTGTGACCTCTGAACCAAGCCGGCCCCACACCGAGCCCATCTCAAGCCCAATGTAGCCTGCCCCAATAACCACAAGTTTCTTAGGAATTTCTGACAATGCCAAAGCGCCAGTAGATGAAACGATTTTCTTCTCATCAATGGTAATTCCAGGGAGAGATTTAACATCAGAACCAGTCGCAATTATAATGTTCTTGCCTTTCACAACAGTGTTACCACCATCAAGGGTGTCTACAGATACCTCTGAGGGGGAAATAAACTTTCCGTATCCTTTAACATAGTTCACTTTATTCTTCTTGAACAAACCTTCAATACCTCGCGTAAGGTTAGCTACGGCTTTGTCTTTTTGGCCCATCATCGCAGGTAAATCAACTTCAACAGATGAAAACTTCACACCATGATTAGCAAATGAATGCTGTGCTTCGTGATACATGTGGGAGGAATGAAGTAGTGCCTGAAAAAAGAGTTGGAAAAAATTTTCAAAGGTGAAACAACTAAAAGCAAGCAAATATAAGAAATAAAAGAAAATTAAAAACAAAAAAGAGTGCTCAAGTAAATAAATAGGGACAGACTGCTAGTCATTACCTTCATAAACTTCATAAAAAGCAAACAAGCTTGAATCACAAATTACCAAATATTTCAGCATTGTTTGGAAGAAATCAAGTGCAAGAGCTCAATTATATTGAATTTTAGTAAAATCATGTCATCTTTTCCTTTCATTTCTTCAAAAAGATTTGTTTTTCCTAAGCTAAAAGAATATAATTCTAGCAACGATGAGGTCTCCAAACATGAGAGCAGAATTCAAATGGGTTGAAATGTTGCCTCCTTTTGGATTCTCCAACAAGGTAGTAAGAAAAATTTATCAGAAAATAGTATAGAATTCCCATAGAAAAAAAATAAAAATAAACAGCTACTTAACACACAAGACATACTACTAATTATCAGTATGAGATTAATAAAAATAATAAACCAAACAAAACAGACATAAATTAGGAAATATCAAAACAAAGTATCATAGTCTGATTACCACTACGGGATCTGAGATTAAGTAAAATAAACAGACAATCATATAAAATAGCCCTAAATCAATAATTTACAGAAAAAGAAAGAAAGAAAATACATCAAAGAAAACCTACGAGAATTATTTTAAGAGAAAAAACGAGATGTTTTTGTACCTTAGAAGGGATGCAACCAACATTGAGGCAAGTACCACCGAGAGTTCCACGCTTCTCGATGCAGGTAGTTTTGAGACCAAGCTGAGCGGCTTTTATAGCGGCGACATAGCCGCCGGGGCCGCCGCCAACGACAACGACGTCGTTTTCATCAGATCCTGCGGAAGCGAAACCGCGGGAGAAGCTGGTTAGGGAGAAGGAGTATCTGAGAGCATCTGGACTCGAATTCGAGAAGTTTCTAGTTAAAAGATATGCCTTTCTTCTAGCAAAGCTTGCCATCGCCATTTCTTTCTTTCTTGTTTTTTTGTTCTTTGGGAATTTACACACAGTTATTTCTCTCTGTATGATACCCTATTATGTAGACAAAAAATAAAAATGGAAGCAATTGAGACAGCGGCTTTTTTGACAATTCAGTGGAGACCAATTTTTTTAAAGAAAAAAATATTCAGATGATCTGCTGCATCTGGTTCTATAGGTTTACCTATTGTTCTATTGACACGTTAACACCTATAGTGACCGTTGGCAGGTCCAGGTCATTTTGACTGGCTATTCCATTCTATGTGATAGTTCGCGGTGAATCCTAAACGTTGATGTTGCATAATGCGTAGGTCAACGGACGGATTGCCTGCTTTGATTTTAGATTCCAATTGGTGTGATATTTTCACACCCAAATTGGGCTGCTCTGCTGACATTTCACATAAAAGTTTAGTTTTTTTTTTTGTTTTTTGCATTTTATTTGTTCTAGAAATGGTTGGTTCTTGAATCAAATTCAAATGGAACGGCATAGCCCAAAGCCCAAAATGATTCAACAATTTAATTGGTGGGGGGTGGAGAAACATGTTGCATGGAATAATTCCACCAGTCCATTATTGTTTATATTTAGAATTTTTCTATTGATAATGTTCTAACAACTCTACAAAATGGTAGCCTCAGATACCCTACCCCGTGTCTGGTGGTGGTGGTGTGTGGCCTGGCGCGCAGATTACCTTCTACTTCTAGCTAAGATGTATGAGGATGAGGCCTTTGTTTGGCACCACTAGTACTACTACTAAGCCAACTTACAGCCCTTTTTTCCCCCTATTTGGAAGCCAATTCCCAATCAGTAAAAAACAATTAGAAAAAATTTACAATTTTTCCCTCAATTCTCCAGAATAAAATGGCACAAGATTGAAAAGTTCCGTGGTGATAGAAGAAAATAAAACAACTAATGCAACATGTGGAAACTGCAGCGATCCAATATCTATTTAGATAAAAAATAATCAAGCTTTGTTATTAAACCTTCGAATCAAGTACCATTACACTCTACTTGATACTACACTATCACAGTATTCTTTTCTACCCCTGCAAAACTGCTGGCCGCTTTTTCTAAACTATCTGAAACAGCCTGAAACAGAGAAAAATCTCTCTTCATATAAATTCTCAGTAAATAACACAAAATAATTTCTCTGTACATTCAATTGCCTTCCAATAAACTCCTCAATCGACTTCGAGCCTCCTCAGAAAGACCGCAGCACCTCAACCTTTGTCTTCGAGGAGGACATGACTCAACAGGACTAGATGAAGAGAAGCATATTATGACCACAGTGAGATTATCAGTTGAATTTAGGCGCGATGCTTCCATGACTAGTTCTCTGGCACACAGCTCTGGATCATCGTGACGCCTAAGCCCACGACGGACAAATCTAACAGCATTCTGGCTTGACATAACGTCCCAGATGCCATCACAACCAATAATCATGAATTCATCATCCTCTGTCAACATAAGCTGTTGCACATCTGGATCAGCAATGAGAGGCGATGCAGCCCCAAGTGGAAGTTTCAAATCCCAGTCTCCAAGAGCTCTAGTAACTGAGAGGTAGCCATTAAGATATTCATCTTCAATATAACCACCCAACTCCTCAACCCGTTTGCGTTCTGGCAAATAAGAAGGCCTGTGATCTTGGGACATATCAACAGCTACCCCTTTCCTGCATAAAACTGCACGGCAATCACCAGCATTTGCAACCAGCAGATGCCTTCCAATAACTAGGGCAGTCAGCGCTGTTGTTCCACAAGAACTGCTAACACTGCTTTCATCAGACAACGCAATGTCTGCAAGTAAAAAAGCTTTCCTTTGGGAATCCACCAATGCTTCTAAAAGGACAGCATCAATATCAGATGTTTGTGGCAACTCGACATCTTCAAAAAAAAATCTTATGGCGTTTCTCTTGATATAAGCAGCGGCTTCAGGGCCCCCATGACCATCAAACACTGCATAAAAAGCACTTGGCCACTTGAAGAAAGAACCCAAATGAGTAGATAGATCATCAATCCGAATATGCTCATCATCCATGGAGGGCCTAGTTCCAATGTCAGCATAGCTACCAGAGCGAATGCTTGGAAAAGACTTAACAGCAG
Source organism: Ricinus communis (assembly GCF_019578655.1). Classification (NCBI taxonomy): domain Eukaryota; kingdom Viridiplantae; phylum Streptophyta; class Magnoliopsida; order Malpighiales; family Euphorbiaceae; genus Ricinus; species Ricinus communis. The sequence continues at coordinate 786,745 of NC_063264.1, read as the reverse complement.
AAGACTCAATAGCTGATTCATTTATGATCTCCGTGCAACTCACAGCCTAAAATTAAAAAAAAAAAAAAGATAAAATAAAATCACTTAGTCTATGATCTGAGGTGTACCAACGATAGAAAGTTTTGAAAGAAAAATCTGAAAAATACATCATTAGCAAAAAAAGAAACGCATAACAGATAGAAAAGCCAATGAAGTATGGAAACAACCCATAATTATGTTACCCTAGTATAAAATACCATATCCCAGAAACTTCACCAAGTCAAATTATTCAACTACAGTTGCCTCTTTGGCTACTGTTATAAATTTCCAATCTTTCTTCTTAGTCCTTTTGCCTCATTACTTTCTACGGCTTATATACCTAGTCTTTAATGAACATATAAAGACACTAGTTTACGCACTAGTCTTCAAACATTTCATAAATCAAGGAGCACATGCCATAATTAATATTAAAACACCTTCATACAAGCATACCTTCTAAAGTCTAATCAATTAACCCCAGCGACAGAATTGAAGCAGAACTAATATAAAACAATGCAACAATTCAATTAATTCATGCAAAAATCTATACACAATCAGGATGCAGTACTCATATGAATACACTATCCAATTAGTTTTTCATTTAAAAACTACCAACAGGCAGGACCCTAACCAATTAGTTATTCCTTATAAGGCAACTAACCCAGCCAATTTAAAGTCAAAATTATGACCAAAACTGATCAAACCCTAAATCTATAAACAAATTATTAGGCTACAAATCTATCACAATTAAACAGTATAATAATCAAACCCAGTTAGCAGTCGAGCAAATCTTTATATATGAACCAGTAAATTCAAGAAATCGAGGAAGATAAAATACGAACCGATTCAAATCGCGAGATATCGGCCGAGATGGAATCAAGGATCGGAGTTGAAGGAGCGGTCACATCGACGTTTAAGTTCTGCAGGTGATACTGCACGTCAAGAACCGGCGGTTTATAGATGACCTCCGCTTCTGCCATCAATTTTTGACTCATAATCATCTTCAAAACGTCGTCGCTTAAAGAACAGCTCGTGCTTTTCTTTTTCTTTTCTTTTGTTGTTTTAGCTCCTACAATTACAAGGACGATGGTAGGGTTTCAAATACAGAAATCGAGGAAAATAATTTTAAGCTTGGAATCACAAAATCGGAGTTTCTCTCTCGCGAAATAGGGTCACAAGTTTCGAAGTAAATTAGGGTTTCGAATCTCTCTCTCTATTCTCTTCTCTTCTCTTCGATCTCTGTGTAAATTGTGTAATGTGAAGCCAAATAGGAAAGGAGTTGGTTAACTTGCATCTCTTTTATCCTAAACCAACTGGAATTTATTTAAAACAATAAATTATATAACTATAAAAACCTCCGATATAGTTATTAAGAAAATGCCTGTTTATTTATTATTTTCCACCATTCTTTTATCTAAATTATGTTTTCCTACTTTTTCCATTCTTCCTCTCCTTTTAGAATATGTTTAGTGTGTATAATTAATTTAATAATATGCATTTGATAGAATAAAAAATAATTAAATAGTAATAAAATCTTTACTGATATATATATCTACAAATAATAAAATAGAATTGTTATGGTTCAAAATTCACATGATTATATATAGTCAAAGTGATGCACGGATTGATGGTATTTACAATTTATTTTATACAACCAGCTAAAGATTTTAAAATATAAATACTATAATTATTATTACACTTTATATTTATTATTTAATTTAATTCTGGTTAAATTTTAATTTTAATAATTGTCATCTTAATTATAGATTTAATTTAAAAAAATTAATAAAAATCTATTTAACTATAGTTTTAAATATGTTTTATGTCTATTATAATTTAAAATATCATAAGAAATAAAGTGATTAATAAATTTTTTATAGTGATATTTTCTGAATTTTTAATAAAATATTAATTTTTAAAACGAGTAAGTTATAAGTTGATTATGTAACTTATAAATTTTAATTTCTATATTTCCTGTTAAACTTTAAAAAACAAAAAATAAGAAAAGGTTTAAATTTTATTTCAACGTGCAAGTATCAATAAATACTAAAGTTGACAATTTGACATGTAACAACTCAAAATAGAAATGTTTTACACGTTGACCTTTATTCCTTAATATTATTTCCACTTATTTAATAACAAATATATATATATATATATATATAGAATGTTGGAACGTTTGGTGTACGATAAGAATATATGATTTAAAGTAAATAAATATATTTATCAAATTATTATGTTAATGCTTTTAATTAAATCGAATGCTGACTATCTTAAACTGGTTTCTTACTAAAGTAAACATGCAAATATATTCTTTAACTCTCCGGCTTGTGTTGGAGTCGCGTATTCGGTGGCTTTGTGATTTAGTAGACACAGATAGCTTTGCTTCCACGAGTCGTTTCCCACTGCTCAGGGGAAAAGTAGTATCACTGATTGATTAATTAGGGAAGACGACTCTCACCATTTGCTTCCCCGCAACGCAAGTTATTATTAGTTTAATCATGCCCTTTTAATTTGATTAAGACCGTTTTACGCATGAAATTAAATAAATTTATGTCTTAATTGCACTGGTTAATTAATATAGGTGAGAACTATTTGCTTCTCTACGACGCGCGTCATTATTAGTTTATGCATAAATTTGTTTTTTTCTTTTGTGAGATATTCACGTCTTCATTGCATTAGTTTATTTTATTATGATTGGTAGAAAATCTCCACGGCACGTCTAAGCGACAATGACACAATTGTAGTTGTTGTAAAATAAATTTACAAAAATATAAATTAATATAAAATTTTATTTATTAAATATATAAAAATATTGAAATTATAAATTAGAGAACTTTTAAAGATCACTCAGATTGCTAATGATCCGAACCACAAAATACTCGGTGATAATTCAATGAATGATGCCCTAATCTATGCGGGCAGCAATACAAAGTCCCCACGCAACAAAAGCAAATCCAGTCTCAAAAATATTTACCTTCGAGTCCTGACCTTAGTTGCGTATCCAATTGAGAATCTTAAACTTGAATAAGTAGAATCTCAAGCTAATATCATATGATGCAGACATATGACACTAATAATTTTTATTCTAAATTAATAATATATATATATATATATATTCCACATAAACATAATTTAGTCCTTTTAAAAATTAATAATTTTTTTGTGAGAAATTGTGAGGTAATTATATTGATCATCTACTGACTAGCTGGCTTTGAATATTGTGGCTTTTATCAAGGGAATTTACCTTGGGAGATCCCTTTGCATATAATCTTTTGTCCGCAGAAGAGAAGCGTGTGTTTAGTTACTGTGATGAACGCGTGGAATACCATTTCAGTTGTTCAATCTTAAATTATTCATTAAGGGGCAAAAGACGTCTCCTTTGGTGCCATATTAGTCATGCCATTATGGCGTGTGTGGACTTAATTATTGGTCGCTATCACATTTTTAATGGTCACCGCCAATAACTAAGAAGACACTAGTCAGAACTCTAGTTCATTTGTTTAAGGCTAAAGCTAATGACTGTGCCTTTCCTCGCAAGGTTTTCAAAAATAAAAGAAAATTCTTATCATTTGTTTGTCCACTCCAATTTGGTCAAGGTATATGAATGCATTGAACAAGCCGTACAGAAAGTTTTATTTACATTGGCAAAATGATCAAAAAAAGAAAAAAGAACAAAGTGAGACCAAAAATGCCAGTAGCCAATCACAAGCAGCTGTCAAATTTTGCAAAGGGGAAGAAATGTATAAAGAATGAATGCTCGGTTCTACTCGCAACAAGCAGGCTCGTGCTCTTTCTGCAACTTCTCCCACAGACATAAGACCAACCTTGGACTTTGGTAATGAGCAAGAATATAATTTGATTCGCATCCAGCATTGTAAAACCTATCATCGTTCATGTAATTCACTTCTCGACCACTTTTCTTGAATCCTTCAATCCATATGCCCATTGCAACGTCTTCCAGTTTAAATAACTGGAAATCACAACTCATCAATAGAGAGAAAAATGCATTAATCAAGCAGACTCATGAGACATATTCTCGACAATCTGAACATCCTAAAATTATCATATGGTATCTTTTTCACCTTGAGATCTCCTACTTGGTGGCCTTGAACAATGAATTTTGCAATATCTCGAGAGATGACATACCCGGGACCATGCGCCCATGGTGGATATGAAGAATGTGGCCATTCCTGCACAAAGGAATACTCATCAAAGTAAAATGCAATGCTAGTTGGCATAGGAACAAGTAATGCACACATTTTGGAATATGTGATTAAGGTTACCTTATCGCTGATATACCATTTGCTGTCCTCATCCCTGTGGGGAGATGAGTCGTAGGATATAAGTCCATACAAGAGACTGTTAGCTGCCTTTTCTTTGAGACTAGAAAGAACTTCATCAATCCTCACAAAAGCATCATCATCAGTTTTCATGATATATTTTGCAGGGAGAATTTTGGTCTGTATATCGAATAAAAAATATTAACAGAAAAGTTAAACTAAATGAAGTCGGAAAATTGAATGACTGGTTTAGTTGTAGTAGTATAGTCCATACCCCCATAATACAGATTGCAATTGTTTTCAAACTAATCAGACTGTAATAATCGACAAAAGGCATCAATTGGACATCTCCATATGCTTGGGCTTCCTTCCACATCTCAAAGTTGACTTGACTATTCTTGTGCTGCAGGCATTAAAAAAGAAAAAACAATTTACCTAGAAAACAATTTTCAAATGAGGATTGCTATGTAGAATTTCATATTAGTATAGTGCTTATTGTTCCATGGATTATTGCACAATGCCCTGAATGGAAATACTTAAAGATGGGTACCCCAAAACATTATGAATTAGTTTCACCAAAACCAAGTTGAGATGACACACTAAAGGATGCAACAAAATCAATTAGGATTCAGTTTTCTCCACTTATGAAGATTTATTTATCACTACAAGTCCTCTAGTATCAAGGAATCAATCACAAAGTAAAAAATCTATAGTTTAGGAGCAAAACAGAGATTTGACATTGGCTTCCTTCTTTTCTAGAAACCTGTATTAAATAAAGTTCTTCATTATGAAATTGTTCCATTAAAATACTGAAATAGTTACTGCCATTCTTGCAGGGTTAATTTATCATACTCTATAAAAGCATTCTTTTGCAGCATTTAAAACATCACTTACAAGGCCAATGAAAAATCTGACAGCTACATCCCCAGAACGTACAGCCTCATACTGCATCCAGGACCTTCTCAGTGCCATACGGCGCTCAAAATTATTTCCAGTAGAGAAAACGCCAACCAACATTGCTAGTCTTTTCCTCCTCACTAGAGGAGCTTTGAGGAGCTCAACATCAACAACTAAATCATGATCTTCAGAAACAGGCAGGCCTTTGGCTAAGGCAGATAAGATATCCAAGCCACCATCCACTTTGACTCTGTTTATTACCCATGGTTCAAGGTTCTGCATATTACAACGTTCCAGAAGGTGAGAGTGTTTACCCTTTTTAGAATCATATAGCCTTCAACCAGCTAAGAATTGTAATTGTGGAAAATTCATACCTTACCTCCCTATATGTAAAAGATGTTTCATGCCTTCCATTCACAGTCATATGAAATCCCTCTGAACCAGCCCATAATGTAGCAGTGAAAGGATTCCCCTCAGAAAATGGGAAATTAACACTTGCATAAGCACTCCCTTGGGAAACATTAGCTTGTATGTCGCTACCAGGATGACTCCCATTTGGATGCTCATCCACAGTGCTTCTGACAATTTGTTCATTGCAAAGAACAAGTCCATCAACTGTGATGCCAGCTGATAGGTTAGATTATCAATTTAAAGAATCTTTATTCAGTTCAGTTCAAGGCAGAACAAACACATGCGGAAACTATGCATTGGGATAAGGTCAAGATTGACTAATATTAGAAGTAAGTTCGACATTTTAATACAACTTCAATAGAAAGGAGTAGGAAAGCGAGAAAAATTGCTTGTTCTTCATAGAAGATTTTATTCTGCCAGTCCTTTTGAGAAGTCTACTTCAGGCATCACCAAAATCTACAGAAAGATAATGAATGCACAAAGGCGACGGGAACAATTTTGCAGCATTATACTTGCCACTTATTACTAAAATAGAGAAAAATAGAAGGGGCAAAAAAAATTCAATGCAACTTGCTTTTCTAAGAATGACATGATCACAAATCAGATGTCCGATTAAATATTCTTAGGTCTCTTGCCTTTTCTCATCCTAGGCTGTCTCTAGTTTCAGTTATGAACAGTTTAAGTGCATGAAGTGAATTGGAGTTGTATGCACCACAACAATCACTATTACAGTAAAGGGGTCAAACTGGTGTTAGATACGCTATATGAACTATTTACCCTCTATTGCATTATAATGTATATACCTTTTGACTTTGGGTTGTGAGTAGATCCACGAGCAGGACATCTTTCCTCTTTGCCCCAACCATGTCCATTCGTCCATGTATTTTGAACAATAAAAGGCTCCTCTGTCATATTGTCTCCAGGCACGCTTACTTTGTAATTCAAGATATTAGGAGGGTTATTCTCTCCCAAAAGTTGGGAGCCATGAAGTTCAATTTGAAAGCTGCCATTGTGCTCATCAGGAATGCCAACTATTGTAATGGAGGAATCTTCAACTAGACCGCAAGGAACCTCAAGAACTGTACCATTGCTTGATGTTGTCTTGTCAACAGTGCTGACAGAGTAGGGACAGTTGTTATCTCCTGGTTTGTTGATGATGCCAGACTTGACCACTTCATCTTCCTTAATAATAGACAGTAAATCTTTCCATGCCACGGAAGCCTCTTTAATCCCTTGAGCTGTTTCAGCCAAAGCATCTGACCTGGATAATAGCAAACGCATCTGACCCCATACAAGTAAGGCCTTTGACGCTTCCTTGGAAATATTGTTTGGAGCATACAGGTCATTAAGTCCTTCAACATTAATGAAATGTGGTTGCATTGATGATCTTGTTGCTTTCTTTACTTCTACCCAGGAAGCTCTAACCTGATGTGTTTCCTTCGCATCGGAATTATTGGCTGGATAATTTCTAAAAAAATCATAAGCTGACTGCTTCTTCTGTGGCTGGTTTCCCATTAGGCTATAACTGAAAACCAAGATAACAGCAAGAGATGTAATCACCACGCCGCCTGACCATTTCTTCCATCGAAACAAAGATAAAACTATCTTCAAGATTTTCATTCTTGCACATCCTGCACGATCAGATTCTTCCATGTGGCAGCTTTATAAATGAAGAACAAACTGTAGCCTGGTCCTTGACTTGTTGAACTTTATTTGTACATGTCCAATGATAAACTTTTACTCTGCCAGAACCAATAATTCATTCAATTGTAAATAGACATAAAGATCAAACTTATTGAACTTTGAATCTAGATAAAACCCAATGATACAAAAATAGCTCCACGCGACTAAGCCTAACCTAATGATTCATCCACTAATTGGGAGATGAACCAAGAATTTGCATAAGCCTAAATTTGGCTCTCTCTCAAACAGAATCATAAAGGGTAGCTAAGGCCTGAATCGGTTACTTAGACCTTCTATGGCCATGAAAGCACCACCTTAACAAGTTTACTACTTAGAATGCATCTTAATTAAATAAACAGTCTGCTTAAAATGCATATTCTATCTGTGGAAGACCAACAAATTTTAAGCTCCATAGTAAGTAGCAGCTCGCATTACCAGAAAAATAAAAATAAAACTGAACCTTATTCATTAAATAAAAAGTTTCGCAGAATAGAGACTGTGAGACCAGAGAAACAAAAGCAGAGAACTCTTTCTATGACAAAATCTCACATTCAAAACCCCAAAAAGAAAAAAAGAAAAAATGAAAAGAAAAGGAGACAAGAAGCTAAAAATTGTAGCGCAACCCAACAGACCTGTAAAGTGGTAAAATTGCTTTTCAATGTAGGTAGTGTTGAACTACTGATCTTCAACCTTTTGATAGATGGCGAAACTTTCACACTAGAATTAACAGTAAGAACTCGGGTAAGTCTTTTCAGAGGTTCACCTAACATTACTAATGCAACTAGCTTCCTTTTATTTATTTTTTTTGTTTTGAAGATTTCATATATATGCGACCGTATTTGCGCTTGTCGGAACGAAGGTAGCCTTTCAGCACAATGTCAACTTCTTTCTTTGGGCTTTGTGGGCTTGAAATCAACAAAAATTTGCATATTTTGGGCTTTTAGCTTTTCCCCTATATTTGGGACGATAAAAGAGAGACAATATTAACTATACAAGAACTACAGTTTTAATTTTCTTCAATTTTATTGATTTTTTTCTAAAAAGTAAGAAAAGGGAATAGAGAATTCTTTTAAATTTTATTTTCTACTCTTTCTCTCTTTTAAAATGATGAAATTTTTTATTTAAAATAAATCAGACTGCTTTGTCAAAATTTCATTATTTTTTTGTATTATTTTAAGAAAAATGAAATAAATCACTTCAATGTTAAGTTTTAGCAAACTAAAGGGCAAAACTAACATAAATTCACAGGCATAATTTGACATTAAATGAAAAAGATTAATGTGTTTAAGACATTAGAAACAAAAAAAGAAAAAGAAAAAAAGAGAGTGAGAATAATAAGTCGGTCTATTGATGTAACAACATGGACAGGTGCGTTTACGTAATTCTAGTCCACGCCAACATTTTTGCATTTTGCAAGAGGAAACGAGACCTATATTTTTCTTATGGAAAAAGTACTCATATTAGTCTTTTTTACATTTCAAGAGCTATCATTTATTTTTATAGTTTTGGGTCTGTAATTTTCTACTTTTGTAATTACTACCTAACAAATTTATTGTAATATATAAAATTTTTTATTTTTAAGAGTCATATTATAAAATAATTTTTAAATATAATTTTTATTTGTTAAATATAAAGTAGAGAGTCAATTTAACTCTCTATATGTCTACTCTTTATTTAATAAATATATTATAAATTTTTATTTATTTAATTTAATTAATATTAATAATTTTTATTTGTTTATTTGTAAAAATTGAAAAAGAAAGTTTAATACTATTAATATTTATAGAAATAAAAACAAGATAAATAATAAAAAATAAAAAATCTATTAGACTTAAATAAAATATTTATTCTTTATATTTAAATATTTTTTAAAATATGTCTTATTATAAAATTTATACTCTTTAGAAAAGAAAGTACCATTAAGCATGGTCCTGCACTTTTTCAAAAAATAAATATTTTTAAATAATTTGATCTATAATTATTTATGGTAAAATTCATAATAAATACTTAAATTATATATTTGAAATCAAAAAATAATTTTTTGAAGTAGACTTATAATCGCTGAAAGATTATTTTAGCAGTTGATTTAATATTATTTCACTTAAGAAATAATAATTATCATTGTATAAACGTTTTATTATAATAAATAAAACTGATTTTAGTTATAAATGTCAAGATATAAGAAAAATGGAATCACTGAATTAAAATGTAAAGAAAAGAACTACAGACCCTAAATACGAAAACATTTCTAAAATATGAGGTACCATTTTGTACTTATTCCTTTCTTCTTCCTCTTCCAGTCCCTCCCTGTGGTGTCATCATTTGTTTCCTCAAACCGTCCGCTTCTCTTGGCCTCTTTCCCTCTCATCACAGATCGAACCAAACTACACTTTTCAACAACCTTCTGCAAACCCTAACTTATCCATTTCTGACTAACATTTCATTTCTCTAACTCTTATATTACACTCTTTAATGGCGCTTCCTCTACGCCGATCATCCACTTGATTTTTGAACTTGATCAATCACCATGTTCGAAGCTCATGTAATGTTTCCCGTTTCTTTTATTCTTATATACATATTCTTAAAATTTCTCTGGTGATAAACTAGTGGATAGGTAAACAATCTTAAAGTTTGTAATATATGAATAATTTGTGATACTTGAGTATCATCATGATGCTCTCCTGTGTTCATTTTGAATAAAAAGTCTTAGCCGCATTGTTTGTTAATCGATTACTGAGTGATCTCGTGTGGATTATATAGAGGAGTCTAATTTTAGTATTTGGCGCTAATATACTGATTTTCGGTTCGTGTACTACTTACGAGTAGAATTGTAACTGATTTTGAGAGACTAACCTGAAATCTTATAGCGAGGCAAAATAAAATGCAAGTTGAACTTCAGTATTTATTTAACGTAGTGCTAGTGTTTCCTGAATTCTGTTTTACATTAGGACCACAACCTTGCAAGTTCACTTGATGCTGCCTTTTGGCATGGCATATCAGGTTTAGAAGTGTTTTCCAATTAGCCTACATTTTTTAGATATAGATATATGTTGGTGGTTTATATTGACTGATCATGTCTGTTTAATGTGTTTCAGAAAACATATAGGTGCAGTAGTTCTTGTTGATAATTTTTTCCTTGTAGGTTCTCCACTTGCTTCGAAGATATTTGGGCGAATATGTCCATGGCCTCTCAGTGGAGGCATTAAGGATTAGTGTTTGGAAAGGTAAGATACCATTATTTTTCGATGTGCTCATATCCTTGGTTTGACTTTGAGCTAAGTTACCATATCTTGGATCATTGTCATTTTTTTTAGGAACAATCTATTTCTTAGACATGCTTTAGTAGAATTTCATATATTCATTTTTCCTCTCAATGCCAAATTTTGTGTCTTCCCTAATTCCTTAATCATTCTGAGTACTTCCACTTTTTGAAGGTGACGTTGTTCTCAAAGATTTGAGATTGAAGGCAGAAGCACTAAATGCACTGAAACTTCCAGTTACTGTCAAAGCTGGCTTTGTTGGCACTATTACATTAAAGGTAGCTAATATTATGATCTATAGCTGAGGATGAGTTATGTTGGATGGGCTCTCATACTCTTAATTATTTTTCAGGCGATATGCATTATGTTGTTAATGACAATTCTTGCTTTTGAATGTGTAACTAAAAAGTAAAGAGTTACTCTAAACTATTGCTATTAATTAAAACAAAGCTGTCCAACAGAGCTTAGATATAAGTCTTACTGATCATAAACAGTAGAAGAAAGAGAAGAAAAGGTTGTACAAAGCCATATGAGATTAAAAATGTCTGTATGACTTGCTTCGCGACTGGGATTCTACCTTTATGGCATGGAATCAATTTGTGCTAGTTGCTAAGTGAACTCGGAACAGTTCACAATAGTCATTCAAACCACTAGAAATTAAACATGTAACTTAAGTGAAATCTGAGATTCTATACATTCTTTCTTTTGCAAGTATAAATTCTGCGATAAACTTCTCTATCAGATAATTATGCCTGAGTATTGATTTTATTTATCTCTATTTTCTGCTTTTGAACTGACAGGTTCCATGGAAAAGTTTAGGTAAAGAACCTGTGATTGTTCTCATTGATCGTGTCTTTATTCTTGCTCATCCCGCTTCTGATGGCAGGACTCTTAATGTAAGATGGTGAATTTTTATTTTCCCTTAGTTTAACTTACATTATTATTTGTTTGTTTGAACGTAGTATTTTTTTTTTGTTTTATATTAGTTCTGATTTTTGTTTTTACATCATTTACTTCAGGAGGATGACAGGAGAAAGCTTTTTGAAGCCAAAGTTCAACAGATTGAGGTAAAATTCTGTGTGCATGTGAGGATGTTTGTGCGCAGGTCTATCCCAAAAACACAAATACAAATAGATACTTATGTTTTATTTTCCTGGTGCTTGTTTCTGAACTAACCACTAAAATTTGTACACTATGGCTGTATGAGGAGGGGTCTATAGGTTGTATCACGGTTATATTTGGCCCATGCTTCTAACTGTAGTTTACTTCTCAATTTAAGCACTTAAATGCAATGCATTATCTTTCATACAGTGTGACTTGTTGACCATTTGTTTTCTATGAGATTTTGTCTATGCATTTGTTAGCTGCTTTTGACATTATTCTCCCATTATCCTTTAATAATTAATAGTGTCACGGGTTACTCGTTAGTTTGTTAATGCTCCTCTTTTCTTTTTTTTTTTTTTTGGTTTCAATGCATCTGCCACGTAAATATGAAATATCATCATATTCTTATATTCTCTATTCATACCTATAATATAGAGTCTTAACAGTGTTTGTTTGCATGTGTTTTCTCTGTCTATGTCTGTTGGTCTTAGCCTCCTGTTCACCGTGTAGAGCAATAGAGTCTGGACAACTTTAACTAACATTTGTTTGCACAGGAAGCAGAATCTGCAATCCTCGAAGCAATATCAAGGTCAAAGTTAGGAAATGTACGTTTTTCTTTTTAATTCTCCTCTTCCTCATGCAATACAGTTTGCCTATACTATTATTGCGAATTCTGTTACTGGTCTTTGGTCTGATATTTGTTGTTCATTTCTGGGTCAATGGGAGCTTCACTTATTTTTGGAAATGATGTAGCCTTGCCAATACATATTGATTGTTAGCACCACGTATATAGATGTGCATTTCTTTATTTATCTGATTTTAAAGAAATTATGGTGATTTTAATTAGCATCCTAAAGCACTATATCTGATATCTGATTCTTTCACAGTCTTCTACTGGAAATTCATGGCTAGGTTCTTTAATTGCCACTATAATTGGAAATCTTAAGATTTCAATTAGCAATGTGCATGTCAGACTTGAGGATGCAGTCAGGTTAGTGTTCATCTCTTTTAAAATTTCTCTCTTCTGTCCTTCCTTCCTTTCATACCTGGTTTCTAGTGTTCTATTTTTTGCAATGTTATATGCTTTTCTCTTTTGTCGGTTATTTCTTAATGATATTTCTGTACTAGTTTGTATTCTCTTTTCCCCTGGACCTGCTTATTTATAAGAATCTGCGAACGATTATGCAGTAATCCAGGGCATCCATTTTCTTGTGGTGTTACATTGGCTAAATTGGCAGCTGTCACAATGGATGAGCAGGGAAATGAAACTTTTGATACCAGTGGTGCTCTTGATAGGTTGCGGAAGGTTAGCTTGTCTTTTCTTTGTTAAGTTCTTTCTATTGAAATTTATAGCTGAAGAAAATAGATAATTTTTCTTTTGTACATTGGGAAAGTAAGATATAGGAAATAATTAATTTTGATAATTTTCAATTCGATCTTTTTGCAGCACTTTGAGCATATGCAGAAAATTTTCAATGTTAATTTGCACTTTGGCTTAGGGTATACACACCCACATAAACCTTTTTCTTGGGGTGGGGGTTGGTGCATGTATCTGGGAGGTTTCTTTTATGGCTCAACAACAGTTGAACTTGCTTTTATATTGATCCATGGTTGTGTGAAGAGGATGATGATTGGCGTAGTATGTAGATAGCTCCATTACATCAATTATGGCATAATGAAGCAATGGTCATATGTTGGTTTTGTATTTCATAAGCTGTCTAAACATGTTGTTAATGGAATTTATGTCAGGAGGACCTGGATCGCTGTAGTGGTCAATAAGGCAATGATTTAAATGGCTGTAGCATTCAATAATCACTCGCTGAACTACTTGCAGAATAATTTGAAGTATCTTGGGCCAGATTGAGGAGAGAACATATATCCAGTCCCTCATAGTTTTAGATTAAGCCTTAGATGATCTCAGTTGGTTTCTTTTTGGTAGCCTTTAGGAGTTATGGAATTTGGTAGAAAAGAAACTATAGATCTTGTTACCGAGCAGGTGATTTCCTTTACACAAGGGGGGAAAACTGACTGTTCTATTGTTGCTTTACTTTCTGGATTTCATGGTTTATTATTCCTGCTGGCTGCTTGTTTATTTACTTATTTATTTTATTGATTTTGCATTTTGTATGGCATCAAAATTGTTTCTGCTAATGCATATATTCTTGGAACAGTCACTGCAGCTTGAGAGACTTGCTGTTTACCATGATTCTAACAGCCTTCCTTGGAAGATAGATAAGAGATGGGAAGATTTCAGTCCCAAGGAATGGATCGAGGTTGGTAGCGACATGTGGAATTATAAGCCTCCATCCTTTTCAATAGTTACTTCCTTTTCTTTAGAATGATCATCAAGATTGATTAGCTAAATTAAATAATCATTTATTTCCTTGATTTTGTTCCTACCTTGGTTGATTCTTTAGATATTTGAAGATGGTATAAATGAACCTTCTGTTGGCTATGGAATGTTGTCTAAATGGGCTGTGAATCGTAGCTACTTGCTCTCACCAATCAATGGAGTCCTCAAATATCATCGTCTTGGAAAACAAGAAAGAGTTGATCCAGAAATTCCATTTGAGAAGGCTTCTCTTGTTTTAAGTGATGTCTCGTTAACAATTAAGGAGGTGGAAGTTTTATATTTTCTTATCATTTGATTTTGCTCCAAGTCATCTTTCTGTGCAATATCTAGCATGAAATACTGAATCATCATTTTCTTATAGAACATCTTGTTCTTTTATTTGTTCGCCTCTGGCTTTTGGCTAGGGTTTCATCTCTCTCTCTCTCTCTCTCTCTCTCCCTTTGTGTTGCTACAGAGATAAGACAGAAAATTAAGTTAGAACTGTTAACATTTGTTCACTTTTCTTTTACATTTTAATTGGCATGCTTCATTCACGTGTCCTTTGGTTTTTCCAGACACAATATCATGATTGGATAAAACTTTTGGAAGTTGTTTCAAGATACAAGACTTACATCGAAATTTCTCATTTAAGACCTGAGGTGCCTGTTTCAGCAGGTCGTCATCTATGGTGGCGTTATGCTGCTCAAGCTGTTCTGCAACAGAAGCAAATGTGGTATAGACGTGTTTTTATTGTATAATATATCTGATTATAGGATGTTTCACAAATACCTGTTTTAAAGAATCTGTTGAATCTACTGCATTAACTATTTTAATTGACATGCACATAAGATCTTTTTTCTTGCATCATTCAAGCTTGCATAAAGCAGAAGAAGATGAGCTGCAGACATGCTTATGTGATTATTGATATTTTGGAAAAAAAGGCTGGTTAAAGAATCTGTGTACATATTTTCATAAAATCTTAATCCAAATAAATATATTCCTGAAACTTGAAATGACTTTCCATTTTTTGTCATGTTTCAGCTACCGGTTGTCATGGGATCGGATCCAGCATCTCTGTCATCTTCGTCGTCGTTATGTTCAGTTGTATGCTAGCTCACTTCAACAGTCATCTAATGCCTATATGTCAGAGCTTAGAGAAATGGAGAAAGATCTTGATTCCAAAGTTATTCTTCTATGGAGGTAAGAACTTGCCGGTTTCTAAATAAATCGATTGCTAGTGCATCGGAAAAAAATGCTGATGTGCTTATGGTGTCGTGTCATGATCAATGCTCAAGTAAGCAGGTTATGATGTACTTCTCATATAAACTTTCTTCCTCTCTCTCTCTCTCTCACACACACATACACACACAGACACGCGTACGCGCCACAGGCAGAGTCTCACACATATGCACATGGAGATGCATGCACACACTCCTAAGGTGGTATGTATGACTTTGGAGTACAGTGGCATTGGAGTACTGTAGGTCCATAATTGTCAAACAAGAGGAGTGCTGAGTGCATGGTCAAGTATGGGGTGGTTTGAGAAAAATTTCAAACCAAAATACAAATTGGCTGTTTTTATCGAATCCTAATAGATTTTTTTTGATATAGAGAAACCAATGTTTTTGTTGGCATTGTTAATCTGAAAGGTGAAATTAAAATACTATTTATGTATGTTAGACTGCATCAGGTTTAATGCCCATACTTTTAGATTATGATCAGCAGTTTACTATGTGACCCATTGTTCTGGTTTCACCTGCTGCCAAAGCATCTATATGTTGATACTTCTGCTCTTATGTTGTTATTTAGGCTGCTTGCACATGCGAAGGTTGAATCTGTAAAAACAAAGGAAGCAGCTGAACAAAGGAGACTTAAAAGGAAGAGCTGGTTTTCATTTAGATGGTTGGTTGGAACTTCATATTTTTTTGTTTCTTGAATGGTGAATTTCTTTTGAAATATTTGATCTTGAGCTTTCAAGGAATCTGGTTTGTGGTTCTGATTTCTGCATATTTAAATTAGTTTGCTTTCCACCTTTCAGGCACACAGACTCTGAAGATTCCAGTAACGTGGGTGCTTCTGAGGGATCACAGTTAACAGAAGAAAGACTGACTAAAGAAGAATGGCAGGCAATCAATAATTTGCTCAGTTACCAGCCAGATGAGGAGTTAATGCCACACATAGGGAAGGACATGCAGAATATGATTCAGTATTTGGTGACTGTATCTATTAGGCAGGCTGCAGCCAGGATTATTGATATAAATCAGACTGAGATTATTTGTGGTAGATTTGAGGAACTGCACGTGTCAACGAATTTTAAGAATCGTAGTACTCACTATGACGTGTTGTTGAAATTCTATGGTTTATCTGCACCTGGAGGTTCACTAGCACAGGTTTGTTGGCTGTAATGGCAAGACAAGACTGTGATGCAATTCGTGTCAAGGTTTTGAGTTATAATTAAGAGGTTTTTGGACATGACTAGAGATTCTAAATATCATGTTTAATTTTCAATTGACCTGAATTTTAATTATTTTTTTTTCAATTCTTTTATGTTTGATGTGCCCATCTCTAATGTTTAAAGCCTGTTGATTCATTTTAGTGAGTTGTGGACTAAATTAGTTGCTATGAATAAGACACTGATTTTTTGCTGTGCACTTGTTACACTTCTTTTGGTTGGCTTATATGTATTTTGTAAATTACTTTTCAGAGTGTATCTAGCGAGCATAAGGTGAATGCATTATCTGCTAGTTTTGTGAAGTCACCAGTTGGGGAGAATGTTGACTGGAGGCTGTCAGCAACTATTTCTCCTTGCCATGTTACGGTAATTTCTTAATCCTTGAGAGAGATGGAGAGTGGAGTGATTTATATCTTATTAAGCTGCATACGCTAGTTACTTATATTGCTTACCTTGTTTATATTAGAATTACATCCTATTTATATGGTAGTTTTAAACTGTTATCTTTGTTGGAGGAAGAGAGGCAGGTACAAGGAAGTATATCTGTTGTCTTATATACACATTTGCAAATCAATGCATTGCTTGTTGTGCTCTTCATGTTACCACTTATCTGTTTATTTCCCATCTTGAAAATTTTATATTGTTCCTTCAATGATAATATTATGATGTTCCTTGTAAGAACTTGAAGCTTTTTATCTCAACACATTTTCCCTCGAATGAAAAGAATTTAACTTCCTGGAATTGAGAAGCACGATTGATTTGAGTGGAGACTTTGAAAAGAAAACACGATGACATTTACAACCCTTGATCTCTTTGAACATCCCCCAGATTTAGGAACTTGTTTTCTGTAACTTTATCATGAAACCTAAACTGATGTTTGATAGTGTGGTTGATAATATCTATAGCAGCACTGGTGGCCTAATTTAGAGGTTTGCACTGGTGCACTTGGATGCTAAGAAAACTAGTATGTTTGAGTAACTGAAGCTGCCAAACATCGCTTCAGATATTTATTGATATCATTTTCTGAACAGACAGTTGATAACAAAAAGGAGAAATAGAAGTTGAGTTAACAGTTCATTAGAGAAAGTATTGAGTCAAATCGTTCCTTCTCATGTTTTTGTAAGTGCAGTTGACATCAAATCTTCCTTAAGGAGAAATTCCCTTCTTGTGTTGGTCTCCATAATTTGAAGTTTGTATTAAGTTGCTTCTGTAATGCTCTTTCTGTTCTTGGTAAATTTATGAATGCTAATGGAGAATAGGGTGGAGATTGGACAGAGTAGTGAGAACAGGGAAGTGTATTCTCCTTTCCTTCCAGCTATTTTGCAGATACCAGACCTTTGAGAAACATACATGCCACTTAATGTCCACTATTTCCTAACAGTTCTCCATCGCTAATATGCTACTCATAGTCATGTGCTTTGCATCTCCTGTTGCTGTATCTATAATATTGTGAAACGCATTTTACAATTTTCTTTTGTCTTTCCATATTTTTTCTTTTTTCTCTTACCAATCTTCCCTTTTCCCCTTTCTTGTGAAGCTTCCTTACTTCTTTTTTGGCCACAGGTATTAATGGAAAGTTTTGATCACTTTTTTGAGTTCATTAAGAGAAGTAATGCAGTTAGTCCTACAGTTGCATTAGAAACTGCAAATGCTTTGCAGGTATGATGTCAATGCACTGAGTGTGAGGAAGGCACTAATACTATCATTAAACTAATTTTTAATTCTTTCATCGAAAAATTCAGATGAAGATTGAAAAAGTGACTCGTAGAGCACAAGAGCAATTTCAGATGGTATTAGAGGAACAGAGCAGGTAATTATTTTGCTGAATCCTGGCACTTGTTAAATCTTTGATTACCTTCTTGATGTAAGAAATTCTGTGTATCAGTTGTAATTGGGAGGTATGTGACTCAGATTACTCATTATAGTGCAAAGATTGGGATGTAAAGAACTGTGTAATTGAGTGTCATGGAATGTAAATAGAAGTTGTGGAGATATCGGTGAGTGAAAAATGTATTTGTTTAAGAGCAAGAGGTAAGAGGTTGACAGTATTTTAGCTGAGAGTTGTGGGAGCTAGTCTACAAGGAGTTTGTCATCTGCACAAATGTCCCTTTTCTCTGTGGGGAGTGCTCATTTTTTGTTGCCTGTGATTCATTGCTTTTGTAGGAAAAGTTTTGGAGGACCTAATGAGAATATAGCATACAGAATAGTTCATACGGTACTGAGGGTTTCTTAAATATGGTTGATTTGTAGTTACTTGTTGATTGACCTGGCAATAGGTTCAGTTTCTCCATTTATTTTTGGTGCCCTACTTTGTGATTTTGTTTTGGTAGAAAACGAATGCAAATCTGACTTGTTTGCATATCTGGTTGGTTTTATAGATTCGCCCTTGACATTGATTTGGATGCTCCAAAAGTTAGGGTTCCTATAAGAACAACTGGCTCTTCAAAATGCGATGTGCATTTTCTTTTGGATTTTGGCCATTTTACCTTGCACACTGCGGTATGCTTCTTATTGAGATCTTTCAATGTAGCTTTTTACATTTTTTTATTTATATATTTATTTTTAAATCTGTCTTTTATTGCAGGAAGGTCAAGCTGATGAACAAAGGCAGAGCTTTTACTCTCGTTTCTGCATATCTGGAAGAGATATTGCTGCATTCTTTACAAATTGTAATTCTGCCTTTCAGAACAGCACAGCAGTTGTACCAAATGATAATAGTCAGGCAATAACGTCGCGCATACCTGAAACAAAAGGCAATTTTTATTCTCTCATTGATAGGTGTGGAATGGCGGTAATTGTTGATCAGGTATGATAATTTGCTTTTATTTTTATTGTCAGATATAATTATTTTTCTTTATTTTAACCTCCGCGCTGTAATTATTTTCTGGATTTTAACACTCTGCATTGTGTTTTGATGGTGTTTGGAAGTTGTGGATTTGTAGTTTGGTGGTAGTATGCTAATGCCCTTTTCGTTACAAATGAAAGCATAATTTGCCAAGAAACCCATTAATGCTCAGAGTCAAATATTTTTATTGTTTTATGTCCTTCATGTTTGCATTACTTGTTATTAAACAGATATTGCAGATTCATTAAATTGTTGAACCTACTATTTAGCATATCTGCATTAACTTTTCTAGACACATTTTTACCTTTTTTGTATCTGTTAAGATTTTGAAACCCACAAATGTCTTTACTGAAGATCAAAGTGCCTCATCCGAGTTATCCTTCAACTCGCATATCTGTGCAAGTTCCAAATCTTGGCATTCACTTTTCGCCGGAAAGATATTATAGACTTATGGAATTGTTGAACATGCTGAATGATACTATGGAAAATTATGGCCAGTCAGCTGTCGATAATCTTCAAACTCAGTTTGCCCCTTGGAGTTCTGCTGATATTGCTACCGAGGCTAGAATTCTTGTGTGGAAGGTATTGTTCATGTTTCTAGTGATAAGGGAGATAAGCTGGTTGGTCACATGGATTATGAGATAAAATTTTTACTCTTATCAAATTTCTTGGTTTAGGGGATAGGCAATTCTGTGGCTACATGGCAGCCCTGTTTTCTTGTGCTATCTGGATTATATCTCTATGCTGCGGAATCTCAGAAGTCTCAGAGCTACCAGCGATACTTGAGGTTTATTATTATTTTCAATCATCTCTTCCCCATTGTTTTTCTTGTGCTGGCTTCTGCCTGGTTCTTGTAATTTTGAAGTTTTACCATGTTGGTTCTTCCAGTAAAGATTATTTGTTTATTGTACTTCTGCTTAGCTTTTTATCTTTATTTTTTTATTTCATGTTAATTATTTTCTACTGATGTTTCATTTCCTTTTGAGGTTCCTCACATCCTTAATATGAAACTTCACTTTTGCAGCATGGCTGGTAGACAGGTAACTGAGGTTCCTATGTCAAATGTTGGTGGTTCCCCATTCTGTATTGCTGTGTGTTTCAGAGGAATGGACATTCAACAGGTGAGCTATGTATGGTTGATGTTATAGTCTTCTGAATTGTGTGCTTTGTTCAATTGGGTTTTATTGTTTTAGGTTTCTTTTGTCCTTTTTTTATAGCAAGTGTTGTTCCTAGTTTGGATATAGTATTACATCTTCTGAATTGAATCAGTAAATACGAAAAAAATGAAAAAAGATACTGATACTATTGCGATAAGGAACTTGGAACAAGTCAATGGGAAGGAGAAGGAAAGATTTTATTAAATAGTTGGAGGTTATGGAAGTTCAAGTTCACTCTTCATCTTGCTCTCTCTTTCACTCACTGCCACAGACTAGCATCTAAGACTATCCTGCTTTCTTCTAATGGCACACATTGCACACACAAGATTGTTGAAGAGACCTTATGAGTCTGTTCATGTAGAATTTTATAGAGAAAAAAGAGAAATGTTCTCTTATACTTTTTCTATATATCAAACATAGGAGAAACACAACTTATATATACTAGCTAAAGGATAGAAAAAGAACTTAGATAGGAACTAATTTATCTTATCCCTAAACCTTAGAATGTTTATCCATATCTCTAACAAACAAAAACTAATTAGTTATTCTAACTTATCAACACTCCCTCTCAAGTTGGAGCAAATATATTTGTCATGCCCAACTTGCTAACTTGAAATTCAAATTGTTGTCTAAATAACCCTTTAGTTAAAATATCTGCCACCTGCTGTGTAGTTGGTACAAATGGAGTACAAATAATTCCTTCTTCAAGTTTTTCTTTTATGAAGTGCCTGTCAATTTCAACATGTTTTGTCCTGTCATGTAAAACAGGATTATGAGCAATACTGATAGCTGCCTTGTTGTCACAATACAACTTCATAGGTAAACTCACAGATCTTTTAAGCTCTTGTAGAACCCTTTTCAGCCAAAGAATCTCACACACTCCCTGTGCCATTGATCTGAATTCTGCCTCAGCACTACTTCTAGCAACTACATTCTGCTTTTTTACTTCTCCATGTGACTAAATTACCCCAAACAAATGTGCAGTATCCAGAAGTTGACCTTCTATCAGTGATTGAACCTGCCCAATCAGCATCCGTGTACACCTCAACTCCTCTTTTTTCATTTTTCTTGAAAAAAAGTCCTTTTCCTGGCGTACTTTTCAAATAACGAAGAATTCGATATACAGCTTCAAGATGTTCTTCATATGGGGAATGCATAAACTGACTTACCAAGCTTACAGCGAAAGCAATGTCCGGACGAGTATGTGATAAGTAAATCAGTTTTCCAACCAACCTCTGATATCTTCCTATGTTTACTGGAACACCATTCTTTACCTCCCCAAGTCTAGAATTAGCTTCAATTGGAGTTTCAGAAGGTTTATAACCACTCATTCCAGTTTTTTTCAAGAGATCTAGAATATACTTCCGTTGTGAGACAACAATGCCTTTCTTTGACCTTGCCACTTCCATTCCAAGAAAGTATCTTAGCTGGCCTAAATCTTTCATTTCAAACTCCTTGGCTAGGTTTTGTTTCAATCTGCTTATTTCAATTATGTCATCTCCAGTCAAAATATATCATCTACATAGACAATTAAAACAGAAATTTTGTCTTCAATAGAACTCTTTATGAAAAGAGTATGATCAGATTGACTTTGGTTATAACCTTGACCTTTAACAAACTTTGTGAACCTCTTGAACCATGCTCTAGGAGATTGTTTAAGGCCATATAAAGATCGCTTTAGCTTACATACCTTGGTTCCAAATTTCTGAGCAAAACCAGGTGGAGGTTCCATGTATACTTCCTCTTCTAAGTCACCATTCAAAAAGGCATTCTTCACATCTAGATGATTCAAGGACCAATCTAGATTAGCTGCAACAGACAAGAGCACTCGAATAGTATTGAGTTTTGCCACAGGAGAAAAAGTTTCATAGTAGTCCACTCCATATATTTGAGTAAATCCTTTGGCTACTAGACGAGCTTTATATCTTTCCAAGGATCCATTTGAATTGTACTTTGGCTACAGTAAACACCCATTTACATCCGACAACTGTCTTCCCATCTGGCAGATCCACTTCTTCCCAAGTAGCATTCTTCTCCAAGGCTCTCATCTCCTCCAAAATAGCTTCTTTCCACTCAGGAACATTTAGAGCCTCCTGAACATTATTTGGAATAACCATACTAGACATCTGTGAGATAAAAGCACAATATGGTGATGAAATATTTTTGTAAGATACAAAATTTGACAAAGGACGTTTAGTACATGACCTAACACCTTTCCTAAGAGCAATGGGAAGACCAAGTTGACTAGATGGATTATTTGTAGGAAGTTTTGGAGACTTACCATAAATTTCATGATCCAACCTCTGATTAGATTCTTGATGGTGCTGTGGGATGGTGGCTCTTTTTTGTGCTTGATGTTCCTTTGAATATACAAGACCTTTAAACTTTTCCGCATAGATATCAGTTGTTTCAATATTTTGATTTTGAGATGACCTTATCAAAAGTCGCCGATTTTCAATATTTAAATCATTTGTTTCCACACTTTCTTTATTTTTCGACCCATTTTCTTTTGAAACATGATCAGACTCCCAAGAAATACCATTATTTGAAAAAAAACTCAAAAGTTAAATCAGAATTTAAATCATAACTAGAATCAGTTGAGACATCTTCACTAGTGTTCTCCCCCTGAAGATGAAATTTGTCAAAGTATGATTGTCCTTCAAAAAAAGTGACATCCATAGAAATAAACATTTTTTTCAAAACTGGATCAAAACATTTATAACCTTTTTGATTTGCAGGATAGCCTACAAAAATACATTTATGTGCTTTTGGATCAAGTTTTGAACGTTTTGGATCATGATTATGGACAAAAGCCACACTTCCAAAATTTTTTAAAGGAATGTTGCTAGTTAGCCGAGTTATGGGAAAACATTCACTAAAAACTTTAATTGGTGTTTTAAAATTCAAAATTCTTGTAGGTATTCTATTAATCAAATATATGGCTGTTAAAACTGCTTCTGCCCAAAGATACTTTGGAATTTTAGTTGTAAAACTAAGAGCTCTAACAACCTCTAGGATATGTTTATTTTTTCTCTCGGCCACCCCGTTTCTTTGAGGCGTGTTACTGCTAAAGAACTTTGGTGAATAATCCCTTTTCAGTAAAAAATTGTCCTAACACATTGTTAAAGAACTCCTTTCCATTATCACTTTGAAAAATTTTAATTTGAGTATGAAATTGTGTTTGAACCATATTATAAAAATTTTTGAACACACTTTCAACATCAGATTTCACTTTTAAAAGAAAGACCCAAGTAACTCTAGTATGATCATCAATAAAAAGGATAAACCAGCGTTTTCCAGAAAATGTTGGCGCTCTAGAAGGACCCTAAACATCAATGTGAATCATGGTAAACGGCTTGGACTGTTTATAAGGTTGCGATTGGTAAACAGTTCGGTGATGTTTAGCTAATTCACAAAATTCACATCGGAAAAACAAAGGATTTTTATTCATGAATAACTTTGGGAACAAATACTTTAAATATTGAAAATTTGGATGTCCTAGCCGATAATGCCATAACATAATCTTAGTGTCACTTGAAACAGAAATAGAATTGAAACAAGTTTGCAGGTCTTGCCTTCCAAAGGTTGACTCATCATTGAAGAAGTAGAGTCCACCATCCAATTTAGCACCCCCAATCATCTTCCCCGAGGTTAAATCCTGAAATTTACAATAGGAAGACTTAAAAATCACTTGACAATTATGATCAGAGGTTAACTTACTGACAGACAAAAGATTATATGACAAATGTGGAACATGCAAGACATTCTTAAGAACTAGAGAAGAGGAAATAGGAATTGTTCCTTTCCCAGCAACAGTGGCTAAGGAACCATCTGCAATTTTAACCTTTTGATTTCCTGCACAAGGTATATAAGAGGAAAAAATTTGCGAATTGCCAGACATGTGATCGTGAGCACTGAATCTAATATCCAAGTGCTATGGGATTTGGAACAAGCTATGGCTGCAATGAAAGAATTACCTGATTGTGCAAAAGAACAAGACAAGTCAGATTTTTCTAAAGTTTGGGACTTAAACATTTTATACAGGTGCTCTATCTGTTCCTTGGTAAAAGGAAGAGATTCAAAAGAAGACTGCTGCCCCGGATTAGTATTGCTAGCTTGAAAAGCTCGTACATCTCCTCCTAACTTGGTGTTATCGCTGCCTGTTTTCTTCTTCGGTTTTCCATGCAATTTCCAGCAAGTATCTTGAGTATGCCATGGTTTTCGACAATGATCACACCAGGGTTTCTGCTTTCCCCCTAAGTTTGTACCTTGAGTTATAAGAGCAGATCTGTCAGCATCTATTTTTGGTTCATCATTTTTCAGCATCACTTTTCGTCGTGCTTCTTCTCTACGCACTTCTGAAAAAACTTCTCTAATAGTTGGTCAAGGATTTTTTCCTAATATACGTCCACGAACCTCATCAAGATCTTTGTTTAAACCAGCCAAGAAAACAAATACTCGTCCTCTTTCAATTTTCTTTTTGTACCGAGCACTGTCATTAGGATTCTCCCATTGTTCATCTTCAAACATGTCCAATTCCTGCCAAACAGCCATCATATCATTATAGTAAGCTGTTACCTCTCAATTACCTTGTTGCATTTTCCACATATGGGTGTTTAATTCGAATAACTGCGAATGGTTGTCCAAATCGGAATAGGTTTCTCAAACTGCTTCCCAAACATCTCGAGCAGTCTGCAAAACATGAATGGTTTTCCAATAACCGGATCCATTGAGTTAATCAACCGGTAGTAACCATTGAATTTTCTGAGCGCCACTGCCTATATTTCGAATCTTCGGTTGTTGGTGGTTTTATCTCACCATTCAAGTATCCAAGTTTCCCTTTTCCATCAATCACCAACCTCATGGACTGAGACCATTCAAGATAATTCTTGCCATTCAGTTTATGAATGGTGATTTGAAGAGACTTTCGGGGAGGAACAGTGGAAGTAGCCGAAACTCCCTTGATGGTGTCACGCCCGCTAGCTTCCCAAGTGGTACGAACTAGAGCCAACCATGGCAGCCTTAAAATTCATGATCAAGCCCTAAGCTCTGATACCATGTAGAATTTTATAGAGAAAGGAAAAAAGAGAAATGTTCTCTTATACTTTTTCTATATATCAAACATAGGAGAAACACAACTTATATATACTAGCTAAATGATAGAAAAAGAACTTAGATAGGAACTAATTTATCTTATCCCTAAACCTTAGAATGTTTATCCATATCTCTAACAAACAAAAACTAATTAGTTATTCTAACTTATCAACAGTTCACTTAAGACTTAAGATGATTAAACCATGTCTACCCCAATAGGCTACACGGCGATAGTATACCATGTAATTACCTGATCAAAACATGTTTGTAAATATCACTTATCCTTCCACTACTGTCATAGAAGTTAGCCTTTCTTTTTTTTTTTTTTTCTCAAAGGACATTCTTGCTTTTGTTCCTTGGACCTATAATAAATGTTGCTGGTGATGAAAACGTTATAACTGGACAAGTAGCTTGTGTTTTATAGGTTTTGCATAGTTTCTGGTGATAAAAATAAATCAATTGTGAAGTGTAACTAATTAGTTTAGTTGACTTTTGTCGTAAAATGCTATTTTCTTTATAGGGGCTAAGCTCATTGAAATTTTCTGAATTACCAAAAGCAAAATAAGTACGGCAATTGATTGCATCATGCTCTTCTGTTGTTATGGGATTTTTCTTTTCTTTAATAATATCGTTGCTTTCCCCAGGCATTGGAATCCTCCAGCACCTGGATTCTAGAGTTTCACAATGAGGAGGAAAAGATCATATGGTTCAAAGGACTTATACAGTCTACCTATCAAGCTTCTGTATGGCTGATATGATTCTACATTGTTATTCTAGGAAATTCATTTGTAATTTAGGTGCTTATTTCTGAAATTTAGATTTATTTTCATGAAGGTTCCTCCATCAATTGATGTACTTGGAGAGACAAGTAATGTTGCTGCCGAGTTTGGTGAACCTCAGACTCCCCAATTGAAAACAGCTGATCTTGTCATTAATGGGGCACTAGTGGAGGCAAAGTTATGTATATATGGAAAGGTTAGATGTAATTCATTGTCCTAAATGCTTATGTTTCATTGATGATTGTGCATTTTCCTTTTACTTTGAACGTGTGAAGTGTGTCTGTTGATCTAGTAGTTATAATGGGGTACTGTTTTGGGTGTTTAGCTTACTGTTGCAGTTACCGGTCATACTTCAATGTTTGTTTATTCTCTTGTGCAGGCTGGGGGTGAAGTTGAGGAGACACTTGAGGAGACTCTAATTATTGAGGTTCTTGCTGGTGGGGGAAAGGTCTGTTTTTTCAGTTTTGATTTTATTATTGGTCGCTCTTTTCCTGGTAAATATACTATTCTATTTAACTGGCTGATATATGTCCAACTCTGCACTATTAGTGTTATCTCAGAATTCTAGCATAGTAATAATATTTGTAAATCAATGTAAGACATATCAAGTTGCAAGGTCCTTTTTCTTTTTTAGGTGATAAGTAATAAATTTATTGAGAAAAGGAGAGTACAATATGGAGGATAAAGTATCATCCCATAAAACTGACCATACAAAAACAAAGAACATGAAGAACAAACTAAAAGTGTAATGTCCTCAATTGTGTTGAGTGACTCAAACAAACTGTAGAATTTTATAGAGAAAGGAAAAAAGAGAAATGTTCTCTTATACTTTTTTTATATATCAAACATAAGAGAAACACAACTTATATATACTAGGTAAAGGATAGAAAAAGAACTTAGATAGGAACTAATTTATCTTATCCCTAAACCTTAGAATGTTTATCCATATCTCTAACAAACAAAAACTAATTAGTTATTCTAACTTATCAACACAAACCCCCTGAAAGCTTCAGATGCATAAGCCTCAAGTGGATAGAGCTGAAAGAACCATTTTTTTCACTAAAGATTACATGATAAACTCTAAGTTTGGAACAAATGCTTTTCTCTCCTTTCAAAGACTCTGTAGTATGGAAAGATTAGTTGGTTAAGAATGGTCTTCAAAAGAAAATAAGATGGACATTGGACTTGTAAGAAGATTCTGGAAGGGTCCAAATACAGATTCTTTCTATATGCATTGGGAAACAACTAAACAAGATCGAATAAAACTAGTGATCAAGACAATTTTGTGATTTCTCCATTTTAACAATTTCTATAGAAATGAAAATAACAAGAGACAGTATTGTTGCCATGAGAAAAATACTGAGTGGTAGGAGCATTATACAAAGTAGAAAATCTTTTAGAGATGACGAAGAAAATGGTAAGAGACTCCAAATATCTTCCCAAAAGCATATATGGATCCCATCACCAAACGACAAGGAAAAATAGAATGCATGAGACATGAATATCCATGGGCTCCTATGGAGGCTTAAAAAGGATTTTGTGCTTTTATTTAATCCTTATTTCGTACATGTGCGCATATGTGTGCCCATCTTGAAAGTTCCTAGCTAAATGTCTACATGTGGAGTCTAAGAACAAATATTTTTTCGTTGGGTTCGTTGACATGCCAGTTTGTTTGACTTTCCCTCTTTTATTAATATCCTGACTACTTACAAGTAGATATCATTTCCATGTGTATCTTTTGCTACTGCATTTTTTAATTTTATTGTTCTGCAGGTGTATTTGACTCGTTCGGAAGGTGATCTGACAGTCAAGATGAAGTTGCACTCTTTGAAAATTAAAGATGAACTTCAAGGTCGTCTGTTGACAAGTCCACAGTATTTAGCCTGCTCCGTGCTGAAGAATGATAAGCCACCTGCATTTCCTAGCCCTCCAGATCCCAAAGGGAGAGATATGTTGGCAGTGCCTCATGATGATGATGATACTTTTAAGGATGCTTTGCCTGATTTTTTGTCCATATCAGATACTGGCTTTCATTCACCACGAATGGAGGTGTCTATGAGCGATTCTTCTGAATTTCAGTGTGCTGAAGCCTTAATTCATGAACAGGAACTGTTACAAGGGAAGAGTATTTCTAATGAGGTATTTTATGAGGCACAGGGTGGTGATAGTTTGGATTTTGTATCTGTTACCTTTTCAACAAGGAGTTCCTCTTCACCTGATTATGATGGTATAGATACGCAGGTAAACATGATTATCAACGATTTTTCAGTTATAAACTTGAATTCCTTATCAGCACTTGTATTGCTAACTGATGTATACATTTGAATTATTCAGATGAGTATTCGCATGTCCAAACTAGAGTTCTTTTGCAACAGACCTACGCTTGTTGCTTTAATTGGTTTTGGCTTCGATCTAAGTTATGTGAATCCTGCTCAAAGTAGCACAGACATGGCTGTAATCTCAGCTGATAAATCTGTGATAAACAAAGAAAAGAATGAAGACAGTGGTCGTGTTAAAGGGTTGCTGGGCTATGGGAAAAATCGAGTTGTATTTTTTTTAAACATGAATGTTGACAGTGTCACTGTCTCTCTTAACAAAGAGGATGGCTCTCAGCTTGCTGTGCTTGTGCAAGAAAGTTTCCTCTTGGATCTTAAGGTAGGTGCATGTTGTCATGAAAAACTTTTCTTCTTCTTTACTCTTTGAACATTTCTACGAAATTCGTAAGACAATTATGAGGTTGTCATGGACATGGCCCATCTTGCTTTTATTTCATGCTACACTGTTACAAATTATTTACTTTTATTGTCAAATCTAACTAGTGCCACTGGGTTTTGTTGTTTTATTTGACTTTATTTAACTGTTTATGCTAGGTTCATCCAAGTTCTCTTTCTGTTGAAGGCACATTAGGAAATTTCAGACTCTGTGATATGTCACTTGGAAAGGATCACTGTTGGAGTTGGCTTTGTGATATACGCAATCCAGGGATAGAATCCCTGATTAAGGTAGTTACTCGACTTCTTGTTGGCTCTGCTAATTGTATAACTTCTAATTGCAAAACCATACCAATTTATTTTTTTCTCTTTTTCAGTTTAAATTTAGTTCTTATAGTGCTGATGATGATGATTATGAAGGATATGATTATAGTTTGAGTGGCCGACTGTCTGCTGTACGCATTATTTTCCTGTATAGGTTTGTCCAAGAGGTATGTTGGAATAGAGCCAGTAACTATTTTCTGGGTTAAGTGACATCGTTTTTGTTTCTTTTGTATGCAAATAAATCTTGGTTGATCATTCTGGAAGTTTGGTGCTTAAACAGTTTTAGATTTGTTTCTGCATTTCGAAAATGTGAGTTGTACCTATTTTTTTAATAGAAGTTTTTACTTTATTTTTGTAATTTTGAAAGAGAATCAAATCTGAAAAAAGGAGGTCAAAACATCCTCATGACCGAATTAAAGAAAAAAAAAAACTGATGCAGCTGTATTTAGTACGATAAACCTTCTTTCTAGATTTTATTTGTCAAGTAATGGTATATATGCGTACCACGTGAAAAGTGTTTATGCCTACTGATATTCAGACTGCACTACTTCAAGGGCTGCATATTTGTAAGGTTTCATTATCTTACAGCCAAATATCATCTGCTAAGTAAGTTAAGTAAAGGGTAGCCCTCTTTCTTAGTAGAAGGAGAATCTGCCAACTAAGAGTAGAAGCTAGGGTTAGCCAATCCGTAAGGAAAAGAGGTTCATAAGCCTATTTCAACTCTTTGAGAGAGAAAATTGTGGGGGACAGATGGTAGTCTGTCACTCTTATGGCAACAATTAAGACATGCTGTAGGATATAATACTGTTATATTTTCTGCATTTCATTAATATCTACTTCTGTCCATTGAATGTGTTTAGGCACACAAATAATTAGATCTTGGATGACAAACAACATACTTCACATGAAAGAAATTCTGAACAATGTGAAATTTGAGCCCTTCTAATGATTCTGTATCAAAACAAAAGCTTTGGGTTCTTTATGCTGAACAACATCTTCCATCTCTCTTGTTTGGAATGTCGTTAAATAGTGAAATTCCTCAGAAATTGTTTCTCTGCCTGTGAAAGCTACTATAGGAATAGAAAAATCATGACCAGAGTGATTGTAAAGTTGAGGAAAAATGCAAAGCTAAATTGACTTATTTCATCCTTTTTCTTTGAGGAAAGTTGAACTTTTGGAATTTATGGTGTTGTGAATGTTGTGAATCACATATTTCTGCAGATAACTGCGTACTTTATGGAACTTGCAACCCCACATACTGAAGAAGCAATTAAATTGGTGGATAAAGTTGGAGGTTTTGAGTGGTTAATTCAGAAATATGAGATTGATGGAGCCACTGCATTAAAGCTGGACCTCTCACTCGACACTCCAATTATCATTGTGCCCAGGAATTCCATGAGCAAAGAGTACGTAGATTGCCAATTTAATTGATTTTGTATGTTGTTCACTTTGTGTGACTTTGCCGAAATAACAAAACTTGAGATATTTGCAAAGTTAAGTCATTGGGAAATTCTCTGTATTTATAATTAATGTTTTGTGAGTTGATAAACTTAAGTTGATAGTATTCTAGATCTGAACTTGACTACAGTGTTGGATATCATGCTGAAGCTTTCTGCTTTAAGGATATTTTCTCGTTTCATTTTATATAGGATTTTGAGTTCGTTTGCCAGTAAAGATCTTTGTTACAGTCTTATTTATTTGACAACAAAATAATATAAATCCTGGCTTAAATTATTTATCACTCTTTTATCCTCTCTTTGACATGCTTTCAGCTTATTCAGTATCCTAATGAGAGGTCCTTGCGTTTATTCCAAAGTTTGGAGTTTTAATCATTATTGCAGTTCCTTAAGCTGTTGGATGCCATAACTTCTTTATATGTTGGTCGTAATTGCAGCTTCATTCAACTCGATTTGGGCCAGTTGGAGGTGACAAATGAACTCAGTTGGCATGGCTGCCCAGAAAAAGATCCTTCAGCTGTCCACATGGATGTTCTTTATGCTAAGGTAGGTACATTACATGTTTAGGTTGGCTGTTTAGGAAGCTAGAGTTCTAGTTTCTCAAATATTGTTTGCTGTTTAAAATTTCAGATTCTGGGAATCAACATGTCTGTAGGAGTTGATGGTTGTTTAGGCAAGCCTATGATTCAGGAAGGAAAGGGACTAGATATTTCTGTGCGTCGCAGTTTGCGAGATGTTTTCAGGAAAGTCCCAACATTTTCTCTTGAAGTAAAGGTAATTTATTGTTGAATTATCAACAATCTATTATCATTCTCTTATTTTTTTCTGCCTTATGTTCTTGGTGTATTTTAGTTTCTTTTGATAGGGTCTTTTAATCTCTGTGGTTGATATAGTGGCTTTCATAAAATCAACAGTACGAGTCTTTCACATAGATTGTAATGCATTTGCTATGAGTTGTCAAAACAGCAAGTTTTTATTTTTCTTTCCTTCACCATTTTCTTCTTTATTTATTTACAGTAGGCTATTATTTAACTTGTTCTATCATAATTGTATATTTGGTTGTTCTTATGAATGTTTCGTTGCAAACACAATATTATTGAAATTGAATAGGCAGGTGATGGAAAGAGAATGTGCACACCTAATTTGAAAACTGTGGTTTGGCTCTTATATAGTAAGTTGTTAGTTAAGTCCATTGGAAGAAGGTGGAAAAATTACCTAATGCTATCTCTTATATTGGACTGCCGCAGCTACACTTTCGAGTTCTCTGGGCAGCTACTTAATAAAATTAATGTTGAAGAGTAGGATGTTTTTTTTTATATATCCTCCCCTTAGGATCCTGTTTGGTGGAATTATTGAGAAAACCAAAATTCCACAATTGATGCCTTCTATTGTTGCTTTTCTTTTTTCCCCTTCTTTTTTGTGTATCCATTTTTGGTTTGCTCAAGTTAGTGTTTTGGTACTTTTGTGGTAATCTCATTGTAAATATAAACAGGTGGATTTCCTCCATGCTGTGATATCGGATAAAGAATACAATGTGACTCTAGACTGTGCCTACATGAATTTATATGAAGAGCCAAGACTTCCTCCAAGTTTCCGTGGCAGCAAAGCTGCTTCAAAAGATACAATGCGTTTGTTGGTAGATAAGGTCAACATGAATAGTCAGATCTTATTTTCACAAACTGTTAACATCGTAGCAGTCAATGTCAATTATGCATTGCTGGAGCTGTGTAATGGCATTCATGAGTCACCTTTAGCCCATCTTGCTGTGAGTCTTTTCCTTCACTATATATGTAACATCACAAGATCAATAGTTAATGCACACATATTTACCTTGTCTAGCTTTTTTTTTCCATGTTGAATGTTAAATGTTTTGCTCTCGTGCCTCTTGGTTGTGTACTCTTGCAGCTGGAAGGTCTATGGGTATCATACCGCACATCTTCATTGTCTGAAACAGATCTCTACATCACTATTCCCAAATTTTCTATCATGGACATTCGTCCTGATACAAAACCTGAAATGCGCTTGATGCTTGGATCATCTACTGATGCTACTAAACAAGCTTCTAGTGGGAATTTTCCACAATCTCTGAATAGGGGCAGCTTTAGGAGGATACACTCTCAATCTGGCTTTGACATGGATTTACCATGTTCAACGATGTTTTTGATGGACTATAGATGGCGACTTTCCTCACAATCATGTGTTGTCAGGATTCAGCAGCCCCGTATCCTTGTTGTCCCAGATTTTCTTCTAGCTGTGGGGGAGTTCTTTGTGCCAGCATTGGGGGCTATAACTGGCAGGGAGGAAACAATGGATCCTAAGAAGGATCCCATTTGTAGATGCAATAGCATAGTTCTCTCAGAACCTGTTTACAAACAGAGTGAAGATTTGGTGCAGTTGTCACCAAGTAGACAGTTAATAGTAGATGCCAATGGTGTTGATGAATATACGTATGACGGTTGTGGAAAGGTCATCTGTCTAAGTGAGGAAACCAATATGAAGGAATTTCATTCTGTGAGATCTCGGCCAATCATTATAATTGGACGTGGTAAGAGGCTGCGATTCGCTAATGTGAAAATTGAGGTACTTATGCTTCCCAATTGTTATGTACATTATGAGTTATGGTTGTTTCACATCTCTTCATTATTCTTACTTTGAGCATATGAAGGGGCGATAAGTATGTTCACGGGGAAGTCTAACAAGGAGGGATGATTGTAACTTTTAGTTGGCTGACATGTCTTACATAACTTATTGTTCAGAATTTATCAGTCAGAAGTATCACATATAGGCTTGTCTCTGTAGAATATGTAAACACCAAATGCGCTTTTCAACTCAGGGTCTAATTAGAACACTTGTGAGGATGTTAACAGTGGGAGTATGGGCCAATTGGTTTCCATTAAATTGTTTTATTTGGTGGTTACTTTCTGGGAAATGTATATGTAATGTGAAGTATGAGCCTTTCAAATAATGAGCATAGTTCAATTTTCTTTATGCTGTGGGATGCTAGTTCAAATACTGAATTCTCTACACTTGTTTAAATCTCAACTAGTAGGCTGTTATATTCAGAATGTAGTTCCTATGAATGTATTCTGTTACTTTTCTTCTGTTGAAGCTGTAAAGGAAAAAGCCATGTTACCTCTTTCTTCTTTATGTAAATTTTCTTTAATTTCCTTTTTGTTGTTGGCTTTTGTGGTTCCTGCTTAAGATATTTCGTGTTGATTTTCAATCATAACAAAATCAATAGCTAAACTAATGATACTTTTTTCATTCCATCAGAATGGTTCCCTTTTGAGGAAGTATGCATACTTGAGCAATGACAGCAGTTACTCAATATCGGTAGATGATGGTGTTGACATTTCATTGGTTGATAGATTTTCATCTGACGGTGACAAAAACATTCTGGACATGCATAGGACGTCAGACATTTTGTTTTTTTCTGACTCTGAAAATGATTCAAACGGAATGCAGAGTTTCACTTTTGAAGCACAGGTAAACTTCTGTCTGTAGCACCACTCAGTTCCAGGGTATAAATCAGAGTCAGCAGAGGAAGAGAGTGAATAAGAAGAAGAAAATGAGAAGGAAGAATATTGAAATTGTTTTGTGAGGGCCATTGACAGAGAACCTTAATTTTTTTGCAAGTCATACCTTCTCATATTATTTCACTAAACATCATAAAAGTTATCCTAACAAGTGATCACTACTAATTGAATTGTAACACTAAACTAGCAAAAAATTAAAACTTTTAACAACAGTAACACATCAACCAGATTTGCAGCTAAACTTAAATCAAATATGCAGCTAAACTCCATTTCTATACATTAGAGGCTGATCGATGAACTTGTTTCATCCTTTGCTTTCTCTTGATCTTTCTGATTCTTTTTTTTTTATTAAGATCTGTTATATTGTCTTTCTCTTCATATAGATCAAGTTATTTAATTAAAAAAATAACTGCAATAGCATTTTTCCTGTTGATGAGTATTTTTGTCCTAGCATTTGGTGTACTGGTGGCAGCATCCATTTTTTGGAACTGAATTCCAGAGGCTGATGCATTGGCCTTTGGCACGCAAACATAACGACTGGAAGCTAGTTAGTTTTACTTACGAGTTTTTATTTCTCATTGCAAATGCTTGGTACTCCCTTTCTGATGACATAAGAACCTTTGGTCAGGGATGCTCATAGCCATCCCCTTGCAAGTTTGAACAGTACTTGCACGAGTTTTATTGTTCCTTTTAGAAACTGGGATTCTTATTAATGATTTTGGTGCCTTTGTATATAAGAGAACAAATTAGATAGGGTTTATTGTATTAATGTTGTTGTAGCTGGTTAATGGTTTTAGGATCTGATTTGTGAAATTTATGTTTTATGATTGGAATCTTATTTATTATTTCTGTATTCAGGTTGTTTCTCCTGAGTTTACCTTCTATGATGGTACAAAATCTTCACTGGATGATTCTTCATATAGTGAAAAGCTTCTACGTGCAAAAATGGATTTGAGTTTCATGTACGATAACAGTTTATTACTTTCACATTCTTTCACGAGCTAGTATTTCTTGCAATCCCTTTTGGTGCTTCCATATTTAGAAGCTAATTAAACCCTTATGTGGGAGACCATGTGTTTTATTCCCTGGTATTATTTCACATTCCTCTGGAAATTTTGAGGGAAAAATTGTATAATATCGGTGTTTCTCGCCCATTATCATGCCTATTTGTTATATGAACATTCCATAAAAGTTTGATAAACATTAGGTAATGGTATGTTTCTGAGTTTGAAAGGAACAACTGTTAAAAACACATTCACAAAATTGTAATATTTTATTCTCAGATATGTGGATAAATTTTAGAATTTCTTGGATTTACTGCTCAAGAACATTGATCTTTTCCTATTTTACTTTTTAGTTTTATGTTTCTTGGATTTAATTAAGGCTGTTCGCTGTTCACCTTACAGGTATGCATCAAAAGAAAATGATACCTGGATTCGAGCTCTGCTGAAGGATCTGACAGTTGAGGCTGGTTCTGGACTCATGATTCTCGATCCAGTGGACATCTCAGGGGGCTATACTTCATTGAAGGAGAAAACAAATATTTCTCTGATATCTACAGATATATGTTTCCACCTTTCCTTGAGTGCCATTTCTCTTTTACTTAACTTGCAGAATCAGGCAACGTCAGCTTTACAATTTGGAAATGCTATTCCCTTGGCACCTTGTATCAACTATGACCGAATATGGGTCTCCCCGAAAGGTTGTCTTCTATTTTAAGTGGGGGAAATTGATGATTTATTTTTATACTAGCATCTTAGTTTTGTTTGCCCTTGAGCTCTAGGACTTGCCTATGAGACTTTATTAACTCTTTGGTCCTCTCTTCCCATCATCTGGCTAATTTGTGCAGAAAATGGGCCTCGTAATAACCTTACCTTCTGGAGGCCTCAAGCTCCATCAAATTATGTTATATTGGGAGATTGTGTCACATCAAGGTGAATTCTATCGCAACATTTATGAAACTTTTCTTCATTAAAAAAAAAAAATTAGAAAAGAGAAATTTTTGTGGCTGAACAGCCATTAATTCAATGGCTTGTTATTAACATTATAGTAAATTTGATTAGAAGATAATGCTGCATTAAAAGTTTACAGTGAATAGTAGTTAGGTGCATGCATCATGCAGTGTTAATTTCACGTTGTAGTTGTTAAATCTAATTTAAAGAAACTGTCAATAATCTTGATTACTTCACCAGGATATATTGGCACATGCAAGAGTATAGACTACTCTTGCCATACGAGGACATCTTGCAGTATCTATGTCATAATTGGAATGATTCTTTAACAGATTAGGAGCGATTAGTTGTTGATTTCAAGGTGATAGGGTATTACTTTTGTTATGAGTTTAAAAATGCCTTTTACATCTGTTCCAATTTTTTTATCTTGATATTATAATATATGTTTGAAATAAACCAAAGCTTTCGTATTTTGTTTATTCATCCATTTTGGAGGTTAGCCATATAAAGTTTTTGGACTTTGGATGAAATTGATTGATTATTTTAATTACTTGCCTGATTCAATGTTTATTTCCTTCTGTCCCTTCTGTTTCTATGATTTGATATGCCCTCCCAAAATATGTTTGAAATCCTTTAGAAATCTTTCAAATTGAATTTTTATATATGTTGCAAGTAGCTTGCTGATGTTGCTTTCATGTACTAGTGGGTTTGTATTTTTCTCCATTCCCCTAGTTGTGCTACTCAGAGTTTGCTCATTGATGTAATATATATGTTTCTTCTTCTACTGTCACTGCCCTATTTTGATAATCCTTTTTCCTTTTTCCGTCCCAAAATATGATCTACTTTCGTTCATTAATCGACATAAATTTGATCATAAAGTGTATAATGAAGTGTGACTCACTAGTAAAATAAAATTGTAGTAAGGGTATTCTAGAAAGAAACTCTAAATTTCTTAATCCATAAATTGAAAATGGACTAAATTTCTATCTGAGCTGTTTTCTTCTCTCCAGATAAATTTGTTTGTTTTAATTTTGATTATTTGTAATGGGTCAGGCCGATTCCTCCATCTCAGGCAGTAATGGCAGTAAGTAACACATATGGACGTGTGAGAAAGCCAGTTGGATTCAATCTCATTGCCTCGTTCTCTGGAATTCAAGGATTTTTATGCAACAGCCATTCTGATTATGTTACTGATTGTTCTCTTTGGATGCCTGTTGCACCAGAAGGATACACAGCTCTGGGTTGTGTAGCACATATAGGAAGAGAATCACCACCAAACCATATTGTTTATTGCTTGCGATCTGACCTTGTATCATCCACAACATATTCAGAATGCATATTTAATGTGCCACCAAATCCTTTGTCTACATCTGGGTTTAGTATTTGGCGCATGGACAATGTAATTGCATCATTTTATGCCCATCCTTCAACTGAATATCCTCCCAGAATAAGTAGTTGCGACCTGAGTCATCTTCTTCTCTGGAACTCTATTCGGCATCATTCTGCATCTAAAGAAACTGCATCAGGTTTGACTGTTAACCACGGCCACAAAAGTCAGCAAACAGGCATTGAGAGTGAAAACTTATCTGGATGGGACATTGTTCGATCAATATCTAAAGCATCTAACTGTTATATATCAACTCCAAACTTTGAGAGGATATGGTGGGACAAGGGTAGTGATGTACGGCGACCTGTTTCAATATGGCGACCTATTGCACGTCCCGGTTATGCCATATTAGGAGATTGCATTATCGAAGGGTTAGTAAATCTTGTTAGACATTAATTATTTTAATCCTCTATCTTCATATTCTTGTGAGGTTTCTTTAATCAACACATGGTATTTATTTCCTTCTTTGCAGCTTGGAACCACCTGCTTTGGGCTTAGTTTTTAAGGCTGATAATCCTGACATTTCCTCAAGGCCGGTGCAATTTACTAAAGTTGCACATATAATGGGGAAGGGCATCGATGAAGTCTTTTTCTGGTATCCAATTGCTCCTCCTGGTTATGCTTCAGTAGGATGTGTTGTCACCAGAATAGATGAAGCACCTAGAATTGCTTCAATGTGCTGTCCAAGGATGGATCTTGTTAACCAAGCAAATATAATTGAGGTGCCAATTTCAAGATCTCCAAGCTCCAAGACATCTCAGTGTTGGAGCATTTGGAAAGTTGAAAATCAGGTTAAGAGAGTTCACAGAATTCTGTCTAAATTTATTGCTCATTTGTGTAATTTCTGTATATTGGAAATGTTATGAAAGTTTCTACTAGATTTATCTTTATTCTAGTGTTTATTTGTTCTGGAAATCCATATTTTTTCTAATTTATGGCTTTCAACACATCAAGCTTTATCTGAACATGAGGAGTGATTTTTCTATTCTTTATTTTTATCCCATCTTTCTGTAGGCCTGCACTTTTCTTGCTCGTTCGGATCTTAAAAAGCCATCAAGCAGGTTGGCATTTGCTATTGGTGATTCTGTGAAGCCAAAATCCCGGGAGAACATAACAGCGGAGCTGAAGCTACGATGCTTCTCTCTAACTGTTTTAGACAGTTTATGCGGAATGGTATGTGGACCCTGAGACTAGATCATCGTAGACCTTGATCTAGAGATATTTTTTTGTTTCTCATATTTATTCTTATAGCAAGCTCCATTCCAGATGACACCTCTGTTTGATACTACAATATCCAATATCAAGCTTGCGACACATGGTCGCCTAGAGGCAATGAATGCTGTACTTATTTCCTCTATTGCTGCATCAACATTCAATGCACAATTAGAAGCATGGGAGCCACTTGTGGAACCTTTTGATGGAATTTTCAAGTAATTTTGTTGTTATTCTGTTTATGATATGCTTGTTTTTGGATGTGCTATACCTATTCAAGCAGACTCATATCCATAATAATCTCTGATTTCTCATTTTTAAGGTTTGAAACAAATGATACCAATGTGCATCCACCATCAAGACTTGCAAAGAGGGTACGTGTTGCTGCAACCAGTATCGTAAATGTAAATCTTAGTGCTGCCAACCTTGAAACTTTTGTAGGAACCATTCTTTCTTGGAGAAA
Source organism: Ricinus communis (assembly GCF_019578655.1). NCBI lineage: Eukaryota > Viridiplantae > Streptophyta > Magnoliopsida > Malpighiales > Euphorbiaceae > Ricinus > Ricinus communis. The sequence continues at coordinate 747,388 of NC_063264.1, read as the reverse complement.
GCAGCTAGAACTTGATCAAAAATCAAGAAGACTAAATGAGGTAAAATGATCTATTTGGTTTTTCAATCTTAAATCTTTTCTGTACATATTTGATTTATCAACATGGTGCATTCTTGATGCTTTAATAAGTGCAGGAAACTGGTAGTCATCATAGGCATGAAGAGGATCCAACTTATTCTGCTTTGGATGAAGATGATTTTCAGACTGTAACAATAGAAAATGAACTCGGGTGTGATATGTATCTGAAAAGAGTTGAGGGTGATGCCGATGCAGTTGAAAAACTACATCATGGTGCATGTGCTTCTGTGTGGATTCCACCTCCAAGATTTTCTGACAGATTGAAAGTTGCAGATGAATCTAGGGAACCACGATGCTACATTGTTATCCACATACTTGAAGCTAAGGTTGCGACTGCTAAAGTCTAATTAGCACATCGTGCTTATCATGTATTGAAAATATTATGTACCTTTTCTGAAAGTAAAGATGAAACTTCAACTTTTGCAGGGTTTGCCCATTATTGATGATGGGAATAGCCATAACTTCTTTTGTGCTCTCCGCCTTGTTGTTGATAGTCAGGGAACAGATCAGCAAAAGCTATTTCCTCAGAGTGCAAGGACAAAATGCGCTAGCCCTGTACTTCTGAAAGCAAAAGAATTCATTAATGGAATTGCAAAATGGAATGAGCTTTTCATTTTTGAAATTCCTCGTAAGGTATTCATATTTGGGGCTGCAAATCCTTGTTAATTGATTTTCTTTCTGGGAGACTGGATGCAATCCATTCCTTTTCTCCTCCCCTTGTAATATCAACTGCGATTCACCTTTACTCAAGAGTTACAATTACTCCCAAATCTTATCAACAATGCAGAAAAAGCATGCAGCAATGATTTGACATATGACTGTTTAATTTGCATATTTATATTCTTGCTTTCTATCAACATGTGTTCTTTATGAGATCTGCTGATCTTTTACAAGTAAACTAGTGTCATGACATGTTTTTGCTACTGGAATAGAGCTGTATCGAAATGCTAGAATGGAATATTGAATTTCCCCTTCTTTTAGTTAGATTATACATTTCTGGTTGTTTCGTTAATCTGACCTTGGTTTTAGGTTTCCTGTACAAAGTGTAAATAAACCTTTGATGTATGGCGGATACTTTTAGTGGTATTCCAAATAAATGTACAAGCTGAGGCTTGTTTGAGATCATATAGTAGTTTGAAATATCATTCTAAGAATTTCTCTTAATTATTTGCCTACACTATTTTGCCCACCATTTTATTTCCTAATTATCATTTTTATTTAATGGGTGCCTGACCTCCTGCATTGACTTCCACCATCATTTTGACTTGCATATTCTTAAGTACTTAGTGTTTCTAAATTTTTGTTTCCTTGTTTTAAATTTTTCATGTGACTGATGTTACCTTTTAAAAACAAATTTGGCAGGGGCTGGCTAAGTTAGAAGTGGAGGTAACGAATCTTGCAGCCAAGGCTGGAAAGGGTATGTTTATTGGTGCTCCAACATCTGAATTAGAATCGCAAAAAGCTGTTAACCATCTTCTTTTAGGTTGTTAATTCAAATGCTTTCTTTAATAGTCAACACCTTTAAAAATGAAACCATCGACATTTTCTTCTTGAGACTCTTTCTAAGGCTTTTGTTAAGAATAGGCCACATCACCGCACCTTTAGCTGTGTACTCTTGGTGAGAACTCCACCGCTTCAGATCCTGACAAAGATCGAGATTCGGAAGACACTCTAAGGCCGCAGTTGATTATAGGCTTTTAACATAACATTCTCAGCCGCTCAAGAGTCAAGAAATTGATTATCTCTCTCTTTATGATCGACACATGGAAAAAAATAGACTCGCGGGGTTCGAGAAGAAATCGGTCATTATCATTATGGAAGAAGAAGATGAAAGATGTAATCAGAGCACATCAATCTGGCTCGCTCATAAGAGATCAACTATCTGGATTCATTCAGAACAAATTAATTCATAAAATGAAATTTCGTTTTTTTGTATTCGATGTTATACTTGATCTAAATTCTATCAAAATAGAAAGCCTATAATTAGCTTTTTAATGAACTTTTGTAAGCTGTAAATGAGTAAATAACAAATAACTAACGAGCTTGTTCACGGACATGGAGTTAAGTTTTTTATGTCTTTAAGGTTATCACCTAAACTGAAAATTTATACTCAAACATGCGTAATAATTTCATCATTGAATGCAAATGGTTGTTATTAGCTTCTTCATGAGTTTTTCCCCCAGTTCTTTGTTCACTTACTGCCTCACTGAAACAAATAAAAATATTTTGGAGTTTTCTTAAACATTCTTTAGTTGTGTAAGAAACAACTAATCTCATTATGTGGTTGGAATTGGTTACAGGTGAAGTTGTTGGTGCACTCTCATTGCCTGTTGGACATGGTGCAGGCATGCTGAAGAAAGTGACCTCATCAAGGATGTTACATCAACCCAATAGTGCCCAGAATATTGTGTCACATCCTTTAAGAAGAAAGGTGAACATTGTCTATTAAAAAACTCACGTGTAGTATGCTTTTATGTCTTGTAGTGACTATTATTTCATGTAAAATATATACACATACGTATATATATATATATATATATATATATATATATATATATATATATATATATATATACACACATATGTATATAAATATATTATGTTTCCGGTAGTAAATAAATTGTTGCTTGTCCTTTTTCTCTTGGAGGTTCAGAAAGACAATGTTGAAGAGTTGCATGATTGCGGCAGCCTGTTAGTTTCTACTACATACTTTGAGAGGAACGTGGTATCAAATTTCCATGGAGATAAAGAATCTGAGTATTCTCACCAAAGGGATATAGGTTTCTGGGTTCGTCTTCACCCTGGGGGTTCATGGGAGGGTATCCGTTCATTGCTTCCACTGTCTGTAGTCCCCAAAACATTAGAAAATGATTATATAGCCGTGGAAGTGGTCATGAAAAATGGCAAGAAGCATGCAATTTTCAGGGGTCTTACAACAGTAGTGAATGATTCAGATGTTAAATTGGATATTTCTGTATATGATGCTTCTTTGGTTTCCTCTTCTGGGAGAAGCAAAATTAACATTGTGATAGAAGAGATCTTTGAAAACCAATGTTATAATCCTATATCTGGTTGGGGTCATAAGTGGCCTGGCTTTATAAGTAATGATCCAGGGCGATGGAGCACCAGGGACTTCTCATATTCATCAAATGTTAGTATGTGCTTGCTTCTTTTATTCGATGTTAATAATATAATACAGCTGTATTTTTAACCAGAATCGTATTTTATTTTGAAGGACTTTTTTGAACCTTCCCTCCCTTCTGGATGGCAGTGGACAGCTGCATGGATTATTGATAAATCTTTCCCCGTTGATGATGATGGTTGGATATATGGGCCTGACTTTCAGAGTCTAAACTGGCCTCCAACTCCAAAGTCATGCACAAAATCTGCTCTTGACACTGTGCGACGTAGGCGCTGGATTCGTAGGAGGCAACAACTATCTGGGCAAGGATTAAATAGCATGAATGTTAATTTAATTTCCATAAATCCTGGTTCATCTGCTGTTTTACCATGGAGAAGTGCATTGAAGGATTCTGACCAGTGCTTACAAGTTCGCCCCTGCATTGATCAATGTCAACTTGCATATTCATGGGGTCAGCCAGTTACTTTTGGATCTGGATATGCATTTGGAAAAGATCAGGCTCTTGTTGATCAAGGGTTGCTTGCCAGACAGAATACAATGAAGCAGGGAAGTAAAGTGCCTAATGCTTTTAAGTTGAACCAGCTTGAGAAGAAGGATGCTCTTTTTTGCTGTTCTCCTGGCACTGGAAGTAAACAATTTTGGCTTAGCATAGGTGCTGACGCATTGATTCTTAATACTGAATTGAATGCTCCTATTTATGATTGGAGAATATCTATTAATTCTCCATTGAAGTTGGAAAACCAACTTCCTTGCCCAGCTGAATTCACGATTTGGGAAAAGGCAGATGATGAGGGTTGTGTGGAACGACATCATGGTATTATCTCTTCACGTGAGGGTGTGCATATATACTCAGCAGATATCCACAAACCTGTCTATCTCTCGTTGATTGTTCAGGGTGGATGGCTTCTAGAAAAGGTAATAATTTCTTTTTTAATATGCATATGCACACATGGCATCTGAAATTCTATATCAAGTAGGATGTCCATAGCTGCGTTTAGTAAACATAAATTTTATTAGCAGGACCCTATTCTTGTTCTGGATCTTCTTTCCAGTGACCATGTCTCATCGTTCTGGATGGTCAATCAGCAAAGTAAAAGGTTAGCTTCATTTTGTTTTATTTTATTCTATATTTGATTTATTCATATAAATAAAAAATACATTGTGAAATTTAAGATCTAATCACAATTCTTAAAGTTTTTCATGATATCAAGTACATACTTATTAAGTTTCTCCCTCAGTAACTTCTATTGCTGGAGGAAAATGATGCATGTAGCCAATCCAATATGTTAGGCTAACGGATACTCAATTTTTTTTTTTTTTTCAATTTCTTTTTATATTAATCATCCTTTTTGTTTTGTTGGAAATCTTTTGCAGCGAGAAGAGTTTAGTGAATATATAACCTGATAATAGATTTGGCATCACACTACTTTTGTATTTGTTTCATCATGTTAAAAAGTATATTTAATGATATTTGACAAATTAGCTGAAGCTTTTGAGGTTCTCTTTCTGTTTTGGCTTCTGAACTAACCTAGGAATCTATTTCTTTGTGTTAGTTTTTAAGACAACCAGGGACTAGTAGCTTCATTGGGATAGCATTAGGACCTGATGCTGGTTTTCAAATTCGGTGCACTGTATGACAACCATATTTGACTCAGCCCTGGATTATGGTATTCACTATTTTAGTTGGTTTTGCAGGAGGCTGCGTGTTAGTATAGAACGAGACATGGGAGGAACAATTGCTGCGCCAAAAACAATTAGGTTTTTTGTTCCATATTGGATAGTAAATGATTCATCATTGCCATTGGCATATAGAATCGTAGAAATTGAGCCGCTGGATAATGCGAAAACACCCTTGAAAAATCCTTCAAACTCACTGGAAAGGAAATATTTCGGTGCAAAGCGAAATATTCAAGTACTTGAATTTATTGAGGAGACTAGCCCACTACCTAGCATGCTTTCTCCACAGGACTCTGCTGGTCGCGGTGGGGTTATATTGTTTCAATCCCAGAAAGACTCGTATATGTCGCCACGAGTGGGCCTTGCGGTTGCTGTTCGTCATTGTGAGGTCTACAGTCCAGGGATTTCTCTTCTTGAGCTTGAAAAGAAGGTGATTTAAATGGAAAGATAACTCACCTGCATAGCTTATTTAGATTTATCTCCATGCTGATTAAATCATTTTCAGGAAAGGGTTGATATCAAGGCATTTAGCTCAGATGGATCCTACCACAAGCTTTCAGCGCTACTCAAGACCTCAGAGAGGACAAAGGTTTTTCTCTTTAGTGTGCCAATGTATAGAAGCAACCATAAGAAGCAATTTTTTTTTTCTTATTTATTAGCTTGGCTTTAGTGTTTCAGAAAGTAAATTTAGGCCATCCTCATTATTACTGTGAACATCTATTGTTTTAAGCAGATTATATTAATTTTGAGTGAGAGTAGGTATTGTATTTTCTTCTTTTAAGATAAAGTAGACGACTCTTTAAGGATTGAGTTGCAGTCAAGACTGATTTATGATCACATGATATTAATTAGTAATGATGATCTGCTCAGAAAATAATGTTCAAGAGACCTGGATTTCTTATCACTTGCCTGCATGATCTTCATTGTTATTGCATCTTCTCTGTTGTGTTTGCATGGTTCCATTTGGCCAACAACTGATGATGGTGTTGATCAATCCAAAGTGTATATGAGGATGGTATGGCATTAGATTCTTAGGCTCATTTTTATCATTGTTGTACTGAAAACAAGTTAAAACTATCTTCTGCTGGCAGACAGTCTAGCACCAAATTCAAAGAACTGACCAGTCTGGAATCTTTATCTACTAATTACTGGAAGCCTAGACTCATGCTGAACAATGAATGACCCAGGGAAAACTTTCATAATCATTGCCTTATGTTTAAGGCCTGGAAACTACATTATGAGCTGTAGCAATTAGTTAGTGTTCCCTGAATAAATTATGTTTTTTGTGAGTAACAGTTGTCATTTGGATGATTCTCAGGTTGTTCATTTTCAGCCCCACACCTTGTTTGTCAATAGGGTTGGTTTCAGTATCTGTCTACAGCAGTGTGATTCTCAGTTGTTGGAATGGATTCGTCCAACTGATCCTCCAAAATCATTTGGATGGCAGTCTAAAGTCGAGCTATTGAAGGTGTGTACAAAATATAAATAAACAAATTGTTTTGGACTAGATGTGTGTATAGCTTATGGTGTTTTTTCTTTCAGTTGCGGATGGATGGATACAACTGGAGCACACCGTTTAGTGTTTGCAGTGAAGGCATGATGCGGATTTCTTTGAAGAAATACACTGGAGAGGATCAAATGCAGTTGAGGGTACAAGTAAGAAGTGGCACAAAGAATTCACGCTATGAAGTTATCTTCCGTCCGAACTCTTCATCCAGTCCCTACAGGTTACAATATATGCTCATAAAGTATTTATTGTCTAAATGCTTACCAACTCAATCAATCTGAAAAATTGTTTACTGGGTTGTTCTTTACAATTCAGGAAAACAAATGTTTCTCATGTTAAGGGAATAGGCTTAGCCAAGTAAAGAATTTCTCATACCATAAAGATCCTAATCGAATATTGTTGATTTTGTACTTTTATCCTTTTTTTTAATTATATACGTGTTCTTGCAATTGTCTTTTCTACTTCATTGTGATGATTAACTTCCTATAACAGGATTGAGAATCGTTCTATGTTTTTACCCATTCGCTTTCGTCAAGTGGATGGTTTCAGCGATTCATGGAAGCTTCTCCTTCCAAGCACAGCTGCTTCATTCTTGTGGGAAGATCTTGGTAGACGACAACTTCTGGAACTCTTTGTGGATGGAACTGACTCATCAAAATCACTGATATACAATATTGATGAGATTTCTGATAATCTGCCCATCCATATGGGTGGAGGACCTGCTAGAGCTATACGTGTTACTATTGTGAAGGAGGACAGAATGAATGTGGTTAAGATCTGTGATTGGTTGCCAGAAAATGAACCTACTGCTATTATAAGTAAAGGAGTCCCCTTGGAGTTGTCACATGCTGGTGGAAATGACTATCAACAACAGCAATTTTCATCCGGTGCAGATTGTGAATTTCATGTTGTTCTTGAGCTTGCTGAGCTTGGAATATCCATTATAGACCACACGCCAGAAGAAATTTTATATTTTTCAGTGCAAAATCTTCTTGTATCATATTCTACAGGCTTGGGATCTGGGATCAGTAGGTAAGAGTTCTTAAATCAATTCTCATTCTTTAACAGAACCTGTCTGGTTCTAAAATCCCCTGCGCATCTATTAAAACCATCAAATCCTGGGGAAGTGGGTAGCAGAAAGGGACTTGTATTATTGATTTGATTAATTTCTGAAGCATATTCCTTTCTTTGGTTCTTAAGCACTTATCTACTAGAGATATCTTCTTTTTATTTTCATCATTTTTTTCCTACTGAAAGGGACTTCGATTGTTAATTGTAAAGTTTGTACTGCCACTTTGACCAACTCCATTCATGAAGCGGCAATATGCAGTGGTTATCTGTGACTAGATTGGTTGGCTGGATTGCCATTAATGGAGATCTGCTATTTTTATTTGTTGCAACTGATGTTTCAAAATTGTTGAAATTAGCAATTTCCACTATTTCTAATTACAGGTTCAAATTGAGAATGCATGGAATACAAATGGATAACCAGTTGCCATTAACTCCAATGCCAGTTCTCTTCAGGCCTCAGAAAGTTGGGGATGGAAACAATTATATCTTGAAGTTCTCCATGACACTGCAATCAAATGGTTCATTAGATCTATGTGTTTATCCATATATTGGGTTCAGCGTGAGCTTTCAGCACCTTGAATTCTTTTACTTGAAAATTATTAATATGTTTCCATTTATTTGACTGTGTTGGTCTTTTTGTGTTTATCAGGGACCTGACAGTTCTGCTTTTCTAGTAAACATTCATGAGCCTATTATCTGGCGCCTTCATGATATGATCCAGCAGGTCAATCTCAATAGGCTTTATGATATTCAAACAACTGCTGTTTCTGTTGATCCAATCATTCAAATTGGGTACGTAGGGGCCTATTTTTCATAAAAGATAAGGTTTTTCTACCCCTCTTTTGTCATTACTTGAGAGCTTATCCAATAGCATGTTGGAATTACAGTGTTCTGAACATTTCGGAAGTTCGATTCAAAGTGTCAATGGGTATGTCACCTGGTCAACGACCAAGAGGAGTTCTTGGTTTCTGGTCATCTTTGATGACTGCCTTGGGCAACACTGAAAATATGCCGGTAAGTGTTAGGACAGCTCAATGTTTTGTCTTCAAATTCTCTGGTGGAGCCAATTTGTCTGTCCTTTTGATTCCTTGGAAACAAGAGGAGGATGCTGAAATTGGCAGAATTCTTTTAATGAATCTCTCTAAATCTTATCTGAAATACATACCACATATCTTCGAAGCTCTTCTTAAACTCGTTGCTATCTTCAAATTGGTGTTCATGCTATTGTGTTTGTGTGCTGAGCGTATGGGCTACCACTCTTTCCTCTAATAATTGTCGCTGGTGCGGAGCTCAATTGAATTCCTCTGCTGTATAGCATATTCAGAGATCCATTAAGTGACTGTGTGACTTCAGAGACTTGTCTATGTTTTTGAATCATATGATATTCCATAGTTGATGTGCCTTTCATGGATTCTAAAAAGAATTTTGTTTGTGTGTTAACCAGGTGAGAATAAACCAAAGATTTCATGAGAATATTTGCATGAGGCAGAGTGCTATGATTAGCATTGCTGTTTCAAACATTAAAAAGGATCTTCTTGGTCAACCTCTTCAATTGCTATCTGGTGTAGATATATTGGGTAATGCAAGTAGTGCACTTGGACATATGAGCAAAGGTGTAGCTGCCTTATCAATGGACAAGAAGTTCATCCAAGGTCGTCAAAGACAGGTCTATTATGAAACTATGATCTCTATTTTCTCTTGATTGCTGCATGTCAAATCAACTGCAAATATTGTCTTTAGTGAAGCTCCATATTTTGAATGTTTAAAGCCACATTATGTTGAAGGCTAGAGGAACTGATTGATGCCCCACTTGACACCTTAATCGCCAAAATAATGGTGAAATGTTTCAAATAAAAAAATGGAGATTTCTTTTTAATTGTTTCATGCTAGTAAGAGTTTATTACTCAGACATGTTTTTCTCATTCTTTTGATTTTCCTCTAAAACTATAGGTTTGATGATTATGAGGGTATGAGTGGACAGATTTATATTGTTTTACAGTAAATCTATGCTTCTAAGGGGAAGGGAAATGTCTTTTCTGCTCTTGTAGCTAACTGGCTTTGAACTTTTACTATATTTCATATTGTGGTATATATTGGTTATCATTCATGCATTGCTGCCGATTCTTCTTTTACCTTCAGTTCCTATTAGGTATTTACTTTCTTATCAAAGGCATATACTGGGACATCATAGGGTCTTTATTTACAAAGTGGTTATTCTCTCTCATTAAAGCTCGAAAGGATGTTGCACCGTGGTTCCTCATTCTTTTTCATTAAATGGGGTACATGTGAAGGTTATGTGAATTTTTTTTAGCTGCTAACCTGGGTTAATAGGTGGATATAGGAGTCAACTTTTCAACTGGGGTCAGAGGCCATAATGGTTCTCTAATACAGTCATTCTTTTCATTCTTGTTCTCTAACTGTTTTGGGTTACATCTTTTGTGATACTCTGCAATGTTTTACGATTTGCTGAAATGATTTGTTATTTAAATTTGCTTTTTCCTAGCAGGAGACTAAAGGTATAGAGGACCTTGGTGATGTTATCAGAGAGGGAGGTGGGGCTCTGGCAAAGGGTCTATTTCGAGGAGTCACAGGCATTTTAACGAAGCCTCTTGAAGGTGCAAAAACATCTGGTGTTGAGGGTTTTGTTCAGGGTGTTGGAAAAGGAATAATAGGTGCAGCTGCCCAACCTGTTAGTGGGGTTTTGGATCTTTTGTCAAAAACTACTGAAGGTGCCAATGCTATGAGAATGAAGATAGCATCTGCTATAACTTCAGAGGAGCAACTCCTCCGTAGAAGATTGCCTCGTGTAATTAGTGGTGATAATTTGCTTCGACCTTACAATGAGTACAAAGCTCAAGGACAGGTAGTTCTGCATTTGCATATGCAATTCACATGTAACGGTTGTTTGATTTATTATTTATCCTTTATACTGCAAGTCTACTAACTGGGTTTCTTTATGCTTCCTCAATGTTATGAGTTTTAATGGAAAGGGTTATAGGAAGATAACACCTTGAATTGTAGATTTATTCGATTAGATAGTTTTCTTGCTGATTGACCAAGAAAACCAAAAAAAATTTATAACCATTAAATTGTAATCAATGAATTTACTCCTGCTGCCTCTGGCATATGGATAAGTGCACCTTTGTGACATTTCTCCTGCACCATGCGTGCAACTGGCCAACATTCTTGTGGATTTTAGTTTTATACATTCATGACATATGGTATCATGCATTTTCATATGGTTCAAGTTAGAGTTATTTTCCTCGTGTTACATTAATGTAGCCGTCACTCTGACTCTGAATTTTTGTCATCATTAAGGTTATACTGCAGCTGGCGGAATCAGGTTCATTTTTCAGTCAGGTTGATCTTTTTAAAGTACGGGGGAAGTTTGCCTTATCCGATGCTTATGAAGATCACTTTATGCTCCCTAAAGGAAAAGTTGTGGTGGTGACACATAGAAGAGTGATGTTATTGCAAGTGAGTTACCTTTATGAGAAACAAATTACTGCATTGAAGTCTATGAGATAACTTGATTGAGAATTTTTTTGTTATTTTTAGCAACCCTCCAATATCATTGCTCAGAGGAAGTTTAGCCCAGCAAGGGATCCATGCTCAGTGCTGTGGGATGTGCTGTGGGATGACTTGATGACAATGGAATTGATTCATGGAAAGAAGGACCACCCAAAAGCTCCTCCTTCACGACTGCTGCTATACTTGAGGAGTAAGGCAACAGAGGTAAAGGAACAAGCTCGGGTAGTAAAATGTAGCCGTGAAACTGATCAGGCTCGTGAGGTCTACTCTTCAATTGAGCGAGCAATGAGTACTTATGGACTAAGCCCATCAAAGGTTAATTCCTGATATCATATCTAATGCTATTCTGTGTATGAGCAATTCTCATTCTTTACACAATACCGCATTTTTGGCTTGCATAAAATCTCTGCTTAAACTGATGTCAGAGAGCATGGGATTTTACAGAGCTATGAATTCTGAGAAGTGGGAAGTTTGCAATGTTGTTAAGTGAAGGGTATAGTGCTTGCAGTATATAGATATGAGTCTGGTTTTATCAATTAGAAAATGTGACACGAGGGCAGTTTGAATATTATTGATAAGAGATTGCTATGCATATGACTACACGTTCTCGTTGAACATTTGAGGTTTTCTTGCATAGTAATTAGTACTTTTGATCGTGCTGTTCAGGAAATGCCAAAATATAAAGTGACAAAGCCGTACATGCCTGGTGCAGATAGGACCAATATTGAAGTGATTTCAAAGGAAGCATCATCTCCCGAACAGGTGCCTGCATCAGTTCCTTTAAGTTCAACTTTTGGTAGCAGATCCAGTTGATGTGGTTAGCTGGGTGACTGTGGTTCAAGGCTTTCTACCGAAGTTGGATCACGCTACTGTTCGGCTGAGAAATGCAAGAGCTATTTGAAAAGGTACGACATTGGATTCACGCGATTCCTTATATTTCGTATATAACATCACCATCAGAAAATTGTGTAGTTAAAGGGATAGTCTTCCTGTGAAGTTGAAGCTAAATTTAAACATCTGCTGGAGTTAAATTGATTGTGCAGGTGTAGACTACAATGAAGATATCCATAAAAGATGTATAGAAGCTCGACATTCAATGAATGCTACAAGGACCCTACTGCCAAGTGTAGATTTTTGCGAGATTTGAAGGAAGCACAATCATTGGTGGCCAAAGCTTGTATAGAAAATACTTGGCTACATTACATTACATGCATTAGTTAGAAGTGTACAGCTTTTGACACCTCTTATCTCTTGCACGCTTATTTGTGCTCTTTGTATACGAACATTTGCAGAATATCTCCCCAAGTCCTATTGGGTTTGCGGCTAATAACCGGCACCCATGTGGGTTTTAAGGCAACTAGAAAGCAAAATTGAATGCTTTCTGCAAGTTATAAAATTGTATTTCTCAAACATTATCATCATATCAAATACAACTTTTCAAAAGAATCAACTGAAATGACTATAATATTCATATATTGGTTCTTTTCAATAAAATCAGATAATAGTTGTCAATTGTCGACGGACGGTGCATTCAGTTCTTTAACTTAATTCAAGTTATCTTTTGGTGAAAACCATTTGACTCTTATGTAAATATTGAATGAACTGAAATCCTTTGTAACTGTTGGAGGTGCCAGAGAAGAATTCTTTTATTTTAAAAGACCACCATTTTTTTTCTAAATCCTCTCTGTTTCATTTTAAAAATAATAAAACTACCTTTTAATTCTTAAATAAATAGTTTCTCTGTGATACTTTCTTACAAAACTGTATTAAATTTCTTAATATAAATATCTAATAAATTAACATGGCACTTAAATTCTTTTGACATTTTAAGAGCAATTTAAAAGAGATTTTTATTATTTAATTAAAATATTCTTTTTATTTTTTTGAAAGAAAAATACTCTTCTATGACTTATCATGCTTATTCTTGTCGCATAATAATATTTAAGTCTTGCGGTGAAAAGAAATTATCTTCGAAAAGTTTTAATTTAGATTAACGCCACGTCAGCTCTTATCTGTCATCCAGGATCATTTCCCGAGCAAGCCATGCTCTACACTCTTTATTTTTGGCGCCAATGTTTTACCCTTTCTTTCTATTTAAGTCGTCAAAAGCTCTCCTTCTAATCTAAATTTTGCTCGTTAAAGAAAAAGAAAAAAGAAGGAAAGAACTCCTTTCAGCTATCGCTCCTCTGCTCCAGGTTCCGTTTTCTATATGATGAGATTTTCTTTCCTGATTTGCTCCTTTTTGCCTGTTTTCTGTATGTTGAAGTCACTAAATAAAACAAAATTAAAAATAATGATTTGTATGTTTTCTTTTTTTATTCTTTATATTAAAATTATTCTATTGTTATTTTTTATCTGGTTCAGATTCTTTATTTAATAGATCCAATTTTGGCTTGTCAGATGTCTGGAAACAGTGATAATGAAATGGATAATGACACCAAAGTGAATTTTGAGTGTGATGCTACTCATGAACAAAACTGTTGTAGCTGTGGTGATGATGATGGATATAATTTCACATCTGCTTCAGAAGATTCTGAAACTGGAAGTGTTAACAATTCTCACATTGATTTTGAAGAAAGACAATCGTATATCGCTCTCGCAATGTTAACTTGTGTTGAAGATATTTTATCTATGGATAGTCTTGGTATTCGAGTCATATAGGCGGTAAGCCTACTCGGAGAATAAATAAATTAAGCGTCGATGCTCTTCAAGCTGAGTGTTCAAATATTTATAATGATGAGAAAGTAAGAGCTAAAAAGGTATTGAAACATTTGGATTCCAAATTACCCTTTCAATTGATGTCTTGAGATGTCCAGCAGCTGGTCAGTATTTGTGTTTAACTGCACATTTGATTGCTGTCGACTGGTGTTTGAGAAATTGGGTAATCTGTTTTAGGCCTATTAGTAGGTCACTTGATGATGATTGCTTTTTGTTACTAAAACCATGCCAGGATGATCTGAACCTTGAAGGAGAAAAGGATCTCCATTACTGGTTCTATTAGTTGAATTTTCACCATCAGCCATGATAGCAAAAAAAAAAAAAAAAAAAGGGTTATACAGGCACCTAATCTTGGTGCTCTGATACCATGAACAATTTAATGGTAGAACAAGGTCAAAAGTACCTTGGTTGTATATTCGTTATATTAACAAGATTTACAGCAGGGGCTATATATATACAACGATTACTTGTATGCTACTCTAGCTAAGAAAGAAAGAGAAAAATATCCTGCCAGCTCATTTGTACCAGCAGCAGAAGGAGACAGAAAAGAATAACAGAATGTGGTAGTGAAATGGCAAGGAATGATGTGCAGGGAATGAGCAGAGAATCTGTTGTAACAGAATTGATCAGAGAAGCTTCTAGAAGATGCAATATAATTCTACAGTATCTGTAAGCTTTTAAAGAGCTTGTATAATGCTGCAAATGCTGTCTTTGAAGCAAACAACATACTGCAAACATCTATCTTCCTAATCTTCAAGAGCTTCATGCAAGTCTAACTCAGGCATCAACTGATTCAGACAGTTTCGTTAGCCTTGTAGCCCAGAAAATTATTCAAAGGCTCGAGGAGTATTTGAAGAATATGTTCTTGGTTTTGACAATTGCTACAGTGATGGATCCTAGATGCAAGATGAAGTATCTAGAGTTATCTTTCTCAATGAAAGGTGCAAGTGATGGCAGTTCTGATCTGACGACTGTTTTAACCACCATTCCAAGTCTTTATGATGACTGCTCAACTAATTTGCCTCGGAGCAGGAAGCACAAGGCCAATTCGATTTCTTCTAACTCAGGAGAGGATTCTTCCAGGCAAGTTTCTGATGAAGGTTCTTCTGATTGGTTACAAAAATACAAGCAGTTTGTTGAAGTTGATAATAGGCTCTAATGTCAGAGCTGGATTTGTATTTAGTAGACGGTGTCTTGCCTTGGAGCCAGGATTTCGACATGCTGGACTGGTGGAAAGCTGAAAGCCCAAAGTATCCTGTTTTGGCAAGGATGGGGTGCGACTATCTGGCCATTCCTGTTTCTGTTGTGACTTCAATAGCTGCATACTTCACTGTTGAGAGAGAAATTGGTGGACGTTTGGCTTCCTTACAATCGGACGTGATGAATGCCATGATGTGTTCTCGGAGCTGGTGCCCTTCTGATACAAAATTCAAGATAGGGTCTCTGATGGGGGATATGGATTTTCTAGTAGAGACAGAATTTGTTGAAGATATACTTTTCCACATCTGAACCAAAGAAATTTAGTTTAAGATTTAATCTGAAACATTTTATATGTGGCTTCCATGTGCCGTTGGAGCAGTAGGCATGAGTGTAGTATTAGGCTCTTGATATGGACATTTTTCAGCTTCTTTTTGGTGCTATGTTATCACTCCATGTCTTTTAGTTTTTGAAGCTTGGGAAAGTGGGTTCTGGATGTATGAATTGGGTCCCTGCGTCCGTATATTCTTTCTCGGTCTTTTCGTTGAGCTTCTTGGCAGGACTTGAAATTAAAGCAGCTAATTGTTTACAGGCCACATGATTTGAAGTATACATATAATGCAAAATGCAAAAATTATGGTTGATTTTCATATATTCAGGAATAAAAGACCTGACACTATTTGTAAGCATTTAGAGAGCTTGTAAAACGCTGCAAATGCTGTCTTTGAAGCAAAACAACATACAGCAAACATCTAACTTTGCAATCTTCAAGAGCTTCATGCAAGTCTAAACTCAGGCATCACAGTTTCATTAGCCCTATAGCTTAGAAAATGCTCGAGCAACCTGGTAGTAACATAGGGATTCTGTACAACTCTGAATGGAAGGCATGAACCGTCTTTTGCATTATAGGGAGGTAAGATATGAGTTTTTCCAAAATTAAATTCTTCACAACAAGCTGGTTAATATTACTATTTGTAGCAAGGAAATTCTATTTCATCACATGAGCAAGGAAATCCTAATTCGCCACTGGGTGATGTCAATGAGAATGCTGGTGAGCATGAATATGATTATAAAAATTAAAAAAATAATAAATAAATAAATAAATAAAAAGCCCATGGCTCCTTCCAATTTCATTTGCTTCGAAGATGTACCGCCACAGTTTGCTATAAGTGATTCCTTCAAACGTTTCATGTCTATGGTTAACCCACAATTTCAGGTTGATTTGCAGACTATTGGAAGGGAGTGCTTGGATGTATACAAGGACGAGAAAGTGAGAATCAAAGAGATCTTCAAACAATTTGACTGTAAGATTAGTCTATCAGTAGACATATTGAAGCATGAGAGATTTACTCATCATATTACTTATTACTATCACGAATTTTTGTGCCTCACAGCACATTTTACTGATAAAATTTGGAAATTGAAGAACTGTGTCGTGTTTTGGAGCCAAATTATGTTTTTTCCTGGTGAAAGTGTTCCGTATGCTCTAAGAGACTTCAACATTGAGGACAAAGTAGCTACACTTACGATGATTAATAGTGATTGCCACGATGAACTGGTTGAGGCTCTGGAAAACCAGGTTTGGCAAAAGGTGGCATTTCAACTCAATGGCATGTATAATGGTTCGGGATGCATTTGAAGAGAATAAAGATATTATTGACATGGTTCGTGAACTGTACTCGTTTGGTAGATCCTTACTCTTATGGCACCTTACTAGCCACACTCTAAAACAGGCTTTAGAATTGTGGTTTATGGGTAGATATTCTTCAAAAAATGTAACTGACCATTATGCTGTGCCTTCTGCTGAGCAATGGAAGAAGGTTGAAACTGTTTGTAAACTTGTTGGAAAGCATATATGATGTAGCAAATGTGTTTTTTGAAGCAAAGCATTCAACTGCAAACATTTATCTTTATCATCTTTGTGAGCTCATGGCAATTTTGATTCAAGCATCCTCTAGCTTAGATGACTTCATTAGATATGTGGCTGAGGAGATCCTAAAGAAGTTTGACCAATACTGGAAGGATGTGTTCTTGGTGTTGGCAATTGCAATAATGCTGGATCCTCGGTTCCAAATGAAATACATAGAATTTGCTCGTTCAAAATCTGAGGGCAGTAAAGGCAACTTGCAAATTGAATCTATCATGGTAGCTTTTCACAGCCTTTGTGATAGTTATGCAACTCTTTTTCCTCAAAGTGATGACTCTGATTCAGATGTTACTGATTTGGAAAAAATATGGTCTCTTTCTCAGATGAATAAAAGCCAGAACTCAATTGACAGCTTTATTGTCTTGCAAGACTATCACCAATTCATCCAATCTTCTTCTCAGCTGCCGAAGTCAGATCCGGAATGGTACTTGGAGGAACCTGTTTTATCCTGGAGGCAAGACTTCAGGGTATTGGGTTGGTGGAAAGCAGCTACTGCTAAGTGTCATACTCTGCCTAGGATGGCCCATGATTTCTTAGCCATTCCAATTTCTGAGGCTACTTCATTTGAAGCGTTTTACCTTCTTCTTTTTGCTAGTTTAGTTTGTTCTATGCTGCAATATTGATTTTGTTTAAAGTTTATGCTTTAGATCTGAAATAACGTGTTCTTTTTGGGTGATCATGCTTTATGGTTGGACTGAGTTATCTTCTAGCTGCAAGAAGGTGTTTCATACATGTAGTCTTTTTCTCCTGTCGCTTAGGCGTAGTGCTAGTGATGCAATGAATATAAGTCTCTACTTAATTGGATATTTAGTTGTTTAATCAGTTGGTATTTTGCTTAGTGCTTGATGGTTTTGTAAGCCATTGTCTACTAATTTTTTCCTTGGACGTGGAAAGAGTTTTTCTGCACTTGTGCAAGTGAACCCATTCCAAAACCTATATTGTGAACATGCCTTTCAGAATGTTAACTGAGCCTGTGTTATTGATCTTGCAGTAGATCAGGCAGTATTATTCCAAAGTTGGTTGAATAGATGTAAATGCATTTACTTGAACTTCTTTACATTTAAAATCATTTATTTGTGAACAAGTACAGTCAGGTACAAGTGGAGTCATATTTATTGTGGCAACCTGAGAATCTTTGTTTAAATTCAAAGAGACAAAGGGTTATTAGTTCTAGTCACATGCAACAGGTTGTTTATATTATATACACGTTTGATCCAGCCAACTTTCATTTCTTTATCACTTCCTTTCATTCATCCTTGGATTCGAAAAGGAAAAAAATGAACATGAGAAGCAAGAACATTAACTAGCAGAGCTGGAGGCAATTGTATATTAACTGTTTCAAAAGATTGGTTATCAACACGAGACTTGTTAGTAACTTAATTAGCATGCATCTATTTTCAAGTATGCTTTCAGGATATCCTTTGCTTTCTTTGCCTCTTTTTAAGTGAAAATTTCAGGATGAGTTGTATAGTAACTTATGTATGGCTACTGGAGGTCAAGAATTCAACTCTATGAACTCATATTAATTTTCCATGTGGTATATATATATATAATATTTTTGTGGCAGAAAAACACAAAAGACCATGCATGCATCTGCAATTGCATGGCTGTTTATGCCCCCAAATAGAAAAGAACATATGCTACAACTGGTTCCAGTTTTTCCTGCTCTCTTCTTCCTCGTGTTTCCTTCTCTTCTTCACCTTCAGTTCCTTCTCAAACCAATGCTCTCACTCTCTGTATTTCATTATTTTAAACGAGGGCTTAAGACACAACCACAAGAAGCATATGTTTGTCTTACAAAACACAAACATTAAACTTTATTAAGATAAGAGAAAGAAAAAAAAAAGCATTAAGAATCTAATTCCCTTGATTCTATTATATTACATTACTTCATGGATCCAACTATCGCCCGTGACACCCATTTAACGCCAACCCGTGAGTTCTTGCATTATACGTGTCTCCCTCCTTAACATTTCAGTTTCACTAAAATTTCAAAAAAATCAGCCTGGCTGGCTGCATGTGAATTAGGGTTGGAACTCGATTTGCATCATCCGCTATGTCACAGGACAGGACCCACATCCTAATAGCCAATCATATGGGATACATGGCCCCACTCTATCCCCCAATCAAACCAGTAATGTAGCGCGTGCAGTTTAACTCCAATCCCAGCTGGCATAGCTAAACACCACAAACTAATTCATCACCTTTACTTTTATTTTATTTTTTTATTTTTTATGATTTTGGTTGGCTTTTGATATCTAATCAGACTCTTTTATATTTCAACAAATTGTTTCTCTAATAATACATTCAAGAATTAATCTTTTATTTTTATGTCCGAAAAATGAAAAAAAATATAATAATATCTCACGTATAAATATTTAAAGAAAAAAAAAAAGAATTATACAGAAAAACTAGTATTCTGTATGGTGAAATAGCAATTATAAATTTACAGTCTTTATTCATTAACAACAAAGAAAAAGAAAACAAAAAGTTCTTCATGACTCATAATTGATTTGTCATTCTTTGATATGGAATCAGTATCACATATTATAATTCCTTTTTTCTTTCTTTTTTTAAAATGTATAAACCCATACTTTTGAGCAGCTTAATCAACCCGTGAGAGTAGACACGTGACGCACTAAGACAAACACAATAGCCTGCGTCCATCAGTGCATGGAACCCATTAATATATATATAATCTTTGCCACTTTCTGTCAGCAAATGCAAAACCCTTATAGAAAAGCCCTTCTGTTTAACTTGCATTTTTGCTAAGCAAATACAAGTTCAAATGTCTTACAGTAGTTGAATTTGTTATATATATATATACATGCATAATTAGAAGCTGGATTTGTTCTGCTGCTTCTGCATTTTTCATCCCTTTTTTTTATAGATAGAGTACTGCTCAAATTTACGATCTTCCAACATCAGGTAGCTGTTTCTTTCTTCGATTCTCTCATTTCTTGTTAAAGTTGGTTTAATGTGTCACGTGAGAAAATGTGAAAGTGGTTTGGGATATGTTGTTCTTGGCGTTTCTAGCTACCTACAGAAGGAGTATTCTTTTTTTTGTTTTGGTTTTAAGAATTTTGGATAGAAAATGGACCGTAGGATTTAGACAACTCGTGAATGGTTTAATTCCATTGTCGAGGAGGACCTACTGCAGTGCTTCCTACTTCTATTTTCATGGTCACAAAGTTGGCTAAAATACAATAAAGAGTCACGGGACTCTCTACTTTAACATCACCAAGATTACCCCCCCAACACCCATCTTCTCTTTATTATTATTAGGGTTATTTATTTGTCTATCACAAACACCAACTGCTGTTCTCTCTCTTTAACTCATCAATTCATAAAACAACAAACACCTCATGTGCATCATGATGTATGCAACCATGCATGCAGCAGCTAACATATTAATTTAATTTATGTAATGACGACCCATTAGTGTGTTTTTTTTTATTAAAGAAGATGGAAAATCTCGATGAGTAATTTCTTTTCTTTTCCTTTTTCATTTTCATAAACCAAAATGGAATAAAGATTTGCCTATGCATGAGAAAGGTTGATTTGTCTGCCTGCTGTTTATGGGTTTCCTCTCTAGCTAATGGTTGTCTCTTTTTTATGCGTACATGGTGCCTTCTACTGATATGGACTAGCTTTTGTTTTGAATCACAACAATATAGATTGCATCATCTGGTTTAGTTACAAATAGGTTAGACAAATTTATACTTTTATTTTATCAAGTTAATTATGTGAATATGAATATATAAAGTTGAATTAGGTACCTACATATGTATATAAACGTGGCTTCTGTATTCTTCTTAATTTCTTGCTTTCTTCATGGGATTAATCGATGGTATTTTTGTCTTCAATCAAAAGGTTTTTGTTCTTAATTAACTCCAAGCTTTATTCTAATCTTTTTAGCCGCTTGAAAGTGTCCTTTTTACCTATAATATGTACTTATTGTCCAATTAGTTGAAAGGGTCAAGGCAGACAATCAAGTAACTGACATAAATTAAGAATTTCTACTTAAATATAATACTTGATATACAGTTGCATCAGTTGAGTTTACTGCTAACCTAGCTAGCTTAATTCATTAAAAGAAGATTCATAAACATGCATGCTCTTCTCTTACAACATACACTATTTGGTCAAGCAACCAGCAACTAGTGGAAGAGCACATTCTGGATCGATGCCAAGTTTCTCTACATGTATTATGGGCACCTCTCTTTTGTCCACAAATATATGCATTTTGTCCAAGTTTGAATGTAATGGTCCTGCCCTCCTAGCCCCCTTGGTGCCACACTCATTATTACAAGAATTGCTAATGAAGGGTTTTCTGTATTCTCCTCATAAGATCTTTTATATGCATTACATGTGCTATTTTTTTGAAAGAAAAAATAATAATCATTTAGTATAAGCTCCATGAATGCATTAAGTTTGAATACAAATAAAAAAGAAAATTTATATCAAGTTCTGGCACTCTACTCTAGAAAATAAGGGCCTCAAACCAATTCACAAGCTGATACTGTTTGCAGGTGAAAATACTTAACTTTGCTATGCAGTCGAATAAAGCCACACCATAAAATCCAAGAATTACAAATATATATATATATATATAGTAAGAGGAAAATGGGCCACATATCGTAGAAAGGAAACCAGTGCAGGTGAAAATATTATAATAAAATTTGAAGGCTGTAGATCAACACTTGTATTTCCACAGAAACACCAAAAGCACTCGGCTAACCTTTTTTTCCCAATTCTACCTCTTCAACCCTTCTTCTCTTCTTCTCCTTGGAGACAATGATGTCTCAATCAATATAAAAATGACACGTGTCAACTCTATGCATGAAACCAGTTTCTTTGAGCAACTGTTATTCAAGTATAAAATAGAGCCTTCTTTGCCCTCATAATGGTCCTTAACCATTTCTTCTTGCACCTGATGATTTTCTTCCTTTAGTACATTATTCCTTGCTTTGCTTAGTACATTATTATTTCTTTCTTCTCTCTCTTCTGTTGCTTCTCCTCCATTTAATTTGGCAACAAAACCAACATAAAGCTGATATTCTTTTGTGGTCATTCTTCAGAGTAATTATTTGTGGCTCCTACTCCTACATTAACATTTTCTTCATCCTTCTTCTTGTTTATAGACCGTTCGAGATCGCCTACACTACTACTATCCTTCCAGTTCAGCCCGCTGCTTCTGATGGAGCTCATTCGCGGTTTGCTAGTCATATCGATTGCAGTAATTTTTCTTCTTCAGAATTCAAGCAATGTGGAAGGAAGATACCATTATCACAAGCCAAAAGGGAAACCTTCTAAACATACAGGGTCCCCTGTTTCTCCAACACCTGATAATGCCCCTGCGGAACCTTCAGTTCCTTCAACCCCTGCAAATTCTCCTCTAGTCCCTTCAGACCCTTATCCTAATGATCCGGGTAAATCCACTTCTGACTGCATTTTCGATGTGACATCTTATGGGGCAGTCGGAGATGGTTCTACTGATGACACTGCCGCCTTCGTGGCAGCTTGGAAGGCAGCCTGTGCAGTCGAATCAGGTGTTATTTTGGCTCCTTCAGGTTATTCTTTCATGATCACTTCGACTATTTTCTCAGGGCCCTGCCAGCCAGGACTTGTGTTTCAGGTGAACATTCTTTGAAGAAAATTTCAATCTTGTTCTGTTTGTTTTAGCACATAGTTGGCGGTCATTACAGCTCACTGAAAGTTGTAACTTTTTTCTGTTAAAAGGTGGATGGATGCCTAATGCCACCAGATGGACCTGATTCCTGGCCAGAGAAAGATAGTAAGAAACAATGGCTTGTGTTTTATAGACTCACTGATATGACTCTCACTGGCAAAGGAACAATTGAAGGCAATGGAGAGAAGTGGTGGGATCTCCCCTGCAAACCTCACAGGGTAAATGACACATTGATATTAGTTCTAGAATTGCAGAATTAACTTTTTTTGTTTTATTCTTTTTTAATATTTTGTGGATTTCACTGATAAAATGCTTACAAAAATTTGATTTCAGAGTCCTAATGGAGAGTCATCAAAAGAACCATGCGACAGTCCTGCAGTAAGTGAAAGTTATCCAGCAAAAGTTGACGATCATTTGCATACTCTTTTCTTTTTTCCTTGTAGTAACAGTTGCTCTTTATTTTCTACCCTTCTTCAAATTCAGATGATTCGGTTCTTCATGAGCTCCAATTTAGTAGTGAGTGGATTAAGTATTCAAAACAGTCCTCAATTCCACATGAAGTTCGATGGCTGCGAAGGAGTTTTAATAGAGAAGCTGTCCATATCTTCTCCTAAACTTAGCCCAAACACTGATGGGATCCACATTGAAAATACAAAAACTGTTGGGATTTACAACTCTATGATTAGCAATGGTAGGGAAAAAAGCATCACCTTTTTAATACTCAATTTGTCAGTTATCCACTGTAGCGCCATTTTCTAATAATGCATATATACTTTATTTAAACAGGCGATGATTGCATATCAATTGGAACTGGATGCTCAAATGTTGATATAGAAGGTGTGACCTGCGGGCCTAGTCACGGGATTAGGTACCATATTCTCTCTTTTCTAAAACTGATATTTATATCTTGGCTGTATTATTAACTACCACCAATCAGCTGCTTTCTGGGTACCCTTTTCCAATACTATTGAATTTCATTTATTATGATCGCAGAAGCTAGCTAGAGATGAATCTTGTAGTATTTTCAAAAGAGTAATTAATTTAGTATTTCCAATCGTCGCCAGGGGTCTGAGGCTATGAGTTTAAACACCAGGTTTTTGTTTTAAAATTGGTATGTATTTTGTTTTGCAGCATTGGAAGTCTAGGAGTACACAATTCGCAGGCATGTGTTTCAAACATAACAGTGAGCAATGCCATTATAAGAGATTCAGACAATGGAGTGAGGATCAAGACATGGCAAGGGGGCACGGGTTGCGTTTCAGGAATATCTTTCCAGAACATCCAAATGGAGAATGTTAGGAACTGCATGATCATAGACCAGTACTACTGCATGTCAAAGGCTTGTCTAAACCAGACCTCAGCTGTCCATGTGACAGATGTATCGTACAGGAATATTAAGGGTACATATGATGTAAGAACCCCACCAATTCACTTTGCCTGCAGTGACACAGTGCCTTGCACCAACATTACCCTATCAGAAGTTGAACTTCTCCCTGAAGAAGGAGAACTGGTAGATGATCCATTCTGTTGGAATGCATATGGGACTGAAGAAACAGTGACCATACCTCCTCTAAATTGCCTGAGAGATGGGGAGCCTGAAAGTGTGCAAGAAGTTTCTTATGGTTGCTAATTGAGATAGCATACTAATACTATACTATATTATACTATAATACTAGTACTAGCTTTGATTATGGGATTGAGAATTCGAGATTATTACTATAGCATACTTAATTACTGTATAGAGCCCAACCCAAGAACCATTTATCTGTAATGGGTCTTGATCATTGTTTAGGCTCCATCCCTGTTAGGGTATTTCTCCCCTTATTGTGTGATGACATATTGTAGCAGAGCATTGGTCTGTTTTTTTGGACCCTTGATTGTGATAGAATTGGATTTTTACATGTATGATTACAAATTCTTACTAATGTTTCTCTATTTTATTCTTCATCATTTGGATGTGCATCTATCCCACAACCCAAGGATATCACCCTTTCTTGTCATCCTTATATTTACCATAAAATTAAAAATATGAAAATTTTATATTCTTCTCAGAAAAAATTAAATTTTTAATCAATTAAAGTTTTATTTTATGTCTTTACCAATTAGAACAATCCCTTCATCCATAAAGTTAAACTCTTTAATTACTATAAGATTTATCGACTATGAATTATTAATATGAAAACAAGATCTTTTACTAAATTATATTTCACAAGGACATCCATTTATATTAAGTAGCAAGTTCAATAAATAAAATTAGTTTATATTGATTTCTTAAGAATGAAGGACAAAAGAAAAGCTCTTTTGCATTAATTAATTACAAGGTGGAAAAAAAAGTGTACAAAATGTCCAAAAATAATTAGAAAACATGAATGAAGAAAAACTAAAATTAAAATAAAAAAATGAAAAAAAAATAAAAAAAATTAATTTTTTTTAATATACTTAATGTTTATTTTAACTTTTTATTTAATTATTTAGTATTATGATATTAGTCTCAAATATTATTTACTTATAAATTAATATGAATGAATTAAGGACGAGATTGAAAAGCTAATTAAGAATTACAAAAAAAATACAACAATAGTATTTAGGATATGGGGAAAATAAATAAATTAACAATAACGACGACGAAACGTGTGTCGTTTTCTAAAAGGAGAATCCACCTGACTGCTTCGCTTTAGCAACCAGTTCGAGAGCCAACCTCTTCTTCTCTCTCGCGTTTTTGCTCCCGATTTTGACAACAGACTCAAAGGTTTGATCTTCTTCTTTCTTATTGTTATAATTATTACTATTTCTTGTTGTCTTTGCATAAAAGGTGCTGATTAAGCTTCGGTATCTGCATTTCTCAGCTTTGATTTTAAAGAAATTATCAAACACGATGCCGTCTCTGCAAACTGCGTTGCCTCCTGAACTTGCCAATAACGCCATAAGGGTGCAGTCTCGTTCCCTTTCACTTCATTAGATAAATTCCAAAAGATTAAGCTTTGTTAAGGTCGTGCTTTCTATGTGCAGCTTTACCGTGAGTGCCTTCGAAGAGCTAAATATATTGGTCATCAGGTAGACAATCTCGTTTTTTTTCTATATTATAAATTCATGCAAATAATTAGCTTTTCTACTGAATGCTGATGCTCTTAATGTTGGCTGTGTTTCAATTGAAATAGCATCAAATTCACTTTGGCTAATTTGCCTACCTGATATAAAGATTGCAACGTGAAAGTTAGGGATTATAAGACCTTGCAAAAGTTATTATATCAATCCTTTTCTTTATTTAAAGAAGTTTTATATATATATATATATATATAGTAATTTATTTCACTGTCTATGTTGCTGGTCTTTTGTCTGCTTTTGTGATTGTGTATATCTTGGATTAGGAATTGAGTGCTTGAATCTTCGCAGCTCATAGCTAAGGAGAATGGATGGAAAAAATGATAATTCGGTAATGAAGTTAGTTGGCGAGTGAGGATTAGGATGGGACCCCAGCAAATCAATGACTTTGTTAAGTGCCCATAGTTACCAGCTTACCTGTTCTCATCAACAAATTCATCATTACGTCCATCTTAACTAATGAGAAATCACATTGGTTATTCATGCTGATTCTTCAAGAAACAAAAGTGTAGCACTTTTCATTTACTGGTTTCTATCAAAAAGTATAGCAGTACAAACCACTTTTCTCAATGTTCTCTATAGAAGTGCCAAAGAAAGGATAGTTATCAGAATAATAACATATAAAGGAACTGGATGGAATGAGAATAAGAATGAGGATCTGTACATGTTTGTCCCTGGTATACTTAATTTTTATCTGCAAGCATTTCAATAGTGCTATATTATTGACCATATACTTTTCATTTAAAACTTTAGATGATAGGGCTATTTGTGAATGATAAGTATTACATTAAAAAACAAAGGTTAATTTCTTAGTATTTGAATGTACGGCACTTAGTAGCATGACAAAAATACATGGCACTTAAAAGATACAGGATAAATCATCAGTCAGGTTATACAAAAAAATTAAAGAAATTCCTAACGTATATGGTATTCTCCACCTTAAAAATTGAAAATTTATGATATAACCTTGTAATGCCAACATGATGCTTTATACCTTTTATGTTGTTTTGCTTGGTTAAAAGTAGGTCCTTGCTTCAAGGATTATTACTTTGTTTCTGTTTAATCTTCTGTCTCCATTTTATCAATGCATGTCCAACTAGATTCGGGATATAAACGTTTCCCTTTGTTTGTTTATTGTGCAGCAACATAACACGGCGCTGCTTGTTGATATGGTCAGACAGCAATTTAGAAAGCACATGCATGAGAAAGATCCTGAGAAAATTCAGAAGATGAAGGATGAGTAAGTTTCGTTCCAATTTTTTTTGTGTCCATTGTGTTTGTCCATATTTTCAAAAGGTTTACTTCATTCTTGTGCATATATTGTGCACAAACTGGAGAAAAGGACACAAGCACTGCAGTTTCTTATTTTCTTTGGTAGCAACACTGCTGTTGTGAAGTTTTTTACTTAAAAGTTCTTTTGGTTGCAGTGCTGCAAGAGGACTCATAAACCATATACTTTATGAGTCTGAGAAGTTGTCTGGCCGTAAATTCAGCAAGGGCAGTTGATTTTTGTTAGAATCTTTTGATCTGAGATTGCAGCTGCTGTATTAGATTAAGTTTTGCCTGCCATTATGTCAAAAAGAATGAGACTTCAATATTGTTATCAGTATCTGCCTTGTGACTATCATCTTTGTGATGTTCAAGCTTCGTATGCTAGATGGAATTATCATCTTGGGATAATCAAATGCTGAGTTCTGTATGTTGTTTTCTTCAATATCATGTAATGACACTGATGCTGCTGCATAATAACAGAGTGAAGAGGTGAGCAGAGTCGATTGCAAAATAAATATATGCATACTCACTGTCTGTCTGTATTGAGAAACACTGAAAATGATTGCAATTCTTTCACCTAGGGACTGATATTAATGCAAAAGAGGGACCATTTTTCCCCTTTTCTTTTTTTCTGGATGGTTCGATGAGAGAGATTATGTCATCAATTCGCTATTTTTGAGCTGTAGTTGTCATCCCCCACGTTAGCATTTAAAGCTTAGCTGTATTTTACTCTTGAAAAGTACAACTGGATTTAATTAAATGTGTGGCTATTGTTAATGCCTCCTTAGTTTTGAGGGGTCTAGCGTCTACACACTTAGTGGCTGCAAGATCACAGCTTGCAGAAGTGCTGATATTGCCTATAATCTCCCGCCTGGACTAAACCAAATCTATCAACCTTGAACCATAGTCCAAACTAAAGTATGCTTTTGATTTGAGCATGCATGCTATATAGGTAGCTAATTACGTTCAGGTCATTTTTCTCCTGTAATCCTTCTTCTTTTTTGTGTGCGCGTATGATTCTAATGTCTAAGTTTTAGGTCAATTTGTGCATTCATTTGAATGGAAAGTGATGCCATGTTCTTATCATTTCTTTTTGAAGCTTTTACTGATTCTCGTTTTCATCTTTTCACCAACTTCAATCTTTCACTGCTATAAAATAAAGAATCTGTTTCATGATCGCTTCCCTATATTGATTATTGAGTGCTGACTAGACCCAATATTAACCTTTAAGTCATTAAGACTAGCGCTATAGAATTATGGCCACTCCTTTCACTTCATTCTCTGTTCAAACAACTATTTCACAGTGTACCTTTGCCTCCTGACATCCTCCAAGCTACCAACTCTTCTTTTGCTGCCCGACCATATACCATTGAACATCTTTGAATGTGCTCTCGTCTCCTTTGACAAGCTGGATGAAAACCAAGACATTTTGTAAAACTCCCCTACAGCGTTACCAATTCAGGGTAGATAGTGGCAACTGGAATTTATTTATGCTATAATACGGATTGCCCAACTGGAAGGATGAGCATCGTATTCTTGTTTTCTAAGCACCAGTGCAACCGTATAGTTGAACGTACAAGGTTCGATATTCACTGGAGTTAAAACGGTAGTCGTTCATCTGGGAAGCCTTTGATCCCACCCAACCATCAACTAGAATGGGGGACCAAATAACTTATCAAGACACTCGTACGATTAACCATGCACAAAGTCGTATGTATACAAACAAACGATGCAAAAGCTGAGCAATTTACTATATTGATTGGCGTACCCATGCTTAACTATCAAGACTGCATACCCAACGGTCCAGCCAAATTTCGTTCCGAACATTTCCACTGTCAATGCAATTATCCTGCAATACGCCCTAATTGGATATCTGAGAAGCCGTGGTGTACTAGAAATTATGCAGCAAACGGCAAGTTTAAACTGAAGAAGAAAGAAAGAAAAATGCACTCATCATGCACATGTAAATCACAAATGAAAAAGAAACTTCTCTTTTATGTTGAATATATGTGACGAAAGGAGAAAAAGAAATTACATTGTATTCGCACTTTTTTGCAGCAAGAGCAAAAAAAAAACCCACCCCCCAGAAAAATTACATCCATGGCATCAGTAAAAGTAAATCAATATAATAGCATCTTGTGAAGCTGTCAAGGGGTGGCCGGGAAAAATATAAATAACTTGTGAACATTCAAATTTCCCAACTCCTATAGCCTATAAACTGAGCATGACTTTACAAACATGCAAAAACTACAGTGTAGGACATGCTCAAACACAATGACATTCCTGTTAATGATAAACCTTCCATATCTATAATTTTAAGATCGACTCTTAGAAAGAGGATCACCTTTTTCCTGCTGTAATGCCTTAGGATCTAGCGGGATACTACCAACTCTTAGAAACCCAGAACATTCAGCAAATCCGTTAACTTGAATAGGCACTGATCCTACCGTGACAATATCAGCAGAGTCAACAGTAGCAACAGAACTAGTAGCAGAAGAAGGTTTATGTTCAGCCTGCTTCGGGTTAATACTGAGCAAGCCAATCTTCAAACCAGATTCTATATCATCACCTGCGTTGACTATCTCAGAATTTCCGCGCTCAACAATTGTATTGGAAACATCAGAATTTGAAGAACCCTGCTCAATTGCAGATGCCTCAGTATTCTTCATGCTGTTGGAACCATTCTGCTCTATAGTGTTCTCAGTTTTACTTGGAGGAAGCTCAATAACAGAATTCAGCTTGTGAGCAGGATCTAATACAGGTACTAAGAATGGAGTTTCCAATCTTTTAAATGCAAACCTAGCTTTTTCTTCCTGCATAATTCTCTGGCGATTCTCATAATACATGAAGTCATCAAGTAATGAGGTTTTAGATACATGATTTTTGAATATTTTCAGCATCTCCAGACCTTGCTTATACAATATCTGCAGAAAAGTGATAGAATGTTGAAACAGAATAATTACTATGCATCAATGATCAAGTTCATAACTCTGAAGAGCAGAAGTAGATAGCAACACCCAAAATAAAACATTTTTAACAGGGGAGCGCATATTTCATATACTAGCAAGTACCAGCTGGCAACTAATCAACAAGAAATGAGGAAAACAATATCTAGCAGCCAACCACAAGTCACTGCATAAAGCTTTTGCATAAAATAACAAATGGATCAAATATTTTATTTGTTGATCAGGCAACACAAGCCAAAGCAAAAACAAGTCAAGCTATTATCAAATAAACTAGGATAGCACATACCTCTTGAGTGTCTCTGCTATTAGTCACGGGCTTATTCTCATTGTTCTCTAAGATAATGTGTCTAAAGCTGGAATTTGAAACATCTTTAATAATGTGCCACTTGACAGGAAAGCTACCACTCCATTTATCTTGCTGCCAAAAATCCATGTCGTTAAGAAAATCAACTGAGCCAATCATCTCCGCAACACCACAGAACTGACCACTAGCATTGACCTGTATAAAGAAGGACAACAACAGTAAGAAGGATGCAACTAAAATGTCTGGCCATGAGCGAATCCTAATCAAAGGGATACAGGGAGATCTAAAAATAAAATTACAAAAATAGAGATTGGCTGTTATATAACTCACAGAAAAGAATAGAAAGATAGGGCAGGCTCGAAGTTTTCCTGCAGCTATCTTTTGTGCATCCTCATAGGCACTCTGCAGCTTCTTATTTCCATGAGGAGTAGATGACCAAACATTATATTTAATGCTCTTGTGCACATCGTCCTCGCTATATGACTTGATCACAAAAAATTTTGCATCAACATAGTCAACTGGGAAATCATCCTTGTTAAACTGATCAGTATATATAATGATATTTCCTTGTGCATTACTATCTCCCACTTTATTTGTGAAAGCCTTAACAGCCAGTTGATTCTTCGATTTGTTCGTTCTAGGTCCACGATTCTGCTCACCTAAAGCATCTGGTCTTCCATTTGCATCATGAAGAGTTCTGCTAACATGAATCTTAGGTCGCAGCTTATCTACTGTAGTCTGTCCAAGAGCACTTGATCCAAAATCAGAAAAGCCATTATTGGCAGGGACTGCAACTTTTAATTGGTTAGAATGAGGAAGCAGTTGATTTGAACCAGAAGCATCCCTACCCTGTAAAATGTGGAACAGTTCGCTTAACTTTCATCAATTCTCAGAAAAGTATATCCAATAGTGAGTTGTCCATACAACAAAACCTGGAAATGGATAACCATCCAAGATATGTAGCTTGGATGCCATTTATACATCCCCACACAATTCTCAGCACCACAAAAATGACAAAAGTGTAATTCGCAAATTACATAATTTCTCCATGATTGCTAATAATAGAAAATGCGTATGTATATATATAAGTGGAAAAGTCTTAAACAAGCAAAAGTGTTACCTGAAGCAAGCGTGATGCAGCCGGAGTTGGGTAACTGCCAGAAGAAACACTTCCATGTGTCAAAGATTGTTTGCTAGTTCCAACATTAGCTCTTTGGCCTTCTGATATCTTGGACAAAGATTTAGTCTGAATTGAAGTGGGTTTTATTTGGCTCTTAGGAAAGGCCGCAGAAGATGAACCAAGACCATGCTTTAGACCTCTTGTATCGGGTCTATTGGTGAAAGCCACACCCGTGTCTAACAATGGCTCTGTCAAATTGTTTGGGATGAAATCCGGTTGAACAACAACAGGGAAATAACCAGGTGAAGATACAGTGTCCTGATAAGGGGTGATGGGGTAATACTGTTGTGCTCCTACATATGAACCATCCATCCCTACCATAGCACCAGGTATGTAAGGGTTATATGGGTTATAAGGAGATTCTGCATATCCATAGCTAGGAGTATAATATACGTAAGGTAAACTTTCAGTTTGTGCACCCTGAGCAAAAACCAAAACATTTAAACAAAAAAAAAAAAAAGGCATATTGATAAGTGCAAATTATGAGTCAAAGAACAAACATAACAAGAACAACTAAAATAGACAAGAAGACAATGAGAATTCACCCACCGCATATTGGATATCAGGACCATCTACACCAAAAATCCTACGGTGGTCCTCCCATTCGCTGGGTGATTCAAATCCTGAACACATCCAATCAGCACATGAATAACTGTTAAAATCCACAGACACTAAACAAATACAAAAAGAAGTGGAAAATTACCTGTACAGTAGTATCCAAAATTGGCGGCAGTAGGGTAATACAAGCCCTGATCCAGAAAAAATTCAGGGGCTCCTTCGTTATACATAGCTTCAACTTGTTCAAGAAGTGGACTCGTCAAAAGAGGATTCTCAGCACCATGAATCTTAAAGCCAAACCATAAGAAACTATTATTTATGAAAGTAACATCAACATATCCAACAAATATAGTAACTCAACCAAAGAAAGAATTCAAACAACATTTTGATTCAACTAGGATATAGAAAGGAGGTAAAATAGTTAGTTGCAAATACCAAAAAGTTGTCTGTGTTTCCATGTCCAGAAATATTATGCATGTCCATTCCAGAACTGCCACCACTGAAGAAAGAGGTAAACACTAACTTAAGCACAGACTACGCAAGGCTTCATTCATTCATTCATTCATTCATATGCAATAACGGATAGAAACAAAGCCAACAAATCGAAGCTAGAGATATGGTATTCTATCATTTCTTATTTCATGATAAAGATTAACTAGACCGCAAAAGAAAAAAATATCACACCCGGTAAAAGATTGGAAGTTAATAAGTTGCATTAGTCTAAATTCACTAAACTTAAAATGAGCTCAACCAAAAAAAAAAACATGAAATTCTTGCAAATACAAAAATCCCTAGAAACAGTAATGTCTACACACGATAACAACAGCAGAATCAGCAGAATAAGAAATCAGTAATAGATAAATCATAAAGTCAACCCCACAACCAAAAAAAAAAAAAAAAAAGAAAAACCTACTTCTCAAGCCATGTATCCATTATTAGCTAGCTATTACTATTAGAAATAAATAGCAAAATCAACATATAAGCTTTTAGCTCTATAGCAGAGATAAAAGAAGCTACTTTTAATCCAAAAACAACAGAAAGCAAACACGCAAAGGATATGCAGAAGAGGAAAAAATTACCAGAGAGAAAGAGGGAGAGAGAGAGAGAGAGAGAGACAAAAAAGCTGAATCAAGCCATGCTTGACCTAGAAACTTCTTTCAAATAAATAATAATAAGAAACTTATGAAGAGAATAAGAAATTTTCCTTTTCAACATTTGTTTATTTAGAAATTTCAAATTAAGACACGACTAAGAAACCCTAGGTTAACCCCAGCCATTTTTAGAGAGAGAATGAGAAAAAGGCGGTTTTGGTGCAAAGAAGGATTTCGCATCCAATACGAAACGTTTCGGTTCTTTTTTGTTTTTGTCTTTCTTTGGCTCTGTTTATGTGATGTGGTGGATTTAATAAACTTATTAAAATACCGAAATTGACCTTTGTTCTTTAAATTTAAGATATATACTAAATAAACATCGGGACTGTTGGAAGGTTCGCGGGGAAGTCGAAATGACAACGAATATTAAACGACGTCGATTTGACCTTCTTTGTCTTGATTTTCGAACATAGGTTGTCTCTAAAACGCTCCAGTCATACCTCAGATGACTCAGAGTTCATCATCCTCTTGATGCCAAATTTTCGAATAATTTTTTTTTTTCTTTTATTGGTTACAAATTTCTTAAAATCAATGTCAAAAATTAGAACTTTACGAGTATGCAAATTGCTGGATCAATCCATGGAACAATAGTACAAAAAGTTACAGTATAAGATAGTATCAACCACACAGCAGCCAGTAGAGTAGTTGTATGACGAAGGACCGCAACAAAGACAAAAACCGCCATTTGGTTTGCCGCCCCTGGCGGAGACTGCTGCCGACAGCAAAAGAGGGACCTCCCGTACGTTTGCATGGAAAATAGTAGAAAAGTGGACTGAATAAGTAGACTTGGAGATCAACAATTGATGAATTTGTCTGCTTACATCAACAACTAGTAGATATTTGATTTCTTTCTCAGACTTACCTGATTATAAATTTCTTTCTATGAAGTAGTAAACATAGGTAGGCCAGATGATGAACAATAAATAAACAAAACAAGGAATGTGAATTGCCAGAACAGACTTTTCTCGTTGCATGTTTTTCATTTAATATTCTTACTATCCTCGACTCTGGTAAATACGTGTTTGCGGTTTATGGTGCCCAAATAGCCACCAATCCTTTTTATCTTTTGGCAAGTAATATGGCATTTTCTAACCAGTTTTTCCTAAATTGGATGTTCTTGGACTAAAGGGTCCTCTTCCACCTTGTCGAGGACTTAGCTCCCCTCTCAGTTCACTCACTCGGGGGCTGTACACCTTGTTATCTGAGAGCCTTGGGCTCTGAATGCTCTTGAAAGAATTTGATGGTGTTGAATTACAGCTTATTACTCTGGGGCTGCGGATGCTCTTTATCTCACCTCTGCTTCGTGTGATCATTCCCTCTAAAATTTCTCCATCATCTGCAAATGAGGCTGATCTACTCATCTCTGCCTCCTGCTATATTTCAAAATAACCAAGAAACATAAGCTCCCCATTAGCAACTGAGTGACCTTGGATATTATGATTCCTAAAGATGACCTCAAGTATGCTGGCCTCAAATCTCAATGATTAATCAAGAATATGAAAAATTGCAAAGGAAGATACAACTTAAAGAAAACTTACAGTCGCTAGATTGAATGATCTAGCTGGAGCTTCTTCATATTCTGCAGCATCCAGATCCTGAAGGTGGGCTCCTTTGAAGAACTTGGGCAAAATGTATTGTCTCACAGGAACCAAAAGCATGATCATTAACGGGAATAGAACCCCAGCAATTGGAATCCATGTAATGCCAAAACAAACCAGCAAGTAAGCTGTCTGAAAAATCGTAAATATTGCAATCGTCTTGAAAGGCACAGTTTCCACAAAGGTGGCATGGTATTTCTCCAGCACTCTGAAAAGGGTATGAGCAGGCAAAAGAAATGAATTTTTACACAGCTTTTGCACAATGCTATAAACCTAGGTTAATTGAAATCAAAATCAAGAAGAGGTGTGAGTTTGCTACTTGTATCTCCTGCTTGGAGCAGTGAAAAGCAACAAGATCCGCTCCCAGAACTGGTTACCAGGTAAGCTTTCAATGGCCATGAAAGCAAAATAGCCCCACAGAACTGAGGTTGGGATCCTTTTTATGAAAGGCATGGCCGCAACACATCCTCCTACCATTATAGACTGGAGCAAGTTACTAAGCCGCTGTTCTTTCACCTCAACAGGCAATAAATCATCAATCTCCTTCTCAACATCAAATACTGTTTCATCAACTGGGGTGTCAACATCCTCCATGCTGGAGGCCATCTGAATTGTTGACTCTTTTAATTCGTTTAATCCCTGCTCATATAACAAGTATAGACAAAATTAGGTAGACATTGGCCGCCTATTAAGTGATAAAACTAAGAGGGAAAGTAAATAGTATCTTGAATAATCTGCTGTAAAAACAAAAAAGAAAATGATATCCACATGCAGTCATCTAAGAAACACATAAGCCAATATATAAAAAGTATTGAAATTTTTCATTGTAGATAGACCATAGGCCTTTTTCCTAAATGACTGGTTCCGTCAAGTCTAAGAACCATGATATTTATCGTTGTGGACACAATTTGCTCATCAACAGTAGCCATTTTACATGTGGCTTAACTAAAAAATAAGTTAGAAGTCAATATACCAGAGCAGAAGATTCCTGGTAAATCAATGGAGTCTGCATCTGTTGATAGGCTTCTTGCATGCTTTCATACACTTGTTCCAAGCTTGAATTCTTACTCATACATTTGCGTGCTGTTGCCACAAGTCGATTACGAAGTAACTGTAAAACATGTAAATATCGTTTTGAAACAACTGGGTAAGCGGAATGCACATATTCCTATATTTGACTGCATTCCTGGTACAATTTACTTTTCAATCTTTGTTCATTTAAGATATTAAGAGGAACTTCATTGCTTGTCAACATAAAACCCTCATAGCCACAACACAAAGAAAATCAGGAAAAATTCACCTACTAGGTGTATATTCTCACCTTTAGACCAAGCTGATAAATAAGCGACTCGCATTAGTTTTAAATTATTGAAGGACATGTTAGCCATTCAACATTCAGTGTCAAACACTCAAGTTACACATCACTAGTCTATTTGTTTAGGTGTATAGTAGGCAAGTCTTACCCAAAGTCAAGTGAGCATTGGATAAACATTAGTTGATTGGAGTTGTTAAGTACACAAAATGCCTATGCTCAGGAATTGGTATACATACTAGGTGCTTTAGTGTAGCCAAACTCTTGGTATGCATTGGAGATTGTGGAATGACACCATTTGATGGAGGGATCCCAATGAGACCACACAATATGACCTGCCACGCCATTGTGCAATTTCAGAAATTTAAATAATACCATATTTTTTAATCATATAAGTATCCCATATCAAAAAGAGAGGTGTACCATGAATCCTAGAAGAAGTAAATCATAATGGAAAGAAGGTGGTTTTCTCAAGTTAAATTCTTTCTGCTGAGCAAGCTGAGATGCTACACTGTGATCGAAGTAATAAAGGACTGCAATCATGGTTGCTGGGATGAAAGCTCCGATTATATACAGAACTGGCACGTTTAGCATATCCTGTCAAAAAATTTTATGCACAATCAGTTAGTAAGATATTTGAGTCTGAGGCAGAGGAGAATAGAAACATGGAATGGAAAAATAAATAGCTTTTCTATGCAATAGCCATGCCTTCATGACAGTCCAGTTCTCATAGGCACCCATTGACCATGGATTTGGACTGAAAAGG
Source organism: Ricinus communis (assembly GCF_019578655.1). Classification (NCBI taxonomy): domain Eukaryota; kingdom Viridiplantae; phylum Streptophyta; class Magnoliopsida; order Malpighiales; family Euphorbiaceae; genus Ricinus; species Ricinus communis. The sequence continues at coordinate 710,639 of NC_063264.1, read as the reverse complement.
CGCCTTGGGATTCCTTCTGGAACGCTTCCCGATGGAATATAAGATAGGGCCGTCCAAACCAGCACCATCAATGGCACACCATAATCTGCTATGCAGCCTCGAAGTGACCCTGTGAGAAGGTAATGGTAAATATTATAAGCAATGATCTCGATCTTTTACTACTGCAGAAGTAAAATGGTTGTCTGAATGCAAGAATTTCACCAAAGATTCAATAAACTTACCAGAGCCATATCGCCAGGATCTTGCTTTTCTGCTTCTTAATGCTGTCAACAGAAGGCCAAATGAAAGAACTAGAGCAAACATCCCATTGGCAAATCTCCAGGAGGATCTAAACTGAATTGACTTGGGATCTTCTCTTTCAGGTATTCGAAATTCATTAACAAGTCCCTAGCAAAATCAACTTAAAAATTAAATTTTGAAACTAAAGACAAATTAAAGAAATATAAAATCAACAATTAAAGCCATAAAATATATTTGGTGTATTACTTAGTTGCCTTTGGCCCTTTGCAAATCCGCAGTCACTGATTTGAGGAGAACAGTTTTAGCACAATCCTTTCATTAGCCAATTTAATATATGAGTGAAAGGAAAGGAACAAGGTTCATTTTCTTACTTTTATGGCTTCCTGCATGAAAAGCATGGCAATTAGAAGGCCAAACAATTCGCCGGCAACACGAGTAAACCTATTGATGATCGAGCAAGCTCCTAAGATAGCCAGTAGAAACAACAAGAGCGCTGTCCAAACACATACCCTGCTCATCCAAACAAGACATTTAAGGGCACCAGACATGCATGTATTGAAAAAGATTAGAGCTTCAGGCTAACAACCAATATAAGTCTGTCAACATCACAATACTAAAACCTCAGAGCGGAAATTGCAAAGTGATATATTTTGGAGAACAAATTAAAGATGATACCATCCAGTCCATGCCAGGAAGAGCTTGGATCCCAAATCAGGTCTACTTTTGGCGAAGTTGAACATAAATGTATACATAATTACAGTTGGTTCTGCAACACCAAGGATCAGCAAAGGCTGACCTCCTATAAATGAGTGTATAATACCACATACTGCAGTGGAAGCCAATGTTTGAACTGCTGTGAGAGCCCCATCTGTTGAAGAAAGACAGAATGTAAGAACTCACACCAATTTGCTAGCATTGGCAAACTTAAGAAAGCTGTGAGGCATTCAATAAAGAAAAAAGCAACCAATTAAACAAAGTAAGATATCTAAATAACCTGTTTCTCTGTCCAATTGTTCTCCAAATGAAATAACTGGAATTGCTGATGCAAAAAATATGTACGTGGTGGGTGCCAAAATCCTAAGAATAATTGGAGTAAGAAACAGAGCTATCATCATTATTCAAGACATGATGCAGAAATAGTAAAACTAACAATTGAAACAGCTTAAACTTTCAAATTTAACCATGCTGTCCTGGCAAGCGCGAGATGTACCTGAAGCCTGCCCTTAAACCACCAGTCCAATCTTGCTTGTAACACATCAATCTCCCTTTAAGATCATTCTTGATTCCGCGAAATGGTACAAAACTCTCTTCCATGATGCCTTGTGCAAATAGGACAACAAATTGCCTTCTCGTATGCTTCAACTATGAGGTCAAAATGTAGAGTGTTCCCTAAAGAAACGGCATTTATGGCTATGTATAGGAGACAAATAAGGTTGCCATTAGAGGGAAAGATAACCTGCACCTAAAGACAAACAAATAAAGCATTAGAGATAGGATTGTGCGAAACCAACTCGAGCATTGGAAAGCAATAAAAAAAAAAAAAAAAGGAATCATAATGCAAGATAGTTCAAATTTGTGCCATCAAAGCGCCAACCAAAATCTAAAAACAGCAGACCCAAGACATCCTTCAACGTTACCCTCGTAAGCATACAGAGAAATTGAATTAAATTGAAAAGGACAAAGGCATTTAATGATTAAGCTACAAAGAGGACAAGCATTTTACTAGTATAGCCTGTTTATCTTCAAATAATGTGAATGGGGGCACAGAGAAGGGTTTCAAGAAAAGCTCCAAATTTGTAGTGCCTGAACAGAGTAGAGAGGGCACTGTAGATTTGAAGTCGATTCCAATGTGGGTCAAACTAGTAACGAAAGGAACATTAGTGTCAATGTCCATAGCAGTAAAAAGAAAAACAAAAGTTATAAAGCCTATAATAAAGGAATCCCAGAAAGCTAACAAATCCAGATAGAGATGAAATGTATACAAATACAGAAAAAGTAAAAAAGTTTAAGAGATTCAAAGTGGAGTCAGTGTAGAGTATTTACCCAACTCCAAGAACTGAAAATGCGAAAGAAAACAATTATCTTTTCGGTTCTTTTATCTAGCTTTTCAAGAAGAGAGAGAAAAGGGAGGTGAATTAAAGGGTACTTCTCAATTCATGTGTCTTGTCTGCGTGCGTGTCCGTGTATTAGAGTGAGAGAGTTTTTTCTTTTTCTTTTTTCTTTTTATCAATGAGAGAGAGAGAGATAGTGCCAGTGAATGACAAGCTGGCCTGGAAAGAAGCAACCAAGTAGCTTCACTTCACTAATCTCTACTCTACTCTACTCTACTCTACAGTTCTCTCCAAAGGAAATTGTTCCTTGTGCTCTGCAATTTAATAATATACCCTTTGTATGCATACCGCATCATTATTGGAGAACAAATCTGGTTATGGTGTTGCATTTACTCAACCATTAAAGCTGCATATTATTATATACTACAGTAGTTCTTCTCAAGGGATGTCTTAAATAGAAAACAACCCTACTCATTAACTTTATATGAATTTGATTCTCTGTGCATGCATGTCCTGTTCAGAAAATATATTATTCATGTCGGGATAGTAAGTTTAGGTCGACTATTACATTATATACTGAAAAGTCACCATTGATTTCTAAAAATAATAATAACACTGACATAGTCTCCATAATGTTTTGGATGCCGGGCCACTTTTTTCTTTTTTTGGTTCGAATTAGAGTAAGTGGTGAAGACTGAGGTCAGCATTTATGGTTTAAGAAAGTCAGAACTCAAAATTAAAAGGAGAAAAATAATAAAATATTTTTTATTGAAAAACATGAATAATTGCAGGGGGACAATTGCAATACTATATATGATATAAGTTGAATTCTTATATAAAATTTAGTAGTAATTATCGTACGCCTCTATTAGCTATAAAGCTACTTTGCGGCTTGACAAGAGTTAAATCAATTGGTATATTTATAAGTAATTGTTGGTAGAATTCTGAATAGTAAAATCTTTTTTCTTTTTTAATTAGGGAGAAGAAGAAATAGAGATTTAAAGTTTGAGAACTCAGCCTGAATTCTTTTCTATTAGACTAAAATGGTGTGAATGTTGTGTTTAGTTTGTAGTGCAGAGATCATAGTGAAGCCTCCTATTGAAATGCACCACGTTCTCATATTGCTGGAGAAGCCATGAGAAGAGTCAGATTTAAAATTATACGGATTTTTTAAATTGATTTTCCGACGTAGCAGCAATCGTTGGCCATATGCATGGAACAAGACTCATAAATGGCCAAAATTGAAGGTAATAAGAAAGCAATTCCAATGAGCCAAGTCAAGAAGAGATTGATCGACCTTTTTCGAGAGCCCTCTAAACATAGTAGCCTATTGTTGCCATGGAAGGAAATAAATTCGTTAGGTGTATCTTTCCAAGTATGATATGTTTCATTATGTAGGAAAGAGAGAGGTGATGATGAGGAATCTTGCTTATGTTCTTTTTTTTTGGGGGATCTTATGATTATGATTATACCACTAAGAGATTAATAATTGACCCGTTAACTTTCTAGTTTTATTTACCATAGTACCTTGTAATTGGTAATTGAGTGAAGAAGAAAATAGGAGCAGCAAGTATAGAAGGAGATGCAAATGGAAAAGGGAGGCTCACGAGACGAGCAAGAGTTAAGGGACCTTTCAAATGTTTGGGAAATCAACAAAAGTAGAAAAATAAAAGGGTCATAATCCTAAAGATTTCGTCCCCAAACCCACCAAACTTAAAGTTTCGCTGCTGCTCCTCATGTCTTTCAATCGTAATGTTTTTTTATAGGGCAAACGACAAAAAACCCTGTTGTTTTACTTGGTAGGCCCTGCCTTCTTTCTCTATGGATAGGGTCACCATTTTGTGGGTTTCCTTCGGAGCCCTTCATCGACTTGTGGCCTTTAGCGATGCCAATTGGCAGCAATATATAACCTCTCGTCTTTACAGAAGACAAACTGACTAGTAGCTTGGTTCTTGTTCTTGGTTTCATTATGGCATTCTTTTCCAAAGACTCGATACAAAATACTTCAACAGTATTATATTATATTCTTTTACAGAATAGGCGACAAAGATGAGCCTAATAACATATATACAACAAAACCATTAATGTATAAGCATCAATGATAATTAGGCCACCTAGAACTACCACCTTCATAATCCCTGAATAAGCTGCACTACTCCAGAACAAGCACGCAAGGGAAGAATTTTTTTTATTTATTAACTATTTGGTTACCTCTTTCTTTGTACTTGGGTCCTTACTCGCTGCAAAACACGAACAAACTCACAAAACAGTGAGAAGTCCAAAGCCGACCGTGCATCAGCCCTTTGTTCCATTTTAGGATTTCCTGAAGCGCAAGTACACGGGCTCTGACAGATGACGAAGTCGAACCCACCAAACCTCTCAATCAATCTATCAATTTTTTTAGTTGTCAGCTTCTGAATGTCTTCAATCTGCTCCAATTCCCCAGTTTGTCCACTGTTGCGCCACCACATTCTCAGGATCTTTCGCTTTGTTTCAGAAGTTTCCACAGAGACGACACCTTTCATATGAATGCCAAGGCGGTGTAAAGCAACTTCTGCCCCACCAATTCCACTAAAAAGTGACAGCACTGTTATTCCTTCAGGGAACATGGACTTTAACACAGAGAGATGATACCCCAAAGTGTCTATCTGGAAGCTGTATCTGAGAGCATGTAGCCTTTCAGTTAAACTACCCTCAGTAGTTTGAGTGTGATTCAATGGGTAACCTAGAATGAGTTCCAAATGTTCTGGCTCTATAGGGCGCACTTTGTGCAGACCAACCCATACAAGGTTTAATTTATGGCAGTGATGGAGAATGTCTCTCTTTTGCTGAGAGGAAATTAAACCTCGAGAATCAGTCAGCATCCTTCCAAGCCTATCACAGAGCTGAGATAATCCATTAGTTTCATAATTGATAAAACTCAACTGCTTCCTCGTATCCCATGATGGCCACCATTTCTTGATATGTGGCATTGCATCTAATATGGACATTGGAGGCTTTGGAAGGATATGAAACCTATTTTCAGTAGGGAGATTGTGCACGTAGCCTTCTTTCCTACTCAATGCAGAGAAGAACTGAGTATTTACAAACTCAGGCTCAACAGCATATAAAAATTGAGATATTTTGCCCCAAGTGTCCAAAGATACAGTGGCAACATTCCCATAGAGAAAATAAGGAGGTTTGGCTACCATGCGATCAACACTCTTGCATGATTTAAACTTTGGTTCTCTGGGAATTCTGAATCCAGTGATTTCTGTGTCAACTTTTTCTTCCACCCATGCAGATTCAAAAGAGAAGCTCGAGTCAGCAGTATACTCTGGTTTTGGACCTTCCTCTTCATAATTTTCCTCAAAGCCAAAATGCTCGTCCTGAGTATTAGAATAGCCTTCAGTATACTCTTGTTTTGGCCTTTTTCCTCTATGTATTTCCTCCAGGTTTAGATTGCTTGAACGAGAGACAGCTTCTTGGCTAAGATTCTCTGGTTTTTTACGACCATATGAGTCACGTCTTTGCTCATCTCGTATCTCCATGTTAAAGGATTCACCACCTCTTGCAACATGTGAAGGATTCATTCTAGAATGTCTTGAGCAATACTGCACGAGGTCAAAAATAAGCTTCAATACAAGTAAAATGACTGACATTTCATGTTTTGCACACAACAGAACACATAGGTGCACACACACACAAATGCAATCTTAACTCATAGGAAAATGAAAAATTCAAGAAAAGAATGCGGCTATACTATTACAGGGTGCAAGGAAAGAAAAAAGATTAAATTGCCAGCAACTGTGCCTTTGACTTGCATTTTTTTATTTAGACATATAAGCCCAGAACAATGTGCTTATGATAAAATTAATGCATGTTTTGAAGCTGAGCATAAGTTTGAAAAGAGGAGCAATTAGAAATTAAAATTGGTAGTAATTGTGTATAAGTACAAAGATTTAAAGAAAGCACGCTCCTTATCTTTTATAATGTACTTCTCACCAACTTGTTCTGCACAAATTGAGTTAGCTAGCTCCAAAACTGGAACTTCTGAACCTGAAAGACAGAAAATGACTGATCAATCCTTCGCAACAAGCTCAACTGAGAGGAATTCTTAGTAAGAAAGGCCATTTATCACATATCTAATTACCACCGCCCTTTTAAAGGATGAAAGCTACATTAGTCATTTATAAACCACAAAGTTTGAGGAGACGAGAGAGAAACAAGGACAGAGCAAGACTGACTTTCAGTATCTAATTAGACAAGACAGAAGAAGTGAATAATCATAGCATTGTTACATCCATTACTTCTCCTTACCCAAACAGAACAAGATAAAGAAAGAGGATGCAGATTACTTCACAGGGGTATCTCGTATATTTTGCCTTTGTGAGTGGTAGTAGCATTGATTGCTAAACAAAGTTATGACACTATATACTCACCGAACCTCTCAATTGCTAATGAAATTTCATTCTCCGAGAAACCCATTTCAAGCAAGTTAAGGGTTTTCTCCATAGTCCCAAACAAAGCTTCATTGCTAATATCCTGGAAATAAAAGGCTAATTAAAACATAGATGAAGCACGCATGATATATGACAGAGACACAAAAAACATAAAAATTAGATAGCTGCATATGCCATAGAAGTTGACCACCAAACTTGACAACTAACAAGTTGCCTTCGAAACTAGTTCTGCATCTCTTAGTTTTCTTGCAAAATTATTGTAGAAAGCTTAGGAAGCACAAAAGAAAAAAAAAGATAAGCTAATTGTCAACTTTAGCAGCAAACATCACAGAAGCAGTTGGTGTCTTATCATTATTAAATGTGTTACTAATGCCCTTAACACAGTAAAATATCACTGAAATTCAATACAGACCTTATTTTGTTCCACATCATGCTCAAGCTCGTCATCTCTTTCCTCATCAAAATTTGCAGCTACTTGGGCAGCAGTAATAAAGTCTACTATTTCATCAACTGGAGCATCCGTACCTGTATGTAATAGCATGAGATCATTAAAAAATTCCAGACTAAGAATAATTTTAATTTGTTAAGTACAAGATTACTGGAAACCCTTACATGCCAAGGACTTAGGACACAGGAAAGGACGGGAAGATTCCAAGATAAAGATAACTAATTAAGTCGAGAAGACTTGTTTATTATATCCAAACATCTATGCCAGTTTCAAGACTATCAAAGAAACATTCCCCCTAAAAGATGAAGTTGTTAGCTGAGGCTTCCAAGAGTAGTTTTATATCTCTAACACACTCCTGCACGCGAATGCCCATCTGGCTTAAAGCATGGTCAATGATCGAACTCAAAAAATTTTAATTATACAAGTTCAGATATCATATCAAAGAGCCATTCCACCTAAAAGCTTAAGCTGTTAAGTGAGGATCCAAGATAGTTTTATATCTCTAACACAGAGCATCTCTTCTCTCCAGTTTCATATTAGTGCTTGCTAATATTTGGGTGCTTTCCAACCCACTCAATTTTTTACTTAAGCATATGTGAAATACATCCATTTCCTAGCCAATTAGACAACATGCTTGCTTATTGTTAGGAAGCATATTTGAGGAATGACCATAAGGTGAAATGGCAAACCCAAAAAGTGTTCTTCTCTCATAAAGAACACCTGTCCACCGAGTACGGAAGTATGTTAAAACAATATTTTTTTCCACAACTAAAATTTCTTATGCTTTTACATACCAAGCTTTTCCATTGCAAAATCAACTTCCTCTGCAGAGAAATTCATATGCAGTAATGATGCCCTTTTACTATCATCAAATCCAAATACATCTGGCTCCTACAGGAGATTGAAATATAACAAATCAAATGTAGTATCAACCATCCTACTAGAGCCTAAACCATAATATGCAATCACCATAGTTATAGAGTTAACAAGAATGAAAATCAAACTTCATGTGAACAAAGAAGCACCAAACCATGTAAATCTGTGAAATATTGGTTAACAAAGCAACACAGCATCTAACAAGAGAGAGACTGTAATGAAGGTCATATTACGATTTCCAAGATAACTGTTATCCACTCCATGCGACTTCTGGCACTCTAAAGTTTATCCACTTATCATAAATTCTATGCATAACACCATGACCAATTGGAAAAAGAATTCACATCTAGAGATGCACTGCCTGGAAAGATCATTAAGGTCAAAAGCAGCTGCAAAGGAAGTGGATGGAGGAGGTACAGACAGAACCATTTGGGTAATGAATAATTATATTAGAACAATTTCCACAAGGGAAGCATTCATACAGATTCTGAGCAGAAGATACGTAACCTATAAATATGATAGATCGCAGCTTTTTACCTCTTTCGGTTGACCAAATTTGGAATATTCTGGAGGATTGCTCGCGTCCTTGTCATTGAATAAGGTATCCAGAGAATCTGATGACTGAGAATTCGATTTTTGAGGATCCTGTTTCATTCAAAGTAGGTCAACTATTAGTTATAACCTTCGAAAAGTTCATCAATGAGGAAGTCCACTGAATTGTCATTCTGTTTTAATGAGTTTCATGAAAATTAAAGTCCAACTTTGATTGGTACATGCTGCGACAATAGCATATGTTGTGATTTGCTTAAATAACTAACAAGATTATCTTTTTCTCCCTTAACAGACAACTTTTAACATTAAGATTCGCTACTCTATGGCTGTTAACATTTGTGGAAAATTTAATAACGCATAAATACTCATTATGAACCAAGCCCACATCTCTATACAAATGTGGTACATAAACTATTGTTCTCAAAAGAGGAAAACAGAAAAATAAATAAATGGATAAATAAAGAGGAAAAAAAAGAACAAGATGATAGCACAAAAATTAATCATTACTTACAGAACATTCCATGAGAATCTCCAATAATAAGTCAACATTGTCTTCACCTAGATATAAAAGAAGATGGCCGCCAATCAGGATTGCAGGAAAACACAGTAATCTTATTTTGTAAAATTATTTAAGGAGCATGTTATAATCATTGAATTTATCCTGGAATGTGATTATATCATTACCGCCAAAGAGGCCAAATATTGGTTCCGATGATGATGGATTTGTTTCCTTAAATCGATATGTACACAGCTGTATCCATCAGTGCCTACTTCAAACAAGATTGGAAAATAAAAATGAAGAAGAATGTCCATGCATTACATACCATTTTCTTGAATTACTTTGTCGACAAGAGATGGTAGGAATCCCATCCCAGTTAAAAATGATCTCACATCGCTTGCAGATGAACTTGCGGCAGTTTCCTGGAATTAGTTCAGCACAAAAGAATATGAATGAGGAAATGCACATGCATTAAACACCAGGTTATCAATTTGAAGCCGTAAAAAAGTTAGCTGACATGGCAATTGCATGATAAAACTCTAGAAGATTTGAATGAATGCAAATTTAAAATTCACGAGCTAAATTTCTGATAGGTCATAGAAAGGAATGCATACCCCAAGTTGGCTCGAGTAGATGAAATCAGAGGGAAAATCGAAGTCAAGCATCTCAGGCTTTGGCACTGTGGTTTTTTGATTTGATGAAGTCTCACCATTGTGGACTTTTCTCATCTTGTCCTGTATCCATGTAGAATATAGAAATTCAGTATCATATGAACAAGGTTGAGGCAAACTTATGGTAATCACATTGTACAGACCATTTGAAAACAAAAAAAAAAAAAAAACATGAAAATTGAGCTGTCTCTCAGTCCCTGCTGCAAAGTAATTACCACTGTTCATCAGTCAAAAATAAATAAATAAATAAACGTAGAACATCAGTGACGAGAAAGGGGATGGTTACGTGGCCGGAGGCTTCAGCAGTCAGCCAAGAAAGGACAGCGTTGGAGTTTGAGAATGAAATAAGTTGCATCGGGAACGGAGTGAACTAGTTTGACCGTACACCGGCGCAACCATGTCGGGTTGTGAAAGGCCTTCTTCTGTAGGCTTAAACTCACGGCCCAGTTTTGTTGTTTATCAGACCCAAAACAAGAGTTGGGCTGGCTTAATGAAGCGAAGTGCGTTTTCCCCGCCAAATCGCTTACTCAGTCGGTCATCGGTTGCCCTATAAAAGAGAGGGAACGCATTGCTTGCTTTTCAAACGCACCATTATTCTCTCAACTCAAACTCTTTATTTCTGTAGTTTTTCCTGTTCGCATCGCAACTAATAGAAAAAAAACTACTTTTCTTCATTAACCTGGAGAACGGTTGGCATAGTTACTGGAACTTTCTCAACTCTTCTTCTTAAAAGTCTTTGGACATTCTAAATTACTAAGCATTTCTTTGATCCTGATCTCCTGCTAGTGCTAATAAGCCATTTACTAATAACAGTTCAAGAATCAAATTAATTAAAAATCAATGGCTGTGGAAACTGATGCTGCTGCTACTCCAGGAATGGCTCTTGCCGATACCGACATTAATTGGGCCAGGTCCATCTTCTACTCTCTGATTTCAATTTTTTTTTTTTTTTAAAGTCTTCTTTGAAATAAATGATGAATTAATTTCATGCATTTTCAGATTTTCTAACCACACTCTCTATCTCCCATTACTGATGCTTATGTATTTTTTATTGAGCTTATTTTAGGTTGGATAAGACAAGGTTTCATGTGATTGGGGCTATACTATTTACTGCTCAGCAAGCTTTACTACATCCAACTCATGTAGTGAAGACAAGAATGCAAGTAGCTGAACATTCTGGACTATCCCGCATTCGCGGAGGTGGACTATCTGTATTCAGACATTTACTGAGGAATGACGGTATTCATGGTCTTTACAGAGGTTTTGGAACTTCTGCGATTGGATCATTGCCTGGTAGAGTGCTTACTTTGACATCACTTGAAATGTCTAAAGATACGATGCTGAAATACACTCAAGAGATCGATATGCCTGAAGCCACGCGTCTTGGCATGGCTAATGGAGTGGCAGGCATGTTGTCAAATCTAGTTTCTTGTTTCTACTTTGTTCCTTTGGATGTGGTATGTACCATTTGTTCTTTACTTTCACTCTTATATGGTTTCTTTGAGCTTATTTATCTTCAAAGTTCAAAGACAAGTACAGCTCTATGCATAACATTATGTTTGCAGACGCTCATGAACTAGCTAGGCTTATCCTGACTTTATTGCTTGCTTTTCGTTGACACGAGTTGGTAGTCCAAGTGTGTATCTATTGTGCTTTTGACGGTCTCAAAATGTTATGTGTTCTCAGATTTCCCATCGGATAATGGTGCAAGGGCTTCCTAGGACTACATACTGTAACGGGCCATTCGATGCCATGCGTAAAGTGATGAAGACTGAAGGATTTCGTGGCTTGTATAGAGGTTTTGGGTTAACAGCTGTAATACAGTCACCAGCATCTGCACTTTGGTGGGGTGTGTATGGTGCTGCACAACATATAATTTGGAGGTACATATCTAATTGTGCCCATGATCTATCATTGAACAATACATTGGAATTGAAGTAGCAAATGATTTTACGTTGTTCTTTCAATTTTAGGAGCTTGGGCTATGGAGAGGATAAGGAGAAGAAACCCTCTGATATGGAGATGGTGACAGTTCAGGCTACAGCAGGAATGATGGCTGGTGCTTGTTCTTCAATTATCACTACTCCTGTGGATACTGTAAAGACTCGACTACAGGCATATAGCATCTACCACACCAATCTTTTTATTTTCTCCCTGATTTCATTGCTTTGCTATGGAAATATTAGGTAAATTGTTTTTTTGGTGTCCCTCTGATTAGGATGATGTTATATCTGAAGGTTATGGATAACTATGGTGTTGGAAGGCCTTCAGTACTCAAGACAACAAAGACACTCCTCAAGGAAGATGGATGGTGGGGCTTTTACAGAGGGTTTGGTCCTCGGTTCTTAAACATGTCACTCTATGGAACTACAATGATTGTTACCTACGAACTCATAAGTATGTTTCATTCCCTACTGATTTTCTCTAATATGTAGTAACTAATGAACAAATGTCATATCATATCTTTGACGTGCAAGCCACTGTTTGTCTGCTGCAAAATGTTCCTTGGTTCATGATTTTGAAACATAGCTTCATTTGTCTTGTTCTAAATGTCAATTTCAAATGTGTTCCATTTAATTGGTCTGGATATTCAATGTTTCCCACAAGTATCTTTGTGTTCCTCTACTTCCCATATTCCCCTCTGTTTGCAAACTTTGCTAATGACTTGATTTTTCTTTTCCTGACCTGTCAGAGAGATTATCAGTGAAGCAAGTATAACAGCTCCGAGGCATATGAAGTGCAAATGGGAATTGCAAGACTAGAAGTTTGGAGTAGCTGATTAGTAGACCCTTCCTAGCAGTTCTTAGAAGAGGTTGACCTTGACAAGCCAGATCAAGCTTCATGCATCTTTGTTCAAGCTATAGATTTTGGTTGGCCATCTATCTACAATTTCAAGGTCAAGTTTAATTGGTTTAAAAAGCTCAAGCTCAAAAGAACTTGGAAAACTCTACACAGTACAATACTGCATCCTGCAGGGCTAAAACAGAGGGTTAATTGGTTTGACCATAACTACGAGTTATTCTATAATCAGATATGAGAGAATTCCTTTTTGGTCATGTGCCCCTGTAAGCGGCTAGAACATACTGAATTTTTTAAACAAGGAATGCTAGCGATGCTAACAATATTTTTTTCTAACTTTTTAATCTAATAATTTATTATCTATTTAACAAATTACGTTGATTTTATATTTATTAATAAATAAAATTAAAATAATTTAGTTATTAATTAAAAAATAAAATCTTTTTACATATATAATATGATATAATTTAATTATTTTAAGTTCTACTATTATATTTTTTATTTATTTCAAAAGGCTTTTTTTTAGCTATTTAATAATGCAAGAATGACCTTTGGGATTTTAGGTACAATATCCATAAATAGGTTAATCAACACAAATTCTTTTAATAATAATACATATCCTTTATTCTCAAAAAGAATGCAGCAAGAAGCAAAAAATGCAGCAGTTTCAGAATAGTAAAATACATATCTCTAGAACTCAAAGTAATTAATATTAAGTTATATAATATTATATATGCCAAGAGACTTATCTCTTACTCAGTAAATAAATTTATTTCATTTTTATTTATTAAAAAAGATAATATAAAATTAGTTTAACTTGTTAAATAAGTAGCAAGTTATTAGATTAAAATAATTAAACAATTGTCTAAAAGAGTGTTCAAGGGAGAATATTGCTAGTATTTATCTTTTTAAATTATTAATTTTTTACTCACGTGTGCTGCACGTAATTGAACTCATTTACAATAAAAGATAAAATAGTTACTAAATTTAGAATAATAAATACTATTAATTTGAAAATTGCATAAACCTTAAATTATAATTGGTTCATCTAGATTTTATTTTTAAAATTAATTCATTCATTTTATATCCATATTGCATTAGTTGAGTTAATTTTTAATTCATTAAATAATTAAAATTCATGGTCTTATAATTCAGATTAAATTTATACTAACATTAATAATTTATCATTAATAAGTTGATACATTATCAACCAAAATGAAAATTTTATTTCTCCAAACATTTCATCATATGTTTGTTCGGTAAATTTGAATCATTCAATTTAAATAGCCATGATCTCCTAAATTAATATTTATTTCACAAATATATCGTATATTTTTTATTTATCTATATTATATGCGATAATATGTACTGTAAGATAATTCTACCACACTTTTTTGCAATGTGTAAGTAGAAATAATTCATTTGGTGCTATGTCACAATAAAAAATACACATCGAAAGAGTTTCCATTTATAGCTAGATATATATATACATAGTCCACTTGATACAAATTCCTAATGCACAAATTGTAAGAGTTTCTATCAATGAAATTAAAGAATCATTCATTATTAACATTCAATATAATCTAAATTACTTTTGTGATTTTATCTATTTTTAAATAAAATTTATAATTGGGTTGACATTCTAAAATATTGACTCAATTTCTTTACTTTTAGACCCAAAAAAATATAAGATTTAATATAAATTATTAACGTTATTTAATATCTTCTCAAACTTTGAATTGATCATATTACTTTTTTAATTGGTCAATATCCACATATTTGTTCAATTTAAAGAATTTAAAATCATTTGATGTTAGTCAAAATATAAATTTATTAGTATTTTATAAGATAGATTTAGTATTGATTTTATTTCTCTTAAAAAAATTAGTATTCATTTATTAAATGTCAATGGTTTGATTTTTAGTGATATATAGTTTGTACGAATATGTGGATTTATTACATAATTACTTTACTGATTCTATCTTGATTATAATTTTTTTATAAAATAATATTATATTATATTGGTATTTACAATTGTTCTCGATAATTAAATTTTATATTTATAAATTAAATCATAGTTGAGACTGATTATTTAATTTTACTTAAGTAGCTAGTCTTTTAGACAATTATTAATTTTCACATTGTAAATAATAAAATAATTATTAAATCTAGATGGAATAGATGTAAAGATTTTATATAATCTTATAAGATAGAATTTAAATCAAACCCGATGACCAGTTGAACATGTCTAATATCTATTATACTATAAACCTTAAATAATTTAACAATTTAATGCTTATAATTTTTGTTTTCCTTTTAAGAACAAAAATATAAGATTTTTCTTTATATGCTATTAGTTAATGCATGACATATTATTTTTATTTTATTTTTTTCATTTCTTTCCTTTCGACACACATATATAGATACATGTCTACTTTTTACAATTAAGTAAAATTGATATTCTATATATTAAGTTTGATATATAATATTTTTCATTGTCTTTTCTTTCTTTTTTTGATAGAATCTAGTTTTTTTTTTTTAATCTTAGTATCCTATTTCTACATAAAATTTATCCTTATACTACTATTATTTATTATGTTTTATATTAAATTAGTAAAAAACCATATTGATAACAACACTAATTATAAAGCTCTTTCAGTAAATTTATCCGTTGTCCCCTCTTTTACACTTTTAAGTATGTTACAATATGATATAAAATTGGGTCATTATGCTAATAGTACCATTGGCGTGATAAGCAAAATTACCCGAGCCACTACTTTTTAGGTTGAAAATACCGTAATCATATATGTCAGAACCGTTTATGTAGATGTCAAATATAGACACAACGACGACGACAACGGCAATTAATAAGAAGAAAAAGAAAAAAGATAAGAGTAACAACAATAATGAGAATAACAATAATAATTTGCAAGGTCAAGGTTGCAATACTTGATCATTTTTACCGCTGTCACTTTTAGGTTCTCATTTCTTAAAATTTTTGGTGTATTAGTTAGTGGATTAGGGTAAAGAAAATCTATTATTAATAGAGTGTTTTTTTACATTTCATATATATATATATATATATATAAGCATTCTCATTCATGGAAGTGTATGGAGTTCTATGACTATTTGATGCAATATAACATTCTAATTATTTTGCTTTGTTACTCGATTCCCAACAATTTTAGTATCAAAACTGGTTTAGGTTCATTTAGGGCATGTGATAGAATTAAAAGTTGTCTTTGAAGAGAGTGAACACCATAACTACTAATGGAAGTATGTCATAATCCATCATTCTCATCTTCAAATGAGAATGTTATGAGTATATGCTGATACTGATACTGATACTTGATAAAGAGATCTAAACCTATGTAATGAGCTTGACAACATAGGAAAGAGCACATATACCTGAAATTTATCGTAGACCAACATTCCATATTGGTTACAGTTATTATAAAGGTAGAACACCCGAATGTGGTCTTTATAGAATAAACTGCAAGAATTTACCACTAAAATTTGTCTTTTGAGTATCTTATTAGGTTTTTGCTCGAATAAAAAAAAAAAAGAATGGAAATAATTTGAGTTGTTTAGAAATTAAATCCATGCATCTTCTTATAAACATATCATTCGGAAAAATTCAAATAAGGCGCTTCTCCAATGGTTAAGGAACATGTAGTACTTGGGAATGGTAAATTTTCAGGCAGCCAAAGTGATTCCCCGAATGAATTTAAAGATGCTCTGCTGCTGAAGATGCATTTTGTATACTTTAGTTATTTATTTCTTTTAAATTGTTTATGCATTTGTTATTGGTTGCAATAAAATTTCTCTTTTGATGATTGCAGAAAGAAAAATCAAAACTAAATATCATTTCCAGAATTCATGATGGACATACCAAGACCACTTAAATGTCAGGTTAATTGAAACAATAACTAAAGTTGCATGCATTCTTCTTTCTCTTGCATAGACCTTAAAGAAATCATGTATGTCTCTATTTCTGGAAGAAACGATTACACTCTGGAAAGGCAAGCAGGAAATTGGAGATGATCAGCGGTGACAATGCCTGCTCCCGTATGACAAAATGATATCTTTCTATCAATGAATATATAATTCTCTTCTCATCTACTTCTTCCAAAATACCTGCAACCCCACCACGAGAAGAACCAGTGATCCAAAAAGTCAGAAAAGGAATTGCAAAGACACATTTGTTAATTCAACCACATGACTACTAGATGCAGCAAAACTAAGTGCCCGAGTCAGAATGTAATGGAGTTTAGCTAATTCCTAAAATGGTTGAATTACCTTAGCTGATTCCTAACTATTGCATTTTGAACACAAGTAATAGAACGACACAGAAACAGTCTTACCCAATTCAATATCATGATCTTGATCTTCCAAATCCCCCTCTTCAACATCTATTCCATTATCCAAGGCCACTGCTGCTTTTGCATATCTTTCTAGAAACTCTTCTTCAGTTTCTTCACGTTCATCATCCTCAGAATCCTAATCACAGAAAAAGAAAAGTTTAGATTTCCAGATAATGAAAGCAAGAAAGTTGATGAAATGATGCGCTTGATGGACACAGCCCGATCTCCACAAAAGTCCTATTTAGCTCTAACCATCAAAGCAAATCACTAATGCTCCTGGCTTGGGCAAAAAGTGATCTCTGTGTTTCTTTCAGTGTACGGAATGAATGGTGGTGCTGAGAAGACACCATATGGCATTCCTTAAAAAATATATGCAGAAGAAAAAGGTAATCTGAAAATCAAACCTCATCATCATAGTCATCTTCATCTTCTTCTTCATCATCTTCAGCTTCTGCATTGCTTTCTTCCTCTTTCGTTTCTTCTTGCACTTCTTTCACCCGTACTGATGCCTCCATCAATGAATTAAAGCAATCACCTAACGAACAACCACCTGAATTCTCTTGTCCTAAAAGCCGCTCAGTTATCTTTGCTAGTGTCATGACTGAGAAGTAAAATAAACAAATATTTAGCAGTATGTAATTTCATGTCAGCTTATAAATATAGCAGTTTTTCTCTTCTGAGCTGAGGCCAAACTGAAACTATTCTGTAACTAAAAGTAAAGAACTGGTATCAAGCTGCAGCATTATCAATAGGTATGTGGATTTTGCCTCAACATTGATACAATATCTGAATCAATAAGCATGCAACTTCTGGCTCATATTGATTCTCAGACAAATCCGCCATTTAATCAAATTTACAGATAAGACAGCAAGTACAGCAGGAAGGTAGAAAGTACCCATATAGATTTACATGTTTAGAATTGTAAGAAAGCTTCCTTAGTTTTAAGAAACAAAGAAACAATCACCAACCTGCCAACTTTATCTCAGATTTTTCCACCAGACCACGTTCAGAAGAACCAGTGCAGACAGATGCAAGTGCAGATCCCCAAATTGCAAAGCCTCCCTTCACATCTTTCTCCAAAATCCCCTCCACAATATCAGGACAACTCAAATAGCATGATGATATAACAAGCAGCAAAGGCTTCCAGAGCGAACAAGGCTTGCTTTGAATTTCCTTGAAATGAGAAAATGCAGCTTGACAAAAAGAAATTGTTAGTGACTGCTTCACTTCTGTTTCAGTTGGGTAACATGGGACATGTAGTAGCATATGGACACACGAGCAAGCCCTCCATGTTGCAGATGGATACTGTAGAATGGCCTCGCTAACAAAAGCACCAATGCCTTCAATAATAGATTGTGGTGGCACAGGCGGAGAAGGAGGTGAAGGCATCTGTCTAGTGATGAAATTCTTCAGCCCATACTTACTGTTTAGGTTAACAACTTCCTTAATGCAGTCAAAGATTGATAGATCTTCGGATTCTTCCCAGGCATGCCAGTCAGCAATCAGATCAGCCCAAACTAACAATAACTCAGATAGCTTAAGTTGTAGAATTACATCACTTCCGGTAACAGAAAGCATAATGGAATGCAGCAGGGTTGATGAATCATCTATACATGTTGGAGTTGGAGAAATCTGACCTTCTCGATCCTCCTTATCAAATTCCAAGCAGGAGTAAGTTTTATGAAACAAATTGTTGCACAAAGTTTTCACTGTCAGACAGCAAAGGCAGAATAGAAAGAGCAAATATTCACAATTTTAAAATTTATAAACTTACTCCAAAATTGGACCCAATGAGGTAAACTTTCCAGAAAAAAGAAAAAGAAAACGGGAAAAAAATAACTAAAGTGAGCTAAGGAGTATCTTATGAAATTTATACCAAAGATTGATTCATAATGTATGGTAGGACACCCAAAGAACATAATTCTGGCCTGTTCTGATAATCTGTCGAAAATATATTAGATAAAGAAAACTCAAGTAAATTAAACCAAACAGTGCTCTGTCTAATGCATGCATGCATGTTTACTAGATACAGTGGAGTTCCTTCCTAGTGCAAGGGAAAGAAGTTGGACTAACCGCTGGATGCAAGGGCACAAGCCAAGTCCATTGCAACAAAGCCGACAAAGCTTTACCAATGACAGCTCGACCAGATGCCAGTTTTTCACTTGATTCAATCTGTTCAATCTCTTCAGGCAAGAAGTTCTCCCAGGACTGAGCCATTACTGCTAATGTTGCAAAGCCCCTTTCAACCACCTATAACTCATAAAGTCAGTTCATAAACAGAACCCCAGTTCAAACATTAATAAATAAGTTGAGGCACCACTTTCATAATTTCATAATCCTGCAAGGATCCTGAATTCCACAGTTGGACTGAACAAAGTATCTATATCTGTGCATTTATACAATTGTACACATGCTTTGGGAATGTAAACCCACAATTTATCAACTGATCCAAATATGTACATACTTTGAAGCAACTGACCACCTAATGAGCGGGAACCCAAATCTTTTTCAGCAAATGACTAATGTGTAGACACACAGGATGTAATTATATCCTTGAGCAAAGCCAGTTAATCAAAGCAAGTGAAATGGAAGGAAAAAAGTTAGCGAGGTTAACAGATCCAGTATTCCAAAATTTTACCCATCACAAGATTTTGCTCATAATCCAACAAACTCTGTCAGGCAATGGCCTGCTGTAAATCTTGAGGGCAGCTACCTCATAGAAAATGAGGGCTATGATGATCACCACAAGCATGCTTAATGCCAAATGATAACAGTCTTTGTGTAGTGCTGCAGATGATAATAGAAAGAAATGCTATGGAATCAGTATCTTATCTAGAATTGTTCTTTGGATCTTTATTTCTACTCCATCCAGACAAAGCCTATCAAATTATAAGCCAAAATTTGGTATGCCATGAGTGCTACTTTTATACTGTGATAAGTAGAAGTTGAAATAATAAAAAATTTATTGACAGACTAGCCTCAGGAATTAATACTTACTTGAGGCCATGACTCCAGACCAGGATGCATAAACTTCAAGAGTACTCCAACTAATGATGAAACTATGTATGGAATATGATCTGCAATATTTTCATCACCAGCTTCCACCACAGTGCTCAGAAGCTGAAACAAAACTGAAGTCTCCTCCTCTTCAATATCTATTCTACTAATCACAACTTGAAGAAGAGGAAGCCACTCAGGCGGTAGATATTCATTCTGAACAAAACATACATAAGTAGGAGGTAAGAAACCAGAATCACAAAGTAAATGCGGCTTGCACAACCATAAAGTTTATTTGGACGCCTACTTCAAGAAGCTCAACTATTGCCCCAGCCGCAGAAACCCGAACAGGATAGCAAGAAGTATCTTCATTATCCGGCATTGCAAGTGCCTTCAGCAATGAGGAATACACATCTGCCTTCATCTCCTGAAAACAAGGCAGAAGTTTCTAAAAGAGTAAAACCAAAAACTAGATAGCATTTATATTTAACTTAGATAAGTCTTAATAATCCCAAACTAGTTCTAATCAGCTGCATGAAACTGTTTCCACTATTCCACCCGCTTGAAGAATCAATAATATTTCAATGATAAAAAAGAATATTGCAGTATCATCAAAATTATAAGCAAAAATGAGGTAGCAAGCAAATGCTCAGATAATTTTGCATCAACAGAAGGAATGACATGAGAAAGAGACTGCCTCACTTCTGATAGACAGGATGCTAGCTCCCCAAGAACCCAATTTGCAGCAGCAACCAGATATGGTGAGGTTAAGGACACTGTATACAATGGTAGCAATCGATTGCAAACCAAAAGAGTTACATATCCAGGTTTTTGCTCTTTTAGAAACTGTAGTCAAATGGCATAAGAAGAAAACATTAATTGTAGATTCTTATCAAACAGCAGTTTCACTAATGACTGAATAAATGGGATAATGTTCCCTTACATCTTGCAGGCCACCATATGCCATTAGAACCCCAAAATAACTGTTGTTGATAATGCAACAAACAGAATGAGAACAGTTAACGAGTTTGAAGAAAAGAAAGTAAACTAAGAATGTCTAAGCAAAAAGAAGAAAATAATATTGGCAGACATTTCAAGGTTGACAATTACAGTTATTTCTAGAAGTTGTGGGTTTCAAATGTTACATTTTACCTTTTCTCCATTCTTTTCATTGTTGCATTAATTGAACTTCATATGTTATATATTGCAGTAGGAAATACTTCTTGGAGAAATTGTCGTGAACTTACTCATTTATGATTCTTGCTTTCAATGCATCAGCATCAGAGGGAACGGGAAACTTAGACAAATATGGAAGGACCAACAAGTCCCCCATAGAACACCGCTGGTTATCTCTCTTGTTCTTTTCACCCTTCTTACGCTTAGAGGATGCGACTGAACCATTATGAGAGGTTGCCGTAGGAGGTCCCTGTAAACATTAGAAGACAATTTAAGCGATCATTCATTGAAAAATTTGCAAGTGATAATGTAAAAAGGATATGGAGTACAAACTTTCGACATTGAAATAACACCAAGTAGATTTATTGCACTTTTCCTAGCTGTAAACAGATCCTCCCTCCATCCGGAAATTTCTTCCTATATATGCACAAATAGTGATGATATAATAACTAGAAAAATGGTGAATGTACCACTTAGATAATAATTAATTGCCATACAAGTTCTGATGGAAGATTCTTTCGTATGTACTCTTCTGCATCTCCCTCCCACTCTGAGATATCCTACTTGTGAACACCACAATAAGGAAAGATAATAGGAATAGGTCAACTAATCTGTAATTACCTTGAAAGAACTTTTCAAGAAGAGGTTTCGTTTCAGAAATTACACCTTCTCGTTCAGCACTAGCACTGGGAAGATTGCAGAATCCAACAAAGATGAAAAGTAGGGTGATACCAATCTCCATCCCTGTTCCCAGTTAAACTGAGTCTTAGATAGAGACTAGTATTTAAACGAGGAACATCCAGTGGTCCACATACTAAACAGAAAGCCCTTGACTTTCATCAGTTAAGTTTATAATTAATAAAGACTCTGAATAATACTAAGGCAATAAGAATAACTCCAATATAGATTAAATCAAAAGAGCATGGTTTAAATTACCGGGCCTGTCTCCAGGATGTGGGAAATTACGTCAAAAGCTAATGAGATAATTCTTTCTGACAGGAATTCAAGCCTCTGCACATGAAGATTATAGCTTCAAGTTCTAATGTGGTCAAGAAAGCAGTAATGGGGACAGGAAACAAGCAATAAACTAAAACCCAGGCTGAAGGTTATAAAAAATATTCAAGCCACCAACATTCAATGGAACAATAAAATAAAAGAAACATATTAAAAATTGTAATCTTAGAGAACACATGTAGACATGCATGTGTGTGTGTGCATATATACATGTATTCATATTGAAAAGCTTCAAAATGAAGTTTTGAATCATAAATGGATGCCAGCTACCAAGCAAATATTGTTAACAAACTCTTACGAATTAAAAGAAAAATTTACACTGATATATGTGCTGTTTCTGGCAATCCTCAGAGCACAGTTAAGGATGTCCGGCATTAACCTAAAAAAGGGAAATGTCAAGAAGGGATAATACTTAAAGCCTGATCTTTTAAAAAAATAATAAACGATAAAAAAAGAGAGGTACTACTCTAGATTACTTGTCAGAATATTTGCGATGTCGGGTAACTAGAGCAGAAAATATGAGCAAACTCCTTTTTCCAGTCTTTAGTCTTAGCCGGTGCCCATCTTCTGAAGTAACACCGCGATCAAAGCTCAAGGAATCAAGAAGTCCAGTCAAATTCCGGCACAATGAGGGTAGAGAAGGTACTAGTGCAGATGGCATATGTGACCTAACCTATAAACAAGGTGCAAAATTGGGCAAGTAGACATGAAATAATATGCAAGAGAACATAGTATGCAATTTTGAGTTTATTTTGTAAAGTAGAACACTTAGAAAAAAATGAATGTTATGGATATTTAGCTGCTGCTACCCATTAGCCTAGCAGCAAACACACACATCAGACAGACTCGCACCCAATTGGGATCTCCATATATTATTTTTTTATGCATGCATTAAGAAAAACAGATAATAGAAACCATCTAGGGAGGAATTAGAATGGTGCAAACACAGAAGGCCTACAACGAAAATCATGACACCCATCAAGCGATAGAATATATTTGAAAACATGATATGTACTTCATTTTTGCTTGAAATCTAGATAAATCCAAACATAGTATCTGTACACTGAACTCCAGGTTGTCACTTTCATAAGGACGCACAAAGTAACAGGATATTACCTAAGAAACCATGAAATTGAGAAACCATGCAACTTTTCGGAACTTCAATTACCGAATGAAACATCAGTTGTTGGAGCTACATGTATAAAACTAAGGTCTTAAATCCTATATTTCTTTTTAGTTTGATACTAATAAAACTTTTAATTTAAAAAAGAAATGAATGACTATAAAAATAAATAATTAATCCCAGATTTTCAACTCCATTTAATTTCCTTAAGCAATAAAATTGACTTACAGTGAAATGTATGGATTTGCATATAATGAGAAGGAAATTCTCCACTTCCAGATCTGGCCTACCGTTGGTGGATAATGCCTGTTTCATGAACCACATAATCATTACAGAAGCCAATGCAAAATGGGTCACTATGGATTGACATCATATAAGCACAAAGAAAGAACGGAAAAAACAGAACCTTATCAATGAGCTGATGGAAAACAGCTAAGATAGGTACAAGAATTTCTTTTGTAATTAGCTCTAATTGCGGTGGCACCGGCTCCTTAGCAACTTTAGGGTTTAGAAAATACTGCCAGAGATGATAAACATATATTAAGCATCAAACAAAAAGAAGTTGATCTTAATCATCACATTGATGTCCACTAATTATCATGACATACTAAACGAAGTACCTGGAAAGGTCTGACAAGGGCTCGGAGAAGTGTGAGGGAATTAATAGTATTCCACTGACAATTTGCATTATTGTTAATAAGATTACTATTAGAAATCGCAGACCGCAGATCAGGTACAAGTTCAGGCCAACAATTCTTCTCAACAAACTCAGCAACAACAATGATTCGGAACTGCCGAGCAATAATAATAAGTAACGGCAACAAAAGAAAAGAGACATTTGATTAAGAAACGAAAACACTCATAATTTATGTGTTACCACTTCAACTAAGACTTTTAGAACTGCAGACTCCACTTGAAGTGAAGTTTGCAAAAGGTGATCCTTGAACTCTTTACTAACTTTCGAATTCGGACCATCATTATTGATGTTTCTCCTAGTGAAATTCTTAAGGTATGTAGCAGCAGCAACTCTTTGACCTTGAGTTTCACCTCCTAATTAATTTCAAATAAAGTGCAATCAAGCAAGAATTACTGAACTGTGGATTAAAAAATTGAATAGTTCTTTGAGTTGAATTGAGCAAAGCTTTTCTTTACCAGTGGCTACAGAGAGGAGGGAGTAGGGGAACTGAGGGAGGAGAGAAAGGCGATCCAGAGATTCTGCAGCCGTACGAACGACGTTGACATCGGGATTAAGCGTGTTGTTTAGCAACTGAGCAATTTGAAACACCTCCATTTTGCTGTTTTTGGGTGGTCACTCTGCCGGTAGTCCGGTATTGGATACTGAGAACCCTAATATGGTTGTTGGAAAGAAAAATGGGAAAAAGAAAAAGCGTGAGAACTTATTGCGCGGGAAAAAATAACAGTCCTTAACGGAGCTTAACACCGATTAAAAAAAAGGTGAGTGCAAAAAAGGTCTCACCTGGAGATGCGGGGTATCGAACCCCGTACCTCTCGCATGCAAAGCGAGCGCTCTACCGTTTGAGCTACATCCCCTAACCGAAGATGGTCCAAATGTTAATATGATCGAGACACGTGGAGACTAGGAGGAATTACCAATCACATGGATACGCAACAGCTCGGACCCTTAGCCACGATAGCTGCCACGTTCTCTTCATGCAAAGACCGTTCCCTTGTTTTTAATCCTCTTTCTGCTAGAAAATCACGACACAATGCACCAGGTTTTTGAAAGTTGAAAATGCCAGGCCTTACCCTGGGGGACACTATCCCCAATCTTGAAGTTGAAACCACTCATGGAATCATCAAGCTCCATGATTACATAGATACCTGGACCATTCTTTTTTCACACCCGGGTTATTGTCATATATGTTTTGCTTATATATGTTTTATGTATTATTTGCTTTTTCAATGGCCTTGATTCTAGAGCTTTTGCGTGCATGCAGGTGATTTCACGCCAGTTTGTACCACTGAACTTGGCAAGATGGCTGCTTACGCTCAAGAGTTTGCTAATAAAGGAGTGAAGTTATTGGGTTTGTCCTGCGATGATGTTCTTTCTCATGTTGAGTGGATCAAGGATATTGAAGCATACACTGTGAGCTTCTGTTTATTTTTGGGGTTTTCAGAAATTAATGGAATACTTGTCACTTATGCCCTGTCTAAATGTATCTGCAGCCTGGAAGCAAAGTGACGTATCCAATTATCGCGGATCCTAGCCGTCAACTCATTCACCAACTTAACATGGTAGATGCAGATGAGAAAGACGACTCAGGAAAAAATGTTCCATCCCGAGCTCTGCATATTGTAGGTCCCGACAAGAAGGTAAATAGGTTCGTAAATTAATATGAATAATGAATTCAAGGAAATTAAAGTAATCAGTTAATCATAAATGTTTTGCTTGCACAACACAGATCAAGCTGAGCTTTCTTTATCCAGCAAGTACCGGCAGGAACATGGATGAGGTGATGAGGGTCGTGGAGTCCTTGCAGAGGGCAGCAAAGCATAAGATTGCAACCCCTGCCGACTGGAAACCAGGAGATCCGGTGGTCATATCTCCTAGTGTGTCAACTGATGAGGCCAAAAAGATGTTTCCTCAGGGCTACAAAACTGTTGACCTCCCTTCGGAGAAGGGATACTTGCGCTTCACCAATGTCGACTAAAATATTTCCTTTTGCTTAAATGGAGAACGCAGGTGGCCTAGCTTTTATAATTACCTTTCTCATGGTGTTTGTATCGTCCGTCTATGTATACTTGTAGAAGTATGTTCTTTCTGTCTCTGCTAGTAACAAAATTGTAACTCTCCCCTGTGAAAATCCTGTATCCGGCTACTGTTACCTATTAACAGTAAAAATAACTTTTGGTCGATTGTTCATAGTATTTTTCTTTAACTGTTATCAGAGGACTTTTTGATCAACCGTCCCTTCTGGCCTATGGCTTTTATGACCATCTCGCTTTTTAGCTGGATTCAACAATCCTTATTCTAGTGTGAATCTTGATCATTCTTGGACCAGAATGTCAAGAGCAGTGGCCGTTAGCCGCTGATCACTTGTTTCAAAGTCGAGACATGAGCTTATCCTAGTGTGAATCTTGATCATTCCAGTAGCCATTAGTACCTGATCAGTTGTTTCAAATTCCAGAGATGAGCTCCCCTCAATTAATTAGGGGCATAGTCAGGACTGACAATTGCAAGCTTCAAGTTCAATATTAACTAAACAATATTATATTATCATATGGATTAAACGGTGTGATGCATAAGAATGAGTGGCTAGGTACGTAATGCGCAAAAATGGAGCCCGAAGTCGTGTAAGTGGTCATTACAGCCGTGGGGCCACTATGTTTGAAAAATGAGAGCCAATTAGCCCACTTTTCTTCTGGATCACAGTACTGGACTGTCTCAACAGTCAAAAAGTTGTCATTTTCCTTTTGAGTAAATCTCGGAGAAGGCATCAACTCCAACCTTCTTTTGTTAGAACCGATGGATCCAAAGTGATTGATCTTTCTGTCTTCCACTACCACAAATCCTCTCTCTCTAGTCCTAAAATTTTCAACACATTAGCTCTCTCACCATACTCTCACGCATTGAATGGTTTTTGAAATACAATTAGTAAAGACAATGGATCCTTTAATGTTGCTGTCGCCACTTACATTCTTCAGTCTCATACTCACAACCTTAACGCTTCAATCACTACCATCCCTTGCTCTCACTTCTTGCAGAACCTCTTGCGGCAGAGTCGACATACGCTACCCATTCGGCGTGGACGATGGCTGCGGGGCACCCCAGTTTCGCGGCATGTTTAACTGCAGCAATGACTTGTTCTTTATAACACCTTCAGGTAGCTACAAAGTGCAACAGATTGACTATGAAAAGAAAACAATCGAAGTATATGATCCTGCAATGTCTACATGCTCTATTCTCCAGCCTCACCATGACTTTGTCATGTCAGACATACAATCTTCTATGATTCCACCAACTCCAGACACTGTCTTTGCTCTCCTTAATTGCTCTATCGACTCTCCAGTTCTTAACCACTACAAGAATCTCTGTTTCAACTTCTCTGGCCATTCTTGTGATGAGCTTTATGGCTCGTGCAACGCATTCAGAGTGTTCCATTTGCTAACCAACAGTTCTCCGCCGTGCTGTTTTACTGGATATGATACAGTGAGGTACATGAGCATGAATATTTTGGACTGCACACATTATACTACTGTGGTGAATACTGATAATTTGAAGGGTATTGGTCCCTTAGATTGGGTATATGGCATCAAATTGTCGTATAGTATGCCGGATACTGGATGCGAACGGTGCTCGCAGTCTGGCGGTACCTGTGGATTTGACACTGAGACAGGAGGAATGCTCTGTCTTTGCTCTTCTTCCACTAATGCTACTAGAGAATGTGGTAAGCGTAGTGACTTCAATTTGTTTTTCTCTTCTCTGAGAATTAAGTTTATAATGTGAGCTAATTAATTAAATTCATGGCTGCTTCTTATAGTCTGTTTTCTGTTTCAGCTGCAGGAAGTATTACAGCTGGGGTTGGAAGCAGCCATTCTCCATGGAGGCTTTTTCATGTACTAGTTGTATTGGTTTTGGGTGTAATTGTGATTTTGTAACTGTATTTGTCACTGGACTATTCGCTCAGGGGACTGCTTTTTTCCTTTTTAGTTTATTTTCCATTGTTGACCGAGAGTGTTCAGTAGTTATGCATTAAATATGTAGATATAGAATGCAGCAGAAGAAGAAGCAAACAAAGAGGGAAAAATAAAACTTATAACAAACATGATCAACAAGGCTAGTTTAAGGTTTTGAAAAACAATGCTACAAGTAATTTGCCATGAAGGAGAAGTAAGAGGATTACTCTTCCTTTTACAAATCATATTTTTCAATGAGTGTTTTAGGGAAGTAGTTAAAAATAAAATAAAATTACAAGAATTTAATATACTTTATAATTAATTATTTTTGTTTAGAATAAAAACTTTAGTTAATATCTAAAGGCGCATAGATGAGATAGTAAGAGTCTCTTCTAATTTAATCAAAGAAGTGGTGTTTGAGATTTTTTTTTTTTTTTTCAATCTTAATTAAGGTGCTACGTAGCCCTAGTTGTTGCTGAAGCTCCTCTTTGTTTCTTTCTTTGCCTCTAAAATTGCAGCTGCCTTGCTTCAATTTTAAGGATTGTTATATTCTGGACCCGGTTATACGATGCATCATGTACCCAGAACCAAACACATATGTGTGTTAATAGTCAATTAAGTTAAGCGTTTTCGTAATTGTAAAACTAAGTTTATAATATTATGATTAAATGTCTAATTAATTAAAGGACATAAACAGACTAACACCACAAACTTAAATTCATTGCAAGACACGTGAATTATTATACTTTAAAATAACTCTTTTACTACATTCTAATTTCTCATTTTATATTAAATACTACTAATAATTTTATTATTATATTTTATAGTTCTTTTCACATACATTTATTTTATTAATAATATGTGCTATATATTAAAGTTAAAATAATTTTAATCAACATAATTAGAAATAAATATAGAGAAAAGTAATTTTATATTTCTAGATATATAAATAATTTTATTTTTATTATTTTTGTCCTTTCTTAATTTAATTTCATCAATCGCCATTACAATTTAAATTTATAAAATGACTTGTAGACTAATATGTTATAAATTATAGATTCATCATATATATACTTGAGTTTTATAGATCATAGTCTATAAATTTATAAATTAAATAAAAATATATTCATATGTTAAAATAGGTTGATCAGTAAATGTTAATGAATATACAGTTTATCTTTAACGAACCTAACACTAGTAAAAGATGAATATGCATTTTACAGGTAATGAACCTAAAAGTCATATTAAATAAATCCGACACTAATAATAGATGCATATACACTTTATAAGTAATGAACCTGAACTAATAACATATGAATATACATTTTATAAGTAATGAAATGACACTAATAATAGATGAATATACACTTTCTAGATAATGAACTTAAAAGTTATATTTAGTAAATCTAACACTATACACTCTATAAATAATGAATTTGAAATTTACATTTAATAAACCTGAACTAATAACAAATGAATATACACTTTATAAGTAATGAACTTGAAGTTTATGTTTAATAAATCTAACACTAATAATAGATGAATACACACTTTATAAGTAATGTGCAAAAATTAAATTAATACAGGTTAAATAATAACAGGTTCATCACCAACAAATTATAATTTCATTAAACATACATTTGAGATTCATATAATATAATACATTTAACTTAAAAAAGTAGATTTATTGCTAATAATGACAATTATTTGAAAAAATATGATATATAAGCATTTTTTATTTTTTAATATTGTATTTTATAACAAATGTTAAAACTTAAAATTCATAAACTATTACTTAAATCTTTAATTTTTTAAATATAATATAATTAATATTTAATGTAAAATAAAGTCAATTTTAAAAATGAATGCTTAATAAAATTATTAATTACCAAATATCAAATATAAAACTATATTATGAAATTTATAATTAACTAGCTTGAGACATGACTATTTTATTATTCATAAAATCATATAAAATAAAATAAAAAACTAAATACGATTATGAAAATAAATAAATAAAAGATATTTAAAAAAATGGGTTACAAAACAAAATTTATCAATCCATCGCACGTGTTAAATGGCCCAGGAACACGCTGCTATATGTAGGAGCCTCCCCAAATTTAATTTAATTGGAGCTATGTGATTGAATAGTTAGATTTATAGGCCGAATTTTAAAAAACTTTAAATTTAAAGCCTACCTTTAACGGTGGGATGTCATTTTGTAACGTTGGATCTCCACTCTACTCTATTAGTCATAAAAGTTGTAGGAATATGATCATTGCCCAATACCTTTTTCCTTTTGGTTAAGCCGGTGATTGTCTTTTAATTTTATACCGTTTAAATTCCCATGTTAAAATTTATTATTACTGTCTTCCTATTATATTACAATAATTTTTTTACTAATTAGTAATTATTATTTGACAAAATGTGTCTCAGAAAACATTGAAAACAATATTAGCACAAATAAAGGTATGATTAATTACACTTTGGCTAACAGTTTGATTGGATGATGAAATGAACAGTAAGTTACTGTTTAAAATGTTAATATTTGGCTCATTCTTAAACAAAGGTTGAAAATGAAAATGTTAATTCTAATTTAGGAAGAATTATAAAATATTAAAGAGTTGTGGGCCATTTTTGTAAAAAGGAATAAGTTCAAATTGAAAATGGGCGGTCTGGTTTCGAACTTTCAAGTTCAGCCGCTATTCTGTTAGCTTCAGCTTTCAAACTTTACTTGCTCTCGCAGATACTGTCTTCATCTCTCTCTTTTTCTTCTTTGGCTCCTCAGCGCAACAAAATCAAAAAAGCTATCTGTTTCATTTTTGTTGGAGACAAACCCATGAATTCCAGAATCTTAACCTTCTGCGCTTAGAACCACAGCTTGAGAATGTCGTCCAGTTCTCGAAATCCAAATCCACAAAATGAAGCAAATGAGAATCAATTTGAGAACTCGCAGAATTCAGCTCATTTGCCACCAACGAGAGCACCTCTAAACACAATTCCAGATCCATCTCAGTACCGCAGAGATATTTATGATTCCGATTTCGATTCTAAAGATAAACTCGAGACAGCTCCAGCTGGTAGGTTAATTGGAACTTATGGAACACCTAGGGTCTCAACGCGTCAAGGGAAACAGCTTTCAGCGAGGAGTGGGTCAAGAGCTTCTCTAGGTGGTTATTCTAGAAGTGCTACACATTTTACTAAGGGAAAAGATGCGAGCTCTACTCACAGGCTTTCAAGAGGGCTTGCTGTTGATTTTTCAGCTGAAACTCCGCATTTTGACCTTGATAAAGATCCCTCATTTTGGGCGGATCATAATGTACAGGTAGCTTTCTCCACTATTAATTTGTTTGAGGATTTGAAAATTTACATCACACATATATAATTGGGAGGAGGTCTTTTCTGCGTCAGGTTTTGATTAGAATTCGTCCACTCAGTAACATGGAGGCTGTTTCACAAGGTTATGGTCGCTGTTTGAAACAAGAAAGCTCACAGACCTTACTGTGGCTTGGTCATCCCGAGACTAGATTCACCTTTGATCACATAGCTTCCGAGACCATATCACAGGTTCTACCTTTCATGCCACTTAATAGTTCAAGCTTCTTCTTACATCAAGCCGGTCACACTAATGAAGAATCTAAAATCAGTATTGTTTTCTTTTATTTTCTTATGTTTTATTGATGCTAAAGCTAAAGATACTGATGGTGCATTTATTTTGATATAGGAGAAGTTATTCAGGGTTATTGGACTACCTATGGTGGAAAATTGCATGTCTGGGTACAATAGCTGTATGTTTGCTTATGGTCAGGTAAAGATTGTGTATACTTAGTGGGGCTTGAAATTTGGGCCAATCATAATTTTCGAGGTGTTTGTTGCAGACAGGTAGTGGCAAAACCTATACCATGATGGGTGAAATTAATCAGATAGAAGACAAACTCAGCGAAGATTGTGGGATTACCGCTCGTATATTTGAATATTTATTTTCAAGGATAAAAATGGTAGTTTATTAGGTTCCATGGTTCTTTTATTTTATTTCATTTTTATATATTTCGTGTTGAGTCAAGTGGGGTGGACGTTTATGTTAATATGACGCACTTTTTTAGGAAGAAGAAAGTAGGAGAAATGAGAAACTGAGGTTCAGTTGCAAATGTTCTTTTCTGGAGATATACAATGAGCAGATAACAGATCTGCTGGAGCCTTCATCGACCAATTTGCAAGTAATTCAAGTTTTTCAATTTATTTAACGTTTAGGTTTCTTAGTATGTTCGCATGCAATAAATTGTAATACTTTGATGCTTTATTATCATAGCTTAGAGAAGATTCAAGGAAAGGTGTATATGTTGAAAACCTTACAGAATATAACGTGAAGACTGTTAATGATGTCACCAAGCTTCTGTCACAGGTATGCAATATTTATGCTCTATTGATCGTCTACTATGAATTGTTTGGACTTCACTGATTGGTTTTGTTTCTATGTGTACAGGGTGCTGCGAACAGGAAAATGGCAGCAACCAACATGAACAGTGAGAGCAGCCGTTCGCACAGCGTGTTCACTTGTATCATTGAAAGCTGGTGGGAGAAAGATTCCATGACCCACTTTAGGTTTGCAAGGTTAAATTTAGTAGACTTGGCTGGTTCTGAAAGGTGAAGTTCTTTCGCTTTTACTATGACCAGTTCACATCTATGTTTTTCAAAGCTTGACTAAGTTTTTAATCAATCAGGCAGAAAAGCTCTGGTGCCGAAGGAGGTCGTCTAAAAGAAGCAGCAAATATTAACAAATCTTTATCAACTCTAGGGTAAGAACATGACATGCCTGTTCCTCAGAGATTGCTTTGAAGTGATAGCAGCATTTAGCACTCTGTGCTTTTGGCTTTCTTGATATGTAGTCATATTTTCTTTATAAAAGCAAGCATGCCTACTCCAGCTTGGAAAAAGAGAAGTATTGAAGATATGGACCATTATCAAAGTTTCAACTAATAATAATTTCAAGATAAATATTAAAAATGCAATTAGGTTATCATCATAAAATATAGGGAGTGGATTGAGGAAATCTTTAAATGACTGAGGAACATTTAAGTGATGCACCATATCAGACTTTTGTATGATTTAGTTACAGACATTAACTTTGCGCAAGTAATTGGAGCTATTATATGGTAAAAGTCTACAAAACTTCCAAAGCTTTTCCTAGACTTTCAGTTCTTAAATGTTCCTTGTAACTGATACTGTAATTATAAATGGTTGAGAAATTTATGCTGCCTTTTACTTGTTATCAAAAAGACTATGACGGGCTATCCTTGAGAATTAGACCTAGAAGGCATACTGAAAGCTAACAGGTGAAACCCTCCTTATTGTTGAGTAAGATGACAGGTTTTCTAGTTTACTTTTCCTCCTTTTCATATCTCATGCAATTATACTGAAGTTACAGACTTATGTTAACTTGAATTCTCTGCTTCAGATTGGTGATAATGTCTTTGGTTGATTTAGCACATGGAAAACATAGGCATGTTCCCTACAGAGATTCTCGGCTTACATTTCTACTTCAGGTTAAATATAGATATAATTTACAGATATCTATATGTTCAACATTTTTCTATTTAAAATTTTGCTATTTCACCATAAAAGACTTATACTTTTATGTTTCTATGCAGGATTCTCTGGGTGGCAACTCAAAAACGACAATTATAGCAAATATCAGCCCATCTATGTGGTGAGTGCCAACTTTAAATTTTCCTTGCATGAAATCCTTATAACTTTTTGTTAAACTTCTTTATGGTGGCATTGTTCCTTTCCTTGCAGCTCTGCTCATGAAACGCTAAGCACTTTGAAATTTGCCCAACGTGCCAAACTCATCCAAAATAATGTACTTAACCTTGAGCTTGGTCTATGTTTCAATTTTCATTTAAATTAACTTACGTTTTGTTCCTTTTATCTCTATTCATTGCATAGGCTAAAGTGAACGAAGATGCTTCAGGTGATGTCGGTACTCTTCAGCGACAAATTCAACTGTTGAAGGTAAATGCTAACTAACCTTTTGCTGGAAACCTGCTGGTTAGAACTGAAACATTATCCATACTCATGCAGGACCAACTGTCCTTTCTTAGAAAGCATCATAACCTCTCGATGCCTGTATCTAGTTGTGTGACAAATTTTGAAGAATCCAGTTTGGCTTGTAATCCCCAAATAATTAATTCAGCAAAAGAAGAAAGAGTAGCTGACAACCACAATTTAGCTAATATTGCATATGAGAAGGTAAGTCCTCCATGTTCTCCTTTGAATATTTCCAAGATTTGATTATCCAAGGAAGTCTGTGATATTTTCCTGGGGAAGGAGTTCTAATATCTACTTGTCAGATGAAATCCATGGAAGCTGCTTTAGTTGGTGCACTTAGGAGAGAAAAGATGGCACAAAAGGAACGCAAGAAGTTAGAGGCAGAAATTGAGCATGTAAACCAATTTGTATGTGGGCTTATAACTTGCAATTTTACATTTCTTTTGTGAAATTTTAGGAGAATATTTATCAAGTAACTTGCAGCTTTATAGGATTATAAGCAAAATGGTTGCTTGCAATGGGTTAATACGTAGTTGAGTCATCATTTGCAGGTTTGCCAAAGGGAGGAAGAGCTGCAGCGAACCAAAATGATGCTAAGACTTCGAGAGGCAAAAATCAAGCATCTGGAGTCTTTAGTGGATGGTTCATTGCCTGCTGATAATTTTCTCATGGACGAAAACAAAGCTTTAAAGGAAGAGATTATGTTACTTCAAGCAAGAATTGACAAAAATCCTGAATTGACCCGTTTTGCTTTGGAGAATTTAAGACTTCTTGAGCAGCTTCATGTGTAAATACCATGGATGATATGTTGATTTTCTAAATGAATTTCTCTTTATGCCCTTTCTGGGTTTTCATAACTCACTGTGCATATGATTTACTTCAGGTTCCAGAATTATTATGAGCAAGGAGAACGAGAGACATTAGTGGCTGAAACCTCAGAATTACGTGAGCAGGTTGTTCGAGTACCTTCTTCCTCTTTTTCTTCTTTTTGAAATGGCTTCATGGATCCTGTGGGGGAAGCCTTCAATTTTTGAATCTTTGATATGCAGCTCTTGGACATGCTTGAAAGAAAGCTTGAGTTCTCCTCCAGATATGAGAATCAGGTAGAAATAAATTTTTGAATATCTTTTGCAGCTTTTACTTTGTTAACGCTCACGTGTCTAATATGTATTACAATATTGAGAGAGCAGGATGATGCTATTCTAGAAGAGTTGGTGGAATGCAGAAAGATGAATTCCAAACTGATGAGGTAATATTTTTAATCAACTTGCTTTCCATTGCAATGTTTTGTCTCTTGGCAGCATAGTTTCTCCGTTCTCTCATTCTCCTTCTACAGGAGCAAGAAAAGGACTTTCTATTAATACTTCTTTGATGCCTTCTGAGACTTTCTCTTTGATAAATATAATTTAATACCATCATTGTACTTTAGAAATTTTCTTGCAAACTGCCCAAATAGGTTGATACGCTAATGATTATTTTTCCTTTGCCACCTATACATGAAAGGTGTTAGATGATAATTGCTTATTGATATTAGTCCAGTTAATGGATGTTGGCATGTCAGTCATATTGCAACCTTTTTCATAGGCTATTCATCACGATCATCTCAATGTTCTTTGCCAATATTCCTTGTATTCCTTCTTTGTGCTGTAACAATCTGAAAACCAACCTTAATTATGATTTCCATTTGAATGTTACTTTGGCTTATGCCTGCAGAGAAGTTGAAGACCTAAAAGCAGAACTGAAAAAGTACTCGAGCTGTACTCAAGCTGCTTTTGATACTGTAAGTATCCCTAATAAATTATTTGGACTGACTGATGCGATGGCTCGGCCCTCAGCACTATGTGGTTAATGTTTGACAACGTTGCAGGTAAGAGATTCTTTTTCAGAGGATGCCAAGGAAATTAGACATTCAGATAAAAACTCATTGGTGAGTATTCATGTTTTGCTTATACTTGGTATGCAAATTATTTGGAAAATGTTGTTTGCTGTTGGATATGATGCTGTGATAAGGTTTGGGTGGTGAAAGACAATAATAAGTATTGGCCTATTATTTTCCTTATTTTGGTGGTTGCCTATTGGTCACCGTTTTACAGGTCGACACTGTATACACTGAAAGCGACTCTGGAGATGAGCTGGCATCTGACAGCCAGGCATTTCAAGGCAAGCTGGAAAAACTGACTAAAGACCTTGAGCAGGCTAGGTTACTTAACTGCAAATATCAAGAGGATCAGGCATCACAGTTATCTCACCAGCATCAAGTCGAACTAATCCGTGAACAGGTTGAGACAGAGACCACAAGAACAATTCTTCATTTACATGAGGAGGTTACTAGTCTTCAATCAGAGCTTAATGGGAAATTATGTTGCATGACCCACGAAAACATGAAACTAAGAAACAGCATAGAAGCTAAAGAGGAAGAAATACAGATGCTTTGTGGGGAGTGGGAAAGGGCAACATTTGAGCTAACAAGTTTCCTTATAGAAGGTTCAAAATCCCTTGAAGATGCCTCAGGTCAGATTGAAAATATGGTTTTTTCATTTCCTCGAGTAAATGTTTTTATTAGAGAACATGTTGAGAGGGCTGCCAGAGCTTGCATTGACAAGGAAGAAACAATTTTACGGCTAGAGAAAAGTGTGGAAGATGCTCAGAAGATGGTGATGGAGATGGAGCTGAAGTTAAATTCTTTGAAGGAAGCAACAATAGCTTTGAATGAATTTCCACAATCAGATAGTGATCAAAGCATAGAAGAGACAATCAACTTACGCATGCTGTTGAAGGAGAAGATCAACATGATTAAGCTGCTAGAGCGTCAACTTAAATGCAAAGAGGATTGCATTTTGGAAGCAGAAAAACGTGCTGATGCTGCATTCCTGGTTGTGAAATGGCTATCTGGTTGTGACAAGGTTTCTCCTAGTAACAACTTTGGAAGAGGTACCCTCACTATGGAAGATATCAAGCTTCAAGTTGGATTGGAAAGTTTAATTATCGAGTCTGAAAATGCTATCAATGAAACTTGTATGGGTGTACAGGTGCATATAGCAGCAATGCAAAGAGATATTTTTGAAGCTTCTACGACATACATGAACTGCATTCACAACTTGGTGAATGAAATCCAAGAGATGAAGAGTAAGTGTATGGAATTAAAAGAGCATCGTATCAGCTCTCAGTCTTCTACATTCAAATTGCAAGCATTAGAATCACTTAGATTTCAACATTTTGAGAGCGAGCATATTCTGCATTCGTTAAGAGATGAGCTCGCTAAGGTGAATGACAGGCTTAAAATCATAGAGGATTCTATTAGCAGAAAAGTAAGAGCATATCGCTATCCGTTAACGGAAGAATATTTAGCAGAAGCAGATAATCGGAGTCCTGATAATTCTCTGTCAAGCTATTCCACATTAGATTCTGATTTTTCAAATGAAATTGTTTCTCCGGATAAGTTAAGTGGACTTTCACATACTTGCTGCTCTGAATTTTCTGGGGAGATAACTGAACAGATGGTTAACCTGAAATTTCAAATGGGCTCATCAGTTGAACCTGGATCAGAAGATTTGAAGGAGCTGTTGAAAAAGTCACATGGGGATGAAGCGTTGAAATTCTGCTTAAGAATGGAATTGAATTTGGCATTTGATGCTTTCAACAAACTCTATGCTCATTTAACCACAATTCTTGATGAGAATAATATTGTGGATATTTCCCATCCAGGAGGTACAGTTCTGATATAATTAATCTCAAACATTTATTAAGTATTGTTAAAGTAAACCTTAATCCACTAATGTGTGGCAGGGATGAAGAAATGTTTTGGGTTGATGATGGAGATTGCTGAAGCCTCCGATCCTAATAATGGAAAGGTACACATTGATTTTGACCAACAAACTTTTTGAATTTTATTTGTGGTTTTTATACTATTATCAAAATGGATATGTGCAAATATAGATTTTGTGCTTTGATAACTTTTAGAAGAATAGCAAAATCACTAACCTTTAATTATGGAATATCTTCAACTGTGTAGGTAGCTTCTAATGATAAGGTTAATCATGCGAGCACTTTCTTTTGCAAATTTGAGGAAGCTCGTGCAACAATGAAGGAAGCTGATCATATGTTGAATGCATTGCTAAAAGAAAATGAAAATGCAAAAGGATTGAATTATAAGTGGAAGCAGGCTAGTGAGCAACTGATGGTGGAGAAATCACACTTGATTGAAGAAAATGAGCAACTTAAGGCTTTAATAAATTTGAAAGAAGAAGAGAACAAATTACAGCTGGACGAGAACTTTCACGGTCTACTAGAAGTAGCAAAGTCTATTTCTACTATTGAGGGATGTTTTCTGCAAATGGAAAGAGAAGTGGATGACAATTATAAGGTCCTATATTCAGATCTCTTATGCATGGGAAAAGAGATGCTTCAATTCATTTGCAACTCAAGATCATTGTTAGAAGATATATTCTCTGAGATAATGGAGAAGGAATTTGCTCACTCTGTCGTATATCAATGTGTTGTAGGAGAGATTAATCACAAAATTCCAAGGTTTGGTGTACAATCTGAAATCCCGTCATTTGGACAACAAGAATGCCATATAAATATTTCACAGAACGTTTGCACTAGTAGTCAAGATGATATTATTATTACTAATAAGAAGGTTGCAGAGGCAGAGGAACTGATCTCAGACTTGGAAGAGGGAGGGCTGGGTCTATCATATGAAGATATGATGTATGAGAAATTATCCCTGAAGAAAGAACTAGAAAGGAAAGAAATTTTATTGAACGGTTTGCTTTTTGATTTTAGTTTGCTTCAAGAAGCAGCCTCGGAAAGAAAGGATATAAAAGATGAAACTGAAAAGCTAATTTTAGCTATGAGTGAAGTTCGACATGAGCTAGAGATGAAAACAAGTCAGTTTGATAACCTGTTGGTTCGGTATGGAAAAGTTGAAGGCCATCTGGCGGATACAGAAAATGCTTTGTCTATATCAAATTCTGATCTTGCGCATGCTAAGGAAAGAATAGATACTTTGTCAGACCAAAATGCTGAGTTAAGAATGCTTCTAAAAGATCTCTATCTCAAAAAATCTGAAGCTGAAGAACAACTGGAAGAACAAAAGGAGATTATTAGAGTTCTGGAAAAGGAAATCATTCACTTAACTTCATCTGTTGAGCAAAAAATATGTTCTTCAGTTGAAGACATGAAAGAAGAATTGAGGAATGCCACTAATGAGAGAGATCAACTCCAGGAAGAAATTTGTTCTTTGAATGATCAGCTTGAGATGGCCTATGCATTAGCTGATGAAAAAGAAGCTATCGCTGTTGAATCTCGACAGGTATGTACATAACAAGTCATTCTTTGCAAAGATCAAAGATGGATGTTGATGAATATTAAATGTACATCTTAAATTTTCTAGGAATCGGAGGCAAGTAAGATTTATGCTGAACAAAAGGAAGAGGAGGTCAAGATCTTAGAAAATTCTGTTGAAGAGCTTGAGTCTACCATCAATGTGTTGGAGAAAAAGGTTAGTGTATTTTTTTTCTTTTTAATTTTATGTTGGAAAGTAGCTGAATTCACAAATTTAAAACTTTACGTACATGATGTACAAACTAAACTAGTAAATATTGTGCTTAGTGAAATTCTGTTGCGCATTTGGATGTATAGGCTGCTGAAATGCGATGTTTCTTTCTATCAGGTGTATGAAATGGATGAGGAGGTAGAAAGACATCGAATGATTAGAGAGTCATTAGAACTGGAACTCCAAGATTTAAGACAGAGATTGTTGACGGTTGAAAACTTCACTGACATTGTGGATTCTGGAAATACAATTTCTGTACAGATCGAAGATCCCATATCTAGGTCCGGATTTCTGCTTTCTTTATCTACAACACTGTTTCTTGGTCGCCTATCGTAGGATTTTAATGTGTTCTTTTCAGGCATTTAAATACTAAATCATTGGAACTCCACGAGGCACATAATCAGATAAGACTTCTCAAGAGGGACATTGCAGAAAAGGATGAAGAGGTGTGGTCTTGATCAGCTGCTAATTTATAGCCTTCAATTAAATGATATGCTGGCTGCTATACCTTTATACAATCTATTAACCAAGTTTTCAGTAATGCAAATCTGTACATATTATGTAGATCAAGCAGTGCAAAGAGTACATCTCCGAGCTCGTATTGCATTCTGAAGCCCAGGCATCACAGTACCAAGAGAAGGTAGTTTTCCATCAACAGACCACATTAATTATGCATTAACATGGAAAATTGTGGAATAGGAAGCCTTAATATTGTCTAAGTTTGATCTGTGCCTTTCAACACGGTCTCAAGAACACCATTTGATTGGCTCTGGATTATGATAAACAGGAATTTATATAATTGAAATTCTGTTGATATCATTATCTTGACTTCTGTCACATAATTTGGGATTGGATATTCAATACATATCTCCTCGGTTTATGCTAAAAGTGAAACCAAATAC
This sequence comes from Ricinus communis, assembly GCF_019578655.1. Taxonomy (NCBI): domain Eukaryota; kingdom Viridiplantae; phylum Streptophyta; class Magnoliopsida; order Malpighiales; family Euphorbiaceae; genus Ricinus; species Ricinus communis. The sequence continues at coordinate 670,242 of NC_063264.1, read as the reverse complement.
CTGAAATACTTCATTTCAGAACACGGTGTCAGATTCCACATACTATAGGTTTAGAAGATGCTCTCGTACTAATGAAATACGTTTGGGAAGTTGATTGTAGTATTCTCATAAATGTGCCAACTATTAATATAAATAAATTTTGTCCACACACTTTGAACAGTACAAGAATTTGGAAGCCATGGTACATGAGGTTAGGACAAATTCGGTGAGTTCAGCATCAGCAGCAGCAACATTGGATAAAAGTGAGAAAAGCTCCGTGAGGACAAGGGGCTCAAGCTCACCATTCCGATGCATTTCAAATTTGGTCCAGCAGATGAATTTAGAGAAGGATCATGAATTATCAGTGGCAAAGCTTCGTGTAGAAGAGCTAGAAGCAATGCTGGCTAGTCGGCAAAAGGAGGTTAATTAGCTACTATCACGACTTTCTTTTATTAATTTATTTTTATGTGGTCCTAGTTATATAATGTGATTAAAGATAAGTATTTCTTAACCAAGTTTATAATGTAAGGTTGCAATTCTCATAGACAATCCAACCTTTAGGATTTCTAAAATATCATAATTATGACGTTATGAAAATCGTACGTGAACAAGATTCTCAAATGCGGTTCGTACTTGGGGCTTTGGCTACCTTCGTTTATTTGTCTTCAGGTTGATTCTTGATGCCAAGCCAGATTGATCCTGAATCCTGCTCTTTTGAACTGTTAACACGTGTGCATATACACACTCATTGATCCATTCTGACGCTATTAATACTGGATCAGGTATGCGTGCTACATGCAAGACTGGCTGCAGCAGAAAGCATGACACATGATGTCATTCGTGATTTACTCGGGGTCCAATTGGACATGAACAATTATGCAGTAAGGTTCTAGCCATCAACTTTAGAAGTTACAATATTTGATAGCTGCATTGCTTGACATTATTCATTCTTGTTTGCATATTCTAGAACATAATTGACCAGCTCCAAGTTCAAAAATTAGTGGAGGCAGCTCATCAGCATACAGAAGAGTTCAATGCAAAGGTATAATCACCTCTAGGATGTTATTGATATTTATTTGATCAAAATAGAATTTTGATTGTTTTTATTTTCATCATGTTAGGAGCAAGAAATCCTTAACTTAAGGAGACAAATTAATGATCTCATGGAGGAAAAAGAGAGGTCAGTCTTTCATCCACATTTTGAAACCAAGTTTAAGTGATCTTGTCTTCCATTTATTGCAATCACTTCATGAAAATATTAAAGATATAGAAATCTATTTTTATGAGATAAACATTTTAAAAAAGACGTTTAAAAAAATATTGTGAGTGAAGATACCCCGCAATCTTGCACTTCATTTGTCTCAACTGTCAGATGCAACTTGTGACTGCAGCTGCATATCAGAAACAAATGCGAAAGTAGCAGATCTACTTGCTGCTGAGATGAGACTGGAGCAACTTCAGGACCGGGATCAGTTGCTTTCTGCACAAAACGAAATGTTGAAGGTGTGGATAATTAAGACATATTCCTGTAAAAATAGGATGTTACTGAAGAGCAAGTAGCTTTTAGTGAAGTTCTATTCATGTTTTCTGCTATATTTTTTTCTTGTAGATGGACAAAACCAACCTTCTGAAGAGAGTTGCAGAGCTGGATGAAATGGTGAAAACCCTTTTAGGAACACAAAGTACCCGACAGCAAATTCAACGAACAAAAACTAAGGCATGTGACTATATTGCTGCTGATTTAGTGCATTGACTAGTTCCTGAGTTAAAAGAGTTTCTCATGATTTAACAGGAGAAGGGTACGCTGACGATGGAGAATGGCAATTTAACTAAGAGGCTAGCACACTCCGAAAAGCTTCTTTCCCTTGTTAATAATGAACTTGCGCAGTATCGCAAATCTGGTGGCAATTATCCACACTTCGACTATGGACACAGCTCCAGTTCTAGAAGATGATATTTACAGCAAGCAGAGGGGAGGGGTAAAACAAGAGAGACGAATGTTCTAAGGCCCGGGGTGGCATGTGAAAATCTTGCAACCGTCTGATAGCCAAAATACCAGAAAGCAACACAATATAATAACTGGATTCTTCCACTGCCTCCAGGTTTTCGTATGACAATCATAAATTCTGCACAACAATTTGTATAGTTGTTTCCTGTAAATGTTTTTACATTATTTTCTCTTGAAAGTTTGTCCACAAGTTGAGCTGTTAATTCCTGTTCGTAAATGTTTCCTCTTGACCGTACTATGGCAAAGCAACTTCATTGTTCTATACACGAAACTTTCTGCTTTAATTATTGGATCGTTACAAACAAAACTCGGAGAGCTTTTGGAAAACTACAAACAGCCCATTGATCAATCCAACCAATTAACACGCAAGAGTCATCATAGTTTCCAATGCAAAGCCCAGGATGAAAGCAGCAGAATGTACTTGCCATGGGCATGTTTAAATTGCAGACAATTTCAAGGCTGGAACAAGTGAAAAATAAAGGGGAATAACAGATCTCAAAGAATGAGACCTACAAAATATTTTCCATATACTTTGGTAGAAATCATGATAGTACCATTTGCAGGCTTCTAAACTGCTATGACCTTGTCACATTCGATAAAAGAAAAACCATTTTTTTTCCGCTACTCTATACCAGCTATTAAATATTGACTAGCGTTAAAAAGAAAACGACATTTACAGTGCAACTTTCCCACTCATTTGCCCCCCAACCATCCCGCCCCTATATAATATATGTTAGAATATAGTTATCAAATAATAATCACTTCTCCCTCTATGAACTATGCAGCTGCTTGATTCAATCTAATACTGACCAAAACAAATTGGATCTTTGATCAGGTATGAAGGCGTTCCCTATTCTCCCCTATTGTAAATATTCATCTTGCCGTGATATGCTAATCCCTTCATCACTCATCTGTTAAACACAATATAGCAGTGAATTTTCAAACAATCCATCAGATCAAACAAGAAAAATAAGAAGAGTGCGGCCCATAATTGCACGTGGGAGAGAAAAGAAGAGAGAACTGTTATGTCATGTATTAAATTACGATGTGAAATCTAGATGCTAGAGTTTTGCATATCAAACCTCATTATCTTATAATCCTTCTATAAGTTGGTACCAAAGATAGGAATGATAATGACAACTAATATGAGAGGTTGTTGCAGCTATATTGAAGTTTGATTCTGCAAGCACTGCAAAATTATCTTATTACCTTGAGTTTCTCAGATTTTGTAACTAGCCTCATGTATTGGTCACGTGCTGCAGGGTCACGAGCCATTGACTGGACCCTTGCTAGAGCCTTCTCAACTCCAGCATACTTCTGTTTGCGGCTTATTCTCAGAAACTCATATTCATCACTTCTGTCAGTTTCTGTTGTCACATCCCCAGTTGTCTTTTCCACATGAAATCCTCGCAGACCAGATCTTTTACGCCTCCAACGGAGTATTGCCTTTTCAACAATACTGACAGACCAAATAACTTTTTTATACTGCTTCCGTACTTTACGTCCCCTCACATGAGCCTGAAAGCAAAAGGCTCTATACTTGAGATGGGCACCACTGAGATTTCAACTCAATTGTTGATGTCAGAAGGGAAAAGGAGCTAAGTAAAAGAAAAGAGTTAAGGAAGAAAAAATGCAATTATGTAAATCAGGAATAGATCGACTAAACTAAAACTGCTAGAAAAAGATGACTTCACAAACTCAGACAAACACACATTTTAGGAACTATTGTCAAAACTTATGAAACTGCTGAAAGACACCATATATGTATCAGTACCTGAATTTTTACTATTCGATTTCGTATCTTCAGAAATTCTTTTCTTCCCTTCCAGCCACGATACTTTTGTTGGATCTTTACAGCTGCAGAGTGCAAATAATCTTCAAAATGACGACTCCTTTGATCTTTGTTCAAAGAACCTAGAGCAGCCAGGTCAAGTGAAACTTCAGAATCATCAGTTCCCTTAGGCAATTGCCTATACTGGAAGGAATATGACCGGAAGGTTGCTTGAATAAGAGCTGCTGCAAGAGCTGATTTTCGAACAGCAGCAAGAGATCCTTTCAAGGACAGCTGATCATCTACTCTCCCATTTGATGGAAGGGCAACAAGGGCTGCTGCAAGCTCAGTAGCCTGTTCTGCTGCAATGGTCGCATCAACACTATTTGTAGCATTTTCATTAATATTTAATGATGAAAGCTGCCTAGTTAAAAATGCCTCAGCCAAATATCCAGCTATTCCTTTATGCCCTTGATTTGATGCTAAATCAGCTGCAACTCTCCCACCAGGAAATGCTGGAGTCGGATCATCAACAGCAGTTGGATCCACCCCTAGGCTAACAAGTGCAATGACAGTCTCTTCTCTGAAAGGAGCAGAAATATACATAAAATAGAAATTTTAAATATATACTCATATAAGAACTTTTAACCATGTAAATAAAAATTAAGACTACCAAACACAAATTAAAATAAAAGGAACTCTCCATAATAAGATCTCCATGCTGTGTGAAGAAATCAGTACTCAGTAAAAAGAGTCTAGCAGGTTCAGGGATATAAGTTTGTAATGGCAGGAAAACCTAAGATAATCATTAAATCACAATGATCATTACAAACCAAAGTCAACTCAACTAAGTCTTAATCCCAAGCTAATTGGGGTTGGCTATATGAAATTTCTTTCTTCACTCCCAACAATTTTGGGTTACATCTCCCAAAAGATGTAAGACCACTAGATCATCTCATACGACTTATCTCCATGTTAGTTTAGGTCAACCTCTTCCTTGCTTCACTCCACCACCAACCTTAATATGGCTTAACTTTATAAAGTATAAATAAGTCTGCAGGTTACTCGCCCAAACCATCTCAATCTCTCAACTTCTCCTCAGTGGGAGCCATCACCACCTTTTCCTTAATACAGTCATACTGATGACTGAACAATTATTTCAACTTAAAGAAGAATCACGAAAAGAAGAGAACTCAGCATAGCAGTCTGACCTCCCAAAATATGATGCCCAGTGAAGTGCTGTTCTTCCTTGTGCATCCCTGAAATTGGGATTGTTACTGACAGCAACTATGAGGCCCATGGCCCATTCATAGCCAAGACTAGCAGCCAAGTGCATTACTCCTTGGCCTTCATCATCCAACACATCTAGCCCTTTACCTTCATGAACTTTACAGACCAGCCATTCACAAAGCTTGTCCTTTAGCAAACTATGGATCAATTCATCTCTAGAATTGGTACAATTAACTTCAGAAACTGTACAGTCCTCTCTGATCCTTGTATAATCTTTGTTGCTATAGTTTCTTATTGAATATAAGGTACTTCTGAGCCGCTTACATTTGTTGCACCCCTCAGAGGAGCAATTTAACCATTTTCTCTCAGGGCCCAAATATAACAACTTAGCTAGACGAACTTGAAGCTGCAGTTCCTCCTGTTGCACACTCCTGACAGACAGAGAAGCAATGCTTGAAGGATTGTCACGGTATTCAAATTCCCTCACCTCGCTGCATGCTAACCTGTTCCGGCAGGTGATGTAGAATGGGACTCTCCCAGAAACATGTAAAGGGGCTTGACATTTGACAACATTATTTGTAAGAACTTCAGCAGAAACTTCAATTTCACCAAACATACAGCCCCATTTTCTCTCACTAGAAAATTTCTTGCTTCCCAAGAATGTACCAATGATTAGAACCTAAAGAAAAAATTTTAAGAAAAAGAAAAGGCACAGCCATTAGATGTCAGTGTAATTTGAAGATCACAACTCCAACAAACAGCTTGCAGTAAGGAAATAGTGAAAAGCAGTTTATCACAAAAAAAAAAAAGAGAGAGCCCCAAGGAAACACACCTTTGTTTCTACACCAGAATAAGCCCAGTCTGGTGAAAAATCATGAATGCTAAATAACTGTTCCTGGGAAAGAGATGGACCCAATGATTCAATATCTAACTGCATGTGGTGTGATAAACTAGAAACTTCTTTTTCTTCATTCTCAGCACCCAGTGTATTCCAATAATTGCCAGAGTCAGACGCCATCAAAGAATCATCACAATCACCACCAATTTCTTTATCCATCCATCTACCAAAACTATCAAGTTTCTTTAGCTCTCCTAATTCACTATCGTTTGCACTGCCATCTTCAGGTTGGAGAAAATAATCATCATTCTGAGTGCCAGAAAAATTAAGAAAACGAGGAGGAATCAAGTTGAAATCATGCTCCTGCAATGCAAAAGAAGTTTAAGGCTACTAGTCCACCTCAAATTAAACTATATATGCTATGCCTTTAATATCTAGTTATATAACGAAAGTAATCAATGAAGAAACTGAACTACCAAAGATAAATGTTAGGAAAAATTAAATGAAACTAAAATGCGAACAACAGACCTGAATTATTTTCTGATGAACTGCTGCTACTGCATCATCATCCATGTTAGAGATCAATCTACCCCCAATAGTCACAGTATCTGGACCATTACTGTCTAATCTGGGATCTCTTAACTTATGAGTAATAAAGTCAGCTCCACTATGTTCCCCAACACACGATTTCTGGTCCTGCACATGATCCGCACTTTTGCTGGAGCTAGGAATTTCAGGCCACAGAGATGATTCAGTGCGTTGACCAAATTTAGATCCAATAAACCATGATTCAGGAGGATTCCTTGAAATCATAGGAAATCCTGAAACAACAAAAGCCGAATTAAATAGGTTAAGATGCAAAAATTACTTTGGAAAACACATCAATAAGAAGTAATAAATCGCCTTCTTGCATCAATAATGAAGTTTGACCTTACACATTAGATATAAATTATGCAAATATTGGGTTCACATCAAAAGAAAAGTAAAAACAGTAGCTCAAAGAACTGAAAGGGAGAAAATGCAGTCAACCCCAGGATAATATATGATAGAAGCTGAAAAACTATACTAACTACTTCAATTTAAACATGCTCATTCACACTTCACAAATGAAAGAAGAGATGACATCAATCTGCTCATAAAACCTTACACTTTTAAATAAATTTAGGACATATGTTTGGATTCAACAACTACAAATGAAGTATTGACACCATGAAATGCACCCTACCTTCTACATCAGTTCCAAGTAAAGAACCATAGACAGGTTCAGTGAGAGGAGAGGCTCGTAGATTATCCCTAGAGTCCACATCCTCAGACTCTGAAGATAATGTTTGGCCATTCCAGTCAACTCTGTTTGGACTTGATGCATAAGAAGTCTGACCTGTAAAAGCAGGTGAGGCTGTTTGTGCAAGGGAAGGAGCAGAACTGGGTTGAGAGCTATCAACCTGTGCACTTGGTTCTGAGAGCAAATGAGATACACCAGACCTGTATCCCTGCAGCATGTTATAGTAAGTATTATGATTATTCCAGTTATCCGTTATATGATTCACAAGTCCTGAGACCAACTAAACTCATTTCTAACACAACATTGTGCACAAAGCAGACCAAAATGAAATGTACATAACAAATTTTCGCTCATCATTCACACATCAGAGCTTTCATTTTAAAATTCCAAACTGCAATATCAGAGAATCTGCATACACCATAATTATATAATACATGTGTGCACACACAGATACACACATCTGCAGATAGAGAAGAATAGAAAGATGAAGAAGATAGATCAGTGCAAGGAATTACCTCTTTTACTTCTCTGTAGTGCACAAGTACAATATGCTCTAACTTCCTGAAAAGCCAGATTTAAATTACACAAAGTTACAAAGGAAAAGAAGATAAAGAATAAAAATGCAAGAATGCAAACAGGAAGTGTTTATCATTAAAAAAGTACATAAAAGAACACTCCTAGATTTTCAAGGCCATGAAAACTTCCTAAGCCTCAATATTACTATTGAGACAACTTGAGCAGATCCAAAGAAAAATTGAACTTTAAAAATCAGCAAATTTGATTGTGCCACTAACCCATCAAGCATCCAATAACAACGCCGCTGGAAATTGTTATTATCCTCCCCATGGGCATAGTAGCAATGAAGAACATCCACACTGCCAGCCTACAAAAGCGCTAAACAATTAAACAATTACCAAAAGCCAATCTAAGCAGCTCTGTCTATAGTGAAGGAAATACTAAAGCTTGAAAAGCAAGAGATTGAGACCAACATATTACAAGAATGCATGTAAAATGAACTTGATAGGGAATCTTAAACAGTACATCATATTACTACATAAAAAAGCCACAAAGATGGTAATCATTATTGTGTTATGCCATCTGAAGAAAAGATAGCCTCAAGATGACCTCAAGACAATTAATATAATTTATATTTACTGCTTTATAACTTTACATAACTTATATCAACACTCTCACTCAATCCAAATCAACCATTACATGTTGGAAAAAGTTAATAATCCATTTTTCCAAGTAGGAACTATTTATATTTTGTTACTTTGACGTGCACAGAATGCTACTGACATCTTGTATACCTGCTAAGGCAATTCATGAAAACAAGAGTTTCTGATTTTGACAAGAAAAAGAAAAAGACATTCCATCACATTTCCTATGTTTATAATAGCATTTATCAACATTATTCTTAATTCCTCAGTAACTAGCACCAATCTCCGTGGAACTTTCAGACATGTGCTGAGGTTTCTACTAGTGGCTTTCTATTAGGAAACCAGACATCTTAGAAAATGCTAGGATTCTAATATTCTAAAATTCAAATAGTTTCAGACTACATATAGTGAACCACATTCCCTAGAATCCTCAGCAGTAGAAGCTGATGCTTGGACACATAAAATCAAGTTGGAAAGTAAAAAATATTAACTCGACCCTTAAAATAGTATCGAGCAGCAGGTAGAAAAAATCAAAACTTTCTACAAAAGCAAATGAGTCTAGAAATAGATGGCCCTTGAAGACTCCCGAAATACAACACTTAGGACTAACAAACCAAAAAAAATATAGATGAACTTACAAATAACAAATTGAACAGCACACCTTCAACTTTTCATGAGCTTCTCTAACAGTTTTTCCATCTTTTTTCTTCCTCCAATTGTGCCCATCTTTACGAAAATATCGAAGTGCTTTTCGATCAAACAGGAACAACGAACCAGCTAAAAAACAAATATAATTCAGTTGCTGTTTGCATGTACGAACAGAAATAGTTGATATCATCTCTCTAAAAGGAATAGTTATCAACTAGTAATATATGATCACAAAGTAACAGATGTGCAAGTATAAGTAAGAGAGAGCAGCCCTTGTCTCCAGTTGACACCTTTCTAGAACGTGCAATCTATTTGAAAGAGCCACACATAAAGAATTGCCCTGTAAGAGTGGGTGATAATGCATCCTCAATCCTTGGTATCTTTTTTCTTAATTAAAAAGTCCATGGATAATCTGGCACCCTCAACGTGACTCTGGAAGATGTGGGATCTAAGCTATTTATACTCCGTTAAGAGTTCGAAACAAAATCCAATGCCCAGAATCTACTGCATGAGAACATAATAATGATATTCCTAAATACTGGATTAAGTCTGAACGTACTATCACGGTCCATTCCCCATTTTACAGTATAAGTTTAATTTTAATTATTTATTATTTATTTTTAGAAAGCTATATAACACCTCAAAGTTTGTCTCAGAAAAGTGAAAAAGGAGAATAACAATCAGGATCCAATTAAAAATATTCGTGCAAAAATATCCCCCAAAAGAAATAGGATTGCATAAGAAGTAAATGAAAACCTGATGGCCTAACAGGTGGCTCTGGAGATAACTTAAACAACTGGTAGTTGTTAAAAATTTCTAAGATTTCATTCGGCCGGAGCCAACGGTGTTTTGATTCCTCCAATATCTGCTTTAAGTCTGCTAAATTTCAAAAAAAAAAAAAATTCAAAAGTTGGAACTTACAACCATGGAAAACAAATATACTCACTACAGCAAAATACAAAACAATAACCAGGTCATCTTCACAATGAAGTGAAAGATAAGCTTCCATACAAAGTCAAAGTATATGTTTAAAAGCCACATTTGACAGCAATTACAACTACCTAACATGTCAAAGTCTTGTTCTTTTTTCCCCTTCTATAGGATAAACTCAAATGAAAAGATAACCCGTAAAGCAAGTCCATACATAAAAGATATTAAATTGTGCGTCCTACGGTATTCAAAATGCAAGTGAGCAGCTTTTACATATTAAAACTTTAGAGCCAATCACAGAACACAACACTCGAAAAAGATTTTTTTTTTTTTTAAAGAAAAGGAGAGAAAGAAGGCTTTTTGTTGTTCTACCATCAAATATTTTGGTTTTCAGGTTAAAATTCGTGCATGTGAAGCAACTGAGAACTGTGTGTTACAGGAGATACATTCTTGGTGACAAAATTTAAAGAGAAAAAAAAAACAAAGACTAATGATACAATACAATGCATCAAAAAGAAAAACAGAACAGCAGCATAAAAAGTTTAAAAAAAAAAAGGGAAAAAAGAAAGGGAGGGGAGCACTAACCAAGTGGTTGATTGGGAAGGTATCTTCTAGTATCAGCCATTAAAAATAAACCCTAAGTTTCTTGTCAATTGCATAGACGGGCGCATAAGAAAAGAAGAACCTGTATTTATAAAAAAATAGATACAGGGGAAGACAAATTTTTGGGAACAAAGGAAAGAAAGGAGAAAGAGGGAAAAAAAGAAAAAAAAGATGAAGAAAGAAAGGGAAGATTTTGGAGAATCAAAAGAAACCCTAAAAATCAGAACAATAGAATTGATTGATTCTTGTATAAGAGAAGAAAAGAGAAAGAGGAGAAACAACCTTGAAATGTGAGAGATTGGGAGCGTGAAATCACTAAATTAATTAATTAGTAAAAGAAATAAAAAGATATATTAGAAAAAAAAGGTCAAAGTCTGATAACTTGTGTCCACACTGGAACGAAGGGAAACAGAGACGGATGACAATGGCATAAGGAAAAGTTATGTTTCTTAAATCTTTCGATTCCTATATAATAAACATCCTAATTCTCCTGTTCCTTTTTTCTTGCCGTCAATATGTTTATGTAATAAGCATAAAATTTATATAATATAAATTAAATTTCTTTATATTCTTTGTACTTAATTTATGTATTAGTAGTTTAATATAATAGTTAATATAGGTCTGTAATTACATTTAATATAATTTATAAATTATGTGAATGTTTTAATATTATAAGTAATATAATATTCTTTTTAAATTTATAAGGAAATACATTATTAAATAGGTGAGTAAAAAAGCACTAATGACAAAAGAGGATTGAGTTTTTATAATATTATTGTATAAAATAATAGTAAATTAATTATTCTTTGATTTTTTTAAATTTTTAAATTTTATTAATATAATAATATAAAAATTATATTAAAAATATTTATTAAATAATTTTAGTTATTATATAATTTACTATTATAATTGATATTACTATTTTTAAAATTAAATATTTATCATATAATCAAAAAATAGATTAATTATTAAATATAATATTAAGAATATGATATAAAATATTATTTTATAGAATTATATAATTTTATTTAATTAAAATATAATATTAAAATATAATTAATATACTAATTTTATAATAAAAATTATAATTAAAAATTATTTATTAGTTAGTATAATATTAAAATATAATAAATATTTACTATTGTTTAATATGAAATACAATTTAATTAAGAAATTAATAAAAAATTATAAAATTAAACATAAATTTAAATCTTATACTAAAAAAGATTTAAGTTCTAAAAATATATATATATATATAGATTATTAGACTTATAGTAAGAATATATTTTTTTCATCTGACGTATGAATGACTCGCACAATCTACAATCATGTAATACCACTGGTGGGGTTGGCCCATGGATATTTAGGAGAAACCCATTCGTACAAATTAGCTTCTTCGTTGGATTGGTGTGGAGTAATGCCTAATTATTCTTAATAATGTTAAATTAGAAAGTTCCATTCGTCAACACAAACTGTCCTCCTCTTCGCAACTATTGTTACCTCTGAATGCTACCTTTTTTCTTTTCTTCTTCTTCTTCTTCTTCAAGTATGGCAGCATTTGGTGTAGAGAAAATCCCATCGAAGAGCAAACTAGCTAGCCCAACAACATCTCGTGAAAAAGCATGAATATGAATGAATGGAATGAATGAATGGAAAGGACACCCATTAGCAATTAACTATTGGTGAACTTATTAGGAAGAACTAAAACCTTATACAACAAACACACTTCACCAAGATAATGAGTAGGAGGAGTTCTTGTAAACCAATTTCAAACAACCATGAGCAACCCTTTTAAAAACACTGTTTCCTCTAAATATGCAGATGAAAAGAGAAAAAAAATAAAATAAAATCTCACATTCATCAATTGTACAGCTTTACTGGAACCTATTTGGAAAGCGCACTCATTATCTTGGATATCCATTTGAAGATCTGCATAACTGTCGAGAAAATGAAAAGCTCAACAACAACAATAAGACATTCATATAGAATTAAAAGAGACAGAAAAAGACTTTGGGATCAAATTGTGACATACAATTGAGGATGATCAAGATTAATACTTCTTTTGCAATACATCAGTATATAAAAGAATAAAAGCATAACATAAAAAGAAAATTAGCTGATAAAATAGCATCAGTAGTAATATGCATGGATGGAAAAGAAAACGAAAGAGAAAAAGAAATATGCTTATCCATGATGAGCAAACAATATACATTCAACGCAGTTCAACAGAAATAATAAGTGTAAGGAGAAACCTATAATACTACTTTTGCATCTAACCTTCTACCATGAAGCTGGTTCAGTAAATGAACAACTTCACTCATCACCGGTCTATCCATTTGTATTTCATTGGTACACATAGAAGCAATGCTAAAATACCCTTTCACGTTCTCTTCATTTAATCCTTGTTTACACATTTTAGAATCTAATATTTCCACATGTCTATCTTGCTCCAGCATTTTCCTTGCCCATACAATTAACCCCACTTCCCGTCCTTCTAAAACCACTGGCAAATTGGGCCTTTCACCTGTTGCGATTTCAATCATTAATATCCCAAAACTGAACACATCCGCCCTCACCGTGGCTACCGTCACTCCCTCCTTGTACTCCGGCGGCATATACCCCATGGTGCCGGCAACTTGGGTAGACACGTGCGAATGCGATGCGTCGATTGCACGTGCAAGTCCAAAGTCTGCAATATGGGCTTCAAACTCCCCATCCAATAAAACATTGCTGGCTTTGATATCTCTGTGTATGATAGGAGTGTCGAGCTGATGCAAATATGCAAGACCGTTAGCTATGCCCATTACGATTTTAATCCTCATCTCCCAAGATAATGGCGATTTAGTCAACGGTTCATTATCAGTCGACGTCTCATGCAACCACTGATCGAGGTTGCCTTTCTCAATAAATTCATAAATCAAGACTCTGTCCACACCCGAAATGCAGTAGCCGAGAATTCGCACGATGTTTGGGTGATGTAGCTTACCTAATGTTTCCATCTCGGCCCGGAATTCCCGAAAACCTTGAAAAGCGTCCGGGTCAAGTTTCTTGATGGCGACGGTGGTGCCATCAGATAGAGTAGCTTTGTAAACGAAACCAAAGCTGCCATCTCCGATGATCAAACCCGGGGAGAAGTTATTGGTAGCGAGTTTAAGCTCATCCATGGAGATCCGATTCAGATTAGGGTCGAAAGTGGCGCTTTCATCGATGGTAACAGAGGAGAGCTGAGGATTGGGTACGGTCCGATTACCGTTGAAACCGCGGATTTGGTGGTGGAGGCGTTGGTTATTGTTGTTGAAACGGCGATGCTTGGAGGACTTGGAAATGAGATAGATGAAAGCAAAGAGAAGTGTAACGAAGAAGAAACTAGCGGTTGCTGCAAGGACTAGTTGGACGGTGGAATTCATTTTGGAAAGTGAGGTTCTTTTGTAAGAGAGAAGGAAGGGGAAAATTAGAAATTGATTAAGAAGCCGCCATTAAAGGATGAGGAGGAGGATGCAAAGCCCTGCCCAAACCTAAATTTCTACATGTGGCGTAGAGTTTAATATTCATCAATTATTATTTTCATCTATGTATCAGTATAACAAGGTCTCAATTTTTAAATTAAATTAAATTAAATATGGATGTTACATTGTGGAAGAAGTCATACGTTGTATAGCTGAGTCAACGGGTAAATATCGTGTGGAGTGTGGTAGATGATGACAGGATCCAATCGTGACCGTTTGGGTAAGATAACGGGCTCCACAGTAATCGGCAGTCCATGATAATTTGGGTTATTAGTCAAAGTAGACGAAACAATTTGACTCTCATATCTTTAACAAAATGAAGAATGATGATGCGGTGCACCTACACGCACACACCACCATGATCATCAAGTCACATATATATTTATTATTATTAATTTTAATTAGTAATCTATATTAATTATTGAACATTAAAATATAAAATATTACTGATATAATTTATTTATTTTTGTTATATACAAGGAAAGTAAAAGTAAAAGGAAGGGAAAATCAATTTTAATTAATTGAAAACTAGTGGTAAATTAAAACCTGAAAAACTATTTATTGGAATGGAAATTGGTAGAACCATTTATCCAAAACTAGTGGAGGAAGCCGCATATAGTTTACAGACCCATCAATCAAGGTATCAGTTCAAAGACTAAAATATTGGTAGGCTAATTATTTCTCATTTGATCCATTTAGTATTGACCTAACAAGAAACAGAGGATGCATTTCAAAAGGTTTGGCCAGAGGCGATGCAGCAATAAAGTTACTTTAATGTGATCTGAATTCATGGTTTCCTTGAACCGCACGGAGTCTAGACTCCGAAGCCCACAACGCAGGAAGCTTGGTTCTGCAGACAACCTTGTCGAGAAATGCTGGACATCCTAGTATTTGTCACTAGACTTCCTCTTCAGGCTTTTGGCCTGCCTTCAATGATTCATCCTTGGTAAAAAGGAAAAGAATAACTTTTAGAGTATGACCATATTCAAAATATTCATCTGAGTCTTTTCTGAACCACACCACTCAATTTGAACTGGGCTATCCGTAAAATGACATTTCAGGCAACAGAATCTCCAACATTTTTAGCAACTATTGACAGAGAAGAACAGAAAACTAAAGAATAGAACTTCAACCAACCTTGGTACAAATATAAATATAATGAACATCAGGATTTTTTCCAAGTGCCGCTTCCACCGAGCTTCCATCATCATTAAGTGGAACAGGATTTGTCAACTCCCACACTGGATGTTCAGAGTCTCCCCCTGACAAAAGCTTTTCTGCACATTACTAGCAGCAACAAGATCATTACAAATTCTTGACTTGTTACTATTTAGAAGCCCAAACAAGAAAAAAAAAAAAGAAAAAAGAAAAGAAGGTCACCAGGACAAGCAACTAATTGGTCTGCCATATAATGATGAATGCAGTACACTTGGTGCATTATAATGTTTTCCTTTATTTTTTTTTAAAAGAATAATTTCTGTTCATTTGGAAGTTTTCTAAATGTAATCTGTTTTAAATGTCAAGGTTAGGTAGCAGTGAATTAAGTTGCATGTAAACAGAAAAATCCAAACCAGATCATTTTGGGTTTCTTTGGTCTATACTGTCATAAAGCGCATTATTCCATTACTTATTCAGTTTATAACCAACAAGAGGAATGTTGCATGTGGATAATGGTTTTAAACACCTAATACATAGGAAGGAGTATACTGAACCTATCACGTGAAGTTTAATCGTCCACAAGCATGATTCTTTCAACAAGCATAGGCGATAAACTGGAGCTCCATATGTAACCTGCAAATTATGGCAGACTAGTCAAGGGATGAAAGGAGAAAAGGCCAAAAAGCACATCATGTTTTCTTAGAGTAGTTCCACGGGGGAAGTCATTATATTTACCAGGATATATACTCCTTTATCCTTCAGGACCCTATAGTGTGTCATCAACTGCTTCAATATATGGTGAACAGATCAAGAAGAAAAACAAAAACAAAATTATGAAATAACTCGAGCAGTGGCGTTCATAGTGTATCATTTTACCTCCAAACGTCTTCAAGCATCAAGGTGGCATTTTGTCGTGAATTATTTCCACACTGGAAAAGTAAAGTGAGCTAAAAATAAGTATCTATTCAGACAAAACATAAATGACAGCTAAATTAATGCAACACTCACCAAGATAGAGTCTAGAGTTCCTGTAAAACCAATTTGAAACAAACATGAGCAACCGTGCTTCAAGATTATTTTCTGTACATAAAAGAGATAATGCCATCATTAGAGAAGGTACCTTTATCAATAACAGCATCAAAGGAACCTGTTTGAAAAGCACTCATCTCACGAACATCCATTTGAATATCTGCATAATTATTGAGAAAATTAAAAAAACAACAGCAACAAGAAGGAAATTCAATAATAATAATAATAATAATAATAATAATAATAATAATCATGGTTAAAATTGGATAATAATAGTCATGGTTAAAATTGGAAAGAGGAGCAAATACATTTTAGTTGAGGACGATTAGAATATTTGTTATTCATAGCTTCAATAACAACAGACGATATGTCAATGTTTACCACATCGTCATATCCATCGTCCACCATGCCGTCGCTAAATGCTGCAATCACAACATATTAATTTATTAATTTCAAATTACAGAACAATTAAACTATAACAGATCTCATTATATATATTATATATATATTTTCTTTTTCTTGAGAGAGCAAAAGAAAACCAAAAAGCAATTGAATAGAAAGGGAAAGAATTTAGAGAGAGAGATCTGAGAAAGGAGATGGTGATAGGAGGTGGGACCTGAGTTGCCGCATCCCACGACGAGGATTCGAGGATGGTGATGGCGAGGAATGTAGAGATTGATGAGAGGAGCCAAAGAAGAATATTTTTGGTACCAATCGAAGGGTCCTGATTCATTTGCGTATCTGTTGTCCCAGTACCATGATTCACCGTATGCCTGCGTCGATGTTCCCATTGTCATTTGCTGGCTATTGTCTTCTTCTTTTCCAAATTTTTAGAGAAAGAGAAGAGAGCTACTTACACTAATTGCTCATTAATTACTTCGTCCCTGTCAACTGAAAAAGCGTTTGAAGGATATTATGGTCATTTTCTTACTCTTATAAATAAGGCTACAAAGCGCTGTCGTTTCAATTGTTCATTTTTTAACGCTCAAAAATGAAAAAACAAAAACCTCTGCTGAAAATCGCAGATCCATACGTCGTCTGCGTGATTTGAAGCTACTGCAGTAGCAAAGTTTCAAAAGGTGAGTTTTGTTTATTTAATTATGTTATTGTTCTTGGATTTTGATGGTTTTCTTTGCTTACGATAGATAATGGGAAGTTGGTTTTGTAAAAGATTTAGGTCAGATGGATATAATCTCCCAATTACAAGAGCAAGTGGATACAATAGCATCTCTTGCATTCAATACGATTGGGACGCTGCAAAGAGATGCTCCTCCAGTGCGTCTCTCTCCAAATTACCCGGAACCACCGGCTAGTAATCCTGCTGAGGATATTGCTGACCAACCTAAGTTAATGAGTGCTGCTCTTGTCAAGGCTGCTAAGCAGGTACCAAATATTTTCTTACAACAATTACTCCCATTCCATTTCTAACTGCTATATATCGTCGATTAATATTCCTTATTATTTTCTTTTGTATACAATCAACCAACTCCCGAATGTTCCTTATGCAGTTTGACGCTCTGGTGGCGGCACTTCCATTGGCTGAAGGAGGCGAGGAAGCTCAACTGAAAAGGATTGCGGAACTGCAGGTGCGGAAGCTCTGCCTAATCCAAGGTTCCTCTAGTTTCTCTTCTTGTTTTAAAGGGTTTGTTTGTGATCCATTATCCAGGCTGAAAATGATGCTGTAGGCCAGGAACTCCAAAGGCAACTTGAAGCTGCAGGTAAATTTTCCAGAGCTCAATGTTATATTTATTTTACTTTTTCAATATCCTTTAGGGTATCTCTGATCATGAGATCAAATTTCATACCAAATATTTCTTCTAGTCCTAAAATAAGCAAACAACAAACAGACAAATAGATACAATAAATAGAAGGATGTCTTATCAGGCTCCAGTTATTGACAACCATGCATACACTTGCGCGCTTGCCCACATGCGTGAACATGCATGGTACTCTGTCACAAAGAATCTGCAAGACCATGGTTCCCCTATCATTGAACAAGAGAAGGCAAGGAGAAAAGCAAGGAAAAAAAAAAAAAAGAAATTGTAAGGGAGATTTTATATTTCACGGGTGCCATTGAATATTTGACATGATTTAAGTTTCTATTGCTTTAGGCATATGTGTTATTGAAGTGACAAAATGTTGAAAAAGTAATGACCCGTGCTAGTATTTCTTGCGTCTTAGCTTTTCTTCTGTTTACTTCTTCTCTTCATTCTATATCTGAGGAATCTATTATCTTGATGTGTTTTTTGGTGGTTCTAGAGAAGGAATTGAAGCAGGTCCAGGAGCTGTTTAGCCAAGCAACAGATAATTGCTTGAACTTGAAGAAGCCAGATTAATGATGGCGCATCACATTTCTCATTGTCGGGTATTTGGCAATCAAACAATTGGCACAGCTGGATAAATTTCGATTATTGCAGAAGTAGGCTGGTCCTGGAGATGGATCTATTTTTGGGCATCAAAGTAGTCTGTGTATTGCAGAATCATGTTAGATCACATAGGTTTATGTTTAGACCAGTTGATATATCATATATGAGTCAAAAGATTCAGCTTTTGCTATTATATCTTACTTCTCTTCTGGGAACCTTTTCTTATTGGTTCCTCTCTGAATCTCTCTTGTTTGTTCCTCCCCTTTTTGTTTATTTATTTATCTTTTTTTATAATTACTTTCTATTGAGCACAATATGCTAACCATTTGTCTTGAGATATGTGTGCCTTCTAGTGTAGGCAGTAAAGCCTTGGAACGCACTGTATTGTGAGGGCTAACATGACTTATTAGAAGACTTGGCTTATCAGAAGATTAAATGATAGGACTAATTTTGGCTTATTGATAGGAGGGTAGGAGCTGTATTATCCTGAAGGAAGTCAAATTTGTCTATTGTTGGCCAAACTCGCAGAGTACATTTGCTTCTTTTGAAGAATCTGATGTGTTAAAAAACTTGAATAAAAATTCCTCAAATGGGTGTGAAAAGGAGTAATGGAGTTCCAACACCCGCATGTAAACTAAAGACATTGCATTATCTGCAGAATTGAACTCGTTGAGAGTTTAAACCTATTACAAAGAAGCCTATTGTCATGGTCTGTCTTCCCTGAGCCCGTGATGCTATGCTAAGTTGCCAGAGAGATAATGGTCTCCGCATTTGCAATGTTGGAGCTACTATCTCTTCTTCTTCCCACCCTTCCCAGACTTGGATGTTCCAGCATTTGACGTAGAAGCAGACTCCTGCTTCTTAGTCCTCCCAGGGTGCCTGGGCACCAACTCAGCAACATGGAGCATTAGCTGTTTTCCTGCAATAAAACCAAAGCATTAATACATGTATATACATAGAGAGAGAGGTGTTCTCAGTGAGAATCCTTTACCATTCTTTCTTTTTAAGAAAATGCGCAACAAAACTAGGCATCTCATTTAATTCCCTTCCACTTTTCCTTCAAATGGAAGGAACAATATACCATGAACCATGAGTTGTTTGCGACCAAGTTTCTTAAACATAAGAAAGAAAGGCCAAAAGGAAACTAAAAGTGTAAATATCTAAAGGATTTATCATGAAAGATATGTAAAGATAATTTAGCAACTTCACACCCTTAAACTGTATATTTTTTGAATGATACTTGCAGTATATCACATATCAAATCTCAACCATTTTATACATACTAGAATAATCACTTCTACATCAGTTCAACTGGATGCGAATTAGAAACATAAAATAAAGACGTGTCTTCAATGGCCTAACAAATGGAAGCTCATGAACCAAGAAGCAACTTGCAAGAAGAACGAACAATTACTGTTCCTTGCAATGAAAAAATACTGTTCCATTGCTCTTCTTTTTCGCAGGAGAGCAATGAATTTGTCTTTGAAGGAACCTAATTGAAATTAAACAAGCGATTGCAGTCTATCCCAAGAAAAGATACTGGGAGAAGTAACAAGCAGAATTTATACTTGAGAATTAACAGATTAAGCTTCATAGTGTCAGTTACAACCTCAGGCAAAGGAAAACCAGCAGCAGATATTCCATCTCACAAAAATAAAATGGCTTTAGAAAAATTAATATTAGCCTAGTATAAATGGAAAAATAAACCAAAAGGACAATCACACGCAACATTACACTCTCATACAACAAAACTTCTAATATACTGATGTTTTCGGCTCCTCTCAGAAGTCTTGCGCATATCAACCATAATAGTGCAAACTAATTACTGGCAGACAACAATGTAGGCACCATAATACTTAAATAGCCAACAATTTCAAATTGGAAAACCTTCATAATAAGAAAAAGAATGATAAAAAAGTGTACTCACTGGTAGGAATGGCTGGATTATACAAAGTTCCATCTTCCCTTTTCAGCAACACTCTCACCCTCCCTATTTGCATGAAATCACGGGGATATGCTTTGTCAATCTAAAACATGACAATTACAGTCAGTATCTGAAAAAAAAGCCACTAGTTATTTAAAGCAAAGACATCGCCAAAATTAAAACCTCAATGGCAAAAGGGAGTTTGAGATGGCTGCAGCAATCACCAATCTCAACACAAGTAGGATTTTCGCAAGCTTTAGTAGTGCAAATTCGCCTGCCTTGAGCAATCGTTTTCTTGGAGTTGATGTAAACAGGATACAAAACTACCCATTTCTTTATATTGGGGATACTTCCATCCGCCATATCTACGATCGAATTCTTACGAAAAGAAAAAAGTAAAAATTAAGTCATTTATTCTTCATCACATCATAGAGATATCTTCTCATGTGCAATCATTCAAGTTTTGGCAATGGTAATTACATTAGAATTAAAATTAAGAGATGATTGTAATTTCAGTGACTAAATTCGTAAACAGAAATTTTGTGCGAGATCGGGGACCAGTAATTTGCGAGAGAAAACAAGTAAATATGAAGCTGCCAATATAAAATGATAAAAGAAAAAAAAAAAAAACCTAACTAAAAGACATACCTTAACTCTTGAATTCTCAAAAGAATGGATATCAGAAGAGAAGAAGAAAAAAAAAGACTTGCTCGAGGAGACGATGACTGACGTATTTTTGGTTGTTCTTGGGGTTGAAATTATAAACTCCGATCTACGGCTGTTAGTGACTATTTCTTCTTCTTTTTTTTTTTTTTTTTTTTCTGAAGGAGTTAGTGACTATTTAAATCGAAAAGGATATAGTACACAAAATAAAAATAAAAATAAAAATAAAAATAAAAATAAAGTAAGATATAGTCAGGGCATGAAACGGTGTGTTTTGAAGACTGACAGTGGAGGAAGAAACGAAAACAGCAAAAAAAGAAAAGAGAGAGAAACTTGTTGAAGTTGCAGAATTTCAATTCACCTAACGATCAATCTATTAGAAAAGACTGCTAGCTTAAAAAATGGAGATGAATTAGATGGATAATATTATTACGCTTATTTGCTCTTATCGTGTATATAGCGTGAGTAACAAACAACACGAATTTGATGATGGAGCAACACGCATGCTTCGATTGCCTTCAACACCGAATCAAATCCGATTTCTCGGACCACCTCCTCTTCTCTTATGGCCTATCTGATTCTCCTCTCCCTCTCGGCTCCTCTGCTGTTGTCCAGGTTTCTATATATTCCTCCTTTCCCTCCCTACCTCTGATTATGTATGAATTTTACTTTTAGTAATTTTGCGCTGAAATTGGAGCAGATTCCAAATTCTAATGGGGAGGCCTCCACTTCATCTTCTTACTTCATATTGGAGCAGTTACCGAGTCACCGATACCATTGCTTAGCTAAATACGTGTAAGTGATTCTTTTAGTAATGCATGATTAATATTATGCTAATGCTTAATGGCATTCCCGAGTATAAGCTTGATTTTATCTCACATATTTCTACTAACCTTTCTTTTCTTTTCTTTTCTTTTTTATAAAACCTCCGAGTATGGTTAGGTTTATGAATGTTTGCTTTTCTGAATGTCATTATCTCTTTGGCAGTGGTGAACTTATCGCACAAGATAATGAAGACAGTGACAGTCATGGGATTGGTGATATGTCTTTATCTCAAGTAAGCCAAGATCCTGCTAAGCTCAATAATCAAACTATGTCAGATTCTCCATTAGACCAATCTTCATTTTTGCTGAATGGTGATAGAAAAGCATCTATAGATACAGTTGGATCTGAAAATTCTACCTGTACGCATTCCAAGAGCTTTTCATGCTCCCGTATAATCAGTGCGTTGGCCCCAGTAGCTCATATTGCTACTTGCTCCAACAGTGTCTTTGAGAGGATTGCTTCTAATTTTTTGTCTGGCGATGTGGAAGACCATGTGATGCACTCACTTAATCTCTTGATTGAAGGAAAAGCTTCAGGGCGAGACTGTGTGAATTTTCTTCGTCTACTTGGGATACCATCTTTTGATGACAGTAGCATCCCTGGCTGCCTCAGGCATCCAAATATAGTTCCTATTCTTGGCTACCTTAAAACAGCCAGGAATGTTTACTCTGTGATGCCAAAAACTCCTTATACCTTGGAAAATATTTTATATTTCTGCCCAAGTGCCTTAAAGTCTGAGTGGCATATAAGATTTTTGGTGTATCAGCTGCTTTCTGCCCTTGTTTGCTTACATGGTTTAGGGGTTCATCATGGTAAGATACATCCATCTAATCTAATGCTAACTGATTTATGCTGGTTTTGGCTACGCATTTGTAATAAGCCAAAATCAGGATATACTTTAAGTTTAAATGAACGTGCTGCCTCAGCAAGAATATGTTGCTGCATGGATGACTGTTCCTCTCAAGGACTCTATGCAGATTTAAAGCTTTCTTTATCTCTGGACTGGCATTCACAATTTGATCTATGGTGGAAGGGAGAGCTGAGTAATTTTGAGTATCTACTTATCTTAAACAAATTGGCTGGTAGAAGATGGGGAGATCATGCATTTCATACGGTAGTGCCATGGGTAATAGACTTTAGCACAAAACCAGATGACAATTCTGATTTAGGATGGAGGGACTTGAGCAAAAGCAAATGGCGGTTGGCAAAAGGTGATGAACAGTTGGACTTCACCTATTTAACTTCTGAGATGCCACATCATGTATCAGATGAATGCCTTTCTGAGTTAGCTGTCTGCAGTTATAAAGCTAGGAGGTTACCCTTGAGTGTTCTACGTCTGGCTGTTCGTTCAGTCTATGAACCTAATGAATATCCTTCTAATATGTTAAGATTGTACCAGTGGACGCCTGATGAGTGCATCCCAGAGTTCTATTGTGATCCTCAAATTTTTTATTCTCTGCATTCTGGCATGACCGATCTGGCAGTACCATCATGGGCAGGTAGTCCAGAGGAGTTCATTAAACTGCATCGAGATGCCTTAGAAAGTGAGCATGTTTCAAGCCAAATTCATCACTGGATTGACATTACCTTTGGCTACAAAATGTCTGGACAGGCAGCTGTGGCTGCAAAGAACGTTATGCTGCCTTCATCAGAACCCATGATGCCAAGGTCAGTAGGACGTCGTCAGCTCTTTACTCGACCACATCCTGCACGTCTAGGTTCTGCAAGGAAGAAACATTATGGGGTGATAAATGAAGTAGAGGGTAAGACACCTCCTCTTTTTCAAGCTTCTTATTTAGAAAAATTAGAAGAAGCATCTGCTTTTTCTGAACATGCTACTCATTTGAGTCCTCAGTATTGCTATGATCCAAAAAGCATTAAGAAGGTTATCTGTTTTGCTGAAGAATCAGCAGTTGAGAGTAGTGATAAAAGCATCTATAAGCCACCCGAAACTATTAAAAGCCATGGATTGCCATCTGATGTTAATTTGAGTTATCTTCTTGAGCATATTGAGGTGGATATTGAAGGTTCCATAGGATACCAAGAGTTCTTGCTTTGGAGACAAAAACCATCATATTCAAGTAAATTTTCTGAAGATTTTGCGAAGGACATGTTTTCTGTTGGTTGTGTCTTGGCGGAACTTTATTTGAAGAAGCCACTCTTCAATTCAACCTCATTAGCTACATATACTGAAAGTGGTGTTTTACCTGAATCCATGCTGGAACTTCCTCCCCATGCTAAAGTTCTAGTTGAAGCCTGCATCCAGAAGGAATGGGATAGGTCTTTGTTTTTATTTTTTTCGTTTTTTATCATAATATTCTAATCTATACAGTTGAAGATATTTATTCTTAAATTGTTAATGGATTTCATTTCATTTGTCTTGTTTTATCAGCTTTTGTGTCTGAGTGTGCCTGAATGTTTTCTTCATCCTTCTAAATAATTAGGAGACCGTCGGCCAAATGTGTTCTGGAATCACCTTATTTTCCCGCAACAGTCAGATCGTCCTATTTGTTTATTGCACCGCTGCAGCTTCTAGCAAATGATGGATCTCGTCTTCAATATGCTGCAAATTTTGCAAAACAAGGAGCCCTGAAAGCAATGGGTGCATTTGCAGCTGAAATGTGTGCCCCCTTTTGTTTACCTCTTGTAGTAAACACTCAGTTTGATACTGAAGCTGAATGGGCTTATGTTCTGCTGAAAGAATTTATAAAATGTTTGACACCAAAGGCAGTGAAGAAATTGGTCTTGCCAGCCATCCAGAAGATTCTACAGGCTAGTTGCGAATTCCATCATTACTGTATATAATTATCATTTCTTTTACTTCTAACTAATTGAGACATTTAATTCAGGCCACAGGTTATTCACATTTAAAGGTATTGCTTCTCCAAGGTTCGTTTGTGCAAGAGATTTGGAATCTCATGGGTAAACAAGCATATTTGGAAACAATACATCCTTTAGTTATATCAAATCTGTATATTGCTCCTCATAAGAGTTCAGCTGCTGTTGCTTCTGTTCTGCTGATTGGTACAAGTGAAGAACTCGGTGTACCTATCACAGTCAGTCAGGTGAATTTTTTAATTTTTCAAAGAGGAAAGGTCAAATTATTAAAGTTTTGGATCTTGTGCTACGGTCAAGAAGGACCAAGTATTAAAATATTTGCATGCAGGTGCATGATCATGCATACTAAAGATAAGTCCAGCCAAATATTTAATTTCTTTTTGCAGTTATAACTTACCATTGTGTTTTGGTCTTGATCCAGACAATCTTGCCTTTGATTCACTGCTTTGGGAAAGGACTCTGTCCTGATGGAATTGATGTGCTGGTTAGAATTGGTATTTTCAGTTCATTAGTTGGTGGGACTAATGTCCTTTATGAAATTGACATGTTCGCTTTACTAAGCTATCTTTCTGCTTGATTTTTCAGGTGGCCTTTTAGGCGAGAGCTTCATTATCAGACAGGTGCTACCATTGCTTAAACAAGTTGTTCGTTCTTGTGTCAGTATTTCATTTATGAACAAGCCCGAGCCGGTTCAGAGTTGGAGTGCTTTAGCACTGATTGATTGCTTAAGCACGTTAGATGGTCTAGTTGCATTCTTGCCAAGCGAGGTGGTTGCAAAGGAACTGATTGAAGTATGGATATTGTTTTTAGTCTTCATTCACTGTGTTTACATTCTTAATGAAGACTTGGTCAACAACTTAAAAAATAACAGTACATCTTTGATCATTCAGGATAGGAGTTGTTTACATGTTACTGTTCTTATGCAGACCAACTTGGAAATTCCAGTGCTTCAGGTAGTCTACAATATTGTTCCCTTAATCATGCAGTTCTTCTTTCTTGTATTGTGAAGGCTGTTATAGCATATTTATTTGAAATGCCATGGAGTTATTCCCCAACTAAATATATTGGAATGATTTGTCTTGATTGTTTAATTTTATCTTTTTTACAATTTGATTTTAATTAAGTAATGATAAAATTCTTTCCCTCTTTAAATCAGGTTCTTTTGCTAATTTGTCTACTGGCATAACTTGTATTCATTCCTTTTCTATTCATGATATAGCATGCCAACTTTTGTTTTCTGCTACAATTACATTGAGCAATGCAATATATTCTTTGCCAGGTTGCCGCTACAACTCTCATGTCAGTTTGTCAGCAAATTGGACCAGAATTAACAGCATCACATGTTCTGCCGCAACTCAAAGAGCTATTTGATGAGCTTGCTTTCTCACAGGAAACATCAAGTGACTTTGGTTTTTTAAGAAAAAACTTAAGGACTTCCAAGTCCAAAGTAGAGGGGGAGGCTCAAGTTGAAAGCCGTATGGACCTTGTGTGGGTGCTATTCATATTGATTATTATGGCCTTGCAAAAACCTAACCTTGTCTAAAACTGCTTACACAAATAAATGCCATCATATGTCTTGCTTTTATCTTAACTTGTTTTCGTATTTCCTAATTTTCAGGTTACTTTTGTATCCTTCTTTTGCATCTCTCCTTGGGATTGAGAAACTTCGTCAGTGTTGTGCCACATGGTTGCTTCTCGAGCAATTTCTTTTACGATATCATAATTGGAAGGTATGATGCTGTCATGCTTCTAATATCAGTGTGAAATTGTTAGTGTTCAGGTCCATGTGTCGCAAACTGTTGCATATTATTTCACTCTTACATCATAACCTGGTATGGTTCAGTGGGAACATTCAGGAGAGTCATCTCGAAGTGGAGCTGAAAATATAACTGCTAAAAGGCCTTCTTTTAACAAGACCTCAACATCTGACTATAACCCTGCTAAGCTATTGCTTAATGGGGTAGGATGGTCGGTTCCACAATCCCAAGGAACTAAAGGTTCCAAAAACTTGATACTTCAGAGACGGTATGATGGCATCCATCATAGTTCAGCTAGAAGTCATTTAGCAGCCTCAAACCTTTCAAAGCGTGAACCCTGGTTTTGGTTTCCTAGTCCAGCCGGCAGCTGGGATGGGCCTGAATTCCTTGGGCGTGTTGGAGGTCTGAAAGATGAACTTCCCTGGAAGATTAGGGCATCTATTCTATATTCAATCCGTGCCCATCATGGAGCATTAAGATCTTTAGCTGTTAGCCAAGATGAGTGTATGGTCTTCACTGCAGGCATTGGCCCAGGTTTCAAAGGAACTGTTCAAAAGTGGGAACTTTCAAGAATAAATTGTATATCTGGCTATTATGGTCATGAGGAGGTTTGTATCTTATTATGTGCTTAAATTGTTGCTTTCATACTGTAAAATAAGCCATTGAATCACAAAAAAACTCATATGTATGCCTTTGCAATACATGCAATGTGCAGTAGGGAAAGTTACACACACATACATATACCCAAAAAGCTCATTTTTAAACTGATTCACTTAAAAGTATTGTGGTCCTTGTGTAACGTGGATGCCTCTGCATTGTATTTTGTCTGTGAAAGGCAGGTCTATAAAATACAAAAACAAGCCTGCTATCAATTCTTTTGCTCCCTTTTCAGATAGTGTCTCCAATCTTTTCTCGTTTTATGTCATAATTTTAGTTTCAATGTTCCTTGAATGTTCATTAACATTTGTTTAACTTTCAGCTTTTGACTGTTGTCTATCACTCCTAAAGCTGATATGTTTTTATTTTTTAAATAATTGTGCCATGGATATGACTCTAATATCTTGGATAACTCTTAGGTGGTGAACGACATTTGTGTATTGTCATCCAGTGGAAGGATAGCATCGTGTGATGGAACTATTCATGTCTGGAATAGCAGAACAGGGAAAGTGCTATCAGTTTTTGCTGAACCGTCAGCTGATTCCGCACATCTTGCAAGCCCTTCATCCTCTGCATCAAAGTTTAATGTTGATAATCCCAATATGCTGAATTCCAACACATTATCAGGAGGATTATTAACTAGTGCATTTGATGGGAGCTTATACACTTGTATGCACCATTTAGAATCTCTTGAAATGCTTGTAGTTGGCACTGGAAATGGTTCTCTCAGGTGAATTCCTACCTTTTTCCATTAAAATTTCATCTAGAGCTGATTCGAAAAGAAAAAAGAGGATCTTATTCTAATGCAGTTAAATTTTGTTGAAACATTATTCAATTATACAGGTTTATTGATGTTGCCCAGGGTCGAAATCTTCATCTATGGAGGGGTGAAACTATTGAATCTGCTTTTCCTTCTCTTGTCTCTGCCATATGCTCATGTGGATCTGACAAAACTCCAGCAGATGGAACTTTTGCATCATCATCGTGGATTGCATCTGGACTAAGTTCTGGTCATTGCAGAATATTTGATGTGAGAAGTGGAAATGTTGTTGCCTCTTGGAGGGCTCATGATGGATATGTTACAAAGGTATGCCTAAATTTCTAGTGAAAAAATGCTTTGAATTTGATGGGAAATTGTTTTCACATGTTGTGTGTATAGTTGGCTGCACCAGAGGACCATTTGCTTGTTTCCAGTTCTCTCGACAGGACTCTGCGAATTTGGGACCTTAGAAGGTAATTTGATTCTTTTTTATTTCAACATATGAAAGCTCTATAGTCCGTTCCTGTAAAATTATGTATTATTCTGGAGCTTAATTACTTCATTTCATGTCAATTCTTAGGACAATTTAAACTTCAAATGCGCTCGATGAAGGTTTAACAATATTAGTTAGGAGCTCTATGCCTTAGGATCTTTATGCATTAAGTGTTTCTTTTCCACATATACCTGCTATTAGAGCTTTATCCTATGTACCAAAGACACAAGTCTATGATCAGTTATTTGTGCTAGGCCTAGACATCTCCTACCTTTTTCGTGATAGCACTTGTGATGATTTATTTTTCTGCAAACTATGCTGCTTTTAATAGCCTGTTCTCGAATGTGCTATTTGTGTGATAAAATGTGCTGAAATTTTTCCAATCTAACTGTGTAATATAATTATGCAGGAATTGGCCACCACAGCCCACTGTATTTAAAGGTCATACAGATGGGGTATCTGGTTTCTGTGTATGGGGACAAGACGTTATTTCTATTTCCAAAAATAAGATCGGCCTTTCCACTTTGTCTAGATCTGCTGAAGAAGTATGTAATGAGTGTTTTCCTTTGAACCATGTTCCTTGTAAGCACATAACCTGCATAAGAACCATGAATACATATTGCTCACGGTGTTGGCCGCCAGGCCCTCTACTAACTAAAAGGAAAGGGGAATGTTAAAAATGATGGATAGTATTCGAGTAGAGTTAGTAATAAAGAATCACATGGACATATTCTTGACATCTATACAGTCATAGAAACATTCATACCATTGTTTCAGGGCTATTTCTGACTGAGACTTGAGTTCTTATGGGTCTCATCCGCCCATTTTCTGAGGGAAAAGAAATGTTCTGATCTTTTTAGTGGAAAGTATACTGTAATACTCTGCCTTTTCCAGGCTTTCTCTTTCTTCTTGAGTTGATTTTGATTACAGCTGTGTGAATACCATGTGGCAGGACGGGCAGCAGCAGGTTGTGCCGCAGAAACTCTATGCAGCTGATCATGGAATGAAAAATTTGTCAGTATTATCAAGTATAAGTATTCTACCGTTCTCAAGATTGTTTGTTGTTGGAACAGAAGATGGGTACTTGAGAATATGCTGCTAGATGTGCATTCAAGCCAAAAACAAGTTATAGCTTTTGTAATTAGGAGGCTTGAGTTTAAAATTGATTTTGTATATGAACAAGGTTCATTTGCATCTTCGGTTGATGTGATGAGAGAAGTAATTCAAAAATTAAAATACAAAGTGCAATTGTTTTGGCTCTGATTTTAAGGCACCTTTCCGGCATTGGCCATTCTCATCAGGCAAGAAATTCTAGAAGGCCATCAGCATCTATGACTGAAGTTTCCAAGATTTACCTTCTACTGCATTGGAGTGTCCTTTTGGGGGGCTGAGGAGAGCCATAGCGTTTTGATGGCATCAGCCATGGTGGAGTGGAGACTATATAGTCTTCTCTAGGCATGCTCGATGGAGATGAATATCTGGGATTTCTAAAGATTGATTCGGTAAGATATCTGTTGAACTTGGATAACAATCAGTATGCTTCCTGTTGTAATCAGTTAGCTGTTTGTAATTGGGTTCCGTCTTGAGCTTTTTATCCCAAACCAATAAAGCAGAATTTAATCTCTTAGAAAGAAACAAATGAAATGCTAAGTTTATTATTTGTTAGTAGTCCAATTAAATAACACCGTTAACGGTGCTTCATTTTCTATCAACCAGTTTTGGGACTCATTTTTCTCAAAAGAGTCTCCATTAAGATAATCATCACGTGGACTCCTTCATTTTCACATTTTGTATATATTTTAAAAAGAATAGTAAAATAAGAAAGGTGTTATTGGTCAACAAATTTGAATAGACCTCGCTATTATCAATTGGGTGTTTTTTGTACCTTTGAAAAGTGAAATTGAGCGAAATTAAAGTATGAAGACTTAATTATAGATCCCCAATTAATTCAGGGGTTTCACTGTTATTATTGACGATGAGCTAATTCAAAACGACTCGTAGTTTATCATCCAGCTCCAGCAAGAGTGTCGAATTCGAGACTGCCATTTGACTCCTGCTTGGCCTGACCTGACCTCAAAGTAACGTAAATTGATACCAGTATCTGTCTGTCTGTCTCATTCGAAAATCTAAAGCCTCTCAATGATGAGTGGTGAAAACTTGGAGTTTGATGCGTTAAGTGGCTCTTTAACTAATCTCAAAGTTGAAGCAGAAGAACATTCTTCTTCTTCTTCTTCTTCTTCTTCTTCTTCATCTCCCGCCCAACAGGTTGATGTTACTGCCGTCGATGGCGGCGGCTTGCAGATCAACTGTTTCACTGAAATCGTCGATGACGTTACTCTTCATTACCAAATCATACGCTTTCCCAAACAGGTTCGTACTTGATATTACTATTCTTCTCTCGCTCTATATCTCTCTGCTGTTGACCTCTATATACCTAAAATGAATAACAAGAGAAAGAAAAAAAAAAAACACTACTCTATTACTGATTGGTTTCGATTGTAGATGTATGCATGGATTAGCTGCAGTTCTGCTAAATTAGGCCACTTGTACGCTGCTGCTGCTACGCGGCCTGTAAGTTCCTTAAAAAAAATAAAATAATTCTTCTCCATTGTTAATTAATTATTTATTTTTTTAAGAGAATTAATTACTTTTAATGCATCTAAATTGATCATCCGTGGCAGAATAATACGGTGAGTGTTGCGTGCTTGCTTGGAGGAGCTTCTGATAATACAGGATCTGGCATTGCTCGACGATTAGGTAACGAGTGTCAATTTTAATCATTTGCATCAAATTTCACGGGCTTTGTTTTCTGAAATTAATTTCGTGCTCGTTTACAGTGTTAAAGACTGGCCTCAATGTAATCATCGCTTGCAATATTCCTAAGAACATTCCTATGCTTGAGGTTCTGCTCTCTCTTTCTTTATCTTTCTCTGTCACATTACGCACTCATACACTCACATGTGGCTTTATTTGAAGAAGCCTTTCTGTTGCTTAATTTGCCTAATTTTAGGTTCATTTCTTTTTCCGTTTCCGTTAGGTAAATGCTGAGAGAAAATTGGTGGAGAAGCTGACTTATCTGGGGTATACAAAGCCAAAATCCAAAGGATTATATGCTTAGTAGAGAGCTACACGGATCCTGCAAAATGATGAAACTTATAGCCCTTCTTACAGTGGTTCATGTTGCTAGATAGTCCAAGATAGATATCAAGTTAGTGAGCTGTGACAGATAAAGCTTCAATGTTTTGCTGCTGGTTTGAATAGTCCAGAACTAGATCATAGGAATCAAATACAATTCTTCTAATGTTACTTCAAGACATCTGTGGTTGATTTTCTGGAGGACTCTAGTTCTAGCTTTCTCAGCTTTCATTATGAGCATTATCTTACGAACTATCCTGTGCTAAATTTCCAAAATGCCAGGAGAAATTAAAATATAATACAATTTGTTTCGCTTTTGGTTCTCTGCTATTCATATGATTTGCTTTTCTGTTTGCGGGTGCCGTGTGTTACTGAATTGATGAAATGTCGCTGTCTAGAACGTTTGTAATTGATGCTGTACTTTGGGGGGCTAATATGTTAGAGGTTTGAGGTTGGACTTGGACGATCCATATTGAACCTCGATGCTTCAATAAAACTTGTGAGAATGGAAGTGGAATTTCAGTTTTAATTATGCTTGCTTCTGTTTGAGTGTAATTAGAGATGCATTAATTTGCTGCAGGGTATTCTCAGATTGCATGGTCTGCAAGGGAATGGTACAATAAAAATATATTCTCCATACTTCCTTAATAAACGTTGTATTTGCAAGCAGGGAATGGATTCTATTTCAAATTTCTACTGGCAAAGTTTCAAAGTTTGGAATAACTCTTCTCTCTGTTATACAAATAGGAAGATTGAATGTCCAGTTCTGTTGTGTTCGCTTTTCATTTGTACCCACACTTTTTGGAAAATTCGCTCCATGGCCGCCAATGCTGTCAGTATCTGTAGCGCCCTAGCCAGTATGCAAACTAACCTTCCCTGCCCCTTTCTCTCTGTTCCTCGCGTGGCTAAAATCTTCTTCTGTGACCAAACTTTTATCTAATAACCATGCATTCGCACCATTAAGGAAGCTTAGTTTTTCTCAATAGGAATTACCATATGTTTTGGCTGTTTTCTAGTCTTGAATGACGAATTGATCATAGTTTTACTAAAAATAAAGCTTTTCTTTAACTTCAGACAGTCAAACTCCTTTTTCTTTTACGGATGAACAGATGCACTGAAGCATATAAATCATTATGACTGCTAATATTAATTGTTCATTTGTTATCATATAGGAGTTTCTACCATGTCAGATGCATCTCCGACTCATTACACTGTCAAAATACAACTATTTTCATTACTTGCAGTGGAGAAATACGAATCAGGGAGTTTTGAAGCTGGAGGCTACAAATGGTACATTTTATTATTAAAACATTTTTAATCTAACTGTAGGTTTAGGAGTCAGCGGGTGTCTACAGAATGTTTCCTCCTTTTTCCTAGTTTAGCTGTATTAGACTACTTGTTTTCTGACAGGAAATTGGTTCTCTACCC
Source organism: Ricinus communis (assembly GCF_019578655.1). Taxonomy (NCBI): domain Eukaryota; kingdom Viridiplantae; phylum Streptophyta; class Magnoliopsida; order Malpighiales; family Euphorbiaceae; genus Ricinus; species Ricinus communis. The sequence continues at coordinate 637,254 of NC_063264.1, read as the reverse complement.
AAAAGGAAATAAAAGCAAGAACGTGATGGAGCATCTCTCTCTTTATATAGCAATGGCAGATTCAAGTAATCTCCAACTTGGTTGGGAAGTTCATGTAGTATTTCGCTTGTTTTTGCTCGACCAGATCAGGGACAACTACTTGATACTTCCAGGCATTTTTCTTTCTGTATCATTATTTTTCAGATAGAAATTCTAGCAGTTGAGCGATTTTAGCATCATCAACGTTCTGAGCATTAATTACTCTCATAAATTGAATGGAAAATAAGAATTTGATGCTTTAAGTGATCAATATTTGGATTTTAGCAACTTACTGATTAGTTGATCTCATTTTTGAACTCAGATTCTTCAGGGAAGGAATGTCGCTTCCATGGGTTCAGGCTAGAATGGGGTTTTGATCAATTGATTCCGCTTGCCACATTAAAGGATACAAAAAATGGATACCTTGTTGAAGACACCTGTGTGTTTGGAGCAGAGGTTTTCGTCCGCAAGGAGAGTTGCACTGGGAAAGGGGAGTGCTTGTCAATGATAAAGTCATCTTCTACTTCCAAGAATCTCTGGAGGTTTGAAAACTTCTCAAAGCTGGATGCAGAATGTAACGACTCAAAAACATTCGTTGCTGGTGATCAAAGATGGTAACTTATGATGAAAGGAAACCCTAGTGCTCCCAAGTAAGAACATCTAGAATCATTAAAACTAAGCTTTTCTTATTGTTTCTTTTTTGGTTCAGGAAGATACAGCTCTATCCCAAGGGCAAAGGCCTTGGATCTGGAACCCACCTTTCTCTGTTTCTGGCCTTGGCAGATTTGACAGCCATTACTCCTGGCTTTAAAATACTGGCAGACTTCACTTTGCGCATCCTGGACCAAAGCAGAGGTTCTCACCTTTTTGGTAAAGGTATTGGCTAAATGATCTCGTTAACCATGTACCATTTTTATGCGTTCAAATACTGCTCCAAAATCCAAGCAGATACTGGATGGAAAGAGCTCTGAGTTTTCGTTTTTCTCTTGGCAGCAAATTTCTGGTTTAGTGCCTCAAGCTCGGTATGTGGGTGGTCAAGATTCTACCCACTTGATCAACTTTATGCGTCAAGTAATGCGTATCTCTTCAAGGACACTTGCTTAGGGGAAGCAGAGATCACTGTACTCGGAATCACAGATGAACTTTAAAGGGTCCCATTTGTTTTAGTTTCATTACTTGCAAAGGAATTGACTGGCATTATTAAATGCTTCATTGTTCAGATAGACAATTGGTAGACATTTCATGTAAGAGTGTGATATAAACAAGTGAATATCTCAAAATAAAAAATTTAAATTTAATTCGTTTATCTTTTAAAAGAATAAAACTCATTTCAAAACCTATATTGTCAATTCCGCAAATTGTACAAAACTTGAACTGAATTCTGATCAAATAGATTATTATCATAACCCAAAAAGCAATTGCTTCTTGTACAAAGCGATTGACGAGATGGCCAATTGGTGGTACTGTTCCAGAGAACACAAAATTCAGCAGGAATTCAATTAGAGGTTGATTCTGTTCCAGATTTTTCATCAATCGAAAAGCAATTGTTATATTTATTTGTTCAAGCAAAGATATGTATTCTCAGCAACTTTCAATAAGTTTGGAATAAAAACCTCTCTTGCTTCTTACTAATTAATAGGAAACTAGTTTTACATGTATGTACTTTCTTTTTTTTCTGGTGAAGTTGTGACCATGTCTGGTGATGTCGCCCGAGCTGGTGCGCCTCCTCTCTTTTTCTTTGATTTAGAACAAAACTCGCTTTTATTTTCTGTATATTTTCTCTGATAATCAATCTTTACTAACATTGTTCTCTTCCGCATTTCAGTTCTTATTGTAAAGTGCTGTAATATTGTTCTTGTTGTTATGATTTACGGTATTTTCTTTCTTTCTATATCAGATGAAGTATCATCCTATTACGGGTCCGAATACCAAATTTTTCGTTACTTGTAAACGCGAGAAGTAGATTTGAATTTGCAGAGTTTGAAGCTGAAGGCTTCAAATGGTACATTCTCTTGCTTGTACATTGTTGTTCTGAATTGCTTCCTGCCTTTGTCATTATCTTCAGATTCCCTGAAACTGTACTGCTCTATGGAAATGTGATCTTTGGCTTTCATTTTCCCTTTCGAGATCTATAGCTTGTTCTGTTTCTTTTTTAAAATGCATTAATTTTTAGTATATGCCTTGCTGACAGGAAATTGGTGCTCTACCCAATAGGAAACAAGAGCAAGGATGTGAAACGACACATCTCTCTCTACTTAGCACTGGCAGATAGACCTGTTCATGGGCTGGGCCTGACTTGATTTTGGACAAGCTCGAACCCGTCCAGGCCGAAATTTTTTTAATATCTCTGAGCCCAAGCCCGAGCCCGAAATTTTTTGAAAAGCCCGGCCCGGCCCGGCCAATTATTAAACCTGTCCAAAATTGCAGTTACATTTAGATTTAAGGTTTTGTTTTATTTAATATATTATTAATAACAATAAAATTATAAATAGAAATAATAGGTAGCTAAGTGGTATATAGCATTTAATTATAAGTTGAAGGTCACATGTTCGAGTGCTAGGTATGATATTTCTTCTTTTCCAACTAAACTAGACATTGGGCCGAGCCGGGCCGGGCTTGAATTTTTATATAAATCCTAAGCCCGACCCGAGGAGTACGGGCTTTTTATGGGTTCGGGCCAGGCCAGGCTTATACACAAAAATTATTGTCCAAGCTCGGCCCGAAGAGTGCGGGCTTGGGCGAGCCAGGTGGGTACCCAGGCCCATGAACAGGTATACTAGCAGACAACATTGAGCCTGATGACGCAATCCATGCGGTTTTTCGGTTGTATTTGCTTGATTAGAAAAATTGCAATGACCTGATACTTACAAGTAAGTAACTTCTATGCCATCACTTTGCAAAGAATTATTACTTTTTAGTTTCTTGTACTTTTGGAGCAAAGGTTGTATCTGTCGATAAAAAAAACAGAAAACTATAGGCAAAGTGGAGGCATTGTCGATCACGTGGATGGATAAACCCTCTATTGCTACTCATAAATGAAAGATTCACCAATTCATGGATAAGTTAAAGGAAAAACGTCCAAGCAATGCAGCAGCTGAAATCCATCATTGTCTGCAGCTAGATTGGTATTTTTTGTTTTCCTTTTTCTTCATCTAGATTGTTTATTTTTTTGAATACTTTATGTGTAAATAGGGCATATGCTCAACAAGTACCATTAAAAGTAGGCATTGCAAGAGCCAGCATACGTCTAATATGGTTTTTGGGTGCAAAACGATGTGCATTTCATCTGTGGTTTTTTTATTGTCAGGAATATACAGTTCTATACTAAGAAAAAATGAGGACAATGAGGTAATCGACCTTTCTCTGTATTTGACTTTGGCTAATACCATCAACTTCAATATATGCGCAGAGGTCACACTACACGTCCTGAATCTGTCAGACGGAAACTGATGTCCTACTAAAGGTGGAACATGAACTGCATCCTTGCTCCTTTACTAGGGTTTGCTCTTTCTTGGTCCCTGACTCGTAAAAAAGACATTGCCGACGTTATCCTTTGCCTCTTGCAGATAATTTCTGATTCAGTCCCTCCAACACTAAACAAGGATGGCCAACGTTTCATGATTTGGATTGGTTGGAAAAATATGAAGATTTTAAGAATTTGAGTATTTACTATATGATTGAAAATTCTGAAGATCTTTACAATTTGTTGGTTGTTATATACATGTAGAAATCCTACTCTAACGGTTGCATTAATGAATATTTCTCAATGTGGTAAAAGTAGAAATGACCTTTCCTGCTTTTGCAGGAAAGGTTGCTCCTTTTTCCCATGCAGGTCTGTGATGAGAAGTCTGCATAAGCAATCTGGCTTGTGCAGCCTCTGAGACCACTTTTTCTAACTTTTCTTTTCTTCTTTCAACACTCCCCGTGAAGTGGTATCATCTCCCCCTGAAGGAATTGACCTTGAGACTGAAGCAGACTCCCTTTGAGGTGAAAGATCTTGAACAGGACTGCTAAGATGAAAATTAGAGTTAGGCGGAAAAACTAGCGTGCATGGCCCATGAGAGTTTGGAAGGTCATGATGGGTTGGATTGGAATAGTAGGATCATAACACTTGTACCCTTTTTGAGTGGAAGAATATCCTAGAAAGAGGGTTTTAACAGAGCTTTTATCGAGTTTGTGATGATGTTTGATATGAACATAACATACACAGCTAAAAACCCTAATGTGCCTTAATTCGATTTTTCGACCTCTGAGAACTTCGAGAGGACTCATATGATTTAGCGTAGGTGTAGAAAGTCTGTTGATGAGATAAGCAGCAGTGAGGAGGGCATCCGACCAAAACATAAACGAAACATTTTTTTGAAAAAGGAGAGTGCGGAGACATTAAGAAGATGACAATTTTTACGTTCAGAAACACCATTTTGTTCAGGTGTATTAACACAGGTGGTTTGATGCACAATGCCTTTTTGTGTAAAAAATGCAGAAAAATTTTGGTTGATGTATTTTGTGTCGTTGTCAGAGCGGAAGATTTTTAAGTGGGCATTATATTGATTTTGAATGAAATGAAAGAATTCTTGGAATCGAGAAAAAATTTCATTTTTGCCTTTTAGTAAGTAGACCTAGGTAGTATGAGTATAATCATTAATAAATGTGACAAAGTATCGAAAATGATTATAAGAATCTACGAGGGCAGGTCCCCAAACATCAGAGTAAATTAAATCAAAAGGTTTTTCGGACTTACTTGAAGATAAAGAAAAAGATAAACGAGTATGTTTCAAAAATTTGCACACATCACAGTTGTTAGAATTTATTTTATAATAACACAGTTTGTTTAAAACATTATCGGAGGGATGTCCAAAACTCTGGTGCATAAGCATGCCTTGATTAGGATTGGTTGACAGAAGACAATTCTTTAGAGGATGATGAAGATAGTAGAGACCATTTTCTAGTTTTTCTTCACCAATCGTTATTCCGGAAACTCGATCCTAAAATATGAATGAGAAAGGTGAGAAAATGGCATTGCAGTTTAAATCACGAGTAATTTTTCCAACAGATAAAATTAGATTTAAAATCAGGCAAAAATAAAATATTTTTAATGTTTGAGTCAAGTAAATTAGAGGTGCCAAATCTATGAATTTTGACTTTGTCCCCATTTGCAACAGTTACATGATGGGAATTAGGAATAGAATTGAATTTGTTAAAATTTTTTGGATCCCAAGTCATGTGATCTATTGCTCCTGAGTCAATAATCTAAGCATTTTGACAGAGTTTAGAAAATTTTTGAAAAGAATTTAAGGCAGTTTGGACCGAACCTAACCCATTAGGTTGAGTGGACCCCAACCCATTGGGTTGGAGAACTAGGGCTTGAAGTTGGGCTAACATTTCTGCCATTTTGGCCTGGTGGGCCTGAGGAGCCTGGTGGGCCTGGTCCGTTTGAACTTGGTGGGCCTGATGGGAGCTCGCTCTAGAGGCATAGTGACCGGGTCGGGTCGGGTCGGATCAATGCATTCGGAGTCGGGTTGCTCCCTTGGGTCGGGTTGATGTAACCCTAGGGAGTCGAGTCGGGGCGTCATATAATTTCTCGCATATGACGCCCAACCCCCATATTCTCCTTTCTCCCTAGGGTTTTCTTCTACCCGTCTTCTCCCTCCTTTCTTCAGCCCGTCCGCGCCGCTCCCCTTTTCCCAGCCTCGAGCTGGCCGAAGATGTGGTTGTAGGTACCAGCACTGGGCACGATGGTGACCTTGCTTTTTACAGTGGTCACATCGATCGCCTGTGCCTGTTCCTCCCTGCGTCCGGCTTCCTTCGTTGGCATTGGGGCGATGCGAAGCAAAGGCTTGATTCTCTGCGAGTTCAAGAGAGGCCGAGGGATTCATTAGATTCCTTCGCGTCTCCTCGAGCTGCATAGTTGCAATAACAGTGTCGATATTTGGCAGTTCAGGGGACAGGAGGATTTAAGACCTCAAGCTCTTGTAGCTTGAGTCCAATCCTCCTAGGTAAGTAAATACGAGGTCATTCTCGGCTCTTTTTTGAATTTCTACTGCGTCTGTTGAAAGAAGTAAGTAATTGAAACTCTTCCCATCGCGTTAATATTTATGTGGCATATTGTGAGCTTGATTTTGTGCTTTGAGTGATTCTTGCCAGTTCCTGTTTAAGATTAAAAATATGGGCAAAGTTCTGTTGATGACCATATAGGCCCTTTACCTTGTCCCATATTGCTTTTGATGATTCCAGCAACATACAGAGCCTGGAAATTTGAGACTCCATAGTGCTGCTAAGCAACGACATGACCATGTGGTCTGTCGTTTGCCATTCTTCGATTTTTTCTACTTCTTCTTCTGTCGGGGCTTCTGGTCTTGTTGGTTTGGGTTTGAGTTTAGTCCCTGTTACAAACCCTAATCTCCTTCTGCCACTAGGCCTGATGTAAACAGACTTTGACCACTCGAAGTAATTTTGATTACCTCTCAAAATTATATTGGTTAATCTGTTATCATTTTGGGACATGATGAATTTCCAAAATGAATTCTGAGAAAAGACTGTGAATTTGGTTTTTGTTTGCTTTGGTTGTTACTTTACAGGTTTGAATCCTGCTCTGATACCATGAAGATTTTAAGAATCTGAGTATATACTATATGATTGAAAATTTTGAAGATCTTTACAATTTATTGGTTGCTATATACATGTAGAAATCCTACTCTAACGGTTGCATTAACGGATATTTTTCAATGTGGTAAAAGTAGAAGTGACCTTTCCTGCAAACTCCTTTTTCCCACGCAGGTCTGTGATGAGAAGTCTGCACAAGCAATCTGGCGACCACTTTTTCTGACTTCTTTTCTTCTTTCAACAAAATGCATTGTTCATAAGGAAGCAGATACTTGCATGGTGGAAGCACATGTCAAAATGCTAGCAACTGCTGAAGCAGGAATGCTATTTAAGTGCTCAAGCACAACCACAATAAGGAGAAACCCTCTCTCACAACATCGTATAGAGGAATTCAAGAAAAGTGACAAATTTCCTTTCCAATTAATAAAGAAAGAATAAACATTAAATTACTGCAGCACCCAGTGATAAAATACAGAGAATGGTGCAGTTTTGCTAACAGGAGCAATGTGAATTCTCTTGTGTCCATTAATGCACAAGGTGTGATTTACAGAATATTTCATAAATACATTTATTTACAGAATATAGTGTTGAGCCACCCAGACCCAGGCATGTCATGCCTAGAATTATTCACAGCGACAAAGACAGACACCAAATACTAAGGAGAAACGATGATTTAGTTCAGCCAAAGGTCTTCTCGCTGCTGTAATACATATAGAGGAACCCGTCATCATCCTTGTAAGATTCATACACTGAATCCATAAGGCTTGCTGTTATCAATTCACGTCACTTGTAAGCAAGCCACCAATATCCGACAGAAAATGATTGAGATGATGAATGGAATGGCAATTTTACCTGTTGGAGGCAATGTGTTCTTTACAAATACAAACAGAGCTTTTCCAGGAGCCAAATGCAGCCTACCACTTAAGATGTGGATGAATTGCCCGACAGACGTAGCTCGGGGAACTAGATATCTGTAAATAATAAGTGAGAGAACAAGATATATGTACCAAGAGAGAATTATGCCAATACCAAAACTAAAACTCAGACATCGCATGATTGGCGACCTTACATAATCAAACATGCAGTATGTTAAATGTATGACAGAAAGAAAGGACCTACTTTCTTTTCTCCATTTCAGGCAGGTCCGTCTTTGAATATCTTTCTATAATCACCTGCAATATTAACAATAAATATGCAATATTATTTATTTATTTTTTAAAAAGGGACATTAAGACAACCGTGATGAGGTGGAACAGGGAATCGATTAGGGTTGATATGAATTGCACTACAAAACACGCTGTTGAAGTCAAAATATTTGTGGTTGCTTCGTAAATCATAACGCCAAGTTGAATTTACAAAGTCAGCACATGCGATGGCGAAAGAAACAAGTTATGAAAAGAAAGTAAAATTCCCTAACTGCCAATTCCACGCTTTAAATTCTTATAAGAAGAATGATTTTGATCCTGGGCCAGAGGCAATTTGATATCCAAGTATTTCTAGAAAAACCAACAACAGATAATCATCATAACATAAATACCATAAAGAAAAACAAAAATTGAAATTTGAAAACCAATCAGGACAGACGGTATAAAATTAAAAGGAAAAAAGAAAAAGATTCCGACAGCAGCAATAGAACTAAGAGTAAAATGAGTCGTTATATAAAGATATTCAGGACTGGGTAAAAAATCTAAAAGTGGTAAAAGTGAAAAGACATTATTATGGTGTAATTGTAAAAGTATAAAAAAGAGAGGAGGAGGTTACAGGGACTCGGCCTGGGTATTTGGCAATGATAGTATTTGATTCTTGGAGTCTTTGCTCTGCATTCAGATAACGTAGTAATTAACAACCAGAGGTGGATAGATGAGAACAAACATATGCAGCGATAGAGAAAGAGGGGTACGAACCGAATGCTTGGAAAGACTTAGCTTTACCCATTGCAATTGAGAGTAGAAGAAAATTGGAGGGGGCGACAGAAAGCTTGGAAGATGAGAAATGTTTACTGATAGAAGGAGAAGAAATATTAAAAGTTTTAGTTGCAACCGGATATTTTCTGTTTGTTTCCTTCCTTCAAGCGGCGTGATGGACTTTTACTTGTTGGGCCTACAGCCCAATTGTTAAGAAAAATATGGGCCTCAGTGAAGTCTATTACTGATCTTAGTGTGTTACGTATTGTCTTGAAGAATAAACGTGGCTACCATTTAACACGTTTATAAGTAATAATAATAATAATAATCGTATTTAGGTTAAAATTAGTAATTTGGAAAGAGAAGCTGCCTGACCTGTGTTTTGAGGTTAATTTACAATTCACTCCTTCTCCTTTTCTTTTCTTCTTTAAATAAAAAAGAAAACCAACTTGAAATTAGACCACCGCCACCCACTGGCGACTGCCCCTCCCCCTCCAAAAACAAAACCCCGATTCGACGGCTAAGATTCAACACCAACCCCCAAATCTATCAACCATTAGCTAACTAATGGAAATGAATGTAGCCGATATTACGCATTTGGGGGTCCTTCTTCATTCTCCTATAAATTCTCCCCCTTCCCTTTTGAACTCACCGCCTCATTCTTCTCTCTCTCTCCCTTGTCTATAGTGTTCTTTATACGAGGTATCTTTCCTGTTGTTTGTTTGCATTTCCTGTTACATCTTTGTTCCCCTTCCTCAAATTTAATGTCTAATTTCTCTTTTACTTAGTCATTTCCATTGCTTTTTTCTTTTCTTTCTTTCTTTTCACTTTTTATTCCGAGATTTTTCTTTCTCTCTCCGCTTCTTTTCATTCTTTCGCTGTCTTAAAAGGGCTAATTTAATTTTGTTTTTGTCTTCTTTTTCACGAGCAGAGCAGCAGAAGTAATGGAGACCTTTCTATTCACATCTGAATCAGTGAACGAGGGACACCCGGACAAGCTCTGCGATCAGGTCTCCGACGCAATTCTCGATGCTTGTTTGGCTCAGGACCCTGACAGCAGGGTCGCTTGCGAAACTTGCACCAAGACCGACATGGTCATGGTTTTTGGAGAGATCACTGCCGAGGCTACTGTAGATTATGAGAAGATTGTTCGCGACACTTGCAGATCTATTGGATTTACTTCTGATGACGTCGGCCTTGACGCTGACAGTTGCAAGGTTCTCGTTAATATTGAGCAGCAGAGTCCTGATATTGCTCAGGGTGTCCACGGTCACCTCACTAAGCGTCCCGAGGAAATTGGTGCTGGTGATCAAGGTCATATGTTTGGTTATGCGACTGACGAGACTCCTGAATTGATGCCTTTGAGCCATGTTTTAGCTACCAAGCTTGGCGCCCGTCTCACTGAGGTTCGCAAGAATGGAACTTGCCCCTGGTTGAGGCCTGATGGCAAAACCCAAGTTACTGTTGAGTACTATAATGACCATGGTGCTATGGTTCCTGTACGAGTTCACACTGTCCTCATCTCTACTCAGCATGATGAGACTGTCACAAATGACGAGATTGCTGCTGATCTCAAGGAGCATGTCATCAAGCCTGTCATTCCTGAAGAGTATTTGGATGAAAAGAGTATCTTCCATCTTAACCCATCAGGACGTTTTGTCATTGGCGGTCCTCATGGTGATGCTGGTCTCACTGGCCGTAAGATCATTATTGACACCTATGGTGGATGGGGTGCCCATGGAGGTGGTGCTTTCTCCGGGAAAGATCCGACCAAGGTTGACAGGAGTGGAGCCTACATTGTCAGGCAGGCTGCAAAGAGCATTGTAGCTAATGGGCTCGCTAGAAGGTGCATTGTTCAGGTTTCTTATGCCATTGGCGTTCCTGAGCCTTTGTCTGTATTTGTAGACACTTATGGAACTGGAAAGATTCCTGACAAAGAGATTCTCAAGATCGTAAAGGAGAACTTTGATTTCAGGCCTGGTATGATTTCAATCAACCTTGATCTCAAGAGAGGTGGCAATGGCAGGTTTTTGAAGACAGCTGCATATGGACACTTTGGCAGGGATGATCCAGATTTCACTTGGGAGGTGGTCAAGCCCCTCAAGTGGGAAAAAACTGAAGCTTAATTCTGAGGTCTCTTTGCCAGTTCCTGATATATTATACCTTACTCATTTGCCGCTTCTCTATTATTAGAATTTACCAATCGAGTATTAGGATTTTTTTTTTTTCCCCTTTTGTGTTTGTTTGAGAGCAGTCATTAGAACAAATGAGAAAAGATACCTTCTTTCTGCCTCTGAGCTAGAGGTAGTAAAGACATGTAAAAGAGAAAGGATTGGCAGCAGAGCTGCAACATGTGAAATGCCGTTTAATACTTTGATATTAAAAGAAATTGTTTTGTTTAGCTTTTTGTATGTGGTGCCTCTGTTTACTGTTTTTCGGTTGAGATCCTTGAAGGAGATAATGGCTGGTTCTGTAAAGTTCATTTATTTAACACACTCGCGGTTGTGTTCAATTGTAGTTGATAACTTTCATTCACATTGCTCACCTGTTTGGAAAGGCATATGAAGTGTATTTTGCAATATCTTTTCACACAATCAACCATTTTAACTGTCTGAAAATCCTTCTTTAATGGAAACTAGCCCTGCTGTGTTGTCATGCCTGCTATAGAATGCAGGCTTGTCAAGCCTCATTTTGTTTCTGAAGCTGGTGATTTCTACAAAGTTGAAGCTACTAGCTGCTTCTTCAGAGTGTGCCAGTTTGATAATGCACAGGGATGAATCCAAGGGAGTCATTTTCTGATATTACAGTGATTTCTGTTTTGTCCGAATCTTTGGACTCTTACTTGCATGTGTCACAGAAGATATGTTTGAATGGCCCAGCCTCACAAAGAAGCTCATGATCTTTGTGACAGAATATTATAGACTGATGCACGTGTTGCCGAAAGGCAATGAAGCCTGCCACACAATTGTCGGTTATCAAATATTTGCTTTTATCATGCACATGGATGAAGGGGACCTTAAAGATGTAGAAATATATATGATGGCCACATGCAAATTAAGCTGTACACTGAGAAGGTAGCAATATGACTTGAAGATTTGTGCCCTGTCGATGTCAATTATGTTTTACCTTAAGAAGAAGAAAACCAACCAGCTGTCCTGAAAGACTCAAGTAGCACAGAGAAGCTTCTTGCTGTCTCTTTTTGTGTATAATGTGTATGAAGAGAACACCGCAGCAGAACTTGCAATGACCAACTTTATTCGCATATGAGCTTTAATGATGAGGTTTGCCCAGAGTTAAAATTGGGGATACCGTTTTCTAATTGTTATAATTATCTGCAGACATTAACTGAAAGCATTATGGCAGGTGTGCATCTGGCAATAATTTGATTGTTGTTAGAGCATTATTATAACATAAGATTTCCATACATGTATGATAGCCCACCTCCCTGCTCCTGTGGACTACCTACTGTACTACTAATGTGTAATCATAACTTATAGCACTACCTTTTTTATTATACATATTTATTTTAAGCAAGGGCTTTGCAAAGTTAAAAGGAAAAAAGGGTAGTGGGCTTTGAATTGCACTTCAAATGCCAGGGACTTACCTATTTGGTACTTGGGTCCTATGATGTTAGCAAGCATTGGCAACAACTGATCCGTATTGCAAAGCTGATAGACGCATGGGCCATGGGCAGGAATGTAGGATCTCAACACCTCTTCCCGCTATTATTATTCTATTATTGTTTAGCTAATTAAAACTCAAAACTCTTGAACAAAATTGTGCTGAAACCTCGGTAGTGTGAATAATAAATGAGGCTTGGTGATAGACCCCAAAAAGAAAGTCATGAGTGGACTAACCAACCAATTTTACATTCTGTATTTACATATGATATCTCAACTTTTAATCGCTATTTTGTTAAATTAAAATGATATTACATTTCTGTCCACTGCTATTATTTGGTTCCATATCTCTCTTTCTGCTTTAACGTTTTCACCTTTCCCTTAATTTTTCTTTTGTCGGAATTAGCTTCTTGTTTATTGAATAGATCTTTTGATTATTGGCTTTGATTATAGACTGATTATAGTTTTCTATATTGGCTGATTTAGTTTTCTATATATATTAATTTCTGTATAAGCTCATTGTTATTTCCTTATAATAGAATTGTTTCCTAATTTAACTCATGATTAGAAAGACGTAAATTGCTTCCTAATTTAGCTCATGATTAGGAAGATGTAAATGTGTACATATTTCTTCTTCTTTAGTGATAGAATATGACAATATATCATTTACAAAATTTCATTAGTTCAACACGGTATCAGAGCAGTGTTTGCTCCTGAATGTTGTATCTTCAAACCACTACCATTTTTTTTTCTTTCTTACTTGAAAAAAATATTCAGTAATCTAAATGGTTGAGATTACTACTAATCCCATTATTCCAGCTACATAAACTAACCGAACACCACCAATAATCATCCATCAAGATAATTTTATATTTCCTATTAGTATTATACTTGATGAAACGAACTACCCACTATGGTCTAAACTCATGGACATGCGTATTGGGTCTTGAAATAAGACTGGATATCTCATTGGAGAAACGAAGAAACCACCACTTGAAGATCCTAGTTATGCAACATGGATCATTGAAAATCACAAAGTGAAAAGCTGGCTTATTGAATCAATGAATCCATTATTGATGCAACGGTTTATTTGTCTCTCAACTGCTAAAAAAATCTAGGAAGCAATAGTTAAGACCTTCTATGACGGATCATATGAGACTTGTCTTTTTGAATTGAATATGAAGTTCTTCTCTACTATACAAAATGGTAGACCACTGTCCATATACTATAACAAACTTATTGCTATTTTTCAGGAAATAGATCATCGAATGATCTCTCAAGAAGGAATAATTGAAGGGCTGGTCCAAATGTATTCTGCAATGTCTAGGCTTCGGGTCTATATCTTTTTGAGTGGGCTTGATCCTGATTTTGATTAAGTTCGTGGCGAAATTCTACGAAAGGATCCCAAACTCGATCTAAAAAGTACTTATACATATGTCAGAAGAGATTGCCAGCAAAAACTTATAATGGGAGGATTTAGAATCATATCTGAAAGTTCAGCTATGGTTTCCAAAAGAACTCAACCAGCAATGTCACCTGGCTTAGTAAAAGATCGGAGTACCAAGTCTAATTTTTTTATTTGTAGTCATTATGGTGAAACAGGACATTCAAAATAAAAATGCTATGAGATTGTTGGCTATCCTGAATGGAGGGACTTCTCAAAGAAACCAAGAAAGAAGGTTGCAGCAAAGATTATGATGACAGACACATAAGTAGTCAAATAAAATCTAGAGAATAAATCACAACCAATAGCAAATGTCACTCACTCGGGTATTGTTGGTAAAATAAATGCTTTTTCTACAACTTCTAAGAATATTACTTGGATTATTGATACAGGTACATATGATCATATGACTAGAGATTCAAAACAATTAAAATGCATTCGCCCATCGCCTCAATCAGTTGTATCTATAGTTAATGGTGGTACTTCTCTAATTACTAACAAGGATCTGTCATCTTATTGACTACCCTTATTCTAGATACTGTCTCGATTGTTCCATCTCTTGAATATAATCTTTTATCAGTTAGCCAAATAACATGTTCTCTTGCTTGTACTATAATTTTCTGGCTTTCTTTTTGTGTTTTTCAAGATATTCTGACCCAGAGGATTCTTGGTTATGGTGTTAAAAGGAACATAATCTATTACTTAGATTTGACCAAAAAAAGAAAAGAAAAAATTAGTCATGCTTGTCAAACGAGTAGTAGAGATAAAGCTCAAGCAACTATTTGGTTATGGCATCGAAGATTGGAACATGTTTCACTTGGATATCTAAATAAATTGCAACTGCATATCTTTTCTAATTTGAATGTTTTAAATTTTATTTTTGATGTTTGTGAACTGGCCAAAAGTCATCGTATTTCTTATTTGCCGAGTTTGAATAAATGTTTTAAACCTTTTATGATTATACATTTTGATGAATGGGATCTTGTAAAGGTTCCTTTTTTTTCTAAAGCATATTATTTTGTTACATTCATTAATGAGTGCACTAGGGTGACATGGGTATCCCTACCTCATAAGAAAGGTGATGTATCTATAGCTTTTCAGGAATTCCATAATATGGTGAGCATTCAATATCAAAGGCAAATTCGTGTCTGGCAAATAGCCATTGCATTAGAATTCTTGGATACTGCTTGTGGAAAGTTCTTAAGCAAACAAGGGATTTGTCATCATACTTCGAATACCTATACTCTGTAACAAAATAGCTTGACAGAGAGAAAAAAATAAGCAGATTATGAAAATTGTTTGTGCCTCTCTCTTTAATATGAAGATGCTTCATTTTTACTGGGGGGAAGCAGTGAAATCTACTGTATATCTAATTAATCGATTTTCTTTTCGAGTAATTGATTTTCAAACTTCTCAACAAAAGATGCAAACTTTCTTCTTTCAGCCGCATGTCCCAAATCTTGAACCTAGGATATTTGGTTGTACAGTATATATAACGACCCGGAACCAGATCATATGAGATATTGTCTGCTTTGGCCCCCACTGGCCTCACGGTTTTATCCCTTTGGCGGGTTTGAGAACTCCCCAGAAGGTCCCCCATCCTAGAATTTCTCTGAACCAAGTACGTTTAACTTTGGAGTTCCTACAACTCCATGGCCAAACAACCAAAAGGTGCCTCATGTGATAAGTTCTAACTCTTTACATATATATGTTATCAATCATTTCCCACCCCATTTTGATGTGCAATTCGATTCATTCATGTACATTCGTACCTTAAAGTGTTGCCATCTTAGAAGTCTGCTAAAAGCCGCTCCTTGTCCAGGCATCCTATCTTTGCCCCAGCGTCCACTTCCTGCCCTCGTTGGACTGCCTCTCCAGGCGAAGCTATCATAGTATATATCCACATTCTAAAGGTACTACAAAACAAACTTGATCCCTGCACAAAAAGATGTGTATTTGTTAGTTACTCGGACTTTCAAAATGGTTATTGTTGCTATGATCCACTCACAGAAAGAATACATGTGACCTTGGATGTGTCCTTTTGTGAATCAGAACCATATTATTCTGAAATGGTCGATACTCAGTCTCAGGGGGAGATTCTTAACAAGGAAACTCTATCACAAGAAAATCTGATATATTTTCCACTTCTAGAAGAAATGAGTGAAAGTTTTTGGCATAATAATCAACAAGTTCTTGAAGAAGGGAGGGATGAAGAGTTATTAGTTTCTTTTGGAGACTCACAATTTCCAATATATTCTACAAAATTGCCACCATCTGAAGAGTCATTCATTTTAACACCATTGGCTGAAGAATCATCTCAAAATGTCTTGGATATAAATACTTCCATCAGGTAAACCCAAGTCCTATATTTGATGAGTTTAATGAAATAAACATCTCTACTGAAAATTTCCTTTCTAGATATCCAAGATCAAATAAAGGTATACCAAAGAAACATTATGAACCTGATCTTAGAACCAATGTTAGATATCCAATTGATAATTACCCTTCAACACATAGATTGTCTAGTTTATATGCACTTGTTACTAATCAATTATCCCAAGTATCTATTCCTAGTAGTTTTCAGGATGCCTTAACAGATCCAAAGTGGACAAAAACAATGAATGAAGAAATGGAGGCTTTAAAAAGAATTGTACATGGGATCTCGTTCCATTACCCAAAGGAAAAAAGACAGTTAGTTGCAGATGGGTTTACACCGTCAAACTCAAATCAGATGGAAGCATTGACAGATATAAGGCAAGGTTACTCGCGAAGGGTTTTACACAGAAGTACAGAGTATATTATCAAGAGACTTTCGCACCAGTGGCCAAACTCAACACAATTCGTATTCTAATTTCTGTATCAGCAAATCGAGATTGGCTTTTGCATCAATTTGATGTTAAAAATACTTTTCTTAATGGAGATTTAGAAGAAGAAGTCTACATGGAGCTACCACCAGGAGTAAAACATAATACTTCATATAAAGGTGAAGTTTGTAAGCTGAAAAAGGCATTGTACGACCTTAAACAATCACCTCGAGCTTGGTTTGCGAGGTTCACTTCAACAATGAAGACATTCGGTTACAAACAAAGTAATGCTGACCATACTTTATTTATCAAACATAAAAAAGGGAGGTAACAGCTTTAATAGTGTATGTTGATGATATGATCTTCACTAGAGATGATCCTTATGAAATGAAGTTGTTGCAGGAATATTTGGCTAGTGAATTTGAAATGAAGAATCTTGGGCATCTTAAATATTTCTTAAGAATTGAGATAATAAGATCAGAAAAAGGTTTTCCTTTCATAAAGGAAGTACGTTCTTGATTTGTTGACTGAAACCAGAATGCTTGATTGCAAACTAGTTGAAACGCCGATAGAGGTAAATTATAAACTCAGTTTGTTCTCAAAACAAGTTCCAACAGATGTGGGATGTTATCAACGACTGGTTGAAAGATTAATCTATTTGACTCACATAAGACCCGACATAGCATATGCTGTGAATGTTATGAGTCAATTCATGCATACACTTAGTGAAGAACATATGAACACAGTATACTGGATCTTGAGGTACCTAAAGGGGACTCCGGGCAAAGGGTTGTTATTCTCAAAAAATGGCAGCTTGTACATTGCAAGATTACACCGATGCTGATTCTGTCACGACCCACTCTGTGGACCCGTGACCGGCACTAAGGAATGGGTAGGCTTAAGGCCACCGAATCTCGTATTAAGACTGACACTCACTAACTCAAACCAACCTCAACTCAAATTTTACTATTATTAATACCACAATTTACAGTACATTAAATTTTACACAATTAAATCGGTCACTGAAGAATTAGGGCGAGACCCGGGCTATAGAAAATTACCAACGATATCCCTACTATTACTACTGCGGAGAATCTAAGATTTACCAATTTACATACCAAATCAAACACCACCCGATGATGAAGGAGTCGGGTTACTGAATAAGAGTCGCGGGAAGACTAACAGTCACGAAGAGTGAGTTAAAATCAAGTAATCTAGAGACTATTACAGTCTTCACAGAAAATATTAATTATTCGAATCAGTATATCAAACCATACACGTAAATATAACTCATATTATAATCATACCATAATAAATAAATAAATAAATAAATAAAATATATTTTTACTTTTACGGGACGAGTGGCTCAATAGAACCCTAACCCCAAATTCTAGTAGCCTTTCGGCTCTCTTAATCCAACAGGTTTGGCGCCCAGAGAGCAAGCTCGATCAGGGTCCTTACCTCCAGCCTGAACACTTGAATTCCAAATAAGCCAGCGCCCAGAGAGCGTTGCTCGATCAGGGACCTTAACTCCGGCAATCAACCGAACTCAGCCCAGAGAGCAATGCTCGATCAGGGCAAACAAATCCATAGTAATCTTATGTATGATCATTACTGGTGCGCACGCGGTCCTGATGTAACCCACCAGGTGGTATGTTCTATGAAAACCATATTTTCCAAAACGCAATCATCACATTTGATAAATATCATTGTCTAATGAAATCATTCGTGTCGAAAAATAAAGATTAAAAATCTAGGGTAAGGCAACATGCAATTCATGTCGAAAAATAATAGTATCTGTATTATTATAACGTTACTAATAATAATATTTATATTATATTTAATAATTAATAATCAAGTAAAATTCTTTATATTGCGATAATAATAATCATATTAAGCATAAATTTCTAAAATAGCATATTAAAATCAGACTTAGCAATAGTGCAATGATTAAATGACTCTAACTCACCGAATTGGGCGACCTCCTAGCTCTGCTCCGATGCCTCGATTGGAGCGAGCCGAACAGACAGATCATCTAATCACGGAAAACAATTTATCAAAATGCTGAAACAATCGATCATTAATCCTAGGTCTAGACTCCTAGGACTGACTATCTAAGAATCTCGACTCGGGAGAATTCTACCGAAAATCCGGCAGAATCTCCCCTACGACACGGACACTACCCCCCGTAAAAACGGGTCCAGGACCTGCCAGAAAAACACTTCAAATATTCAACAATTTAAACAACGGGAGTCGAGTCCCCAAACTTCACTATTTTCCGACAAAACACGAGGCGCAACCGAGGACAATTATTTTTCACTCATAAATATCATCAAATACTCAATATAAGCCAGTAGACACAATTCTAAATCAAAGAATTTCCAAGATCAACGACCAGAGAAAATTACCGAGACGCTCGATCTTTCGGTTGACTCGCCTCCGGCCGCTGGAGTCCGATCGACGATCCGAACACACCATCGGACTCACAATGACACGCTGATGACGATCCCCGCTTCTGATTTTTCGATCTGACACCCGATTGTCCGGAGAGATTTACGGACGATCTCGGCCGTCGATTTGCAAACGAAGTCCGATCGCCACGAAACCGGTGCCAATGCGAAGCTTGAGCTATGGAGAGTCGGGATATGTCCTCCGATCATCCATAGCTCGCTGGAGCTCGCCGGAAAAGCCCAAAAACCTCTGCTGCCTTCATTTTCTCTCTCCACCGTGAACCTCCGTTTTCGGCCACCATTATCGACACCGCCGCCGCCTAAACAAAGCTAAGGCCAAGAGGAGTCGATTGCCACCTGACTCGGCTGCCAACGCTGCCGGAAATGGCCGAAAACACGCCTGCCGCTCTTCCCGCCTCGCCTCGCCCGCCACACGCCGCTGGGCCTCTGGCCGCCACCGACCCCCTCCTTTTTCTTCTTCCGCTTCCTCTCTCTCTCTCTCCCCTTCCTTCTTCCCCGATTTTCTTTCCCTTCAATATCGACATTAGGCCCCCGAACTTTTCCTTATTACAATTTGGTCCCTCAACTTTCTTAATTACTTACAATTTCATCCAGCAGAACTCCAATTTAACCCCTAAACTTTCTTTTAGCCTTTCAATTTAGCCCCTAACTATTCAATTTGGGCCAAATTAGAATTATTGAAAATACATAATTACATAAATACCCCTGACCGACATATTTATTTATAAAAATACCAAACTCACAAATTTCCATTAGAACCCCATAAAAAAATAAAATTATACTTTTAATCCTTATCCAAAAATAATTCTCCAATTAAGTCCTAACACAAAATTAATTTAAATAATAAATTTCCAACTTAAAATTTAATAACACTAATCAATTAAAAAACCAATTTTTCCAAAATTCTTTATAAAAACATCCTTTACAATTTCTTCCAAAATTTTCCAATATATATTATTTTATTTATACATATACATATACCTATACATTGGGAAAAAATTAGAATAACCAAAAATATATTCTACCTTTCAAATAATTTACTTAATTAATTCTTAAAATTTCAACTAATTGGTTATAGAATAATAATTCATTTAATTGACTAATATTAAAATTTCCATTAAATTATTTCAAATTAAACCAAATAAAAATAAAATAAAATAAATTAAATAAATAAATACTCATTATTAAATATATAAAAATTCCGGGTATTACAAATTCGGCAGATGATCAATCAACAAGACGATATACTTCAGGCTACT
Source organism: Ricinus communis (assembly GCF_019578655.1). Lineage (NCBI taxonomy): Eukaryota > Viridiplantae > Streptophyta > Magnoliopsida > Malpighiales > Euphorbiaceae > Ricinus > Ricinus communis. The sequence goes on along the minus strand of NC_063264.1, from coordinate 617,131 downwards.
TTACTTTTGTAGAAGGAAACCTGATTACTTGAAGAAGTAAGAAATAAAAAGTTGTGGCACGATCAAGTGCGGAAGCTAAATTCAGAGGAATGACATATGGTTTATGTGAGTTATCGTGGATTCAAACTATCCTACAATCTCTCGAGGTAGATAATGCAAATCTAATAAAACTTTATTGCAATAACAAGACTGCCTTTGAGATTGCCTAAAATCCCATACAACACGATCATACTAAACATGTTGAAGTTGATCGCCACTTCATCAAAGAAAAGCTTGACCAAAAAGATTATACAGTTTTGATTTCTATGCTCAAAACAACAACTAGCTGATATACTAACTAAAGCAGTATCTGGGAAGATTTTCCATGATATGGTTAACAAGTTGGGCATGATAGATATCTACACACCAACTTGTGGGGAAGTGTCGGAATTAGCTCCTTGATTATAGAATAAATCTCTTGATTATAAGCTGATTATAGTTTCATGTATTAACTGATTTAGTTTTCTGTATAGGCTGATTCCTGTATAAATTGATTTAGTTTTCTATATAAACTGATTCCTATATAGGCTGATTTAGTTTCCTGTATAAACTGATTGTTATTTTCTTAGAATAGAATTACTTTCTAATTTACCTCATGATTAGAAAGATATAAATTACTTCCTAATTTAACTCCTGATTAGAAAGATGTAAATGTATATATATTTTCTTTCCTTTACATATAGAATATGACACAAAATTCATTAGTTGAACATTTTCTTTCTAAAAATCTATATAATGTAACAGTCCCTTCAATTTCAGCTTCCACGCCAAAATCAATTATGACAGACACCCATCTCTTCTCAAAGTCCAGTACTCCACTTTCTTTTTTCACCTTTTCTTTTTCCTCCTTCCATGATAATCGTGGTTTCCTTTTTGTCTTTGTGTTTAAAGCGTAGTCCATTATGCTAAAGACTAATAGGTTTCATCTGCACCCATGCTCCCATCAATGACTCAAAAACGTTCCTTTATCTGCAGTCTGGAAAAAACAATAGCACCAAACGAGGACTTAAATTTAACAAGACCAAATAGTAAACAAAAAAAAATTACAGTTCAATGGTTACATTTTTTAAGTCCCTTCTCAGATACTAGAATTGTGATACCCACGAGGAGGTTATTTAGGCAAGCTCTTTGAAGGCCTGCTCAGAAAACAAATTAGCCAGCATATTAATACAGATAGAGCTAACAACTTTAGCAACTCCAAGTCATGATGATACGGATGTAGGTTCAGTTACAGAGGAGGATGAGGAACTTCACTTGCTGTGGGCTGCAATCGAGAGATTACCAACCTTTAAAAGGCTTAGGACTTCAATCTTTGATTTTAATCATGGCAATGAAGGAAGGAATGGAAAGGAAGTTGAAGGAAAGAGGACCAATGATGTTACTAAGCTTGGTGCAGTTGAAAGGCATCTCTTCATTGAAAAGCTCATCAATCACATTCAGAGTGATCATCTTCTGTTGCTGCAGAAACTTAGAGACAGGATTGACAGGTACTTCATTTTAACAACTTGTGGCAAGTAGTTTTGGAAAATGTTGGAGGCATATCGGACTCATGTTTATAATATTTTACTGCCAATACTTTTAACTATTAGCAGTTCCTCCACTACTTTGCGAGAACATTGATCTTTTACAGCCTAGCCTATGAACTAAAAAAAAATTGATTGTTTTCTTGTGATCAGGCCCTGGAGACAGCATCTTTTGAATTAAATTCATGCTATTGTTTTTTTTTTTTTTTTTTATTTCCTTTGTTAAGCCTAAAAGCATCACTCTGTGTAAGCTTGAGCTTCCTGCAAACTTCTACTGCAACCAAGCTCAGTATTGTTTTTCAATTTTTTAAAGTCCTCGACGGCCTTTCTGAACTAACATATGACTTTGTTTCCAGAGTGAATGTGAAATTACCTACTGTGGAGGTGAGATACAAGGATATGTCATTAGAAGGAGAATGCGAGATAGTTCAGGGGAAGCCTCTCCCTACACTATGGAACTGTGCTGTGAGCTTTCTATCAGTAAGTGAATTTTCTTACTGTTCTTAACATTTGAGACGTTCAGACCTTTCTATTCTAACAAGTCAATGAATGCAAAAATGACTTGGAACAGTTTTTCACAAAGGTCGTCAGGAGCAAGCCTCATGAAACCAACATAAGCATTCTGAAAGATGTTAGTGGCGTCATCAAACCGTCGAGGTAATACAAGTACATTCGTTTATCTTTCAGCAGTAGGTCTTATTGGATAGAGATATAAAACTATTCTTAGTTTTTCACCTAATACCTTAAACTTTTGGGTGGGTTCTGTTCTTTGACAGGGTATCAAAGCTTCTATGATCAAACAAGTTTAGAGTTTCATATTATATAATAAATATTTCACCACACCATCAAGGCCAAGTGTGAACTCGCGTACGGGGGTATATTAGGGTTGTAAAAACTACTCTTGGAGTCTTGCCTAACAGCTAAAATTTGTTGCTAGAATCGTTTTTGACATTATTTGGATTAGTCTCCCAGAATTCCGGGGCAATGGAACATTGTCCTTCTGAAAATATGCAACTATATGTATTGTTCGGAAGGAAATGACAACAGAAAGAACTCTTGATAAAAATATGTGCATATGCACTCAATCTAAAGTGTAACAGAAATCTCAAGTTATTATTTATGGGAAATGGATAAGAAATGTTGCTGATGGAAGGTTTGTTGTGCAGGCTTACCCTTCTTCTCGGTCCCCCTGGATCTGGAAAAACCACCTTATTATTGGCTCTTTCGGGAAACCTAGATCAGTCTCTCAAGGTCAGTGTTTCAGTTGTGAACTTGATAAATGTAATATTATCAACAAAACCTGAAAAAGAATCGGAATTCATGTAAACAAGAATCTGTCATAATCATGAGATCCCATGTGATGGGTCATAGATATAAGCTTTTTCCACGTAAAAGCTAAGAATCATGAGAAGAAGAGTAGAAAAAGATACAATATCTTGAAATGCAACTTCATGAAGTCCTTCACTGCTTTCTTACAGATCAAGGGGGAAATCTCCTATAATGGTTACAAGCTAGATCAGTTTGTCCCTCAGAAAAATCAGCCTACATAAGTCAATATGATTTACACATACCTGAGATGACCGTGAGGGAAACTATCGATTTTTCAGCTCGATGCCAGGGTGTTGGAAGCGGAGCAGGTAATGCACTTTTTTTCTTTTCCTCTACTTGTCCATTATCAGCACTTTTCTGCAATCATTTCATTACAAGTTAAGCTTCAACTTCCAATGCTGTCTATGAAGAAGTAATGATGGAGGTAAGCATTGAGAAAAAGAAGCAGGAATTGTTCCAGATCCAGATGTGGGTACCTATATGAAGGTAATCATGCATAGGTAACACTAGACCGATTATTCCATTAAAATTTTAGGTGGTTATTACAGAAGGTCATAATTCGGCAGGCAATTTCGGCTGAGGGACAGAAAAGAAACCTCCAGACAGACTATGTTTTGAAGGTAATCATTATAGTATGCATAATATAGATAATTAAGCAAGTTATATATTTTCCATATTGACACCAAAGCCAACATTCTGGTCTCTTAGATCCTTGGATTGGACGTTTGCGCTGATATAATGGTTGGTAGTGCACTGAGAGAAGAGGTATTTCAGGTGGTCAAAAGAAAAGACTAACAACAGGTAACTGTAATCACTGCTTTTGTTTGTTACTCTGTTCTTCTTAGACATCCACAAATACGGTGAAGCTTCCTCTCAGTCCACGTAAGGAAGATGGGGAAGAGGACTTACTATAGAAATTTAATTTGGCAGGAGAGATGATTGTTGGTCCCACAAAAGCCCCATTTATGGATGAAATATCGACTGGCTTAGACAGCTCCACAACTTTTCAGATAGTTACATGCCTTCAGCAATTGGTGCACATTACAGATTCAACTGCATTAATTTCACTTCTTTAGCCAGCACCTGAAACTTTCAATCTCTTTGATGATGTAATATTGATGGCTGCGGGGAAGATTGTTTATCATGGTCCACGCGGTCATGCACTTCAATTTTTTGAGGACTGTGGTTTCAAGTGCCCACAAAGAAAGGGTGCTGCAGACTTCCTTCAGCAGGTGGGGAAACCTCTGTTTATTTTGCCCTACTGTTTGCATATTTCTCATCTTAATTTCAACCATTTATAGGTTATCTCAAAGAAGGATCAAGAACAGTATTGGTGCCGGACTGACCTTCCTTACAGTAATGTTTCAGTAGATCAATTCTGTCAGATGTTCAGAGCAAGTTATCTAGAGGAGAAACTAGATGAGAACTCTCTAAACCATATGATAAATCCCATTTGGCATCTACTCCTTGAGCAAATTAGAGTTATTCAAAGCTTGCATGGCTAGGGAGCTGCTTTTCATGAAAAGGAACACATTTGTTTATGTTTTCAAAACTGCACAAGTTAGTATTTGCTCGAATGACTGCATTTTGTTGTGATTCTAGAGCTTAACTGTCAACTACTTGTAACTTGCACTGTCTGAATTGCCTCATCCAACAGCTCATTTTGGCAAGCGTTTATGACAATGACCGTATTTCTACGCACCCAGATGGCAGTGGACTTGATGAGTGCAAACTACTTGATGGCTTCTATGTACTATGCACTCGTCAGACTCTTCACCAATGGGGTTACAGAGCTGTCCTTGACTATTATTAGGCTTCCTGTGGTCTACAAACAAAGATCATTCTACTTGTACCCAGCATGGGCTTACTCCATTCCAGCTTCTATCGTAAGGATTCCATTTTCTCTTCTCGACTCTCTTCTCTGGACAAGTATTACTTACTATGTCACTGGGTATACCCCTGGAATAAGGAGGTGAGAATGCTTATCATTTGACTGTAACTGAGAATGCTAGATAATAATTTTCTTTAATACAGAGTAGTTCATAATCTCTTGTGGGGTTTTAGGTTTTTCTTTTCTTTCTGCTGTTTGCTCTGCATCTAGCGTCAACATCACTGTGTCGTTTCATTGCCTCTATTTTCCAGACTATGGTACTTGCAACAACTATTGGTTCTGTGACCTTTGTTCTAATGTTCTTGTTTGGAGGTTTCATTCTTCCACGACGTAAGCTAGTTCGCGACTCCTTTTTGTTGTTAATTTGAAGGGATACATAGTACACTACTTATATGTTCTTTCTGCAGCCGCTTTACCAGCTTGGTTAAGGTGGGGTTCCTGGATTTCCCCCATGACATATAGAGAAATTGGTATATCACTTAATGAATTCCTTGCTCCTCATTGGCAATAGGTGCACTATGAATGGAATGGCCCACCTTTTCTTGTCACTTGATACTGGACATGGATATTCTAATAGCTGTGCTTCATTCTTAATTGCAGGTATCCAAAGGAAACTGTACCTTGGGAAGGGAGGTTCTGATTAGCCATGGTTTGGACTTTGATGGCTACTTCTATTGGATATCACTTGGGGCATTGCTTGGCTTCACCGTGCTTTTTGATCTCGGATTTAGCTTAGCCTTGACTTACTTGAAACGTAAGCCTCATTAGTTAATAAAAATGGGTAAATTTAAGAGCTAAATGATAATCATAAGCTAAGGTTTAAGAATTTTACAAATACAGCTCCAAAGATGTCTGGAGCTATTATTTCAAGAAAGAAGCTTTCTCAACTGCTAGGAAGAGAAGGTCATAAGTGTAGCGCACAGCAAGGTAAAGAATCAGCTCCTTCTAGTATTGTACAGACAAACGCAGAGACAAGAAAACTGTTGAAGAAAATAGAATAGGGTCAGGGACATGGTCTCAAGACTGCACAAGCTGGATTGCTTGTGCAGGCTTCTCATCCCTGACCAAAGGTGAAAGGGAAAGGTCACTTCTACCTTCCCTTCTTAGAAAGTAGCCATTAGAACATGTACCAAGCATCAGTGTATATATTCTCATCTCACTTGTAAAATGAACTAAGAGTTCATAATCTTTTGTAATTAATCATCATAGTTCAACAATCCAAAATTCTACATGGTATCAGAGCTGGTATAGCCAGTCATCACCTACCAAGCCACAAATTTCACATTCCAGCATTCAAAAACAATGGCTCACAACAAAACCACCAAAATCACCAACATTGTGCTGCAAGGCAGTCACAACTATTTTGAGTGGTCAAAATCAATTTTCATTGCCCTCAGTGCTAGAAAAAAAATTGGATACATCACAGGTAGCAAACAAAAACCAAAATCAGTAATCCTAGAAGCACCAACAGAAGAAGAATTAGAGAAAATAGAGGAGTGGCAATCATCTGACCATTTGGTCATGTCCATGCTCACCAACGCAATGGAAAGTAAAATTGCTCGGCTGTGTATCCTTATGGAGACATCAAAAGCAATGTGGAAAAAAATAAAGACTCTCTAGGCCATCAAAATAACTTCGCAAACATTTTCAAGCTAAAGCAGGAATTGTCCCAGATCGCTTAAGGGACCAAAAATTCCATAGAATACTCGACAGAAATACTAACCAAGTAGGAGGAGTTACAAAACTACCTCCCACCATCAAATGATCCGAAAGAATTACAGAGAAGAGCGGAACATGATTTAATTTACACTTACCTGAGGGGTCTGGATTCAAGCTATGAGGGCTTGTTATCGCAGATCCTGCTTGCCCCTCAACTGCCCTCAATCGAAGCCGTAATATACGATTCAGCGTGAGGAAACCAGAAGGAACTCGATGAACGATGTTCCAGAAACTACCGATAATCAGGCCTACTCCACCCGCCGCGACCAAGATCGACAGAGGGGAGGAGTCAGCACCATCGAACGATGTGACCCTTTGTAAAGCGGGGTCACTGGCACCTCCACCCTCAACTGCGACCAGCACGGGGGTGGGAAGGTCCGGGAGCCTGAAAGAAATGAGGAAGAAGGTTCGGAGAAATGAGGGATGAAAACCCTAGGAGAAGGGGTGCGTTTCTGGGGCGTCATATGCCGAAAATTATATGACGCCCCGACCCGAAACCTGACCCGGCTACATAGGGCTCCACCGAGCCAAAACCCGACCCGACTCAGAAACCCGATCCAACCACTCAACCCGGCCTTAGCAACCCTTAGATCAGGTCCATTCATCTTCATCTGGGCTTGGCCCAGGTTTGCCCATGTATCTACAACTGGGCTGGGCCCTAGTTTGCTTTAGGCCCATCTGCCTTCTTCAATACAACCTGCCTACCAGGCCCATCCGACTCAGCAGGCCCGTCAGGCCTAAATACAGGACATTGTGTCCCAGCTCCAAGCCTTGGCCCAGCAACCACACGGGTTCGGACCCTCTCAACCCGATGGGTCAGGTTCGGTTCAATTTAATTTTCAATCGCTTAAAAATAATACTAGATCTAATCAAAATGTCTGGATTATTGACTCAGGTGCTACTGATCACATGACTTGGGATCCTGCAAAATTACAAAAAAATTGCTAGAGTAGAGATTCCCAGCATGTGACAGTGGCCAATGGAAATCAAGTTAAAATTCAAAGATATGGCACCTCAAACTTATTTAATTCCTCTCTTTCGAATATTTTACTTTTGCCTGATTTTAAATCTAATCTGTTATCTGTTGGTAAGATCACTCGCGACTTAAATTGTAATGTTATTTTCTCACCATCCTCAGTCATTTTTTAGGATCGAATTTCCGGGAAGACGGTTGGTGAAGGATACCTAGAAAATGGCCTATACTATTTTTCTGATCCTCCCCAGAAATGCTTAGCATCCACCAAAACCCCCAAGACATGCTCATGCATCGGAGGCTTGGGCATCCCTCCGATCATGTTCTCAACAAATTATTTTGTTTCAACTTGGATTCTAGCCATTGGGATATATGCAAATTTTCTAAGCACACTCGGCTACCATTTTCCTTGTCTTCAAGCATGTCTGAAAAAGCTTTTGAATTAATACATTCCGATGTTTGGGGACCTGCCCCTGTTACCTCATATAATCATTTTCAATATTTTGTTACCTTTATTGATGATTATTCTCGCACTACCTGGCTCTATTTATTAAAAGGCAAAAATGAAGCTTTTTCACAATTCCAAGAGTTTTACCATTTTATCAAAAACCAGTATAATGCACACTTAAAAAATTTTCTCTCCGATAATGGTACGGAGTACATAAATCAAAATTTCTCTACCTTTTTAAACAACATGGCATTACTCATCAAACCACCTGTGTTAATACTCCCGAGCAAAACGACATTTCTGAGCGAAAGAATCGCCATCTCCTCAATGTCACCCGTACTCTCTTGTTCCAATATAATGTTCCCTCTATTTTTTGGTCGGATGCCCTCCTAACTGCTACCTACCTTATTAATAGACTATCCTCTGTCACCTTAAATCATATGAGCCCCTTGGAGGTCCTTAAAGGTCGGAAGATTGACTTAGGTAACCTACGGGTCTTGGGGTGCGTGTGCTATGTCCACGTCACTCGCCAACACAAACTTGACAATAGCTCGGTTAAAACACTTTTCCTCGGATATTCCTCCACCCAAAAAGGATACAAGTGTTATGATCCGTTGACTCACAAAACCTATGTCTCTCGGGATGTCACCTTCCTCGAGACTGAGTCCTACTATATCAACCCCACCAGTGTTGACTTTTATTCCCTTTTTCTGCTTAACTCTGATATTTCTCTTAGTAGCTTTAATCAATGTCCCCTCCAGGAGCAGCCACCTGTCGTCTCAAGGCTAATTCCTTCAGGGGGAGATAGCCTCTCACAAGAAGCCCTATGTCACGAAGTCACAGAAGAAGCAATTGCCTTGAGACGCTCTAGTCGACAAACCAGACCGCCTGTGAAATTTAGAGACTTTGTGTCTCATACGGTGACGTATCCTATTCAGAATTTTATTTCATATAATGTTGTATCTAACCAATATCGCAATTATCTATGTCAGATCTCAAATCACTCTGAACCTACACGCTTCTACGAAGCTAATGCCGATCCTAAGTGGTGTAAGGCTATGGAAGAAGAACTTCTAGCCCTTGAAAAGAATGGCACATGGAGCATTGTATCCCTTCCATCAAATAAAAAACCAGTGGGATGCAAGTGGATATACAAGATCAAGTACAATAGTGATGGAACTATTGACAGATACAAGGCCAGACTTGTAGCCCAAGGCTTCACTCAAACCTATGGAGTTGATTATCAAGAGACTTTCGCTCCAGTGGCCAAGATGAACACAGTTAAGATCTTACTCTCAATAGCAATCAATCAAGGCTGGAACCTATTCCAAATGGATGTCAAGAACGCCTTTCTTTAAGAAAATTTAGCAAAAGAAGTTTACATGACTATTCCCCCTGGATATAAGTCAAACTCAGACTCCTCCCTGGTATATAAGCTCAAGAAAGCAATCTATGGCCTGAAATAATCTCCAAGGGCATGGTATGCTAAACTCAGCTATTTTTTGTTAAGCATTAATTTTAATAAGTGTGATTCTGATTCATCCATGTTTGTTAGACACACTCACACCTACACCGTTATTCTTTTGGTATATGTTGATAACATCATAATAACTGGGAACGATAATCAAGAGATAGAGAATGTCAAACAAAGTCTAAAAAAGGAATTTGACATTAAAAACCTAGGCCAGCTATCATACTTCCTAGGTATAGAAATAGCAAAATCCAGCAAAGGTTTATTCCTATCCCAAAGGAAATATACCCTTGATCTATTAAAGAAAACTGAAAAAATAGGAGCTAAACCTGCCATCACCCCAATGGAAAACAAAATTAAACTCAATTTAGAAGACGGAGAACCTCTGATCAACATAGGACACTATCAGCGTTTAGTAGGAAAATTGATTTATTTAACTGTCACTAGACCTGACATTTCTTTTGCAGTTAGTGTGATAAGTCAGTTTATGCATGCCCCTCGCACTAGCCATCTAGAAGCCATTGATCGGATCCTCAGATACCTTAAAGGAACACCCGGACAAAGAATCTGGATGAAGAGAAATAACTCTACTAATACAGTCGGTTTCTCGGATGCGGATTGGGCTGGAAGCTGTGATAGAAAGTCAACCACTGGATTCTGTGTATTCGTCGGAGAAAACTTGGTAACATGGAAAAGCAAAAAATAGAGCATAGTTGCTAGATCGAGTGCCGAAGCTGAATACCGTACAATGGCATCCACGGCTAGCGAACTCATTTGGATCAAGCAAGTTCTCAAGACATGAAAGTTGAAATCAAGGAGCCTATGAAAATATTTTGTGACAATCAAGCTGCCCGGCACATAGCTTCGAATCCAGTGTTTCACGAAAGGACCAAGCACATTGAAGTCAATTGTCATTTCATCAGAGCAAATGTTCAAAAAGGGGAAATTGAAACGCCTTATGTCAAGAGTCAAGATCAATTAGCAGACATATTTACAAAAGCTCTTGACAAACAGAATCATCAGTCAATTCTCAGCAAGATGGGTTCAATAAACCTATATGAACCCAGCTTGAGGGGGAGTGTTGAAGAAAATAGAATAGGGTCAGGGGACACGGTCTCAGAGACTGCACAAGTTGGATTGCTTGTGCAGGCTTCTCATCCCTGACCAAAGGTGAAAGGGAGCATTTGCAGGAAAGGTCACTTCTACCTTCCCTTCTCAGAAAGTAGCCGTTAGAACATGAACCAAGCATCAGTGTATATATTCTCATCTCACTTGTAAAATAAACTAAGAATTCCTAATCTTTTGTAATTAATCATCATAGTTCAACAATCCAAAATTCCACAAAAACCTAGTAAGACAGAACTCTATCTCAATCCAATTTCAAAGTAATGAGAAATAAGTTTCACATGCAATTAATATGCAGTTGGTTATATAGGTAGGATGGTTCTGCCATTTGAGCCATTAACAATGACCTTTAAGGACGTGCAGTATTTTGTTGATACCCCTCCAGTAAGTAAAACTACAGATCAACATCCATTTCTTAATAGGCTGTGCCTTGAAAGAAGAAGTTAATAAGCATTATCGACTTCCCTACTGCTCAGGAAATGAGAAAGCATGGCTTCCCCGAGAAGAAACTTCAATTACTTCGCGATATTACAGGAGCATTTAGGCCTGGAGTGCTCACAGCTTTGATGGGTATCAGCAGGGCGGGGAAAACAACTCTCATGGATGTTCTTTCTGGAAGGAAAACTGGAGGTACCGTTGAAGGAGAGATAAGAATAGGAGGGCATCCGAAAGTCCAGAACACCTTCGCAAGAATATCAGGTTACTGTGAGCAGAATGATATACATTCTCCACAGATCACTGTAGAATAATCCATAGTTTGTGATTGCCACCAGAAATTGGTGAAGACACAAAATCTTTATGCTATTCTCTTCACATATAGGAGCAATGCTCTCCTTTAACTTATGAACAGTACAAAAACAACTTGTTTTCTTTTTATCTCATTTGAGCATTAACATTGCACTCACGGCAGTCCCTACTTGTCCATCATGCAGAGATTTGTGGAAGAAGTCATTGAAGCAATCGAGTTAGAAGACATACGGGATTCTTTAGTAGGAATTCCAGGACAAAGTGGCCTCTCCACCGAAAAGCGTAAAGGACTAACAATTGTAGTGGAGCTTGTTTCTAATCCATCAATAATATTTATGGACGAACCAACATCAGGTTTAGATGCCAGAGAATCTGCTATTGTATTGCGGGCAGAGAAGAATGTAGTTGCCACTGGAAGGACAATTGTTTGTACCATCCTCCAGCCAAGCATTGATGTCTTTGAGGCCTTTGATGAGGTAGCTTAAGCAACAAATTCTGTCACGAGGAAGAACAAGATTTTTTTTAAATGCTGTATCACCAATTTAGATTTAGTCAGTGATTGACAAAGGAATTTGTTTAATCAGTTGATTCTAGTGAAAGGGGAGGATAGATTATTTATACTGGAATGCTTGGTCACCATTCAAGTAAGCTCATTGAATATTTTGAGGTATTGTCACTGTGACAGCTCTAAGCTTCTTTACAAATTCTAGTTGTTCTAATCATGTTATGCCTGTTCTTTTAATCTCTCTTTCCTTTGTTCTGGTTTGCATGTGTGCATAATACAATTGTAACTGGATTGACTGAGGCCTCACCTTTCTCTTTCACAAGTCCTTCGTCAATTTGCAGTCAGATTTGAAAAAAGTCGCTGATTTTGATGTCTTGATTACTAGCAGAGCATTCCAGGTGTATCAAAGATCAAAAACAATTATAATCCAGCAACATGGATGTTGGAAGTTACTTCTGCAGCAATGGAAGAAAAACTTGGTCTGGATTTTGGCAGGATTTACAAGGGATCACCTGAATACCAGTGAGTATATTTCATTCAGATAAATTCGATCTTTGGAAACTGATATTGCATGACAGATTTCAGCGGAATTTTGCTCCACAGGGTTTTACATGACAAGCGCCAAATGTCTAGATAATAATCACTAAACAGCTTCATACTTCTCTTTTCATGACAAGGAAACCATTGAGTTGGTAAAACAGCTAAGTGAACCGCCAATAGGTTCAAAAGACCTGCACTTTTCCACTCCTTTTCCGCAGAGCAGCTGGGTGCAGTTCATGGCATGCTTATGGAAGCAACGCCTGTCGTATTGGAGAAGTCCGGAATACAACGTGGTGCGGTTTATCTTTATGATTGTTGCATCACTAATATTTGCAATAGTCTCTTGGCAGAAGGGGCAGAAAATGTAAGTCTTATCTTTCCACAAGTTATAATCAGAAAGCCGCATGAATGACTTGAAGAGCTTAAAAGATTTTTTTCTTTTATTTTCTTTTATTCCTTATGTGAAGAGGCACCGAGCAAGATTTGATCAATATACTTGGATCCACGTACATTGCTGTCATATTTTTAGGGATAAACAACTGTTCAACAGTTTTACCATATGTGGCAACTGAGCGAACCGTACTGTACCGTGAAAAATTTGCTGGAGTGTACTCCGCATGGGCTTATTCATTTGCACAGGTTCAACCACAGTCCCATAATGTTGAAAGTGTTGCTTATTTTTCGTTGCTTAAAATTCTTACAGGTAAGCTTTCTGATTTTTGCAGGTGACAATTGAATTCCTTACGTAATATTGCAATCTGTTGTGTATGTTGTGGTCACATATCCAACAATTGGATATCACTTATCAGCTTACAAGGTATTTTGGTACTTGTATACAACGTTCTGTACCTTCCTATATTTTGTATATCTGGGGATGCTGCTAGTCTCAGTCACACCAAATGTACAAGTAGCATCTACATTGGCTTCTACATTCTACATGATAGGGCATAAATAATTATATTTATTGTATTTAATTCCTTTGCGATTTGGTTGAATAATTTACTTAATTGTGAAAATTCTGTTTATTCTCACTTAGGTGATGAAATATCAAGGATGGAACAAAATCCAGCCTAAAGACATGTTTTAAGTCATCATTTATAAAAAACCAAGTCTTTTGGAGGAAGTGCAGAAATCTGCATAGAAGATCACTGTCGACAAGGTGTGACCATGCCTTACAGCTAATGAGCTCTGCAGAAATCTGTGCAGAAGACTACTATCAACAAGGCGTGACCACGCCTTGCGTCCCATGAGCTGCTAAAAGATATGAAAGAGAGCTTCGAAATTTTCAAAGATTAATTTGTAGTGGACCTATCCGTAGTTAATTTCTTTTATTTTTGGAAGTGTTAGAATAATAGAACTTTCTTCCATGTATTTAGGGTTTTAATTTATTTAGATCACTCTTAATCTTATCCTTCCTTATAGGGATAAGATTAAATAGGAAGCATATTTCTTTTTGATAAGGATTCTACTATTAGGGTTTAGGGTTTTACTTCCTATATAAGGACGGCTAGATGTTTTGAGCTGAGAATTCATATTTTTATTCTTCTTCTACTCTCTACAATTCTTGTGAATTCTTACTCCACCATGAATGGCTAAGTTCTTAGTTTCTAATTCAAGAGTGAATAAATTCCAATTGTGATTTTGTGAGGCTTTGTACTTAACAGAAATCTTCTTTAATTCAAGTATTCTTTATTTCTTGTTCTTATTATTTATGAATTATTGATATTGATTGAACTGACGACTCAACTTTGATATTGATTTTTCTATTGCTAACTTTGAGTTTGTGATCCGTAATTGTCATAAACGATTGACACAAATAGCAAGGAGTTGGCTCATGTGTGTGTGATTACGGCTTATTCGAGTTACATAGCTTGCATGATAGGCTCTAGGGAAATAAAGGAACAAGATTATTTCAATTGCAGTTATCTCAATTAAATTAATGTTGGTTTAGTCATTCTCATTATTCTTAATGCTATCATTAAGTTGATATGGAACGCTATCGTGCCTAGTTGACTAATGGTAAGTTTTGATTTGGATGTTGGGTTCGAGTCAATTATATTAGGAGAATTACACTTGTTGCGGGTTTTTCGAATAAGTAGACTAAGTACTCGAATAGAAGAATTGATATTTTAGCCTATGATCATGATTACAATTGGATGAAATTAGCACTCTTGAATTGGAAATTTGTTAAGATTGATTTTATTTACTTTAATATTCAGCCTTCATCATTTTCTGCTTATTTATAATTTTCATTCAAACATTCGAAACCCCCTTTTTATTTTACTTTAAGAAGCTATTCACAGTGGTTCCCTTGGAATTCGACCTGGTTTCACTATTTCTACAAGTTAGTTTAGGAAAATCAGTAATTTATTTTGAAGGGCTTCGACAACCCGTTCAAATTTGGCGTCGTTGCCGGGGAGCCTATTTTAGTTTCTCATTGATTAATTTATTTGTTTATGACTCGTTCTTCTCAAGATATTGATTTGTAGTTTAATCCTGAAATTGAGAAGACAGCGCGTCGATTAAGAAAGGAGACTAAGTAAAGAAAAAGTTGTCTCATATAGGAGTTGGAGATAGATTTGGCTATTGGTGACACGTCTATCTTTCAATAAGTTACAGAAAACATGGCGAACAGAACTCTCAAAGAGCTAGCTGCACCGGATTTAAATCAACAACCTTTATGCATTACATTTCCTAATATTGCAGTTGATTTTGAATTAAAATCTGGTTTAATTCACTTACTCCTTTCTTTTCGTGGATGTGCAGGTGAAGATCCTCATAAACACTTGAAAGAATTCTATATTGTATGCTCCGGAATGAAACCACATGGTGTGACTGAAGAGCAAATAAATCTTAGAGCTTTTCCCTTTTCTTTGAAGGATAAAGCAAAAGATTGGCTCTATTATCTACCTTCCGGTTCAATAACAACATGGAACGAGATGAAAAGATTGTTCTTAGACAAGTTTTTCCCTGCAACAAGAGCTGCCAACATCAGAAAAGAAATTTGTGGCATAACACAGTTCACTGGAGAAACGTTGTATGAGTATTGGGAAAGGTTCAAGGAACTATGTGCTAAATGCCCACATCATCAAATCTCTCCGCAACTCCTAATCCAATATTTTTATGAAGGATTATTGCCAATGGATAGGAGCATGATTGATGCAGCAAGTGGTGGAGCTTTGGTAGATAAGACGCCTGAAGAAACCAAGCAATTAATTTCAAACATGGCCGAAAATACTCAGTAATTTGGTACAAGGGCTGATGGAGCTACAAGGCGAGTTAATGAGGTAAGCATTAAAAATCTTGAAAATCAAATTTCTGATTTAACTGCTTTGGTTCGTCAAATGGTTGTAGGGTAATTACAAATGGCAAAAGTCTGTGGAATATGTTCGTTGCAAGGACATCCAACCGATATGTGTCCAACATTGCAACAAGACTCCATGCAAGAAGCTAATCCTCTAGGTGGATTTACTCGTCAATCTCAAAGGAAGTATGACCCCTTTTTCTAATCATTACAATCCTAGATGGAGAGATCACCCGAATTTGAGCTGTGGGAACCAAGGAGGACAACAAAAGTATCCTTCCCAAAATTTCAATAGACAACCTCAAGCTTCTAATTCAGGTATGTCCTTGGAAGATATTGTTAAAAATCTTGCTAATAATAATCTTCAATTTCAATAGAAAACAAGGTCAAGCATTCAGAATTTAGGCAATCAAATAACTCAATTGGCTACGTCAGTTAGTAAATTAGAGGCCCAAAATTCTGAAAAACTACCTTCACAACCAGAAATAAATCCAAAGGAGAATATTAGTGCAATTTCTCTAAGAAGTGGAAAGGAGATTCCTTCAGGCTCGATTCCACTTAAGGAAAGTGAACTTAGCAAGGAAAATGAAGAAGAAGCTTCTTCCAAGACATCACGTAGGGTAAAATTTGATCCTCCCCTATCTCTTTCATCTCACACTCCATTGCCTCCTTTTCCTAGCAGATTAGCAAAACCAAAAGAAGATGAGCAAGAAAATGAGATCTTGGATACATTTAGGAAGGTGGAGATAAATATCCCATTATTGGATGCTATCAAACAAATCTCTAAATATGCAAAGTTCTTGAAGGAATTGTGCACCAACAAAAAAAGAATGAAGGAAAATGAGAAAGTAGTGGTAAGTAGGAATGTGTCAGCAATCTTGCAAAAGAATATGCCAGAAAAATGCAAAGATCTAGGTATGTTTTCATTACCTTGTGTTATTGGTAATACGAAAATTGAGCGTGCCATATTAAATTTGGGAGCTTCCATTAATGTCATGCCATTTTCTATTTATCAAGATTTAAAACTAAACGACTTGCAAAAAACTGGTGTAGTGATTCAATTAGCTGATCGTTCTTTCATTCATCCCCTTGGATTTGTTGAAGATGTTTTGGTGCAGGTTAATGAGCTCATATTTCCTGTCGACTTTTACATTTTGGAAATGAATGGTAATTCTTCATCAAAATCAGCTTCGATTTTGTTAGGACTACCATTCATGAAAACTACCAAGACAAAGATCAATGTAAATGAGGGTACTCTCTCCGTAGAGTTTGATAGAGAGATTGTTAAATTTAATATTTTTGATGCAATTAAATACCCTAATGATGTACATTCTCTTTTCCATATTGATGTAATTGATCCAATTGTGCAGGAAATTTTTGCAGAAGAAAGTGTTGGTGACAAACAGGAATTAGATGAAAATTCCAATTTTGAAGGAAATGATTATGAGATTGGTGAAGAAGAACTATTCTCAGCAACAATATCTGAACCCACAAATCTCAATGCTAAGATATCTAATACTAATGACAAAACGTTACCTTCAATTGTGCAGGCACCAAAACTAGAGCTGAAAGCCTTACCGGATCACCTAAAATACGTGTATTTAGGTGACAAGGAAAAATTACTTATTATCATCTCAAAAGGACTAACAATGAAACAGGAAAGAAGATTGATTGAAGCTTTGAAGGAATACAAGGTTGCAATTGGTTGGACGTTGGCTGACATAAAAGGCATTAGTCCATCAATTTGCATGCACAGGATTTTGCTAGAGGATAATGCTAAACCATCAAGGGAACCACAAAGGAGACTAAACCCAGCCATGAAAGAAGTTGTCATGAAAG
This sequence comes from Ricinus communis, assembly GCF_019578655.1. Lineage (NCBI taxonomy): Eukaryota > Viridiplantae > Streptophyta > Magnoliopsida > Malpighiales > Euphorbiaceae > Ricinus > Ricinus communis. The sequence goes on along the minus strand of NC_063264.1, from coordinate 599,678 downwards.
AGATACTCAAGCTATTAGATGCAGGTATAATCTACCCAATCTCATATAGTAAATGGGTAAGTCCAATTCATGTTGTCCCTAAGAAAACTAGAATGACTGTGGTAAGGAATTCAGACAATAAACTTGTACCAATGCGTGTGCAAAATAGTTGGAGAATGTGTATAGATTTCAGGAAGCTTAATCAAGTAACTAGAAAAGATCATTTTCCCCTACCTTTCATTGATCAAATGTTAGAACGATTAGCGGGAAAATCTTTCTTCTGTTTTCTTGATGGCTTTTCAGGATTCTATCAAATTCCTATCGCACAGGAAGATCAAGAAAAAACAACATTCACTTATCCTTTCGGAACCTGTGCTTTTAGACGAATGCCTTTTGGCCTCTGTAATGCTCTAGGTACGTTTCAAAGATGCATGATGAGTAGTTTTTCTGAATATATTGAGAAATGCATTGAAGTGTTTATGGATGACTTTACTGTGTATGGGGATTCATTTGATGAATGCTTAGAAAATTTAACCAAAGTTTTAAGGAGATGTATAGAGACAAACTTGGTTTTAAATTATGAGAAATGTCATTTTATGGTCACCCAAGGCATTGTATTAGGGCATGTGGTCTCCTCTAAGGGTATAGAAGTTGATAAGGCAAAAGTAGACATAATTGCAAACTTACCATACCCTACCAATGTTAGGGAAGTGCGTTCTTTTTTAGGGCATGCAGGATTTTATCGCAGATTTATCAAGGATTTTTCCAAGATCGCTTTACCATTGACAAATTTACTACAAAAAGAAGTTCAATTCGAGTTTGGGAAAGAATGCAGAGAGGCATTTGTAAAACTCAAAGATTTGTTGACAAGCACACCTATTATTCAACACCTAGATGGGATTTGCCTTTTGAAATCATGTGCGACGCAAGCAATTATACAGTGGGAGCAGTTCTAGGACAGCGGATTGAGAGGAAAAGTCATGTCATCTATTATGCTTCCAGGACGTTAAATTTCGCACAATGCAATTACTCTACTACAGAAAATGAGCTTTTATCAATTGTCTTTACTTTAGATAAATTTCGATCTTATGTGCTTGGTTCTAAAGTTATTGTGTATTCTGATCATGCAGCTTTGAAGTATCTTTTAGCAAAGAAAGAATCAAAACCAAGGCTAATTTGATGGATTCTGCTTCTTCAAGAATTTAACTTGAACATCAAAGATGGAAAAGGAGAGGAAAATTCTGTTGCGGACCATTTGAGTAGGTTGATAAGGGAAGAAGATGACCTCCCTTCAATGACAATTTTCCTTATGAACATTTGTTCCAACTCAAAGGTATGATTCCTTGGTACGCAGACATGGTAAATTACTTAGTCACAAGAAATCTACCTCATTGTCTTAGTAAGTCTAGGAAGGCAAAGATAAAGAGTGAATCTAAGTATTATGTTTGGGATGAACCCTTCTTATGGAAATTTTGTTTCGATCAAGTGATTAGGAGATGTGTGCCTGAAAATGAATTCCAATCTATTTTAACCTTTAGCCATGATTATGCATGTGGCGGACACTTTGGACCTAAACGGACTGCTAGGAAAATCTTAGATTGTGGTTTATATTGGGAAACTTTGTTTAAAGATGCATATCAATTTTGCAAAAGTTGTGAGAGATGTCAAAAAGTAGGAGCACTAACTCGAAAGAATGAAATGCCTCAAATTCCGATTCTCATTTGTGAAATATTTAATGTGTGAGGGATCGATTTTATGGGTCCTCTACCCTCTTCTTGTGGTTTTTCATATATACTTTTGGCGGTAGATTATGTATCAAAATGGGTGGAAGCTAAAGCCACTAGAACTGATGATTCTCAAACTGTTGTAGGTTTTATCAAGGCTAACATCTTTAACAGGTTTGGAATTCCAAGAGCAATCGTTAGTGACCAGGGAACTCATTTTTGCAATAGATCGGTTGCAGCTTTGATGAAGAAGTATGGAGTAAATCATAGAACAGCCACCACATATCATCCTCAAACCAATGGACAAGCCGAAGTTTCCAATAGAGAAGTCAAATCCATCTTGGAAAAAACGGTGAATCCGGGAATAAAGGATTGGAGCCTTCGTTTAGATGATGCTCTTTGGGCATACCGCACAGCTTATAAAACTCCCATAGGAATGTTCCCTTATCGGATAGTCTTCGGAATAGCATGTCACTTACTGGTAAAAATTGAGCATAAGGCCTATTGGGCAGTTCGGCAATGCAACATGAACATGGATAAAGCAGGAATGTCTAGGCTACTACAATTGCAAGAATTAGAGAAGTTGTGATTAGATGCATATGAGAATTCGAGAATTTATAAAGAGAAGTCCAAATTACTCCACGACAATATTCTTATAAGGAAATAATTTAAGATTGGTCAAAAAGTATTGTTATATAATTCTTGATTGAAGCTTATGGCTGGTAAGTTTCGTTCTCGATGGCTCGGTCTATTTGTTGTTATTAATGTGTTCCCCTATGGTGCAGTGGAAATTAAAAGCTTGGATTTGAACAAAATTTTCAAAGTAAATGGTTATAGATTGAAAATATTCCAAGAGGGCGAAATTGTTCTATGTCTCGATAATTTTCCCCTGGATTACTCCACTTATCTAGATGACTAAGACGTTCCCTCACTCCGTCGAGCAAAACGACTTTAAACGAATTGCGCTATTGGGAGGCAACCCAAATTTCTTATTTATTTATTTTTTACTTTTTATTTTCTTTCATTTATTTTATTTTATTTTCTTTTTTTTAATGAAAAAGTTCATTTTTCTTGGCAGGAGGCAAAATTTGGATAAAGCGTGACCACGCCTTGTTTCCACACATCTTCTGTTCTATTTTATATACATATATATAAAATAAAAATCTACTGTTACTCATACAGAAGCTCGCTTCTTACAAGGCGTGACCACGCCTTGTTTCAAGCTGTCTTCTATTTCGTTTTAAAAAACTGCACCCAAAAAAAAAAAATACAGAAGCTCGCTCTTTACAAAACGTGACCACGCCTTACTTCACATAATCTTTTATCCATTTTTTTTAAAATTATTTTTTTTTTCAGAAAAAAAAGAGATAGTGCGAAGGTTCCCCAACAAATCCTATTGCTTCCCTTTATCTTTTTTCCTCTGTGTAGCAACAACGACTATTCACAAACCGATCATGGTACGCCTTAAGACTACCGCTTGAAAGAGAACCTCCACTCACCGGCGAAGTAAAGCGACATCCTCCAATTTCGGCGACGCGACTGCAGCTCCTCAAACAAAACATAGCGAAGCAGACCACCCTTTAAACGCGACCGCCATTCCTCAACCAAACCCTAACAATGTAGATCCACCTACGGAGATGATACCTTGAGAGTCTAACACGACAGTCTCGCCCGACATCAGCGAATCCACAGCCCCACCCACTGTCGACGCAAGAGTTCGTCCAGAAAAAGCAACGGCAGTCGCTCGGAACGACAGAAAAATCTCATTTAGGGGAACTCGCCTAGGGAAAGGGAAAGCTGTCCTACCACCATCGGAAGACGAATAACTAGATTTTTGAAATTCACTACTAAAGCGAGAAAGGACAGGTACGCCGATGTACGAAAGCGAGCGATTTACCCAGGTAAGTATGTCGACACCCATTCTCTTGAGACATTGGATATAAAACAGGATTTTGATACTTTGATAGCTAGTATGTGGTGGAAAGCCTTAGTGACTGTTAGATACCCCACATTTGTTGAATTGATTAGAGAATTTTACACAACCTTTCAGTTTGAGACACCAGAGATTTTCACATTTAATAGTCTTGGGGTTGTGTGATATAGACTCCTAGGCAATGAATTTAAGCAATCCATTACTGAATTCAATTTGACCCTAGGATTTATTGACACTGAATTTTCTCTAACCAGTCAATACAAAAGCTCTGCCATAGATTTTGTTGATAATTTTGATCAGGCAAAACTTTGGAAGACCATGTCTTCTGACCCAATGCATTACGATCCTAGCAACTCCAAAGGTGGGTATCTTAATAAACCTGAATGGGTTTACATGCAACGATTTTTAGCATTCAACTTTTCTGATAGAAAAGACACAGCCAATGTATGTACAAAAGTTGAACTTTATTTTATTTGGTCCATGTTGCATAATAACGCAATCAATTTGGGTTTTTGGTTGGCTTCACAGTTCAAATTTGTGCTGACTCGTAAAAAGTATTTATGCTTAGGCTTTTTAATTACTCATTTGGCTGTTCGCCTTCAATTGCTTGATCTCGATAATACTAACTTACATATTGCCTCCGAGATGGAACCATTGGACATCGCCTGCTTGATAAAGATGCACGTGCTTGTGGAGCATAATGGGGCGTACTCTTTCCAAAGGCCTTCTTCGCATGGTCAAGGCGATCCTCCAAGATCTAGGAAACGATATTGCCCAGCAAGCAGTCCTCGCGATCCAGAGGGTTCCACTGAACCAGATTTTGAAGCTCGATTGGACAAGATGGAATGACAAATTTCAAAGATGGAGAGAAATTTAAACGCCTTAATGAAACACTGGGGAGTTCAACCCCCCTGCCCTCCATCACTATAGATTACTCCACCCAAGTGGCTCGCAAATAAGGGGAGTTTCATATTTCTTTTCATTTCTTTTATGAGCCATTTTCTTTTTGATACATTGAGGACAATGTATAGTTTAGGTGTGGGGGAGGAATATGATAATTACATGATTTCCTTTTCTTTTTGAAAATATTTTTTTATGCTTATAATTAGGTATGCTTTAATTCATATGTGCTACTTTTTCTTTTGCAACCTTGAGTTTTATTTTGATAACCTGGAATACCATGTAAGTTAGAAATACATTTTTGGTTTGAATTTCAATGCATGAAAGGGGATAAGCATGATTAGTGTTTCTTTAAAACTATCTGAAGGTATCTCATTAGTTTATTGATTGAAAAATGCACAGGACTTGATACAAATATAAACATTCAAGTGATCTTTTGAGCCAAAGAGCAGTTCATTATATTTTGCTCTAATTATTTTTTTTATTGAGTGTTATCAAACTAGTATGATTATTCTAGAACTTGCTTCTGAATTTTTGTTGAGACCACATTTTTGGATTGATGCTTTAATATGATAAGGGCAATTAGGATTAACCTATTCTTAGACTCTTAAAATATATATCCTATTGATTTCTCTTTTAGTTAGCCACTTTGAGCCTATTTTTCATTTTTTTTATTTTTAACACATGTTGTTTAACCCAAGACCTTTCGTTTGCTACCTCTATTTTTCTACTCTTGTCAAAACAAGAAGGGAAGTGTTGCATGGTACAAATGAATCAAAAAAACAGAAGAGACAAAACAAACAAAAAAAGAGAAAAAGAAAAAAAAAAGAAGGAAAGAAAAGAAGAAAAAAAGTAAGAAAAGAAAGTTGATATTTATTCCTTTCATAAAAGAGGATAATTGGAGAATTTTTCATCAAATATATTGAATTGAATTATTACATGTTATTTCTTCAAGATTTTTAGTGCTAATATAAAATGTAGGAATAAATTTTTAAAGTTTTTGTAGTATGTTTCATGGATGTGGAATAAGTTATCATGCAAGAATCTAATCTTTTTGTCTTCATTATGAAACATCTCAGCTCTTCTTTTATCACACCCTTTTCTAAGCTCCATTACAACCCTTGTAAAATCCCTTTGATTTTTGCATCTAATTCATATATAGTGGTGGAGACTTTATTCATTAGCAAGCCTATGGTAATAACATGCTATGTTTTGATTCTGAGAGTAAATGCACCCTAAACACTTTGAGAGTATTGAGTGAAACCATGTGAGGGTGTTAAGTCTTGTTGCTTTGATTTTGATGAATTATTGAGATACTTGTTCTTTTTCCAAAATTTATCCTATGAGTGCTAATCTCTTGATTGTCATTATTATTCAGCTCATTAATGTATGTTTAACTTATTTGGTATTTGAGGAGATTAAAAGAGATGAAAGGAAGGTTAAAAGGAGAATTGGTATGTTGAATTGAGGTATGCTTGAGGATAAGCATAAATTAGGTGCGGGAGAATTTGATAGGTCATAAATAGTTATATTTATTGTGTTTAATTCCCTTGTGATTTGGTTGAATAATGTACTTAATTGTGGAAATTCTGTTTATTCTGACTTAGGTGATGAAATAACAAGGATGGAGCAAAATCCAGCCTAAAGACATGTTTTAAGTCATCATTTATCAAAAATCAAGTCTTTTGGAGGAAGTGCAGAAATCTGCATAGAAGAACATCACGACAAGGCAGTATGAGCTCTGCAGAAATCATGCAAAGACTCATCAACAAGGCGTGACCACGCCTTGCGTCTCATGAGCTGCTAAAAGATGTGAAAGAGAGCTTAGAAATATTCAGAGATTAATTTGTGGTGGACCTATCCCTAGTTAATTTCCTTTATTTTTGGAAGTGTTAGATTAATAAAACTTTGGAAGTGTTAGATTAATAAAACTTTCTTCTATGTATTTAGGGTTTTAATTTATTTAGATCACTCTTAATCTTATCCTTCCTTATAAGGATAAGATTAAATAGGAAGCATATTTCTTTTTGATAAGGATTCTACTATTAGGGTTTAAGGTTTTACTTCTTATATAAGGACGGCTAGATACTTTGAGCTGAGAATTCATATTCTTATTCTTCTTCTACTCTCTACATTCTTGTGAATTCTTACTTCACCATGAGTGGCTAAGTTCTTAGTTTCTAATTCAAGAGTGAATAAATTTCAATTGTGATTTTGTGAGGCTTTGTGCTTAACAGAATTCTTCTTTAATTCAAGTATTCTTTATTTCTTGTTCTTATTATTTATGAATTATTGATATTAATTGAACTGACGACTCAACTTTGATATTGATTTTTCTATTGCTAAACTTTGAGTTTGTGATCCGTAATTGTCATGAACGATTAACACAAATAGCAAGGAGCTAGCTCATGTGTGTGTGATTACGGCTTATTCGAATTATATAGCTTGCATGATAGGCTCTAAGGAAATAAAGGAACAAGATTATTTCAATTGCAGTTATTTCAATTAAATTAATGTTGGTTTAGTCATTCTCATTATTTTTAATGCTATCATTAAGTTGATATGGAACGTTATCGTGCCCAGTTGACTAATGGTAAGTTTTGATTTGGATGTTGGGTTCGAGTCAATTATATTAGGAAAATTACACTTGTTGCGGCTTTTTCGAATAAGTAGACTAAGTACTCGAATAAAAGAATTGATATTTTAATATATGATCATGATTACAATTGGATGAAATTAGCACTTTTGAATTGGAAATTTGTTAAGATTGATTTTATTTACTTTAATATTCAGCCTTCATCATTTTCCGCTTATTTATAATTTTGATTCAAACATTCGAAACCCCCTTTTTATTTTACTTTGAGAATTATTCACATTGGTTCCCTTGGGATTCGACCTGGTTTCACTATTTCTACAAGTTGGTTTAGGAAAATTAGTAATTTATTTTGAAGGGCTTCGACAACCCGTTCACTGCACTATAATAAATCAGTTTTCAGGCTTCCTTATACCTGGAAAGGTAAATCCTTTATAGTCTTCCTCAAACAGTCAAATAATTGAGGATTCAATGATAATCTTCTTATATTGATTTCATATGCAATTTCTGTGCACAGGAAATGCCAAAGTGGTGGATTTGGTGCTATTACCTTTGCCCACATCATGATCCCTAAATGGCCTTTCACACCACAGTATGGAGACGTAGACAAAGAGATAGTCATGTTTGGGGAGGTCAAGACAGTTAGTTCCTTTCTAAGAGATTATATGGTTTTGGGCATGATGATTTGGGTATAGTGGCTGTTGTTCTCGTTGCTTTTCTGGTAGCTCTTGCATCTCTCTTTGCATATTGCATAGGAAAATTAAATTACCAAAGGAGGTGAAAGGAAGAAATGGTAAGAACGGAACGTATTGCTTGTATGGTCATACAGCTGCATTTCTGAGACTTTCAGGAAAGGAATTACTAGATCAGACGACAGGAACTTAGGAGAAACAACAAGGTACTGTTCATGTTCGATTCGGTAAGCGCCTGAATAACTGCACCTCTCGAGCATATGCACAAAGTCCACAATCTTTCATTCTGAATTTTGCGGTTTCTCTGTTCTTTTTTGCAAAGAAATAGAGTTGCAAGGTTGCTTTCTTTAAACTGATGGTGTTTTGGTAGCAGAACCTGATGTTGCTTACTGAATGACCTTAATGCTTAACATGCCTATCTGTTTTAAATCAGACAAACATATATTGACTATTCTTTTCCACGTTTCTTTCTTTTCTGTTTCTATGCAAATATTAACCTGTAGAGATTGAAATGAAACCTGAAGGTCCCAGTTTCACCCCCAAAAAAAAAAAAAAAGAAAGCGAGCACAATTCATGATATAATAAACCAGATTGCACAATCCAAATATGTTGAGTACATGATTACAAGAAATTTACCTTCTCTGAAAGTTGATTTTTCCTATAAAATATGCAAACAAAGAAGCAAAAATAAAAGGGAAGATAATAAGTACAACACCAACAACGCCCAAAAGGTTGTGGTAAAAGCCGAAGTAATCTTCTAAAAATGCTGAAACAGTTTTGTTTTCGCCGAATGCTGATATCTCTTTGTTGACATCTCCAAATTGCGAGGTGAGCAGACCATTTAGCACCCAAGATGTAGGACACATGTAGTACAGCCAAATCCACCATTTTGGAATCCGCTGCGAAAACACAATCATTCAATCAGTTTCTTTAATCTTTAATTCTTTAAAGGTTGCTTCTCTACTTATATATTAGTCTTCCAGAAAGAAGTAGAAATTTGAAGCAGATGGAGTTCCCCTTACAAGTAGTATAAAAATAAATGAATTGGTTGCTTTAGTTTGAAGATGATTAGAAAGCTTACTGGTCTTGGTACAACCAAGCCGGAGAATAAAACCAGCACTGCGTATGAGAAGGATGCTAGAATTGAAGCCACTTGAATATTTGGTGTCAAAGATACTATAAGCCTTCCCATGTAGTTGAAAGATAGCAATGAACAGAACACGGCATAAAATGCCCAGAATATCTTGTAGGCAGACATGGAATAACCAACCATGGGATAAGTGATCACCACATAAATAATTGCTATAGCGAACATGTATGGTAACTCTACCAGCACCTAAAAAACCAACAACCAACAATACTGAAGCAATTAGACAAGTATAGATATTGACAACTAATTTCAGGTGATGACCGGAAAACGTTGAAAAGACTTTGTCAGGACTTAAACAAACCAGCATGAGAGTTATGCACCTGTGCAAATGAATATGCCCATGGAGAATACATTCCTGCAAACTTTTCCCGATACATAACAGTCCGCTCTGTAACAACATATGGTAAGGCTGTTGAGCAATTGTTTATACCAAAGAAGATTACTGCAGCGTACATTGAGCCAAATATAATGAGCAGGTCTTGCTGGTTGTTTCTGCAAAATATTTAACAACAAGAGTAACTGTTATATTAGAGGAAGAAGAAGAAGAAGAAAAAAGTAAAAAACCTTCATAAAATTGAGATTACAATTAGTGGGAACAAACAAAAAACAAGAAAGAAAAATAGGACAGTTAGACTTGAAGCTAATAAAGTTCAGAAGAAGGTAGAAAGAAACATGAATTATGGCTACAATTTCATGGTGTTCCTAGCAAAAACAAAAAAAAAAAAAAAAGAAATAAGAATGTATTGTCTAACATTTTCTTTCCCTGCTGCCAGAACAGCGCACCAAATATGATAGATCCAGCAATCATAAAAACAATGCGCGTCAGATTGTAGGAAGGATTTCTCCAATATGACAAGTGATGTTTCCACAAGCAAGCTTTAAATTGCTCCCAACCATTTTGTGGGAAACGAGTCGAAAATTGCAATTCCTTTGAACCAGGCATCGGTTTTTGCAGTTGCTTAATCAATTCTTTATTCTCCCTGCAGTCAAACAGCAATAGAGTTTCCATCACTCATGAGCTTCGAAGGAACTCAAAGCAGGCAAGACTTCTTAGACATGCTTCCAGTACTGGACCATCAAAGTGCATCATAGTCATTTGCACTTACTTGTATAAGGTGGACTCTTCATAAATTTGTGCAAAATCTACTCCCAGTTCAGCCTCTGCAGATTTAGAAGTAACCTCTAACATCCATGTTGCTGGATTATAGTTGTCCTTAATCTTTGGCACCCCAGGAACATTCTATGCAACAAAGAGAGAATTTTAATCAAGATTGAAATATAAGATTTCTATCAGTAACCAGAAAACAATAGTGTAAAAGACAAAGTATTAGGATAACCAACCTCAAAATATTCAATGACCCTGCTAGAACGTTGGCCCAATGGCCCAGAATAGATAATGCGGCCTCCAATTTTCAATAGAATCAACTGCAAGAGAATCAGATGCATCAATAGGTTGTACATTTATAACCAAAAGGAACTAAGGCGTATTGTTTACCTCATCAAATGCCTCGAAGATATCAATACTTGGCTGGTGGATGGTGCAAACAACTGTTCTTCCTGTTTCAACTACATTCTTCGCTGCTCTCATTACAATTGCAGCTGCTCTTGCATCTAAACCTGTAGTTGGCTCATCCATAAAGATGATAGATGGATTAGATACAAGCTCCACAGCTATAGTTAATCTTTTACGCTGCTCAGTAGATAATCCACTAATTCCTGGCATGCCTACTAGAGAATCCTTAATTTCATCAAGCTCAATAGTTTCAAGGACTTCATTGACAAATTCCTGAGAGAAGAGTTGCAAAAAATGTCAGTGCGATTTAGTCTTTTTTCTAACTAGGTCTAGGAAAGAATTACTACTTGAGCTCTGGAAAGATATCATACAGATTTAGTTTTTGGATCAGTCTCGGATGGGAGCCGTAACCATGCAGAATATATCACAGATTCTTCTACAGTTATTTGCGGGGAATGTATGTCGGTTTGCTCAACATAACCTGATATCCTAGCAAATGTATCCTGAACCTTCGGGTATCCACCTATTCTTATATCTCCATTAATAGTGCCACCCGTTTTCCTTCCACTAAGAACATCCATAAGAGTTGTCTTCCCAGCTCCACTAACACCCATCAATGCCGTGAGATTACCAGGTCTGAATGCACCAGTAATGTCAGTAAGAAGCTGGAGCTTCTTCTGTGCAAAACCTCGCTTTCTCATTGCCTAAGACAGAAGGATAGAAATTTGAATTATTTCTTCTTATGCTTCATGGATGCCAGGAATTTAACAGATTAAACTAAATATATCATGATTACCGAAGGCGTGTCAACATAGTACTGCAGATCCTGAAATGTCATAGCAAGGGGTTCAAAAGGTAAAACCATCCTGCCTGCAAAGTTTATGAATGGCGCCACTTAAAAAATGCATGTAACAAACATTTTATCTCTGCACCAAACTATTATACCACAAATAACCTGGAAAAAATCACCCGCTGTTCTAATGTTCTCTAAGAAAAATTTAAAATTTCCAACCAGATTATAAAGAGAATGCTCACCGTTTTTAGGTCCTGTATTAGGCATAATACGGGCATCACTGAGTCTCCTGTCTTTGTCAACGTGATTATTATCTACTTGTTCTTGCAGTTTATTGTACTTTTCATAAGAAATAATAGCACGAGTTCTTCCAGGAGCTGCATGAGTACCAATGACTTCAGTTAACAGGGATACATTACTCTGTAGATTTTTATTCAAAATGGCTAATAAGCAGTGAAGATGAACTTACGTTTCAAGAAGGTTAATGCTAATGTAAAACCAATGTTGAAAAGCACTGTCAATCCTAACAGGGCACCAACTGATATCCAGTAAAAGTAACCAAGATAGTTTAATCCATGACTTTCTAGTGTTTGTTGCCCTATGGTTGAGTTGGCGGACACAATCTGCGGTAGAATAGAAAAGGAAATGAAATGTGCAGCATATAATTACTTAACTATTGACTCCTGCAAGAGGACATTAAATTCCTAGTTCCAAGATATTAAATTTTACCTGTTGCCATCGAGGAGCAAGAAACTCATTCACACCCAATCCTATCTCTCCATATGCCAATGGGCAAATCCAAAATCCCCAGTCCAACCAAGGAGGCATAGAGGCTGAAACCGGATTAACAGGTAAGCAACATTGTCATTTAAGAAATCTGTTGGAACGAGAAAGAGCTAAAGAAATAAGGTACTTACGTTTTGGGATTATGTAACCACCAAATAGTACATTAATCACTATAAAGAGACTGCCAATCGTTACTGAAGCAACCCCGGTTTGGAAAATTGATGCAATAAGGCGAAACATGGATATTGATGTTAGATGTACCATGAAAAGAAGAAGCAACTGTCGAAAGAACCTAAAAGAAGACACAGCAAAAATGGGCATTAGAAGATAGTTAGCATGCTTAAAGAAAATCAGATTTCAATTCTTTGCAAATCCAAAAAGTGGCAGCAGCCACTTTTAACTTTACAACTGGGACGCACCTTCCAGCCTCAGGGCTGAAACCAATAACATAGTAAGTGAGAGATGTCCAAACAAAAGCTTCCAAGAATGAAAGTGGAAGTTTCAGAATAGTAGCAGGAATCACATAAGCCCAAGCAGGGTAAAAGCACAGCTCTTTCTGTTTATAGAAAACTGCAAGTCTTGAAACAGTCATCTGCAACTCTGGCAATCCATCAACAAGTAAAAGGAGGAGTGCATAGAATATAGCACCCATGTAATCATTTGCATGGAGCACATCAACACCCAATCTAGTACGTAATAGAACTGTCATTGTTATTGCTGAAATTGTCACTAGCTGCAAAAGAAAGAATAAAGATCGAAGTGAATTTAAATGAGAAGGGACTATACATAAGCTGATTGTTTATGGGTAGAGTGTAGTGGGTTCTCAAAAATAAAGGAAGCTACCTGTGCAGTTTTGAACACATATACAAAATAATTTCTCTTCATTAAAAGAAATTCCCTCCTGGTGCAAGCTTTAAACAGTTCCAGTTTTGGTAATGAGTATTTTTTGAAGGATAAAGCACTCTTGTGGCATTCAGATCTATCAAATGGCTTTGAAAGTTCCTCATTTAACTTCTGGCCGAAATGAGATTCTTTGAATTTCTTAACAAATAAGTCCACAGAAACATAATCGTACGCTTGGTCTGTCCGGCACCAATATTGTCCTTGATCTTTTCTGGAGATAACCTGGAGAAAAATAAAATGATAATGCAGCTTCTCTTACTAGTTAAATCTGAGCAAATGTGAAACTTCAGAAAGCGTACCTCTTGAAGGAAGTCAGCAACAGCTTTTCTTGGAGGGCACCTGAATCCACAGTCCTCAAAGAAATTACAAATACTACTGCGTGGGCCATTATATACAATCTTCCCTTCTGCCATCAGAATGACATCATCAAATAGATCAAAGGTCTCTGGTGCTGGCTGAAGAAGTGAAACCAAGGCTGTAGCATCAGTAATATGCACCAAATGCTGCAGACAAGATACAATCTGGAAAGTGGTGGAGCTGTCTAAGCCGTTTGATATTTCATCCATGAATAGTGCTTTTGTAGGTCCCACGATCATCTCGCCTGCAAACAGACTTGTATTCAGCATAACATCACCAACAGTATGCCTAATCTAGAAGATTTTCATAAACTACCTGTAGTCAATCTTTTCTTCTGACCACCAGAGATACCCCTTTTCATCGCATCCCCGACCATTGTGTCAGCACACATGTCAAGCCCAAGAATCTGAAAGAAATAGGATAGCAAATAAATCTCCAGACAATACATCTTCAACAAAAAGCCTGGACAGTAAACTTCAGACCTAGTAAACTACCTTCAAAATGTAATCTGTCTGAAGGTTACTTTTCAGTCCTTCAATTGATACTGCCTGTCATGGAGAGAGAAAATCATAAGATAGGCATGGAAGGTATGCAGTCGATTATGCATGGAGTATGATTTCTCCATAAACTCTCACTTAATTTCAGTTTCAAATAGAACAAATTTTTCTTTTTGACAATTTTGAGAACTTTTGACCTTATTAGGAAACAAAAGAAGAAAAATCTGAGACATGGTTAAATGGGTACCTTCATGTAAGCATCTACATCAGGATCTGGGACTATCCCTGCCTGCTTCTCTCTTCTACTGACTTCAGTCATGATCTCTTTCGTGCAAGAACAACAAATTGATGTCGGAAGATATTAATGGGGGAAGTAGATATTAACTCTAACAATTCACAATAAAGACACCAACTTCTGATTGAAACTACCCGTCCACTTTTTCTCACTGACTTAAAATGGGGCTTTACAAATTAAAGCAAGAAATTGCAGTTTGTTTTGCTTACCAGCTCGACTACCAATGCCCTGACATTGAGCAGAGAAATCAATTACTTCCCTGACAGTCATTTCTGGAATATGCAGATCATGTTGGCTGATATAAGCTGAGGTCTTCTGGGGAACGAACTCGTCCAATCTGTATCCATTGTAAGATATTTCTCCTCCGACCTGTTCGACAATTAATAGTAGTTTTGTGAAGAAGGCTTAATTGTTGTTTTAGTTCTTGCAGTAAAGTTTTTTCCTTCAATCATATGTAAAACTAAAGCAACCTTAAGAGAATGGCTCAATCTTCCAGAAAGGGCTAACAACAACGTGGTTTTGCCACAGCCTGGAGGACCAAGCAATAAAGTTATCCTGCAACCACGAAGAAGCAGCAGCAATTTGGTTAATAACCGTTTGTTATTCTGTAATTTTAGCATGCAATCAAATTTTTTTAAAAAAATAAAGAAATTCAACTCAGTAAAACTAATTGCAGGTGTAAGGTACCTTCTTGGCTTAATAATGCCATTGACATCTTTTAGGATGCTAATCTTGGCTTCTTGCCTTGACCAAGGTAGAGTGATAAACTCCTGTGACAAGCAGACAGCCCAAATGGAATTAGCACTTGATCAGTATGTGAAAGATATATTCACTTTCTATTGTTAAGTTAGAAACCAGTCACTTCAATGTAGAACTTTTTACTTGAAAGATCCAACGTGTTGTGACAAGGAAATTTTAATTTCTTTTAAAATTTTCTTGTTACTTACAGAAAGCACACTCCTAGCAGTGTTCCAAAGAGTTGGGAGAGGCCTTCCATGAACCACCTTGCACTCTGCTTCAACACACAGATTTCTGTATCTCACTTCCACAGTGGGCAACTGTACACCAACTCTAGAAAAAAGAAAAAAAGCAATTATACTGACTGTAATGTATAGCTAGTATCTGAATGCAGCAGGTTTCTAGCCCAGGAGTAGTGCAGTAATCAGTGTATGCATGAGACGACCCTTGTCCACACTTCATATTACTGACTATTTGTTGATAAACAGACTTTAAAATGACAGAAGAGAAGGGACATTACGTATTCTGCGAATTAAACATAGTTAATATGTAGAACTATACTATCTGCATATCTTTCAGAAAGGGTTAATAGGAAGATTACCTGTCAATCCTTTTTCTAAGTTTCTTCAATAATCGCAGATTATCATGATCAACGTGTTTGATGAGTTTCTCGATGAACATTTGGCGCTCTTGAGCCCCTAGTTTGGCAACATCCACAATTCTTTTCCCTTTACTATCTGAGCCATCTGTTTCCTCGAATAGAGCAGTAGTAATCCGTCTAAGAGTGGGTAATCTTTCAACAGCAGCCCATTGCAACTGAGTTTGTTCATCATTATCTTCAGCCACAGATGAAATACTGCGGAAACTTGAAACATGACTTCTGAATGATGATCTTATGCTTCTTCCCAACTCTGCTAACTCAATCCTGAATGACTCTATTTCATCAGGACCTACAAGCTGAGCCATTGTTGGAGAAGCTGATAGAATGATAGATACATGTGAATATGACTGACTGCAAGCCACCCCTTAAATACACTGAACTCTCTCAAGTTGATGAGGCAATGAAATGCATCATAAGTTCTTTGTTGTAGCAAGCAGGCAAGCAAGCAAATTGCAGCTAAGCATGCTGTCAGTAGGCATTTACTTTTTTGGGTTTTTTAAAAGAAAAATGAAGGCACTTAAGGCAATGGATCATGTTGAAAATTGTCAAACCCATTATTATATTAGATATAAGGCGGCAAGATCAGCCCAAAATACTAATTAATTAAAATAATGTGAATTTGTCAATTTCAATTATTTATTAACCAAGGGACTCCTCCTCTCTCATGCCATTCAATTCAATCATTATGTATGAACAGAAACAAACTATTACCCATGAAGAGCATCTTTTGGGTCTTTTAATTGTTAGGTATTAGATTTGACAAGAGGAATTTTGTTTATATTCTGTAATCAAAGTATATGACTTTATAATTGCACCACAAGCAAAAGATTTATTTATTTATTTTTTTCTGTTGTTTTTGAAGGAAAAGGAGACTCTGCAGCAAAAACAAACTGCAAAGTAATTTAATTGATGGAAATTAAAGCAGGCACATTGGGCTACAATTGCTAAACTATTTGCTCCATATGGGCCAGCCCTTTAAGGACTAAGGAGGGAGGCTGCTTCCAATTTCATTTTGATTTTAACAAGTTTTGTTTGAAAAAACTTAGGGTTTGCAGAATGAAGAAATTGGACACAGATATTACTTCATGGATTATGGAGCTCCTTGTACGAAAAGAACTACACGAGCCCCTAGTCAAAAAATTCCTTACGAATCCACATCTTCCCCTCGATAACGACAATCTCCGTTTGAAAAAGACTTTGCTTTTAAGGTCAATCGATTCCCAAATAAGTGATGGCTCTGTCTCCGAAACCATCCTGGACTCGCTTGAGGCTATCGAAGAACTGGACCGGGAGAATCATATTATAATCACTGATTCTATGAAAGCAGCTTATTGCGCGGTTGCTGTGGAATGCACCGTGAAGTACCTGTGGGGAAACCAACATAAGAGCCGCAGCCAAGGGAAGTATGTGGAGGCGGTGAAAAGGATTTGGAGAGATAGAATTCAGAATTTGGAGATGGCAAAGAAGAGCGACTTAGTTACCGATGAGTTGAGGAAGTCTAGACAGAAAATGGAGGCGGTGCTTTTGGATTCCCATAGGTACAAGTCGCTGAAGGAGCTTAATACACGAAATGTTGCTTTGCTTTTAACTGGAGATTATATACATGAGGCAATGGCCTTAATGGGACCTTCTTTTCTTGAATTGGTTGCCAGAACTGAGAGGGAAGCTAAAGAAAAGGAAGTGAGGGTTCAGAAGGAAAACAAAGAAAATGAGTTTATGGCTGAGGGCGAGATGGCTCAAAGGGAAAAAGAAGAAATGGAAGTTGGGGCTGAGAGAGAGAATAAAGAGAAGGAATTGAGGGCTGAGATGGCAAAAGAAAAGGATTTGAGAGCTGAAAGGAAGAAGAAAGATAATGAAGTACGGGAAGGAATGACTGCGATGGAAGAGAGACATAAGGAATTGATGGAAGCAAGTACCGAAATAAGGGAGAAAGAAAAGGAAGGCTGCAGCGCACAAGTAGTTGACTGCAGCTCTGATGCAGTTCCTGAATTCGATGCAGATGGTCTTGCCGGGCAGGAAATTCCAGCATTGGCTAACTCAAGTAGCACGCTGAGCATTGCTGATAAGCTAGGTGAGCTGTTCTTTAACATTTTTGGTTTTTAGTTTTTAGTTTGTCCATTTGTTGCTTTTTAACTGTTTGATACTTTGATAAATTTATTTGAGTATTGCTGGCTTTAATCATGCTTCGCTGGGGCTTCTATTAATTTATTAAGACTATGTAAGCATTAGGATCAAAGTTATGTGTTCATTGACATGAATTGGGGTCTGTTTTCTGTGAACCCAATTAAACGTCCACATTGAATTTTGTTGATTTTCTTTTATATTATGTGTTCAGATTTCTTGGACATTACATGTTGAACTTATACATATGGTTTGAAAACGCTATTGTTCATATCAATGAAATTAACTTTTTGAATTTGAATTTCAACCAAAGGAGCTTCTGAAACTGAAACTCTTGTGCCAAGAGGATTGGCACAGTACTTACTCTTCTCAAGAATTGTCTGATTATTGATGAGTAAGTTTGTTTCCATGTTCTCTTTCTTCATCCAGAAATTCAGAGGAAGATGGCGCTCCAAAAGCATAAACATATTGCTGTACGCCGGCGCAACAAAGGACAAGCTCGGATTACTGATTCCGACGAACTGGACTTGGAGGTTGCTTCTAGCAAATTTGATACTCTGTCTACTCCTGAAGTGAAGCGAACACAGGAAATGCTTAATTCTAGCTTTTCAGAATTGCAAGCAGCAGTGGACGACCCTCTCCCCAATGCTTTACATGTAGCTGATACTGTAATTGCTGAAATAGAGAGAAAAAACCCAACCAAGGAGGCTTTGGTAGAAACGCAAAAGGGTAAAGATGTAGACGCATCCAATCCATCTACAAATGCTGTAACAACTGAAATGTCAAGTCGAAATGTTATAGATGTAGATGCATGCAATCCGTCTACAAATGCTGTAACAACTGAAATGGCAAGTCAAAATGTTATAGATGTAGATGCATCCAATCTGTCTGCAAATGCTGTAACAACTGAAATGGCAAGTCGAATGACGAGTAATGAGCCACTGGTAGAAAACCTCAAGTTGAAAGACATACATAGACATGAGAAGGATGCTACAAAACCTAGCTTAATGGATCGCAACAATACTGCTCATACCTATGAGGTATCGGGTTTTTTCCTTCTATTTTTATCTTCAAATTCCATTGTAACTGAGACTAATTTTCTCTCACTGTATGAGGTTTGTCTTTGTGCATGTATTAATATCTGTATAATTGTTTGCTTCTAAATGATAAAAGAAGGGACACGACTTTGGTCTCTTGTAAAGAGTCACAAGAACTGAAACAAAATTTGTAATCTTATTGACTCCTCCCCCTTTGTTGTTTAAATTGTTCTTTTCTGATTTCATTGTGAAAAAGTTTGTTCTGGTTCATGCTTACAAGGATTACGAGGAAGCAAAATCTTCTCTTTCGAATACGGTCACTTCATATTTGTATTGCATACTTTGTAGGGCCTAATTGTGTCTTATTGTGAGTTTTGTACAGTGGAATGATTCAATTGATGACTCGTCAGAAGGAAGAATCAATCGCTCTATCCGCTTAGACAGCCCAAAGAGAAAAGATGTGTCTCCATTGAGAAAGTATGAGATCCAGCATTTTGCTAAAAGAAGGATAAAGAGAAGGTGGAGTGTGGAGGAGGAAGATGCCTTGAGAGAGGGTGTACAGAAGTATGCAATTAACTGTATTATTTCTAAAAATTTAGGAATCATCTTTCTTTTGTTATTTTTATCAATTTCCATTATTTTATAATGTAGGTATGGTAGAGGGAATTGGAAAGTGATATTGAGCTCCAAACGTGACATATTTGTGGGGAGAACAGAGGTAATATACTTAGTACTGTATGTGCAACTTCTCTACATGATTTGTAAAGTTTTGATCTATGCTCTAATATTCAACATTTTACAATAATTGTTGTAGGTTGATCTGAAAGATAAATGGAGAAACATGATGAGATGATGGAATGTGGATAATGGAGTATATAAACCCTGTACAGCTTTTGGTCATCTTCTCACCCATAGTTGCAGCCTGCATGTATATAGATGTATGCTTTTGAATGTCCACGTATGGTCTTGGGTATGTGAAATTACATGTCAATGAAACGCATGGACTCCATATTAAATCACTAACTGTAGTTTATGTTAGATTGGTATGTGAGGAGAAGAAACTGATGTTCTTTTTGTAAGCTTACATGGATTGTATGACAAATGTAAAAAGTAAATTATTTTGACAATGATTAGGTGCTGGATCGCACCTTCTATTCAGGTTGTTCTGAGTTTATTTTGTTGGCTGAATGTCATTGGAATCTCTAGTGATCGTGTTTGTCACCTTAACAAAATGAGCCCAGTTTACTCGATATAATTGTTAATGTTGTGAAGATCTGAGCTAAACAAGTAAACTCATTAGATGCCTCATTTTTTCGTTGAGATAATAATTTCAGAAACTGTTGATAATAATTTGAGAAAAGAAAAGAAGTTGAGTATTATCCTATCTTTAATTTGTAATAATTGATCAAAGTTTATGGTTGGCATTGGAATGTCTGAAGCAAGAACTCAATCTATTTTAACATGCAGAGGATGTTGATTTAATATTCTCTTGCAAGTTAAAAGAGAAGAAACTCCAAAACAGTTAACATCAAAAATGAAAAACTCGTAGCATATGTATGGACACTGTTGAATTATGTCTGGTACAACTCATCTTGATAACATCAATCTTATGCATAACAGACTTTTGAAGCAATTTACAAGGACATGCAATCAGAGAGGATACAGTAACCAAATGTTAAGCCTAGGGTTTAATCTACTCTTCCACAAAACAAGTTTGATAGTAGACAAGCAGTAGTTGTGCTAGAAGTTGTCAACCAGAAACAACCTGTTCAGTTAAAAGAGGCATCACATGAGCAACCATCCCCTGTTTCTCCTGCTCCAAATAATAGACCTTGTCATTCATGCCTTCCCTCTTGTATGCCTCCACCATGATAGAGTAGGTTGTTGAATCTGGTTGACATTGATTATCTTTCATTCGCTTAAAAACTCTCTCCATCTCCATCAAATCCTCTGCCTTGGCACATGCGGATATAATTGCATTATAGAATGTGGTATTCTCCGGTATTTCAAACTTTGTAGCCAACTGCACGCTGCTAATTACCTTGTGGAACAGACCTGCGTTGGCATATCCATTGATAAGGCAACAAAATGTCTTGGTGTCTGCTTTCATGCCCTCTGCTCGCATCTGATCAAATGTATACTCCATGTGTTTCACATCCCCCGCCACTGCAAAAGCTTCAATCACATTGTTGTAAGTTGAGGTCGTCCAGGGAAATTGAAGCTTGCGCATAAACTCCATCACCGATGACATCTTATCATACATCCGTTTCTTTCCATAAGCACCAATCAAAATGTTGAAAGTGCGAGTTTCCGGTTCAATTCCAAAACTACGGAACTTCTCATACCATTTCTCCATCAAATCAATCTGACCCTTGTTACCAAACACGCTGAGGATGATGTTCATAGTCCAAACATCAGGTTTGCACTCGGTACTCTCTAACATCCCAGAGAGCACCCGCTCCATCTGATCATACATCCCAGCCTTCCCATATCCACTTAAAACTATATTTTGTGTGACTGTATTAGGAGTGATCAATCTTTCACCCATTTCTTGATATAAAGCCTCAACCAACTCAAATCTCGAAGCATCAACACAAGCCTTGAGTAAGGTGCTATAGGTGTAAACATCAGGCAGGCAACGAGGGAGAGTTTTCATTTGTTGAAGAATGGAGAAAGCCTCATCAGTAAGATGGTTGCGGCAATAAGCTGCAAGCAATGCAGTGTAAAGTTCAGCTGTAGGTTCAATTCCTTCTTCGACCATTTCGTCGAAAAGTTGATGGGCACGTTGGGGCTGGCCAGTTCTGCCCAAGAGAACCAGGAGTTTCATGTAAGTTCCTTCTTTTGGATGATAGAAAGGTTGTTCTTTTAGCATCTCAAACACCTATAAAATCCAAATTGAGAGAAAAGATATCAACTTGGGAGTAAATTCATGTAATTGAACAAAAGTGAAGCACAAATTGAAATAAAGAACAGTTTTAAAAGAGAGATGGGGAACCTCGAGGGCTTGGAACCACTGCTTCTTGAGAATGCGGTCGGACAAGGCTTCAGTAACAGTGTTGACCCAGGCCTTAGCTTTGTTCTTGCGGTCCAGTTTCTTTTTAATATTTTTGATTGGGGTTCTTCTGGGAGGTGAAGTTTCGGTAAATCCAGGGAATTCACCTTGCTTCCAGTGCTTCTTTTTAGGTGAAGTAGAAGTTGGAGCATACGCGCATAGAACAAGAGTGTGTTTAGGTTGATGGGATCTGGGTTTAGTATTACAGTTGTTGTTGCTTTGAGCAAGTGTGGAAGGAAGGATAGAAGAAGAGAAGGAGAGGGACAGTGAGGATGATGATGATGCCATTTCTCTCTCTCTCTCTCTCTCTCTCAAGTCTCAGCTGAGTCACTCAGACAGACACTATGGAAGTGCACAAGTAGAATTTGTAAAATGACATCTCCATCCTTTTAACTTGATTAATTATTTTCTTAATCATTGTAAATAAATAATTCGTTTGGCCCTATTCCTTTTCTTTTTCAGTAACTGTTTTTTATACTTTAAAATGGTAAATTTTTAATATTTTTTAAGAAGATAGCAGTTATTAACTAAAAGAAATATACTTTTCTCAATCAAATTACATTTCAATCATCTCTTTATTGTTAGACTTGTATCAATTTGGATAATGAGGCTCCATTTAGTAATTGTGTAATGTTGGCCATTGCTCATGACAAATAATCTTTGATTTCTTCTTTCCCACTTTTAACTATGAACTTGCAATGTGAAAAGAAAGCACCTTTTTTCTAATACAAACAGTGGAAATGGGAAAATTTTGATAAGATAAAACGTTCCATCTACTTCTGCTGCATAACATTTCCCAGTGAAACTGATTTTAATACATTTACATTAACATGTAAATTCATACACATCATTAGCACTTCTACCTTATTTTTTCTCGGGAAAAAGAAAAGAAGAAAATTGTCCGACCTACACTAGACTAGTTTAGTAATGCTACCGCTGGGCAACTTAATACACACTCGTACACCTCAACTCGACCCGTACTTCACTAGCTCCCACCTGAAAGGCTGGAACACATATAGAACTTCAGGAGAGCTCTTGAAGAGCAGAGCCACACACACACACACAGCAGCAATGGCCACCATTGACAGCATTGCTGGCCTGTACACCAGCGATGTTCTTGACTGGCCACGGGCCAGCTTTTGTTCGCATAACCGGCAATGCCGCTTCGTTGTGTTCATTTCCATCCTGCCTATTTGCAAGCCATAAAACTTTGATGATTTAAGCCCATCTTTCTGTTTGGTGTTGCAATCCACGAGGGTTCTAGGGATATCAAGCACCACATGCCCATTTTCTGATTTTGTGTTGATCTTTCTCTGGATTAGATGGATATAAGAGTAGTGACCTCTAAGGCATGCATAATCATTTGGTGTCAAGCCTGTACTGTCACGAGCTCTTCTCCATGCTTCAATTCCCACCTAGACAAGGCACACCAATATCAGTAGGGCATAACATGCCCAAAAGAAGAGAGGGACAAAGATTTAGTGCAAAAACAATAGGATTCATTAAGAAACATTGTGCATACAAATCCAGGATCATCCGTTAAAGCATCCAGTATATTCTCTGATCCATCTCTGATGGCAGCAACATGAAGAGGAGTCAACCCACCAGGTCCGACATCATCAGGCTTAAATATAAAGCTTTTATAGCCCCCATCAACTTCTTGCCTTTGTTCTAGCCCTGATCTACCAAATTCTTTATCTGGGACGTATCTTAATAGTAACTCAACCATAGATCTGCAATTTCTCTGCACAGCTCGATGGAGCAGACCCATATCTAGCAATGCAAGCTCAATCGAAGAATGCTCTCCTGTATCTACAGTTCCATCAAACAGAATGGCGAGGAGTTTTTTCACCACAGCACACCAATCATGATCCATGGAAAACTCTATAAGCCACTTGTACCGTCTGAAAGGGAAAAGATCTAAGTTGGGATATAAATCACCCAGTCTAAACTTCAAGCGACTTCTATGCAGAAGCCAGCCCATTTCATTTACAAAGTCCAGTGCTTGATTCTTGGCTTCTATTCTCTCAGTGTTTTTATGCATGCCATCAGCAGTTTCAGGCACCTCAAGTGCCTCCTCCAGCAAACAGATCTCAGAACACACTTCTTTCTCTGCAACTATAAAGGGAAAGAAGCTGCTACTAAGACCATGGTCTTCAACCTGACAGGAATAAGTACCCACAAATTCTCAAAATGAGCATACAAAGACATGCATGCATAAAAGACTAAAAAGAAAAAGTGATAGTAACATTTATCTCTTGTTTGCTACTTAGCTTAAGCCTCTTCTATTACCTACATATACAAATTTTTTCTTGGTTGTAAACTATGTCATGGATTCCAAAATTGAGTTGGAATACACTGCTGAACAAGTTTTTGTGTGTATTTGATAAATGACAACATTTTACATTCATATCTAGCTTGCAAAAAGTACAGAGAGAGACAAACACTGGCAGGGCACATTAAAATTATACTAGTTACAAAACAAACAACCTACTTTCTTCAAGATGAGGGACTTCAGGTCCATTTAAAGTTTATGTTTAAAAGTATAAATAGGGCTTTGATAAAGGACAAAAAAGGAGTGGTAAATATTTTACCCAAATGAACATCCTACAAACGTGTAATTCATTCATTGCTAGAAGTTGATTTCCTGACATAATTCCTAATTAGCACCCATTATGCTTTTTAGCCTTTACGGATGGACCATGAAATTGTACAACCCGGGACCCCAAGATTTCAGATCAAAACAACTAAGCCAATAAATTGCACTGTATAGCACAAGTGATCAGGCATTGAGTTAAATCATAGTATTCATTTTATTAAAGAACTACAATACCTCAACGAAGCCTCTCCCAATTATGTTTGGTATAGAGCAAGGGAAGGTCAAGCATTGAAGCTTGTTATGCTCATTGGTTGTATCAGCACCGTCCATCAAGTCACGAGATGTTTCCTGCACCAGATACTTTCCTTCTAGAGCACACAATAACCTGGAGCCAGAAGTGAATTGACTTCATTGCATGGTAACATTAATAGTTCAAAGGATTTCTATCAATAAGTGTCTACTTTTTAGATTAGACAACAATAAATGCTTTTTTCAGAAACCAACAAGACAAAATGAGTCTTAGATTTTCCAAGAAAGAAAAAAAAAAAGGAAAGAGAAATACATAAAGAAGATTAGAAAACCTGGTCGAAGGCCGAAAAATATTGAAGCCCTTGACTGTAAAATCAGTTCTCTCAGATAAAGTCACTGCAATAGGTTTGATGCTTGAGATCCTGCAATGTTTATGGCTCTTTAGAGGTAAGGGTGTGTCCAAAACAACTTGACCTACAACACAGATATCGCAAATCAAAATGCCTCGTAAAAATATTGCCTCTTCCATTTCAAATGTCATACGCCAGAAACACTTGAACAAGCATGCACAAAGTGAGAAGGAACAGACCATTATAAATGAAGGATACACAATGCTGCACCCTAGCATAAACCCATCCTGTCCTCCAAAAAGAGTCGGTGGATCCATCAAGAAGCTTACTCAACCTGGCACCCAGATCAATGCAGATCTGCATGTGACAATGGTTACTAAAAAACCATCTGTAATGAGGATAAGCAATTCACATTTCTGGTGGTAGCATGGAAACATACCTCCTCCCATTCAGGTTTTCCCAAACGAAGATAGATTGTTAATATTATACACCCGGGCCGTATGTAGCTCTCTATGTCAGTAGGACTATGTGATAACCAATCAAGTATCTAGAGATGCACCCAAATTACAGAATTAAAACATACAAGGGGAAGACCATCTTAGAAATTTTAGCTGATAATTAGTTCAGGAAATACCTGAGTCCGCAGAGTGATAGGAAAATCATTTGGGTCTTTACCAAAGAGTTTGAAAACAATTCTGTCCGTGCAACTCTGACAATAGGTAAAAAAGAGAAGTCAATAGATGAGATCCTTGAGGCATATGTAACATTCAAAGCAATAAGCTTTACCACCTATTATTATTTCCATATCAAACACCTGTTTATAGATTCCTTTTAAAATCTCTAGAATCCACTCAGTGTTTTAATTAAGAAATTAGAAAAAATAAAATAAATAAAAATGCCATAACTCCACTTTTCACTACTGGGCTCACAACAGAGCATGAAGTAAAAACTTCCAAATATCGTTCAGTAAATCCAGAGTCATAGAAGGTCTTAATCATTGCCAAATGTGTTATAATTAAGTTGGCAGCAAATAATGCACAAAATCTAGAACGAAAAAATAGCAGATTTATGGCGATGAGATGTAACTTATTTGTTTTAGCATCTGTTCCATAATTATCTTCAAGAAAAACTTCAGATTCATATAAGAAAAGGCATTAAACACACAGAAGAAAGTTGAGCCTGTCGGTGTAATAAAACAACCATCAAAAGAGACCTTGTGCATGAGTGTAGAACCAGAAATCCACTACATGCTACAACTCAGAGAATCAAAGGATCCAGAAACACTTATGTGGAAAGATGTGCAATCTTGTAAAAAGAACATATACCTGAGCCTCTCCACTGGAACTAGATGGTGACTGGGAAGAAGTTGAGTCTGAGTTTCCACTCATCTGTGGCAGACTTCTCTTATGAAAGCCAGACTGTAGCCATAGAGGGCAATTGATAGACCCTGTCCCAGGAATTAAAGGGGCAGGAGACAGCTCTAGGTTCCCTGCAGAGTCTTGTGACCCATCATACACATTGTTCAAGTCAATGTTATTGAACTTTATCCTTCCAACTGCAGCCTTTGGTTCTTTTATTTTGGCTGGAAAATCGCATCTTGATGGGAAAAACTTTGTTGACGTTGAACTTGGCATAGGTTGCGGAGTTCCATCCCATACACTTTTCTGTGCCAAATCCGAAACTGGTACTGCCCCACCTTGGCCCAAAGGCCTCACTATGTCCTCAGAACTTTTACAAGCCATCGTAGAAGGCCCAGCAGATTCAAAACCAGTTGTAATCTTGTCTGACCCTTTTCCAAGAGTCCCAGCAGTTTTCCCAGCATTTTCTAAAGCTTGAGACTCCTGCAGGACTTTAGATATACTCCCTTCACTAGTTGCACCAGCAAGACTGGCTAGGTTCCTTAATAGATGAGAAAGCAGATCCTGATTCTTTTCTTGATCAGAGCTGTTTGCTGCAATTTATACAAGAAAGCACATGTGGGGTTAAACACAATTGATAATTATGATGCCAAGGAAAAAAAGGAGAACTTGCATAGAAATTAACCAACTACATTAATATATAACTTCATTACACGGTGCTAGACATCATCACGCTTTGTTTCAAGATCACAAGCCCTGCCCAGAGAGAAAGAAAGATAGTGCTTATATATTCATGCTATTCGCATATGTACAGTTGGATTTTACAACACCAAACTCCCAACTAATTTCAAGTTTTCATAATAAAGTTATCTCAACTTGCTAAGAGAAGAATCTACTTAGGTAAACCAAACTTTTTTTTTTTTTTTAAAAAAAAAGAAGGAAACAAGAATGCTGCAAGAGAAAAGAAATCATTAAGCGCCTGGAAAACCCTGAATTTGAATTTAATTATCATGCTTCCAAGTGGAATGGTATACTTGTCACACGATAATTAGAAGACCACATTAAGATGAACTTCTCCAATCAGCAGCAATACTTAAAAGGGGATATTTTAACAATGATAGAACCTATAAACCACCTCCTGAACTCCGATAGTTCCCGAAAAAGATGCAAGCCTATCTTGCTGATAATAAGAGAGCTTCAATTCAAAGAACTTAAAACTTGCAAACAAAGATTAAAATCATGAAGGCAAGATTTACTTCGTTAGAAAAAGCAGAGTTGAATCTCCAATGACTATTCCTCTCTCCAAAAATCCTTAGTTTCCAGCCATAAACACTAAATTAATGAAGCAGAACTTGCACTCCAAGTTACAGAATTTCTCCCCTTTCCTATAGTTAAAGAATGACCAAGAAGCAGGATAAAATGTGAACTTCTCATTTCTTCAAAAAGCAAACAACCGAAAGGAGGCACCATAGCTCTCAAATAAAAGCACAAAACAAGAGCATCAACACTTTCCCTACAACTCAACCTACTGACAACCAAATACTGTTAACCTCCCAATACTTAGTCATAAACTTACATCCTAAATTCACTGCATATATGACATCCAATCTTGATCATGAAGCTATTGTTAACTCCACATTGTGGAAACCAAAGGCATTTTGCTTAGCTTTCATCGTAATACTGAGAGAAGTTCGTGGATCTATGATCTCATACTATCATGTCAATAAACATTACTAGTATTAATATCTACTGAAGAGTGAACCAAAAGAGTCATGCCATAACAACTGCTTACAGAATCGAATTTCATAAGACAAGCATAAGTGCATAAATAAACCCAATACTTAAAGAAAGTCTTTTGAAGAAAAAGACCACTGTCATTTTAGCATCTTGGTAAAACGGTCAAACAAGTGAACCTGATTAAAGGTGTACGTACAGTGCAAATTGGAAAGAATCCTCAGAAGACTTATCAATAGATAGCTACTACCCTTTTCATCATTCAAGGAAGCTCCATTTACTACATTCTCAGGATGCGTCTTCCTCCTCCGTCTGTTGTGGCCAGCCAAACGCCTACGACAGCTTCTTTTCCCTTCATCAAACTCTTGAAGAACATGAAACCTGCCCATGAGTATAACCAAATTGCATCCAATTGGAACAGAAGAAATACATCTTTACCTAATGTAATTATATCCCAAAGGGCAACTAGTAGAAACAGAGCAACCAAATCGAGACGGAAAAAGAAACTACAAGCACTGTTATGTACGATTTTTTTTCCTTATGCACGTAGTGGGTAACTAAAGCTATTATAATGATCTGCTTCGAGATTTACAAGATTCAAAGATGTTAGATAACTGTACAGCCTACTGACCTGCTACATTGCTGGCAAAACCGCTGCATAACATTTCCTACCAGCGCTTTACTGGCCTTGGAATGCATGTCACAGACCTTGTGCCGTCGGTGATAATCCTTAGCATTACTGAGATCAGCACTACAGTCCTCCACCTGACAAACAGCACGATTTGAAGCATTCCCAATAAATTTTGTCTTCTTCCCACATTTTGCATCTTCATCCACAATTGGATAGGCTTGACCACCAAGCTTCAGAATAAGGGACCCAGCCTCATCAGCAGGCAAGTCTTCATCTTCAACAACCACAACCCTCCTTCTCTTCTCCAATTCTCTCTTTCCTTTCTCATTGTCCAAGTCATTATTATTGTCAGAACCAGAAGCTGAGGTGTTAAATAAACCTCCATTCTGGGGAATTTCGGCACCGACAGGAAACAACTGCTTGTTCCTACAGTCAGATGGCACGGAATTCAATGGACTAGCTGTAAAAAGATCGCCGTCCCATTTCCAGTCATTTAAATCCCAGTCTAGACTCTTTTTCCCAGCTGCCTTCATATCCGACACTACTGGCCCATAGAAATGGTGAGACTTTCCTCTTACTTTAGCTTCCATTTGTCGAAGGCCCAGAACATTAATTTTTTTCAGGAAAAAAATTAAAGAAAAAGAAGAAAATAGCAACGACCCAGTTCAACTAGATTAAGAAATAAGAACCCAGGGCAGTACAGAATCCGAATTTGAATATCAGCTTAAATGATTACTAAAATTAAATCTTAGCCATCCTCTCTATAGCACCCAGGAAATAAACGATAACAACCAGAACATCCATGAATCCACACGAGAGTTGCCCACAAGACATAGCCACTTGAATTACCTTTTTAACACCTCAAATTCAACGGAAAATCCAATCTTCGATTCCATCATCCCAAATTCCTTATTTAAGAAACCAAGACAACAGCTTCTTTAACTCCAGAAGTAGGATTACATAAATACAAACAAAGTGCAGAAAAAGAGAAGAGAGGAGCTGCAGAGAGAGGGTAAGTTGGTGAGATTGCGTCTGAGAGAGAGAGAACATAGAGTGGAAATTAGGCAAAAGTTAGGAAAGAGAGGGTAACCCGTAATGTAATGTGTGAAAGGAATGCGTTTTTCAATGTCAATAAGAAGAGTACACTTTTTGTAACCAAAATTAAAAGAAAAAAGAAAAAGAGTACACTTTCCATTTATTTTATTTAATGATGCCAATTTTCTTTCGGAATCTATAGCCCCCACACCCGTGTCTTTCGCTCTCACTGTAAAAATCCCACCATTTTTGTCGTTTGTTTACTTATGTGCCAAGAATCTATTCGTTCTAACATCTTTCACTCTCTTCTGTCTCTTTAATCTTACTGGTTCGGTGGTTCCTCGGAGCATATGGTCAGGATGAAACAATTAACGAATCTATTTCCCAACGCTTTCACTATAAAACATTTGACGGCAAAAGAAGTTAAAAGTAAGAAAAACAGAAAATTTACAGTGGGAAAGGTGAAAGCTTTATGCTCAGTAGCGAGTACTGCTACTACTACTAGTAGCAAACTTATTTTACCTGCACCTTCCAATTCAATTAGATAGCATCAGATAGGAATCTGGACAATTTGATTAAGACCATTCAATTACTGCAAATGGACCCTTGGGACCCTTCTTTTCTTTCTGACTATTCTTTTATTATTATCGGTTAAGTGGGTCCATTTGAGTTGGATGGATTCTTGAGTAAATGTGGTCTACTGTTGGCATACAAATGTACAGGTATGGACCTGAAGTTGAATTTGACCCTGTTTCTTTTTCAAGTTTTGACCAATTGAGAGAGGCAGATTATGGCCTTCTAGTATACTGTAGTAGTATAATTTCAAGCAAATGCTTTATACCGACTGAAAATGGAAGAGAAACACGGAAATAAATGACTTTTGAAGAATTCCAGAAGGAGGTTAGGTCAGGCACTGATTTTGGGCTTCTGTAGTTTGTTTTACTTGACACGTAAAGAGAGAGGCTTTTTGGCGATTTTGCAAAAACTAACTGTAGGTTAAGCTAAAGTCATATTTCATAAAATCAACCGACTTAATACTTATAATAACATCGTTAAGATTTGAGTGTCTATTTTCTTGATTATTTATTATTAATAATTTATATTTATATATACCCTTATTATTTTATATTGAAGGTGAAGGAATGCAGCTATAGGGAAAGAAACTGCCATTTTCCAATTCCATGACATTCTAACATATGTTTCTTTATCCTAGTTTTACGGGAAGATGTCAATTTTTAAGGTACAAACAAGAGAGAAGGTGAGTTGAAGAAGCATATCTATTGTCGGAATCGATGTTTGGTCACTGTAACAGTAGTAGTTTTGTTCTTACTCATTTCCTTTTCCTTGGCGGTTTACCTATTCCATTCAAACCTTCTAATCGGAGGTTAATGTTCATGGGCAATGATTAAGGAGACGCATGCATGGACTTGGACCAGGCGATATGTGAGTTCTTCTGTTCTTGATTAAACTGGTCAAAGGAATCCAACCGAACCATTGCTAATTTTCCTATAATTAATCCTTGCATTTATCAAAAGGATTTCAATTTCCAATTATAGATTGAATGGTGAAAAATTGAAAGTGATTACAGAGGTATAGTATGGCAAAATCAACTATTTAGAGACCCACCAATTGTGCACAGCAGAAACAGATTAGATAATTAATTAGTGATTGTGAATCTTGCATGGGGGGGAAGGCAAAAGAAAGATAGGAACGAACCCAAAAGTCACAAGTGCTGAAGAAGATTGAAAGTACAGCCATATACATGTCAAAATTGATGAACAGGGGTTGGAGTTGAAAAGGAGCACCGCGTGGACCCTTCATATCATATCATATTATATTTATATATTCATCACCTGAAGCACTGACTGAATGTGAAAAAGGAATTTATCATTATTTCTCGTATTAAACTAAACTACCATCATCGGTTTGCATGCGGCATAAACCTTCTTTACTAATGGTAATTATCTGAATCTAATATTGGATCATGATATGGTCCCGGGGCATCGATCGTGTGATACTGTATAGGTTTGAATTTGGATGGTGGTTGTTGCTAAATATGAACCAATTATTTAAAATTTTGAGTTATTTTCACTGCATATATATATGTTAATAGAATCTTATATTGGTGTACAGTGGTGACCATTCACTTTCGCACAAGTTCAATAAAAATGGTGCAGGTTCACCAGGTGATTCGCAAAACCTTGTTACTTTAGTATATCATGTCACAAACCCTACCCTACTAGAAACAAAGGGTGGTTTTTGCTAATGCTAATGGTTCATACAGCGACCCTCGAAAACAAACATATATACCGACCGACAGTTCCAAGTCTGACACGATCGAGTTGCATGCATTGCAAGAACAAATTCCTTCAATTTTTTATCATTCTAGTAATGCTACTGGAGCAAAACCAAACATGCATGCGAACCAAACAAATTCATTGTTTCCATGCCTCCATCTCTCTCAACCTCATCTATATATGATGCCAACAGAATTATACTGCAAGCAACTTCCCATGAAATTGGCAGGTTATTATGAGAATATATACCTTTCGCCCTGAAAATGGACCCGAAATTAAGTCTATTACATGTTCAAGGCACGTCTCCTTTGCGCTTTCTTCAATATCCCCTTTTTTTCTATTTTATATATATAGATATATTAGCCTCATTTTGATGCAGGACTTGGCTACTTGCCCTAAAGGCTATTCAATGAATTTTATACAATTTAGGGTAATCATCAGGTGAAGGTTCTATCTGGATAAATCTCTATCATTATTATTTCAACAACAGCTTCCATTCCTGTGATATAAATTTTTCAAAACAAAGTTGGAACAAGTAAATGAATGTGTGCTTAAAATATCTGTCTCTAATTTGTCTTCTTTGGCATTAGAATTTCAGCTAAATTCTCATCTGAATCTCCGACTCAGTTGTTTGTGCTCTTTCTTTTTTTGTCTGTGTGTGTGTGTGTGGAATGAATAAATTGCAGAATTTTAAACATAACCACATCAGCGCTTACGACCAGAAGAAACAAACAAAAAACCTGTCGCTAACAACAACAAACACCATTTCCAAATCCCTGAAATCTCCAAGTTTGATTGCAAAACCTCAACTATCAGGAGAAGCCTACTGAAAGCATGAACATTTCTAGCCTGCAACAGAAGGGTGTTCTCCTAACTTTGCTTTGCAAATTCCTGCCTGCAGCTTTCCTTGAGAATCAACAGACCCCTCTTGACAATTGCATAGCCCTTGTTCAAATATTGCGAGCCATCAATACCTCCTGCCAAACATACACTGAGAAATAGAAAAACTCAAAGAATAGGAGATTATTGTTTTAAACCCCAGTTCCACACCAGCACCATGCATTCTCATTATCATGTACAATCCCCCATTTCATAAATTTGTCCTCCGTTGCCAGCTAATTCTACATTGCCAACCAGCATATGAAACTATGTATTGGAGTGTGCATAGATCCCCACAGAAACTTGAACAAAGAAACACTCCCCTTTTCTCCTGATACGTTTCCAAGCACTGGTTAGAGGAAACACAGCACAAGGAGTAAGTTTCCATAAGATCTGATCCTCCACATGCTCCGGAATCTGCCATTACAAGCTCTCATTTGATCAGCGTACTCATCAAGGGCCTCAAGAATTTGCCAACCTTTGCTATTACACTAATGAGCAACCTTACTATTTATGTGAATATCAGCATCACTTTAAATTAATACTTGGACATCTGTCTAAAATAGCTGCATCATTGGCCAAGGTTCATGCCAAAAACACACAGAAGATATTGACTTAGCTAACCAACTGCAGTCATCATTGGGTTTTTAGTTATATCCCAGAAGATAAGTTGCATAATCTCGTCTTCCACAAGCCCATTTGACCCACAAAATTTCTCAATTATATTACTCAATCGTGCTTGTAGTTGTACTAAAAGGATTTCACCCAAAAGAGAAATAATTCATGAACATTGAGTAGAAACGTCCGGAAGCAGACAAATACATTCTCATTTACAAAAGGATATATAAATATATATAATGCATGCAAGTATGGGTATCGGCCGGACAGAGTGAGTGAGAGCAGGGCGCTGATGCTGCAGCTGCGACACCCAATCTTCTAAAGAAAAAAGGAGCCGTCCTGGCAAGCCTTCATTCTCATATCATCTGTTCAATGCGCCACCAAGAGTGGCTTACACTTTCTCATGTCTAACTGCTTCTGCTTTTGATTAGCTGCTACCTTTCTGTCGTAACATCAAACGCCAAATACACACTCACACCATGGAAACGACCAAGTGCCCTAATAACAAGTTGCTTGCTAGAAAGAACATTACTTTTGTATATTTTTTTCTCATGTAATCAACTGCTTTTCATTTTTCTTCTCATGTTTTTAATTTGTACTATTGATCAAGTACGATCCTTTTAAACTAAATCCCCATGACCCAAAAGAAAATTAGAGAAAAATTAACTCAAAAGTATAGAAACCAAAATCGCCAAGATCTGTACACACCACTCCTGGTTAGGGTGTCCTTTTACAAGCCAACTTTCAGACACAAACTAATCTTCTCTACACAATCTACAAGTAATCACTAATATGTAAAAAAAAAAAAAAAAAAAAGAAGTATTCAGAACGCCCCATCCTTCAAATGCCTTGGTTTAGCTTCCTCCCCTCAACTGCAGCTGATATGGACATCCCAAGGCTTTGGATGACCAAAAGAATTGTGTAATGAAATTCATTTACTTGTGCATATACGAATCACGTTCCATATCTACACCTGATTTCCCCTTCTACTTTCTGTCTTCAAATCTGGAATGTCACTCTTATCATTATCAGAATTCTCCTTTTGAGACTCTGCATCCATAATTGCTGACTGATTCTTTCGGCGTCTTCGATCCTGAAATTTCCATCCAGAAGGCATTTTAAGGTAATCTTATCACCATCTCATAAATTCAAATTCCACATCACACAGCATTCCATAGATGCAAGAATATCCATGTTTGACAAAAAAAACTGTGAAAGAAGGGATTTTTATTTAATTTTTAGTTGTCCAATAAAATCAGCAAGCTACTCTTATATATTTCCCATACTTAAGCTAAAATAGGTTAACTTGGTTTGAACAAAGTGAATTTCAGAACCAAACCTCTCTGGGTATAGTATATGCCTCTGATTCAAGCATTCGAACTGCTTGGCTCATCTTTGGTCTTTTTTCAGCATCTGGATCAACACATCTTAAAGCGGTTAGAAGAGCTCGCTTAAGAGCACTTGTTGATGGTCTTGTCTCAATCATTGGGTCTACAACCTCTTCTGAACGTCTTCTTGCAACCATCATCTTCAACCACTCGACCAAATTTACCTGAAAGATCCACTCAATAGTATCATTTCAACAAAGCCATTGTACATGTTTCACATTCATATATAAGCAGGACACACTACTGCGTGATTAAATAAATGGAGTTTATGAATACCGCAGAGGCATTATTTGTTCCACCAATGCATGGAAAGAGCAACCTAAAGTTTAAAGCATTTAGTCAAGCAAAGCTAATATGATATACCAGATTCAATTAATGAAAACGTGTGAATTGCTGCGCAGCAGAAAGAGGTCTAATCAATTACCTCATTCTCAGGGCGACCATAATCAACTGGATCTCTTCCAGTAATTGCTTCTAATAACACAACTCCAAAGCTATAAACATCACTTTTCTCATTCAGAAGACCAGAATTGGCATATTCAGGAGCAACATAACTGAACCATCATTCAATAAAATGAACATTAGCATATACATAACTGAATAAATATGAAAAGAGAAGATAAAGAAAAAAACCAACAGTGGTTGACTAGCTTCAGTTATGCAATAGACCTCAGACACAACAACCTGATATTAAAATGATTGGAAGAAAAGTACTTACCCAAATGTACCCATGACTCTAGTTGTTATATGACTTTTTCCAGCACCCAGCAATTTGGCCAGACCAAAATCAGATATCTTAGCTTCAAAATTGTTATCAATTAATATGTTGCTTGATTTTATGTCTCGGTGCACCACCTTTGGTTCAATGGCTTCATGCAAATAAGCCAGCCTGAAGCATGTAATCATGATTGAAAATGGATACAAAGCAACATAAGTTCAAAAAACTTAGGCTAATATGGATGAACTTACGCCTTAGCAGTGCCAAGTAGAATTTTCATGCGAGCCTCCCAAGTAAGATAGCCATGCTGGCGCATGCCCCCATGAAGCCATTGCTCTAAATTGCCATTGTTGACATACTCATATACCAACATCCTGAGATTTGTCCAGAAGAATAACAAATGAGTAAATGCAGAACATATAAACATGGTCCCCATAGAAAAAAGTTTCCAGATTGTTCTTTTTTAAACTACCAGTGAAAAGAACAGATTTTTTTTGGAGCTTCAATGATTAGATACATGCAGCCAAGTCAAAACATTTTTCTCTAGAGTTTCATGAGTAAGTAGTCCTTGGAAAAATGAAAGATATTCAACAACTTTTAAAAATCTTGGTCCTAGATGGTAAGTTTTAGAAAACAAATTTAAAGGATATGTGTGTATGCTTTGAGTAGAAGATCCAAGCTATCATCATAACTCCGTTGACTTAAACTCTTCTATAAAGAGGCCCAATCAAAAACTTGCTACTTTTGTTCCTAAATCTAAGAAAGAACATCAAAGGATATCAGACCTCTGGGTCCCTTCAATGCAATACCCCAGAAGTCGAACTAGGTTTTTATGTCGCACATGACCAATGGCCTCTACTTCCACTCTAAAATCTATATCAGCTTGTCCCCTGTAAGAAAATATAGCAAGAAAGAAAAAAGACTGTCAAACAAACTTGTCATATGGAGATGGTCGAAGCAGTACCCTTAAGAGATTAAGATAT
Organism: Ricinus communis; assembly: GCF_019578655.1. Taxonomy (NCBI): domain Eukaryota; kingdom Viridiplantae; phylum Streptophyta; class Magnoliopsida; order Malpighiales; family Euphorbiaceae; genus Ricinus; species Ricinus communis. Next base: position 563,115 of record NC_063264.1, on the reverse strand, counting down.
CATATAGCTTGAAGATAAACATGTATGCAACTTACGGATTGTTAAGGAGCTTCTTGACAGCCACAGGTGTACCATTCATCAGATGGCCCTGATATACAACTCCATATCCACCATCGCCTATGATATTATCCTTGGAAAACCGGTTTGTTGCGACTTGTAGATCTCTGAGGGTAAACCAATGACCCCAACCCAAGTGTGAAAATTCAGGCAGACCAGAAAGGGGTGAAGGGGCAGTCAAGGGATGTGAAGAAGGTCTGTAGGAAGAAGCTGTGCATGTGGCTCCCCCTTCTCCTAATTGAGACCCAACTCCATCTTTGTCAACGTGAGTGAAGGAACCTGACTGGCTGCTATCATCACCATTTTCTAATTGAATCAATACTTTTTCTGATTCTTTGTCACTAAATTTATCATTAAGGCTAAGAAAACCACCATTATTTGCTGAATTTTGATCAATACCAATCTCTTTAATTTCTTCTGAAACCTTGGGTCTTTGACTAACAGGAAGCATGCTGTTTCTCCGAGTTTTCTTTCTGAAAGTGAGCCACAGTGAAACCACCATGATCACCGCACAAACCACTCCTAGACAAATTACAAGTAATACCCACAACTGTATACCAACGTATTGTTTAGTTAGACTTTTCTTAAGATCGGATGCCATTTTCTGCTGATGCCAAATCAAACCTGCAGAGTAGAAAGCAAAAAAGAGAATTGAAAACACAGAAGTCCACATACCCACCAATTCAAAGACTCGCACTTTTTCTATATCTCAAAATAAGATAGTAGCAAATTATATTGCTCAAACTATAATCCAACTCCGAAATCAACATTTAAGCAATTAAAGCCTTTCTAACACCTGATTATGAGTTGTGAAACAAAACCCAGTACCAGAAAAAAGAAGCAGCAAACAACATATGAGAAAATGATGATCCCCGCAAGAAATGGCCCGTGCGGCAGGGATATAGAAAGGGAGAAAATAGAAGGAACACAGACACAATTACATGTAAATATTGAATGAATTGCATAAAGATCATGCTGAAAAAGGGAAAAGAATTAAATGTTGGAAAACGACATTATGAGTAATTCAAAAATATAGAAGAAAGCTCAAAGCAAGCAACAGAAAGTTGGTGAAAACATAATCAAGCGAGAAACCTGAATGTGAAGCGGTGCTTGGTCCTATATCAAGAGAGTCTTGTGCTCTGCAGACAATAAACAGAAAAAGCAAAAACTAAAGTAGAGAAGCGTGTAAAGAGGGAAAACGAAGAAGGGAAAAAAGAAGGGACATTGTGAAGAATGAGGAAAAGGAAGAGGGTGTTTTGGGGTTGGGCTGGGGGTTTATAAAAATTGGGAAAGAAGAAAGGTGGAGTTGTCAGGAGTAGGTGATGAGGAAAGACATGCTTTACATTACATACATATTTTTCTTATTACTGTTTGCTGCTACTATTTATAAATTCGGTGACACGAGAGAGAGAGAGAGAAGCATCATCATCATCATCATCATCAAATCAAATATCATTTTGTATTAGAAGAAGAAGCTTTCCTTGTTGCTTCTTCACTTGTTCTTTTTATTATTTAAGCAAAAACTCAATTAAAGTTATCATTGTGTTTTAAAGAGAATATAAAATGATAATTAATTTATGCTTGTTTTCTTTTGTTTGTTCAGTCAAACACTTGAGGAAAAAAAATTGTCAAAAAAAGAAAAAGGAGATGATGAATTGATGAGAAAGGGAATGGAAAGGAAGATGTATTTGGTAGTGAATTGAACAAAAAAATTAATCAGCAGAGCAGTGAAAGAAATGGAGTGGAGTGGACAGCATAATAACCTGGTTTTGCTTAAATTGGTGGGGAGGATGTCCCACTAACACTTGCAATGGTGGAAGGAATGTAATGGAGAATCAAAAAACAAAAAGGACCTTTGTAAAAATAGAAAATACATTAACAAAATGAGAAGGATGGCAATGTCAAATTTGTTACTGTGTATGTGAAAATAATAATAATAATAATTTATGTTATGTGTTAGGTGTGTTTTACAAGAATTAAACACATTAGAAAAGAAAATTCCTATTACTGATAGAAACGAATGGCACCAAAATAAGTCGGAAATAAATATTTTGAAATGGGTCCATTGCCTCCTCAACCGCATACAATACAAATTCAGATTTCATATTTTAGATTTCCAATCCTCTTTTTTTCCTTTTTTTTTAAGTGACATACTCTTACCCACTGCCCATTTAAGTTCTTTAACATCATATTAAGCCTTCATAATAATAAAATAATTTCTCCAATTTTATTGATAATAAACAATTGTGCATATTTCAAGTCTAATATATATTTTTGTATTTAAAATAATTAAATATGAGATAAAAATAAAAATTGATTAAAATCCAGTTTAAAAATTCTATAGAAAATAGAAGTGATGTCTTCTTTGTTATCAAAATATAAATATGATTAATAGGTCTCGCTAAAATCAAAAGGTAGACTTTACTTACTTTTCCTAAATGTTATAACCGTAGTCATGGAATTTCAGAAGAAAGAAAGAAAGAAGGAAGGAGGAAGAATAATATAGAAAAAAAAAATAGTAATGAAAAGAATAAGAAAGACCAGAGAATAATTTTTCATTTATAATCATAACATAAATACAACCAACTATTTATGCATTACAGAATATAAAATGTCTAATACAAAGATGACAAATATAATGTGCAGTTGTTCTCTCTTTCTAATTGTTATTCTTGAATTTCTTGCTCCAAACTTTGTATTGATTTCTCTCAATTCTGTTGCATAGTTGTCCTATTCTGTAGCACTTTTGCCACCTCATCGTTCTTATGATTGTCTGCTAATTAAGCTATATTAATCAATAATAAGCTGTAGTTTTGATCTTTTGTATGGGCCACAATCATAATATTACCCTCTTGTTGAAGATCTTTCTTGTCCTCAAGGTAGGATTCTAAAAATTGATTGGAAATAAATGACAAGTCTTCCTATGTAGTGTCTAATAGATCTAGGCTAGTCCATTACACCAAAACTTGATGAAATTATTATCTCTTGCGTCGAATGTCGTGATGCTGCAATATAGCTAAAGGAAAAATCTTCACTTGGCCTTGTTGGTCACATAAAGGAAGGTGTGGAGATACTGATGCATTGGGTTTGATAGCTAACTTAAGTAGTTAAACATGGAAGACCGAGTGGATACGTGAGTCATTAGGAAGCTCCAATTTATAAGCTACCGTACCCACCTTCTCAAAGATTGGATATGGACCATAATACTTGGCAGTTAACTTTAATAATTTACGAATAACAACTGATGATTACCTGTATGGTTGTAGCTTGAGATAAACTAAGTCACCTCGTGAAAATTCATGCTCCGTACGATGTTTATCTTCCATTTGCTTCATACGATTATGTGACAAGTACCAGCTGGTCACGAAGGAGGCTGACCATGTGTTGACGTTAAAGTAGGAATTCCTCAATAGTTGGAACCACATAATCTAAGTCTGGAACTTCTGAAAAATGGGAAGGAGAAAACCCGTACAAAGACTGAAATGGAGTAACACCTAAAGAAGAGTGAAAATTGATTTTGTACCACCATTCAGCCAAGCTTAACCATTTATGCCAATTCCCAGGTTTATGAAAACACATATAGCGTAAATATGTCTCCAGGTAGTGGTTAACACGCTCGATTTGACCGTCAGTTTTAGGATAGTATGTTGTGCTCCTATGCAGCTTGGTTCCCAACAATCTGAATAATTCCTGCCAAAAGATATTGATAAAAACCTTATCTTTATCAGAGACAATGTTGGTGGGCATTCCATGTAATCTGAAAATGTTATCAAGGAAGATTTTGACTATTTTTGGTGCAGCATAAGGGTGAGTAAGACTGATAAAATGAGTTGTCTTAGTGAAGCGATCCACCACCACCAAAATTGCATCTTTATTCTCAAATCGTGGTATTAATCAATAAAATCCATGGTTATGTGAGTCCATGTTTGGTGCAGCACCGGAAGAGGCTGTAGTAATCTCGGATATACAATTGATTCATTTTTGCACCTTTGACAAGTATCACATTGTTTAACCCAATCTTCTACACTTTGTTTCATACCACTCCAATAAAAGTGAGCCTTGAGGCGTTGATAAGTGGCATGTATACCCAAATGTCCCCAATAGGTAAGTCATGCATCGTTTGAAGGATTTTGCTACGAAGTTCATGCCTTTGCCCAATGATAATCTTGCCCTTATATCGAATAACTCTCCCATATAGAGAAAATGGTGGCTTAGCATTAGAATTGACTGTAAAACAGTGATAAGCTCTTGAGCCTTAGAATCACCTTCATAAGAATCTGTAATGTCCTTCAACCAATCTGGTACCACTACAAAAGTAATGCCATATGAAGAACCCAAGGAATGCTCTCTCTGAGATAAAGCATCACCGGCCTTGTTATCCATTCCTTTTTTTATAGCTGATAACATAATCCAACCAGAGCAATTTAATTATGCCTTTGTGTCTGCACATAGGTGTGAAGTTTATGCTAGAGAAGGTGTTTTATGCTTTCATGATCAGTCTTAATGATAAATTGAGCATGTTCAAGGTAATACGCCATTTAGTTACAGTAAATACAATGATCACTAACTCCTTCTCGTATATAGATTAGGCTTAGTTCCTTAGGCTAAGAGATTTGCTTATATAGGCAATGGGTCATCGTTGTTGCATGAGGATTGCCCCAATACCCTTATCACTTGCATCTGTCTCCACTTTAAATGGCAATGAAAAATTAACCATAGCCAACACTAGAGCTGTGGTCATGGCTTGCTTAAGGGCTTGAAAAACTTGTTGGGATTTTTTGGACCAGATAAAACAACACTTATGTAACAACTTCGTTAACAGTTTACTCATTAGACCATAGTTTTGAATAAATTTTTTGTAGTAGCCCGTAAGGCCCAACAAACCTCTTAAGGCCTTTAAAGTAGTTAAAGTTGGCCAATAGAGCATGGTTTCTATTTTGGCTGGGTCAGTTTGTACCCCTTTCTCCTGAAATAATATGGCCTAAATACTCTACTTGAGCTTGCCTAAAAACACACTTTGACATCTTTGCATAGAGTTGTTGCTCTCTTAGCAATTGAAACACAATAGACAATTGATGCAGGTGATCTAAAGTTGTTTTACTATAAACCAATATATCATCGAAAAACAGCAAGACAAAATCTCGTAAACAATGAGCAAAAACCCAGTTCATGAGAGCTTGAAAGGTAGCAAGAGTGTTTATGAAGCCAAATGGCATCACTATGAATTCGTAATGCCCAATGATGTGTCTTGAAAGCTATTTTAAAAGCATCATCCTTCTATATTTGGATTTGATGATAGCCTGCTCGTAAATCAATCTTCAAAAAATAATAAGCTTTATGAAGTTCATCAAGTAAATCTTCTATAATAGGAATTGAGAACTTGTCCTTGATGGTTCTGGTATTTAGTTATAGTAAACGTAAAAACACCATAACCCATCTTTCTCTTTAACAAAAAAGTAAATGGGATGTTGTTGTGGTTAATAATTCTCGTTTTAAGCATTTCATTAACTTGTTTTTCAATTTCGGTTTTCTAGAAATGTGGGTGCTGATAGGGTCTGAGGTTGATTAGTTCTGTGTTTGGTTTGAGGGGAATAATATGGTCTTGTAGTCTTGCGGGTGGTAGTTGGGTGGGTGTTTAGAATATATCAGTATATTGGTTCAGAAGGTTATGCAATTAAATTTTGAACTCTAACACTCCATGAGATTGCGAGCACTATAAATCATCACTTTCAACAACAACAGAGAACAAACAGCCCATTAGTTCATTAAAATGCTTAAAGAATTCAGTAAATTTCTTATAGCTCATCAACTCGAGTGAAGCTTCTTCGGTCACTCCTGTCAATTTCACTTGTTTCCCTTCTTTTTGGAAAGATAACTTAGGATGTTGAAAGTCAAAGATTATTAGGCTGTACTATTATATCCAGTCGACCCCCAAAACCATATTATGGCCACTTAGCTTAAGAACCCTCATGTCGGTATAAAACTTGTTTCCTTGCATCTCCCACATCAATTGAAGGCATTTGCCACAACTCTACATATGCTGTCCATTGGCAACTGTTACACTGAAAGATGAGGCCTTCACAATTCTAGCCTTTATATCCTTAGCCACACCATCATCGATAAGACTATGTATGCTGTCACTATCAATAAGAATCACTAATTATTTTATGCCAATGGTACCTTTAATTTTGATTGTATTGGCCGATGCACTTCCATCAACTGCGTGCATAGAAAGCTCCACATCCATGGTTTCCTTTAGTTCATCAACGCGTGAATACTTTTCGCATTCCTCCACATCATCACCTCCCATCATTAATAAGGTTTTATTTTTGCATTGATGGCCAGGAAAGAGTCGTTTACCCAACTATAGTTTTACTTTTTTTTTTTTTAATGAATTGCAAGTTAAGAGGGGATATGATAACTCACGTGCCTTTAAATGTAAATATGAAGCATATAGAGGTAATAAAGGAAAAGAAGAGAGTTTCGTTATTAGAAAGTTTGGATGAAAGAGAAAGTCTTTTTGTAAGTATTAATGCATTTTCATATTTGGAAAGAATTCATTGAAAATCGAAGTGCCATATATCATTAATTAATACTATTTCTTTGAAACATTCAAATACTTCCCTTCCATTGGAAACTAAATAACAATGTATATGTCATCCAACAAATTCTCCACAGAAGAGGATTAGGTCAAGTGAAACCTCCGACCATCATAAATAATTATGTTAGTCAATTAGTTTGGTTCTGCCAATTAATTATCATATTTTATTCCAGAGCTGTTGTTTAATGTATCAATATTGCCGGGGACCTCGCCGGCGGCCTTCTTTTTCTCTCATTCGGTTTGGGCTTAAATGCTCTAGCCCAACACGACGTGCCGTCCAGCCTAACCTAATCAAATCCAACAACCAAGTATCAGACTTTGGATTTCCTCTTTCTTTTTTTTTTTAACATCATAATAATAAATTGGAGCGGAAGCACACAGCATACACTCTCGCTCCCTCTCCCATTTTTCCAAATCAGAATCTCAATTGCTTCAACCCAACTTATTTGTTACTCTCTCTTTCCTTCCTTCCCATTATTACCCTTTCAGATTCCCACTGCTTCTTCAGTTGATCTGCAGGTTAACCTACCTCTTCTTCTTCTTCTTCTTCTTCCTACCTTTCCTTTATCATTAGATCCGATCAGTCTCTCTATCCTTTTTCTTTTAAAACATAGATTTATTCAAACATCTTACTTTCGTTTATTGGTCAACTGAGAGGTCCGTAGGTTTAGTTTTATTATTATTGGATTTGCTTGCCCGCAATGTCGGTGCTCTACTTGGTTTTTTAGTTATATTATATTATCGCATTTTTCTATTTTATTTTTAGCTGCTTTCAGTATTGTTTTCTACTTGTTTTAATCACTGATTTTTGGCTTTCGATTTCGTTTTCAGGTATCGCATTTCCGTCTCCTTATCTAATTTTGTCCTCAGGGACTGGGACTCAGCTGTGGCATACGTCTCTACTGGAGAAGCTTATTAAACTCGGTCCGTTTGGATTTAGATTAATACCATTGAAACTTGTGTGCTCTGTTTTATGAAGACATTGATACAGTATCTATAGCAAGGCTTTTGGTGTGTGTAAACAACAGCCAAAATGATCATCAACAAGCCTCTCGTTTTGACTTATCTCTACCTTTTGATCTACATTCTGCTCTCTTCCACCGTAATCTTGTATAACAAGGTCATTCTCTCACCTCGCCTTTCATTTTCTTTATTTCTTTTTTATATTGTCAATCTCTTGAGGTTCTCTAGTTTGTACTTGTAGTGATTTTGTGCATCAGCCATGAAACTGAATATGGTTGTATTGTTTGAGAATTCCTTCAATGTTGAGTCTCAAGCCTTCAATAGAAGCTAGGGAAGCTCTTTGTATAATCAGCCACTCGCTGATTCTTGATAGGAATTTAGGCTACTCATTTTTAATCTTACGATCAGTTGTTTGTTTCTTCACTACCTGACCCGCACCAGGAATTGGGTTCCTGCTTAAGTAAGACAGCAATTAATCTAGATTTTGTATTTCTTTAAATTTCCCCCCTTTTTTTTTAATGCAATCGTGTACTTTTCTGTGTGGTATGATGATTCGTATGGTGTTTAAGCTGTAACTTCTATGTTTAATTTTATATTGAACTGCTTCTTCACACTTGTCTTTTTAAATTTTGTTGCAGTGGGTCCTTTCACCAAAATATTTCAACTTTCCTTTACCCATCACTCTCACAATGATCCATATGGCGTTTTCAGGGGTAGTCGCCTTTTTTCTTGTTCGTGTATTCAAGGTTTGGCTTCTCTCATAATCTCAATACCTTGACTCATTCCTTTTATCACATGATGGTTTTTGCTCCAAGATATTTTCTATCAACTCGATTCATTTATAATCAAGGGAATCTCTTCCTTATCAAAGTACCTAGTTAAACTTCTCTTATGGTTTTTAGTGCTCCTACCTGTAGGATTTGAATCTTTTAAATGCAACAGTATGTTATTGTAATTAGTCGAATTTGTCTTAACAAAGTTCAGGGTGTCATGGTTTTGTCTTACAAAGTTCAGGTATTATAGTTCTTATTCCTCCATGAAATAACTAATGACTTTTAACAAATCAACAATATAACGCATGGCATTTGTTCTTGTTGTACTTTTTAGTAATGTGGAGATGAAAGCACTCTTTCCTATTTTCTTAACTTTTTCCTACATCAATGTTTTGAGAATAAATATCTACCGGATGTACTTGGTTGCTATAAAATGTGTTCCATTTAGCTATATATGCCGTTAAATTTTTGACATGGCTTGGAGGGTTACAGTACTGTCATATTGGACTCTGTCTGCAACCCGTGCTGCAAATGTACTGTTATATCTATGATGAACAATACTCCGCTGCCTGACCAAAGTAAAGTATTGAAAGCTATGTGCTTGCTCTATAGACTTTCTTTTGCTGTTCTTTATGTCTGTATACTGAAGTTTATGTTGTGCCTTCCCCCTTCCTTTTCATGAACAGGTCGTTGCACCAGTGAAGATGACTTTTGAAATGCAAGTGATGTCGTTTTTCCCCTTAAAAACGTTTGTTATTCTTATTTTGTTGTAACTTTCATTTGTTCAATTGCTCTTTCTTGAAACTCTTATCTTGTTGTTACAGATATGCAACATGTGTAGTACCAATAAGTGCCTTCTTTGCTGCAAGTCTTTGGTAAGAACTTAAACGTGGTAGAACTGGACTTTCTCTTATTGAAATTGGGAGAGGAGTGCTATAAAAAGTGCGTGTTTCTGATATCAGAATAATGGGTTCTACTGTGTCTTATTAGTTTCAACGATCTAGTATGTTAAATGAGGAAGCAACAAAGTGCTGAATGCCTTTATGAAGATAAGAGTAATTCTATTTGTTTAGGCAGTTATTCTACATGGTTTAGGCAGTTATTCTATATGGTTTAGGCAGATAGGTTATTGCTTTCCTGTCAGTCTTATGACAGCTTTGTGCTTCATGTGTCTGCATATATGAACAGGTGGACAGTAAGTGGTTCATAATGGTTTGTCTGGAGTTGGACCAAGCTTGGGCATTTCTCAGTTGTGATGACAGCCTTTGTCTAACATAATCCACAGGCTCCTGCCTTTTGCAAATACCTTCCTTTTCTTATAATGGGCTTTATGGAATTTGTAATCCATTGCCATGTAGTTTTGTCCATTGGAGAAAATGTGTGTGAAATTTGCAAAGGCATTCCTTTGGCACATGAAAGTGATTATTATTTGGTTTGGTTGTGGTGCTTTTTGCTTGTAATCACCTTTTCACTGTGGTCATTTTGGGGAATGTGAGGATAGCTATTCCATGAACAGTGGGTTGACTATTTGTTACTTATTTGTGGAATAGCTATCTTAGACCCATTCCACGTTGTATAGCTATCCTAGTCCCGTACAGTCCTATGAACCAAAGAAAGCATGTATATTTTGTTATTCATGAGTCAAAACCACATCAAATTGGCATTTTTATGATTTTAAATTACTTGTCTTTACAGGTTTGGTAACACTGCTTATTTGTACATTTCGGTGGCCTTCATCCAGATGCTTAAAGCTTTGAGTATGTTGATACAAAGGCAGAACAGTTTTCATTTTGTGATTCACTTCTTTAATATGCCAAGTAGGTACTTATAATTATTGAATTGGGATCTTGCAGTGCCAGTGGCGACTTTTATCATGGCTGTTATGTGTGGCACTGACAAAGCAAGATGTGATGTATTCTTAAACATGCTGCTGGTCAGTGTTGGAGTTGTCATCTCCTCATATGGGGAAATTCATTTTAATGTTGTTGGCACAGTTTACCAAGTCACTGGAATCTTTGCAGAAGCACTTAGGCTGGTTTTAACCCAAGTTCTTCTTCAGAAAAAAGGCTTGACCCTAAATCCTGTTACCAGCTTATATTACATAGCTCCATGCAGGTAATTTGCAATCGTTATTTTGTGATGTTTGTGGGTGATTAATTTCTGGGCATCATATTTGTTATACCAAGAGTTTACCCTCATCTCAAACCCTTTTTTTTTTTTTTTTCTCTTCTCTGTGCAGCTTTGTCTTTTTGTTTGTGCCTTGGTATTTATTGGAGAAGTCTGAGATGGAAGTTTCACAGATTCAGTTCAATTTCTGGATCTTCTTCTCCAATGCTCTTTCTGCACTGGCCTTGAACTTCTCAATATTTTTAGTGATTGGTAGAACTGGAGCAGTTACCATAAGGGTTGCTGGTGTTCTAAAAGACTGGATACTGATAGCCCTATCGACTATTATATTTCCAGAGTCCACAATAACGGGGCTAAATATAACTGGCTATGCAATTGGTATTTCTCTATTCATTTGGAACTTTAGAAGTTTTTCATCAGATTCCGGAAGTTTGATTTTAACTTCACTTCTTCTCTTCTTTCAGCGCTTTGTGGTGTTGTTATGTACAATTACTTGAAGGTTAAGGATGTACGTGCCTCTCAGCTGCCTGAAACTATTCCAGAAAGAATTACAAAGGTTAATCTTCTTGTTAGTTATTGATGTTTGAAACTTGCTTTGTTAATACTTCTCATAATTAGATGACTCTCTTGTAAGGTGTTCGTTAATTGACTCGTCTGAAAACTCCATAAAGGAAATATCAATGAGTTTAAGTTGGTAGTCTAGTAAAATTGCAATCATGCAATTGGACAATCGCCACCTTGCTCATTAAAATTCCAAACAACGTGCTGTAGCTGGTTTCATTGTGAAATGTGCCCCCATTTACCATTGCATCTTCTATTGACAATTATGACAACTGTATTGGTTATGACAGGATTGGAAGTTGGAGAAGAAGTCATCTGATATATTCACTCCTACCAACAACAGTGATAACAATGGAGTTGGTGGAGGTGGTATTTCTTCTGACTTAAAGGTTGACGAAGAAGCTCCTCTAATATCATCAAGGCTGTCGCACATCGGTCGTTCACAACTAAGCAACCATGCTGCATGATTTTTGGATGTCCAGTAAAAGATGTGGAACATTTTTATATCTTGAAAGAGAGAAGAAGCAAAACAGCAAAAGGAAGCCAGTTATAGCACGGTGTGCATCCTCATAACATCCAGAGATATATATATATATATATATATTTTTTTTTTCGATTACTTGTTGTCTCCTCCATTACACTATCATCTCCACCATGCAAAAGTGAATGGGCAAGTAAATTGTAACTATATATAGTACACGGACGCATCATTTTCTTGTTATAGTTGCAGATGGTAGCTTAGGACCCAATTTCTGGGTGAACAAGCTCACCTTGATGTAATCATTTGGATACTGTCTTTTTTTGGCTAGTCTATGACTATAGGTCTTTTGTCCAGCTGAACTAGAGTCGGATGTTGGGAGCAGCGGTTCATAACTTTGTTATTTTTCTTTTGCAATTAAAATTGCTCAATCTTAAGCGTTGGATTATTCGCTTCCATTTTAATTTATACATTAGATGTGCTCATGGTTCTTGCCCCACTCTTCCCAAGAGACTACCCTGCTTCAATGACCAAGTCTCTTTTATGGTTGTGTACTGTTATTTCAGCATATACATCTGTTTGCAAAATTGATCAATGTAGAGAAGCAGAAGGCCCTAAAACTATTCTGCCATACTTTAGCCATGCTTTTGCAATTGCTAATAAGACCTTACCTTGTATTGATGAATGCCACCCGGAACTTGCAAGACAGGTTGAGCTTTCAATCATCTATCATAGTTTAATTTCGCCAGCCAAACGGTCTGGCACAATAATAAGTTTTTTTTGGGCAAATGAGAATAAAATTAAAGAGAAGATAATTTCAATTTGACCAATCTAATGCCTCCACATGAACCTTAGATTATAGCACATCACTAGCAAATGAGAGTTCTGCGCATACATAAATTTCAAAGTGTGTAATAATCCCATAATAGGTAATGTACAGACTTTGGTTTCACATTTCACATCACAGTATATTATTACTACACTTTGTAGCTTTCCTCCTTAACACAGCAAGTCCAAAACATGCAATAGGTTTACACAAAGAACCATGGCATAACATTCAAATCAATGCAAAAAGCCTTCACATATGATTTACACAGATGATCACAAACGGGATATGCACATCTCAGGTGAGAAATGAATTGGAAAAAATAAAAAAAAAAAAAGAGGGAGAGATAGAAAACAAGGCCCGCAAGTAGCAATCTTCCCACTACTCCACAGAAAATCATAAAAATTTAGTGGGACAAACTACTTTCTCTTTGAAATGATATCCTATGCAACATGTTCCACATCCCTTAGATACAATAGCCTTCTTGAGGGGGCTGGAGGTGCCAATCCAGGAATGTCCCTTATATCTTTGTTGTTAGGGTTGACTATCTGGAGACAGTAACAAGAATGCAATTAGATAATATAACTTGTGCAGACATCACATTCCCAAAACGCAGTTAGACAAAGGCAAAAATTTGTAAATTGTATTGTGTCCACTGCCTTAAGTCATCTACCATCCTCGGGCAAATCGTAAGTCATCTACCACTGAACTCAAGTCTTCTATAATCCTTCATTTGCTCAATAGCTTCTATGATCCACCGCCAACAAGCACCATTAAGGTTTCTTCAGCATAAAAAATGACACTCCACCTTTTCTACAATCATTTATATGCTTGGACGCTTTACAGTTATTAACAACTTCAATACGAGCAAAACTTTTGCAAATGCTTGTACCTTCCACTGCTTGCAGCTAATTATTCCTGCACTTCTTTCATTTCATAATGCACAGCAGTCATACACACCCTTCCCCACCCACTTGCCCACCCAAAAGAGGATGTACAAATTTCAATGACATTCATTTAGTTTTCCATATTAAAGATATTACTGAAGAATAACTTTGGAAGAACTGTTAGAATTTGGTCCAGCAAGTCACAAGTCAAGGAAAAACTAAAGGCCTAAAAAACCTTAATATATGAAGTGAAGAGGATACCTTCACAACGATAATGGCTATAACACCACAGACAACGAGGAATAGAAATAGCATTATACATTTATCAGTGGCCACCTGAAGAAAAAGCCCAAAGAAAGAGAGGCTAGTGATGAATAAAATAAGAAGAAGAAAAAAAAAAGAAGCAGCAGCCTTGAGAGGACGTGGAAAAATCAACTAACCTGCCTCCCAATTTCCTTCACTAGCTGTGAGGCCTTCTTAATTGAGAACTGAATTGTATCCAGCTCATTAACAATGCGTCCCATTTGTTCAGTCTGTCATTTTGGATTAGCACACAGAATCCTACATTTATGAGGGAGAAAAGGGACGAGGCAACTAAGAAACACCAATGACTGATGGATGATACTTACTTGGCCTTTCAAGCTAACAGCAGTTTGAGTTCCCACTTCGATTGTTTGTTGAACAACCTAAGGACCAATTCTTCAGAACAAAATATAGATAGAAGGAATATTTAAAGAAAACATGTCCATGAAGCTATTTACCTTATTAGAGCGTTCAATAGCTTGATCTGTCTCGTCCATTGTCTTCATGCCAGCATCAATAAGCTCTTGATTTGACATTTCTATATAGAAGGAACATAGCATCATAAGGCTGATCTGACTGATCTGACTTTTTTTCTTTTGTTTATGAAATCAAGTACAAAAATTAGCATAAATGTGCTAGAATATAAGATGGATATATTCTTCATGACATTTTATCCTTATTTATCCATTTGAAGTTGGTGCAAACTTTTTGTATATAAACTGTTGAATTATAGTTTTGTTTGAGGTGTTCTGTGAGTAAGGGGCAACAAATTTAGGATTTTTCTAAAAGTCTTTTTGTAGCTGACTAAAGTGTGTATAACTCTCTTTCAAACATAATACCTTCCACTCATGCCTGACATTGATTATAGCTTTGGTCAAGAATCTTAACTACAAAAATACAAGTCTAAGAATTGGGCAGAGATAAGGTCGGCGTACGCAGGCAATCAAAATAATAGCTAAGTGGTTGACAGAAAACAAGTTAATCAGCTTGATGTGTTAGTAGCCTTACCACACCAACTAAACAATGTACAGAAACTGAATGCAATTGCAGAGGGAGCAAAAACACAGTTTTACCTGATGCCAATTGAACATTTTCTTCGGCTAAAGGTTCACTGGCCCCAGGTCCCACATCAAAAAGTTCAATTTTCTTGTTACCAAGGGTATTCATATAGCTGCAGTCCCACCATATAGAGTCAGGAATATGAAGTTCAAAAGCAGCCATAAGACATCATAAGCCCAATAAATTTCTCTTTCCTTCTCATTTTTGAAAAGTAAGCCAATTCAATATTGTGAATTAAATTCAAAATCGTACAAGTTTGTTACACTTCTGTAACTAAATTCAAAATCATCCTACACTAGTAAGAGCCAAATTCTTATATATATATAAAAAAGAGTGCTTCCTTCAAATGAAATCATTGGCATCATCATAGGACACAATTGCATTCTATATAAAATCAACATCCAACTAGGGACCTCCAATTGTTGGACTTACGTTTTCCTCAATGCCACATAGGAATTCAGGT
Source organism: Ricinus communis (assembly GCF_019578655.1). Taxonomy (NCBI): domain Eukaryota; kingdom Viridiplantae; phylum Streptophyta; class Magnoliopsida; order Malpighiales; family Euphorbiaceae; genus Ricinus; species Ricinus communis. The sequence goes on along the minus strand of NC_063264.1, from coordinate 548,017 downwards.
CTTTTATCTGCACAAGATAAAGGAGAGGAATTGAATTTACAAAATATAAATGCAGAAACGGAAAAGTAAAATAATGTGATTAGAGAGAAAAATAAGGAGTGAAATAAGTGACCATGGATTGCTTCTCATCGTTGAGTTGCTTATTAACTTCAGGAGGATTTTTGCTCTCCTCATCTTTAATTTCACGATCAAACTCTTTAATCAATCTGATGGAGTTAATTGAATAAAAAAAAAGTACTGAGAAGAAAACTATAGAAAGCAAGAAATGTAGGAGATATGAAAGGAAAAGAAAAAAAAAAAAAGAGGAAGAAGAAGAAGCAAGGGATAAGAACCTTTTACACTCCCTCATTTTGGCAGTGAGTTCCTCAAGCTGCTTAGTTTGTCTGTTGGAATCTTTGATTTTATCCAGCCTCTGAAACCCATTTCTGAAGATATTGATCGAGCAGAGTTAGGGTAAAATACTGATCGAGGATACACGGCAAGTAATAAGGCGAAAAAAGAAGAAGAAAAGAGGCAGGTGAAAGATCTGGAGAAGTAAGAAAAAGAAAAAAAGAAAACATACGAAAGAGCTCGAAGATTGTCCTTAATTTCACCATGGATCTGCTCCAACTGGGGGCTCATCTGCAAGTCGGCAGCCATATCTGTTGGAGTTGGAAGTATTGCTGCTGAGATAAGGCAACGGATCTGGTTTCGTGAATCTGTAGTTCAAAACTCCATCATAGTTTTCTTTCAAAAGATATGCGATGATTGGGAGAAATCGGAGAGGGAACCCTAAGCAAAGAAAAGGTTGTAATAGAAAAGAGTTACAGAAGCAAAAAGAAAGTGAGAGAAATTGGGGGGAAATATAATTAGAAATAATTCAGAGAGAAAAGCTGGAAAAAGAGAAAGAACCGCTGTCTGTCTGGTAACACATACATACCTTCTTCATCATTATATTATTATTATTACTTTGTTGTTAACAAACAGTAACAGTTGCTTACTCCGATTTTAATTTTTTTTATTTTTATATGAAAAGAAAAAAAGAAATTCTTTTTGGTCATCGAATGTCTGAAAAAGGAGCCCTTAGAGCAAAGAGATTCTTTTTGGACTATTTTCCTACCTTTTCTTCTTCTTCTTCTTCTTTTAAATAATAATTGGTACGTTTTTCTAATTTACTAAAAAGAATTTCTTTTTTCTTTTCATATAAAAAAATAGCAGCAAAGCTCGTCATGCTTATGCTAAAATGGAAGTTCTACAAATACATGAAATTCTTTTCTTGCCATCTAAATTTCAATACCCATAGAAATCATATTACTTAATTATGCCTCATTTTTTGTTTCTTTATCTAACCAATGCATATAAATTATAAGGGCAAGAATGCACCTTTTTCTAAAAAAGAAAAGGGTTATTGGGATGATAATGAGTGAAACTTGAAAGATGAAGTTGGAAATGAAGTTAGAATATGGATCCTTCCTTCTTTACCATCAGGCAATTCCTTTTGCTGGTGTTGTTGAATACCGGGTGTAAACAGTGTTCCGTGTTCTATAATTGGTTGGTGGTTTTTAGGTTTAAGGTACATTGGTTTTATATTTGTAGAAAGAAAGAAGAAGTGGCATTTGGCTGTTATTGTAGAAGGAGAGAAGTAGTTAAGAAATGGGTGCTTTTTCTTTTTAGAATTGGAGCAAGCGGTAGGGAAATTGAAGGCAATGATATCTATGGTAGAAAATAAAGACCTCTTGTGCGCAACTGCGACTGCAACTGCAACTGGAACACATGCAAGTGAATTTGTGACTCACGCCCAAACCGCTCTTCTTTTGTCTGTTTCTCGCGCTGACGGTTTCCTATGTTTTTACACGTAACCTATTCCTTTGGATTGCGATTGCGATTGCCATTTGCCAACCACAGGGATTTCTCAGAACAATTGCTCTCTCTCTCTCTCTCTCTGCTTTTTCTTACGATTGTCATTGTCATTAATTAATCAGTAAATGCTTTTATTATTTTATCTGCCTCTGCTGCTAATATCCCAGCCAGGGTTAAAAAAAACTAACCCAACCCAACCCTTTAGGTTTAGACTTTAGAATCGGATAGCCCCAGCCCAAAGCAAGAAAATAGTAAAAGAAGCCTCCTCCCCTTCCCCCACTTGTCGTATTATTTATTTATACATCTATCTCTTCTGCCATGTCTGCTGTTTTATAATTATTATATGTACTTTGCCATTATCTAGCTTTGCATGCTGTTAGAGCTCGAGGAGGTGGTGGTGGAGGAAGCTCCCAGCAGCAGCTATGGCGGCTAAGAAGGCCTTTGAGTCTTTATCTAAGAGCTTTATACAAGAGGTTCAGAGATGGGGATGTATGAAGCAGACTGGGGTCAGTTTGAGGTACATGATGGAGTTTGGCTCCAGGCCTACTTCTAAGAATTTGTTGATTTCTGCTCAGTTTCTTCATAAGGAATTGCCTATTCGAATTGCTCGCCGAGTTATTGATCTCCAGTCTCTCCCTTATGGTTTATCTGATAAACCCGCTGTTTTAAAGGTACTTCCTTTTCTTTTCTTTTATTTTTTTCCCTTTTCCTTTTCCTGATGACTTATGATCTAACTATGTCTATTTATCTATTTTTTAATCATCGCAATTTTAGACCTTTCTTTCTCATATTCATGTGTGCATTCGGATTTTTCAATTTGGGATTTTTTGGAATTTGTTTCGGTAGACTTTTTGGGTTCTTACAGCTTAATATTATACTATTTTAACTCTGATTTTCTTATACCTCGCCATAATCCGGGCCTTGGAGAAACTAACAGCTCCTTTTCTTTTCTAATTAATATTTTAATTATTTTGACATGTGATATCGCTTGTTTTAAGAAATAAAGAAACAGAGAAAATCTGCATTTGGCTTTTTAATTTTCACTATTTAATTACTTCCTCCTCTTTTTATCTCCATTTACAAGGAGACTTTACTAAATAATGTGCATTTTTCTCCTGGTTTTTGTTCCCGTGTTATTGTTAGGTCTGGGTTTGGGAAGCACGTTACTCTCCTAGAGTTTCACTTGCTTGTTTAGCATTTTAAAAGTAGGACCTCTGTGCATTTGGAATTCAGAACTCAACTTCGCTCTTTTTGGGTTTCAGAAGCAGGGAACAACTAGTACTTTTGCCTCTACTTTAACGAGTTTCTTGGATTTATGTCCAGTCCTATAAAATTAACACTTTTTTTTTCTTTCTTGGAATATAATCATTAAACCTTAACTTATTATTCTAAGGTGCGAGATTGGTATCTGGATTCTTTCCGTGATCTTAGATCCTTTCCTGATATCAAGGACTCAAATGATGAGAAGGACTTTACTCAAATGATTAAGGCAATTAAGGTCAGACACAACAACGTGGTCCCTATGATGGCCTTAGGTGTTCAACAGTTGAAGAAAGGCATGGATCCTAAGATTGTTTATGAAGATCTTGATGAGATTCATAACTTTTTGGATAGGTTTTACATGTCTAGAATTGGAATCAGAATGCTCATTGGTTAGTATGACCCTTTTTTTTTTGTCTTGTACACAATTGTCACTCGTTGCTTAATTGTCCATGTTCACTTTGTTTATACTTTCTTATTGGTTTTCAGTGCTGTCCCTAAACTTCCTGTATAACTGCTTCCTTTAAAAACAATTCTATCAGGGCAGCATGTGGAGTTGCACAATCCCAACCCCCCTCCTCATTGCATAGGTTATATTCATACAAAAATGTCTCCTGTCGAGGTAGCCCGAAATGCCACTGAGGACGCCCGTGCTATCTGTCTGCGGGAATATGGTAGTGCTCCCAATGTTAGTATTTATGGTGATCCCAGCTTCACTTTCCCGTGAGTTGATTTTTCTCACTTAGTTTGAGCTTGCTCCTTGTAATCCCCACTGATTATTTTTCGTAATTCAAGAAAGGTATATTTCATTTCTAATTTCTTACCAGCACTTGCTTTCTCCAAAAATTATTCACTCCCCGCCTCTCATAAGTTCTGTGGGTATCACATACATTTAAAAGGGAGGGAGCGGAGTTGCTGTATTTGCCATAACTTTACACCACCCACCCCCTCTCAGAACATTTCTATTATTAATTTGCTATTGGCATTGTTTTTATACTTTGGGTTTCCTTTCAACAGACTGTTTCCTTGACACCAACCCCCACCCCCACCCCCCGCACCCACCCCCCTCAATCTCTTTTTTGCTTTATCTATCGATCTTCTTGTTGTAACAGGTATGTTCCAGCACACTTGCATCTTATGGTGTTTGAGTTGGTCAAGAATTCCTTGCGTGCTGTGCAAGAACGCTACATGGACTCTGACAAAGTAGCCCCTCCTGTACGATTAATAGTCGCTGAAGGAATTGAGGATGTCACTATCAAGGTATACCTGTCTTGTACTATATTTTATTAGTGAGTTTTCACATCTATCTGTCAGTTTTTTTCTGTGTGCCTCCACTTTTTATCCTTTTCTGCTCCACTGTTTGAATGCAACTGTGTAGGACCTGTGCTGCACAACGACCTTAATGCTTATATGTTAATAAGTTGGTCTTACTGGTTCTGTAGGTATCAGATGAAGGGGGTGGTATTCCAAGAAGTGGTCTTCCCAAAATTTTCACATACCTTTACAGTACCGCAAAAAACCCACTGGATGAGCATGCTGATCTTGGAACAGCTGATACAGTAACAATGGCTGGATATGGATATGGGCTACCAATTAGCCGCTTGTATGCTCGGTATTTTGGAGGCGATCTGCAAGTTATTTCTATGGAAGGATATGGTTAGTTGGCTAGTCTTTGATACTGCTTGGAGTGCTTAGGAACTTGTATGGCTGTTAATATTGAATCACAGATTATTCTATTATGTGTCTTTGTATGGTTGCATCTTAATGTTTAATAGGTGTAACAAGTTAAACAATGCTAGCTTATTCAATCCCAAAACAAGTAAGTCGGCGTTAAATTTTAGGTTCGATCGTATTATCTCAATGTCTTAGGATATATTCTCATCTAGAAATTATGGTTGTTTCCCAAAATTCAAGATTTAGTAGAACAGGGGGTCATTACCAAAGTAGGTGCTATATGAGAGCTTTTGTTATGAGAAAAGCACATGACTGAGTCATGACGTTTTGTGATGGTGCTGGAGATTAGGAAGTCTCCTGAAAATTTTGATAGCTAATAATCCTCGTGGTTGGATTGGGAGTTACCATTCATTATTAGAGCAGATGCGAAAAGAAGTTACGGCATACCTAAACCTATTTTTATTTTCTATTGTTTCCTTAGATGATTACCTTAACCCATGCTTAATTGGCATAAATGCAGTGCATTGGGAACTTGAAAAGCCTAAGAGGCATTTGATGAATATATACAAACCTCTAATTTGCAAGCCTATTATAGCCCATGAATTTGGAATTATTTCTACTTGTTAAAATGTGGAAAAGAAGATGCAACTGAGTTTGGAATATTAATGCAGCTTCATCCTGTAAAAGTTGGTGTTAATCTCATTTTTTATTTACCTGTTTGCTCACATAGGAAGTATACATATGTGAGGTATGCTTGTGTATCTTTATTCCTTGCTTTCAGTCGTTTCTTTCGCCCAGTCCACCAACTGTTTGTGTTGTATGCTTGCAGGTACTGATGCATATCTTCATTTGCTGCGACTGGGAGATTCACAAGAGCCCCTGCCATGAGTGTTCAACTTCAGAGTTGACCTTACCGAACTTCTCAGAATTGACCATGCAATTCTCTCTTCTCTCTCTTTCTTTTTTCCCTTCCTTTTCAATAGTAGGAGGAGTATCCGTCATTGATGAAATTTGAACCGCAGTATATATTTGAAGGATGCGACATGTTGATTCTTCAGTCTAACAAATTGGCAGTCCTTGAGCATACTTGAATTGCTCTTATATATCTAGTAGCTTCAGCAGTCGTTCATTTGTTTTATTTTACAAGCCCGATTATTCATGGCGTGTCTCACTACTTGCAACTTAGCAGAGGGTTTTAAAAAAAGCATTGACAGTAGGGTTCATAGCATGAAGATGATTGCAGCACACAACTTTCTGTCAGCGTTTAGATAAATTATGTTCTGCTATAAAAAATAATTTGCATATTATTAAGACAAGCAATGCTGTTATGGCTCATACCATATTATATTAATTATGTTCTGACAGTCGATTGAAATTTAACTAGATACACAAAACGGCAAAGGCAGATGCTGATAGATCAAAATCTGAGGTACCCCTGTTCGGTAGTGCTCTAAAAATGTAAACTCATTGAGACTGGTTAATGGTTTACTGATATATATCAGTGCCTTCTGTCCTTGGCTCGCTTCCTGGAATGACGACCCTTTATCTTCCACCTCTCATTTCCACCTGGTCCATCTTGTTCTTCAATCTCTCGAACCTTGCGCTTTCTGTAACATGATGCAGCACACAAAACAAGGTGACTAACACTGCTGTAGCGAAAATTAGCAAAATAGAAAAGAAAAACAATTACTGTAGCAATTACAACTATCAGCAGCAACCTAAAAAACGAACTATCTTCCAAAGAACCAAGATTCCCTTTTTTATTCCAATCGCATTTCTTAATAAAACAAAAAAACTAGCAGTGCCTTTTTTCCCCCCTAGTTGCTAATTCGGTAGTCCATTGTCACGATACTCCAAGCATTTCAGACTAATCATGCTTTCCTGGTGATATAATATATATATATTTTATGAAGCAAATACAATAAAGCACCATAGACTGTAACAAGTCCATCACACACTATCCATATCTCACCTGTAAGCCGCAAGAGTACGATCAGAAAGGATCTCCTCGGCAAGGGTTGGCTTCCTCTCCTTTTTAGTCAGCCTACCTGAGAAGTAATCTGTAGCTGACTCTACAACTGTGCCAACCTTGTGAAATGGGAAAGCAATCAAATGGGTTGGCAATTAAACCATTTGCCATTATTGGTTTAGATGATGGAGACCATAAAGCTACCTGAAAATACTTGGGCAGCGCTTTTGATTTAAGTTCAGACTTCTTGTAGTGTCTCTTTGGATCGAGAACGCTCCTCAGCTGTATCATCAAGCAAACAATTGAAGTTAATACTTGCCTGGTAGACTATCATGTAAATTAACAGGGTATTTAGATTCCTTAAAAGTCAAACAAACATGCTCTTGTAAAGCCAAACAAACACAAGAACAGTTATATATATATATATATATATATAAAACATGAATAGGAATAAAGCAGAGGAACTAAAGAAGGAGGAGCACAGCGAATAACAAAGAATAAGAATAATAAGAGTGGAGGGTATGGCACCTTGAGTAGTTGAAGATCTTTTTTCAGCTCTGGCGTCATAGTTGGTGCAGGCATATCAAACCTAATAGTAAAGAATTCAGAAATCAAAACTATAAATACCAAAATGTTAGAAAAGGAAAAATAAAAATAAAGAAAGGAAAGATACCAATTCTTGCCAAGAGTGTCTTTGGCTTGGGATTTGAGTAACTTATTGAACTTGGCAGGATTGTTTGGAGGGACAAAGAGTCCATCAATAAGCTCTGCATTGGATTTCCAAAGAGCGCTGCTTTCAGGTTGGTGTTTGGACTTTGTTTTGTTATTACTAAAATCAGTCGAAGATGAAAGAGACGGCAACTTTGGCTCCCAGGATAGCCCAATCACAGGTTTCTTCTCTTCCATTCGCATCGCGAAATCAACTTGCTTCTTTAATTCATACAAAATAGTGAACGACAGCCGGAGACAGAAAGAGAGGATTAAACTAGGGTTTACTAGGATTAGGGGTTTGGAGAAGGAAGGAAGCTCTCTGGAATTTAGATTGTTTTTTTTTTTTTTTTTAATTTAAAAAAAATGGAATGGGCTGCGAGTCCTTTAGTAGCCCAACCCAATTAGACTCATCAGGATGCTGTTTTGTTTGGCATTATTCTGAGTAAGGCCCAGTATCTGAAATTTTCTTTTTTTAGTTTATTAATTGTGAGATTTATCATTTTCTATTTCTTGATTTTAGTTTCTATTTGTGAAATTCAAAATGGTTTTTCTATAATTGTTTTAGTTGAAAAGAAAAAGTGAGAAAATTTAAGAAAGAACAACTTTCTTTTAATGAAATATCAAAAGAGATATAGATGTCTTAAAAAAAGTGGACAACAAAAACCATGTAGGGTTGACAAAGTAACAAGCTTTTTGAAACATGTTTTGTGGGTCAGCATTGGATATGGATCACAGCAATTCCCCAAAATAGATTCACAAGACAAAAAAAGGAGGACTACCAATTTTACAGTAAATTTTGACTATCAAATATTCAGTATAGTGTGGTATAGTAACTTCTTCTTTTCACGTAAAAATTCAGTCCTATAGACCTAATATTTAGTCACTCAAATTATCATCAAAAAAGTTGTGATCATCTTCCTCTTCGTCGTCATCATCCTCAGTGGTACCACCGCCATTAGCAGGATTAACATCCAACTGTTCCACATCTGCCATCGTCACCAGCTCAAGACTTCCCTTTTGAGGCTCCAGAATTGCATCATCGTAATCGATCAAATCATCTTCACATCTGCCTTCATACGTTCCTCCGTTTTCACTGTAATGGATTTCCTATAACGCAAATGAGCAAAATATGTCAAAAACCACACCCACTTCGTCTAAGCAAACAAATATTGATTCAAATTTCAAACATTCAACTTTTAGTAAAGAGTAAGACAACTCAAACTACACTCTTTCAAGCTCCAAGTAGAAAGCAAGAGGAATTTAACTTCTTTTTATCATTCAAACACATCGCATTGGACCCTGTGATAGATACCTCATCTTCTTGAAAGGAATGCTTTTCTGCTTCCACAATCCAGTCATTTAGCAAGCGTTCTGGTAGCAAACCATCCAGTGACATGGAGCTGCCATCAATGCCCCTCCTTTTCTTTAATTGGCATTCTCTAAGTCTCAGGTTGTAATGAACAAACACAAGGTCATCTAACTTTTTCTGGGCAAATCGATTCTGCCTCTGGCCATGGATCTGATCATATATGCTCCAAGAATGTTCACAACCAAAGGAGGAACATGTCTGACTCAGTACCCGCACAGCTATTCGCTGCAGCTCTAAGCAGCTTATTCCATGCTGTTGCCACCATGCAGCTGATATGATAGCACGAATAACCAGTTCAAAAATAGAGACCACATTAAGAGAGAGTATTACATCCATGATTTAAAGTATAAGTTTCTCAGTTACTCAAATTCCAACATGCCAATCTAATGAATCACCTGGGTCGAGCTCTGTTCTTGTGTTGACCGCCAAATCAGTTCCAAAATCGCCTTTTGCAGAATTATAATCAGAAATCTGAGATATCATGTGTCAGCATTGTTGGAAAAGGCAAACATCAAGTTATTAAATTAAGCAAATCAAATGTAACCTCAAGATTCTTACCTGCTTGGATGCAGAAATCTTTCTCATGTTGTCTGGCTCCAGCCGATGGATGCATTCATTTAGTCCTCGCATCACCTCTGAATGCTGCAGTTACAAGTGATCTTTTAGTTAGCCAAACCAAAAAAATATGAAAATTAAGAAAAAATGAATCATGATTCTCCCCTACTGCTAGAAAATCAGAACGATATCTGTATGATGGATTCAAGAAGTAAGCAGCCATGTATAAAGGGTGGTGCAACCATGAGCTCCAGTGATTCTCCAGCACACTCCAGAATGGTCCATACTTGCGTGCGTCATCTCCATGAATGGATTTAATTGCAAGCTTAACCCGACACATGTCATTATACATGTAGGGCATTGATGAATTTTCACCAGTATAAACCTTTTGAAGCACTTGCATGACTGGATCTACTGATTTGCTAACATATTGCACCTTCTTCCAAAATGTAGCATTTGCTACAATCTTTTCTACCTCTTTTCCCTCATCTGACTTGGAGAACCTAGAGGAAGTCCATTTACTTGATTGAAACAATCTTTTTAGGCTAGTCCTATGGTCCAGCAAACTTTGCAAAGTTGCAAAGCTAGAGGCACATCGAGTAGCAGCTGGCCTCAGAAGTTCCTGCCCCTGGGTAAATTCTTTCATAAAATTTAGCACCCAGGTACAATTGTAAATGAGCTTTGTAATCTTTTGGCCCTTCCCTATGCACTCTCCTACACACTTGATCTTAAGAAAGTCTTCAAGGATTTGATCAAGACAATAGGTGGCACATGGTGTCCAGAATAAATTGCTTCTCTTCTCCTGAAGCATCTTTCCAGCAGCTTTATAGCTGGGAGTATTCTCAGTGATTACCTACAAGAAGAGACGAGAGGGCAGAAAAAATGCAAGTTAGCCATGTGCATATCATTTTCAAGAATGACGAGCTACCTCAGAATTTGAATGAGCCAAGTCTGCTGTTACCTGCACTACATTTTCCTCGCCCATCTCTTCCACCACTTTATCCAATAGCTTAAACAGACTAGAAGCATCTTCTAGCATATTACTGGCATCAACTGAAGCAACAAAGTATACACCATGGGGGCAAGAAACTAAAAGATTGATCAATGTCCTATCCTCAACATCTACCCAACTATCAGCCAATATAGAACAACCAGTGACAGCCCAGGATGCCTTATACTCGAATAGGTAGTTTTTAATAGTTGCAATTTCCTCCTGTAGGAAGCGACCAGATATCACCTGGCTCCGAGGACCAACCAAACCCTGTCCGTATTGAGCAACCAATTCCAGCATCTTATGGAAGTACAGAGAGTTTGCTGCTTGCAAGGGAACTCCCGCATGGTAAAAGAATTTGCAAATTGCAGAAATTACCTCCTTGCGAGATTTTCTGCAGGACCTAGTTTTCACCTTTAATTGTTTGCAAGAAGATGGGATCAGACTATTTGGTGTATTTAGGAAAACGGAATCCAATCTTGACTTCTTACATAATGATTCAGAAGCATTGCTGGAAGACATCCCCTTGTAAGTTATTCTCAAGTCCTTGCCCAATCTTTTGTCCCCAATTACCATTCTTTCCTTGCTCTTATGAAAAAGAGCATCTTGTTCTGGCTCATCCTCTTCATCTTCGTTATCAGACTGCTTATAGAAAGTAGAAATGGGCTTGGTATCAGGTTGTCTCGGTCTCCTGCCCGTACGGTGCCATTTCATGTTTTCTTTTATTTTAAGGTATACCTCCTCAGGAGCATTTTTACAAGGTGCTACTTCTCCAGGAATTCTAGCTAGATGTTGTTTAAATCGGTTAATACCTCCACTAACTACTTTATCACAATAATTACACTTGACCTTTTTCTTCCTCTCATCCTGAGCAACACCGTGTTCCCAACCGGGATCAACATATCCTAGTGAGCGCACCGGTGTCAAATTTACCACCAAACTCCCATCACCTATCAATTGTTTCCCTTTGCTTTTGAAGCCAGGATGCTCCTCTTCATCATCATATTGGTAATTAAAGTAAGACTGTCCATCATCTTGAGAATGTTTTGCTCTTTTACTGGAACGACTTCCCTCCAAATTTGCTTTCATTCTAAGGTAGACTTCTTCTGGAGCCTTATCACAGTAAGTAACCTCACCAGAGACTCGAGCTAAATGTTGCTTTAACCTATATATCCCACCACTAACTACCTTTCCACAATAGTTGCATTTGACCTTCTTCTTCCTCTCATCTTGAGCAACACCATGCTCCCACCCCGGATCAACAATTGCACAGGAGCGGAGTGGGGCCATAGTTCAACCATTCATGAAATTTTGCTGCAATCAGATAAGTTCTGATCATGAGAAACGCTAAGGCTAGTAAAAATTAATATGAAATATAAACCTTGTCACGAAAATAACATGTCCTGTACAGCATTCAGCATTAAGAACCAGTTCTTTCTTTGACCTTCATAGGATAATGTACATTTAGTAAGGGAATATGCTAAAAACATTGAAAAAGAAAAACAAAAGGAAAAAACCTAACAGTAACGTGAAGGAGCTAGAGGTTATTCCACAGACGAAAATGAATAATTTAAGCATTGTGATAAGATCTTTGACAGTTCACTTGTAGCATAAAAAAGTTATCAACTTCACTGGTAAAGGAGAAAGTTAATAATTAATTGCGACAACAAAATGCTGACTAATAGAGCAAGAAAATAATTTCGGGTATTTTGATAAAATTAAGAAAAGCGAAAGAAAGAAACTTTCAGGTAGGAGGATGATAGCCATGGTTGCATACCAGCTGAAGAATCGAATCGAACGCCTAACTGTGAATTTGGGTCAAATTTTTTTTCTTGAACTTAAATTTGATAGGTCAAATGTGTGTTTATTTTTTCTTCTGGAAGGGGTGGGGAGTGGTTTCTAAAATTGATAAAAGAAAGAGAAAGGAGGGAAAATGGAGAAAGGAAATCGATGAGAGGTAAGTGATGAGAGATGAGCTGTGCCGAATCGCGATTCGCGAGTCGCGAGTGGGGTTGGCTCGTTCATATGCCTGCCTCAATTTTTCTGTTCAATCCTAAACCCAACTTCTTTTTTTACTTTTTCTTCTTTTATTAATTACAATTTACAAATGCATCCCAATAATAAAAAAAAAAAAAGTGCCCTTAACTTCAACGGTGCGCATTGCCCTTTTCTTTTCTTTTTCCTATTTAAAAGATATAATTTCCTTTTTTTTTTTCTTTTTCCTTCAGAATGTTTTCATCGATAAAAGTTTTTTGTGTTCGTCTCAGAATCGTCAAATAGACCGAGTTTGCCCAATGAGTCTGGCACCGCCTAAATCTCATGGCATTGACTCGGCAACTCATCTGTTATACAACTTTTGTGAATTGAAACTTGAAGAGGAGGTTCATTTACATTAATTTCATAGTTGAATTCAACAGCAAAGAGAGTGTTACTGTTATATACCCATTGTATGAATTTATGAGCACAATTCATGCTAAGCAGTACTCTTTTTCTCTATTATTACCAATAATCCTTACATGAACAGTCTCCCCTTTTAAAATGGTGAAACCTATGCCTATCTCTTATGATAATTTCTCTATCAAACACCTCTGATATAAGTTTGCTTGCTCTATGACAGTCTTTGCAGATGCGCAAATTTTTTGAGATGCGAAGAGTTTCTCCAGCTTTAGTCTTCAGCAATCCAAATGCAATCGCTAGTTTCTCACTGTGGTACTGCAAAGGGTTCTCCTTCTTCTCTTCATCAAGGTCATGCAGCACTTCATTCTTGTCAGACGTATAGCCTGCTGATTTTATACGTTCCAGCATCTCATCAACTTTGGCATATATTTCTTTAGATTCAGGATGACACCTTTCGCCAGCAGTGAATTCGTTTACAGTGCCTTCTAACTCGATGCTGGAAAAGCCTGGAGTCTTCTTCACTCCCCTATCATTCATCAGTTTTCTCACATTAGCGAGATCTTCCCATTTACCTGCATCGGCATACAAGTTAGCCAATAGCACATAGCGCCCACTATTTTCAGGTTCAAGTTCAACCACTCTTTTCCCTATTTCCTCTCCCAACTCCATGTTTCCATGATTCTTGCAGGCTCCGAATAGAGCACCTAGCACAGTTGCATCAGGACACATAGGCATCTCATTAATAGCCTTTCTTGCTTCGTCCAGCATGCCAGCTCTCCCAAGCAAGTCAATCATGCATCCGAAATGCTCAACTCTGGGCTCAATTCCATGAACCTCGGTCATGTAAGAAAAATAAAAACGTCCCTCCTCAACTAAACCTGAATGAGCACATGCACTAAGAAGATTCACAAAAGTGATTCTATCAGGAGCTAGCATCTCCTTCTCCATCTCCTTAAATAGCTCAATTGCAGCCTCTCCTTTACCATGCATTGCCAGTCCTCCAATCATGCAATTCCATGAAGAAATCCCTTTATGAGGCAACCCTTTGAAAACTTCAAGAGCCTTCTCCAAGCTACCACATTTGCAGTACATATCAATGATCGCGGTTGCAAGTTTTGAGTCCTTCTCGATTCCCTTCTTCTCAATGTAACCATGTATCCACTTTCCTTGCTCTAGAGCACCTAATCCTGTGCAAGCTGACAGCATGGTGGCTGCCACAAACTTGTCCAAGACGACCCCCTCTGCTCTCATTCTATCAAATAGAGCAAACGATTCGTGAAACCTGTTGCCCTGTACATATGCAGCAATCATCGCATTCCAAGAAGCAGAATTCCTTTCAGGCATAGACTGAAAAACTCGAAAAGCCTCGTCAACAAGTCCCCACTGAGAATACCCAGAAATCAAGGTAGTCCAAGAGATGAAATTTTGCTCAGGCATGCTATAAAGAACGCACCTTGCTTCCTCAAAAGCTTGAAACCGGGCATACATATGAATCAAATTGTTCAGAGAAATCACATGAGCTCCAAACCCCAATTTCAGAACATGGGCATGAATTTGCTTCCCTAGTTGAATATCATCATGGATGCAACAAGCTCTGATAACAGAAGGAAAAGTGAAGTCGTTGGGGAAAACGGAGTGTTGCAGCATATGAGAGTAAAGAAGAATGCTGTTTGTGGGTGACAGGTGTTGTAGGTAGGCTTTAATGATGGTGTTATAAAAGAATGCATCTGGATTAGGAATTGAGTCAAACAACTTGATGGCATAAGCCAAATCCCGATTGTTGGAGAGGGCAGAGAAGTTGATGAGTTGGGTCATGACATGTTTATCGGCGGAGAGGCCAAGTCGAATGATCTGGGAATGATATTGCCTGAGGTCAGGCATGGTCGAGCAATTTAGTTGAAGTGGCGAAGAGCTGCTGGGCGTGTATGAAGACAGGGGAGTAACTTGAAGGAGACGGGAGGCGGCGGTGACGTTCAGCATGTTTAGAGGGAGTGGCAGCAGTGACTCTTATCCTTGGTTCTCTGCCGCACATGCTCTGCTCAAAGAATATCTACTTAATTAGTATATAGTAACCCAAACTAAGAATATATAATCAGCGAGCACAAAGACAAAAGTATGTTCTTGAATCTTTGATAATCCTTTTTAACTGAGAAAAAACATACGTAAAAATAAACCATTTTATTTTAAGAAATAGATAGCAGCATTCTTTCTTCTTGTAACTAAAATTATTGTGCCTTTGATAAGGTTAATGTTTCATAAAGGAAGAAGCAAAATAAAAAGAAGTTGTCGACTCCCTCTCCCTCTTTTTTTTTTTTCTTTCTTTTTAATTATATTATCTACAGAGTGAGAGAGCCAAAAATAGCCTCTGGATTTTGACGAGTGAGAACTCATTTCGGGAAATTGTTGGACAGGCTACAAAAATAACTGTTATCTAACAACCATCAATTGTAACTTTTGTATTAAAAAACAAGTCAAACTGATATAAGATATAAAGACTATTTCCTTATCCTCCTTAATCATTCCCATCATCACTTGATTCAAGATTGTTATCAAGAATCAGATATAAGACTAAAAACAAAAATAAAAAAGGTTGTTAAATTAACATGACAATAGCGAAGGTTATAGTCGGAGGAATCTCCATTATCCTTGTTGTAGGCGTATGCATCGTTCTCATTGCAGGCTTAAGCAATAACACAGACACCTCTGCACCTGATGAGAATGACGACAACAAAATCCTGTCCGCCACCTCAATGGCTGTTGCTGCATTCTGTAACCAAACTGATCACAAGCACCGATGTGTTGACAGTGTCTTTTCCGTTGCCCGCAACCAAAGCGCCACCTTTAATGATTTTCTCAAAGCTGCCATTAGCTATACCATCGAACATGTCAAGTTGGCGATGGACACTGCTGCAACCATTGGCAAAGATGCAAAGGATTCCACCCAAAAAATGGCCGTGGAGGACTGCCAGGAACTATTGCAATTTGCCATTGGTGAGCTGCAAGACTCCCTCTTAACTGTGAAGAATAGCAGCTTCGACGCTGTCAAAGAAAGGGAGGCTGACCTTAAAAACTGGCTCAGTGCCGTCATGTCATACAAAGAAACATGCCTTGACGGCCTCAATGACACTAACCTTCACAAGCCCATGTCAGATGGCCTCGTCAATGCCACTGAGTTAACAAGCAACGCCTTGGCCATTGTTTCTGCTATTTCAGACATAGGAAATGCCTTCAGAATCCCATCCAACCTCAACGCAAGTGCAACTCGACGACTCATGGAAGCAGAGGATGATGGATTTCCATTTCCTACATGGATGCCAAATGCTGACAGGAAACTCTTGGGAAGCGCAACCAATGCCAATGTAAAGCCTAATGCCATCGTAGCTCAGGATGGCAGCGGCCAATATAAAACTATCGCTGCCGCCCTTGCTGCCTACCCAAAGGATCTCGTAGGAAGATACATTATTAATGTAAAAGCTGGGGTGTATGATGAGTATATTACAATCAACAAGGATCAAGTCAATGTGTTTATATATGGAGACGGGCCACGGAAGACAACCGTCACCGGAGATAAATGCAACAAAAAAGGGTTTAGCACCTTCAAGACTGCCTCCTTTTGTGAGTTTGATTTTTCCTTTCCTCTTTAGCAATTCACAGTTTTCCAATTCACTAGAATGACTTTGGATAAATACTTTACTATGCCGGCATACCATGCAGCGGCTGTTGGAGATGGGTTTATGGCCAAATCAATAGGTTTTCAGAACACAGCCGGAGCAAAAGGAGGCCAGGCGGTGGCTCTTCGCATCCAGTCAGACAGGGCAGCTTTGTATAATTGCAGAATGGATGGACATCAAGACACCTTGTATCAACATGCCCACCGCCAATTCTACCGAAACTGTGTGATTTCAGGAACGGTTGATTTCATCTTTGGTGATGCTACTGCCGTCATTCAGAACTCCTTGATCATTATCAGGACGCCCGATCCTGGACAGAGGAACGCAGTTACCGCTCATGGAAGAGCAGACAAGCGTGAATCCACTGGTTTAGTCATACAAAATTGCCGAATTCTTCCAGAGCAAAGTCTATTCCCTGTGATATCTGAGTTCCCATCATACTTGGGGAGGCCTTGGAAGCAGTATGCCAGAACAGTAATAATGGAATCTGAAATTGGGAGCGTAATCCAACCGGCTGGCTGGCTAGAATGGACAGGAAATTTGTATCTGGACACCTTGTTTTATGCGGAATATGGAAACCGGGGCCCAGGTGCCAACACAAATCTGAGAGTAAAATGGAAAGGATACCATGTGTTAACTGATAAAAGTGAAGTTACTCAGTTCACAGCTGGTCCATTTCTCCAAGGAGACCAGTGGTTGCAAGCAACTGGTTTTCCTTATTTACTTGGCCTTAAAAGCCCTTGAAAACAAAATTCTTGTAAGATAATGTGAGGGACGGTCTTTGATTGCCACCCCAACCCAACTCAGCAGTCATTATGATTAGAATAATTACTAGAGTCATCACCCGTTGTTATTAACAACACATAAAATGCAACTGAAAACAATAAAATCTCCCTATTTAAAGGGAAATCTCAATCAATACAAACATTTATTTATGATACTGAAGGACCCATGAAAGACCAATCAATTAAATACAATAGAAATTGCAGTCCTTCCTGACTAGTGTTCATTGATTTCATACTTAATATTACATATGGCATGAGGCAGTTTGAGTTGAAGGACAGTAAAGTTAAGATGGGGACCTAAACAAAAGCACCGGCTTTCTTTTTTCCTTTTTTTTTTTTTTCTTAAACCCGAGAAATAGTTTTTATATATTCTGGAAGAGAGAAACTCAGCAAGTTTTTATGGAATAGAAAGTGGTTATCTCGTCTACAGAAAGCAGCTTCCAAAGATCCCACACCAATTATATGTATATATATGCTTATGAATCAATTCAATGCAGCATCATTATGAAAGAAGAGAATATTAGCAATGAATGATGAAATAGAAATTCAGAAAAGAGAAAGGGGTTGAGAAAGAGACGGCCAGATTGAGTAGAGAATGAATATTTAAATCCTAATTCTAAAGACAAAAAGAAAAACAACTTGTTTTACAAGAACACTATGCAACCGATTGGGCCAAGCTTTCTTCAAAGAAAATTAACAGAAAACGGATTAGCAATTACAACCAAACCCCGAAGGAAGGCAGGCTTGTTGGGTTTGGGACTGATTTGTTGATTGATCTAAAAGGAGCACTCCATCCGCTTACTGAGTTTATGAGCAGAGTGTTTGAGTTTGTCTTGAGCAGACAAGAAGGCGAGTCTTTCCAGAGCTTCTCGAGCTCTCTTCTTAGCCAAAGTAGCCTCCTTCACTCTCCTCTCGGCTTCAAGCCTAGCCAAAGCAGCAGCTTTGGCCATGGAGACAGCAGCAATTTTGGCAGCAGCAACGAGGGCTCTAGCGGAGTCGATATCAATGGAAACGTCATCGTCGTGGGGGAGATTGAAGAAGGAAAAATTAGGGGAGGAGCAAGGAGGGCAGAGAAAGGGAGAGGTGTTATGAAATGGAGGAAGGCAGGAGAGGTGAGAGATGGAAGGGCATTTGAGGCACATGACGCGCTCCTCAGGAGCAGGAACAAGAAGAGAGTCGTGGTCGTAGACATGGAAGCAGAAGGGGCAGAAAAGGCCTTGGTGTGTCTTTAGGATGCAATTGGTGCAGAGGCGACGGTATGCTGCTCTGTGACGGACGTTGTGAAGTAGCCACCGGTTCTCCCCACCGCAACCCCCGCATTGGAGTCGCTGCTGCATAGTTTAGCCGATGCTGATGAGGAGGCCCACCACCAAAGAGGGAGAGATAGGTTAGGGTTTCGAACACAGAAAATAGGGTTTCCGATTCCGATGGAATGAATGGAAGGAGGACAATCGTCTAATAAACTAACAGTGGGGAAAATGAGAGAGAGCCTTCATTTCCTTCAACGCTTAACTATATTATTATTTTATTTACTAATTTCGGATCGGATATCTCAACGCCCTTTCCCTTCTATTTCATCCTTTCAATTATCACGTTTAGTCTTATTTATATTATATATTTCAAAATAATACCAAATGTTTTTATTAGATTAAATACTACTAAAATAAATTAAATTTTTTAATGTCTATAAAAATAAAAAAATTATTTTAATTTAAATAAAATATTTTTCTCTTTGCTTGCTCAGAGGGCATGGTGGCAGGGCAACCAAATTGCAGAATTTAACAGAGTTTGAGTTGAGATAGGCAAGGCAAGTTTGTGATTCAATTCACTCTGCTGCCGCTCAGTGAATGCATTCATTATGCGAAATTCAATCACATTCAAAAACCATGAATCACCAAAAATTATACTTTCAATAAATTAAAAAAAAGAAAAAAAAGAAACTGCCTACAGAATCATCCAACTTTTGAAGCTTCCCCTATTTATTTCAAACAGTAATAATGGTGAAAATAGGACATGCCTTCCAACCAAAATTAAAACGAAATATGCCTCACCAGCAGAAATACAAATTCTCTTTCATGCCTTTCAGGAATTCATTCTATAACTAACTGGAATCAACTGTTTTCTCTAGCAGCCCCCCCACCCCCCCATTAATCCGCTACCATAAATGGATCCATCTCTCCAAGATCAGCTATTAGAGGTTCTGTTGTCTCCTCATCTTCTGCCCTCAAGTACGTAGGAAAAGGAAGTTTTGAGATATCTGGCTTCTTGTACACTGCATCTTTTATAAACACGAAATTCCCTTCTGCACCAGGTACCTGTAAATCATTCATTCAACTCACAATAAAAACTTCCGTAATAACCACTGCACTACACTATTGCGTAATAAACCAATCCTTTCTTAAACAACCCCAGTTGAAAGCTCCTGCCTTTTGTTAATTTTTTCAACATCCCATCAAGAAATCTTCAAATTGCTCCTATAACATGATAATATAGTGAAATTACATTTGTGTTCTGAAAACATTTTACAGAAATTGCGTCCTCTCTTCTTTTAGAATTTTAAGCATGACTACAGGTTAAGTAAATTTGGTAAGAAACCACACCTGCCCTCTCACCCACATCATATTCCTTGTCGGATCTATTTTGTATACCCATACATTTTTAACCGTCCTCTGCACCCCACCCATGCGCCCAGGCATCTTTTTGCCTTTGAATACCTGCCAAAAGCCAAAATTCCACCTTCAGAGTTCCATCCAGATATACAAATAATGCAATACACTCGATGGAACTATAAGCACATGCTGTCCTGAACAAATTAAAATGAACAGTTTATGACATATGACTAGTGAAATACGTTGGTTAGTCCATACCAGAAATATTGCTTTGGCCAAATGCAAAGGAGGCAAGTGAGTGAAAGAAGTCCAGCAATATTTAAAATGTCGAACAATTAAAAGAATCAATGCTATCACTAGCAGTGATTGAAAAAATTCTATCCTAGATTGCAAGGAAATATAAAAGGGAAATGCGACACAACATAGAGACACGAGATTCTCTAAAAAAATTTTAGGACATGAAACACTAGGAAAACATTACATTAAATATGTAACAAAAGTATTATCATCAGTAATATAATATCATAACTCTAAAATAAAATAAAATAATTAAAAAAACAAATGCCTATAAGTCATACCAATATCCTTAAATATTAATTGAAATATAATTATCTATGAGAAATTAAAATCTAAAAGAAAAGTGACTTTCCTCATGCGAATTGCATTGCCATAGAACGTTTCCCCCTCCTTTTCCTATTTTCTTACCCTTGGTAACATATTTTCACAAGGGTTCAAATACATCTTCACTAAATGAGGACACAACAACTAGTACCATTATCATTGCACCAGCCATAAGCACCAATTAAGAAAATAAATACTTGCAAGCTAAGGATAGTAAATTCTTTAATATATATATATATATATACAAAGAGAGAGTTTTAAGATGTAAACTAACTAGGAATATGACCTTTTTTTCTGAAAAAAGCAAGACATAAACATTAAACAAAATGCACAGAGCATGCTAGAAACTCAAATCCACTCTTAAAAAGTTTGAACCTAAACTGCAAAAATAAATCACTCTATCCCATTAGTCTTCATCGCATCAAAGCATGGAAATGGTCAGAATCTATGCGAAAGTCATGTAACAGGCAATTTATGAGTTTAGAACCAGAACGAAAACAGATAGCATCTCATCAATAAGATAACAAGAAGCATAACCATTTAATGGTTCAGAAGTTTAAAGAAAGAGATACACACCTTACCAGGAGCATCCCTCTGACCAGTAGAACCGCCACTTCGATGTGACAATGAAGCACCATGAGTTGCTGGCATTCCTTTAAATCCATGTCTTTTCATACCACCCTGGACACAGAAAACAAAGCAATAAGATATGTCAAAGGCAATAAGAAAGCACGGTATTAGGAGTAAGAGGAAGAGGGAGGGGGACCTGAAAGCCTTTTCCTCGAGTGATTCCGGTGATATCAACGAATTGACCGGGAACAAAATGGCGAACGCCGAGGGAAGTACCAACAGGTATAAGAGCATCTTCAGTGACAGGAAACTCCCTCAGTTTTCTCTTCAAGGGAACATTATGAGCTCTGAAATGACCCACTTCAGGCTTTGTCAAATGCTTTGCCTTCTTATGCCCATAACCAATCTGACTAGCACCAGATAACAGTGATCATTCTAATGAAGCAGAAGATGAAATATAGAGAAAAAGATGACGTTTTTTTAAATACCTGGAGGGCAAAAATGCCTTCTTTTTCAACAGTTTTAACCTGAGTGACAATGTTATCGTCGACCCAAAGGACAGTGATGGGAACTCTCTCGCCCCATTTATCCCAAAGAGCAGTCATTCCACACTTGAGAGCAATAATTCCAGTTCGCTTAGAATGAGGGGTCATGATTCCGGGTTTCGCCTCAAGGATCCGAGCCTCTTCTTGGATCTGGGAGCCATCGATTAAAGAATCGATACTGAATCTTCTACTAAAGAAAAAGGGTGGGGATGGGGTTTTATTAGAGAGTGAAAGAAGCTGGTTAAAACGAGAAATGAGGCCTCTCGATAGGGCCGACGACATCGCTAAAATCTAATGAATTTTATGCGGAGGAAGAGACACTCTTCTGTTAGTAGTAATACAAATAACAGTGACGATAACAATAATCCTAAAAAGCAATGGGAAGGAAGAGAGAAAGAGAGCGGAGAAGTTCGTTTTTGTTTTTTGTTTTTTCTTTTCCTAGTGTCTCTAGGGTTTTAGAATCGCCTGCTGCAGCATTGGCAAAGGGAAAGACTAAAACGACGTCGTTCCTTTCAACTGAGAAAGAGCTGCTATCTCTTCAAGAAAACGACAACGTATTGGAAAAAACAAAAAAGAAAAACAAAAAAAAAAAAGAAAAATCTTACTGCCACTAACAGTTGGAGACAAAGACACGTAGGACGTTATCAACGAAAACTAGCAGTAGCAGGCAGTTGGACCGACCGGCCGGCGGACCAACTGTTTGAGTTGAGTGTGGGATTGATGATGGAGCTGAGTCCTCCCCAACCACCGCGCCTCTCGACGATTAATATAAAAAGTCAAAAAGAAAACGTAGTAAGGGTATGGGGAGTGAAGCAGAAGAGCAGCAGAAGAAGAAGAGAGAGACAGAGATGTGAATGTAAAGGTCAGATGGGGGGTGGGAAGATGGTAGTGGAGCTGGTTGGAGCTTTCAACGAGCTCACCGAGAGGATGAACGTGCTCTCAACCAGTTCCTCACGTTTACTCTTCAAGTCTCTCAAGCTCTCTATTCCTATTCTTCATCATTTGCCTCTCTTACCTGATGGTCGCTCTCCTCTTTCTAAGGCCTTGTCTGTTGCTCTTCTTCTCGCCCATCTTCAGGTACCTCCTCTCCAATTACTCTACTATTTCTATGTCTATCTCTTCCTCTATGATCTGTTTCTACCTTCTCATTGCTTCAATTTCAATCAACATATCAGCTCTTTTCACTTTCCATCACCAACTTATTTTCCTTTTAAAATCTACTTCAACACTCTGATTACCTGCTTGGGAAAGTTCAAACCTTCTTCTTCTTCTTCTTCTTCTTCCTTTCCTTTTTTTGGGCGTTTCTGTTCTTCTCCGTTGCTGCTCTTTTGAATTATTTAATTAAGCTTCTATGTTTTACATCATTTCTACAAATCTATAACTGGAGCATATGCCCATAGCCAAATCAAACGATTGGGTGACTCCTGTAGTCACAAATGAATTTTCCTTAGTTTTCTTTCTTCTTAGCTTACTTGCCGAATCATTTTAGCTTTTCCTTCTATTTCTCCTTTTCTTGATCTACTTTACTTCTTTGTTAGCTGCTATAATTAGGACTGTTAGAATAAACAAAATTTCAATGTTGCAGATGGATGCAGAAGTTATTTCGGCTAGCATCTTGATACAAGTTTTTGAGGCCGGTGCAATATCCATACGTGAAGTCAGAGAGCGCATAAGCACCGCTACTGCTCATCTCCTGAATGAGAGTTTACGCGTCAAGAGCATTCCTTCCAGAGTTGAAGTTTTGGATGATGAAGGGGCTGCTGCTTTAAGAAAGTTCTGTCTTACCTACTATGATATCCGAGCTGTAATTCTTGACTTGGCTCTCAAGCTTGATATGATGAGACATTTGGATTATCTCCCTAGATATCAGCAACAAATGCTGTCTCTCCAAGTCATGAAGATACACGCCCCCTTGGCTCATGCTGTGGGAATTAACTACTTGTCATTGGAGCTGGAGGACCTCTCATTCCGCTACCTCTTCCCATATTCCTACCTCTATGTCGATACATGGCTACGCAGCCACCAGACAGGAACTAAGTCTCTAATAGATATATATGTGGAAGAGCTCCACCAATCCCTTCAAGCTGATTCTATCTTAGCAGACATGGTGGACAACATCTCAGTTAAAGGCCGCTATAAAAGTCGGTTTAGCACAATGAAGAAGCTCTTGAAAGATGGTCGCAAACCAGAGGAAGTAAATGACGTTCTAGGTTTGCGAGTCATCTTGAAGCCCAAATCTGGAGTAGATATGTCAGAAGTAGGTGAGAAAGCATGCTATAGGACTTGCGAAATTATTCGATCTCTGTGGAAAGAAATGCCACACAGGACTAAAGATTATATTGCTCAGCCCAAAGCTAATGGATATAGGAGTTTACACATGGCAGTTGATATAAGTGACAATGGCAAGAACAGACCACCAATGGAAATTCAAATAAGAACTATGGAGATGGACATGCTGGCAGTTGATGGAACAGCATCCCATTCATTATATAAGGGCGGCCTTACTGATCCAGAAGAGGTGAGTGCTCTACTTGGGCGCCCCCCCGGCAAAAATAAGAAAAGGAAATGGACTATTTCATAGTGAATAATTGAACTCTGAGATTTTTTGACTCAATAAGGGAGAGTGCAGAAGCACTTAAGTCTGTACCATCTTGAAAATTCAAGTCTACTGAAACCCTTTTGCGCATTATGATTTAATATATTTTCAAATCAGCCATCCTTTTCTAAAGCTGATTTAATTGCTTATGCTGTCAGGCAAAGCGGCTCAAGGCTATAATGATGGCAGCAGCTGAACTTGCAGCATTGCGTCTTAGAGATCTTCCCTCAGCTAAAGGTATTGAGATTGACCGAAATGATCGTGTATTTTGTCTTTTTGACAAGAATGGTGATGGCCGGATCAGCATTGAGGAGCTTATGGAAGTGATGGAAGAGCTTGGTGCGCCAGGGGAAGATGCACGAGAGATGATGCAGCTTCTCGATTCAAATAGTGATGGTTCTCTAAGCTCTGATGAATTTGATACATTTCAGAAACAGGTATATGTTGATTATTTATTTGAATGAGGAACATGAATTAGAAAAATCCCATTTTCCTTTTCATTACAAGAGAACAGCTTGAAATAGGTATACGTTGATAATTGTTTATGAATGACTAATCATAAACTCAAAATTTTCCATTTTCCTTTCATTACAAGAGAAAGTCACAATTTTGGTTAGAGGGCAGCCCTGTCTCCTTCAAGTTGGAGCATTCGACCTTGTTTTGTGCTTGATTTATGCATTAGCTACAAAAAGTAGCCACATGCTAAGCATCCACCTGAGGAGGATATAATATTGTGTTGGAAATTTAAGTAAAAGGGCTTATATCTGGCATCAGATAATCATAATGCTTGAATTAAAATAAAGTGGTTACCACCATTGACAGTCCATGTTGGATTTGTTATACGTGTAATGTATTTGTAATGGTTGCATATGCATATTGTTTCTACAGGTTGAATTCATGAGGGCTTTAGAGGACAGAGATGATGAATACAAGAGCATGCTGAATGAGAAACTTAAAATGGCAGAAAATAGTGGGTTGATTCAGGTGTATAGCAAAGAGCTCGGCAACAGACTGGCAGGGTAGGAGCTGTTAAATGCATGGAAGGTTTATGTAGAAATACGCAGTCTGTAAATAATTTTGTTTAATTATGTATAGTGATGCTATGTTGCATTTTAGCAGTTAGTGTCTGGTTTAAAAAAGAGGGAAGGGGGAATGGAGCTCGAGACGCAAAGTCAAAGTCGAGATAACACTAGTAATGTTTCTGAACCGGGTTCTAGGCTTCTTTTTTCCTTTTCGCCTTAGAATTGCAACTATAAGATTGAAGTATTGAAAGTCTTTGTATTGTCTCTCAAGAAGACATATTGATCATATGGATAAACCAGTGGCGCCATGTGTTATTTTGTCTTTATTTATTTATTAGGATGAACATTTTACACATGAGTGAAACAGAGTGCTGAAAGTGATTAGGTCTCTTCTTAAAGCAATGATTATTTTTCAGAGATGAAAGTATGAAAGTTGTTTTATTGCCAGTGGGAAAGTTTGCTGGTATTTAGAATTCCCACAATTCACTCTGTGTTTGGATATGTATTATAAGTTTAATTGTAAGTAGAAATTGCTAAAAACATGTAAAAAAAACCTTAAAAAGAAAAAAGAAAAAAAAAAAATGAAGCAGTAGAATAATCTATATGATCATTGCTTTTGAAAATCTGAAAACAAAAGGTATTAAGACAGATTGGAAAAGAATAGGATGTTGTCAAATAAATAAATATACACAAAAAGGTGTGCATTCATATATATATATATACTGTGAGCTGCATCGCCTGTTCACGCTTGTGTACGCATCAGCAGTCCTTCGTCCGAGGGGAGCCTCAAATCATTTGATAACTTTTTACATAACTGCATCCAACACATTTGGGATTAATATCACACTACTCTCACGTGCTTCTGCAGGAACACAGTTTTTTTTCTTTACCTGTCTGTAAACTGAAGGATCTCCGTTAGATTTTTGTAATTCCACTACATGCAGCGACGGACTTATTTCAAATACCTGCGTTCATTCGATCATTCTCTGCAATCAAATTCCTATCTTTTAACAAATGCCACCTCATCCGCTTTTCAAAACTACTTCTTACCTCTGCTGCAACAGACAGACTGCCCAAACTTCTCTGCTCCTTGCGCTCTTGCACCACTTTCAACTGAATAAATCAATCATCATAAACGCTTCTATGTCAAGACCAATATAATATTCTTATCGAGCCATCTCTTCTGCCAAGAACTAAAAATAAATAGAATTTCATATTCAACCTCAGTATTTACCTTTCCATTTTTCTTTTGGATCCGAAATCCCATCTCAGTCGCAGTTTCTTCTATCTTCTGAAGCAGATCCTTCATAGAACGATTGGATGTAAATCTGATCTTCCTCTCAGAGACATCCTAAAATGATCCAAACCAAATACCCATTGCATAATACAATTAGACATGTGAACAGGTGGGAAAAAAAAAACTAAAAAAACAGGTAGAGGTGTCAAGCTACTGCTCTAATTTTTCTTCACCTCTTTCTCAAAGAAACCAGACAGGTCTAGGCATGACGACATTCCAATCAATTGGAAGGCATTAATAAGTGTAGGTGATCTGAGAATGCTCTCTCCTTCCGGTGGCTACAAGAGAAGAAAGAAAAATCCCCACAGTTTTGAGCGACATGAGAAAGCACTATCAATCAACACAAGCGGGTGGCGTGAAAAATTTCCAAAAGTTATACCAGTTCATGCATTGAGAAGCCCTCATTATCGATATGTATATCTTCTTCTGCAGGAGTATAGTCCTGCTTGAACCATTCATCAGATTTGATATCTGCCATGGTTATTCTGGTTACTGGATTTGGATCGAGGATCCTCCTTATCATGTTTTGGGCCCCTGATGATAGCCATTTAGGTATCTGAGCGTCCCCCTTAAATATCTGTTATTTGCGGAAACCATCAAACATGAAGGCTTTCCAAAACAAAAAGTTATACATGAAAGGAGAAGGTTCATAAGGAAGATTCTAAAATACCTTTTGATATAGAACTGCCAGGTTTCTATCATCGAAAGGGAGATATCCTGTGAGAATTACGTACAAAATAACACCGCACGACCATGTATCCGATGTGGCACCGTCATAACCTCTATTTGAGAGGATCTCAGGTGCGACGTAATTAGGACTTCCGCAGGTTGTATGCAATAATCCGTCATCCTAAAATATTTTGGAAATAAAAGATTTAACAAAGGAACGAGCGAGCAGAAATGAAAAGAAATCCCATGTATGGTTTAGAAAGGAAACGCACCCTAAAATGCTGGGGTAAAGCGCTGAGTCCAAAATCTGATATCTTTATGTTTCCTTTGGCATCAACAAGGACGTTCTCTAGCTGCAAGTGGAA
Organism: Ricinus communis; assembly: GCF_019578655.1. NCBI lineage: Eukaryota > Viridiplantae > Streptophyta > Magnoliopsida > Malpighiales > Euphorbiaceae > Ricinus > Ricinus communis. The sequence continues at coordinate 520,502 of NC_063264.1, read as the reverse complement.
TAGATAAAATACATGTCAGAATGACAAGCAAGCATGTTTAAAGAAGACCAACATAAAAATATTGTAACTAAATGTCAACAAGAGCTAAAAAGATAACCTTGAGATCCCTATGGAAAACACCCTTATTGTGACAGTAACTGACACCATCAACCAGCTGCTGAAAGAGCTTCCTGCCCTGAGCTTCTGGGAGCTTCCCCTTGGATGCCTGCAAGACAAAAGCAGCTAAAGAATGTCAGAAAATTCGAAGTGAATATATCGAACAGAATGGCATGAAATTAGTGAGAAGTTAAGTGGGATCAAGATTCTCACTATTCTGTCAAATAATTCCCCTCCATTTACATATTCTAGGACCATGTAAATCTTTGATTTGCTGGCTAAGACCTGCACATTTGCCACAGCAAAGTAAATATTCAATTAGATTGATTCAAACAGAATGGATTTGTGGACACAGTAGACGCGGGTAATAGAGCAATTGTCAGAAGCAATATTAAAAGGAAAAAGGGTTTGTAATTGTCAGTCCCTGTGGAAAATGTGAGGAGTTCTGAGAGAGAAAATGGTGAAAGAAAAAAATAAAACTATATAACTGGAAAATAAACATTTAATGGTGGTGGCAACTCTTCTCATGTCGTACGTAGCATGTTTTTCATTCTTTTTCAATTTTTTTGAAATAAAACAGGGTTATGAATTCCGATTATATTGCAAGTGTTTCATGCAATTAACTAACTTGTTGGTGCTATTAACATAAAAAGAAGATAATACTTTTTTTTTTTTTTAATGTATTAGGATGGGTTTATGTATTATTGTGAATGCTAAAATTTAATAGAGTTAACCTTTAAGGAATTCTAGTGGGGGTGGGGGTGGGGGCAACAATAGATGAGAGGGGGTAAATAAGAAAGTGATGGAGAAGACTTGCTTTGATGTATCTGGCATTATTATTTGAAACACTAGCACCATCAGTGATGTATGGAGGTGGTTGGAACAGAGTCAAAATTATTAAGATTATGGGGTCCATCATATCGAAACTGCATGGCCCGGAAAGGAGAGATTCATAAATGGAAGTGCAACCTATATGAACCAAAGGCGGGGGCAGATAAAACCAAAGGATTTGTGGGACCCAACCCCCCTCCCAATCACTGTTTTAAAAACTCAACCACAGCCACAACAAAAAAAGAAAAAAGAAAAAAGGTATTTGTTGGAGGAGGGCAATGGGCGTGATGAAATCGATTAACAGATTATAGAGCGAATAAAACGCCAAATAAATCATGGCCCGTCCCGCACATGGGATCCGGATATCACCCAACAGTTCGCAAGGGGAAGGAGAAGTAGATCTTTGATCTGACGGTGGATCACGTCTATTAACACAGGGACGTACGCGTTGTAATTTATTTGACTTAAAAAAGAAAGAGAAAGCAACTAGGATTTGAAGAATATGTTTCGGCCATAATTATGCAAAGGGGATTACTTAATTTGAGATTACTAAAATTAAAAAAGAAAAAAAGAAAAAAGGATTTAAAAAGTAGGTGAGGGGGAGCAGTACAAAAACCATAAAAATAAGAATCAGAGCTGAAGCAGCAGCATGTTATTATGGTAAGGGAGGGATTTATGCTTATAATAATAATAATAATAAAAATAGAGAAAAGAAGAGGGAGAGAGAGAGATTAAGTAAAATAAAAGAAGAGATACCTCATGTAATCTAACAACGTTTGGATGCTTGAGGAGCTTCAAGGTGGCAATCTCCCTTTTTATCTGCGATTAATTAATTAATTAAGAAGAATAAAACAATGAAAAGAAAGGAAGGAAGAGTGTCGGGAAGAGAGAGGAGGCACCTGATCGGAGATGTTGAGATGGATGATCCTGTTCTTCTCGAGGATCTTGACAGCGAAAGGAAGGCCGGAGTCGATGTTCTTAGCTAATTTGACTTTTCCAAAATTACCTTCGCCCAGAGTCCGACCGAGCTCGTAGTTACCAAGTCGCATTCCGTTGTGGTGCTGGTGTGTCACCATTCACAGTTGGGGGTGTGGTGTTTAATAATAATTGTTATGTTGAATATAAGATATGATTTGGGATAATATGGAGATTGTATGGAGTTGTTGGGTTGGATAGAGAGAGAGAGAGAGAGAGTTGGATTATGTATAAGCTCTGGCTGTGGAGAGAAAACCAGATACCGTTGAAACAGTTAAAATCAATTAGAGATTGCTGATATTATTGTAATTTTGATTTATGAGAGAGAGAGAGATTTTGCCCACACGTTATGTCCATGTTGATGAGTATTTCTGCGTCATTATGTGTTTGTTAATTAATAGTTTTGGTATTAAATGATAATTATCCATATTCTTGGGTTTGCTTATTTTGAAGTTTCTTTCGTCATTCAATATCACACACAAACCCATTTATTTGACTCCATTTCTTTTATTTTTGTCTATTTATATTTAATTTAATAAAAAAATAAGAGGAGTCTTTATTAGTGTGGATCCCTTTACAAGCAAGCAAAGAGAGGTTCCTCATATTATTTGTGTGATTTACGTGACTCTTTCCCCAAGGGTGTATTAGTATAATAATACAAATATCAACCAATTATTTCAATGCTTTCCTCCACCCCATATGGAATTTATTATTATTATTATTATTACATAAAACCAAACATTCACGTGTTTAATATCTCAACAACCATCCTCTAAAACTCGTCGTCTAATAAATCTTATAAAAAAAGTACCGTGACCTACTCCAACAATAACTTCAATAAATGCCTTTCCTACTCAAATCACACAACATCTATCTTTAAATGTGATCTCTCTCTCCCGTAGGCTATAGGGGCTTTTGAATGACACAGAATTACGTATATATTTCCCTTAATGATACTTCCACCCACACTAATTGGGTACGAGTCTCATTATATTATGGGAACCACACACACAAAAAGCAATTACTCGTCTTCACATGCAAATACCAAAAGTTGCTGCTTGCTCCTAATGTTTTTTAAACTTCATCTTATTATTCATTCAACCCAGGCCCAGGCCCAGGCCCAACAACGCAAATCATCCAAACCCACAACTCTCTTTCTATTATAGCAAAAGGCTTTTGCTCCACTATCAACTCTCTGTATTATAATACAACAACAAACTATTCCAAATTCAAAACGCAACCCCAACTCTAAACTTGCAAATTACAAAACCCACCCGCTCACAGCTCTTCGTCCTTCAACTGCTCTGCTTTTTCCTTTGCACCTTCTCTCACTTCCTCCTCTCCTTCCTTCTCGCTTTCTTCCTTAATCCTGTTCCCCATTTCTTTAGCCTCTTCACTCGCCTTCCTTGCTGCTTCTTTCGCTTCTGCTGTTTTCTCCCACGCCGCACTCCTCGACCTCTCTCTTGCTTCCTCTGCCTTCTCCTCTGCCCTTCTCTTTGCTTCGTACGCCTTCTCTTTTGCTTCCTCTGTTGTCCCGCTCACCTTCTCCTTCGCTGCATTTGTCATTTCCCTCGCCTTCTCTTTAGCCGCTTTCGTCATTTCTTTCGCCTTCTCAGTTGCAGCATCCTTCATTTCTTCAGTTTTCTCTGAACATTCATGTCGAGCGAGTTACACTTATATCTATATGCAAATTTACTGTTAATACATGCATACATACATACAGAACAAAACAAAGCACAGCAAAGCATGCATGAAGTTATATATAGTGACCAGAAACTTTCTCTTTAGTCCTCTTAGCTGTATCAGCGGCTGTATCAGAGGCTTTCTTAGCAATCTCCTTGGCTTCATCTTGCTTGCGTCCAATCGTCTCAGAGATTTTCTCCTTAGCCCATTCCGTCCATGTCTCTGTATTTTCTCTAGCCTCTTTAGCTTTCTCTGCTGCCTTTTCCTCTGCTTCTTCACCCTTTCCTTTCACCTTCTGAAAATCTTCACTTTCCTCGCTTGTGGAGGGCATATGGTCGACGCTCGAGCAATTACAACTTGCAAAATACATAACCGCCATCACAATCCCCAGCCAAACCAACACCCGAGACTGTCTCTTAAATGCCATTATCATCATCTGCGGTCCTTGTGTTAATGCTGCTGCTGATCTACAGTGCTCCTAATTTTCAATGTGAGAGATGGCGACTATATCGTGCAGCACAAGTACGAGCAATAATAAGCGAATTGTGAAAACAACCGCAAACGAGTTTGCTGGGTTTTAAAGAGCTTGGGAAATGACAGGTAGCGAGCAACGTGTAATCCGCAGTGAGCCATCGGTCCTGAGAGGTCGACAGGTGTCATTTACAGGTTCAACAAGTGTCAGCTTCTCAGACACAGTTAACAAAATCACTACTTCTAGACCAAAGACGAGACCTTTCCATGTTCTTATTCATTTTGAACACTACTAATTTACTAAATATTAATAATAACCGATTCTCGCATTAGAATTCAGCTAGGTCACTGTGACGGTTTCGTGCCGTTATATTATAGCTTTAAGCTGCCGACTGCTGAAAGTGAATAAATCACTGAATCCTGTCAGTCCAAAAATGTTGCTTGGTTAACTTCATTTAGTATTTAAGGGTGACGATCCCCAGTGGCCATGTAGCAAGTCTGTTATTCATCCCGGAGAGATGAATAGAAACAAGAGTCCACAGGGTTATGTTTCTTTTCCTCAGTTCTTCACTTAATTAAGCAGCCAAAGCTAAAAATTATATTCCATTCCGCTGCAACATAGAGTTGAAGTTGGAGGCTTATTAAGGCTGTCCACTGCCTAAGGTACAAATACACCACAAAAAATGATCCAGAAGAACCTTAAATCAGCAATAGGCTTCAAGGCCCTAAACTTAAATATCTTCAACTAACCACTACTGCTCACTCATCTTCATCTTTACCGTAAAACAAAATAAAGGAGGTGTTTTTGTCTGTCTTTGTGTACAAAATTGCAAACACTGATATTAAAATCAGTAAAATACACTTGTAGATTCATCTCAGGCCGCAAGGCTAAGGGCAAAAAACCTATACAACTAGTATCGAAAATGATGTTAGCAGATGGCTCAAACTAAGCAATCACTAGCTCCTACACTCTACTGCTCATCTTCAACAATGATCAAATTAAATTACAACATAACCAGGCTGTCCTGATGATATTAAATGAATGATCTACATTTCAGAATATCATCCCCTGCGGTGCTTGATATTCATATTTACCTAGGAGAATCTTGCTCACTTCTGATCACGAACGACCATAAATCTTGGAAGATAAGAACATGCTGCTTCTTCTTTCTCCTGATTCCTACATCACCTCCAGCTTCTCTGGAAAAATCATAATATATGAATGTCAGCAGCTAATATACCTTATCGTTTACCAGTTTCTTTTGTAAACTCATTCATTAACCCAGTCTTCGCCAAACCACACACACAAGTCTACAGAAATAAAATTTGTAGCCGAGACATCTGCACACGAATATAACACTAAATGCACTGCGCTATGTAGTTATCTGAAGTACATTTGAGAATGAGAATACAAGCTTTTGTAATTTAAATATCCACACAATGGCTAGCTGCTAATCAATATCACTAACAACAGGATGCTGACGCCTCAGAAAATTATGGCACTTAACAGAGGACCTAAGATGTATAATGATAGTTATCAACATGAAATATATTCGCACGCATTCAGCTAGAATCCAAAAGAAACACAAGCCTGCATTGCCAATCAAAACTAAGCAGGAAACCCGTAAAAATTAGAATACTTACAACGTGCCGATGCCCTATCATCCACAGTACACTAGGAAACTTTGCACGTCTTCTTGTTGTGGCCAAGGCCCTTGCACTTGCTACATTGAAGCTGGCGCTTAATTATATCGATAGATTCAGCCTGCTTGATCTTTGGCCTGCCAGGTGGGCGTTTAGTTGGTGGAGGCGTGACTATAACTCCTGCATCATTGGATTCGCCCTGAAGTGGCCAGTCAACATTTGGAACAGGGTGAATCGCTTCGGCGTATGTTAAACGGTAACTCTCACTTGTGAAGTATCTGGAGCAATAATCATATGGACTTCTGTCAACACATTGAAAGACAGCAATAGCATGGCAGCAAGGCAAACCAGTTAGTTGCCATCCCTTGCAGCTGCAATCCCAGTGATCAATATCAATACTGTCAACAGATTCTCCACGAACCTCAAATGTGCTACCATGGGAAAGTAACACTTGAAGCGACCTTGCTACTAACATCTCCTTTTGCAATTTCTCCTCATTTATTGGAGTTAATTTTGTCGTCCATTGATTGGATTCTACCCGACAATTGTAAAAGGATTCCATCATTTTGCCTCTTAATGTATCAATCAGTTGCGTTATTGGCAACTCATGCGCTTCTGACACCCAACTGTAGAACTGTTGCCCAAAGTTTGATGTCATGTGGTTATACCTTGCTCCTCCAAAGAAGGCATTTGCCCAGTGCTCTGGCTCACTTTGTACGACCCAGTTATAAGCTTCAGGAGAAATACCTTTTATGTTCTCTACATAACGCTGGAATCCCTCAAGTCTGGGTGCATAGGCAGCAGCATAAAAATCATTTATCATGAAGCGCCTTGCTTCATGAGAAAATTGCCCTTTTAGGTCTCTATTGAGTCTTTCAGCAAGATGGCGCAAACAATAGCTATGGTAGCATTTATCAAATACCTCAGGCAATGACTTCTTTAAACCATTCTGAAAATCTGCAACAAATGTAATCTGGCGAGAAGCAGAGACAGCAGACTTAAGTTCCATTAAAAACCAATTCCAGTTGTCCTCTGTTTCAGCATCTACTACAGCAAAAGCCACAGGGAAAATACCATCATTCCCATCTACTGAAGTAGCAGCCAACAACATTCCTTGGTATTTTGAGTTTAAAGGGGCGCTATCCAGAAAAATGAGAGGGCGACAACCCTGTTCAAAACCAGTGATTGATGCATGAAAGGAGACAAAGAAACGATGGAAACTTGAGTCGTCCTTTGTGGAGAATGTTGCAATACTTCCTGGATTAGTTTCCCTTATTTTATCACAAAAAAAGGGCAACTGATTATATGCCTCTTTGTATGAGCCTTGAAGTTGCTCTCTTGCAATCTCTTTTGCACGCCATGCCTGAGAATAATTCAGTTGAATCCCATACTCCCTTTTGATATCATCTGCAATATCTTTTGGCCTGTAGTTTGGGGAAACTTTCAATTTCTCTTTTATGATGCTTCCCACCCAACCCCTCGTTGACCGATAACCAGCTTTCACAGCAGCTCCTTCACATGTATGTTCAGCATTCATTTTCTTAATACAAATTAATTGAGTGGTTGACAACCTGGAAGCATAAATCCGCCAAGGACAACCTTGGGATTTGCATTTGACAGTTACACGATGACTGTCATTTTTCTTATATCGATAAGCAAACCCATGAGCAATTGAGTACTTGTGCAAAGCTTCTCTGAATTCAGTAAAACTGTTAAACCTTTGATCAACACCAGTAATAGTGTTTTCCCACTGTAGTGCTGCTTTACGATGCTTCTCATCAGAGATTGCAATAGGAGTACAGGAGATAGGATTTTCATCAGGGACATCCAAATCTCTATCAAGATCGATATGAACATCAACAGGTGCAACGTTGACCAGAGCGACCCCAGCTTCCGACACAGTCGTCCTGCTTGACCTACTAGCAGGCATGTTGGACACATTCCTAGCAGCAACTTCCTCTGACAAGATGAAGACATCAACCGTTACCGTGTCCCCAAGAAAATTGAGCATGCGTTGTAGATCCTTGTCTTTAGAAATAGTGATAAGGGTCCTTTTGTTTCCTGGGAGGAAGTATTTGATAGACATTGTATCAGCAGTGCAATTGAACATTTCAGCTACTTCAGACTTGAAATCACTTAATTGTGTTTGTTCATCAATGTCAATTGCATAAGCCTCACCGCCATTGTAAGACAATGTTCCATCCTTATTAGTCACAAACTCACCACCTGACTGGCATATGGCTATTATTTTCTTTGAAGCCATGGCCTACCCAGAGAGGGTGAAAAGAAGGCAAATAGGTAAGTTCTAATTGAACAGAAATAATTAATGCATTACATACTAGGAAAGCAAGATAATGCAACTGAAGGCTCCGTATGATAGTCAATATCATAAAGACCGAAGCTTTCTTACAATGAGAAGTATGCAATAATGGCCCAATAGCATAAACCCAACTAAGGAAAGCAGAGAACAGAAACGAGAAGTGGTAGTTAAGGAGGTGAATTGTCAAAAGAGAAGCCTTTTAAGTCAGTGCTCAGAATCCCAAATATTCAAAAACAGAACCCAATTAAGAAATAGAATTTAGAAAAAAGAAAGAGGTACAGACGTAGTTCCTATTGGTATAAGCTTAAATGAAAGAAAACCTAACCTAGCATATAAAAAAGGAAAAAAGAAACAGGAGTTGAATTGATGATATGATTAAGAAAAAAGACCATACATAGGGCATTAGGAATTAGAATTTTACCTGCTAAGCAGACCCAAAAGATTGAGGTGAGTTGTGGCTAGTGTTGTGTTAGAGAGAGAGAGAGATGCCAAAAAGGTAGCAACTTGTTTTTGTATCCACAACCAGTAACGAGAGAGAGAGAGACAGAGAGGCGGAGGCCCCGGGAACTCGGAAGAGTTTAAAACGAATCGTATTGATCTTGTTTGCTTATTTCCGTACTTTATTGTTGCATATTTACTATAAACCAAAGAATAATCCCCAGGTTTTTGTAAGGATGGGCCCCCACAACAATCGAATAGAAAAATCTTGGCCGTCTAGTATTACATATGTATGTATATCTTTGTGATTTTGAAAATATAGGTGGCAAAGCAAACAAAACGACTTGTAGTTACTGAAAAATCTTACTTCCATCTGCTTTACGAAAACTGAACAGGAGTTCTGGTTCTGGAAGGTTGTGAATTTCACTTCCTCTCTGTTTGTGTGCAAAGGGGGACTTACAAACTGTAGTAAAGCAGGACCTTGTTGAGTTTGAGAGTGAGAGAAACTGATCAAGGTGCTTTATAAACAAGCAACAGCAATTGCTTTCATTTGGGTTTCTCTCCATTTTTTTCCATGGTGCTTTTGAAAGATTTTTCTGTTCCGTTTTTATGATGTTCTCAACTGTAAACTTTAGCCCTTTGTGATTATTCTTTTCTGGTACCCATAAAATACAAAAAATGAACCGTAATCTAATCAGAATCCCAATAGGAGAGGTTGCTAACTATGTGGACAAGAAGGTAAATTTGATAGGCATCGTTGTAGAATTCTCTTTCCCTAGAAAGAGTAATGGAACAGGTGATTTTCTCTATTTTCTTTTTTCCCATTTTTTTCTCCTTTCCACTGTTGACTGTTCCCTACTGCAGATTTTGTTTCCATATTGAAGATAGTGGATCAGTCACCGCAGTCTCCAGAACTGTCTGCTAATATTTTCACCGAGAAAGTGGAGCATCTCCCTGTCGTAAAGTCTCATGGAGACTTGATTTTCCTTCAAAACGTCACGGTTGTTGTTTCTCATTATCCTATCTTTGTTTCTATTGACCCAAAGTTCTTATTTTTAATTGCTAATTAACTTTTTCCTTTTTCTGTGAGCATTTTGAATCTCTTATATGGACCTTTTATCCTAAGTTCAAAGTTTGTACTTTCTTATTTATCATAGAACTATAGATGGGCATACTTGGAAAGCGTTTGGTTCCTGATATTTCTAAAATGCTTTGGCAGTATCATATGTCAGGCATTTATTGTTTGAATCATGATTTATCTTCAGAATATTGCTGTTCTTATGACAATGTGATTAGCTATTTCTAAATCTGGATTATGCTATTTGGTTAATGTGACAGCTTGAACGATGCAGATTGAGAAGTATGATGACGGTGGGGTGGTAAATGCCGTTTTCGACAAACGATTTTCATCATTTGGTTTATTTTGGGGAAGCTATGCCGATGATATCTTTTGTTATCAAACTTTCAGAAGTTTTTCCCTGTCATGGTCTGAAAGGAATGATTTAATAAATCTAAGAAATTGGTGGCCCAATGCTCACCTTGATTCGGGTAATTCTCAAGATTCTGCCAAACTGAATTGTATTGCTGTAGTTGTTGTATTGGCATAATCTTCCCCCATAAGTTATTGAACTTTTTTCTTATTTCTGTACATTGTTTTACAATGTTAAAACACAACTGATTTACAACTCTTTGAGTTTCTGTAACTGTTTTCCCCTTCGCTTACTGTCCTTTTCGTGCCAAGTTGCATCTGCATTTCTTGCTGAATTTGGCTATATAGTCTGCCTCACTTCTTTTATTTGTATTGCTTTATCTACCCATCTTTCCTGTTTAGCCACCCTGCAAATGCATTACTTCTTATGAGTTGTCTTTCTCATTACCCATCCGTCCTTTTAACAGGGTCTGCTGATATATTACCTGCAAAACATGTTCCATTAAATGGGGATTATGAGAATGATTTTTAAGCATCAATTGAGTTTATTTCTTTAGGTGCAAACCTTAAGTTACTTTTGTGGTTGTGTGCCTTGTGTTTTGCCAAGGGACTTCACCCGATTTCAATTTCTCTGGTCATGAATTGGTAGCATGGTGACATGATATATGTACTGCAGGAACAAATGAATACCTGGTATCAGTGAAAGACATCAACAAAGGTACCTATTTTGATCTAGTTTGCCAGGTAATTTGTTTCATTATGACATTTAAAGAACCTTTTTATCGATTCACTGTAAAGTGGTTTTTTTTTTTTAAATTTTTTTTATCTAACAGGGATATACAAATAATATGGTTTCCTTTTCTTATGAATGGATGAAAGGTTTTGCATGTTTCATATGATGTTTCCAGAGGCGTTTGGATTTTGTTTGTGTGGGATGGGACTGATGCCCCTTTGTTAAGCTTAGATCAAAAGTAAGTATATGTTAACATGTTCTTTGCTTTTCTGTTGTGGTTGTTCAGTCATGGTAGCTTAGTAAAAGAGGCCATGACCAGGAGAAAAACTACAGAGATATATGGCTTTTCTCACTGGTGCAAGCATCTTTTGGTTTTTAGTAAGGAACACATTGTGGTGTTAATGCTAGCAAGTATTTAATCTCTTAGCATTGTAAAAGAGTTGGCCTAGATGGAGTGAATTGGAGGAGAAAGATGTTTAGAAGTAAGTGGAACTAGAACATATTTCGGTTGTTATGGCTGAGATTATTGGTTGATGGGAAAGTGGTCAATTCTGATTTTCTTTTCTGTTCTGAAGCTTTGTTTACTTTCATTATACCGCACCCACTCTGGCTTATCTGTTGGGTTTTAGAAAGTGAACACCATTCCGGTTGCTTCCCCAATTCTGTGGTCTAAGGTTTGCGCTTTTATTTCTCTAGCACGTTAACACTTGTAAATGGCATTTTCCTTTTTGGTTTTACAGACTCAAGGATGAAGAGAAGGATCCACTTCCCCTGCAAGTTGAATCAGTCCCTTTAGGCCGAGATATCCTTTGCAACTTTCATCATATTGGAACAGTTTTAAGGGTGATGGCTGATGAATGCCATGAAAATCTTTGCCCACAGTTTCAAGGTATTGGCAAATGGGTGAGAATCCGCAACATGAGTGGTAAAGTGTGGGCAGGGATGTGGTATGGTGCTTTGAATCCTTCGTCTAAGGTTAGACTTCTCGCTGATAATGATGGAATTGTTGTGGATTACAAAAGGTAGTTCTGTTCTTCTTAGGTATCACTAAGAATTTAATTTCAATATTGGTGGAATGGGTTATATATCTTCATTATGCATTTTTAATATTAGGAAATTCAAAGAAAGAAAATCAGAACGTGATCGGTTGCCTTTATGGAGTCCGAATGACGACTTAACTGGTATCTTTTAGAAATCTCTCTCTCTCTCTCTCTCTTTTATATATATATATATATATATATATATATATATATATATATAGTCCGACCTCTCTAAATCAATATGCTCTGTTGCATAATATTTATTAATTAGTGGAGCTTATTGATTTATTTGCCACCTTCTGTCTTCTTTCTTTTTTGTGCTCAGAGATAGAATATGATGATGAGGGGGACAGCATTCAGTTTATGACATTGATGGATGTTCTTACTCGCAAAAAGGTTTGCATAGCAATCTCTACATGTCAATTTTGCAATTTTTTTTCGATTATAATTGTTACTTGGAAATTAAACAAGCGGGTCATTTTGAAATTCTTTTATGAGAAAGGAGAGTATTTTTGAATGTGGCAGCTCTACTAAACTAGGTTTTAAATAAAATGGAAGTATTCTTTTGTATGTTTGTTTGTATTGTGTAACATTTTGGTTTTTACAGGATGATGACTTATTTTACTGCATTGTTCGTGTGGTAGCAATCCATCCATATGAACTGAAAGTCTTATGTTCATCTGATGAAGGGGTGATGAGATTGACACTGGAGGACCCAACGGGGAGAATTCATGCGTATTTACTTGGGGAAGACTTGGTATTGACAATTAAATGATGTATTTGAATGAAAATGGGACAGATTGTGGTTTTAATGAAGATGGTTGATTTTGTGGAATGATGTTGTCAGGTGAAATTTGTGAATGGCATGGCTCCTGATGTGGTGAATGGGAAGATGAAGGAGTTACTGGGAGTGGCAGAGCATGAGAGAAGGATAGAAGATGGTGATTGTACAAGGTTTCCACCGTTTGTGAGATGTTGCATAGATTCAGCAAAAGATGATGACGACGGGGACATGTTTTATATATGTAGGACGAGGCTGAAGAAGTAGCAGCAGCAGGCGGTGTTTGGTTGTTGCTTTCATTTTGATATTGGCTGTCATGTCTTGATGTAGTAACAGCAAGGGAGGGGCATATTTTGTGAGCTCTAGGAATGTTGGGTGCTCTTCTTACTAATGCTTTTTTTGGTAGGAAGTGATCGTGATGTGGGAATTTCCATATCATAAAACTCTATTATGTTGTGTGTTTGTAGCTTCAGGAAAAGGAAGCCTTTCATGAGTTACTATTAGTGGTTTATGTTGATATCATATCATGTATTTCGTCAGGCACAAGTAATTATGGGGAAGGACATGTCTTTTTGTGATTTGGTACATGGAATTCAAATTTAAATAATGATAATATATGGTGAAATCACAATTAATTCTCTCCTTTGTTAAGAGATACAGACAGCAGTAGCAGCAGTAGTAAAGTCATAATCTTTCCCGGGAGGGAAGAGGTCAGGTCATTCACTTTTTAAAGTGAAGCTGCTGAAACGACAGGTCGTTTAAACAAAGAAAGAAAACGCTCGCCTCCTTCTCTCTGCTTGCTTTTAATCTATTTATCTAATTCTTACTAGCGCAGACTCGTGTTTATGCAACCCTGTTCCCAGTAGTCAGTCAGATGGATAACTGGAGCTTCTTTATCCATCGTCTCCTTGTCCTTTAAAACTCTCCGTTTCTAATACGAACCAAATGATGGGTTTCTTTTTCTTCTTCTATATGTTTCTTTAAGTTTCCTCTTTACTTTTACGGATTAGTAATCGTATTACTATGAATAAAAATGTGAGATTATGGAGGTAACGGTACTTATGGAAATGAGGAATTGTGGGATAGCTGTTCCTGTTCCCGTTTCTCTGCATCGAAGTGTGACCGTTCGTCTTTCATCTTCATCCAATAGCAGCAGCAGCTTGGTAACACCATGTTCCCCCAAATCCTACGACTTGGATGTGGGTAATGGAGATGTGGTAAAAAAGTGGACTGGTACTAGTACTGTTGATTGCTTTAAGTGGCGTTTGGTCATTGCTTATGATGGCACCCGTTATGCAGGTTCCTCTTTCTTTCCCTTGTTTGTTCCCCACCAATTTACTGATTTATGGTTTGCCTTGAATATAATTAAAATTCTCAGAACCATCCTCTCCCAACAACAATTTACTCTTTCTAAATGGGTTGGAAATCTCAGGTTGGCAATTTCAGCAATCCCCTCCGACTATTCAATGCTACTTGGAAAAAGCTTTAATTCAAGTTACCAAGCTTGATAGGAAGGATCTTCTTTTAGTAGGTGCCAGCAGGACTGATACTGGAGTTCATGCCTTCGGTCAGGTCTCACTTTAGATCCTTACTCTTGGTTTTTTCCTAATTCCATGATAATTGACAGTACACAAACTTACCTTTCACTTAAGCTTTCAGGTGGCCCACTTTGTTACACCTTTCAATTATCCCAGCTTGGACACCATTCATGCAGCTCTCAATGGTCTCCTTCCACCAGATATCCGTGTTAGGGAAATTAGCCCCGCAGTTCCTGAATTCCATGCTCGTTTCTCAACTATAAGCAAGCTTTACCACTACAAGATATACAATGACACCTTCATGGATCCTTTTCTTCGCCATTATGCTTATCATTCTACTTATAAACTCAATGCTGCAGCTATGAGACAAGCTGCCAAGTATTTTATTGGGAGCCATGATTTCTCTGCTTTTGCCAATGCATCTCGTGACGATCGAGTCCCAAATCCGGTGAAGACTATTTTTCGTTTTGATGTAATCGAAATGGTAAATCTCCAATCCAAATAATATTTTGTCGCTAGATGAAGGGGCAAAATTCGTTTTGAGTTAATTCAATGGTATTTTGTTTAGGGAGCTCTGCTACAGCTAGAAGTTGAAGGCACGGGTTTTTTGTATAGACAAGTGCGAAACATGGTAAATGACCTTGCAAAAGCACCGTTGTGAATTAATGTTTTCTGGTTTTAGCCAAACTTAACTTCCAGTCATTTGAAACTAAATCACTTTGCGCAGGTTGCTTTGCTTCTTCAAATTGGAAAGGAAGCAGTTCCTCCTGAGATTGTTCCAAAGATTTTGGCAGCTCGTGATCGGAGGGAGCTGGCCAAATATGCCTTGCCTACCCCGCCTCATGGACTCTGCCTTGTCTCTATCAAGTATAATGAAGAGCACCTCCGGCTTCCCTCTGGTTGTCCTACAACTAGCTTTGGAAGGTATCATACTATAAGAAAATGTAAACTTCCATTTTATTAAATGATTATTCAATGTAAAATGATAGATGGTTCACAGTTTGAGTTGAGTATGTGAAATGGCATTCTTGTTGTCGAAGAGTACTGATGTAGCATAAAGTTGAAAGCATTTTAAGTCGAACAGAAGCTTTTTGGTTCATCCACTTAGATAAGAAAAAAAAACAGCACCGTTCTTGACCCCATTTTGATTGAGCTACAGATCATTAGCTTTGCAGGTTTCATGTCTGCGGAAATAGAAGTTAGAAATTAGAAATTGCTACCACATAGTAGGTTAGTGGAGCGTTCCGGTACCCGATATTTACAGATTGAACAGACAAATTGATCATGCAAGTGCTGATGATGTCCAACAAGATAGGGAGGCACACCACACCGGTGCAACTACTCTAAAACGGACCTTATGATTGTCACTTGAATCAATTCCGTTGAATGCACCACTTGTTTAAACAAGTAGCGCTTTCACCAACAGTCAACTGCTCACTCTGGAGCTTTACTTATCACTTTCAACATTACATCATCTTCTTCTGCTGCACAATCGTCCAAGCAACCTTCTACTTTACTTTTTGGTAGAATAGGTATCCATCCAGAACAAGAAAAGAATTGTTGAACATACATTTTAATAAAGTTACGTCTTCTGTTTAATAAAAGATACAGAATTTATGTCTCAAAGAATCTTAGTTCTACCATGAATTCCTTTTGCTTTGGGCAATACCAAGCAATAGCCTTTGCTGAACCAAGGACCTGTAATGCATACTCGACGGCAAATACTGGATCATGCATGTGCATGTCCCAATCTTTTTTCCTCCGGTCAATTGCAACTCCAGAATCAACTCTAAAACTGAAAGGTCCAGCAATCTGCATCCAAGTACATATGATAAGGTTGCCACTACTTCCATGGGTATCTTTTTTTCTAAAAAATGAAGAAGCATTTATCATCATTTCTCAAGGTTGCAAGAAAACTTGGGAACAATGCAGCTATTAATATTCATTTCTGCATGATTATTCTAAACATTGTCTGAAATACAGTTTACATAACAAGCAGGTTTAAAGCTAATATTGACATAATGGAGATAAGCACAAATGACAAGACTACAATAAACTCATTTTAACAAGTAATCTTCACCGGTGCATATTTCTGTCTGTTTATGTGATGCACCTTAGACAGGATGGTGGTCATAATTAGGAAAGATGAACATTGGAAGATTGTGCGCAAGAAGCATGTACCTGCTGTTGAAGAGAAATAGTTGCGTTGGGGCAAATTGCCTTAATTGTTTCCATAGATGGCTGTTGAGAATTGAAAAAGTCTTGTGCTAATTTAGCAGCACCAGAAAGAAATTTGGAGCCAGAAGGAAAATCTAAACGTAGATGACATCGAGTAAGATCTAGAAATAGTCTTTGGAAGTTTCCATGCTGAGCCGTAAGTGAAACGGATGAAAACATATCAGCCAACAAGGCGGATTTTGGTGCAATAGCTCGAAGAGATAAGCCTGTGAAACTCTGAAAACGATCTACTTCTTGGCACCTAACTGAATTATCTCCAATATAGGCTGTCATGGTGGCACCTGGATGCGCTCATGTATTAGGCAAGGGGTCAATGGACATAAGTAGTTTAAAAGGGAATATGAGTTGAATCATATTTTTATTAATGCCAAGATGACAAAATAATTATCAGGGGACAGTAACTATAACTTTTGTAGCAGGTCCAACCCCGGAAGTGATATTCGACTTTACTAAAGGCTGCATGCAGAACCTGTACTTAAGCATGTAAGAATATTATTTTCTTCTTTCTAATGATGCAATTGGGAGTTTCAGGTTTTATTCAGCAGCACTAGAGGGTCGTTTCAAGGAGTAGGCTTGTAGCAACAACCCCCAGCCTGCTTTTATGATAATTCATATGGCACTAGTATATAGAGAAATTGATAAGAAAGTAGGAAGGTAGCATCATTACCAACGATCCCTGATGCTGAAATATGAGGATTTGAAATAAACAAATCAAAGGGTTGGACCATCTTCAATTTGGGAGCTTTGCTTCTCCAAATGTCAATATTTTTCTTGAAGGCAAAGGCGGATTTGAAAGAGAAACCAGGAAGCAGTGGGGCAGGAACAGCTAAGGTATGGCCACCTCCAAAAAGCTTTGGATCGCCAGCATTATGGTGCATGCAGAAATGGTAACTTGGACCAGAGTCAGAAGGAAGAGAAGCGAGGTCGATGGCCATGGAGAAAGGTACATCCCAATAATTATCAGAGCTGTCGATAAACAATGCAGGAGAAACTGCTTCCAGGGTCAAATTGTGATTAGGGAACTGCGAAACAAAGAGAAAGATGATGAAAAAGAAGAATGGATGGAAAAGGTAAAGGTGAAAAAGAGAAACACATAAACACATGCCTTGTGATGAAGAACAGCTTTCTTACGGGAATTTCTAGTAGCATCACCGTGAGTATTAAAATTGAAGAGGAGAGTATCATCAGGAGTGAACGAGAGCTCAGAAGAGAAACCAAGTGCGTATAGGGATGCATCGCAGAGTTGTCTACCAATTGTGTTGAGGGAGGAAGAAGAGGATCGCAAAGAAGCGCCACTCTCGGACACAAACTTTTGGAAATTGAATTGACCTAGCAACGTACCGAACCTGCATTATTATTATTATTATCACTTAAACCTGAATTTTATCTATCATCCAAAACATTAATCTAATTCAATACCCCTTTACCAGTCATGGAAAAGAAACTACAGCAGTTGATTAAAAAGAAAAGAAGAAAGAGAAATACCAATTTTGAGAGAAGGTGGGGAAAGCAAGAACGCTTTGGAGAGAAAAGCCATGTCCATGTCGATGAGAAGAAAAAGAGGGGATAAAGGGAGAAGACATGAAGCGCTGGAAGAAATGAAGCTGCTTTGGCCTGGAAAGCTTAGTTCCTCTGGAAATCCCAAGTGGAAGTGGGTCTCCGGGCACCGGACGAGCCACTCCTTCCAGGGTTACGGGTGTCGACACGTCCACATCCCAAAAACCACCATCCATTGCCCATCCCAGCTTCTTCATTTCGCTTCTCTTAGCGATTTTTCACTACTCAACATTCGGTTCCGAACTCAACTCCTTCCTGCTCCTGCTTCTCAATTACTCTTTTTTTTCCATTTTCAAAGTCCATTTGCTTCTCCTTCTTTTACCAGACAGACATATTATGAGAGACGCTGCCGTTTTATTCTTGGATAGGAGGATGAGGTCATCCTCCCGCTTCGCTCTTTGCTAACCCTCAAATTTAACTCGTAAATTTAGAAGCATTAAAGCGATTCTGGATTGACAATTAGCATGTTTTGTTTTTTATTCATTATTTAAAAAAGAAAAGAGGAAAGTAATTAGTTGCCATTACATTACAGAAGGAAGAAATGAAATGAAATATTCAATAAATCCTATATAACATGAAATAATTCTTTCATTATCATATACAAAAATTAAGAACTCGAATCTTTGAAAAAAAAGAGGAAAAAACACATATACAACGTAATAATCCCACTCGACAGCAATTGGAGATACCTAAGAATAACCAAATTCAATTTTCATTTTTCAACCCATCACTTTCACTTTCACTTAGTGGTGGGTGGTTCTCACTTCTCAGCCTTCCCATTCCATGTAAATGTAAACTGCAGCTGAAGCCTTCTCGTCCCATTAATCAGATCAGCAACCACACTGAATGCTAATGTCAACATGTTAACTCTGATCAGACTCTCTTTCTTCTAACAACTAAAACATTTAATCCCCTTCATTTTGCACCCATCTCAGAAGCTTTTTCCCCTCCTTTTTCATTTCATCCTCTCCCAAATTTCACTGTTGGATCAACTTTAAAAGAATGCAGCCATCCCTGGATACAAGACCCAGCTGTGCCCAAGCTGTTTAACGCTGATCCTGAATTTTCAATGATACCAATTCACCGTCTTGCGCTTGATTTCTCAATCTTGTACCATTAGGGAACCATCTTCTCAGCCTATCTGGCCACAGCCTGTCAAATAAATGCAATTGCCAAATCATTACAATAAAACAACAAAAAACTGAGCTTCTCTCCCTCCAATTTGGTTCGATGGACATTTAAAACAATCCATAACCGAACATATTCCATGCTTCTCCATGTCATGCTCTCATGACACATATAACAATTTTAACAACACCATTACAGTAATCTCTCTGAAATAGGGAGTAACCAAATCTCTGTTTAGTTCTTTCTTCCTCAAACAACAATAAAAATTAGAAAAATGAGAATCCGCATCATACGTCTCTCATTCTTTTCTATCTCGTGCACCTCTACAATCAATCGATAATCCATCAATTGATAACTTCAACCAACAATGCAACATATTTTAAGCATTTTGTATAGCTACAGGCTACAGCCACATATGTATGACAGCATTACTTCATGATCAGTGGATTAAGAGATCAAGCTTATATTGCATATAGAGATTGCACACATAATTAGGCAGATATTGAAATGGTTCCCCATCAATGACTTCAAATTTACTGAGATGTAACAACAAGGGACTTACAGATCCAATCTTTCATATATCGCTCGCCGCACTGAAGTATTCAGACCATATGCTATTGAGTTGAAAAGACCCTGAAATATAAGAACAAGCTAATTAACTTGCATTTCCTGAAAGTTAATCATTCCTCAGTCTTTCATAGGAGACAGATACTAACTGATAGAAGTCTTTCCATTTGATTGAGCGACTATATTCATACATAATTACATCAGCCCTTGGCAGCCCTTATTAAACAACCGACAATCATGCATTAGATATAGTGAAGTACAGGACTTTTTCAAGGCATCTGATTGTAGATCTGCCCCTAAGATATTAGCACTCTGGCTCCACCAAACTATTTATATTTATCAGACTCTGTGTACCTACTCCCTACTAAAGTGAAAAGGAGAAGTGAAAACAGCAGATTCGTTATCCTTGTACAATTAGAACCTAAGACAATACCATTATCAAAACTAATAAATTCTTTCAGTAGAAGTATTATACTAGAATAGAATTTGTGCCATCTACTACATGCTGAAACAAATATACTAAAATGTTTATCTCCACCTATTTTTGTTTCTCATTAGACAACAAAAAAATCTGAATACAAGTTTTTTAATTTTTTCTTATTATGTGTGTGGGGAGCGGTTGGGGGGATGAATGAAAATCCAAACGTACAGACATGTGATCAATCAATGTAACCATAATCTACCCAGATATTCTAGGGAAGACACCACCAAAAAAGAAAAAAGAAGCTAACATTCATTGGAATTACCATGAGTGCAGCTGTCCCAACATCAAGAACTGAAAGCCAAAGAATTTTGTGGCCTGGTGCTATGAAGTCATGGATGCGGTTGATTGTGCCAAAAGCCCATGATCCTATAAGGATGAGCGGATAGTATCCCCACCGGTTCAAAGCCTATACAATTAAAAAATTCAAGGCACTGATGTTAATATGAAAAAGATTTTTTTAATACCCTTACCTGACATTTAGCATTTAAATAAATTGTGAATTGCTAGCAGAAAGACATAAAGATTGCATAAAGGAAGTGCAAAAACAGGAAATTCCATTTCCACAATAGTGTAACAGAAGATCAGAGTTCTCCACTACATGAGGTGGTTTATGATATCTATTCATCCTCATTTAGAATAAAAGGAAAAAAAAAAAATCTAATGGTGTTATCCTAGACATACTGTTTATATCTTGAAGATTAAAATCCATTAAACTAGTTGCAAGGAACACACCTTCAAGTCGGGCCGTGAATCAAATTGATATGCTCGGTCTGACATGCCTACTGCCATCTGAAATTTCCAAAGTGGTGTAAGTTCCACCTCAACATGTAACAGCTAAAAGAAAACAGTTAAAAGTGATTGAAATTCATTACATACACGAGTCGCATTATTTAGCATGCGTATGACTTGAAAGTATGTAAACCCATTGTAAAGTATTGCACCCCAAAGCGGTGCATAAAATGTTATAAATTGAATGGCCTGCATAAGTAGATAGAACTACATAAGCATGAAGATTACATGAGACACAAAAAAAAGGTTTAAGGAGTGCTCAGGGAACTCTATGAAAACACAAGGAAAAAAGAAATGCAAAAAGAAGACATGAGCTTGCCTTTCTTGTTCTCCCGATTTCTGTCCAACACCAGGCACCTAAATGCCCATGATGGGAATTACCAATGGAGCGTAATACAGTCATAACTAATGAAGTTCCTGCAGGGAGTAGGAAAGCGCTGAAATCAATGTCCATATTCTTTAGGAAAGGGCCTGGCGTAATAATAAGGAACAAAAATGAAGGAAATGCAAGACAAATATGAGCTAGAATGATGAATGATAGCTACAGAAAGCAGGAAGCACAATAAACATTAAATAAAAATTCATATGACGGAGAATCTATATAAGTAATGATGAGTAAATCATACCCCAAACATACAAGTGGAAGATGGCCTCGAGGTCTTCAACGTCAGTTTTGTGCAGAACAACAGTACGATGAAGAGTAAAAGCAATAGTAGTAGTCCAGAGAAAAGAAGCGACGCAGAAGAAATGAGTGGTGTATCCCTGAGCAATACAAAAGAAACCTTTGGAAGGATCCCTGCAGGATGTTAGACCCATAAAAGAGTGTGTTATGTAATGTATACAATTGAGTGTAACAAGGGAGAGAAAGCACTAGAAATAGGAAGCATACCCAACAATGCTGAAGAAACTGCAGAGCATGTCCTGCAAGTAAATTAAATACAGATAGGATCATATCATATAGTTAGAAAGAAAACAAGTATCTCTAACATCAGTGGAAAAAGAAAAACATAAATCAAATGGTGGATAGCTGAGATCTAAGATAACAGGTGAAGGGAATCATAAGAGATTAAAAAGAAGCATCCAGTGGCTAAAGCTAATAATGATAATAATAAAGAAGCAGTTAGATCGATAAGGCATACAGAGAGGGCGAGGTAGAAGACAAGCTTGAAGGAGAACTTGCGGAGCTCTTTGAAGAGGACATAACAAAGAACAATGAAGCTGGACCCTACAAACGAAAGACTAGATGCCCCTGCGTTCACCGACGTCAATATCTGACGTTCATGAGCAGTCATATTACCGGCGACGTGCAGCGTCGCCATCTATCTCTTAATAATTCTTTTTTTTTTGATTCGGTAGTGACTGACTGTAATTAAAATTAGTAAAGTGGAGCCGAGAGATTCAGATCAAAACTAAATTTGCAAAGAGCCGAAGCAGTGAAAACCAACAAACAAACTGGTCTCAACTGTCAGACGATGCTATACTGTGTTACTTTTGTAAACTTGGCGAGAATATCAGCACAACGTCGCTTTGGCCGAGTGGTTAAGGCGCTTGCCTGCTAAGTAAGTGGGGTTTCCCCGCGTGAGTTCGAATCTCACAGGCGACGCTTGTTTTGATCATACTTCTTTTTCATGTTTGCTAATATGATCATGTCTTGAAATTATTATTACTTGCATACTAATTAATTCTTTTACTTTCTTTTTTGTTGTTTAATCATTAAAAGACATCAGCACCTTGTTTGTGTATAAACGTAATTCATGACCGTAAAGAAAAGTGGGACAAACATTAGTGTGGTGTAACGTAATGAGAGGAGGCTGATAACTTAAAATTGTTTTTTCAAGAGCCGCATAAAATTATTACATTTGGATCTTTAAAAGATGCTTCAGTTTATCCTCATTAACTCTGCATCTATAATACAGTCAGTTAGACATTTACAATGTTAAGTCTTCCTGCCTGTCAACAGCAGATCCATTCAGCAGCTGTGGCTGGTAGTATGAATATGAATCATGAGCTAGGGTCTGCATATGCAATCAAGATTCTCATTTCAGCTTTCAATCAATAGGCAAATGCCATATTTTTATATCATATATAATATAATGATGAAGCTTACCTGCTCCTGTGACTTGAAGTACATGAATGGTGTATAGTGTAGGAAATTCGACACCCTCGAGGTATATATATCTGCATACCTGCAGTTGCCAACACAATGTCTTAGACACAAATAATACCCACAACCAATGATTGCTATAATCAAGGCAAAAGTCTCTACTTCTCAATTTGTCTCATCAAGTGGCTTTTATCCCACAGACCTGCGCGAGAAAGAAATCCCCACCTGATGCCAAACAAAACAAAATCATTATTACTACAGCAGGTTGACCCGAATGTTTCCCGTTAGTGTCTAACACCAAAATGCACACAGACTGAACTGATCCATATAGTCAACATAACGCCAACCCATCTGTAACAAAATACTATCCATCTATCTTACATATGACAGCTTACACAAGAACAACTAAAATTACCGAGTAAATGTGACTACGCTACCTGTGCCAATGCAAAATCAAATAGAATTTCAACAAGATCACACTACATAATGCTTGACCTTTTTTCCTTTTTACGAGTAACCAGCGCCACAGTGCAAGTTTTCATTCCTAGTGTTACCTTTTGTTGAAAAGCTCCCCATCTGCCTCTAGCATGGGAGCAATTTTCTCATCCAGTCTTTGCATGACAATCAATAGCTTTTTCATGCTATCTGTGAGTTCTTGGTCATCCATGTTAGTTGCAGCAAGCGTCTGAATGTACAGAGACAGAAACACAAGAACTACAATATAATTAGCCGTTAATCTGAATTCAGTTTCAGTCAAGAGATTCAGTCTATACTTGGACACATGTTATGCTTCTTGGCTCTGTAAAGGCCGATTATGTTTCTTGATACTTCAAGATTACAAGTATCTACCTTATGCAACCAATCTAAAGCAACTGATAACCAGACTTTTAGATAGGGCACCCAGCTAAAACTACACTTTTGCTTGCTGTCCCACTTTGTTAGAGCAAGCAACTACTGAAAACAAAACTACATGGGACAGCTAGGCGTTAAAAAGCAATGCACAAGAAAACCACATGGAGGATATAAACACTGAATATAATGAGAAGAAACTTAAAGAAAACCACATAATGAGAAAACTATTGAACATATGAAAATTATAAAAGCCAAGCTCACCTGAGCTGGTCGCTCTTTATTTCGCCTTTGCAGGGCAAGCCGAAGTTGGTTAAAAAGATCCCCTACAACCTCCTTTTGATTAATAAGCTCAACTAGTACAGCTCGATGACCCCGACTACAAATCAAAGCAGTATACTGCAGTGCCAGAATTTAAAACCACAATTAAAGAGATCATGGTGAGCATAAGTTAACCTGGGATGTAAAAAGTCTCAAATACAAGAAAAAAAAACTCCTAAGCTCCTAAAATATAGACAAAAATAATTTACTTGCAGTAACAATCATTTTAGTCTGCCTTAACCCTTTTTAAGAATAATCTTGAATGAATTTCTAATAATTTACAAACCCCAATTATGTAACTTGTAAGTTTAGAATTTATTTTTTAAATATCCAACAAAGGGAAACATGTAAAGTGAGAAGTGATGTCCAAACCTCTTCCTCCAATTCTCGACAAATCAATGCAGTTCGCCATCGCAGATGGACCTTGGATTGACTTACATCAGTGTAGATATGATCACCTACATACAATATTTCATCCCCATGGATATTTAGGGAGTTCTCAATCATCTGAGCGCTCCCGCCTGAGTACAAACCTCCTACAGAATGAAAAGAAAATGTCATGCAAATTTCCTGAACAAGGACCACCAACTTGAGCAATTGTAAATGTCTTGGTCGTGCAACCAAGAGATTGAGAAGGCTTGAGAGTATTGTGCAAAAGGATTAATTTGTTATTAACTCTTTTTCCTTGGGTCTTAGTTCCTTGAGACCGTAAAAGGGTAAGAGCATTTTTTTTTTTTTTTTAAAAGAGACTGCTGAAGCCAACAACATAGAAAGCATAGGACTCAAAAGAAATCCACACTACATGCTGTAAAAACAAGCCCAGAAATAAAACATAGATCACCTGTACGAGCTTTGAAACATGGACGCATCAGGCCCTCACCGGTCACCACCTCATACAGTGGGTGTGACATTTGAAAGAACTCTGGCTTCCTTGCTGAGACTATCACCTATACAAGTCAAGGACAATAGTACATCACAATGAAGAGATAGTGTGTTCAATTTCAGTGTTTTAAATGCAAGTAATATAAGGACAAGTTAATGGGGTAAGAAAGCATCAGAATAAGGCTCCTAATTTTGGCTATGCTAAATATAAAAGGCCAGTACTGGGAGTTATTCCATGTCTTAAAATCATGGTAATGATATTGATAATATGCTTCCAGGAGAAAAGCTTAGACTAAGATTAATCTTTTGATCTTCAGTCATCATTTGATGGAGGCACAAACAAAAATACTTGCCCCCTGGAATGCAGTAAAATAGACAAATGATTACTGCTTACCATTTCAAATAGATCACGCCACCCCATATCATTTGGGAGGAATCTGTTAAAGGAATGCTTCATCATTTTGTCTGTGTAATGATAATCAGAGTTTGTAATGAGCAGAAGCTTTTTACCAGCCTGCCACCAGAAAGTCTCGGCTCGTTGAAATAGAAGACTACTTGACAGTTTCACATTCAACAAGGTTAAAAGTTCATAGGCATACCTCTCTTTGATCTAAAAGTGCTAAAGGCAGTTCTGGATCTGGCTCCACAAACATTTCAGGCTTTGACATTATCTCACTCTGTTATAGAGACATCAATTTAATACATTCTCACGAACAGAAACTCACAAACAAAATAGAACTCCCATAAATAAAGCTACCTTAAGCTGGCCTTCTACATGTGCCCGGAAAAGAGCCTTTCCAACAGCCTGAAATCATGTTGAGTGTCAAAAGAAAAGCACATAATACCCAACAACATTGATCTTTTCAATCAAATACTATGGATAGCATGCCTTGTAAAGTCCTCTATAATCAAGCGGACCAAGTTCTGCTGCTATAGCTCCTTCATCCAATCGGTCAACCATCTATGAGTGAAATCAAGAAAGATCAATATGCTGTTCAGTACACAATTAGCAAGATAAAGTTCACATTGTTTTCAAATAGATGGTCTAACTTTTACAAGATAAAAATATCACGACAACACCACAATTAGAATAATACTAGAAATGAAAAAGGACCTCCAATATATTTCAGAGAACTATGTGAAATTTAGCTGAAGAAAAAATGAGAAAAATGCAAGTCTATGCTACAATTAGAAGACTAAACATCTACTATTTGGGCAGTCAATGAGGACGGAGCATATAAACAGACTGAAAACACTATCAAGAATAATACCTTAAGAAACCATATTGCTCTAACATTGCACGAAAAGATGCCTACGCCTTGGTTAAAATGCTTTAAATTAATTGTGGAATAGTAAGTTCTAATTAATTCATATTAGATTCTTAAATACATACAACACCCCACCCCAAGCCCAAGTAAATTTCTCTTATGTTCATGTGTAATTCAAATTAATCAAAAGGAACCAAATACTTATTATTTTCATAAATTTTGACGAAAGCATTAGATTTTCAGCTTCCAAACAAAGGTCATTCTACATAATAACTAGAATATCTTGGCAACTAAATCATGAATATGGGAATGGTGTTCTATAAACTATTTAGAAAAATGTAGAATCAACAAATGCCCCCTCCAAAAATTTCGTTCTCATGCCAAACTAAAGGATATAGACAAACTCAGCCAAGAGCAATTGGATACCTAAAAGCCATCTGAATACATTACA
Source organism: Ricinus communis (assembly GCF_019578655.1). Taxonomy (NCBI): domain Eukaryota; kingdom Viridiplantae; phylum Streptophyta; class Magnoliopsida; order Malpighiales; family Euphorbiaceae; genus Ricinus; species Ricinus communis. The sequence goes on along the minus strand of NC_063264.1, from coordinate 493,885 downwards.
AGAAAACCAAACCAGCAATAAGGTCAACGTGGACGGTAATTACTGAAGGCTAAACATTAATTAATGATAATAATCTTAGTAGTAATAATAAGATGTAATTATACAACTTCTTGTAGCTGATACTATGATGTTGCCTACCTGCATGTAAGCCACAGCTTCTGAAACAGAAAACAGTGTATTCAGGAACTCCCATCGATTCTCCTTCCGCAAATCTACCAGTTCCCTTCCATACATCTCACTTCCATGCACAAAAAGTTAAGCACCACTGTAGATATTATCACTCAGTTTTCCCAAACACCAGTTAAATGTTAAACATTAATAAAATTGAGATCTGAGTGTCTCTCTATGTGTGCAACATCAAAGCGTATATGATCTATCAAGCTAAAAAGAATCCCAGATATACAGCATTCATTATAGCAATATAAAGTCTCTGGGAATTCATATTTGTGTGGCATGGTTGTGTTTCTGGTTATTCTTTCTGCTTGCACCATAATTGAGAATTACACCCAAATGCCCCTAAGATACCCTACACATAATTATCATTAAACAAAATAAAAAGAGCCACAGTTCAATCCAAACCTGACAGCTTGAGTAGAGAGCATTTCTGTGCCATGCATGGCCCGCTTTACATAACCGAATCGATCAGCTTTAACAAGATTGCCTTTTTCTTTGTCTATGACAAGACCTCTAATTACCAGGTCTGGATCAAATGAAAGTCCATCAACGGGAAAACCCATGTTTCTTAGATTATCCATGCAATAATCATAAGCCCGTCCTTCCCAAGCCTGTGATAGTGTAATTAATAGCTGTCATTAATATTTTGTCTTGAATACATGTTAAAACATAACAAGGACCAATACTTACCATCACATTGTAATGCATCAAAGTGTAGTCCATGTCATAACCAATGGCACTGATAGACCGGAGATTTAAAGTACGGCTACAAAATATACCACGAGGTGAATTCCTAGCTGAAGAAGGACTCTGCACATTAAACTTAGAAGTTGTCAAAAAAGAGAAAGCATCATGGCTATATGATGAATCATCAGTGAAGTATTTCAAGCAAGGAAGAAGAAGAAAGAGAAAGAAAAAGGACACTAGGTAGAGGCACTTTAAAAAATTCAATCTGGTGGCTCTTGATCAGTACATCACTTTACTCAGCCAAAATTAGTATCAAAAATGAAAAGCTAGGAACTTGTACAGATACATATTAGTAGCATACAAAAGGCTGATAAAACAGCACAAAATGAGGCATGTTCAAGAATGAGTGTGCAGTGCAAATTGACAAAAGGGTGAAATGGCGACAGTAAAGTTAATAAGGTTGAAAAAAGAAGGAGCTTGTCCAGAGCACACTGCTCAGCTAACACCAACTCTTCGTATAATTTGCTTGGTGGACTTGTGATGCCCAAAGTCGTACTGCTAAAAGCATTGCAGGAGGTAAACTTGGAAGAAGAAATAGAAGACGAACAGTGGCCTCATACAGGTTATTAAGCTAGCACATTATGTAGCTGCTATGTGTAGAAAAAAGAAGATAGAAAATAAAATGCGAAAACAAGGATGGGCTCACAGCACCGGAATGCCCAAGTCTCTAAGCAAATCCTCAGCATCTTGAGCTTCCATCCTAGCCACCTCCTCTATTGGACCTTGGAAAGTTGATTGCTGATCAATCCCTGTATAGAGAAAGCAGGAGACAGTAGCAATTAAAAGCCAAAACCAGCTGATAATTCGCTAATAATCACTGACGAGTAGCAAAAGCTTGAAAGAGAAAATTTGAGGCACTAGCAGAAGCAGAGCAGAAAAGGACGGCGATTAAAGGCAAAAACTTTAGAGAGTAAATAATGAGAAAAACACAAGGGACACCCAAAATCGCATAGATTAAAGCGGAGTTGGTTAGCATACCAGTAGAGTCAAGAAGATCAAAATTGACATTCAAATCCCCTTTAGTGCTCTGGCCCAAGTAATCAAACTCAAATTTAGTGGAAGAAGTGACAGAAAACACTTCGTCTCCAAGGGCGGAGGAGGGGAGGCTGCAACGACACAGCATCATCGAAGCTCTAATGCTGATGGGTCTTACTGAAACAGGATAATTGATAGCCGCAGCCACTGGAACGCCACTAAGACCAAGGATGTCTCTGTTCATAGAGTGAAAGGATGCTTTGCCCAAAATCTTGGCTGCGACAGACATATCGGTCACTCTCTGTTGCGCAATTATGGATTATGAATGCTTCTGGTAGGAGCAAACACAAATCTGAATTATGAATGAAAAGGAAAGAGAAGCACAAGTATCTTAGTTTGGATAAAATTAAAAAGGAAAGAAACGTTGAGATTTTTTGGATGACCCTTTTTCAACTGTTTGTTGGATGTTTGTCCTTTTTCAAAGCTGCTGGTCCCTCTAACCTTACTGAGTTGTCGTCCGTGTAATGTTATTTTATGAATGATCAAATAAAGTAGAAAAGCAGGTGCAGTAATCCTCTTTCTCCAAACAAGGAAACAAAAGTGTTTTCCCTTTCTTTTTCTTCTCCATTCGTTCACTCTGGTTTAGTGAATTTGTGCTCCATCACCACACTAGCCCTGTTAATGTACAACAACATCCGTAGGATATGGGCTTAGGCTTGCGTAACATTTTTCAATAAGGATGTGGCCCATATCATATCCTTTGCCTTTCTCTTCTTCCGTCCCGTTTAGGAGGGAATTCTGTCAAAGCATTAATAATCTCAATGCAAACCATTCTTCTCCTGGAGTTTTTTTACTTCTGATTGAGCAGCCAAACCAAAAACCATCCTCTCCTCCCCAATCCCCATGCAAATGCATCACCACATTGCTTGTATCAAAGATAATTACAAAAATATTTATACACATACAACAAATATAACCACAAAACATAACAAGGACAAGAGGGTCCGAATGACAACCAAGTCGAAACAACAATTACATTGGATCTACCGGGTAACAATGCATTACATTACAAACATGAGAATCCGTTCTTCTGTTGGCATCTCTCTTTCCGCATTGCTTTCAACGGATTATTCCTGTCCCTATATATTCTTATATTTTCCGTTTGCTGGCTCACTCATGATTGCTACCACTACATTTCCGTCCTTCCCTTTTCTCCTCATTTCACCAATCTTCGCCAAGTTTCATCACCAGGTTTATTTTGCTATTATTTTCTTACAGCATAAGTTTACAGTCAACCATGTAAGATTTAAATAATGTATGATTTTCACAGTAGTCTCTTCCATGCTGACCCTTGATCGTTGATGCTGCTTTATATGCAGCTCTCTTTCTAATTTGATATCTTCTTTTATCTTTTTAAGGTCAATTCGACTTTTTTAGTATTGGTTAGTGCTTCATTCAAAACCCCGACGTCAATTGTTACCATGTAGATGATTTTTTTTTTCTTTTTCAATATACTTTTTAAAATAAGATAAAAGTTTTACATTTCTCGAGATTCCAATGAGACAATGGTTTTGTCTTCAATCAACGTTAACACTTTTGGTGATTTACCAAAAAAAAGAATAAACTAAAGATTAACTCTGTCGTCGTTGATCTTCTTCAACATTTCAACTGAATTTCCTGTTTCCTCCTTCTTGCAGTATGGTAATGTGGAGATAGGACTAGTAGTTATTAGTAGTTGAAAAAGTATCGCATCTATATGACATGGCTGATGAAAGCAATTGGAGTGAACATATGAACAAAGAAGAAACTACAGCACATTCGTCAGTATCAGAGGGTGAGAAGATCCCAGAATATATGAGCAACCAACAAGATACGGAAAAGGTCAATGACAAAGAGAAAGACATTCATACTGTACCTTATTACAAGTTATTCTCCTTTGCTGACTCGCTGGACATTCTATTAATAACTATTGGCACTGTTGCTGCTTTCGGAAATGGAATCTGTATGCCACTTATGACCATACTCTTAGGAGAACTAATTGATTCTATCGGCAAATCTGCAAGCACGTCTACTGTGGCACATAACGTTGCTCAGGTATCCCTGATACTGTACCCAAACTTCCTCACATTTGTTCATCTCTTTTGATCAACCCTGAACCATTAAATGCAAAGAAAGTTCATGAGTGTCCTTCTCATTCCTTTCATTGATTATCTCTTATTAATTACATATCCTTTCATCTGGGTTCCTTTCTTTTTTTTTCCATTATTAAGCTAACTCAACCACTAAAGGTTTTTGGCATTTTTACATCCTAGAAGTTCTGTTGGGTTGATCTTATAGTAACTGAATTTATGTGGTAATAGTTTAATGAATTGAATGTTCCAGGTGTCTCTGAAGTTTATCTATTTGGCTTTGGGATCTGGTTTTGCATCATTCTTTCGTAAGTAAATTTGGATCCTTATAAGATGCACTTTGATCTTTCTTTCCTTTTTCTTTTTTCTTTTTTTGAATCTTGCAGTTTGATCTTTCTGATAACATAAGTATAAGGCAGTTTTGAAGATATTAAAAACTAAGCTCTCAGGGAAGAAAAAAACAACTTAGAGCTCAGATGCTTTCAATTACAAAATTAATATCAATGGTCAACATGTTTGTTATATTGCAGAGGTGGCATGCTGGATGATCACAGGGGAAAGGCAGGCTGCTCGAATAAGAAGTTTATACTTGAAAGCTGTACTGAGGCAGGATATTAGTTTCTTTGATAAAGAAGCTAATACTGGAGAAGTTGTTGGGAGGATGTCAGGTGACACCATTCTGATTCAGGATGCTATGGGTGAAAAGGTATTGCTGCCATGCCACACGCAAAGAGCATAGAATTATTACCATCTACTTTATGTCTTCCAAAGTTTATTAGGCACCTGAAAACCATTGAAGATCCCCCCTCTATGTTTGATTTATTCATTGCAGGTTGGAAATTTTATTCAGCTGCTAGCTTCATTTGTAGGAGGTTTTCTGGTAGCTTTCCTTAAGGGGTGGCTTCTCACACTTGTCATGCTATCTTTAATTCCACCTATTGTTCTCTCTGGTGCAATCATGAATAAGCTTGTAGGCAAGCTGGCATCTCGTGGACAAACTTCCTATACAGTTGCAGCAAATATTCTTGAGCAAACAATTGGCTCAATAAGAACTGTATGATACTTGACATTAGAACGAAAGGTTTTCTTTTTCTGTTTCTTTAGAATTATGAATGTAATGGTCAGTTTCCACACAGGTTGCATCTTTTACTGGAGAGAAGCATGCTGTTGTTAGATACAACAAGTCCTTGAGCAGAGCTTATGACTCTGGTGTACAAGAAGGTTTGGCTGCTGGCGTAGGTTTTGGTACGCTAATGTTTATTTTGCTCTGCAGTTATGGATTTGCTGTGTGGTTTGGTGGGAGAATGGTACTTGAAAAAGGCTACACAGGAGGGAATGTTCTCAATGTGATTTTTTCTCTATTGACCGGATCCTTGTAAGTTGCAAGCAATCCCATTTATGTGTAGTCGAAAATGTTTTACTGTGTTCATTTAAACTTCTAGAGTTAGTGGAAGACCAACTGTAAGCATTTGCTTTTTTGGTCTTTTCTAATGTTCTTTGCAGCCATGTGGTGCTCCATACTCTGGAAAGATAAATAACGTTTCATTTGGAATTGTTACAGGTCTCTGGGGCAGGCATCTCCATGCATAAATGCATTTGCTGCTGGACAGGCTGCTGCAGTTAAGATATTTGAGGCAATCAATAGGAAGCCAGAGATTGATGCTTATGACACCAAAGGACTAAAATTGGAAGAAATCCATGGAGATATTGAATTAAGGAATGTTTATTTCAGCTACCCATCCAGGCCTCATGAGCAAATATTCTGTGGTTTCTGTCTCTCAGTACCCAGTGGTACAACCACAGCTTTAGTTGGACACAGTGGAAGCGGAAAATCAACAGTGATCAGTTTGATAGAGAGATTTTATGACCCACAAGCTGGTGAAGTTCTTATAGATGGCGTCAATCTTAAGGAGTTCCAACTAAAATGGATCAGAAAAAATATAGGCCTAGTGAGCCAGGAACCACTGTTGTTTACTTCAAGCATTAGAGAAAATATAGCCTATGGAAAGGAAGGTGCAACTATGGAAGAAATAAGAGCTGCTGCAGATCTTGCCAATGCTGCTAACGTCATAAACATGTTGCCCAAGGTTTTAGATTATTGAACCGTCATTGTATTTTGCATGATACATATTTTTCTTCATTGTGGCAAAGCCCTTATCGACAAAAGTTTAGTGATCCTAGTCAATTTGTTCATATCCTGCACAATTTTATTCATTGTGTTTCCAGGGACTAGACACAATGGTAGGGGAGCATGGAATTCAATTATCTGGGGGCCAGAAGCAAAGAATTGCCATAGCCAGAGCAGTTTTGAAGAATCCAAGAATCTTAATTTTAGATGAAGCCACTAGTGCTCTTGATGCAGAATCAGAAAGGATGGTGCAAGTGGCATTGGACAGGGTTATGATTAACCGAACTACACTCATGGTTGCCCATCGGTTGTCTACAGTGAGAAATGCAAATATGATAGCAGTTATGCAGAAAGGAAAGATTGTTCAAAAAGGTGAAATATTTCTGATTCTGAACTCTAGCCAAAATTACCAACATATGCACATATCTGCCATTAACTTCTGAAGTACTCATAAATGTTATCAATAGTTGAAATACTAATGGTTCTAAATTAACAGAGGGTCATACTCTTAATGCATTCCCTGCTCCCAAATGTACACTCTCTTGCTGTTATGATGACATATTCATTCTACCAGCTAAATTGACATTATTGCATTACTTGGAAGTTAAAGCGCAATGATTTAGTCAAATTACCTATATCATAGTCCTTTTCAAATGATTAGGTACACTTTCAGATCTACTCAAGGATCCCAATGGAGCATATGCTCAGCTCATACAGTACCAAGAATTTGTCGAGCCAGTACAGAATGTTCTAAAGAGTCCAGGGAGTAGCCATCATTCTATCTGGGCTTCAGTGGGGACATCTCCCAGAGTTAGTCTTTCTGAACAGGCAGCTCCAGAACCACTTAGCACTACCTCTTCAGAGACATCAAAAATGCCTCTAGAAAACCCTCTTCGTCGTCTTGCCCTTCTTAGCAGTCCAGAAATCCCTGTCTTGTTGGTTGGTGCTGTGGCTGCTGTGGTGAATGGAATTATAATGCCGATTTTTGGATTGCTCCTTGCGAATATAATCAAAACCTATTATGAAAAAGAAGATCAACTACGAAAAGATTCTAGATTTTGGGCACTTATATTTGTTCTAGTTGGTTTGGTGTCTCTAGTTACTACACCAATGAGCACATACTTTTTTTCTGTGGCAGGGTGTAGGTTAATAAAACGGATTCGATTAATGTTTTTTGAGAAAGTGGTCAACATGGAGATAGCTTGGTTTGATGAACCCGAGCATTCAAGTGGTGCAATTGGTGCAAGCCTCTCAGCAGATGCAGCTGCAATGCGAGGTTTAGTTGGAGACACATTTGCTTTGCTCATTCAAAACACCGCAACAGGTATTGCTGGTTTGGTCATTGCTTTTCACGCAAACTGGCAAATAGCTCTTGTAATCCTTGTGCTATTGCCACTTATGGGACTCAGCGGATATGTCCAGTTGAAGTCCATGAAAGGATTCAATGCAAATGCAAAGGTTAGCTTTTATCTTCACCAAAACATGCATTAGTGGTTGCTTCTTGCTAAAGATGCTCAGTTTAGCAAGGGACTGTAGGTGACTAGTGAAACTGTAAATTTCCCTTGAGAAATATAACAACATAAGAATTATAAGAGGGGGAGGGGTTGGAAATGGGTGGGAAATGTCTGATATATCACATCTTAAAAGAGCTCTCAGCATAATGACTTTTTTCACTTTTAAAGGAGAAAAATTGTTTAATTTTTGCAGAAAATGTATGAGAAAGCGAGTCAAGTTGCTAGTGATGCAGTTAGCAGTATCAGAACAGTTGCTTCTTTCTGTGCTGAAGAAAAGGTGATGCAGCTGTATCAGAAGAACTGCGATGGCCCCCTTAAGGCTGGAAAAATGCGAGCATTGATTAGCGGGATAGGATTTGGTCTATCTTTCTTCTTTCTTTTCTTTTTCTATGCAGTTAGTTTTTATGTTGGAGCTCATCTAGTTGATCACGGAAAGGCAACATTCACCGAGGTTTTTCGAGTAATTTCCTTTCTCCCATCTGCCAACACAGTCACTCTAAAATCTTTACCATTTTGGTTTTTCATTGACCTCGATTTGGTTAACTGCTGTTTTTAGGTCTTTTTTGCTCTTAGTATGGCAGCTCTTGGGATCTCTCAGTCCAACTCTCTGGCACCTGATGCAAATAAAGCCAGGAGTTCTGCAGCTTCTATATTCACAATTCTTGACCAGAAATCTAAAATAGATCCTAGTGACCCCTCTGGAACAATAATAGAAAATTTGAAGGGAGAAATTGAATTTCGCCATGTCGGTTTTCAGTATCCTTTGAGGCCTGACATTCAAATATTCCAAGATTTTAGCTTGGCTATTCAATCTGGCAAGGTGACTGAATAATTTTATTATGCATGTAAATTTTGTTCCTTTCCTACTCTAACTTTAAACTATACGTATATTTAACAAAAACCCACAGTCAATTTTATAGTGCTGGAACTAATAATCTTCATATCAGATAGTTGCCCTTGTTGGAGAAAGTGGGAGTGGAAAATCAACGGTGATTGCATTACTGCAAAGATTCTATAACCCAGATTCTGGAAAAATTACTCTAGATGGAATTGAGATTCAAAGACTGAGGTTGAAATGGTTAAGGCAGCAGATGGGACTGGTCAGTCAGGAGCCTGTATTATTCAATGATAGCATCCGCGCCAATATCGCATATGGAAGGGAAGCGAATGCGACGGAGGCAGAAATTATGGCTGCAGCAGAATTAGCCAATGCTCACTGCTTCATCAGTAGTCTAAAACAGGTTAAAAAACTGCAATCCTGAACTGAATGGCTATAACCCTATAGATCCGCCTTTCGGAATTTAAAAAGTATAAAACAAAAATCCATGGAAAACACGGCTGTTGATTGAAACTAATAAGTATTAGTGGCTTGGGAGAGTCTTTTATGAGTATGTTCTCCTTGAATTACATGTAAATAGACTAGAATCCAATGTACAGTAACACCTGGAGATGGTTGTGAATATGATGCTGTTAACTTTGAAAAATGCAGGGGTATGATACTATTGTCGGGGAACGAGGGGTGCAATTGTCTGGTGGACAGAAGCAAAGAGTAGCAATAGCACGGGCCATAGTGAAGGCTCCAAGAATTTTGCTTCTAGATGAAGCAACCAGTGCACTAGATGCAGAGTCTGAACGAGGGGTTCAAGATGCATTAGAAAGAGTAATGGTGGGAAGAACCACATTGGTTATTGCCCATCGCTTATCCACAATTAAGTGTGCAGACAAGATTGCAGTACTGAAAAATGGAGAAATAGTTGAGAAAGGAAAACATAAAACCTTGATCAACATCAAGAATGGCATTTACGCCTCCTTGATGGCTCCCCAGTCAACTGCTTCATCTTAAAAATGTAAGCGTATTTCTCTTCTGCATAATGGAGTGTAATTTTTGTTGATGTGCTAAATAAATGTCTATATGGCGGCACCTTAATATCTGGAAATACACATTAGTTGAATAGGAGTTGGTAGATATGAGAGTTGAATTTTGGATGGGGGACTCTCTCTCTTTGTTATAGTCAAATTCACTTCACCCTTCTTTAATTTTGAATCACATTCTTTCAAATTGCAAGTGGCTACATTGATCGACATTATATGGACGAGCTGCCACAGAGACAATATTGTTATTACAGACGACCATCCTCCACTATTACAAATTTTAAGCCTATTCACATACTCTAATACTATCATGAAATCCCCCGCTCCAAAAGAAATAATGTGAATAATTTAGCCACAATTATTAGCAATGACTTCATGGCTTCGCTGCTTCCATGAACTCTTTTATTTTCTTATTATAGCTACTGAAATTTCAGGACCACAATTAGGAAGAGCAAGGATTGACAATTCGTCACACAGGCCGGCCAGTGGGGGAGCTCTTGTTGATGTTTATGTTTTACTTACCGGAGCAATGATAGATGGTGATATAATATATAAAATTGTTGCTTTGTGGTTGGTGCAAAAATACATACACCCAACTTCATTTTATGAAGATTATTTATAAAAAAAAAAAAAAAAAAGTAAATAATTTTTTAATAGAGAATAAGCTTTCCACACAGAAACAGGAGGGATTGCAAGATATGAGAATTGTCAAGGTATTGGAATATGCCTCAGCCCTGAAAATATTAAAAGTTCAATGACCTGTCAATTTCGAATGCTCTCAATAATAGCTCCATTTTTTTATCAGAAATGCCTAACAATGTTCATCAGCATCTTGTCATCAAGTAATTCTGCCCAGACAATAATTAAAAAGCCAAAAGGAAAAGAAACAAAAAAACAAAAGGAAAATGGAAAATGGTAATATGATATGATTGCATTCCAGAAGATGTAATGTCAGTAAAATACCATACGAAAAGGTTTAAGCAGCACTTAAATGCGTAAAGATGACATCACAGGTTTATTTTCTGCTTGACCTCTGCTTCCGTACAAATTAGGAACCATTTCTAGTACTAGTACTATATTAATTAACCCATTTCTTTTATCCATCCAATTCATATTTGGAAGGAATTAACTGCCCACATAACCTGTGACTCGCTACTATATATATATATATATATATATATATATATTCCCTGCTGCTGCCCTCACTGCTTGCGCATTACATTGTATGCCTACTATATTCAGCATTTCTTGTCCCATTCGGTAGCATATGTTCTTGGATTTTTATCTTGTCGCAGTTATATAGAGTTTCCTGTTCGTTTTCGTAACCTTTAAACAGATTCTCTATCATTTCCAAGCCAATATATGAATCCAAAAATAAATAAACTATCTATCTACTTTAGCGTCAGCATACCAAGTTAGTAAGTCATTTGATATTAAACAGCTGTACTTTGAGTGAACTTGTCAGAATATTTTGTTAGAATATATCTGCCCTCCCACCTCTGATCTTCTGTTATAATGAGGCAGTGAGGCAGTTGATGTATCTTTTCTAACAGCACTCATCATGGTAAACACACAGCAGGCCGCAGCATCTATGCCACGTTCGCAAGCTGTGGATTTACAGGAAGCTCTACGGAAGAATGGCATCCAACAAGATTTACACAAGAGCAAGAAGAAAGATGAAAGCACAAATATATTGCCTTATTACAAGCTTTTCTCCTTTGCTGACTCTACAGATTACCTACTAATGTTTGTGGGTGCAATTGCTTCTGCTGGAAATGGAATCTGTATGCCCCTTATGACTGTTGTCTTTGGAGATGTAGTAAATGCATTTGGAGATAATAGTGTGAACACCAGTGCAGTGCTTCACGAAGTTTCCAAGGTAATCTGCGACTAATTTCTCTTCCATATTGAGCTTCTGTTTCAGGTATTCTGCAATTCTTCGTGGGCTTTCCTAATAAACATTGAATAATAGCTTGACCAACTTTATGTTCTCAGGTGTCTCTAAAGTTTGTATACTTGGCTCTAGGGTCAGGTGTTGCCGGATCTCTTCGTGAGTGCATCATGTTTCTTTCTCAGAAATAAAAAATAAAAATAAAAATTCACGGTCATTAGGTTCTGTTTGACATACTGAAAACTGAAATACCATGCTTGCTGTCCACCAGAAGTGGCTTGTTGGATGGTCACTGGCGAGAGACAGGCAGCACGAATTAGAAGTTTATACTTGAAGGCAATTCTGAGGCAAGAAATCGGCTTTTTTGACAAGGAAACTAACACTGGAGAAACTGTTGCGAGGATGTCGGGTGATGCTGTCCTTATCCAAGATGCCATGGGTGAGAAGGTACTTTCAAACTATTCAGATGCCTTACTTCTGCCATTTGGTAAAATGGAATTTGGAATATCTTTCTCACTTATTGATTTTCATTGCAGGTTGGAAAATTTCTGCAGCTAATTCTGACATTCATTTCAGGTTTTGTCATAGCTTTTATCAGGGGATGGAAACTTACCCTGATAATGTTATCTTCTATTCCTCCTCTGGTTTTTTCTGGTGCACTCATGGCCATTTATATATCGAAGCTGGCATCCCGTGGACAAACTGCTTATTCTCTTGCTGCAACTGTCGTGGACCAAACAATTGGTTCAATCAGAACTGTATGCAGAACCGGCCTAAATGTTGGTTTTTTCCTTTTGTTTCTTTTTCGGGACTATGGGTGTGATGGTTATAATCTTTGCAGGTTGCATCATTTACTGGGGAGAAACAGGCCATAGCTAGATACAACAATTGTTTGACCAAAGCTTGCAAGTCCGGTGTGCAAGAAAGCTTGGCTGCAGGGTTTGGTTTTGGTTTGGTTACATTTATTGTATTTTCCTACTATGCACTGGTTGTATGGTACGGAGCAAAACTGGTGCTTAATGAAGGATATAAAGGAGGGGACATCATTAATATTGTTTTTGTGGTGTTGACTGGATCTTTGTGAGTAGCACTCTTCCATTCTCCCATCTGCAAGCAAGCTTTTCACTAATTGTCAAAGTATCCATCCATAATAGAAGGATAAATAACCTTGTTTTGATGTTCATTCTCGTAATTTGTTTTCCAGGTCTCTAGGGCAGGCATCTCCTTGCTTGACTGCATTTGCCGCCGGACAAGCAGCAGCTTTTAAAATGTTTGAGATAATTGGTAGGAAGCCACTGATAGAATCTTGTGACACCAATGGGAGGACACTGGATGATATTCATGGAGACATAGAGTTAAAAGATATTTGTTTTAGTTATCCTGCTAGACCAGAAGAGCAGATATTGGGTGGATTTTCTCTGTATATACCTAGCGGCACAACTGCAGCTTTGGTTGGAGAGAGTGGAAGCGGGAAATCTACAGTTATCAGTTTGATTGAGAGATTTTATGATCCACTGGCTGGAGAAGTTCTAATTGATAGAATAAACCTTAAAGAGTTCCAGCTAAAATGGATCAGACAAAAAATTGGCCTCGTCAGCCAGGAACCTGCACTGCTCACTTGTAGCATTAAAGAGAACATTGCCTATGGTAAGGAGGGTGCAAGTACTGAGGAAGTCAGGGCTGCTGCTGAGCTTGCCAATGCTGCTAAGTTTATAGATAAACTACCTCAGGTATAACAGACACAACCCGTTGTATTTGGTTCCGAAATAAATAGTACTTCCTACCTTACCATTTGAACTTCTAATTCAGTTTTGATTTGTCAGGGGTTCGACACGATGGTCGGCGAGCATGGTACTCAGCTATCTGGGGGCCAGAAGCAGAGAGTTGCTTTAGCTAGAGCCATTCTTAAAAACCCAAGAATTCTACTTCTAGATGAAGCCACAAGTGCTCTTGATACAGAATCCGAAAGAATTGTGCAGGAGGCATTGGACAAGGTCATGGTCAATCGTACTACAGTTATTATAGCCCATAGATTAAGTACAGTAAGGAATGCAGACACAATTTCTGTTATCCACCGAGGGAAGATTGTTGAACAAGGTACAAATTTTGAGTCTTTTTTACTATAATAAATATTTGAGCTTCTGTTTTTGAAACTTTGCCTCCACTTGAGCTCTCAAGTTCACCTTGTTTTTTCGTTTTCTTAGATATACATAACTGCATTCTCAATCATTTCAATCCAATCAGGTTGCCACTCTGAGCTAACCAAGGATCCTGATGGAGCATATTCCCAGCTAATAAGAACGCAGGAAATTGGCAGAGTTTCAGAATGTAGTGGTCTGAATGAGCTAGAGAGGCCAGAAATCACGGTCGATTCTGGAAGACATTCTAGCCAACATTTTTCTTTCTTACGAACCTTAAGCCGTGGGTCATCTGGAATCGGAAACAGTAGCCGTCACTCTTTCTCAGTTCCAATTGGTTTGCCGCTTGGAATGAATGTCCCAGATTCATCACCAGCAGAACCCTATCCTCTTGCCTCAGCATCATTGCCACCGCCTTCAAAAATCCCACTTCATCGCTTAGCCCATCTTAATAGGCCAGAAATCCCAGTCTTACTGCTAGGTTCTGCGGCTGCAGCAGCCAACGGTGTGGTGATGCCCTTTTTTGGTGTACTGGTGTCCAGTATGATCAAAACTTTCTTTGAGCCAGCAGATAAACTCCAAAAGGATTCAAGACTTTGGGCATTCATGTTTCTTGGACTGGCTTCATTGTCTTTATTGGCTTATCCTTTGAGGTCATTCTTTTTTGCAGTGGCTGGGTGTAAATTGATTAAAAGGATCAGATCGATGTGCTTCGAAAAAGTTGTTTACATGGAAGTAAGCTGGTTTGATAAAGCTGAGCACTCAAGTGGTGCAATTGGAGCAAAGCTTTCAGCAGATGCTACTTCAGTGAGTAGTCTGGTTGGAGATACGCTTGGTCTGCTAGTTCAAAACATTGCGACAGCAATTGCTGGTTTAGTAATTGCTTTTGAAGCAAACTGGCAATTGGCTTGCATCATTCTTCTCTTGCTACCTCTTCTAGGACTCAATGGATATCTTCAGATGAAATTCATTGAAGGTTTCAGTGCAGATGCAAATGTTAGTTGTCAACTTGTCTGGCGCTGCATTCATTTTTTTTTTCTACCATATTTCATTGTGCTTCATTCTTCTGAACTTCAGACAAAAAAAAAAGTTAACTGTGTACTTATTGAGTTCAGATGGCTATTCTACTTTACTAGATCTTTAAATTCCATAATTGATCTTAAAATGGTTACAGAATATATACGAGGAAGCAAGTCAAGTTGCAAATGATGCAGTAGGGATTATTCGGACTGTCGCTTCTTTCTGTGCTGAAGAGAAGGTGATGGAACTTTACGAAAGGAAATGCCAAGGCCCTGTGAAGAGAGGAATAAGGGAAGGTTTGATAAGTGGGTTCGGGTTTGGACTGTCCTTCCTCTTGCTTTACTCTGTGTATGCTACCAGTTTTTATGCTGGAGCCCGACTTGTTGAGGCTGGAGATACAACATATGTTGAGGTTTTCCGAGTAAGTAATTTATTCCCTTCTCTATGTATGAATGAAGTAAGGCATGCAAAGTTTTACATTTTTTCTCGAATGAACATGCATGGTTTAATAGAAATTACTTATTTAATTTCTCAGTTATAACCATTTTTACATCTGTTCACTTTCAGGTGTTCTGTGCTCTCACCATGGCAGCTCTTGGAGTTTCTCAAACGAGCTCCCTTGCTCCTGATGCCAGCAAAGCAAACCGTGCTGCAGCTTCTGTGTTTGCGATTCTTGACCAGAAATCAAAAATAGACTCCAGTGATGATTCTGGAACGGTAATAGAACATCTTAAAGGAGATATTGAGCTTCGACACGTCAGTTTCAGATATCCCACAAGACCTGAAATACAAATTTTCAGGGATTTATCTTTGGCTATTCATGCTGGCAAGGTAACTTAATAGCGGTTTCTTGAAATTGTATTCATATTAATAGAAATTACAGTCAAGGTTCTGTAAGCCTACAACTATGTAAATCATTTTTACAAGACAGGGCATCTTATATTTATATAGTAAGAAGATGAGATTTGTTTTATCAGACAGTTGCTCTGGTTGGAGAAAGTGGTAGTGGGAAGTCAACGGTGATCTCGTTGTTGCAAAGGTTTTACGACCCAGATTCAGGATGCATAACACTAGATGGGATAGAAATTCAGAAGCTAAAACTGAAGTGGTTAAGACAGCAAATGGGGCTGGTCGGGCAGGAGCCTGTGTTATTCAATGACAGTATCAGAGCCAACATAGAATATGGAAAGGAAGGAAACGCAACAGAAGCTGAAATAGTAGCAGCATCAGTACTGGCAAATGCCCACGACTTCATAAGTGGGTTACAACAGGTAAATAATGCGAAGAACAGCAAGCAGGTAAATTGGAATGGTAATAAAGGTTATGTACGGGACTAATGAGTCTGGAAATGCAGGGGTATGATACGAGAGTGGGTGAAAGGGGGATCCAGTTGTCCGGTGGACAGAAGCAACGGGTGGCAATTGCAAGAGCTATAGTGAAGGCGCCAAAAATCCTACTGCTAGATGAAGCAACTAGTGCGCTGGATGCAGAATCTGAAAGAGTAGTGCAAGAAGCAGTAGATCGAGCTATGGTGAACAGGACGACAGTAGTGGTTGCGCATAGGATATCGACAATAAGAAATGCAGATGTAATTGCAGTTGTTAAGAATGGAGGGATTGCAGAGAAAGGCAAGCACGAGACGCTGATGAATATGAAGGATGGTATTTATGCTTCCATTGTGGCATTACACACACGTGACGGTGTCCATTGAGCTTCTAGGGAGCATTAGGGCTGGTTATGAATTGATGAGCTTGTAAAAATGTAAACAGGAGATTATGGTGGTGCCTCACACCATTCCCACAACTCGTCTTCTTCAGTTTATTCTCATTTTTATATGTTACACAATAATGCTTTAAAATTGGGCTGAGAAAATGTTGAAGTGGGAGGTACAGTTCTGTGACCGAGCCCAGCAACTGTGAATTAGGGAAGCGAACTCTTTATTTATTGTCATTGACCTTCAAGTGACTTCGCATGAAACCAACCGTAAATCCGTCTTCCTTCTTGAAAACTCAAAGCTTATGTTTCTCCTTAATTTGTTACAAAATGTATAAATGAAATAACACCCTACTGATACCATATCATAATGAAACACAAGAGATGAAGGATGTAAATAAATATAATATAAGTGATGCGAAGTAGCAACCAACAGAAACAGAAACGCCTAACCCTCTCTTGCCTTTTTTCTTTGTCATATAATATTTCTTTTCTTTTCAAGAATTACTTCAAAGGAAATCTCCCCACCTTTCACCCTTTCCATTTCCCACACACTTTTTTGTTTCTTTCTTTCCTCCCACTCCCACATCATATACATATATATTGTCAGCTTCATTCTTTTAACAGCCAACCCCATTCTTTAATTCTCTGCAACAGCCACCTGCTTGTCTGCTAATTTATATGTGCCAAATTCCAAAATCCGAGAAGAAGGACTGCTTTTCCGCACCCTGCAGGTACGGCTTCTAATTTCCTATAGCTCTCAGGTTTTTCTTCCAATTTTCTTATCTACTGCCAGGCTTACGCAGACAAATATACTAGCAGTACTGGCATAACTCATGATCTAGAACGAACATGGTACAGTATTAAGGTGGGGGGGTAGGATTAATAATGAAAAGAAACTGGGAAAATGGATTGATTAAATAGCAGAAGTGAAAGAGAGAGGAGTGGGAATGGGAACAATCATTTTCAAGAGGCTTTTAAGTTTCATGGCCTAGTCATACACATATTCACATGTTTTGGTTTTGGAATGCTTCTGCCTTCTCTTTTGACAGAAACCGCAAAGATCTATTGTATACCGTGCATGTAATTTTATGCAATACCGGTTAAGCCAGAATCTGATCATCATCTGCATATTTCTGCTTTTCCCAACCACTCTTTTTGACATAATAATATTCTGCTAATTGCATTTCACTCTACTCTACTGTTTCTTTTTTTTTGACATTAAAGCTCACTAATATGGAGGATTTGGGGTTTTAACTAGTAGGATACTGTGCTAATTAATTGCTATATATATATATAGAGAGAGAGAGAGAATTGAATTTTGCAACACAATTAATGACACAGTGAATGTGATTTGCCAACGTCAGATATCCACATTTACATCAAATAACATCACTCTATCTCTTACCTTTAATCTTAGTGTATCCATGCTGCAATTCTAAGTTTCCTTTTTCTTATAAAAAATATTGATAATTTTATAAGACTATTTTCCGTCCAAAAATATATAATTAAGAATTAAAATGATATGACCATGTTTAATGAAATTTGGTAGGCAGTTGGATTTTACCAACCATATAAAATAACTAAAGTAACGTGACTTGGAAACAACAATTGGGCGAGGCGACGAAGGAGATCAGACAAATTCCTTGTATACAAATGGGTCGGGCTGCTGCTGCTCAATGATTAAACGTCCTACATAAGATATATGAAATGCTGTGGCTGTCCCTTTTATAGAATTAGTATAAACTTAATTACGTGGACCTATCTCCTTATCAATTCACTTATCATTACCACCTGCAAATCAGTTAGGTTTAGGCCCTACCTCATGACGATTTTACCCTTAATTATTTTTTGTCCATGACTTCTAAAGCTTTACAAAACAGGGCACCAGTTCTTCTGATGTCTTATCATGGATTCATGTCGTTCAAATTAATAATAATTTCTTTAACAAAAAAGGGACTTTTGTAAACCTCCTACACTCCACCACCATCACTACAGCATCCCACGAACGAAGATGGTGCTGAAGAACACACAAATTAAACCAATTGCTATTTGAACACAGGAAGAACCAAACCAAGGGTACCCAACACACACTGCCTTTCTGTCTCAATTAGTAGGAAGGAAGCAAAGCGTTCAATTAAATACTTCACTAAACCCAGAAATTCAGCTTTGTCTTTATTCTTCGCCTTGGGCTGGGGCTCGCCTCATCCAGGAGGGGATGTCAATCGTGTCCCTTTTTGTTTCATTTTACCCCCACCGGTAATCACCTCCGACGAACAATAAATGTAACCCGCTTCTTAAAATAAAAAAGCGGATAATATTTTTACTTCAAAAGAGATACCAAGAAAAATAACTTCTTTTGATATAACTGAAATCCTTTCTAGAAAATAGAAAAAGGGTAATAAAGGTTGTAATTTATATCATTTGTTTAATGGAGGGAGAGGTGATCAGCAGGCAGTCAATGCACTGACACAGACACATCGGCCCACGCCACGGGTTTACTTATTCACACTCGCTCGCTTCCTCCCTCACTTTTTAGTGGTATTTGTCATGCACATGCCAGAATAAGACATGCAAAGCTGCAATCTTTGTTCTTATTCTTGCAGTGGGCACTGGTACTCACATTTATCATATTCGCCGCCCACTCCAATATCATCATCAACTTTATGATATCATATGATCAATTACAGAAGACCCACAAAAACAGAGCGTTCTATCATGTCACAACCCACCACTCCATCTCGCTTCAGACTCAACTCTAAAGCCCCCAAGCCTGAGCCACCGGCGAAGAAAGAAAGAGCACAATCAGTCCCCCCGGATTTTAAAAAGGACACTAAGTTGAGGAGGTCTGTGCTTGTCAACACTAAGCCTAAATCCCGAGACGAGTTGCTGGGATCTCAAATGGAAGTTGCCAGAGTGGTATCTCCCTCTCTCTCTGTCAATCGCCCCGTCCACGAGCAATTTTCTAAACCAAGAACCCAGCGTTCGGCGAGGAAAATTGAAGAGGACACCAAGAAGGAGTTGCTGGAGAGGATTGAATTGAATGACAATTTGATTCAGGATTTGAAGTCTCAAGTTTTATCTCTCAAGGCAGAGCTAGATAAAGCACAGAGCTTGAATGAGGAGCTTGAGTCTCAAAACAAGAAGCTCCAGCAGGATCTTGCCTCTGCTGAAGCCAAGGTTGCAGCAGCTCTTAATAACACTCCTCTTCCGGTAAGAAAGATTCTCACTTTTTTTTTTTTGCTCTCTTTATATATGCATATATATAATTATTTCCCTCACTTGGTTTAAGGGGTTGCTTTCCAGTCCTATATTAATTCATTTAGGGTGAAAAAACCGAGTTTGCCTCGAGTCAAGAGATTTATAAAACACTAGAGAGTTCTTTGTTTACAAGCTCAATGGCCATAAATATGATTCCAATTGCTCGTTTTGAATCAAGGAATCAATTGGAGGGTACCAGAGCCCCAAATTTAAGGACATTCAGAAACTCATTGCAAACAAATTGGAAAATTCAACAGTTAAAAAGGATGCAATGAATGGGCCAACTTCAGTTAAAACTCCAAGTCCCCCACCACCATCTAGGCCAATTCATCTCCTGTCCAAAGCAGAAACAAAGGCTCCATCTTGTCCCTCCTTGCCACCACCTCCACCACCCCCTCCCCCACTGCGGCCTCTAGCACGAGCAGCAACTGCTCCAAAGACTCCTGCAATTGTAGAATTCTATCAGTCATTGAGAAAGCATGGGGAGAAGAGACATGTTCAGGGACATGAGAATCAGTATAAACCTGTTGTGACAAGTGCACACAGCAGCGTAGTTGGAGAGATTCAGAATCGTTCAGCACATCTGTTAGCTGTAAGCATATGTTTAATAGCTTATTTTATTTCAGTTGGTTCTGCCTTATTTTTATTCCTTCAATCGTAATTTCCTATTGAACTCTTGCAGATAAAATCTGATATCGAAACAAAAGGTGATTTCATTAATGGACTTATCAAAAAAGTGCTGGCAGTGGCCTATACAGACATTGAAGATGTCCTGAAATTTGTGGATTGGCTTGATGGTGAACTTTCAACACTGGTAATTTCCAAGTGCTTTACAAGTGGTTTTATTAGCTAGTAAATGAGTTGCTGGTAGAGTTGTTGTATAATTTATTGCTGCTAGAGGGTCTGTAAAGTACATACATACTCTAGCCACCAGGAATAGTATTCTGGAAGATATTCCGAAACTAAAAAAAATTAAATAAGCACCAAAACAAGCTCATATTATATGTTATCAGACATTTTGATTTTGTTGCTATAACAGCACTTGTATAGCTCCAACTGTCAGTTTGCTTTAATTGTTCGGAGTGGCATTTTGGACCATCTTGTTTATGATATTTGTGAGTACAGACGTAGAAGTGCAATATATTTAATTATGTGGTTTAATCATAGCCCTCTGTTGTGAATTTTTTTTTTTTTCGGGAAGGCAAAACATAGTGGGGAGAAGTATCTAGCTTCTCTGAATCAGCAAAGTGGTTCTTAGGATTGATTTAAATGGGACTTCACTGAACACTGCTGGAGTATTGTTTTGTGAAAGATATGATGGGGTTTGGGTTAAGTTTTGTAGGAATAGGAAAGTTGTGAATAGGTCTCTAGAATCTCATGTTTATAGGTATTTAGACTCTGTTAATCTCGACAGGCAGATGAGCGGGCTGTGTTAAAGCACTTCAATTGGCCAGAGAGGAAAGCTGACGCCATCAGAGAAGCTGCTATTGAATATCGAAGCCTAAAGCAATTGGAAAATGAGATATCTTCTTTTAAGGATGATCCCAGCATTCCATGTGGGAGTGCCTTGAAAAAGATGGCTATATTACTTGACAAGTAAGGATTTTGCTTCATGAAACATAGTTGTTCAGCCGTCATTTTAAGCATAAGGATTGAAGTGGCATCATGTTGAGTTGCTGGTTTGTTTTCTGAATTTGCAAGGTCGGAGCGAGGAATTGGAAGGCTGGTTAAACTTCGAAACTCAGTGTTACGGTCATATCAGGAGTGGAAAATTCCAAGCAATTGGATGCTTGATTCTGGAATGATGAGCAAGGTATGGTTTTGTTGGGCGAGGTAGTTATGTGTTGAATGTAGTCAATTGTAGTAGTGGGGAGTAGAGATGATAGTGGATATTTGAGTAAGGCAGTTGTGATAAGTTAGTGATGATGTGATGTGATGCAGATAAAGCAGGCATCAATGAAGCTGGCGAAGATGTACATGAGGAGAGTGATAGAGGAGCTAGAAGTGGGGCGGAACACAGATAGGGAATCCAATCAAGAAGCATTGGTGCTTCAAGGAGTGAATTTTGCATATAGGGCTCACCAGGTAATCCATTTCAGATGATAGTGGTGTATACCTGTGAATGTAGTGCGGAATGCAACTTCTTAATATTGTTTTATGCCTGCAGTTTGCTGGAAGTCTTGATTCAGAGACAATGTGTGCGATTGAAGAGATAAGACAGCGGGTTCCAGGACACCAGGGTGGAGGATCTCGAGAATTATTAGCCGCCATAGCATCGTGCAGATGAGATCAGTTACACAAAGTCTTTTTTTTTTTTTTTTCTTTTTTGTTTTACTTTTGGCTTTGTAAGAATATATGTAAACAGAGCAGATATTAATATGTTTAATTATTTAGAACTTGCAATGAACTTTAAGTTTCAATTTTGGGATTCTTTCATAAATGTCACAAAATATAAAACGATTACAAAAATATTTAAAAAATTTCTCTGACAATAAAAATACCCAAAAACATATACTAAAATAGAACAGAAATACTTGATTTGGTCTTCTCATTGGATATACATAAATTTAAAACACATTAATTTTTGTAAAATATTGATGCATTTTGTTTAATTTTATAATATTAATAATAATTATAATATTAATAATAAATAAATAAATCTAAAAGAAAAACGTGTTGAAAATATTATATTTGAAAAATTAAATGACTTATTATAAAATAAAAAAGAAATATTAATATTCAATATATTATTAAAGAAAAAAGTATATATTTAGTATATTTTTAATGTAAATAAAAGTATAAATTAAAAATAGTATAAATTAAATATACAATATTTCAAATGAAATAAAATATAAACTTAAATAAAAATATACGATAAAAAATATATATTTACAGATAATAATATATTTTGAGTATTGAAATTTTTAAAATGAAACAAAATTTAACATAAATATTCAACGTTAAAAGAGTATATGTTTATTAAAATATAGCATACGTTTTATATATATATATATATATATATATATATATAATTCTGCTTTTTCTTAATTTACCCCAAAAATCATTTATATTAGTCAATATAATTCTGCTTTTTCTTTTTCAGGAGTCCACGTTTATGTGGCAATGCCATTTGGGTTATATCCTACGTGGCTAACGAGCTGTACCATCTTGATTAATCAGGACCGTGCAATTCCTATAATCTTATAAATGACGTCATCTACTTAAAGGATACACGTGCCCGGACGAAGACAAAGCGTGGCAAACCGATAACGGTCACGAGTCTCCCCAGCCAACAGACACGTCAGATTTCTCCAATGATAGTCGGACACGTGGACAAAATCAGTTACATGAAGGCGTTCCTTCCTTCCTTGTAATTGTATTGTATCATAAGAGAAAGTAACTCTCCATGTATATGATATATATGTTGCAGGACTCAGGAGGAGAGAGTTATCAGTTGGTTAGGATTCATTTTTGGAAATAGGCATATGGAAGTCTCAGGCCTGGGCTGCTTCTCCTCGGCTGCAACGCCATCTTTGTGTGGGGCGGTGGATTCAGGCGGAGTATCCTCTTTGAGACCGAGGAAGGCATTCCATAGGGTTTCTGATTCTTGTTTAGGGTTTAGAGATAATGGACATCTGCAGTATTATTGTCAAGGAGGATTTGTCAGGTGCGGAGGAGGGAACAAGAAATCTATCAAGAAAAAGTTGAAATTAGTGAAGTCCTTGTCTGAGGACTTTTCCATGTTTCCTCATAACAATGCTTTGCTCCATCAACCTCAATCCATCTCCCTCCAGGTATATAGCCCTTTTTGCTTTTATATTTATCTTTTATACTCATGCATCGCTCTATGTATATATATATATATATATATATATATACCCTGAATTGAATCATTTAGTTATTATCTTGTCAGAAACTTCTGCAGTCGTCATTTAAAATTGTCTGTAGGTGCTATAGGATGATTTCTTAAATCAGCTGCTTATAAAAATCAATGAAATCAGGATAGGATCAAATCAATGGATGAATCTACCTTTTTCTTTTCTTTTCTTTTTTTCTTTTACCTATCTAGATGGCTATTGCATGTTATATTATCTTTTACTAGTAATGAGGCCACCATAGGTACTTTAGGTTGGCATATGTCTGTGCTCAGTGATTTCCATGATATTGCAACACATTATCTATAAGTCACTATAGTGACTAAACTTCTCTTTCCTCCGCTCTCTGCAGGAAGCTGCACAAGGATTAATGAAACAGCTCCAAGAATTGCGAGCAAAGGAGAAGGAATTAAAGAGGCAGAAGAAACAAGAGAAAAAAGCCAAGCTAAAATCTGAATCATCCTCATCCTCATCCTCTGAATCCAGTAGTGATAGCGAACGTGGGGAGGTTATTCACATGAGCCGCTTCAGAGATGAAACTATTCCTGCCGCACTACCTCAATTGCACCCACTTACTCATCACCACCCAACTTCCACCCTACCAGTCTCCCCAACCCAAGAATGCAACCCGATGGATTACACTTCAACACATCATGAAAAACGATGCTGCGTTGGACCAAGCACCGGTGCCGATAACGCAGTCGGTGACTGTTGCAATGATAGGAATAGCTCGATGACAGAGGAATTGTCAGCAAACAGAATTGAGGTGTGCATGGGTAATAAGTGCAAGAAGTCGGGAGGTGCAGCGTTATTGGAGGAATTTCAGAGGGTTTTGGGTGTAGAGGCTGCAGTTGTTGGGTGCAAGTGCATGGGGAACTGCAGGGACGGTCCTAATGTAAGGGTCAGGAATTCTGTCCAAGACAGAAACACAGATGACTCTGTTCGAACCCCCTCCAATCCTCTCTGCATTGGTGTTGGTTTGGAGGATGTGGATGTTATTGTGGCCAATTTCTTTGGGTTGGGTCTGGCCCCTGCATCTTAAGAGTCTCTCCATTGGAATGGTTTCCTTAGGTCTGATTTGTATTCTGTTGTCTATTTTCGTTGGTGGAGGCAATCCTCTCCTCTCCTTGTACAACTCTGGATGTATATACTCGCAATCTGAATGGCGGTTTTAGTATAATTGCTTGACGTGATTTTGCATATACTTCTTCATTAATTGCTGGTCTTAAGAGTTGAGTTACCGATCTCAAGAATGATACATTTTTTGCGAAACACATTTTTAGCACGAGTGAGGAATACCCGGCAAAAGAACAAAGAAAAATGGATGGAACAAACAGCTTCTCAACCAATACACTACACTTTAGCTTTGCTTCTGACTGCATTAATTTAATATACACAGAGTGATTCCTTTACAGATAAGCCTACTGGAGACTACTTCCAACAAAATGCTTCAGAACTTATTTGAGAAGCATCCTCCAATTCCTGCAGTGACATCTATACTGAGAAAATCTAAACACAGAGCCAGTAGTTGCTCGTCTGATTCAGCACCAGAAGTTGTTCCTCGTGGATCCTCAAAAGGATATGCAAATACTCCACTGGCACCATCTCAACCTAATGTTAGATGACAAAATGAGAGACAACTCTTTATGGTCCAACAACACCAACACTAAATTATGTAACCTTTATAAACTGGTTCACATTGGTTGATATGGTGTCATCACAGGTTTTAAATATGACACCTGCAAAACTCTTTTTGTTTTATCAAAGAGGAAATCCAGGCAAGCACAAAACACCTGCAAGTCTCTCAGTGCCTAGGGCATTTGAGCTTGGTCTGCTGTTCCAACTCATCCATATTGCTACACCGCTTCAAAAACGAGTCAAGTGTTTTCTGCTTTGCAGGGCTGCTTCTCTGCTGGCTGGCTGAAACTTCTAAAGCATTCTCATGCCCATCAAGCATCTGATTGACAATAACTAGACTTCAGTTCATAGAATAAATGGGACATTATCATCATCACCCATCCTAAAATGCAAATTACCGCCAAATAAAATCTGACTACACCTTTCCTCTAAACAATTTGAATGTTAAATCGTCAATTCACACAATACATCCTGAGACAGGATTATCAAATGTGACCTACAAACACACACACACACACATGCTCAGTCAAAGCTAATTACCTGTCCCAAGTTTTCCAACTTGCTCTGAACAACATCCCTGTAGGAAAACAACATATCCTAGTTACTCATTGACCATTGTAATAGTCAACTTTAAACATCACAATCAATCCTCAAAGGCCACAGCCTCCTTCCCAGAATAGTTTTCAAGTATTTCACAACCAAAGATGAAGAGGAGCCAAAATGAACATACCATATGATGTCATCGACAGTGTCATTTGCTAGTAGGTAATATATATTGACTGAAGAAACCTAAAAGACAAGAATTAAACGAGTCAAAATGGTGGGTGGTAGCTATTTGCTCATAAAACAGTCGAACAAAAACAAATAAACAACAATGTGCAGCACATAACAATCACATTGGGAAAATTTAGCCCACACATGGCCAACTAATTGATTGCATCCATTTTCTAAAATGGTATAATTCTAGTTACTAGTAGGTGACCTGGCCAATCCTGTGAGCCCTATCTTCCGCTTGAATTAGATCACCTGGAGTCCAAGACAATTCGGCAAAAATAACTGTGCTTGCAGCTGTTAAAGTTAATCCAACACCTCCAGCTTTGATAGAAAGCTTCACAAAGATATTTAAACAAACAAAACTTAGACATAACACATAATGCACCTTAAAATAGTGAGTTTTCAAACATGATAGCAATGGCAGGAAAAAAAGGTTAAACAAAGAAATAAAAGACTCAAAATGCCATACCACTGCAGCCTTTATAGCATCCTTTTCCTGGAAATCAGTAACTAACGATTGCCTTGATACTGGAGGAGTTCTGCCATCAATTCGAATACAACCCACTTTCTTTTTCTGGAAATTTGCAAGATCCTATAAGAATGAGCCAATCTAAAGGAGGTCCCCAAAAAGTAAAAAGAAAATCAGTGGTCTTACAACAAGAAACTCATGTATAGAATCAATCATGGGTTGATGATGAGCAAAGATTAGAAATTTGCAGCCTGCCTGCAGGGAACAATGCAGCAACAATGGTTCATCCATTAGAAAACAACAATGTTATACTCAAATGAAGTCACAAGGTTAACAAAAGAGAAATGAAAAGGCCATTTGTGACTACCGATAGGTGCATGTAGAGCAAAGGTCGTGAGAAAATCCAAATTAATCTCAAGAGAAATACCGTGATTCAGAAAGGTATAACACGTAAATAATATTTTTATCATACATGATATAAATGATAAATTTGATTCAACAATTTTGACCAATAAAGCCCAAGGTTGATGCTTAAAAGGGCCTTCAAAATGGAAGCGTAGCAATATAAGCCACATATCATGTTCCCCATGACTTACTAGAGGCTTTACAATCAGTATTGAACTTCCAAGAAGGAATATAGAGTTTAGGTAGGACCACATGCTCGCCTTCCATGTTGATGAGCAATCATGAAAAGCCAGAGTGCAATAGAAAATGCAACCTAGTGGTAAGAACATGCAAGATGCCTTTCAAAAAATATTTTGACAAATAATGCACATATTAAGCAGATGTCTGTACATGAGTTTACAAATTGAAAAGCTATAGGAAAGAAAATACAAAAGCATGAAACTGAAACTAAAGCAGAGAGAAGGCTGAAAAAGTAAAAGTGGACAAATCAAGTACCTCAATGACAGTTGCCAGATAATCTAGGACCCCAGGGATCTTGGCTTCTGCAGAGTCGGTATATATCTGGAACCAAATAGAGAGTCGGTAACAAAATGAGGAAGGAAATTATTTAATACTGGGAGTCACCATGATCTTAAAACTTCAGTGATAGCATGCTTAGAAATTCCATAATGAAGTGAAAGAAAAGAAACTGTTTCTTTTCTTTCATTTAAAAGAGAAGGAAAAGAGGGTGCACGGATAATAATTATGATTTCAACAAATGTATGCATTATGCCTTAACTTCACGATAAGGGGAAAAAGCCAAAATTCATATATGACCTTTAAGCATATTACGGCACAAATGAGAAATTCGAAATGGCTAGAGATCTCAATTGAGAGGACTCAGGTTTGGATCCCACTGAGGTCGGGGTTGCGAGTTTATGAGAAAATCCATCAATGAGCTATTCAATAGATAAAATTATGGCTTCATATTTCTACCTTAATACCTTATTAATAATATTCTTCTCGGAAAATTTGAGTGATTCAACCTCCTCAGCAGATGAACACGCCTTAATTTTCCCTTTTACCACCTCCAACTATAAAATAGATCAATAATATGAGATGTATTCTTTTCCTTTTTAACATTCAAAATACTCAACTGACTTTTATAGAGCAAGGTCAAACAATAATCATCAAGTCAATTAGGTTACCTCCCGAAATAAAGCATTGATTTTTTTCATGTCCTTTTCAGCCAAATCTAAGAAGACCTGAGAATCAGTAAAGGAGATTGAAGATGTTAATATATTAAATTCCCAGTTTTTATCTTATATTATTCAATGATGCATATGTGTATGTACACATATATATGCATACACCACAAACAGAGACGGCACATCCACATGCAACCCGTGCACGTGCACACACACAGGCAAGTACTACAAACATACATCACTAAACCTATTTTTCTGAGTCTGCCAAATTAGCAATGATAAGTAAATTATTATTTGATTGCATGCCTAAGTGTGACAACATCCAAAAATAAAAATTAGCAGCATTTACTGTCCAGGCTTCATAAGAAGTTTTCCCACAAAATAACTATTCAATGTCCAAAAACTGTATATAGCAGGAAAAAAACACTCTCAAGGAGCTGGGCAGCAAAATATTTCTCTATATCTTTTATTCCAATTGTGCTTCAATGGTTCTAATAGTAACAGTCATACTGTTCAGTTACACTATAGGATATTTATTATGTTCATTAGTAACCGATAAATGGGTTTGGGTAGAACTCATTCCCAAAAGCTAGCTCAAAGGAAGAGGGTGCCCAATCCACTTATATACACTATAACAGCCCAGTAACCAAGTGATATGGGATAAATACAACTTCTAACACCCTCCCTCACACTTAGCGTGACATGCAAACGGGCCGGATCCAAACCCCACCATCGCAGACAAAAGGCTGGCTCTGATAGCATGATAAATGGGCTTGGGTAGAACTCATTCCCAAAAGCTAGCTTAAAGGAAGAGGGTGCCCAATCCACTTATATACACTATAATAGCCTAGTAACCAAGCAATATGGGTTAAATAGAACTTCTAACAGTAACATCTGCAGAGCACAAATATCTACTAAAAACTAAGCAAGAAAAACAGTTAGGACAGATATTTACTTGCTGCCGACGCTTTAGAGGGAGCTCCGCAAGAACATCCTTTTTAAGTCTGCGGATCATCACTGTTGCCTTCATCAAATTGTGCAACTCTTCATGGTTACTTGCACCTTGATATACTCCAAAAATTCCCTGGAAAAATAACATCAGGAACTGCAGTGTTGCTGACTTCGAACGACTAATTAATGAAGTAGGCTCACTAACAACATACAGAATTAACTTACCCCCCTGCAATATCGATTGCCATATTCATGAACATTCCTGTATACATCAGGATATAAAGCTTCCAGCTACAATGCATAAACACTTGATATAGAATCAATCAACAAAAACTTTCAAGAACTTCAAATGTACAAGTCCATGTGTAAGTACTTGTTTGAATAGCTCTATTGGTCTGGACAAAGCAGGAGTTCCGCTAAGCAATACGGCATATTGAGCTTTCTGAAATTTAAAAGCAGTGTCAATTTCATTCAGAGAATGTAACTGGCAAAGCTTCATGTATTTTTGCATGCATATACTTCACATATAGATGAACAGACCTCTGAATTAACATATGCAAGCATGTAGTTGTTTGTCACAAGAAAAAAACCTTTATAACAGGAAGAGAGGCAGTTGTCCTCTTCGCTTGAGCATTTTTCATAAAGTGTGACTCATCTGCAATCACAACCTAAACAAAAGCATATCAACATAAGGAGCAGAAGCAGCCAAGTCATAGATATGCAAACTAGAAAGTTGACAAGAACATGCATGTCTATGGCATAGACACACAGTTAGAGACAGACAGACAACCAGGTGCAATAATAAATTAGCAGCTCAATCTTTGTCCTTTAAGCACAGTACATTTAATTTTTGTAAGACAAGTACAATTTAGGATTGCTCTGGAGCACCATGTTATGCTCAACTTCTAAGAAGTTAAAAGAAAAAGGAACACTTCTTCCATAAATTTGGACATTTAAGTACAGCCTAGGATACCATCTACTATTATAATTGTAGTGAGATCCTACTTCTGAAGAAGATTGTATGTTTATCACCGTGAATGTGCAAATGCACCACCTCAATAATGGATAAATGATGTGCGAAATGGGAACGCTAAGTCGGGCCTGTCTTACGAAGGCAGAAAATGCTTCACAGTATAAATTCCAAACATAGAGTTGATTTTACATCTACCTTGAATTCTGATGCCATTAGAACATTCTGTAATTTTGGGACCACGTCATAAGAGATGATGTTGAATAGACCATCAAGATGAATACTGCCCTTGGTATTTGACGATACTATGGTGAATCCACCTCTGTTTGATCCACTCCATTGTGATAATACAACCTATTAAGGTTAACATATGAGGAAAAGGGAAACAAAAACAAACATAAAGGAGTCAAGTTCCTACTTAAATAACATTCGGAAATAAATTAAATGCAAAACAGAATAAGTTGAGAGGGCAGTGATACATTATTCTATTTTACTATGAATAGACAACATACACGTAAAAACTTAAAAGGAGAAATACAAAACATACAAGTATATCTGATGAAGGAATATGCAGCCATTGTTGAATCATCTGCGACAAAGCAGAAGTATACAGCCTCTCTAGGAAAAAGATGACTTCTTAAAAACTGAAATGAGAGTGCAGCAAGACTTACAGAAGCCCAATGCAGACGAAGGGAAGATGGAGTGAGAATAAGAACAGGCCAGAAATCACGAAGGCATGCAGTCACAGCAATAGCCTGGAAAACCATGAAAATTCCCATTGGCATATGTAAAATAGTATTCTATTGAAAAATACGAATTTCCAATTTAAATTTATTGTCTATCATGCTCAGACTCTTCATTGTAGAAGAGGTACCTCTGTCATCTCATGTCAATACAGGGAAGGGTATGGGATCCTCCCGGATCCTTCATATGAAAAGTAGATACAGCATTTTTGGTTTCTGCAGCAAGACCTTAAAACTAGGCCCGAGGAAGATAAAAACAATACAGAATTGCAACATGCAGGCCACCACAAGCATTTTCAAGGGACACTACAAATTATGTTTCTTTAAATATGAAACATACACATGTATCCATATCCAGATCTTGAATCTTTCAGCCATGTCCATGTATCCTACATTTTACAGGGTGAGAAGTCCTGCTCCTAAATATGTATTCATATCTGATACCCACACCTAAGTCCAAGCACCATAGGTTATTGCTTGGAGAATCTTCTTCAAATGAGCTGAATCTAACTGCTCCAAAAATTAATTATGCCTGATACTGAATTTTCCATGCTTTCTGGAAGTCATTTTCAAATTTCTTTTAAAGGAAAACTGTAGCATTAAACATCATAGTATCTACTAACCGCAACTATTTGCTTAACTTATATATCGAAATACAATGCAGAAAAGGATGACATGTAAAATGTGGATAACATAATTACACAACAGAATCAGAACATTTATACGACACATGCAGCTAGATGAATATTCTACAGAAATCTTGTCTGCAGAAGTAAGATGTTAATGCTGATTACAGTAAGCATATGTCAAGATACTCGGCAAACAAAGATTACTTATTGGGGCCCCTACACCACCAAACCCATCAGACAATTCATAAACAACCATTTAGCATAAAGTTATTACCAACACAATTCCTAAAATATCATAGTTTCCCACATAAGGTATTAAAAAGAAGTAAAAATTATAAAGAAAAACAAATTGCCTGTAAAGTCTTTCCTAGTCCCATTTCATCTGCTATGAGCGCACGACCTCCGTGCTGCAACACAAACCTGAAGGAGAAGATGAGAAAACAATTAAAAATGAAAGAAAAATGATTAAGTTTTCCACTATTACTGCCTCTAGAGAGGAATAATCCACACAAAAGGTCAAAAAATCCCCAAAAAAAGATGCATACCTAACACCATCCCGCTGAAAAGATAGAAGCTTTGACTCAATATAATCGGGTACCTTTACATACCAGTCTTGCAAAAACATTTGAAGGCAGCATGGCAAAACACAAAAAGTTTAGAAAACAGATACGTAAGATTATACTAGAAGAAAGCAGAAGTGAAAGCATCCATTGATGACCATGAAGCCTCATTGAGTTTGCTATGCTACTTATAGGATGTGAACATATAATTGCACTACCTTTGAATCTTCATTTACCCAAGCCTCAATCATTACAAGAGCTCCCACTAAATTTAATATTTCAAGAAAGAGATATATTCTTTTAGAACAGAAAAATTATAGAATAACTCAAAAACTATCAACATAGAGGCCATTTACAATGCATTGGTCAGAGATGATGTCAAACAAGCTAATCAGTTAATTACATTTTTCAATGTTCAGCTTTTACCTTGAAGATCTGGAACAGCAGAAGCAGCAGCCACAGCACGTTGCACCAAGGGATCTAAGTTTTCTACCTTGAAAGAGCACAAACATGATGCACTTGAGTCACAAGACAACCCAACAGAGAAAGCATAATATACTGGGCAATAAAAAAAGAACAGGTTAAGCAGGAACCCCTTTCATGAAAACATAAGTACAAATTAAGTAATTGATAAGGTTAAATAATAGATAACTGGAGAGATGGATATTCACATAACCCAGCAGCACAACAACCCAAGTAAACTTAAGAAAGAAGGGGAGGGGGGACAAAAGAGAAAAGCTCAAGTATCACCTCAACACTAAAACCAGAAGTTTCATTCAGAATTTTTTCTGCTGATGACAAAGAAGACATTGGAAAAATCCATAATCTGCAGGCTCAACAGTAATGAATCCAATTAAGGCTAAACTCTCGTAATAATTTCCATGTAGTAGTTGAAAGTATTCAGTGTAGTTATACACACGCAGAAGAGGACCTTTCTTTTGCATCCCAAGTGGCTTTAGGGACTTTGCGGATAGCAGCTACTAGTACCTAATATAATATGCATAACAAGTGAGAAAAGATTGAGTGACACAGAAGACTCAAATAGACCAAGAGAGACAAGAAAAAGAAGGTATTACCGGGTCATATGAAAATTTAGCAGCAATATTGCCAGTGGCATGAAGAATAAATTTGACAGAGAGTTTTGGTAAAATCTTTGAGCTTTCGTGTTCTCAAGAACGAGGCCATGAGAACATATGGAGAAAAAAAAAAAAAAAAAGGAAGAGGCAATAATTAGGTAGAATAGTTAAGAAAGCAAGAAGCAAACAAAAAGCCTAAATAGTTGGAAGAAGAGGCATTATTCTGGAAATAGTAAAACAGAAGACATTAAAAGTAGAGATATCTATGGATAAAAACATAGAAAGGTGATGTAGAGCAGATAGTAAATAAAGGAACTTACCAGGGTTTGCTTTTGGTGCAATTGGAGTAAGTAAGGTTGTGGGTTGGGAAGGCGAAGACTGCACCTGAAACAGGAGGGCGATACCCTAATTATTAATTGAAAAGAAAGCCCCGTGAAGTAAGTGGTGGACAAATCAATTGGAATGCAACACCAGTAAGTTGAAAAACATGTTTGATTTTCTTCTTCTTCTTCTTCTTCTTCTCTTTACCTTCTTAGAAAGAGAATGAAAATGTCGGTTTTGTTGTTGTCGTTGTTGTTGAGCGATTTTCATGTAAGCGTCCTTCTCGAGAGAGTCGAGCTCTTCGACACTTAAACCCCAGTCGTCTTCAAAATCCATTCTTTTCAGGCGCAGTTTCTCTATTTCGATTTTCCAATCATCTCTTTGGTGTTTGGAATAACAAAACTCTACAATCAGTTACTTCTTCATCTTCCTTCTCTCTCTTGTGATTGCGAGTGCCCGCCCTTTTCTTTCTTTTTCTTTTTCTGCTAAATAATAATATAAGAAAAAGAAAAAGATAATAAGACTTAATTATCAAATAAATATTGTATTTTATATTTATTTTTGAAATTACCATTTAGTTTTTATTTTTTATTAATATTATTTTATTTTATTTTTTAATAAAATTATGAATTAAAATTTATTTATATAATTATAGTTTTTGCAAAAAAGAAAATGATAATAGACACTTTAAAGAAATTTGTTCTCTTAGTACTTTTGTTTGAAATTCTAAAAATCTAATATTTATAATGTTCATAATCTTTGCAATAAACAAGTAAGAGAAAGAAAGAAAAAATAAAAGATATTTAAATTGTTAGTTTCTTTTGCTGAATTTTAATAAAAGATAATTAAAATATTAGAGAAAAATATATATTGTTAAATTAATTATTTATTTATTTATTTAAATGACACTAATTTATTTATGAAATAATTCAATAATTCTAATGTAAACATTAATAAATCTTAATTAATAATTCTGGAAGAGGCTAAAATTAAAATGTCAACGTCAGAGGCTACGGCTAGTATTTCTTTCTGAAAATACAGAGATGAAAGTGTTATGGGGGCAAACTTTGGGTATACAAATGCAACTATTCCCATTTAGTCTTATTACAATTCCTCTCAAGTTATCTGTAGGAGCTGCGCTGAGTCAATTTTCAAAGGAGATTGAGTTTGAGTGGTTTTAGCAAGAGAGATGTAGCCTGTAACTGGGAGCAAATAACATACAAGAAATTTACTTTTAAGCATTCCGTTTGTTTGGTTTTTTTGGTGGTGATTATGCATAAATGAAGAAGAAAGGTTCTTAAATCTGCATTGCAGACGAGACTATGATATCAGATAGCAATGGCATAGAAGAAGGACACCAGTAACAGAACCATGCCATACTTGCATCCTAATCTACCTGTAGCTGTCTTTATGAAATTTAGGACTCCTTCAAAACCAGGGCACGCATTTGAAGCTGCATTTCAAATTTCCGCATATTGCACGCCTCCTCTATTTTTGAGTCGAAGAAGAAGCTGCAAAGGCAAGGGTCTGCCAAACATTCTCAACTCTACTTGTGGGAGCTCTTTGAGTAGAGAGGGTTTTACTCCCTATGCGGCATATGTGGTCAAGCTTCTCATCAATAAGGAAACTACTCTGTCCTGTTGTCCACCATGATCATAATGGACCAACATCTTCTGTTAATTGATTTAGCCAAAGGGCAAAAATAGTAATAATAATAATACACCAGCGGCCAGCCAGTGTCTTCTGGTATTTTTATTATCTGGGCATCTATCATTTTCCTGTGAGAGTGAAAATAAGGCCGCGTAAGGGATGTCTATCCTACAGCTCTATTTGGGGAAATTACGCGGCGGCTTCCTCTACGGATGAACCCATCAAAGAATGTTGAGAGTACGGCCCGTCTGATTGAGTCGTAGATAAAGAAAGTTTTGTGCTTTAAATTTGAGAAATTTCCCCCGGTTGCGCAGCTTATGGTTTTGCTACCTCCTTCGAACACTTTTTCCAGGTATGTTACGTTGCTTCCAATCACCATGGCTTATCAGTTTTACGTTCAATTCTCAACTCCTTCATCAATCATTATATCTAGTTCTACGGGCCTCCATTTCTGCCTCAGG
The DNA here is from genome assembly GCF_019578655.1 of Ricinus communis. Classification (NCBI taxonomy): domain Eukaryota; kingdom Viridiplantae; phylum Streptophyta; class Magnoliopsida; order Malpighiales; family Euphorbiaceae; genus Ricinus; species Ricinus communis. Next base: position 458,614 of record NC_063264.1, on the reverse strand, counting down.
CTCAATTATTGACTTTTCTAATTGCATTTTTTGCAACTTGTAATTACCGTTCATAACAAGTTTGTGGGACCGTAGCTACCCTTTCTGTTAAAATTGATCAAACCTTTGGTGTTCCCATGTTTGGCCAACAGCTGAGACTTTCTCTGTGTCATGACTAGTATTGGGAGCATGGGTTTCAGATTTCTTCTAGTTGCACTCTGTCTCGGGGCGTGGCTGGGTGCATCTTCCTCTAGCAGACTAGTGAAAATTGGTCTAAAGAAGAGGCGTTTAGATCTTTACAGCATTAATGCTGCAAGGATCACCATAGCTGATGCTTCTGCTAGCTTCGGATGGCCAAAAGCAGATGTTGTTTACTTAAAGAATTACCTCGATACCCAATATTATGGAGAGGTTGCCATTGGATCACCCCCACAAACTTTCACTGTCGTCTTTGACACTGGCAGCTCCAATCTTTGGGTCCCGTCTTCAAAATGCGTTTTGTCAGTATGTACTGCTGCATTCTTTTAGTTTTCATTTATTTATTAACGGTTTTTATTTCCTGGATTCCTTCCATAATTTTGCAGCACATCCCTCTATTGCAGATAACTTGTTATTTTCATTCCAAGTTCAGGGCCAAGATGTCCCGCACTTATACAAAGATCGGTAATTTTGCCCCCGAACCTGCTTTTCTTTTGAATGTATCTTGATTATTGAACTAGATTATTGTGATAACATATCCAGGACTTATTTTAATCCATTGGTTGGATTCCTTATATATTCAGGATTACCTTGCAAAATTGATTATGGTTCTGGATCCATTTCTGGTTTCTTCAGCCAAGACTATGTCAAACTTGGGGATGCTACAGTTAGAGATCAGGTGCATGATTTTTTCCTTCAATAAAATTCTATAGCTTAGATTATTATTTGTAATTCAGCTGCAAGCCGTTATGACTTTTCAATATTCAGGAGTTCGTTGAGGTTACAAGAGAAGGACTTTTAGCTTTCTTAGGTACGCAGTTTGATGGGATACTTGGACTTGGATTTCAAGAAATCACTGTGGGGCAAGCTACACCTGTGTGGTACACTTCGTGTGCATTATTAGTTTATTCATTTACTGTATAGAGAGTCTCCAGAGAAGGGGAGACAGTTTACGTGTATTGCTCCTTTGGCTGCACTGGTCCTAGTGTCGATGCATTTGAACTCAACAATGATCCATCTGCAGGTATAATATGGTACGGCAGGGTCATGTCAACCAGAAACTCTTCTCTCTCTGGCTAAATCGGGATCCAACAGCAGGAATGGGTGGTGAGATTGTCTTTGGAGGTCTTGACTGGAGGCACTTCAGAGGTGAACATACATATGTTCCGGTAACTGAAAAGGGCTACTGGCAGGTACAATGGCATTAAAAGTTGTTGATTCCTTCCAACCATTTTCTTTTCAACTAGCTAACTAATGTTGAACTTCCTAGATTGAAGTGGGAGATGTATTTATTGCCAAGAAATCAACAGGTGATGCCCTAGCATATTGTCAAAGTGGTGCTTATAACTTTCAGATAACATTTTATTTTAAAATGTAAGGTTGACAGAAGATCTTTTTAAGTTATAATCGAACCTGAATGAATGCCTTTCTTGCTCGCCCAGTATGCTCTCTTATGAACTTTGTCCTTTTAAGTTACCAGGGAACCTATAATTGTCTTTCTTGCTCGCCAATGAATGCTCTCTATGCACTATCACCAGCTCTAAATCAATGATCCAAATTCTCAGGAATGTGCGAATATGGCTGTGCTGCCATTGTGGACTCGGGAACTTCATTTATTGCTGGTCCAACTGTAACTGTTTCCTACCTTTAAGATTTATTGTTTGTTCTTTTTTTCTTCTTCTTCAAGAGTGCTTTTCTTTTTAACTACTCTCACCAGCTCCAGTTTTCAGACTATTGTGACTCAAATTAACCATGCAATTGGAGCACAAGGGATTGTAAGCTTGGAATGTAAAAGTGTTGTCACCAAGTTTGGAGATTTGATATGGGAATCACTAATTTCAGGGGTTTGTTAAGTGTTGTTAGTTCAGTTCATGGGAAGTAAAGTAAGGAGATTTATCTTACAATAAATGTCCCATCTTTGCAGTTACGACCTGAAATTGTATGTGTGGATATTGGACTCTGTGTCTATAACAATAATTCCAGGTATTTGAACATTAGTCAAGTTTTTTCTTCTTTGTGTTCTCTTGCTTTCAGTTCCCGAATAAAAATCTGTACCGAGTGCTGCAGGACTGTTATTAAGACTAAAGCGGACGATAGGGACGGAGATAAATCATCTTCTTTAGATGAGAGTGCCCTGTGTACTTTCTGTGAAATGATTGTTTTCTGGATTCAAGTACAACTTAAACAACAGAAAGCAGAAGAAAAAATATTCAAATATGTAGATGAGGTCCATATCCCTGAACTTTCATTTCCAATGATGAATATTTGAGCATCCAACTAGTTATTGATGTCCTGATTTTGAACCCAAGACTTGTTTTCTTTTTTTGTTAAAAAGCTGTGTGAGAAGCTTCCAGATCCAATGGGGAAATCATTCATCGACTGCGGTGACATCACAAACATGCCTTATGTTACATTCATCATTGGGAATAAATCGTTTCCTCTGTCTCCAGAACAGGTTTTGTTGTAATTTAGTTAGTTGATCATTCGTTGTTCATCGCTGTAATACATAACCGACACTGCAACAATGAATGATTTCAATACAAGTAACTTGTGTGGGGTTTTTTCCTTTTCTTGGTTCAGTATGTAGTTAAAGTGGAAGAGAAGTATGGTACAATCTGCCTGAGTGGGTTTACTGCTTTGGATGTGCCTCCTCCGCAAGGTCCCCTTTGGTATGCAACAGCTCAATCGTTTATGATAATGGAATTATATGTGCGTACGAAGGTATTACCCTATTCTGTAATAATCTTGTGCAGGATTCTTGGAGATGTCTTCTTGGGAGCATATCACACTGTATTCGACTTTGGTAATCTTCGGATAGGCTTTGCTAGAGCTGCCTAGTACTCTTCTACTCTTCTTGATGATAACAAACTTTGGTGCCAAATTGCCAGCTTTAGCTATTGGCTTACATCAACAAAACCTTTTGTCGCTATCCAGACTTAACATTGATGCATATATAAGTTATTTCCCATTTTCTTGCAAACCAAATTTTTTGGAATCTATTTAAAAATTGTCCTAACTCAAACTGACCTGCAAAAAGGAAGAACAAAAAACAAACACCTGCACCAGCCGGGAATCGAACCCGGGTCTGTACCGTGGCAGGGTACTATTCTACCACTAGACCACTGGTGCTTGTGGTGTTGATTGTTCATTCTAATTTAATTAATATCAAAGTCCTCAGTGGTCTCCTCTTTTGCAATATCATTCGCTAATTTCTTTATTTTTCAGCATCTTAGTAGGATTTAGAAAAATTGGATCACTCTATCTAAAAACTCATTGCTTTTATTTATATCCTTTGTTCGTTTGTAAGATTTTTATGTTTAGAATTCAGAATAAACTCTGAATACAGAGAAGAAAAGGGAGGCAGCACTATTGTGATTAAGAGCAGATGAGAAATTAGGGTCAGTGGAGATAGCTGGAACAACTGAATCCGGTAAGTTGCTAGGGGGGAGGGGCACAGGTGAAGCATATATAGTTTGGCAGGCTCAAAGGATGAACATATACGGCTGGTTAAGTAAGTCGAGTGGAATATGTCATATCCAAGGATCCGTTTTTCTTTCTATTAGTGTTGTTTTTTCCTTTTGGAAGACTGGGGTGGGATCTAAATTAGACAAGCTAAAACCAAAGACAATCCTCTGATCTGTTTAAAAGATTCTTTTTCTTGTCATTTCTTTTATTATGATCTTACAAAGTTTGGCTATTTCTGTCCACCCAGGAACGTTATCTTATCTCTCTCTCTGCCCTCCATAAGGCCCAACTACCCCCCTGCATTTCCTTATTTTCCCATATCATATGCCTCTCTGCTATAGCTTTTACTATAATCACCATGTAACTTGCGAACATTTTCGTTCAATCAATCCTCAAGCAAACACAAATCCAATTTGACTAGGCAAATGTAAAATTTAATTCATTAGATTAGTCGGTGTGGTGCGCATCAGCAGCATATACAAATCTATATATATAATGGAACGGAAATTATCTGCAACAGTGGAGTCATTGTATTAATTACATACTAGTGGGATTGAATTCATAGTTTAGCATACTTTTTGAGGTTGTCAGCAGCGTCTTTAGCATATTCAGGGACAGGCATATTGCATAGAAGAGTGACCCTGGATGATGAAACCAAGGATTTGCTCTGCCCCTGTGTGTTTGAAGGATCCACCTTCCAGAGCTGCACTTCCCAAACCTGTTTTTGGATGAGCAGCCTAATTACCCCGTCAAATATATATATATAGAGAGAGAGATAAAAGAGGATTGCCTCTGGTGTGGTGGTGAGTAATTGGAGAGTTTTGTTTTCTTTACCTGAATGGTTTTGCCAAGATTGAGAGGAACAGCTTCAGCGAAGACAAGGTCACCAAGCTCGGCGCGCTTAAGATGACTAATGGTAAGGTGAATACCGGCCACCCTTTGAAATCCTGATGCGATGTGGGCCCCCATGCTAGCCAGTGCCTCCGATATCAGGGCTGATACTCCCCCGTGCAATACCTTGAACGGCTGCTCTTGTTTTCGGTTTTCAGTCCCAATTTAAAAAAATAAAAAAATGACATCAAAGATACATATATTACAATTGTAAGAGAGGAGGAGAGATGAGAGAAAAATGAAAGACCTGAACGCACTTGTCGGAAACGAAAAGGCGGCCAGTGACTTTATGGGGAGACAAATCTTGTATTTCGAAGCCAACAGCATGGAGTAGAGAGTCCAGATTTGCTGTTTTGGATGATGATTGCTCCATAAATTGCTTTTACAAACAACTTGGATGGGAATTAGTTGGTGAATGTTTTTGAATGAATCTGGGGAAGTTTTGTTTTTTTCTTTGGCTTTTGGTGTTAAAAGATTATCCTATTTCTTGGGGAGAGTGTGATTGAAAGGTAAAAGGAGGAGGGCAGGGTTGGTGGGGTGGGGTGGGGTGGGGTGGGGAGTAGCTGGTTTCGTTAAGTTAGGTGTGATGCGAGTGAGAGGCTCATGCAAAAGCCATTTGGTGATTCATTCATTTGTTCCTGGTGGACCAACTATGGCCATTGGGCCTCGTCCTTCCTTTCCCTTTCAATTTCCCACAACTTAACTACTACCGCTGCCGTCCAATTGTTATAACATCGACCACTCTAATCCTAATTCTATAAAATCCATCAACACGTATAGTAGTAGGGGGAGAATAAAAGGGTTAATTGTAACGCTGGTACCAAATCTTTGTACTTTTTTTTTAAATGGTACCAAATTTTCAATTTGTTTCTTTTTGGTACCACTCATATTATTTCTGTATCTTTCGCCAGTACCAAAGAGGAATTTGACACTTATTTGCTGATGTGGCTGCCGGATTTTGAATTGATAACACACCACTTGCCACATTTGTTGCTGACTCAACAGCTTAATTCCTAGTCAGCAATTAACTAATTACTTTAAATTTGAGCTAAAAAATTGAGAGAAATTGTAATGAAATTGATTTCTTCCTCTAAGCTAACCCAAAAGTAACCGTTAGTACCAAACCTCCAAAATCAACGCAAACCACTCGACTTCCACCTCCATTGTCAAGAATCTCTGAATCTTTCATTTCTCGTCTCTGACCTTCTTCTTCGTACCTGGACTTTGCGACATTGTAGAACAATAACACTCAAATGGCGAGTAAGGCAGAAAGCCGAAGATCCACCACTATACTATAAGTAGAAGCGGACCGATAGTTATTCTGTAGTTATTGAAAGCTATTTTGCATCTTTCATTGAGTAATGCATGCTGCATTTATTTGGAAGTTAACAATGCAGGGGCTAGGTTTTCCCTAATTCCTTTTTAAAAATGCAAAGAATGTTGATGATGTTTGTTTATAAACACTGCTTGTGTGTGGTTGTTTCACATTTGTTTAATTTATTTATTTTTCAATGCCTAATTCCGAATACTTCACTTTGTATTGGCATGATTATAGAGTTGATGTTAGAGGTGAACCTAAGCTATGGGATATAGGAGCTGTAGATTTTTATAGTTTAGATAAGATATCCAGGATAGAAATTAATTCAATGGCTAGAGAGCTAGGTCTGAATCCTGAACCAATGCTGATTATGTGGAAGGATCCTACAAAGAGTATAAGTGATAGGTTGAGAAGCCTTGAAACTGATAAGGATGCTTTAGAAATGGCAATGGTTGTGGAGGGTTCTCAATTAATGCATATATTTAGTAGGGATAAGTGGAAAATAAAAGAAAAAGCTAAGGAAGAAGTTTCGGGAGGTGTGAAAAATAAGGATGATGGCAGCTGTAAGGATAGTGATGTAGATTCAGAGGACAGTGAGTTTGTGGACTCTGATTATGACCTGAGGGATGAAGATGTTGATGATGATGCCATGTTTGATGAGTTTGTTGATAAGGAGCTTGAGATGGACAGACCATCTGGTTGTACAAGTGCTAGGCAACCTGCTGAGGAGTTGTCTGAAGAAATATGTCACGACCCCACCCGTGGGCCCGTGACCGGCACTAGGGAATGGGTAGGCTTAAGGCCACCGAAACCCGTAATAAGCTTGACACTCATTGATTTAAACAAATCTCATCTCAAATTTATATTATTAAAACCATAAATTATCTTAATAGCTACATTCTACATAAATACTTCGGTCTACCAGAAAAACTAGGCGAGACCTGAAACTCAGAAAATTTACAACTGATACATCTACTATTACTACTGCGGAGAATCTAAGATTTACCAATTTACATACCAAATCAAATACATCACCCGATGATGAAGGAGTCGGGTTACTGAATAAGAGTCACGAGAGGACTAACAGTCACGAATCAAAATAAGAAAATGAGGATCGGTCTCGAGAGTGAGTTAAAATCAAATAATCTAGGGACTATTGCTTCTTCTCAGAAAACATAGATTATTCAAATCAGTATATCAAACCATACTATAATCATACCCTACTATTTCCTTCACATAAAATATTAATCATTCGAATCAAAATATCAACCATGCACGTAAATACAATCCATATTATAATCATACCACAATAAATTAATAAATAAATAAAAATATATTTTTACTTTTACGGGACGAGTGGCTCGGTAGAACCCTAAACCCCAAAATCTAGTAGCCATTCGGCTCTCTTAATCCAATAAGGTAGCAATGCTCGACCAGGGACCTTACCTCCACCGGTCACTTAAGTATCCAAATAAGAAATTTAGTAGCCATTCGGCTCTCTTAATCCAATAAGGCCCCGAGAGCAATGCTCGACCGGGGACCTTACCTCTAGTCCGGTCACTTAAGTATCCAAATAAGGCGCCGAGAGCAATGCTCGACCGGACCTTACCCATAAAAATCCGATTACATGTCCATGATCATTCTGGGGTGATGTAACCCATCAAAGTGGCATGTTCTACAAAAGCCACATTTCCCAATTCTCAATCATCACAAATAATAAATATCATTATCTAATGAACTCACCCAACACATATCGAAATAAAGATTAACGATTTAGGGTAAAACAACGTGCAATTCGTGAGGGGGAAAAATAATAACGCTTGTATTATTAATCAAGTGAAATCATTTATTTTGTGATACTAATAATCATGTTAAGCATGAATTCTAAAATAGCGTATTAAAATCGGACCTAGCAATAGTGCAAAGATTAAATGACTTTAACTCACAGAATTGGGCGACCTCCTAGCTCGCTCCGGTGCTTGATTGGAGCGAGCCGAATGACAGATCATCTAATCACGGAAAACAATTTATCAAAACGCTGAAACAATCGATCATTAATCCTAGGTCTAGACTCGCCTAAGAATCTCGACTCGGGAGAATTCTACCGAAAATCCGTGAGAACCTCCCCTACAACACGAACATTACCCCCCGTAAAAGCGGGTCCAGGACTGCCGGAAAAACACTCTAAATATCCAACAATTTAAACAACGGGAGTCGGGTCCCCAAACTTCACTATTTCCCGACTCCGCCATACGGCACAAAATACGAGGCAAGCAAATTGACAGACAATTATTTTTGACTCACAAATATCATCAAATACTCAATATAACCCAATAAACACAAATTTAAAATCAAAGGATTTCTAAGACCAACGGCCAGAGAAAATTACCGGACGGCCGAGTCCGATCGACGATCCGAACACACCATCGGACTCACAACGACGCTACCGATGACGATCCTCGCCCGATTTTCCGATCCGCACCCGATCATCCGGGAGATTTGCGGACGATCTTGACCGTCGATTTGCAAACGAAGCCCGATCGCCCACGAAACCAGTGCCATCGCGAAGCTTGGTGAGGAGAGTCGGGATATGCCCTCCGATCGTCCATCCTCACGGAGCTCGGCCGGAAAAACTAGAAAACACGGCTGCCACCACTTCGCTGAACTCTCTCCTCCGGCCACCAAAAGGAAGCTCTGTGCCACCGAGATCGGGGAAGGCCGGGCTGGAATGGCGCCGGAAGCTTCTGGCTGCCTGGCTCGCTCGCTGCCCGGCGTCCCTTTCTCTCTTCTCTCTCTCTCTCCTCCTTTCTTCTTCCCCGATTTTCTTTCCTTTCAATATCGACATTAGGCCCCCGAACTTTTCCTTATTACAATTTGGTCCCTCAACTTTCTTAATTACTTACAATTCCATCCATCAAAATTCTAATTTAACCCCCAAACTTTCCTTTAGCCTTTCAATTAAGCCCTTAACTAATTAATTTGTGCCAAATCCGAATTATTGAAAATACACAATTAAATTAAATAATCAATTTCCAACTCAAAATTTAATACTACTAATCAATTATAATACCAATTTTCCCAAAATTCTTTTATAAAAACATCCCTTACAATTTCTATCATAATTTTTCAATATATAATTTTACTTATATAAATATGCATTTGGGAAAAATTTTGAATAACCAAAATATAATCATTTCTCAAATAATTTACTTGAATAATTTCTTAAAATTTCAAACTAATTGGGTAGAGAAAATAACTCATTTATTTGATTAATATTAAATTTTTCATTAAATCATTTCAAATTAAACCCAATAATAATGAAGCTAAAATTAACTTAAATAAAAACTCATTATTAAATATATAAAAATTTCGGGTGTTACAAAATAGATACAACAGTTTATGGTCCATCATATGAGCTGGTGTCATGCTCCTCATCTGAACACAACGATGCAGAATTAAGGAAGCAGAGATGGCATGTGTTTAATGAGGAGACTGACATGGAAAATCCCTGGGTCAAGATTGGAATGCTCTTCAGTTCTTTCAAACAATTCAAGGATGCTGTGAAGAGCTCATCAATCAAAAGCAGAAACCAGGTTATATTTGGGCCAAATACAAGGCAGAAATGCAAGGCAAAATGTAAGAAAGGATGTCAGTTTTTCATTTAGGCCTACCTGCTGAACTCAGACAAACAAAGGCGTATAAAGTCACCAATTTCACTTTCGAGAGGCGTCTGATAGGCATGTTAATGCCAATTGGATAGCTGAACAATATGTTGAAAGGTTCAGAGCTGATCCCGGTTGGGCAATTCAAGGGATCATACAAGCTGTAAAAGAAGATTCTGGCATTGAAGTGTCCAGATTGAAAGCATGGAGAGCAAGAAATGCTGCTTTGACATTTAACAATGGTGATGAGACAGAACAACTTTCTAGCCTTCATGATTACAAGCTAGAACTCTTGAGAAGTAATCCAGGAAGCACAATAGTTTTTGGTTTGAATGAAGGTGTTTTTAACAGCATGTATGTGTGCTTTGCTGCATTGAGGGAAGGATTTAAGTTTTGTAGGCCTTTCATATCTTTGGATGGCTGTTGGCTGAAAGGAGTATTTGGAGGACAGTTTCTCACAGCTGTTGGTTTAGATGCAAATGACTGCATCTACCCAATTGCATGGTGTGTTGTGCAAAAAGAAAACAAGGAGAACTGGAAATGGTTTTTGGAGCTGCTGGCTCAAGATGTGGGGATAACAAACAGTTATCAATGGGTGTTTATGACTGACAGGCAGAAGGTAAATACTCTTCACAATTTGTTTTTCTATTCCTTCATATATTTTGGCATAATGGTATTAATTGTGTATTGTTCTTTTGGAATAGGGTCTTATTCCTGCCATTGAAGAACTATTCCCTAATTCTGAACATAGATTTTGTGTTAGACATGTGCATAATAATTTTAGGAAGAAATTTAATAGTCTAAGGTTAAAAAAACTTGTTTGGGGTGCTGCTAAGGCAAGTTATGTCCAGATTTTTCAAAGGATAATGGAGAAGTTTGCAGCAGCATCACATCATGGACATAATTACATGAATAGCATCCCTCCTCATCACTGGTCTAGATCTCATTTTAGGACTGATGCTAAGTGTGACATGTTGTTAAACAACTTATGTGAGTGTTTTAACAGTTTTATCTTAGATGCTAGAAGCAAGGGTGTGATAGCTATGAATGAGGTTATAAGAACAAAATTAATGAAGAGGATACATAAGAACAGGGATGCTATGAAAAGAGTGGCATCTGCTTACTGCCCTAGGATATTGAAAAAACTAGAAAAGAATAAAGAATTTTGCTGGATGTTTACAACAGAGTGGTCTGGAGGTGAGAGATTTCAAGTGGTTGGCCCAGGGGGATAGTTTGTAGTTGACAAATAAAAAATAACATGCACATGTAGGAGGTGGAATCTAACTGGAATACCTTGTTGTCATGTTGTATGTGCAATTTGGTATAACAATGAGAACCCTGAATTTTATATACATGACTTCTACAAGGTTGAAACATACCTAAAATGCTATAGCCATTTGATTAACCCAACCACCAGTAAAGAATTTTGGCCCAAGGCAACTGCCCCACCAGTCTTACCCCCCAAACCAATAAAACATAGAAAAGGCAGACCTGCTAGAAAGAGAAGGTTAGAGGAAGAAAGGATGGAGGGTCTGATCATAAATACTAAGGTCACCAAGAAGGGCTTTATGATGACATGCACAGTTTGTGGTGCTAAGGGCCACAACAAGAGGTTTCATGGTACTAGTGCTTCTATAAGGAGGGAAAAACTGCATGTAAGTATGCCATTCTTCTCATTTACTTATGCCTGTAGGTATACCCAATTGGTACCAAACATTGGTAACTTATATCAAATTGGTACCAAACATTAGTAAATTATATCAAATTGGTATCAAACATTAGTAACTTATATCAAATTGATACCAAACATTGGTTACTTATATCCAATTGGTTTAAAAGACCCCTTCAATTTCTTTCTTTCTTATTGTAGGTGAAGAGGAAGATAAAAAAATAGCAAAAGGAAAAGGAATCAAATGCTGCAACTACTGCTGCACAGAATATAGATGACCAACCTGATAATGTAGCTCCTACAGACACAGCTCCTTTAGGGACATCTTCAACATTTGATAATTTGTCACCGTTAATACCATTGTCACGGGTAAGTAATATGTCACTTATAATATTTATTCAGTAATGTCAACTGTTTGCTAACTTGAGACTTTATTATACAGTTATTCAATGTAACACCATCAGCAAAAGAATCAGAAAAACCTCCAGTTCAGTCTACTACATCACCTTCAAAACCTACCAGCAAGAAGAGTAAAAGCATTAATGATTTGTTGAGTGAGCTGCCACCAGATCTGGCCATTGGAAGACTTTCAGAAACACAGAAAGGAGGGACTGAAGCTAAGGGAAAAAAGACTTTCAAACCCCCAGGGTTGTTGAGCAAAGATCTTATGGATGAAGGAGTTACCACAAGAACAAAATAAGACAAAGAAAAACAGAAGATTGATGAAAGTGTTTCAACAAAGAAGAGAGCTTGGGTGCCTCCAGGAAATGCAAAGAACAAAGAAATTACAATTGGAAACCTTAAAAAATAAAATTTATTTTGGTTGTTGTGTTGTTAATATGTTAAAATATGTATGGACCTAACATGTGGTCCTTTGACAGAATTTCAATTTTTGTAATGGCTTTTGACAGCCTTGGGTGTAAGGTTCATGTGGACAGAATTTTCACATCCATTCACTTTTTGTTTAAACATTTCATTATTTAAAGTAATCAACAGAGTACAATTATTTTCTCTCAATTTGTCTGTTGCGAGGATTGCTCTATATAGGACATGTCTGTGCATATTTATCATAACAGTAACATTCATATGAAGCAATATTAATCAACTACTGTAAAAACCAAATACTCATTTATCATTTCATTCATTAATCAGTAAATTACATAACTAATAGTAGTTGTAAATACTACTACTGAATCCATAATACATCTTTAAGTAAAGCTATATCTTAAAAATAATAATCCATAACAGCCAAGCTTAGATAGGTCCATTCTGCACTTCATGCTCCTTCTTTCTTCTTTCATTTGCTGCAGCTTTGAATTTAGCAAATTAATCCATTCTTGTACTCATTCAGCAGCTCAATTGTAAGGTCAGATTTACCACTGTCCATTTTTAAGTTAATAAAATGACAAATGAAGAATAACAACTCAAAATATATCAATGTAAGCTAAGACAGCATCCCCAAAACTTACTATAACAGAGCATAACCAAACTTGCGCTCGGATTTCCTTTCTGTTCAAGAGACGAAGCTTCACTTTCAGTTGTTTTTGGCAAAGCTTCACTTTCAGTTCGACAGACGAAGTCACCATGCACATATAGATCCAACACTAAACACACTGTAATCCAATACGACACGATGAAGAACAAGGAAGCTACAGAATCGATTATTACAGAAAGTAAATCGATCGATATAATAAAAACTAGGTTTCATAATTTGAGAATTTTTCTGATTTAGGATTTTTTATTTGGGGTTTAGAGTTATAAATTGGGAATAAAAACTATATGTTTTTAATTGCTGAGTTGGATAACTATTTGTTGAGTCAGCAACAGATGTGGCAGGTGGTGTGTTATCAATTCAAAATCCGGCAGCCACATCAGTAAATAAGTGTCGAATTTCTCTTTGGTACTGGTGGAAGATACAAAAGTAATAGGAGTGATACCAAAAAGAAACAAATTGAAGGTTTGATACCATTTGGAAAAAAGTGCGAAGATTTGGTACCAGCGGTGCAATTAACCCGAGAATAAAACAAGTGATGATTTCGTGTGAAATTTTATAAAATTATTTTTAAATTGTATAAATTAATAAATATTATATTTATAAATAATGAAGATTTACATCAATTATAAAAAATTATATCCATTAATCTATTCAAATTAATATATATAATATAAATATAACTTAAATCATCATTACACAGTTATTAAACAAAAAGAATATCAAGATAAAGTTATACTATAAATATTTATATTATAGTGCATTTTCTTTCTAAAATTTGTGCATTCTACTTCTACAGTGTAAAATGCAGGGACTTTTGTCCTCGTTTTTCATTATTTTTAAATTTTTTAAAAATTATTTTAAAATAAATCTATAAAAATTAATATTATATTAAAAATTATACATAAATTTGAATTTTACATATCAATAATAAGTACGCATGTCAAAATTTAAAATCATATATGTCACAACATAGTAACACATATCAAAAAAAATTTATTAGACCATATACATATTAATATTTATCAATATTTTTTATTCATTTACATGTACTAAAATATTTATTTTCTATATGTATAATATCCATTAGATGTAATATTTTATAATAATTAATTTTTTTATATTGAAATATTTATTATCTATGAACTTAATATTCATTATGATTAATGTTCATGTTCATTTTCTTTGATGTATTATTTGTCAATGTTAATATTAATATTTATTATCTGGTACTGCAATATTCATTGTTTGTATATATAATGTTTATCAATATTCTCAAATAAAAATATTACTTATTTATAAAAGCTTTTATTATTTTTGTGATGCATGTTAAAAAAAATTTATGATTCATATAAACATTCATTATTTATAGGTATAATACTCATTAATTTGTCAATAGATATTTGTCATTAATGAAAATCATACTACTAATTCATTCAAATGTACATATAAGATATAAGTATAACATAAATTGTCCTTACACAGTTGATAAATAAGAAAAATCAAGCTAAAGTTATACTACAAATATTTATATTGTAGTACACATATCTTTTCAATAAAATTAAATTAACAAACAATGAATATTTTACATTTAAACAATAAATATAAGTTAATGAATATTTAATACAAAATCAATTGATATAAATTATTTAAAAATAATAATACGTCAGTGTCTAATGTACATGTCAGTATCTAATGCACACATCAGTGTTTGACACACGTGTCAGACACTAATAAAAAAAATTTTACCAATTAAACAACACCAAATAAATCCCTAAGTCACATAAAATTATATGGACCGTAATCCATCTTACATATTAAGAGTACCACCATATACTAACTAATGTGATGTAACCAACCAACCCTTACCCGCGACGACTAAAATGTTATTTTTCCCTTTGCATTTGGAGTCAATGTACAAATTACCTCAAATTTGAACTTTCTAGCTAATTTACTCAATCACTTACGTAATAGATTTAAAAAATTTATGATAAAATATTTCAAGTAAGTTTTGGCATATTAAACTATATAATTTAGTGATTGAACAATTAACCCACTAGTTGAATCAATAACTTATGGATTAAAATTTGAATCGATCGAGTTTGAAATTTTAAAAAAAATTATTAACCTATTCTTATTAGAAAGTAAGCTCACTCCTTGAAAGAAAAACAGATAAATGAACTCCCCGCCCTAGAGATATCAATAGATCACGAAATAATAAATTAAGAGAGAAAGTATTTAGATAAAGTAATATTAAAATAAAAATATTTTTTATTATTTTGAAGAAATGTTTAAAAGGAAAAAGGTAATGAGGCATATAAATGAAAAAAAAGGAGTGGACGTGAAACAAGAAAGAATAAATGAGAGAAGAGGAGCAAAGAAAGATGTGATTATGCCTGCCTGAAAGTGTTAGATGAAAAATGGAGTGAATTTCTGGCTCCGCTCAGATGTCCAAAAGGTAGACAGCTTGAATGCACTGCCAACAAAGTACTAATACACAGTACATAACCCTTCATTAAGACCCAATACTTTCTGCCCTAACTATCTATTACTTTAAATAATGGAATTAGTTCAAAAAAGGAGAGATCAAACACAGACACAAAAGAGAGACTAATCAGACATATACATACATATATATATACAGAAGCTTGCTTTTGCGTGTGAGTTTTATTTTGTTCCATATTCAATGTTTAGCGATTGTGCTTTTCCTGGGGGAGGTCTCAAGTACGAAGGTACGCGGCCCAACTTTATACTGCCTATATTCAAGACGTAGTTGTCAAGTATATATACTATCTGTGCAATGTAAACAAAAGCAAAAGTTGCTTCCTAACAACAAATTTGTGATACTTTACATATATATATACATGCTCTCCTCACTTTCTTTTTTGAAAAAGAAAGGCTGAAGGGGTGGGGAGGGCTTGAGTTAGGCAAGTATAGCACCACCACCATTACCAAAGTGTTAGGGTCAAATGGAAAGGAGAGGACAATAATTATTGTGCTTGGGGCCTTACTTTTACAACCATAATATTAATATTAATATGTCTTTTCGACGAATCTCTACAACTAAATATTACCCCTAATTAATATTATATAGTTATACAGTCCCTGGAGTCTATTCTATTACTGTTATGTTGTACTTATAAAAGCTGACTTTTTCCTAGCTGGCCTCTTTCCTTTCCTTATATAAATCGAAGTGAGATATTTGTGTAGCCAGTGCATATCAGTAGTCATATTAACTGAAACACCCCCCCAGCCAAAAGGAAGAAGAAGAAGAAGAAGAAAGAAAGAGAGAAATAAAAGAAAGGTCCATTTAAATAGTAGGTAATGGCAAGGCAGAGGAGATCATCATGTTTGTCGGTATTGAAGATATTCAAGGGATGGTGTTCCAACATTGGGAGAGATGATACAAGCGAAGATGGTTTGTATGTTAGAAGAATATGTGCCAGCGACGAAGATGGAAGACGTTGGATTGCAGATCCATGGATTGACGGCAGAGCCTCTGCATTTATTGCCAGGTTCTACGAGACTCGTGTTTCTGATCCTGACCGCCAGACTCTCGCTCTCTGATCCATTTCAAATATATGATATATAATATAGCTAGCTAGGATATTATACATATATATGTAATATTGTTGGATCATCCATCCATGCATGCCTTCTTCCCATTATATTATTTTGTTCTACTCTCTCTCTCTCTCTCTCTCTTGATCGTATTATATAGTTTTGTTAGCTGGTAGCCTCATCATGCATGATTTCAGGCTACCCTGCCTTGATCCATTCTCCTACCTACCTGTAACTCACAATAGTATTAATAATTCATCTTCCTTCATTTAAAGACATCTTAGCCAGCTTGTCAAGCAATTAATTTAAAGGAAAAATCATCTTGGAGGACTTACTTCACAACATATATATATATGGTAACATTTGTCTTTTGTCTTAAAACTTGCAATTGTACGTATCTCATGCTGCGACACATTAGAGATAATACGACTAATATGAAATTAATAAGCTCCTTTTGACAGTAAGTGCAACCATATACAGTTCATACATGATTATGTCTGAAAGCAGCACAATGTTGCTAGCTCTTAAATTTATATATATTTTCCTTTTTAAGTCATATCTCTCTCCTTTTTTGGCATTCAAATGCTCTTGGTTCCTTTTATTCATCTAATCTCTTTTTGTATCTTTGGAGACAATAACATATATTTTAACATAAAATTCGATACATTAATTCACTCTTTAAATTTAATCAAACAAGAAGTTAAAATAGTTGACTTCTCATCGTATATTGGGTCCAATCTTGTAACAGATTTTAATTGCTTAATATTTAGATCACGAGAATGACATATATTTTGTAACTAGTTTATGCTCATCACTTATTCAATCTTAAGATGCAATACATCAGAAAAAGTTGAACGAAAAAAAGAATGAACAGCTTTTCCTTATTAAATAATTGTGTTAAAACCACAAAAGGTAGAGTGTTTCGGTGTTCCATCAGGGGATTATGCATGTTGAAAATCACGAGTGCTATATATATATGTATATATATGAAGAAAGAACAGTGCTGTCATCAAGGTTTAGAATGGCAAAGGAACCTAATGCTTATACATGGTTTCCAACTCAGGACTACACCCACCAAAGAAAGCAAAATATATAAGCACCTCAAAATTAAAGTGGACCTAAACCCTAAGATCAAAAAGAAGATTAATTTTCAAGGGTTCATTGTTGTGGTGAAGGATCAGTATCATATATACAGCTAGCTAGCTGGCTAGTTTTAGTTCTTTTATTATTTTATTAAGGATATAAGAATAGGAATATGACCTTCTTCTCTCTTTTGGCTTTGGTTTTCTTTTCAGTTAAGGGTTAAGCCAAGCGGTTCATATGCGTTTGTGTGTGTGCGCCAGGCTAGAAAGGTAATTCTCACTCTGAGAGGTTCTTTCTCTCTTTTAAAGCTCTATAAGTACATGTATGTCTTTCTATCTTCTGCCTTTTTTCAGATCTCTTCTCTTCATTTTAATTTGTGTTTTCTCGCATGTACAGCGGTATTTCCCCTATCTTTGCCTCCTTTTCCTTTTCCTTTTTAGCGTTTGCGCTGAAAAAATGAGTTCCGGTGCTCAGAACACCTTAAATGGCATAAAGTCCTAATTATAAATTGAAAAAAAAAAAAAAAAACTATAGAAGTTAGAAGTACTCCTCTAAAGTTATAAAGTAAATACGTAAAAGCTTCCAAAATGAATAGTGGTTAAGAAAGGGAAGTATATATTGTAATAAAAATAACACTTGTAATAGTATGAAGAGTGAACAAGTATGTATCTATCAACCAAAAGCTTGCTGCCAATTAGATCAACAGAAGAAAAAATAAAACAAACTTGAATATTACTTGTATGTTGTGTGGTCTCTTTAGATATATATATATATATACATATACATATTACGAGTTAAGGCAGGCAGGTACAAATTTTGGCGCACAAGTTTGTTGATTGTGAATGAATTCACTAAGCTCCCACCGAAGGGGCTTCAAAACTTGAAGGGAACCGTCTAAGGGTCTGATCAAGAATAATAATCTTTGGACCACATATATATATATATATATAATATGATCGTGTGATCACTCATTCGTTATAATTTATATTTACCTGCCATGCCTATCAATTTTCTTCCCTTTAATCTATCACTTATTGCTTGCGTTGCGTACGGTTTTAAGCTTGAATATTATTCGCCTATGCCAATTGATTGCTGCTTTATGGTTCAAATGTGAATGGCTCATATAACACATTATAGTTGGCACACACTACTTGACAGATTCTCCTTTACTGCAAGCTACTCACTTCACATACGAGCTTGGGTCGTGTGCATTTATTTTATACTTACAATACAATTAGTATACTATTTGATTACATTATTGTGTTTACACATACAAATTAGCTTTTGCTCGAGTTTAACTATTTTCGTTTTGGATCCAGTCTAGAAACCCATCTATAGTCAAATAATAAACTCCTAGCCCACGACCCAATTCTACCTATATTATACTTTTTTTGACTCATTATAGTTTTGAACGAAAAAAATTCCTTAAGATAGATAGCCACATGGTGAAGAGTGCTACAGCAGAGAGCTAAGGAAGATTCTTGAATAAATTAAGATTGCCAATAATTGAAAATATTGTACATGAAAGCTATGTGAAGAAAGTGAGAATGTGGAACGAGAATGAAACCATTAGAAGCACGTTCAATACATATACATATATATTTCTCGTCAAACACATTACGCATGTAAATTATTATTATAAAAATTATAATATAAAAATATTTATTAAATATATGTAAATTGGTATTTGGTTTGAAGTGAGAGAAAAAAATTGAAAAAATTTACTCTTTTGTATTGAATGAATTAGTTTGTTACAAAAAAAATTAATGAGCTAATATAAATATGAGATAAATAATATAATAGCTAACATCCCCTCAAGTTGGATCTCGATGAGAAACAATAAGATGCAACTTGAAAAGTAATTTTTGATGTATTGCTGCTCCCAAAGGCTCAGTGAAGAGATCTATAACTTAAACTTTCGAAGGAATAAAATCAGGAGCCAAAAAACCTTTCTTATATTACTCCTTAACCACATGACAGTTAATATCTAGATGTTTAGTGCGCTCATAAAAAACGAGATTACTTGCAATATGTAGAGCAACCTTGTTATCACATTGAAATGGAATAGAAAAAGGGATGATAACATGCAAATCTTGTAACATATAAGATAACCATAAAAGCTCACAAGTAGTTATTGCCATAGATCTATATTCTGCGAAGATTTAAAGGTAGTGTGCTGCTTTTTACTCTTTCAGGATATGAGAGATTAACCAAAGAAAATGCAGAAATTAGTAACAAATTTCCTAGTGTCAACACAAGCACCCCAATCAGATTCACAATAAGCATGCAATATGTGATCACTATGAACAGGGTAAAAAAGTCCTAAATTAGGACAGTGCTTCAAATACTTAAGAAGATGCATAGTTGCCTCCCAATGAGCAATAAGAGGAGTTTGCATGAATTAGGATAAAAGTTGAACAGAAAAGCTGATGTCTATCCTAGTGATACCTAAATACAATAGTCTACCAATCAATCTTCTGTATCTAGATCAGGAAGTGGAGTACTTAAACTGTAGGATAATTTCAAACTAGTGGGCAAGGGAAAAAGACTTGGCTTGGCCCCTGCAACACGTGCATCAACCAAAATATTCAGGATATACTTCTTCTGATTAAGAGTAATGCGACTTGTGGACTTGTGAACCTCCAAACCTAATAAATACTTCAAAGGTCCTAAATCTTTTATTGTAAACTTTTCATCAAGAAAATTCTTAACTAGATTTATCTCAAAAATGTCATCTCCTGCCAGTAAGACATCATCCATATAAACAACTAAAACAGTGAAATGACCAGCTATAACTTTAGTAAACAAACAATAATCATGCATAAATTGAATA
This sequence comes from Ricinus communis, assembly GCF_019578655.1. Lineage (NCBI taxonomy): Eukaryota > Viridiplantae > Streptophyta > Magnoliopsida > Malpighiales > Euphorbiaceae > Ricinus > Ricinus communis. The sequence goes on along the minus strand of NC_063264.1, from coordinate 438,463 downwards.
AACCCAAAACCAACCAATAAAGTAGTGAACTCAATCTTCCACTACGTAGAGGCTTGTTTAAGCCCATAGAGTGAACGAAGTAATTTACAAACCTCATTACACTTTGCTTTAGTATACCCTTGAAAAGGTAACAAGTAAACTTTCTCTTCTAGGCTTCCATGAAGGAAAGCATTATTGACATCTAGCTGCTCCAAATACCAGTTCTTACTTACTGTAAGAGCAATTAATAACCTTACTAACTTTGTTACGTGAGAAAATCTCTTTTTGTAATCAAGCCCTTCTATTTGATTATATCCCTTGGCTACTAACCTTGCCTTAAATCTTTCTACACTTCCATCAGCCATATGCTTAACTTTGTAAACCCATTTTGACCCAATGGCTTTCCTGTGCGCAAGTAAGGAAGTAAGAATCCATATGCCATTTTTCTTAAGGGCTTCTAACTCTAGCTGCATAGCAGTGACCCACCTGGGATCTTTTTATGCTTGAACATATGAAAAAGGTTCCGTGACATTATAATGATAGCAATTGGATCACAAACACTTGTGTTTGGTTTAGTAGTAATAAAATTGGCTAAGGGGTATAGTTGACCAAAAGAGGTTTTAGTAACATATGCCGGTATATGAAATCTTTAAACCAAAAAGGTTTTTTTATGTATTCTAAAAGACTATCTGGTGGAAATAGGAATAGGATGTTCCACTAGTGGTGGTGGTGAATCAGAATCAGTATGAAGTAAAGCATTAGGTAAAGAAGTATGAAAAGTGGCAAGAGAAGTATTTGGAAGTGGAATAGAATAAGAAATGGTGGGTGGAAAGGATGGAGAATGATGTAAAGGTGAGACATTGAAATTGGAAACATCATCAAGAGTAATAGAAACTGAAGGCAAAAGTAGAATTGTCAAATTCAATATTATTTGAAGCATAAGGGAAAACATGTTCAAAAAAATACACATCTCTACTAGTATATTTGTGTGTATTTAGATCAAAGAGTCGATAACCTTTCTAATAAGTGGCATAGCCTAAGAAGAGAAATTTAACAGTTATGCTATCAAATTTGTCTTTGTATGGCTGGTTATTGATGGCATGACAAAAGCAACTAAAAACCTTTAGATGTCGGTAATTTGGTGGTTTAAGATAAAAGGGTTCATATAGTGTTTTTTAAAAGAAGAACTTTCATAGGCATACGGTTAATAAGGTAGATGGCATTTAAGATGTAATTCCCCCAGAATTCTTTAGGCAAATGAGCATTAAACCTTAAGGCTCTAGCAACAGAAAGAAAATGTTTATGCTTTCTTTCCACTACCCCATTCTGTTGAGGAGTGTAGGGATAGGTTCTATGGTGTATTATCCCATGCTCATTGAGAAAAGAAGTCAAGGTTTAATTTAGAAACTCTAGACCATTGTTTGTTCTAAGTACTTTGACAGTAGTATTATATTGATTGTGAACTTGTTTCAAAAAAATTGACAAGAGCAATTGCATATTGAGCTTTTTAAAAAAGTAATAAGGTCCATGTTACTCTAGTCTTATCATCTACAACAGTGAGAAAGAACTGGGCACCCTGAACAAAAGTTACTCTATAAGGACTCCAGAGGTCAACATGTAAGAGGTTAAGGGCTTTAGAAGTTTTGATTGAGGAATGATGAAAGGGTAGTTTATGGTGTTTTGCCTTAGAGCACACTTCACAATCTAAAAGATGGGAAGTAAATTGAGACAAAGAAGAAATATGTGTAAAAAGTGAGGAGCTCATATATCCTAGTCTAGCATGCCAAAATCACTAGTAGAATGATCATTCTTCACACAAGCACTTGAAGATGAGGAACTTGACTATAAAATTGAAAAATCTTTATTTATACTTGAATTAAGTTGGTTTTGAGCATATGAATTTTTAGAACAAGAAATTATGGAATCACAATTAATAGAAATGATTAGTTGGTTATCTGAAACAAGAAAAATCTAATTTATACATGCTTTGAAGTTCTTTATTTACAGCCACCACTGCATCAGTCTTCAGGTCCGACAATATTTTGGAAGAGAAATCACTTGCAAGTGATTATGAGTCACTAATTTGCTAACATAAAGAAAATTATATTTAAAGTTTGGCACAACAACACATTGGAGAGTATACAAGTTGGAGTAAGTGAGACTCAATCATATTAATTCACAATTATGGTACTACCAGTTGGTAAGGTGATTGGTATTGGATTAGATAGGGTATATTTGTATCATAAATTATAGAGATTACAAGTTATATGATATGATGCACCACTATTTAATATCCATGACTATTTTTGCACATATTGAAATACAAAAAGAGCATTAGATGAAGAGTTACCTTGATATGCTAAAGGATCTCCATAAACTCTTTCAATTGTCCCGGCAAATTGATTTCCAGATTGAGCTTGAGAAGACTCTGCTACATTTTTCCCCTTAAGATATTTCAATACTCCATGTAAGGTCTGCCTAAGCTGTTCATAACTGTGATATAAGTCCCCATTAGCATCTCTAGCTACCTCATTATTCTCTTTACCATCCGTAGAAGTCATCGAATTCACATTATTAGTAACAATCTTTAAAAACATTATATATTGTTAGCTATTGTATTCTTTCTCATGTTTAGTTAGTTAGCTGATGTGCAATTAATGGTTAGTCTAGAGAGTTTAGTATTGTATCCATATAGTTTATATTAGCTCATTAATTATTCTGTAACAAACTAATTCATTCAATACATAATAGTAAATTCTCTCAATTTCTTTTCTCTCACCTCAAACCAAATACCACTTTACATGATATCAGAGCAGGAACGTTTTTAGGGTTTACAAATAAAATCATTCAATCTTTTACCTAATTGATTGATTAATCTTCAACATAACTTGAAATCAAGATGGCGACAATGACAGAAACAAGTGAATCAATTATCGAGTCTCAAAAGATAAAGAAAATCGAAATCGTGACAGAGAATATGGGACAAGCTACTATTAGGGGAGTGCTTTGATGTTACAATCATCGGACCATCTTTATCTTACTTTGTGAGTGCACTACTTACGAGTACCAACTATTTTCAGATGGAGTCGTGCAATGAAGATCGCTACTTGGTGCAAAGACGAAGTTAGAATTTATTATAGGAAAATGTGTGATGCGAGATGAAGAATCAAAAGCATACGAGCAATGGATTAAAGTGGATTGTATGGTAATTTCATGGATGTTGAATTCAATTTCAAAAGATTTATCTGGATATTTTCTTTGTGTAATCTCCTCTAAAAATATACAGGATGAACTCAAACAAAAATTTAAACAAAGTAATAGACCTATAAAAAATTATAAAGTTGTTAAATTTTACTAATTAAATTGAAAGATTTTAGTCATTTTAAAAATTTCCTCACTCATGCTTTTATACATATTATAGATATATAAATATATCAAAATAATACAAGAGTAAAATTTATTATCTTTTGAAATGGGTTGTTACAATTAATGCTGGAAAGGAACAAATGTACATTGAATTGAAGTTATGAAATGAAGAGGCTGTAATCAGTAATTGAAACATTATAAGCGATTGAGCGAATGAAGGAGAAATTGAAGGGCAAAGGGGAGAGATGGATATGCGAATGTGAGGATGGCATTCAGTGAGGTGGCAATATATAAGTGGCTGGTTGAGGATAGTTGGATCTGGATTTCAGGGTGCGGATGCGGACCATGCTCCTGTCCTGTCCTGAGATATTTTAATAATAATAACAATAGAATAATGAAATAGTCCGAAGACAGTAATGTTGGGCTCACCGCATGAGATTAAATTGGACAACTTCAATTATGATTTGAGGATACATACATTATAATAATGTGTAGGGGTTGATTTGATTTAGATTAGAGAAGAAATTGTATTATGACTAATGGACCCACAACAGCCAGTTTAAAGAGACAAGTTTGTGTGTATTTTCCTTTTTTATGGCTCAAGGACGAAGCTTCCCCTGCTTCCATCCACACACACATTCACCTGTTAGCTGCTTTTTGATATTGCCTTTGCTCCTCTCTCAACCACTAAATAATAAATTAAATTATGTTTTGTTTTGTTTTAGGGTTTACAAATTTCGCATAATCACTGCACATACTAATTGAACTGCTTTTAAAACCCTATATTCTTTTTTTAATTACAATTTTTTTCTTACAAAAAAAAAAAACATAATTACCCAACTAAATTTAAAACATATATAGAAAAGAAGAACATAATAATAATAATAATTATATAGATATTGCGGGCATGGCATGGACAATTGGTGATGGGCATCTATGATCTCTTCCAGTTGAGATAATTAAGCAGGTCAAACCGTCCCCACTATGGGCGGTTCATCATTTACAAAACACAAGCAACTCTTTTATGAATTTACCGTATTATTTAATTTGATCTTCCCTTGGATAAAGTTCCGTTTATATTAATTTATCAACCCTTGTCTCTGTTCCTTAGCATGTGAGTTTGTAAACCAAAAGGAGCAGCATATGCCTGTGAATGGGGGGATGAACTGCTCAGACATTGTTATAACACATACCATTAATTAACTCCGCTTTCAGGGTAAACCTTATGTATATATATATATATATATTGCATGTTTCAGCACTTCAAGAAACCGTTCTTTTCCTTTGGGTTCAAAGAAACAAGCTTCATTTCACCCTTTGTTTTAACACACACCACATTTACAAAGAACAGAACACGCACTGTCCCCGAGATCATTTATCTAAAATATCCACAAAGCAATTAACGTTATTCCCTGTAATTGAGTGAATGTCGATGTCATTGTCAACCCATGAATATAATATATAATGGGTTCCCTCGAGTTGAGCGTCTGATATTTTGCAGTGTGTGTATTAATTAATTAATTAGCATATCCGAATTCATTGTTCTCTCAAGTTGTGGAAAGCTATGAGTAAGGATTAGTCCGTGGGAATGGAACAGTAGTACGCAAAACAGAAACAGATGGATGGATCCTGTACTATGTTATGTGGACTTACCCTGCAATGGCCATGTATATAATATAACGTAGGTGCAGTAAAAGTAGGAGTAGATCCAAAACTGATGAAAAATGAGAAAAAATAAAAAAAAACAGAGGATGGGGAAATGGGACCTCTATGTGTGTATACGTATGTTAATGGAGAGTTAAAAGAAGGCAATACGTACGTTAGGTTAGGTTAGGTTAGGTTATGTCATGATGAGGAGTTACTAAGTAAGGTGCGTCCTTTTAGAGGTCACATTAACTTTCTCAAAAATAAATAAAAGAAAGAAAGAAAAGTAAAGGCGTTCACGTGTTTGTGGGCATGCTCCATGTGCAGTCGGCGATGGAGTGGAGTTTTTAAGATAACAAAAACAAAGGCGCGATGTTCCTCTCTCAAGGCTCATCTCACGGATCTTGCCTCTTTCTCTTTCTCTTTCTGCTTCCTCTTCCCTTCCTCTCTCTTTTTTCTATGTACATATAAATACCACCCCCTCCTTCCCCTTTCTTTCTGTTCCAAGTCCAAGTCTAGCCTTGAGAGAATTCATATGTACTATTGTTAGCGCAGATTCATTTGGCTTTCTCTGTCTCTGTTTCTGTATATACCAAAGAAGAAAAAGAAAATTAAGCAAAACACCTGATTATCTACTACCGCCAGAATCAATACAGAATGACCTCTTGGAAAAAGACCATCACTTCCCCTTTCAAGAAAGCTTGCACTTTCTTCAATCATCAGCAACCCACCAGAGATCATAACAAGTCCCAGTTGCCAGGTACGTATACAATATAATAGGCTCACGTAATTCATCATCTCAGGAACGCCCATCTCTATACTTGCTTATTATGAATTTTGCAGGAAATGAAAACCGTGCGATGGATCTGCATGGCGAGGTGATGGCATGCGGCTACGAGGATGTTCAAGTCATGTGGTCCATTCTTGATAAGTCCAAGTCCACCAACTGCAATTTCACTTCTTCCTGATGCTCTCCTCCCACTTAATTTCACATTTTCACATCCTAATTTGGTTCATTAATTCGCACGGATCTGCGTCTGCCCTCTCTCTCTCTCTCTATAGATATATATATATATATATATATATATATATATATATATATATATATATATATGATCTCTTGTAGATATAAACAAATCCCTTCACCCCTACCCCCTCCCCAACCAAAAGAATTAGATTATTTAGGACCCTTTCAATTGTTTTCAAGCCCCTTCAGCTTGAGAAGATCTGATGCAGTGGCTCTTTTCTTTTTCCTTTAGATATATATGTTCTCATTCGATTTAATATAGGGAATCCCTATGATGAAATGATACATCATGGTGAGATTTTTTTAATGAGAATTTTTAGATATATACTTTTTCTTCTTTCTGCAATGGCAGGTGCTTTCACCTTTCGTAAAAAATTATTAACTCTTAGTTAATTTCTGTGATTATTAATGAAGGATCATTAGGCATCTAGACGTTTTGAAATTGGAGAGATTTGAATCTCGATGTGTATCATTTTATAGAAGCATCAATTATTTGCCTACAGTCGACCAAAATATGTATATATATAGACAATAAATGAGTATGCAACCCAATTTACTTTACCTTGCATATTAGTCATTGGCCGCCTTTTACCCACATAATACACTTACAAATTGTTTCATCACTTTACAGACTAAGTTCCAAGTTTAATAAATCATAACTAATTACAGTCTTATGATATATATGAAACCGGAATTGTGTGCGCTAAATGAATAACAGACGAACAAAATGCAAACAAACACTCATAAGTCATAATCAAATAAAAATGTTAACTTCATTAAAATAAAACATACAAAGATGTAAATCTTTTATAAAATGTGCATTGAAAAGTTTTAACATTTGTGTCCTAATTTAGTAAAAGTCAAATACAACTGAGTTGCAAATATGGAGCTTCATAAATATGCGTGAAATTCAAGGGGTTTCATATCTCTTGAGATTTCTGAAAACACAAAGAAAATGAGTAGCAGTCACAAGTAATGAAGAAAACTAGAAGTTTGTATAAATATAGACTGGTTTTTGTGATGTAACTGGTCGCCATTACAGAAGAGTCACTTGCGAACTCCGTTTTCTAGAATTCAGTTCAGTTTTATATACGTGAGCTCGGCCCATTGCATCTTTTGTAAGACAAGATTAAAGGGGAAGAAAACCCAAGCAGACCTGCATACCTTTAACAAATAAAGAACTTGCAAATTGAGTGTCAATTGTCTAATTAGATAGCTGGAAATTTTAACTGCACTGTTCATCATGGATGAATATGACTCTACAGAGACAATAAAGGGATCAGAAGGGAAGCCCATATTCTACTTTTCTGATAAACTTCTCCCCATCATGTTTTAATATTGAGAACGCAGGATGAAAGATGGTATTATTCAACTTCAGCAGTTTCCTACAGGTTAACATACTTGCCAGGTTAACGTAATATGAAGTGCAAATACAATTCTAGCGGATGCATTGCATAGCATGAGACAGTAAAAAGAAATACAATATGCCAACATGCTGCTGCTTCATCCATGCAGCTATAAGATTAACCGCTTTGAACCTTTTCCCCCAAGTCACTTTAGCCACATAACAGATATGCAAATAACATAAGCTATCTCATTATATTTCCAATCAACTCCAAAACTTTTCTTAAGGATTGATTAAAAGCCCCACTATTCTTTATCATTCACCTCACATTCCTGTCTTCCCTTGCTTCAAGAGCTTCAACTTCCTCATTCGATAGGAGATCAACAATAGGCTCATATACATCCCACTCCTTTCGTTTCCTAATATCAAAGACACCATCTATGAGTATTCTGTTTGTAGAACTATATGGACATGTGAAACACAGACAAATTCTGGGATGCAACAAAAGTGGAACCAAATTACATCGCCTCAAGAAAATTGATACCATGCCATCTAATGTTTCATAATTAAGGAAGAATGGGACCACATCTTTGTGAGCACTGTATTGGCGTCGCACAAGTACGGAGCTTTTTTCTTGAGATTGAGGGATGGTTTACAGAAAGAGACCAAGAGATCTGCAAATAAAGATATGCAGACGGTATTGATGGGAATAGGTTAAGAGATAACAGGTGTGTGACGCATTTTTTTAACACAAACAATGCCATAATGGTCTTACTGATGGAAAAGCTTTGGTTATCAAAACTTCCTTCTCCTGCTTTTGGGAGATGATAATAAATTAGCATGCCAATACAGTAGTTAAGTTTTACAGCTCCCTGGAAACAGGTAATATTTCAACTCGCGGAAAATCAAAACATACCTAATCATGCTGTATCTATTACTGAATAACTTCATCAAATCTGATGCAGTACCCCCGGCTTTACTGTAAGAGAGAGAGGTAATTCGAGTTATATAAAAAATGCAGTTAAGAATCCAGGTCTGTTGATGTTAAACAGAGCCTTTAGCAACAAGAAGAAATGAAGGATAGTAAGAACTTACCTGGCAGGGATGTATTCAAAGCCCCTGCGGCCCTTTTTAGTTAATCTGCTTTCTCTTGCAGTAGCTACACTTTGAGTTGCAATCTAGCATACACACAAAAATCATAAGGAGGTAGGATGTGAACCAAGGAACTGGGTGGTATAGCCTAGGATTAACATAAAGCAAGCAAAAAGCAAAAGCATAGTAGTATATGAAAATTGAAGCCAAACCTCATAAAGTTGTTCCCTAATTGCAAAGGCAACTGCAGGCTGGAAAAGAGAAAGCAAAGTTGACGTTAAATGAACAAAAAACAGACTCATGACTCGTAGATATAGGTAAAAGAAAGACGTAGAGGAATGTGTTAGGTTTGCTTACTGCAACTTCAGGGTCTTGAATACCCAAATCTTTGCAAAAGGTTGTAGCGAAGTCTTCAGGGTCACTGTCAAAGTTGTTCAAGTCCTGAAATTGAGGATGCACAGAGGCATTCAAGTCAAGACATTGCAAAAGAGAGAGAGAGAGAGAGAGTTAGGCGAAGATAGGAAGAGGAGAGTTGTACCCACAAAAACTGATCTTTGATAAGAGTGCGATTGACCCGAAGATCAAGCTGAGAAGAAGGAAGCGATATAAGCTTTGGAATAAGTAAGCAGGAAAAGAGAAAGGAAAGACAGAAGAGAAGAGGACACCTTGATTGGAACAAATTTCTCGCCAGTGAACATATCTTGGCCTTCGTAGGATCGAAACTCACTCAACTGTGTCTAAAAGCATTAAAAAAAAAAAAGTTATTAATGAGGATTAAATAGATATTAAAATTTAAAAAAAAAATGAGAAGAACAAAATAAAACCTGAATAGACTGAGCAATCTGCATAACGAAAGCAGGAGGGAGCTTCAAGTCTTTGGCAGTCCTTTTAGCGAAAACCACGACTTCTGAGTCCGGATCTAATAATAAGAATAATGTAAATTAATAATTGAAACAATGAATTAAATAATTAAGTAAAAACGAAAAACATTAGATACCAGAAGGATTCCAGGTGAAAGCATCTTTAAAGCGGTGGCCGTCAATTTCTATGTCCAAACGAATGGGTACCAAGTTCTGAGCAGTTGGCCTTTTGGGGAGAACAAACATTGTGGGTTGCTCTCAGTTACATCTAGTATAATCATAAACAGAGCAACAAGGACGAAACATAATAATAATAATAATAATAATAATAAAGAAACTCACATCCTGAACTTGACGGGTAATTTTGAAGACGACGTCGATGGCAGCCCTTTCATCTTTACTAATTTAATTTGCGGTCTCTTCTCAACTCGAGGATGAACTTGTTTCCTGTCGTCTGTTCGTTATTCTTGCTTCTGTTCGTTCTTGGGCTGGGCCTATTAGGTTGTTGTCTTGCTTTTTTCTATTTGTAGGGCCCAAGGGAGTGTGTTGCTTCTAAGGAATATCTCCCACTACCCTCCAATCTCCTTCCTCACCTAAACTCTTTCAAAGTGAACGCCACCCGCATTCAGCCCTTTTTCATATGTATTCCTTTTTAATAAATTTTTAGTTGAATAAAACTGAATACTTTTTTACTACTTTAGGATGAAATTTTTATCAATTCAATTGGATTAGTAATGAATTATTGTAGTGCAAGTTTATCTCTGGATGTCTTTGTATATTAGTTATTTTCCTTTTTGGAAAACTGTAAATATAATTAAACCGGAAAATCCTTGCAAAAAAGAGCAGGGGCAGGATTAGCCACCCATGCAAAGGACAGACTTCCAGAAATATGATTCCTTGCCAACCAGATGGCAGCAGCATTCTTAGATTTAGTAAAGAAAGTAAATTCTAACCCTATATGCCCACAAGTCTTTCCTTTGTCTTGCTTAGACAACAAAGTACTCAACCTCCCAAGGAACTAAACAAAAAGAGTTGATAATAATAATGCTAACCAAGTACAGTACAGGCAATCAGCAAAAACAACAAAACTACACAAGTAAATTTCAGAAGCATAGCGGAAAGCAGCAATCACAGCGCCTAACTTGGACAAAGAATCCACAGAACATGTAATACCATCAATAACAGATTTTAAATTTATGGTTTTGGCTAAATCATGGAGATAAAGTTTCTCCTTCTAAATCAGAAGTATGGTACATAGAATTCTTTTATTAATTGTTATAATAAGAATTCCAAAAGGAAAAATAAAATAATTTACTTGTGCAAATGCAGATGTACTCATATGCTGTTGTCTACTAGTAAATATATGGAGAGTAATATCCAAAAGTGGTTGTACTTAATCAAGCTATTGCGAAAATTAAAAAAGTTAAAAGAAATAAAATCATTATTGGGTTGGGCCTGCCTGAGTGTGCAGTTTCTCGAAAGGTGTTGGATCAAGTTGAGACACGAGGGAGAAAGAAATAGTCGGACTTGCGGCTGTCCATGCAGCAACGTGTTCCTACATGAACCAAAAACACTTGCCCTGCCAAAATCCCTAAAACAGAAATTTCCATCATTCCTCAAACCTCAGGCCTGCAGCGGATCGTAGAACCAGTGATATGTCTCTTCCACGACCAACCATCTTTGAGGCTGCTGCTGCTTCTGCTAATGCTACTAGCTCTTCCTCTTGGAACAACAATAACAAGGACACCCTCCTTTCGCACCACAAGAGCAAACTAGGTTACCTAGCTAGTTGCTTTAATGGCTCATGCTATTTTTATTTAATCCATTTATGATTTCATCTCTCTCTGGACTTACTCATCCAGTAGTACTTCTAAATTATTTTCCAGAAGAAAGCGATGAAGATCTTTTCACAGTGCCTGATGTGGAAACTCGACCACCTGCCTCCTCTGTTGTCAATCCTACTACTGCTACCATCAACAAGAGTCCTCAGGTTCTACCCGAGAAGCGCCGAAGAGGACGGAATCCTGTTGATAAGGAGTATAGAAGGCTTAAAAGGTACTTTATTTTATACACAAGGCAGCAGATCACCCTTCAAATTGCTAGCAACTAGCAACTAATTATATTGTTACTTCCAATACCAACAATTACTGTATCACTTTTTTTTTTTTTTTCTTTTCCTGTGGAAGCTTAATTTGCTGATTTACTTATATTCTATCACTCCTTAGATTTACGATAAAATAAATTCACGACGACAACAATAATAATAAATCTGTGGTAATTGATGACAATAAAAAAAATTCAAAATAAAATATTGCGTTAATTTGATTTTAATTTAATGATATGATACTTTTCTTCTGGCCTCAGGTTGCTGCGGAATAGAGTTTCTGCCCAGCAAGCCCGAGAAAGAAAAAAGGTCTATGTAAATGACTTAGAATCGAGGGCCAAAGAGTTGCAAGATAACAACTCAAAATTGGAGGAGAAAATTTCTACTTTAATCAATGAGAACGCGATGCTCCGGAAGGTGGTGATTTTTACTCTATTATTAAAAATAAATATACATATGTCAATTATTTTCGGTTTAGAGAAGAATTTTCCATGATCTGTTTACATTAATCGGTGAATATAGCCTTGAATCATGCTAAATTGCTAATTGATTTTTCCCCCCTTCAGGTACTTATGAATACAAGGCCGAAAGTGGATCAAAGTATTGATGCAAAACATGATCAGTTGGGGAACAGTTGACATGCATGACCACGGTGTCCTCTCTGCTTATCAGGTTAATAACAAACCAGAAATACTTCCTTATGATCATCAGGCTGAAAGCCAGTTTATTGCCTGCCTGTGTTCCTAGTTTTTATTGCCAACTATCTCAGAAATGTCTGCTATCTCTAGAGGAGTACATGTTTTCATTAGACATACAAATTTAGCAAGCCAAATTATTTTCTAGCAGCCAGCCAGCTAAACATATGTGTACATGCGTTCAGCCCTTCATTTGTAAACTCGCATTCTGCATATTATTACACGAGTTTACTTTGTTTTGTAGTTGTTTATGCATATAGAAAATGCCAAAATCAGGCATGCATACGTAGAACACGAATATAGCACAGAAATATGAAAATTGAAGGTTTGGGTTTGTCTTAATTTTGTTCATATCAGAAGGTATACATCGCTTTATACGGTTATGGTTGAGGTCATGCCCTCCTTTGGTCTTGGTAAGCTTTGCAGTAGCTGAGTCTATGATCTCTATGAAATTGAGCTTAACAAGTAGCCAAAAGAGAAGTGGAGAGAGATATAATGCAATAGGTGTCTCGCTGTGAAACAACTCAATCACCCCACCTTTTGCATATTGGTTTTGCTGTTGCAATATTTAATTAATGAGTTTTTTTTTTTCCAATAGATGTGGTGTATATACAATAAATAGAAAATTATATATGTATTATAAGTGTTTTATTTTGATATTAGATGATTAACTTTGATATTAAATGATTAATTTATAATTTATTATTTAAAACTAACGAATACATATAATTTTAATATATGAACTATAAAAAATTGACATTGAATACAGTAAAATGATAAAAAGTGAAATAAGATCATATCAAACCCGCACAATCTATACGAGAATAAAAGAAAACAAGTTACAGCATAGCTAAATTATAATTCAGTGAGTTGCTCAAATCCACATAAACTAGAAGAATACATTCTCAACCCCTCTGGATTCCCTAGAGAATAAATACGTGAAGCTGACAAAATTGTTTCTTGAATGCTTAGTCCAATGACAGAAACACCCAGCTTACACTTAAACTCGCAAATCCCTAAGTTGATGTTGTATTTGGTCTCCTTGCTTCGTACCCATTTATTACTCCTAGCTTTTTTTGTATTTATAGGCCTCCAGACAAATTTCTCTACCATGTTTAAGTATATTTCAGTTCGTACTGAATTTTTAGAAATATATTATCAAATTAAGTCCGTCCAAGTACAGAAAGTTATTTCCAAGTCTATCAACTAATAATTATTTAATTCTTTTCCGGGTCTCCTGTGTGAGAAACGTAAAAATGTTGGTTATTATTGATCTATGATGATGTACATTAGTATTCTGAGGTTACATGTGAGGTTTGTATTCTGTTATATACAAGCTTGTGATTATAACAGTCCTATTGCTATCTCTGTTTATTTCCAACGTTCCTTTCTAACTTTGGAAGAGGTAGAAGTGACCTTTCTTCCATAGGGAAGAAAGGTTGCTCCTTTTCCCTGATTTTAGGCCTGTGATGATCAGAACTAAGGCATTGACCAATAGTCAAAGACTGTTGGTTCTTACTAACAGTTCTTGACTGTTGGTCCTTGCTAACTTGGGTTTGTTCTGGTTCCTCAACACTCCCCCTCAAGGTGGGTTCGAATAAGTTGATGGAACCCATCTTGCTAAGGAGGTTTTGATGATTTGATTTATCTAGGGCCTTTGTAAAGATATCTGCCAGTTGCTCATGGCTTCTGATGAATGGCGTTTCAATTTCCCCAGACTGGACTTTTTTTCTTATGAAGTGACAATCCACTTCAATATGTTTGGTTCGTTCATGAAAGACAGGATTTGATGCAATGTGTCTGGCTGCTTGATTATCGCAGTACATTTTCATTGGGTTTTTGCATCCTACTTTCATGTCGGTAAGCACTTGTTTGATCCAGATGAGTTCGCTAGCTGTTGACGCCATTGCTCTATATTCTGCTTCTGCACTCGATCTTACTTGCCATGATTTGCTTTTGCTTTTCCAAGCTACTAAGTTTCCTCCCACGAAGATGCAAAACCCAGAGGTTGATTTTCTATCACAGCTTCCAGCCCAATCTGCATCAGAGAAACCAATTATAGTGTTAGCATCATTATTATTTTTCATCCATATACCTTGACCTGGAGTGCCTTTGAGATATCTGAGGATTCTGTCGATGGCGTCCAGATAACAGGTGCGCGGGGCATGCATAAACTGGCTTACCATACTTACAGCATAGGCAATATTGGGTCTAGTGACGGTTAGATATATCAATTTTCCTACTAGACGCTGATAACTTCCTATGTTGTCTAAAGGTTCCCCATCTTCTAAATTTAGTTTGTTTTTAGTCTCTATTGGGGTATTTGTAGGTTTTACTCCTATTTTTCCTGTTTCTTTTAATAGATCAAGGACATATTTTCTTTGAGACAGAAATAAGCCTTTATGTGATTTGACGATTTCTATCCCCAAAAAGTATGATAGTTGACCTAAATTTTTGATATCAAATTCGCCTTTTAGATTTAGCTTTACCTTTTCAATTTCTTCATTATTATTACCAGTTATGATAATATCATCGACATAAACCAGAATAATAATAGTGGATGTGTGGGTGTGTTTTACAAACATAGACGAATCCGAAGCACACTTATGAAAATTAATTTTTAATAAAAAATGACTTAGCTTGGCGGACCATGCTAATTGTGGTGCAAACTCTGCATTTCAGGAGAACCGACAGCTTTGTCCAGTAATCTAGTTTAAATTTAATTAGACTTTTAGAGGAAAATGATAGTTATAATTGATAATAACTATAGTAGAAAAGAAAAAAAAAAAAAAAAGAAGATAACCCACCTAAACGGGTTTAAGTGTGGGTTCTGATACAATTCATCTTAGTTGTAAAATAATGCGAAACTATTTGTTTTTAATGCGTGCAAGAGCAATTGACTTATCTAAACATAGGGCAAACAACAATTAACATGCAGAAATGGAAAGAAAAGACCTCTATAATATAACCCTCAATCATGGAATCCTATTTAGAGTAATCCCGAGCTTGCACCGATTCTACACAAGATCCATGAAGTTTGCAGTGGCAGTCGTGGAACGAGAAAGGTGAAAGCTGATAAAGGACAATTGCTTGCCACAAATCCTAACTTCACTCCAACCCCATCACTGCTTTAAACCCACTTAATAGTCTATAATTTTTCATTGGTAGATAAACCGGATCTTTACCACCACCACCAACTTCAGTCGCTCCCTTCAAATTACAAATTAATAAAACTATAGAAATTGACGAACCCTATTGAAACAGAGATCATGTATATGATATGGCATACAAACATCTAAAAATCCCATCCTCCAAAACGATTCATGCAAAATCAATAGATGAATTGAACATGAGTCCAGTGCTGCAGCAAATGTCAATTCACGACTACAATAGGAACATGAATAGTGAATATTGATTGAATAAAAGGTCAATTTGCCCCCTAAACTTGCATCAACGGGTCAAATAGTTCATGTTTAAATTTTTTCAGTAAATAGATGCACAACTTTTAACTTATAAATCAAATAACCCCCGTGTACGGGTCATACAAACACTGCTAAAAGCAAGTAGACCAAATATTTTAATAATTGAACCATATTTTTTAGAGTCTTTCTCTTCCATATGACCATCTTCTTCCTGAAAAAAAGGACCTTAATAGATAAAACCCGAAGCCACACACGAAAACGAAATTTGAAAAGGTAGTTTGCACTAACGCAACATTGAAATCCAAAAATCCAGTCTCCACTTCCATCATCGCCCTCATCTCCAACGTTGCTATCTTTTTTCTTTTTGCTTTTCCTTTTAGTTTTTCATCTCTTCCCCTTCTCTTATCTCCCAAGTCAGTGGTGATGTGTTTTTGTTTTTGGCCAAAAAAAAAAAAAAAAAAAAGCAAGGAGGATAAAGAAAATAGACTAGAGATCAAGAACTTTGTTTTGGAATTGGGAGATAAGGAATTGAGATTGGTGGTCAGGCGTGACTGCATAATAGATGGTTTGATGGCAGCCATGGTGGGTGAATTTAGTTTTGATGGAGGTCATGATGGATTTTGGATTTAGATTCACTGTCATCTCTATTCAGTTTTGTACTTGCTATTTCAGTTCGAATAAATTCAATTTTGATTTTGGGTTTGATTAGTTTATTTTTGATCTGTGGCGGTAGATTTTTAGTTTAACAAATCTTTTTTGTTTTTTGGAATGGCGCACTGACGGTGAATGGCAGAGGAAGCGATGGCAAGGATATAGGATGCTGATAAGAGCTACAGTGATGCTAACGGTGGTTACAGCGGATAGTAATAGTTGGTGATGGTTTTTTCTTTTGTATTTCAAATTTAGAAAGAAAATAATTAAATTAATGTAAAGAAGTAATCTGATTAGTTTAATTTATTATTACAAAAAGAGTTGCCCGCATAACATTTAATTGCCTGTAAAATGAAAATTTTAGACCTATTTGTTAAAAAGGTTAACAAACGGCTTATTAGGCCCTTGGCCCTTGGCCCTTAATACGAGTTCAAGAGATAAATTGACCGCTTATCCAATGTTACCATAGAGTGCAATCACATATCAAAGCATAAGATGTGACTCCACTTGTCAACTTTTGGAGCGGTCACCTTCAATATGTGATGTTGTAACAATATAACATCAGATTGACATAAATTAAATAATACCAAATACTATATGACGGATGAAAACAAGTCTAATTTATCATAAACCAGCACAAATAGGTCCCCAGATTACTCCAAAATCAAATCTTTTAGCATCTCTCCTCTCTCCAAGATTGTGACCGTTGATCTGCTTACTCGGGCCATAAAAAGATACTCCCACAGTGTTCATGACATAATTTCCCAAGTAGCATGCTAAAATTTGTCCTAACCTTTGTACTTATATTTTCCTAAAAACCATGTAATGATGAAGACACAATATGCGTAGTCTCCAATTAGTGTAATCTTTTGAATTTCAAATTAGATGTTTAATCTGTCTGTCTTTTAACTACGTAATAGTAGCCTTGTAATTCTGTTTTAAGTAAAAAAAAAAAAAAAAATAAGAAATCAGCTTCAGAAACGAAATCTAAAGGCACTGGAGCATATATAGAAAACACTGCAAAAACTTTTTGAAAGACATGGGTATATTCAGTGGGGAAAAAAGAACACAACTTATTAAAAGGACACGGGTATATGCAATATTCACATGGTGTAATATGCAATAGAGACCAGCAGACACTAGGCTTCAATTTGTGTGATCTTTTAAATATCAAACCAGGTTTAAATTTTGAAATTAGATGTCTAACATGCGGTTTGTCTTGTTCTTTTTAGCTATACGAGTGGCCTTGAAAATTCTGTTTTAAATAAGAAATGTATTTAGGTCCAAAGAGAATATCTGGGATGGGAATTCATTGTGCATAAAAGAGAAAAGATCTCTTAATGGACATTTTCCCCCCAACTACTGTTCATTATTTCACACCTCATTTTGAGAGTTCAGCAGATTGTATATAAAAGAGAAAAGATCCCTTCATGGACATTTTCCTCCCAACTACTGTTCATTATTGCACACCTCATTTTGAGAGTTCAGCACAAAGTTGCTTTCGGGGTGGTTCAAAGGCTAAGATGGCCCAAGAATTCTATTCATCGAGATGCAACAGTCCCTCAGTTATAGCTAACATTATATTCACATGATGCGCATGGAATACCTACTTGATAACATTTTTACTTGACTTGCAAGGAGACAGCGAGCTGCAACAATGATGGGAAAGCCATGTGCTTGACGACGACAGAAATCATCTGCAACATCCAAAGGCACACCATTAACATTTTGACAATGTAGAATTTTGAAGATGTGAGGAGAAATAGATACACCAGCGAAAATAAATTCAATTTCCATTGCATGTTAAACCAGCCTCTGTACCAAGCACCTTCCCCCAATTTTCAATTAAAGCAAAGGAAAGCAAGGCCATTCTTTGAACCAGTCAGTTTGTTAGAAACCATAGAACTATGAAGCAAAAAGAAAGAAGATAAGAAAATAATTTTTTCTTAGGGCAGTTTGGCATTGCCGATTCCTGCTTTTGGCACCAATTTATGAAGGAAACAGTGTTTGCTATGGTTCCCCAAAAGTTAGATTCCAAAAAAGCAGCTATAAATAATAATAATAATAAGTGGTAGCAGCAGCAGCAGTAGTAAAATAAGACAAAAACCAGCTACCACAGCACCGGCAGTTTGGCACTGCCGTGCAGTATCTTGCTTTTGAAAATTAAAGTTTTGATTATTTCTTATTTTTACTATTCCTGCTTTTGATACCAACTTGTGAAGAAAACAGGCTTTGCTCTGGTTCTCCAACAGTTAGATTCCGAAGAAGCAGCTACAAACAATAATAATAGTAGTAGCAGTAGTAGTAGAAGACAAGAACCAGCTACCACAGCACCGCCAAACTGCACTATAATGTCATAATCATCATGTGCACCTGATAGAAATGGTCCAAAAGTTGGGGAAATAAGCCAACAGTATCCTGAAATGTAACCACGTTAAAACATGACTTGAGCACATCACTAAATTGTGTACAATGTAACTATCATAAACTATATACATTGCCACTTTAGTATCCTTTCAGGTAAATAAATTGCTTCCAAAGAGCAATTAAGGCAGCTTACAATAAATCCTTTCTTCAAAAGTAAAATATTCTAAACAAAATTGTCCTGCAAATAATATTAATTTCTTTTACTTACAAAGTCAAAATACTTTTGCATTTTTTCTTTTTCTCACAAAAAATTATTTTCATCAAAGTTGTTATCTAGAACAAACTTCAAAAGACATTGAAAATCGCAAAGGTAAAATTTATAAATTCATGCATTAAAACAGAGAAACCAACATTCAAATTAGTTTCGAAAAAGATTGCAATTTCCATAACATAACAGTTTAAGAAATTCCAGTTTAGGCTTTAACCTGATAAGAAACAACATCACTCCTCCAAAGATGCACATCCCAGTATGGAGCCCCGTGCTGGCCTGCACATTGGTCTAGCTTCTTTCCAATTTAATGGTCTGACTATGGGATTGCAAACCCTCACCAAATCCAATCTCACAATGTCAAATCTCCCATTTCCTGCTTCTTCCCACTTGAGAACCTTTCCACCCAAAACAAATAATTCCTCTCTCAAAGTAGCAAATCCATAACCAAAGGCTTCCAGTGCCCTTGTGTGGTTGTGAAGAATGACTGAAGGAACTGCACCAACATTATACCATTCTCCTTTTTCAGAATCTCTTGTTTTAATCAAGCTTTCACCCCAGTCAACAACAGTATATACTTGACCATCACCCATGACCTGAACTGAGAATTGCATCGCCCTTGAGAAAGGCCAAATGTCCTTCACTATGCACCATGATTCCTTTGATGGCTCAAAAACTTGAGACGCATTCATGTCTGAAAGGCCTACCTGGTCACTCAATACGTGAAGTTTGCCTTTGTATGATAAACCTAAGCAATCCGTCTGTGGGTTCGGCATTGGTGGCAATTCGTCCCATCTGCAATTTCTGCTATGTCATAACCACAAAAGACAAATTTAACTGGTATAACACATAGGCTTGTACATGTATGTATACATATAGCATAGGGGGGAAAAGAAGGATAACATCACGACCATATCATCAATTTAAGTGTGATTTGGAAAATATATTAATGAAGTTCATAATTCTGAATAAAAGTCAATTTGAACCCCTAATTGATAAAAGTAAAAGAACTGGCCATAATTGTTAAAAATGCTAAAGTTTGGGAAACTTTTTGGATATCAGGCCAAATTATCTGTGAAGCACTAGATAAAGCATCAAACACACAGGTAAAGTCTACAAAATGCCATTAGAAATATTTAAGTAACTGCAAAAAAGATGTTTACTGAAATCTAAAGCATAATGCAGCTCTCACATACTTATCTAGCAGTGGATCATAAACCTCAGCAAGGGCAAGCCCTCTGGTGCAAGATAAGTTGCGTCCCCCAGCAACATAAACCTTACCGGAGATAACACTGCATGCAAAATGAGAACGCGGTGTTCGCATTCTTGCCATGCTTTTCCATTCTTTCTTAAATGGATCAAACTGCAACACCTGATCAGTTATCAAAGGCTTTTGATGAGGTAGTGAAGAATCATTGGGCATATAGGATCCACCAATCACTAGGAGCCGATTAGAAACACAAACACAAGAAAACCCGAAGTGTTGCCAACCAGCATAATCCTCTGAAGAATTTGGTAGAGGATGCCACCTATCAGCTTCAGGATCATAGGCCACCCACTGGTTCTTGGATTGTTCAGTAAGTACAAACAGCCAATTCCCACACCATCCTTCTCTAGATTTGTAGTGTCCATAGTCTAAGCTGCGAATTAAATTTCTCCACCTCTTTGAGACTGTTTCAAGCAGTCCATGGTGCCCATGGGACAACTTTGCTAGGCATCGCAAGGCCAGGTCATCTGGCAATCCAGGAATGATAGGCTGATGTATAGATTCCCTAAATAGCAAGTATTGACAAAAATGAAAATAAGTCTAAAATCATAGAAGTGTTAGAAAAGTCAAACAAGTCGTGAACAATACGTCTTAAGTAGCAGGTCATTAACAAAATCAAAGTCTTAAAAATCATTTTTTGGACAAGAAATGAGTAAACAACTACGATCTTGGAACATATGATTGGAATATACTTAAATCAAGGGTGTGTTTCTCTCCATTTTTATAAATTCAAGGGAAGACCCAAGTTAACAATGTCATATGAGATAAACCATGGATATCCATTGCAAATAGGTCTCAGGTAGGAAGGATGAAGATATACATTGAACAGCCCACTGAAGGAAGATGAAGACGAACCACCTAACAAGGATTATCCAATGACAATATCTAACTGAGATCCGGGCTTCATTGGATGATAGGAGACTTCCACATTCCAAGCATTTCCAAGGTACCTCCCTCCAAGAAATGACTAAGGTCGGCTGTGCAAGTTAAGACCTTTGATCAGGTATTTCTAATGGAGAACAAGTCGTGGTTATATGTCAGCTTAAGACAAAGAAGTGTATCTCTTACCCAACAGTTACATCTAACGATGACCCAAAAATTTTAGAACAGTGTTTCTCTTCACTACCAGCAGCCTTCTAAAATCTGCTGATTTAAGGTTCCAAAATCTAACTTGCATTTGAGATTTTTTTTTTTCCTTTCTTTTGCGCTTAATTAAATTCTATTCTTATAAACGAATTTGTACGTGGGTTTAAGTAATCTAATCATTCTTTTCATGAAGAATTTTTTATTATGCTGGTGAAGAATTGAGATATAGCATCAATATTTCGGTAGAGCTCTCTCCTTCCTACTAGTGTGTTCTGCGATCCATTAATATAAAATCATACTCCTCCCATTTTTATTCAATTTGGGGCAAGCCAAGCGCAAAGTGGGTTCTTGGAGAACAGTTATGTATTATTATCATGGTAAATTGATAATTTCGAATAAATGAGTCCAAAAAAGAAGATCTGGAATTCACCATCAGCAAAAGATGCAACTGACAGAGATTTGACAATAGTTACAAAATAAAAAAAAATAAAAACATTAGAAGGGAAAATAGATGCAGATAATGATTAAGAAAAAGATGGCGAGAAAATGTGTTCAATAAGAGTCATTCATATGGCTGAAGCACAAAACATGTCAAGTATTGCGTTGAGGAGTTTGAATCGTAATACGATCACGTACCTGATAGTCATTGTAATATCAGGTTAGGGAAAGAGAATTAGAGAAGACAAGCTATGGCCGTAGTTGCAACGATTCAGATATAAAGGAGAAAAGGTTAAGAAGGGGAAAAGAATCTGCGGAGAAACAGGCTTTGGGATTTCAATTTGTCGATTTCTCCACACTCGACCACAGAACCAGATATTTGCCGGCTCGCTAAAGCGAAATTAATAGGGAGAAGGGGCATTTTCGGCCCTAATGTTTAGATCGAGGAACGGATTAGCCTTTAATCTATTTTTTAGTTGTTTGAGCACCTCAATAAACGGAAAAGGTAAACTTCCGTTAGATAAAACAGACGTGAGAACATTTTTTATTATTATCAGAAACGGGACCTCCTATGGGGCCATGATATCACTTAA
Source organism: Ricinus communis (assembly GCF_019578655.1). NCBI lineage: Eukaryota > Viridiplantae > Streptophyta > Magnoliopsida > Malpighiales > Euphorbiaceae > Ricinus > Ricinus communis. The sequence goes on along the minus strand of NC_063264.1, from coordinate 416,259 downwards.
AAGATTATAAAATAATAATAATAAAACATCTATTAATTTTTTTTCTTTAGTTTATCCAATCAACTATTGACTTTTGTTATCTTCATAACCACCACCCCTCGCCATTATCATCTCCACATTCTTTTTCAAGAATTCTCCTCCATAAATACAAATTGCAGTGCAATGGTATGTTACTGCAATCTTATAAAATACTTCTGTTTTTTTATCCAAAAATATCAATGTAAACAAAACAACCCAAATCCAATTCCTTTGTTCCTTTTCCGACATCCACATTTCATCAACTACCACTACCTCTTTCATTTCTTAAAAACCAAATCCCTCGTTCTTGGTTTTTCATTTCTTCTTTGCTGGATAGCTTTCTGCACTTAATTCCTTTCTGGGTCCTTCTTTGGCCCGTGGTGGCTATAGTGATGTTGATGAAAAATTGAAACTGAGTTCGTTTTATAATTGAAAATGGATTCTTTTGGGTTCATTTTTGGCTGGCCGTGGCATATGGGTTTCTTCCAATCTTTGGCCTGAGAGAGCAACATTTGCTAGCAAATCAAAAGAAAGTCCAATCGCCGATAAAGCCATTTGGTTTTACCAAAAGATTTAATAGTATTCGTTAAAAAAGTCGCGGTTGATCAGATGCCGTGATAGTAGGATATTTACTGGTATAGCTAAAATGGATAGAGAAAAAGTTAATGAATACTGATATTGTTATAGTGCTGCTAACAAATCGTCGACACCACAAGCGTCTCCATCTCCAGCAGCACCGCAGCCATGAAAAGGAAGAATAGAGAGAGTATAAAAGGTTTATTATTTTGAAGATAGAGTTAGAAAGAGATAAAGATAGAAAGAATTTCGAAGAAAGAAAAACGTGAATTAAGGGGTATCTTTTAAAGTATTCTTTTACAAACTAAAATATAGTCATTAAGCGGATCCTATTAATCAGATAAACAATGATATATCATATATTTTAAACGATATTATAATTCAAGTTAAAGCTCTGTTAAAAGAAGGCTATAACAAAATAATAATAATAATGATTTGTCGATTATTTGATTAAAGAATTAGCTTAAGGGCATATTTGTATTTTGGGTTAAACATGAAAGGCTAAAATACACATTCTCCCAAATCAATAAATATAAATTTTAATTGCAATTAATAAAAGAACTAGTAATTAGTTTACATAATTATTTGTTCTAATAAAATGAAATAAGAAGTTTTTAGGATAGAATTAAGTTTTTAATTAAATATTTTAACTTATTATATGAAAGTTTTAAAAAATAACAGTCTACAATAATATGAACAATGCTTACTTTCTAAATTATCAAGACCACACACAACCACAACAGTGCAGAATGTATATTGAGATTTAAATAAAGAAAATAAATATTAAATTTAAATTATAATATTAAGTTTTTTTAGATTTTTTATATTTTAGTAAGAATTAAATAAAAAGTACATAATGCCTTACACTAAAAGCTAAAAAAAAAAAAATACAAATTTTGAAAATTAGTCAATGATGCCTTTTCATGGATTCACCTAAATAAGCCGCAGCTAAAGTTGCAAAAAATAAGAGCTTGAATATCATTTGTAAATAATTCAAGAAACATATAGCAAATAAAATAAAGTATCATGAAGTTTTAAAAATAGAAAAATAGACAATATCCTACTTATGCTTAATAAATAAATTAAAACACTTAAGAGTTTGAAACATAGAAAAATAATTATAAGTTTCTCAATAAGTAAAGAAACATTAATTAACAAGAATGTTGATAAATTAACAATAAAATCTTAGCAATAAATTTAGATTAAATTGATCTAAATATGCTAAGTTATGAGTTAAATTGGTTGTAAAGCTACAAATTATTAATAGAAGTTCATTAATATTAACAAATTAAATTTAAATTTATTAATACTCAGCTTATTAGCTCGTTTATAGATTTGTTAATTAATGTTTCTTTACTTATTGAGAAACTTATAATTATTTTTCTATGTTTCAAACTCTTAAGTGTTTTAATTTATTTATTAAGCATAAGTAGGATATTGTCTATTTTTCTATTTTTAAAACTTCATGATACTTTATTTTATTTGCTATATGTTTCTTGAATTATTTACAAATGATATTCAAGCTCTTATTTTTTGCAACTTTAGCCGCGGCTTATTTAGGTGAATCCATGAAAAGGCATCATTGACTAATTTTCAAAATTTGTATTTTTTTTTTTTTAGCTTTTAGTGTAAGGCATTATGTACTTTTTATTTAATTCTTACTAAAATATAAAAAATATAAAAAAACTTAATATTATAATTTAAATTTAATATTTATTTTCTTTATTTAAATCTCAATATACATTCTGCACTGTTGTGGTTGTGTGTGGTCTTGATAATTTAGAAAGTAAGCATTGTTCATATTATTGTAGACTGTTATTTTTAAAACTTATTGTATTTATAGGATTTAATTTTCAAAATGACTAAATAATAAATTCGATGTGGAATAATTTAACAACGATATTATTTTCAATTATGTAACTTTTCATATATAATTAAATTAAACAATTAATATATAATTTAGTAACATTGATAAAAATGGAATAAATAAATTTATGTTATTAAAAAATTATTTGATGTATAGTTAGTATTAATATTTAAATAATAATTTTATTATTTTAAAATACATTTGTGTTTCAATAATATTTTGTATTTCACTTCTTATTTAATTTTTTTATTATCAAAGAAAAAGATGAGAGAATAAGGAAGAGAGAATAACATAACTATTAGAAAAAATATATATGTAAAAGCCATCTTTTTCTTCATAAATTTTAAGGGGAGAAAATAAGCTTCTTAAAAAGTTTTAAAAAGGAAAATAAGCAAAAGAGTTCATTGGAGTCTGAAATTTTAAAATTTTCTATAATAAAAAATAAATATAATTTGAGAGCTTGCTGGATGCAACTATTAGCAATTTATGGAATGAAATTTATTATTTTGGGTAATTATTAATTGATTAAAATTGTTTGATGGAGGGCTTTATCGGTCCAATTGTTTGATTAGGTCCCAATTGACCCTTGTGCCTTGACCAGACACACAGCAATTAAGATGAAGTCGAGTGCGGAAGAGTCTACGATGCACTAGAATCTTCTCTTTGCAAGTAACCGACTTATTAGATTCTCTATTCTTAATCTTATTTCATGAAAATTATCGTATTGGGCTGAAAACTTTGATTGGGAAAGGCAATCATGGAGAGAAGCGGAGGGAGGTTACCGAGGGGAATGTTGCCTCTGCTGGCAATACACGCTGTGAGTGAGTACTATAGGCTTCCGTGGAAACCTCCTGTCACGGCGGGGCTTCTCGCCGCCAATACTCTCATCTATTTGAGACCGGCCTTCCTCCGTCCTATTCTTCCTTCTATCCACGACGTCTGGTTCAATCCTTACCTTATTCTCAAGGTAAGTTTTCACTGTTTCACTATTCGTCAATTCCCCAGTGCTCTGCTTCTTCTCTATCGTTCTTGTTATTTCTTATATGATTCTAACCCCCTAAAACCACTGCTCTCTTGGATTCGATTAAATACGTCCATTTTTCCAGTCTAGATAATGGCAATGTTAAAACCAGGGCTCTCATTTACTTTGCATTCTCGTCATATACTTTCGAATAGCAAAACAACCCATCTGAATGAAAAATGACCATGATTTCTTATTTTGGCCCTTCAAACAAGGTGCCGCCATCTGACATTGTCTTACTGTTTTAGAGACACTTCGGTTATCTTGTTAGCTAGTTGATGTTAATGATGAAATTAACTGGTTATGTCATTCTGTAAGTATTGCTGGTTAACTTTATTCTAGTGCTTATGCGGGTTGTTTTACTGTCCAAATTTGACTCTATTTCCTATCTTTCCCTTAATAATACGATAACCTGTACGCAGGTCCGGAAGCAAGGTTTTTCTGGACATTTTTATAATTGCACTATTTGTGTAGCCATCAGACATTATTTGATTTATTTAGTAGATGATGCCATGATAGTCGCTCTTTTTCTAACTATTTTTTCAACAATATGTTCTAAGTTTGCCATTGAATGGACAGGATGGGGACCTCAAACGCTTCTTTCTATCAGCATTCTACCATGTTGGGGAGTCTCATCTGGTATACAATATGATGTCTCTCTTGTGGAAGGGTATCCAGTTGGAAACTTCAATGGGAAGTGTTGAATTTGCATCTATGGTCGCTGCGTTGCTGACTATGTCCCAGGGTATCACACTGCTACTTGCTAAGTCCCTTCTCTTGTTCTTTGATTATGGCAGACCTTTTTATTCTGAATATGCTGTTGGGTTTTCTGGTGTTCTATTTGCAATGAAAGTCGTCCTCAATTCTCAGTCTGATAACTATACACATGTGCATGGACTAGTCGTACCAGCACGCCATGCTGCATGGGCTGAATTGATTCTTATCCAAATGTTTGTTCCTGGAGTCTCATTCCTTGGCCACCTTGGTGGAATACTTGCTGGAATTCTCTATCTGAAGTTGAAAGGAATATATTCAGGTTCAGACCCACTGACTTTAATCATCAAAAATCTTACCAGCATATTGAGCTGGCCTTTAAGGCTCGTGAAAGGCTTATTTGGACCCAGGCAACAGCAGATTTCTGGACGGGGAACTGTTGGTGGGAGTCAGGCTGGAAGGGCTGTATTGAGGGTGTGGAGGTGCCAAGCATGCACATATGATAATTATAGTTCATCAAGTGTATGTGAAATGTGTGGGAATAGTTTGCCATCATATCGGTTGCCACGTCAGTTTGATGACCTTTCCTTGGAAGAGATACGCCGGCGAAGGATTGAAAGATTTGGTCGATGAACTATCTTGGCCAATGGATTATAAAAATCTTGAGCAACAACGCAAATAATAATATCTTGTATATCTTTGTATATCTGATTTTTCTCATTGGATAGAATATGGAATTCCTGGATGTTGATGATATTGGTCATTCCCAACAGCTGTAACGTGACTGCTGAGGGCTCAGTGGATGCAGAAAGGCATTGCTTGCATTAACTTTGGTATGCTGTACTACGCAGGCCAATGTCCTTCTCTTTTCAGTGCGCTTTGCAGAAGTTCTTGTATTAGAAATTCATTTCAATTGTGGTAATAAAGACTTCAGCTCAAATAATTCTGTGTTGGAAATAAATCATGGTTGCAATTACAATTGGATTACTCAAGTATATTAGCCTTTGGCGGGGAAATGTAGTTAGTTTGTCAAGGTGTGTTTGTTAGTTTGTTGGTTCACAAGCTGTCACATCGTCACTAGTTATGGTTTAGCTTAATAATCAGTTATGAATAGAATGTTACGTATAGAAGCAAAGAATGAAAGTGTATAGAAGCTTGACAACGGAATTGTTTATGCATTCATATTGAATACAATTTACAACAGTTTTTCTCTCTAGATTCTGTCCCCTCTCTCTCTCTCTCTCTCTCTCTCTCTTTGATTTTCTGTTAACTAGTGGATTTTTCCCATTCTCTCTCTGTTATTTTGATACCACTGTTCTTAAAAAGTTAAAATTATGCAGTAGTTGACACTCATTATAATACCACTGCTAGGCAAGCTTGCTCAAAGCTTTGCAAACTGGGTTTTGAATGTTCGTCATTTTCAAGTAATCTTTCGTATTGCTTATATATTGCAGTTAACTTATGGTCGTTTTTCTGGCTCTGTTGTAGTATAACTATGGTGGAAGTCTGGCTAGAGCTGATGATATTTCAGACAGTGAATCTCAAGGGGCGCATTCCCAGAGACAGGAGTCACAAGTGGATATTGTATCAAGCTGGAATATTGCTGAATGCTTGCCCAAGACAATTCAGGTTAAACTTCTCTGCTTTTATAGACATGCTTAAGGAACAACAATGTAGGCTAACAACACTGTGTCAAGGGACAAATGTGCAGCAGGGAAGAGAATATTGGTATTTACTCATCTGCAATTCAATCCAGATGAGTGCAACTAGCTAGCATAGAAGTATGGGAAATGGCAGTCCGATAATGTGATCATGTTCTCTGAGATGGTAAAATTTTCGACTTGGTGATTATATTGGTAAAAATTTCATTGCTGATGGCAACCCATTTAAGGGGGAAACTTTCAGAGGCTCCTAATCACCAAGTTCTTACTACCTTCCCTCTTCCAAAGAGTATGTTAGTGGAAGGAAAGATTGGGAGCAATTCTGAAAGAAAATGTATCGTCACAAGTGATTACATTGATTACAAATTATTTGATGTATTTTGTCCAAATTGTAGATAAATTTTCCTCTTTTTGGCACTGATGACTCAAAGTTACTTCATGTATTCCTTGTACAATCCCCTGATTCTTTTCAGAAATATATTAGATGGGTAGTCACATTATTAAGTTTCTGGAGAATACCGATGGCATTATATTCTTCCCATCGGTTCTCTGCATTCCTTATTTTCTTCATTTGCAGGTTAAAACGAAAATTCATTTCGCCCTCTTTTCAACACTCTCAATATAATTGACAGAAGGGTTCAATCTTCAATGTCGTTGATTTGCAAACTTATGGCGGACGTGGAATTAATTTCTCTTTATGTCTATTAATATCACCTCACCTAGAATACAAGTGAGAGAAAAAAACCCCCTGAAGATTGTAAATACTATTGAAGGCATTACCCTCGAGGCTTACAGCATAAATTGCAAAATGACTTGAACACTTGCAATTAATAGGAATAATTTAATCTAAATACTTAAATCCGTACAAATGGAAATTAGAACTTACAAGAATAGATTCCTCAAAATCCCATCACACAAATTAACACCTTCAAGTTCAAGCACACTTTTCCCCCTCCTCTTTCTTTCTGCTATTTTAATACCACTGTTATTTAAAAGCTAAAACTCACTGTGCTTAGCATTAGAATCAGCCGAATGCCATGCCTTCTCTTAAGGTGAAACGGTACTCGGGCATTTTCCAACAAGGTAAAGATGATCCTCTTTGATAATTTCGACTTACATTCCAGGTGATTTATTTATTTATTCTTTTAAAAAAGCCATTTCAGCAGAAATGAGCTGCAATATGCAAACTTGCAGTACAAATGGAATGATTAAAAACTTAACTTAGAAATAAATTTTTTCTGCTTGAATCAAAGGGATATAAATCAAAGAAACTTCCAACCAGATGAAGTAAAAAGAAAAGAAAGAAAAAGTAAATTTGGGTAATGAGAGAGAGACAAAAAGAAAAAGAAAAAGAAATATCAAAGCAAGCAGCAGATATTATCCTAACAAGTAGAGTGTAGAGTATATAGAGACGAAGAAAAACTAAACAAAGAAAAAAATTGGAGAGGAAGGAAAAGAGCATACATAGAATAGCAGAGATGTTGGGAATCGGTGGTATCACTGCTCCTCATCCTCATCCTCTTATAAGCCTAAGCCTGAGGTCTCAAACCCACCGATGTGTCCTCTTGAATTTTGGTTTCAAAAGTAGTAAATGGGTTTTTGCTGCCCATAGCTGGACTCACGACGACGACGGAAACGACGATTCCGACCAGGATAACACTTCAGGTGCTCTTTTCCGTTGCTACTTCTCTAACTGCTCAATTACTTTCCTGAATCCTTTATTCTAATCCCTGTATTCTCGATTGCTTCCCTTTTCTGTATTACCCCGCAATATCTTCTCTTATAGCATTTAGTTATTATTATCTAATGCAATTTTATTTTATTGTCATCTGAAAAACATTGGTATTTTGAACTAGCTTCCGTCTTAGGCTGACAGTTGTATTTCTATACCATCATCAGCTCACCTTAAACTGAATTCTTACTGCACTCTTCCTTCCTGAGATTTCAATTTACTTCTTGGGCTTACAGTTATTCCACTTACTGCCGCTTCTCCAACCCCATCTACTATGGGAGCATTTGGGAAACTGAAAGCACAAAAGCTAAAAGTGCTCATGAGAAGAGCTGAATCCATGAAACAAAAGGTCACAAAAAATGTGCATGTACCGCCCAGAGCTGATCCACATTTTCACGACTCTGTCATCTCAGATACCAACTCAAATTCAACAGCTTCTGTAACTCAAGGTTCTGCAGAGACAATAGTAACCAGGGCAGGAAAGGACATTAAGAGCTTCAGTTCCAGTGTTAAACATGACAAACATCAGATGTCAGATCATGTTTTCAGAAGATCTGGAGCAGAAGGTTCAGCTCCTGCCACTTCTTCTTACTTCAGCGGGTGGGCTAATGTAGGTCTCACTACAAAGTCAATACATCGACAACATAAATTTTCTGCTGAGAATGACTTCTTTAGTAGAAAATCCTTTAGGGATTTGGGTTGCAGTGAATTTATGATTGAATCTTTAAAGGGGCAGGGTTTCCTACGCCCTTCGCCGATCCAGGTATGTCAGTAATATTCATTGCTGACCAAAAACCAAATTGTGCTTATGAAATGGATTAATGTTTGTTCAGTTCCGTTTCCATTTTCTGATAAATTTTCTATCTGTGAAGTCTAAATCTAGCTCTAACTAATGCACATCAATGATACTGCAACTTATCAGCCTTTAGACTTTTGTTTGCAAAAATAGGTAATGTTACCTTTTCCCTTCTCCAAATTAAACCAAAATGGGAAAACAGAAGATTTGAAAGGAAATGAGTACAAGAGAGAAGATGCTTTAATATGACTTTTGAAAAGTTCATTCTCTGAATATGTTTATTTCTATCTCTCCAGATGGTAATTTCTTTTTTTTTTTTTCTTCTCTCTAATTGACTTGCTTTTTATTGAAAATTCCTGGTTTATGTTAAAGTAGATGCTAAAAAATGCTTTATTGTTAATTAGGTTAGTTTTGGAGGTAATGCAGTTTGATATAGTTGATGGTGAGGTTTATTTCAAACCTTTAAGTGCAATTGTTTACCTCAAACTAGAGCATACCCCCCTTATTATTATTCATTATGTTATTTTTAAGTGGATTGAATCATGAACATCAAATATCTGGAAAAAATCTATTATCATGAGCATATTTTATGCAACTGGGTCTATTAACATGTGCAGTGTCTACATCTATTTATTCAACTGGATGATTGCAGGCCATGTCATTTACACCTGTAATTGAGGGGAAGAGCTGTGTCATAGCAGATCAAAGTGGATCAGGAAAGACATTAGCATATCTTGTTCCTATAATACAGCGGTTAAGGCTGGAAGAACTCCAAGGACTTGGTGAATCCTTTCCACAAAGTCCTCAAATACTTATAATGGTGCCCACTGCTGAGCTGGCTTCTCAGGTACTGCTTTTGTGGCTAAGCCAACTGAAATTAGTCTTGTTTTGCATATTGCATTTCATCTTTTTTTCTTCTCCTTTCGTTAACTTTTTTCCCCTTAAATCAATGGCTCTTAGCTTTTTTTTTTTCTTCCAATTTTGATGACATTGTTAATCTGAATAACTCATGAAGTGTAGAACGATTTGGTGCTGTGTTTTAGATGTGAGTTAATAACTTGTACTGGATTTTCCATTACATTGTGATCCATGATTCTCATGGGTTGACAAAATGAATTATACATTATGAGATCAATGCATGCCTGCAAGCCTGTTGAACTGATTACAGGATATTATTTTTTCCAAATATTTAGTGTAAGAAGTAACATAATGAAGGTTGAGAATGCTCAATAGGATTAGATATATTTGAGTTACCAACGAGATTTGATGAAGCAGCACAGTTGTTGGAATTCTTTTTTTTTTCTTTTTCTGTTGTTTCTCAAGATGGTGGATTCTGTCCATTATTGAGTGGTCTCTTAATGCAGCAACCTTTTTGTTTGATATAGAAAGAAAATTGTTCAGAGGGCCAACTATTTTCATTGGTAAACGTTTATCCCCTGCAATAATGAAGGGTTGAACTATCACACTCCCTTGCCCATAACTAGGCATGGTCCTCTCTAGATGATGAAATTTATTGAAAGAAAAAGGGTAATGTCTCTGGATACATGGAGAATACAAGAGCAAACTTCCAACCAATCCTGCGACAGAACAGCAGAGAAACAACCAAATCTGGAAAGTGCAAACTCTGATCTTGAAGATTGTTAAAGAAAAGGCCTCTGATCTTGAGGTTTTGAGAAAATTCTCATCATAGGCATGTACTTAAAGGTGAAAATAAAATTGCTATGCTCTATGCTAATAGGAAAAAGTAATCATATATCAGATCCAGAATCATTGACAATGTATCTATAGTATTGCCCATAAGAATATAAATACTTTTTCACTCACAACCTTTTTTGGCTTTCACTATTGCTTAAACTAGGCGTGCTTATTGCAGGTTTTGTACAATTGCCGATCAATGTCAAAATTTGGGGTGCCATTTCGGTCTATGGCCGTGACCGGGGGATTTTCCCAGAGAACTCAGCTGGAAAATCTAGAACAAGGTGTTAATGTTCTAATTGCAACACCTGGTCGTTTCATGTTCCTAGTTAAAGAAGGATTCTTGAAGTTATCAAATCTGAAATGGTAAACTCATTTGCGTACTGCATGATTTCCATGTTATGGTTAGTTTTGAAGAAGATTTAATATCTTTATGTGATTCTGAGTGAATTCTTTCTCAGTGCTCTCAGAATTTTTGTTTTCTCTTTCTTCCTTGATAAATGTGTAGCAAGTTGTGAGACAATCATTATAACCACTTCCAATTTTTGTAATGAACAGAGAAAACGTAGGTTTGTTTTAAATAGCTTTTTATGTCTCTTATAGGTATCAATGATAGCTTGACAGGGAGACTGAGAATGTTCTTATACAAAATATTTATTATTTTGAAGTACCCAGTCTTCTGCTTGTTTAGGCTAATAGTGAAAGAATTCATTGGTGGAAATGAACATAAATATGACAATAAGAATGCAGTATAGAGCTTTCCAAAGTCCAAACTCTTGTCTTTGATTAGGGTGAAAAGAAATTGGATTATTAACCAATGAATCAAGATCAGTGTCAAATTCCCACTAGAAACAAGAAACTGGAATGGGAGTATATAGGCTGGAGATGAGGGAAAAGAAGAGAGAATAGCACTTACTAACCACTTATCCACTGAAAATATAAATAGATAATTTTGGGCTTAATTGGTGGAACAAAAGGATTATATATGTGTCTTACAAGCTTCCAAGGACTTGCATTTGTGACATTTTATTCTAATATTGATCATATCCATAAATAGAGGTTAAATTCATGAATAGATAGATTAGAATTATCGATATAGAAATGCCACCCGAAGTTCAGATCAAATAAATTCTTATTCATATCTTTTTAATCTTAGTTTTATCCTTGTCTATAGTCAGCTAAGAAATATATGAAACTTCATTAAACAATATAAAGTAAAAATTATGTGTAAATCCTATGATTTAAAATCAATTTATCCATAATCATATGCCAGGATTTATAACTTGGAACAATGCTATTATACACGTTCAACTTTATAGTAGAGCATCGAATTATGATGAGTTGTGATCCAAAGCTTGCTGGCTAATCTGGCTTTTCGATTTCTGGTTTTGTTGTCTTGCTAAGGTTTTGACCACCTTTTATGTCAAATGTGCCTGTAATCATTTATCTCAACTGGTATGTCAATTATGATCTGATAAACATGGTCCAGTGATGTATTCTTTCAATCCTAATATTGGAAATGACCCTCGTTACAGTGCTGTGTTGGATGAGGTAGATGTACTTTTTAATGATGAAGAGTTTGAGGTTGCACTGAAAAGCTTAATGAATGCTTCACCAGTTCGCTCACAATATCTATTCGTAACTGCAACTTTACCAGTAGGTGTATACAACAAGCTTATTGAGATCTTTCCTGATTGTGGAGTGGTCATGGGACCTGGTATGCATCGTACAAGTGCAAGGCTTGAAGAGGTGGGTTTTTGATAAACTTGAAGCCTTTTTATTAGGTACTTAAAAGTTCTTAATGGATTTGAAGACATTTTCATTGTTATTATATTAGATAACAACCATTTTGAATGTGTAGGTTCTTGTAGACTGCAGTGGAGAAATTGGAGCAGATAGGACTCCAGAAACGGCATTTCTCAATAAGAAATCTGCTCTTCTGCAGGTAGTAGAGCAAAGACCTGTTTTGAAGTCGATTGTTTTTTGTAATAAGGTAAGTAGAGCACCATGTGAATGGTACTTAAATACTTTTAATTTACTTGTTGGAACTATTACACATCACATTTTGCCTCCTAAACAGATCGAGACATGCAGAAAAGTAGAGAATGTATTAAAACGTTTTGATAGAAAAGGAACACGTATTCGAGTTCTTCCATTCCATTCTGCCATGGCACAAGAATCACGGCTTGCAAACATGAAGGAGTTCACAAAACCTCATTCTGGAAAGTACTCACTATTTTTGGTTTGCACTGATAGGTATTGCCATTATTCTGCATTTATTTTCTTAATCGTGATCTATACTGATTGCTAATAAGCAAACAGAGACCCCTACCCGTAGTGCTAAGAATAATTGAAGAATCTGATATATCTTAAATTGATGGCAGAGCATCACGTGGAATTGATTTTGTTGGTGTGGATCATGTTATACTCTTTGACTTTCCACGTGATCCAAGTGAATATGTGCGGCGTGTAGGAAGAACTGCCAGAGGTGCGAATGGGAAGGGCAAGGCATTTATCTTTGTGGTTGGAAAACAAGTTTCCCTTGCACAAAAGATAATGGAGAGAAATCAAAAAGGTCACCCACTGCATGATGTGCCATCGGCATATGAGCTTATGAGTTAAAAATTTGCATGTTTGAACAAAAAAGTGAATGATCGATTGGCTAAGATGTTAAATGATGAGCATTTTTAGCTATCACCTTTGCGCCTGCCGATGCATGTTGTCGATTATTCAATGCATGGCATACAAAATGCTGAAAGTTACCAGTAGATTCAGTAAATTCTGCGATGACCAAATTATGCTGCAAGTTTAATATTGCCTTCCTCGCTTAGTTTCTATGGGATAAGCACGACCGAATTCTCTAGTGGGATACACTCGATAAACCTGATGATAGATTACTGGTGTTGAAGATGTTTGAAAGTTGCAAAACTTTAGTTCTTTTATCCATTTTCCTTTGATACACACAATATTTTTATTTTTGTAGAAGTTAAGAGAGCTTTTGGGTTTTTTTTTTTTTTAATCGAATTTTCTTTTGAGATAAGTACTATGGTTTTATTTTTCAACAACTGTAGATATGTGTTTATGAAAAAAAGAAGATGCATAGCTATAAATTGTGAAAAAATTAAGCATATCATAAGAATTTAGATTTTAACTCACAAGAATTTAGATATTATTACTTTTAATCATCATTATTATATTTCTCGTGTTTAATAACGTATATTTAAAGATAAATAATTCGTCAGTTGTTCGTCAAGTTGATATGAATGGATCGGTCAATTTTTATAAAAATTAATGATCAAATAATGAAGTGAGCAGTCATTAAGCTTTCAAACTCATGTTATATTAATGATAATTGTTTGTGATAAAAATATCTTAATAATGAGATATTCATTTTTAGGGTTTAGAGTCTAGAGTTTATTTTTGTGTTCTTCCTTCATTAAACGTTTTTATTAATTTTTTTTCTTTTATGTTTGTGATTTTTTTTTCAAATTTTTGTTTACTAATTTAAAGTTAAATGAAATTAGATTTAAATAATTTATAAATTAAAGACTTATATTTTTCCTAAAAAAGTTTTATAAAATAATTTTAAGCCTTTTAAATTTGGGTTTACTTTGTGTATACAATTTTTAGATTCATCTAAAGTTAATAACAAAATTTTCTCTAAAAAATCCAAATATGAAATTATTCAAACCCATATTAGTTTCAGAAACTATTTTAGATTAAAATTTATTATTAAATAGAAAGCAAGCAAAGGTATAATGTTTGTTTCAATTATTTGAGTGTAAAATTATAATCAAATAAATTGGTTGTTTTGTTAGATGTTTGTGTAATCCAGTTGATTTTGAGTCAAAGTTGATAAATCGATATCATTGTAGGTGTTTTACAATAGTTAAAAAGAAATTTAGCTGAGTTTTGAAATTCAAATATGAAAATTAAAGATAAACACGAAATCTAGAAAAATAGTATATGTAAAAACATAAGCAATAATATATTTTATGTGAAAATGGTATATATTATAATAATTAGTATATATCCTGAAAAATAGTATGAATCACAAATATTATGTTACAAATTGAATATATATCATATTAAATTTATTAAAAATATCACTTATGTTACATGTATGCCATTTAGATTGTAGAAAAATTTAAACATCCAGTCATATAAGAATTTCTTTTCTTACAGACATAGTAAAAATTATATGTTTGGTACATATTTAGTATTTTTTTTATACAAAAGTTTAATTTGAAGAACATATTTTAATTTCAAAATTCATTTTTTTAGCAGTAAGGAATCCAATACTATTGTTTTTTCAATATAAAAATAAATATGAAAATATGATTTCATTTAATTTTGTCATATGTAACAAATATTTTAATATATATATACTGTTTTATATTATTTATAGATCATGGTAAAATTCGAATTTAATTGGTTTGAAAATAAAAGTTGATGTAGTTACTATTTACCCTCTTTAGTTTACCACATTACATTATTTACTCGTATATATTTAAATATTATATTATTGCATTATTCTCTTTTGAAAATTTATACTAAAATGTCCTCGTTAGAATTTCAGTTAAATTGCCATTAAATAGAATAGGAAAAATAATAATACCTTTTCATAAAAATCAATAAAATTTACTACTTTTTTATATTTATTTATATTATTAAGGTACATATTAGTGATATGATTAAACAATTAAAAATTTTATATCTCAATGCTATAAAAAATTTTGAAAATATTTAAAATTTTTCATCGTTAATAGTATAAGAATTTAATTTAATTTCAAAATTATTATTAATTAACTATTTGTTCATTTCGTCTCAATTAACTATCTATTCCCTATAATTAAGCTTATTGAATATTTTTTTAATCTAAATAAAATATTAAAAAATATTAATTAGTATAGAATGAAAAGAGTAACTATTAATATAATTTTAAATAAGAAAATAATTAATATTTAATAATAGAATATAATTATTTTTAAAATTTAATACGTAATAAAATTATTAATTTACTAAATAACAAATATAAATATCATATTTTAAATTTTATAATTAATTAATTTATAATATAACTATTTTATTATCCATAATACTATATAGAAAAAGTTATATATAATTAAAGAAAAAACCCTAAAAAATATATATTATGCTCGTATAAAATAACCCAAATTAATAATATTGTGTAAGCCTGCGTCCATCATATAATTTACCTTACAAATACATACCTTGAATGTCATCCAACAAACTTCAAATTGATGACCAGAAAAATTCTGAATATTCTCCATATCCTGTATCTTATATTATTGGATTAAAATGGACCAGGTGGACTCAATATCTTTTTTTAAGTACACTTGAATGGAACTAGATTATTAATTACAATTTTATGGAATCCGCAATATAAAATTTAATAAGATGCTCGCATTTTATGAATAGTTTTATTATTGTGATTGATCCAAATAAATTAAATATTGACCATCTTAGTATTTGCGAAAATATATTTCTTTCATATAAAATATATGGATATCTTCTAAACCAATTCCTATTATTAATTTAAAGCTCAATATTAACAAACAAACAAACAAAGTTATATATTTAGTCAAAGAAACTATTAAAAGGACCAATAGCAACTATCAATTTGATTAAATTTATTTTACGTAATTTAAATACATATCCAAAGCCATTCTAACCGGATTAAGAAATTTATTTGACTAGATTTGGTTACTGGATTGAATCCAATGGCTATCTTTGGCGGGAATGAATAATCCATTTCCCTCACATTTTTATTTTTATTTTTTGAAAGTAAGTCATCAGTCTCTGTTGATAGCAAGTACAGACTAACTACACACTCACTCCTTTCACATTCTTCAATAAAATAAAGCATTTAATTTGTCAGGAAGGTGAGTTGACACCCTCCCCAGATCTTTGACACGCTCTCCTTCCTTCTTTTCTTTATCGGAAGATATATCTGCCAGTGTTTGGATCAGTCCTATGGGTGGTAGTATCCGTTGAAAAAGAAAAGAACATTGGAGCATACGTCGGAAGCCTAAGACTGAACTATTTAAGGAACTTCGGGTAATTGGTAACCAGGATCTTGCTCATGATGATGAGTCGAGCGCAGAGAAGCTTGTAAGTGGAGGGGAACGATCTTCCGATGATAGATCGTGTGTAGCGAATTTAGAGAATTCTGATGCTAAAAAGATCTAGAGGAAGCAGTTGTTGCAGTTTGACATGAGTGACAGACCCATATCTTAGCATGTCCAGATGTTAACCGAACTAGCTAGATAAATTTTAGAAATGTAGCTGGATTGTTTGTGAACAAAATGTCATGGATTATAGTCATGGGACTACAGACTACAGCCTCTCAGCATAAATGCGGAGGGAAGGTCTGTGTAAGACAGGCGAACTTCTTGCAACTGCTGAAGCACTAACATTTTGATTAAAGTCACTATTTTGCTGTTTCTTTAAGTTTTTCACTTTCATATCATGGATAATCACTGTTTTTGAGGCATAACTGCATTATGTATTTTATTCTGGTACATTATGCTATATGGATATAGGGTCTAAATTTTTTTTTTTTTGAAAGGGTACAAGCTCTAAATTCTGGTAACAAATTTCTTGCAAGTTTTTCGTAAAGGTATTGCCTATAAACATTGATTGCATCTGGACTAGATGTGGAATTGATTATAGGATATGCTGCTCTTGCAGTCATGTTGTTGGCCCACGCCATCCTTTTAGGAAGGAACCAGACTTGGATTATGATATTGAGAGTGATGAAGAATGGAAAGAGGTGTCTTCTTCAGTCTTCGTACTGAAGTTTAAATTGTCCCTGAGAAAGTATATTTTGTTTTCTATAGGAGGATCCCGGTGAAAGTCTCTCAGATTGTGATAAGGATGATGAAGAAGAAAGCTGAGGAAGGATGTTTAAAAGATGATGAAGATGAAAATTGAAGAAGGATTTTTTTTTCTTGGTGGGTATATATATGCTTATTCAGAAACCTGACATGGCATGTTTAAATAGTAATACAACTTAGTATGCAAAAAAGGAAGATGGAAAAAACAGCATTAAAGCCTCTTAGAAAAGCAAACATGTGCGAGCATGTATATCAGAAATAACAATTGAGGAAAAAGAGCATTTTAACATTGATTACTATGAGCAATAGTTACTCGACCAAGGTAAACTCAGAAGAGAACCCAGAGCTTGCAAGTCCAAAAAAATCTCTCAAATCACTCTCCTGTTGTCATCAACTGAAGCTTATAAAGCATTCCACAAGCATCAGAGAACAAATAAAAGAAAGATGACTTCAGAATTGCACAAGAGTCTCATTTAATTACCTCATTTACCGAGATATAAGTCAGTTAAAGAACAACTATCTGTCCGTTTACACATTATAGGAAAGCAATTGGCATATTTATGTAAAATTGGCATGCGTTTTACATTCAGTAAGTAGAAATTGATAGAATGGAAACTGATGTCTCAGTTGATGAGGCAAGAGGCAAACCTAGCTGTAAGCAAGAGTTGGAGAACGAGGAATTTCATACATTACTTGAACGACAAAATTGTATCTATTTAACAGAAATTGCACTAATGAAAAACCACCCGATGATTATATTAATTATAAAGCATGGGAAGCACCCCTTTCAGCAGCTGAAGATGTAACGGGTACCTCTAAGTCGGGAAAGATGTGTTTGGAAGCTCTTAGCATGAACCGTGCGGGCTACCTGTGGAGATTTCAATGGTCGACATGATAGCTGAAGATCAAGATGCTTGCCTTTCAAGTGTTAAAGCCAGTAGTAGTACACATATCTCAGCTGTGACAGCTTACAAGAGGCAGATATGCCTATACTTGTAAGTTGGTGCATATTTGATCCTCGATTAAAATATTGACTACCTTAGAATTTTTAGTACTGGTTTCCTGGAGGAACCCTTAAAATGTCAAGAAATACTTATATTTCTGCTTACCTGCAATCTTGCTAATAGGTTTCTGCTATTCAGTTTGGTGCACATAGAATCAATAAAGTGGTAGAGCTGTTGCAACAGAAGTTCCATACTGTCTCAAAGTCTCGGATTAGAAATAAAGTTTGCGAGATATAAGATTTTATGGACAACCGTTGGCGGGTTAGTGAGGTATTTGGTGAAATACCTTCTAAAATTAGGACGGCAATATCCCTATACTCATCGTTTTTCTAATGGACTCTTGAATGAAATTACTAAATTTGTGATGCTTGCTATTTGATCTCTAGAGGTCAGCTATGTCTTTTAGCAGGCTAAGGCTGAGTTTTTATTTGATAGTGGACTGGCAGGCCTATTAAATTCATCCCGTTTGACCAATCTCTCGTGTTATGCGCTAGATAGATAGTTGTTTATTTATTAATTTAATTTTTAAATACATTGTATCAATGTAGTTATTTTCTTTATTTAGCTTCGGCCGCTAATATGGTTTGGGTTTATGTTGGGATTGCTCCATGTGCTAAAGCTAGTTTAGATGTGATGGCAAACTTGATACTACAAACATCAATACACGCGTTATATTTTTACCATGTTGCCCATTTATGCCATTTTAATCTTTTGCAGGGATCATCTGGTGATGGAATTATCAATGAGGTTAGTCTCTTGGTTATTTTACATCAAAATGATTTTGTTTCTTATTACCATTTGTTTTATCTCGATATTAATGATTTTGCTTCATCTTCATCATATTTTTGTTATCATTCTATTAAATTTTTATATCATTTAGTTTATTGAATTATGTGATGTTGGATCAAGTGGAATGGCGTAGTAATGTTACTTCTATAATCTGTAATTGTATCATTTAATACTTAATATTTCTATATTTAATAGAGGGAAATGTGAAGGAAAAGAATTTCTGGATCATTCTTTTGATTTTATGAAAGATGTGTATGATAATTTTATTAATTTTATTTAATATTAATTTCAATCATTTTTTGTTTAATAATATTAATATTCATTTTTTATTTAATATTTAAATATTTATTTAAATTTAAAATGAATATTTCATTTTATTAAATATAATTTGACCCAAGGTGTCATGGGAAATGGAACCTTGGGTATGATGCCCAAAGGATTGTGAGTCTGATTATTAGAACCCTTTCAATCTCTTACTTTGTTTTTCTGTGTATTCATTTCTGAAACTTTGCTATTAACTACTGGTACAGCTTTTGCCCATCCGTTTGATTGATTGGCTAATTACTTTGTTTTCCCTTTCCTTTTTCTGTTTATTTTTCTTTTTCTTTTTAACTTATGCATATCATGGCAGTTAACCCTTTGTTGAACTATTACTTAGATTTTATTCTGCAAGAATTTATATAGAGTTGGTGTTATTTCTGAATTGACATTAGAATGCAGAACTAATTATGGTGCTAACTTTCTGTATCGATGCTTGTCTGTTAGTTTTTATCCTCATTACTCTAGCTTTAAATGCGCAAGTCTATCTGACATTAAAAATTCTCTCCTACTATTGCCTCATATATTTCCTCTCTTTTACACCCAAGTGCAAACATCAATATTAACACCCATGCAATTCTACAAATATTATATAATAACACGCAAATATATTAAAAAACTCAATATATTATTTTACAGAAATCAAGATTCATAAAAATTTTATAAGTATATTATTTAAAAATGAAAGAGTTTAAATATTAGGGCTTAGGGCTTAGGGTCTAGGGCTTAAAGCTTAGGGCTTAGGGTCTAGGGTCCAAGATTTAAATATTAACAAATTTAATTATTAAAAACCTGAATCATATAAAAAAGATCTACTTAAAATTCTATTTCTTTTTATTATTTTTATTATTTAAATATTAACAAATTTAATTATTAAAATTTTCGTACATGTCATGCGAATTAAAAACTAATAACTTATCAAAGATTAAGTTTGTAAAGAGATGGTACATAAATGAAGAGGAAAGGGAAACTTAAATGCAGTAGCGGGTATTGAGCATCACCACCACCACCAGAGAAAATAGTAATGTCTGAAGGCCAAAAATTTCTCTCTCTTAATTTTATAGTTTTTCAATCAATTTATTAATTGATTAATTAAATACTACTCTAATTAAAAAAAATAATATATTAATTATATTTTAATATTATATTAATTAATAAATGATTTGCTAATCAAATAATAATATTAATTTTAAAAATATTATATTAATTATATTTTAATAAAATTAATTATATAATATTAAAAAATAATAATATCAATTATATTAATAAAATTAATTATATAATATTAAAATAATTAATAAATATTTTTAAAATAATATTATTATACTCATAAAATTTAAAAATATTAAAAAATATTTAAAAATAATTAGTTTACTATTATTTTTTAAAATATTACAAATTAATATTAAATATTAAATTTTTTATTAAATTATATATATCAACTTGGTTCTATAATAGAATTTAAAATAAAATACAATACAGATAGTAAACGGAGGTTTGGTTAGACTTGTTCTACTTATTCCAACCAAATAAAATATTGAGAAGCAGGTGTTGAATGCCAAGTTAATTGAGAAATTGGACTTTGATTATTATAGCCTAAATTAGTACCAAACCAACTATACATCACCTGAATCAAATTCTGTATTTAATTCAATAGTCAGCTTCTGGTTTAAATTATCACCAAAGAGCGCTAGAAAAAACTACCCCACTTTAAAGGTTATTTTTTTAGAAAAAAAGAAAAAAAGAAAGCAACTACCCCACTGTTCTAATTAGAACTTTGATTATTTTTTTTTTATAATAAAAACTACTAAATAGCAATGACATATCATCCAGATGCACTGTCTATTGCATCGTGATGCAGTATAAAAGTAAATTGAGAGCCCCTTCTCCCCAAAAGACAAGAATCAAAAATTATACATTAGTAGCTTAGAGACAACCAGTAACGAATACAGAACGATATGGGCACCGAAGGAGCAGAACAGAATGGCGTTTTCAGGGTCACGATTAAGAAGAAGGAGGTGGTGGCAGCAGTGCTACCAATGCAAGAACATTGGTTGTCACTCTCCAACCTAGACCTGCTTCTCCCTCCAGTAGACGTGGGTGTATTCTTTTGCTACAGAAAACCATTAATTGGAGATCAGAGTTTTGGGTCCATGGTGACTGTTCTAAAGAAAGCCATGGCTCAAGTTCTGGTGTCTTACTATGCCTTTTCCGGTGAGATTGTGGGAAACTCTATTGGAGAGCCAGAAATAATCTGCAACAACCGTGGGGTCGATTTTATTGAAGCTTCTGCAGATACTGAGCTTGAACAACTCAACTTGTATAACCCCGACCAGAGCATTGAAGGCAAACTCGTTCCCAAGAAGAAGAATGGTGTACTTGCTGTTCAGGTCAGTATGCACGTTGCATGTCAATTGAATTCTCTCCCTCTCTTGCGAGAAATTATATCATCTTGGACAAATTCTTCTCCAACATATAAAAGCATTTTCAGTGCAATATTTCTACGTGACAAGTTTTTTTATTATAAAGAATCATTGTATATAAACGATGCTCTTATATTCAATTAAATTCTAATACTATTACTAGCTAACAAGGAACAAATAATATGCAGGCAACTGAACTCAAATGCGGGGGTGTAGTGGTGGGATGCACGTTTGATCATCGCATAGCAGACGCCTATTCAGCCAATATGTTTCTTGTGTCGTGGGCAGAAACAGCTCGTTCCAAGGCTATATCGATGGTTCCATCTTTTAGGAGATCTCTGCTACACCCTAGACGTCTTGCTTGCCTCGACCCTTTCCTAGACAACATGTACGTCCCCATCTCCAAATTGCAACCTACAAAAGAGGCTGATCATCTTATAAGTCGGATATATTATGTTAAGTCCGATCAACTTAATCAGCTACAGAAACTTGCTAGCTCCACTGATTGCAAGAGGACCAAGCTTGAATCTTTTAGTGCCTTCTTGTGGCAACTAATTGCCAAATCTACTAAAAGAGGCCAGGCCTCTGGAAAGGCATGGGTATCCAAAATGGGTATTGTTGTGGATGGAAGAAGAAGGTTAAATATTGATCCATTAACAACACAAATGGATGCTTACTTTGGGAATGTGCTGTCCATTCCTTATGGAGGCAAAAGAGTGGATGAACTAACTGAAAATTCACTGAGTTGGGTAGCAAATGAGGTTCATGATTTCCTGGAAAGTGCTGTGACAAAAGAGCATTTCTTGGGGCTGATTGATTGGGTCGAGGCACATAGGCCAGAGCCAGGCCTGGCTAAAATCTATAGTAGCGGTAGTGATGATGGACCGGCTTTTGTAGTCTCCTCAGGGCAAAGATTTCCGATTTCAAAGGTGGATTTCGGGTGGGGTGTGCCTATTTTTGGGTCGTATCATTTTCCATGGGGTGGCAGCGCTGGTTATGTCATGCCGATGCCCAGTCCAATTGGAAATGGTGATTGGATAGTGTACATGCACCTATTAAAAGAACAGGTGGAATTAATAGAGATTGAGGCAGCCCATTTCTTTAGGCCCGTTACATGCGATTACCTTAACCTCGTTACAACATGATTAATTTGTATTTTCATTTAATTATTTTAGTCTATTTGTCATATGAATGTTTCCGCGTGTCTAAATTGAAATGTAACGATGATGATGCTATTAAATATGTGAAACTTTTTAGCCATTAATTTCTATCACATCTAACTTGTTATCTATGACAAAAATTTACTTTATTTATGTCGTCATAAGTTACTATGTGATTGTATTTGGACTTTGAAATTCCCAATTGATCAAACTACATATCAACTGGTACAAAAATAAATTTCTTAAATCAACATCATAACATTTTCACATACACCAGGCTTTGAATTCTTCATCTGTTCCTTTAAGAAAAATGAAATAGGCCATCCAACATTAGGTAAGAAATGAATATAGTACAATGTTAGAAACTAATGCAAGGAAGAAGAATAATATAATCACACCAATTTGTTGGAAAAGCAAAATCTACTGAGCAAATTTTAAAGGAAAGAATTGCACTCTTCATCTTCGTGTGCATATGTTAGTTTCACCAAATAATCCGACGGAGTGCAGCATATATAGCATCAGAAATTATATTAATATGTAAAATGATTGGTTAAATAGTTAACAGCTGCAACTGCATGCTTAGCTAACCATTACCGTATGGTTTTTACACACACATTGTAAGGTATGAGTGTTTGAATGTTTACCGGCTTTAATTGCTGACTTGCTGTTACTCTATTTTTTTGCTCACTCATAAATAACCAAATGGCTCACCTCATTCAATTACATTAGGTTGCAATTAATTGTTTTTTTATTACTTTTTCTTTTTATTTTAAAAATTCTATTGGAATATAGCTTTTATATATTGAAGTATGATAAGAAATACTTTTTTTTTTATACTTGAGGTCTAGCTGAAATGACAAGAGCGTTTGTGTCACGACCCCATTTGTGGGCCCGTGACCGGTACTAGGGAATGGGTAGGCATAAGGCCACCGAATCTCGTAGTAAGTCTGACACTCACTAACTCAATTAAATCTCATCTCATTTTAGCGATGCCACAATTTATCTTAACCGTTAAATTTTACATAATTAATTCGGTCTGCCAGAAGAATTAGGCGAGATCCGAAACTACAAAAAATTACAACTGATATATATCTACTATTTCTACTGCGGAGAATCTAAGATTTTATAAATTAACATACCAAATCAATTACATCACCCGACGATGAAGGAGTCGAGTTACTAGATAAGAGTCGCGGGAAGACTAACAGTCACGGATATGAAAAACAGTAAAAATTGAGACTGTTAGTCTCGAGAGTGAGTTAAAATCATATATCCAAAAATAATTACAAACACTTCAATAATACATTTATTTAATTTGAAATAAACATTGGATCATGCTTAAATAAAATAGTTTTCATACACTACGGGACGGAGTGCTTCGGTAGAACCCTAATCCCAACATTAACATCTCGATCGATTCTCAACACTGACATCTCGACTAATCTCAACTCTAACATCTCGACTAATCTCATTCCAACAGAACTAGCGCCTAGAGAGCGAAGCTCGACTAGGATCCTTAACTCCAGTCCGGTCACTTAATATTCACTGTTAGCCTTAGCCTTTTGGCTCTCTTATTCTAATAAGACTGGCACCTAGAGAGCGAAGCTCGACCATGGACCTTACCTCCAGTCTGATCACTTAGGTTTCCAAATAAGCCGGCGCCCAGAGAGCAATGCTCGACCAGGGACCTTTACTCCGACAACCACACTCTACTAAGCCTAGAGAGCGATGCTCGACCAGGGCAAGTCCTATACTTTCCTTCTTAAATTTACCCATTTACCCTTTTTCCATCACTCTCAGATTTACACCGGTACACTCATCAAACTAATATGTTCTACTGTCGTCCCATCCCGTATCATCATGTAATAATAAAATCAATGATAAATGAAATGATATATATATATGAATAGTAATCAAAAGCATGATACACATGAATAATAATTAAATGAATAATTTAAATTTGCAATCAAATAATCACAGTAGCTATTCAAAAATCATGCATGACACGTGCATAACCGATATATGACTTTAACTCATAGCTTTGACGATCTCCTAGCTCTGCTCTGATGCCTCGGGTGAGTAAGCCGAAAAGACGGATTATCTAATCATGGAAAACAATTTATCAATAACACTAAAATAATTGACAATTAACTCTAGGTTTAGATTCCTAGGATTGACCGCTTAAGAACGGACTCCTGTAAATTCTCATCAAAATCTTAACCTCCCTACATACTGGACATTTACCCCCCGTAAAATGGGTCCAGGACCTGCCAGAAAAACACTTCAAATAATCAATAATTTAATATAACGGGAGTCTGGTCCCCAAGACTTCACTATTTTTCCCGACTCCCCCACACAGCACAAATCACAACTATAATAAGCAGTCCGACAACCAAAAATATTATCTAATACTCAACACAAATCAATAAGCATATAATAAACCAGAGAATTCTAAAACCTACGGGCTAGAGAAAAATTATCGAGACGCTTGATTGCTCGGTCGACTCGCCTCCACCCGCCGGAGTTCGATCGACGATTCGAACACACCATCGGACTCAAAACGATGCGCTGATGACGATCCCCGCTTCTGATTTTTTGATCCAACCCCCGATCAACCAGAGGAATTTACGGACAATTTCAGCCGTCGATTTGCAAATGGAGTCCGATCGCCACGAAACCGGTGCCATCGTGAAGCTTGAGCTGAGGAGAGTTCGGATACGTCCTCCGATCATCCATCCATCGCCGAAAAAGCCAAAAAACGCCACTGCTAACACCTCACTGGAACACCCTCATTCGGCCACTAAAGCCGACGCTGCCGCCACCAAAAGGAAGCCCTCAAGTCACCGGTCAAAACAAGATCGACCTTGCCGCCAGGACGCGAAATGGCTTGAACGACGACAACCATACTTTTTGCTCCTTAATGCTGGCCATGCCGTCACGGGACTCGCTTTGGCCAAGAAGACCCTACACTGGCTACGGAGCTCGCCTCCCACCTACCGGATGGCGCAACCTTCCTCCCTTCTTCCTCTTCTCTTCCTTCTTTCCTTCTTTTCTTTCTTCTTTATTTCTTTCTTTTCCTCTCCATATCGACTTTTGGTCCCTCAAATTTTCTTTCTTACCTTTTGGTCCCTCAACTTTTCTAATTACTAACAATTTTGTGCAGTAAAATTTTTAATTAACCCTTAAACTTTTCTTTAGTCTTTCAATTAAGCCCCTAACTATTTAATTTGGGCCAAATTAGAATTATTGAAAATATATAATTACATATACACCGTTGCTTTTAAATGTAAAATTACCAAAAAACCCTTGCCGATATATTTAATTACAAGAATACCAAATATATAAATTTTCATTAAACCCATAATAATAAAATTATACTTTTAATCCTCATCCCAAAATAAATTTCTAATTTAGTCCTAACACACAATTAATTTAATTAATCAATTTGCTAACTATTTCCCAACATAGAATTTAATACCACTAGCTAATTAAAATACCAATTTCCTAAAAAATTATTTTATAAAAACATCCGTTACAAATTCTTCCATAATTTTTCAATATATATAATTTTATTTATATATATATGCATTTGGGAAAAAATTTCGAATAACCAAAGATATAATTTATTTCTCAAAGAATTTTCTTAATTAATTTCTTAAAAATTCAAACTAATAGGATATAGAAAATACTCCTTTATATGTCTAGCATTAAAATTCAAAATTGCATTTAAATCATTTCAATTAAACAAAATAAAAAATTAAAGTTAAAATTAATTTAAATAAAAACTCATTTATTAATCATTATTAATATTATATTTATTAAGGAAAAAATTTCGGGTATTACAGTTTGCTCTTATGAGTGAGAGGTCTTGAGCCCGAGACCTCTCCTATGCATTAAGTGATTTTTCACTTTTATGATCAGTGTAAGGGGATGACTATTTCCTGTTGTGTAGTCTATGACCTATTAGTTCTCCAATGAATAAAAAAAATATTTTCTATACATATCCCACTAGGTATCATTGACACAATTTTGTAGCTATTACTAGGTTATGATTTATACAAGTTATGCATCTATTATATGATTATTAAGCAACTAAAACAATAATATAAACATATCATAATCAAAACATATACGTGCAAGAAAGGATACAAATAAATTTACTGACGGAGCTTTACAAATTAATTGATTAATTTAGTCATTTATTGGCTGAACTTAATACTAAATAATATTAATAATTCAATAAGTTTAAATTTAATTCTAAAATTTGTACTTTATTAAAAATTTTGAATAATTGAATATAACCAAGTTTTATAAAATAAAATAAAAAATAATTTTTTAAATATACTTTGTACTTTTTTTTATATTTTAGTAATATACAATTAGAACATAGCTAATTTATAATAATTCAAAGAT